>NC_045711.1:3056176-4287637 GCF_009834535.1 Camelus ferus
GTGTGGACAGTCCCGTAGCATCTGCTTTTAGCAAGAAGGTGACATTTTTCTTTTTACTGGTCTGTACTAACATTGCTTCAATTCAGCTAAAAGTTAACTATCAGTCCAACCAATCTAATGGTCTCTGATATTCCAGACACTGTACTGAGTGTTGGGGACCCAGTGGTGAACAAAACAGACTCCATCACTGCCCTGCGGGAGGGCACTAGATATACAATAAAGAACAAGACAGGTGTAAGGCTTGCTCCTATGAAGCTTACAGTCTAGCAGAGACAGATATCAATCAAATGGTCACATCAGCATATAATCACTGAATGTGATGAATGCTGGGAAGGAGAAAGGCATGAACTTATTTCTACTAGCCCCAAACTGGAAACAACTCAAATGCCCAAAAGAAGCCAGAATGGCTGGAATACAAGAGGCAGAACAGTCTAGATGAAGCTGAAGAGGTGGGCAAGGGTCCTGGGCAGGCAGGGACAGGTCAAAGATTGGTCTTTGATCCAAAGGGGAAGAGAAAGCCACAGATGGGTTTTAAGCAGAGAGTAACATGATTCAGTGTACACATTAGGAACACCACTTGCTGCAGATATACTGGGCAGATGGGATTGGAGAGGCCCAAAGCACAAATAGGAAGACTGGTTAGGAGTCCTTCCAAGTGGTCTGTGAGAGTATTCACAGTGGCTTGCAACAAACAAATGCAAGGATACTTAGTATCATTAATCATCGGAGAAACACAAAGTACCACCATGACAAGATTCTACTACATATCCATCAGAAAGGCTAAAATTTAAGACTGACAATACCAAGGGTTAGTGAGGATGTGAAGCAACTGGAACTCTCATACACTGCTGGTGGGAGTGTAAATTAGTACAACTATTCTGAAAAAGATATTGGGTAGTATCTATTAAAGATAAAAATAAAGTTAAATATATGCTATAACCCAGAATAAGGCCCAGCAAAAGCCATGAGCTTCATGTGTAATAGCAAAAAGCGAGAAACAACCCAAATATCCAACAACTGCAGAATGGGCAAATAAACCATGGTATAGCCACACAGTGGAACACTGTGTAGCAATGAAAAAGAAAAACCTAATACACACCCCATGGATGAATCTTGCAACAGAAGAGAGGACATACTGTATGTTTCTATTTATATGAAGTTCAAAAACAGGCAAATGAAATCTGGAAGGACAGTGGTCAGAATAATTGTTATCTTTGGGAGGGACCATGACCATGATGGAGGAAAAGGAAGCCTGCGGCAAAGCTGGGAACGTTCTATATCTCCATCTGGATGGTGGTTACAACAGTGTCAAAATTATCAAACTTAGCATTTAGGATGTGTACACTTTACTAAATATGTTACACCTCAAAAAAGCTTAATGAAAAGAATTGAAAGTGGCTTGGACTAGGAAGGTGGCAGAGGTGATGGAGAGATGTGGACAGAATAGACAGACATTTTAAAGATAAAATAATACCTCCCTGGCTTGCCTAACCAGAGTGTCTTGAGGATTGAATGAGATAACATACAGGAAAGGTTGTCACCCAGTGGCTTTCTTCCTGCAAAAACTTCAACTAAAACAAAAAAGAATTCCAGGCTTAGAGCTAATTCATTCTGAACGGCCCCACAGCACCAACCTCCCCGTACCCAAGAGGGAGAGCATAATAAAAGTGTTTGCCTCAAATATGGGATTCCTGGCTTTCCAGAAGGTGTAGATTCAACCAGAAGACCCAGCACCAGCCTGGAGACCGACTGGGCTGGGAGATTCGCAGGGCTTCTTGGTAGTAACAAGGCCACTTGCTTTCCAGCTGCAATGTAACCACTCGTGGCACCCCCGAGTCCCTCCTTATCCTAATTGCGTTGAATCACACCATTTTCATGCCATAACGGGATTTCCACGGGTGACATGGGTTGCAGCTAAGACTGGATGAGGCTGCTGCTAGTGAAATCGGATGAGGGCTCCTTAGGGGAAGCCATGGAAAGCTTCCCAAGTGCCCTCCCCGCAACCGTGTGCGGCAGGTATTTCTAACAGATGAGGACATCAAAGCTTAAAAAGGGGGAGGCGGTTGCCCAGCCCAAGCTGGCAAGAGCAGAGCTGAAACGTGACCCAGACCTCCCAGCTCTGGTTCACTGCCCTGCTGCGCCACCAGTGTGGTCCCTCCTTCCCCACAGCCCAAGCTCTGACAGCATCAACCACGGCAGAGCCAAATTCACCATCCTTGACAGGCAGAGGCTCAGACATAAAGGGTCACTGGCAAGTAACCTGATTCAGCAGACCCCCCCCCCCATCTTTTGGATCTTTAGGGGGCCATTTCACGGCTCACTTATATTGAAAGTCCCCCAGGGAGCAGTGCTGCTCAGAAGGAGACAGTCCACCGGGGCACCAATGATGCGGACATGAGCGACCAGTCATATCTGCTCTGAAAGTTTTTCAGGCCAAGATCATTCTTGTCATGGTTGATGGTGGGTCTAAATCAACTTCTTGTCTGTGAGCATGATAGGTACAAAAAAGACCCATTTGGAGGGGAACCCCTGGGTTTGCCTACAAGACGGCACTCTAGTCCGCCTACACACACAAGTGGAGAGACCTTCCAGGTGGAAAGAACTCTTCTCAATCTCCTTAATTTTAGTCTTAGGATGTCATCTGGGTTGCAAAGCCTAAGGATCTCCACGCCCTCAGTGGGTGATTCGAAATTCTAGGCTTTCTTCTGGAGGCCCACGGGATAGTGCAGCCATGAAATGCATTTTTCTAGCCCAGAGCCAATGCCCAGCTTAGGACAGTGACTAAAAGTCTCAGTCCAAAGGCTCAAAGTACAAGATAAAACTTTTCTTTTTCTTTAGTGCAATTTAATATCCACTCTGAGTCTTCATTCCACTGGCAGTGGGAAAAAAATATTCAGTCTCAGGCATTTCTGGATTTTCTCCAGCTCTTGCCCTTTCCCTAGACTTACTTGTAGGTTACAGGGGCTCATGCAGTACTGAGGACAAGGGGTACCACACAATCCACCTGTTATCTGCCCGCCCTCTAAGAGGACCCCCTTTTCTTCCCCAACTTGGGCCTTCAGTTCTGTGCTCCTCGGGGCCATGATAGAAGGCATATCAGTGATTCTGCTCCTCTTATCCTGGGCATGAGATCCCCCATGAAGCCATAGATGCCAGCTGCCCAGACCCACCTCTCAGCCAAGCCCTCTGGGTTCTCATCCTCTGAGGTTCAGCAAAGCCTAAACTCTCTACTTGGAAACAGTGGCCATCCTGCCAAGGGCCTGCGGTTTTGGAAGAATTGGTTTACTTTAAAAAATATACTTAAGTATAAAGAAAAAAGAAAACACCCAGAATCAACCACTATTAGAGTCTTGGCACTTCCAGGCACCTCGATCCAGATTATTTTTTTTCTGAAGTAAAATCGCCCTATTATTTTTGCAAACATTATCCATACTCATTATAAAAATTCAGACAATAACTAAACATTCCAAGCCTGTAGAGTGTGGGGGTAATAACGGTGGCATCTGTGTATTAGAAAGTTCACAGGCTGCTGGGTGGAGGAGAGTCTGGTGGTTGACCAGGGAAGAGGCAGGAAATGATGAGGACCCACTGTAACAGAGCACAGTGGGAAAGAAGAAGATGGATTGGATTTGGACAGACAGCTGGGGCATATGCTCCAGTGGGCATTCTAAACCCTTTCCTTGCTTCCAGCTAAGTCCCTAGAAAGCCACAGAGCTGGACCACATTAGGTGAGCCTCCTTCAGGATCGCCTTCACTGAGCCTGAGCTTTCACACTGTGCCCTCTGCTTTTATTGAGGGCAGATACCATAAACAGCCACATGAAGATCCAGGCTGCACCTGCTGTAAATCTGCAATGGAAGCCTTTATCCATACGCTCTCGGAGTCCCAGAGAAGTGCCTCGGGTGATGACTGCCTGTTTGAATGTAGTACCAGGGAGCAGTTTGTCTCTCTTGAAAAGAAAGTGGCATACTTTTTCTCCCAGGTAGTGGGAATGACGTAATCCAATGTATTTCCCTTTTTGCCCTGCTTGCCAAGAAGCTCAAAGCCTAATTTCATCTTATATCAGTTCTATGCATAAACACCTTTAACCTCTTCATTGCTTTTCCATTTTAATTTTAATAACTGTGTTGCAAATGTATCTTTTGAGAAAATCTTTTATGAAATAAGAACTCTCACTTCAGAGGCCAATGGACAACAGGTGTTCAGTCAGTGTTTGATGAATGAAGGAAGTCGTAAATGAAAAAGCCAAATTTTAATTCTGCTTGGCAGCAGACAGGGTAATTCAGAGGCAGACACCTCTAGTGGCCATGGGCACAGCCCACAGGAAATGATGGGGCATTTAAGGAATTAATAAGGAATTAACGGAACTGTCTCTTCTGAATTGAGTAAACGTAACTTTCTCTCGGAGCTTAAGTACTATTCAGGAGACACTGAACCAATGCAGGGAAGAAACAAAAATGTGGTAAGAGTGTGTGCGTGTGTTTGATCTTCTGAACTACCCTTGGCAACAGCTACCCTCTGCCTATCAAATTCCTACCCATCCTTCAGTGTATAAGGCAAATCATCCCTGGATCCTCCCAGCTCATGATTATAATTGTATCCCATTGCACGTATGTAGTACCTCACAAACATACTGCCTGCCATTCAATTCTTTCAACGACCCAATGAATCAAACGGTATTAGCATTGTTTATATTTCACAAATGAAAATAATTGGGGCTCTTAAGCTGTTCTGTACCCTGTGGTTAGCCACTAGCCATCTGTAACTACTAAACACTTGAAATTTGGCTAGTCTGACTTGAGATGTGCTGTAAATGCAAAACACAACAGATTTTAAAGACAGTACAAAAAAACATAAAATACCTCTTTAATAATTTGTATGGTAATGATGTATTGAAATGATAATATCTTGGTTATATTGAGTTCAATAAAATATACTCTAAATTAATTATAATAAATTAATTAGTATAAACTAAGTTATAGTCTAATTTCGCCTGTTTCTTTTTTTTCCTGATATTTTGCTTTTTTTTAACTTTTTTAAATTGAGTAATAGTCATTTTACAATGTTGTGTCAAATTCCAGTGTAGAGCACAATTTTTCAGTTATACATGAACATACATATATTCATTGTCACATATTTTTTGCTGTGAGCTACCACAAGATCTTGTATATATTTCCCTGTGCTATACAGTATAATCTTGTTTACCTATTCTGCATATGCCTGTCAGTATCTACAAATTTTGAAATCCCAGTCTGTCCCTTCCCACCCCTCGCCCCCTTGGCAACCACAAGTTTGTATTCTATGTCCATGAGTCTGTTTCTGTTTTGTATTTATGCTTTGTTTTTTTTTTCAGATTCCACATATGAGTGATCTCATATGGTATTTTTCTTTCTCTTTCTGGCTTACTTCACTTAGAATGACATTCTCCAGGGATCGCCTGTTTGTTTTTACTTTTAAAAAGTGCCTACTAGGAAATTTAAACTTGCTGCTGCTCTGGATCAGAGGTCAGCCAACTTTTTCTAGAAAACACTTCAGTAAAACCTGATAGTAAATACTTTAGGCCTGGTAGGCCATATGGTCTCTGTTGCAACCACTCTGCCCCTGAAGTGCAAAAGCAGCCACAGATGATGGTCAATAAATGGGCATGGCTGGGCTTCAATAATTCTAGTTACAAAAGCAGTCAGCAGGCTGAGCAGTAATTTGCTGACTCTTACTCTAGAGCAAAAAAACATCGGTGCAAGAGCTCAGGATTAGGAATAAAAGGGGTTTGGATTCTGGCTCTGCCTGTTGCCAGCTGTGTAATTGTGGGTGGGTTACTTAACTGCTCTGAGCCTCACTTTCTTTGTCCAAAAAATAGGGATAATTAGTCCAAAAGAAAGTGGGCAGTGTACAGCAGAAATTGACACAACATTGTAAACTGACTGTACTTTAATAAAAATATGTTTTAAAAAATAATATAGATAAATAAATAAATAAACCTCTCTCTTTAAAACAAAAAAAAGAAAGTGGGCAAGAACATGAAAATGAATACATGTACATATATACATGACTGGGACATTGTGCTGTACACCAGAAACTGACACATTGTAACTGACTATACTTCAGTTTTTTAAAAAAAAGTGGGCAAAAAATATGGACAGACAATTCATAGAATATAAATGGCTGAGAGGTGTAGAAAATATGTTTAACTTCACTGCAAGAGACAATGAAGATTAAAACAATAATGCGATACATTTACCTCCCAATTGAAAAGGTTTTTTTAAATTATAAAGTGTGCACTTAAATATACGTCTCCTGTATGGTTAGTGGGGATGTAAATTGATATAACCCTTCTGGAAAGCAATTTAGCAATATAGATCAAAAATCTTTTAAAATGTCTACTCTTTGGATTAACAGATACACATGACTATATATAAAATAGATAAACAACAAGGACCTACTGTATAGCACAGGGAACTATATTCAGTTTCTTGTAATGAGCTGTAATAGAAAAGAATCCGAAAAAAATGTATGTATATGTATAGCTGAATCGCTTTGCTGTACACCTGAAACTAACATTGTAAATCAACTACTCTTCAATAAAAAATTAGAATTAAAGAAAAAAATTTTTAATTTATACCCTTTGACCCTGTAATTCCACTTTAAGGAATCTATCCTAAAGAATAAGCAGAGATGAGGACAGAGATTTATGGACAAAGATGTTCACTGCAGTGTTATTTATAACAGTGAGAAGCTAGAAGCAACTTGTACATCCAGCAATTAGAATGGTGGTTAAATAAATGTTGACATATCAAGTTGATCAGAACTAAGCAAACATAAAAATTGTGTTTAAGATATTTAATAGCACAGAAAATATGCTCTTTATCATACCAAGTGGAAAAAGGAATACAAGACGGTATATACCATGCTATACTAAGAGTAGGGGTAGGAGCACATTTTTTTGCATTTATTTGCATAGGAAAAAAGTGCAAAAATGCACAGGTATTCTGCCAAGTGTTATCTCAGGGCAGAGGGATTATGTGTGGAATCTGTTTTCTTTCTTTGCTATTGTCTGTGTTTTCTAATGTTCTTCATTTAGAATGTATTACTTTTATACCCAGAAAAGTAATAGTAAAACATCTTAAGCCCTCAACCCAATCAAAAAATGGGCAAAGCATATACATAGACGAGATGTAAAAAGGGCAAAGAAGATAGGAAAAAATAGCAAATAAATATAAAGGTCCCCATTCTCAGGAGTATTCAGTGAAATTAAAACAGAGTTGGTTTTTTTTTTTTTTATACATCAGCTTACCAAAAATAGAGGAAAAAAAGATGTATAATAGTATTAATGGCAAGGATAGAAGGTGATGAGGGTCCTCTCATATACTTTGTGGGGAGCATGCAGCCTTTTTGGAGGACAGCTTGGCAACAGCCATAAAAATGTTAATGGCACATTCTGTTCCATTCAGCAATTCCACATCTAGGTATTGAGCACATGTGCACGAAAGGCCTGTATTAGAATGTTCAGGGAAGCATTGCTTATTGCGTTCAATATTGAAAAATTGGAAAGAGCCCACATGTCCATCAGTGGGAGAAATATGGTGAACCCATTCCATGGAATATTAGGTAGAAGTTAAAAGAATGCAATAGATCTACCTTTACTAACAGCAAATGAGGAGAAAAAAGCAAACTACAGAACAACACAACAGAATGATCACATTCATGGGAAAAAACATATATATGAAAATTCTACCTCATAGCTCTTTGAAGGGGAGGGAGACAGGGAGGCAGAGTGTGACCGGGGTACAGGGAGGTGACAAGGGCTTCTCCCTTTGAGTCCATAAGCTGCTCTCTCATTATTAAGCGCTCTGGGTCAACAGCTCAAGCTCTGGAGATGGACCGCCTGGGCTTAAATCCTGGCCCCACCACTTATGGTCTGACTTTGGGCAAATTGCTTAACCGCCTCAAAATCTCAGTTCCCTCTTCTATAAAATAGGGATAATATGGTACCCACTCCATGAAGCTGTGGAGGAAATGAAATGAGGAAACGTAGATAAAGCACTTAACACAGAGCCTGGTCCTCAAATGTTAACTGCCATCCTTAGGGCCATTAGGATCAGAAACATGGCACAAAATACTTTCATTAAATATCCACACAAAGATAGAAATGTTAAAAGGGCCAATAAATTTATATACACAGAAATGAAGGGGAGGATCCCAAACCAGGGAAGGAGCTATGAAAATGTAGGTACCCAGCGCACAGCAGGTTACGAACTTAAGAGCTTCGACCATTGGAGTCAGCCTGTCTCAGAATCTTCCAGAATCTTCCACTTGCTAGTTGTGCAGTCTCTCTGCACCTCTGTTGCTCTGCATCTCAGTTTCCTCATCTACAGACCAGCGGGTAATAATTCAGTACCAATCAGCTTATATGGGATACCGTTCTTGGAAAAGTGCCTGGCACAGAGTGAGAATTAACTATTTTGGCTGTTGCTACCGACAGTCCTCTCAGCAGCACAGTAGTAGCAGAGGTACCACAACTACTGCTATTGCTAAATGTCTTATCTCCCCCAAGTGGCCTCCAGACTCCTCCAGGGCAGCACCAACATCTCGCTCTTATGAGCCCCTCTCCAGCGCCTGACAGACAGCAGCCATGTATATCTTTGCAAGATTGCTATCACTGCCTAAGTCTGATGTATGAGTTTAAAAATAGAACGAGAGGCAGCCTGAGGGAACGGGGAGGACACAAGCTTCAGAGTAGGATTGGCCTTGAATTCCAATCCTGGTTCTTCTACCACCTGGGTGACCTCAGGCTGGCATGTCATTGACGGAGTCTCCCTAATCCTTGGCTCCTCATCAGTGAGAAGGCTTCATAATATCATATACCTCGTAAGGTCATTAAGAAAAATAAAGGAAGTAATGCATGTGACCCCTCACCCCCCAGCCTGCAATAGGTGCCCAGTAATGTTGGCTGCTTAATGCTACTCTCTATGCTGGCTTCATAGGGATGAGAATGGCAAGTGTGTACTAAGCCTGCTTGGATGCTTGGATCATAGACATCACCTCACATCCATTCACAGTATGTCACAACTCAGACCAAGTGTCTGCCAGGGAAATAGCCACTTAAAATGCAGAATTTGCAAAGCTGTGGAAGGGTAGTAACTTCTCAGAGGCTGGGTTGTACACAACACAGGTGGGTGGGGGCGGGTGGAATCTACATCATAATAATCATGACAACAATAGCAACAATGTCTTCCCAGGCCCTGAGCTAAGCGCCTTACATCTATTAACTGCTTTATTCTTTACAACATTCCTGTCAGGTTTCACTCCCAATACAAATACCTCCAACTTACAGATGGGAAAATGAATCTGAAAGCTGTAAAACTTTCCAAGGTCATAGACAGGAAGTGGTAGAACAAGAATCTGTTTCTAGGACTCAAACTCTGAACTTGTCCTCTTCAAGGGAGATAAGGTGTGCGTGTGTGCACAGACACACACACACACACCTGCGCACACATGCGCGCCTCAGTGCTGCCCGTGGGCAAGGATGGGTGGGTCTGCCGGGCCTCAGCCGTATTCACCCTCACTTTGTCTGCTTTGTTGAGGAAAAAGGGGCATCGCACAGCACATCTAGGCAGAGCTGAGGCCCTGAGCCCCCAGCGTCTTGGCAGTTCAGCAGCAGCAGCCCTTGTCTTGCCTCAACACACAATTTTTTTTTAAGTCTATACTTTTCTGAATGATTAAACATTTTACAGTAAATATATTTACTGTAAAAAAGTCACACACACACACACACACACACACACACACACACACACACACACACACACACACACTAAATAAATAAATAAATAAATAAAAGCTCCAGAAGGTGGGGGAGGCAGGAGTCAGGAGTTCAGAATCACAGACCAGTAAAAGCAGAGAAGACCTGGCTGTGCTGCCCTCTTGGGGCCGGCAGATGGCGGGGCAGGGGCAGGAGGCCAGGGACAGAGAGGTCCCAGGTTGGTCTAAGCAGCAGCCTTCACCCTCCCAAGCCCTGGAGCACACACAGGCCCAGGGAGCACCTTGGCACTGGGCACCCTGGACCACTCTGCATTCCTGGATCCTTTTATTTAACTGCCACAAGTTGTGTTTTGTGAACGGGCAAGGGATCTAGGTGAGAATATGATGCTTGCAAGCAGGAGGGACAGTATGGGACTGAATGACAAAGCCAGCTATGTGTTGCACAAGTCCACATGGCAGTGTGCAAAGTATGTGTACGAGCGCCCATCTGAGCGTTGCAAAGGGAAGGCAGCCAGACACTCCCCAGGTAACCTTACAGGCTTCTTCCAGGCCCGAGATCCTGGGTGTCAGTTTTAGAGAGTGAGAAGAAATCAAATGGTAAAATTGTGCTTGCATTCAAGTGTGCAAGGTGCACCAGGGAGAGCTCAAAGTGTCACCAGGGGTGTGCGTTGTTGGGCAATGGAGCCAGCCAGGAGAGGCCACTGCTCCTTTCCTACCTAATCAAACCTCCTGGCATTGACAGAGGGGAATTGGGGGTGGAGAGATCGGCTTCACCATTATCTCTGCTCTCGAGGCACCTTCTCCTCCCTCCCTTTCTCCCTCCCTCCCTTCTCCATCCCAGCTTTGCTCCTGCCTATGAAAAATCAGCAAATAAAAAGTTACATTAACCCCACCCTGACCTCACCGACATAATACACTGCAGGCTGATGCGCTGCCTTTGGAAGCTCGCTGAGAACCTGTCACTCTCCAATGTCCCGAGCACAGCCTGGGGAGCATTTACCGGATAATTAATATATTAAATGCATGAAAAATAGTTACACAGACTTCCCCTCCCCACCCAGGGAAGGGGGGTGGGATGCAAAAAAGACAGATTCAGGCTGTATACCATCAGTATAAAAGCATCCCCCGAATAGCCGTCATAAAAACTGTTCATAATTTTATAGCTTCATTCCTGTTGGAGCACCATAAAGGCAAGTCATATTTTTTACACTCAGGATGCCCCATAAAAAAAAAAAAAAAAAAAAAAAAAGGAGCAAGCGAGAAAACGAGAACTTGGCAGGAGGCTCTTTACTCTCACCTGAGGGTGAGGGACAAGAAGGCGGCCCCCACGTTTGTCCTCTCTGACCCCCTTCTTCCGTCCTATTCTTGGCCTGGTTGTGAATTCTGATGAGTCCATCAGAATGATTATTAATTGAATGATTTTATTACTTTTTATTTGCCCCTTTTTTCCCTTTTTGCTGATTCCATATTTGCCTTTTTATGAGGATGGAGGTAGTGGTGGAGATAGGGTAGCCCTCTGTGTCCAGGTCCTTCAACCCCTTTACCTTTCTTCTGAGAGGCTGGGGTATGAGGAGTGAAATGATGGGGGTCTAGTTGGACCACATAGATATGTTAAGGTTCAGGTGCAGAAAGGAGTAGGGACCATGAGCATGTCTTTGTGGGAGATGGTAAGGGCCCCAAACCAGGTGATGGAGAGAGAAGGAAGAGGAAGGGCTGGCATGGAGTAACTAGTGCCTCTGATGTCCTGACCTTAAGCTGACGTGGGATGAGCCTTTCAGGGTCCCTGGCAGAAGCCAGGTAGGTGTTTCCCACACAAGACAGAGTAGGGGCAGGGAGCATTTGAAATCTGACAGACCCACGCCTGACCCCCACCCCGGGAGCAGAACAGCCAGAGCTCAGAAGAAGGCTGTTCCTCTCATAGTCAGCCCCGCACTGTTCCAGGAAGACATGAATAGCAAGATGACTCCTTTACAGAAGTACCTGCACACACACACACACACACACACACACACACACACACACACCCCTAGGCCTTCAGAGAGACCTGCCACGCTCCTCCTGGCCCAAAGAAGAACCCTTGACCCCCCTCCTAGCCCTGGAGTTGGACAGCAGGTTGGGGAAGTGTTTCTCTCCTTCGCAGGCGTCAGGCT
This sequence comes from Camelus ferus, assembly GCF_009834535.1. NCBI lineage: Eukaryota > Metazoa > Chordata > Mammalia > Artiodactyla > Camelidae > Camelus > Camelus ferus. Next base: position 3,068,086 of record NC_045711.1, read on the forward strand.
CGGGCCCAGCAGACACACTGGACGGAGACACTGATGCGCACTCCTGATGCCTGTGTGAGGAGCTGTGGACGCATGGGGGAGACAGATACTTGCGGAGAGACAAGCGAGGAAGGCGACCCACCGCCTGACACTCACCTCTGCCGCCTACCCTTAAGCCTGGAGTGTCTGTGGACAGAGTGGCAAGAAGGGCCAGGCAGCTGGATGCGGAGGCCCGGGGCTGAGGCAGTGCTGGGGTGCGCGCCACTGTGCGGTCGCTGGCCGTGGTGCTGAAAAGGCAGTGGTTTTTGTTTTGTTCTGTTTTATCCTTCCAGGCACTGAGTTTTCTGGCGGGCTTCCAGCTTGGCCTTACAGGTGCAGGTTGGCACGCCCATCCTTCCAAAGTATCTGCCACTTCTGTGGGCTTGGGCTGACTTCTTCCCAACTAAACTGAACAGTGTGTGCCTCCCTTTCCTTGGGGTTTCTGCAATTTACCTGCCTTTCTTCATCCTGCTGTCCCCGTCAGGGTCCAGGCTGTCCCAGAATGGGCACTTTTTCTCTCCAATAAGTCTAGGACATTTGTCACAGCAGCAAAGGCCTCCTTCTAATCATACTGGCACTCCCTGAGGCCAAGGGGGTCTATCTTCCCCAGCAGTCTCGGGGCTCCAATATCTCCCATTAGAGAGTCATTCTTTAGGCTGTTACTTTCATCAGACTGAAATCTCTCCAAGACATACTTTGTCTCTCTATTCGACTGGGATTTTACTATGCTACGGTTATACATCTCTCCTTCCATCTAGGCCTATCTGTTAGCCACAGATTTAGAGCTCCCCTGGAGCAAGGATTGTCTCCACCATCAAAGTGGAATCCTCTCCCTACCCACCAGAACAGTGACTGTGTCTTCTCCATCAGACTCGAATTTCCTCAAGGGTAGGGGCTCAGTTTCCCCAATCAGATTAGAAGCCCTCCACCCTGATCAGAGGGTAGGTTTCTCCAACTGGACTGGAATGCCTTCCCGATCAGAGGCTAGAACCTCCTCATAAGACTGCCCCCCCCCTTGCAAATAGGCACTTTGATTCCTCCCCAAGACTTGGAGACCTTCAAGGACAGGTGTTCCACCAACAAACCAGATGTCTCTCAGATTAGAGGCTGAGTCTCTCTTACAAAACTAGGGGCCTCCAGGGTAAGGATTATGAGGCCTCTCAGGAACAGAGGTTCCCTCACTACACTGCAAGCTCCCATACACTAGGCTTCCCTAGGATAAGAGGTGTGTATCCTTTGTTCAAGGAAAGGTGCTTGGTTCCTGCTACAGTTGAGCCTGACCACACCATCTGTGAACAGGACAAAAGAGACTAAAATTATCAGTCCCCTCCAGGTGCCAGCCACAGCCCCAAGGCCTTTCACATCCATTATTTCATGGCCTCACCACCATCCTGCATGGCAGATATTCTTATCCCCTTTCCACCCATAAGATAAGACTGATACCCAGGGGTCCTGCTCCAACTCCCTCACCCTCAGCCCTGGCCTTCCCCCTCACCTCCCTCAAGCCTGCTGATTTATTCCTGTAAAAGCAGCCATATGGGCCAACTCAGGGCCAAAATCTCAGCGCTTGAAAGAAATCAGGCTACAAGCAAAGAATAAGCTGTGCACCAAGGTACATTCTCCCATCTCTTTGAGTATTCAGGACTGTGGGCAATGGGGGGGGGGGGAGGTCCGCAGTAACCAGGGGACTCACGTTCTCTCTAGAAGAACCTTTTAGCTCTGCGATTCTGCATGCACTGGGAAAGGGGGAGATGAATGGAGGAAAGGAGGGCCACTGGGGTACTCTTTGTAAATCAGATTTTATGATTTTATTTTTTTTTTTTTTGGCTAAATGAAAACCTAAACCCTCTACCTCCTTTTTATATCCAACATAGTGTCTCAACATGCTGGAGTGAGAGCAGCTATTAGCATCTCTGTAACAAACATTGTTGTGTGTGTATGTGTGTGCATGTTTAATAAAAATAGGTCCACCTCTTCTTCTAGACCAGAACTAAAAATAGAGGGAGGTGGGGGATAAGCATCCTCTTCCCCAAAAGGAAAAGCATCAACTAATTTGAAAAATATTTAAGAAACTCTGGGTCGTCATCCACTCGCCTCTCCCTGCTCCATAATTACACTGCAGTGCCTGATATTTTCATGGGACATTAAACCAGGAGTCAGGTGATGGGTTCCTTCCGTCTACGCCTATCCGTTAGCCGCCAGGCCCCCGCGGACCTTGACATTATTAATAGTCCTATTCATTAAGTATTACTCTTGTAGAATGAGTAGCATAATATTGGCCTGGAGATAGGAACAGGCAGAAGGAATAAGTCAAATTAATTTTCCGGAGCAAACGCCCCGGTTCTGTAAATGACATTCTGTACTGTTAGCATTTTAAATGTGGCACAAATGGCAGGAGACACAATTTGAAAGCAAAATACTAGAAGACATGGCTCAGGGTGGAACGTGGCAGCAGGAAAATCTAAGAGCGTCAGGGACCTGGGGGTGGGAGGGTCTGGCCCATGTAGCGACAGGAAGAGGAGGACTTTTTTTTAATGGGCATTTATTTTAAATGCAGGTGTGGGAGGACGATGATAGCAGGGCAGGTATCAAGGTCTGTGTGTGTGACAGTGTGTGTGTGTGGAGTAGTGTCTTGTGGAACAGGAAGGAGAAATCAATCAGTTTTCCTTCCCCCTCTCCTCCCTCAAGGGAAGGGTTTAGGATTGGAGCTGAGGGCTTTTTACCACTTACTCCCCGGGTGGGAGGTTTTTCACCCCTTCCAAGCCTTTCTGACCAGGTCTAGGGAAGGTTAACTCACGCATTCTTACTTATGTGAGGTTTGGTAGGTAAGAACACTCAACCTTCCATCCATTTGTACAACAATACATGCCATTTCTGGGACAAACCATGTTATATTTTAGAGAGTGGGGCAGGCACAAACTAGTTAGATAAGGCCCCATCACCTAGAACCTGAGAGTCCAGTGGTTGAGTCCAGAGGTGCCCAGGTAACTGTGCTACAATGCAGCTTATAATAAAGGCAATAAGGGAGGGAAATATAAAGGCTGTAGAGTGTTCAAGATAGAGAGAGCCCATTCAAACAGAGGATGCTTGCTAGAGATGATGACATTTAACCTGGGCTTTGAAGGGTGAGTAGAAGTTGGTCATGAAGTAATGGAGAAGGGCAATTCAGATGAAGGGGGTGGGATGAGCCAATACTGGAGGTATCTAAGGGAGCAACTTGAATAAGGGACAAAAGGCTGTTGTCCAGCACAGAAGGCTTGGAAAGGGTCATCATTAGTGATGAGATTGGGAGGGCCATGCACAGAGAATCCTGTGTGTCAGGCATCTGAAAGTGCAGACACTAGTCTGGGAAGATGGTACCTTTTCTGAAGTCCATACTCCTGCCTCACTCTCCCCAAGACACAGGGGCAGGTGCTTGGTGGGAGCAAGGGAAGAGCACTGTGGAGTGCAGCTCACGCCTTGGATGCTTTCTGGGCCCAGACTTCTGCATCCCAGTCAGTGGCTAGGCAAACCAGCAGCATGGTTAGAAATAAGATTGTTCCTCAACAAAGTTAGATGGTAGCCAGGTAAAAAGATAAACGTCCACACTTATACCCCCACTATTCCCACCAGGAAGCCAGAAGCACTTTTTTTTTTTTTTCTATTTAACACTCCCTTACTTTTTTTTTTTAAGCCCAGCATCCATCACTACCTAGATACTCTCAAGTGTATCAAATATCCCAAGAGGACAGGCAGAACCTGCATCCTGGCCTCACACCTGCCTGGGTATCTACATAACTATGTTCCTGTCCTCCTTACCCCAACCTCATCCAAGTTGCAGAAGGCTTTTCTCACCTCCTCTTTGAGCAAGGCAATATGTGAACTTGCCTGGATCCTAACTAGAACCTGAGGCTATTTAGGACCTGAGGAAACAAAATCCCTGTGGTATAGACCCTAGAATCCATTCGTAAGGAATTTAAGTAGCAGATATAAATACACAAACAGCTCAATGTATAGCAGTGCATATTTAAAATGTTAAATCCACAATAGCCATCACTTACATAACAATCAGTATATGCCAGACACAATTCTAAGTAGCTTTACATATATTATCTCATTTAGTTTTCATATCAGCCTTAATGAGGGCAGTACTGTTATCCCCATTTTGTAGATGAGAAAACTGAAGCACATAGGGGTTAACTTCCTCAAAGTTACACCAGCAGTAAGTGGCAGGTCCAGGATTTAAATCCAAGCACCTTGGCTCCAAGGCCCATGCTCTTAATGCCAGCTAGGGCCTAGGGGACCCAGGCCCAGGGAGGTAGTCTGGAAGGTTCTTGGGATCAGAAAAGCCACATGTGTTAGCATCTCAGACAGGGCTGAGTAACCACACACAGAGTCCCTTTCCCAAGTCCAGGGGAGTAGATGCTGTCTTCAGTCTGCCTGGTCCATGTTTGGCCTTGGCCTGTCTGGGGCACAGAGCTACAGAGCTGGGATGCTGACCCTTCCTAGTCCCTGCTTCTGACACTGGCACTGTTCATGCTACCATTAAAAAGGAAGGAGTGTAATGGAAAGAGCACTGGGCTGGGGGTCAAGAGCCTGATCCACCCCTATGGATCTTGGAGAAGCCGTACCGTCTCTGAGTTTCAACTCCTCACCTGTGAAATGAAAAGCTGAAACCAGGTTTTTATCTCCTAGTTCTGACGCATTCCTGAAGTGATTCTCAACTTTGGATGCACATTGGAATCAATGAATCAACTGAACAGCTTTTTAAAGAATACCAACACTGGGACCACATCCTGGGCAAACTGAATCAGATTCTCTTGAGATATAACCCCAAGACAGTGGCATTTTAAAAACCTCCCCTGATTCTAATATGCATTCATGGTCTATAGAATCCAGGAGCATTGAAGAACTAAGGCTGCACTCTCCTTCTAGTCTAGTCAGAATTCTTAGAAGCTGGTGACCAGGGCTATGGTTGGAGGGTTGTGGGGTTTACAGGTAAAAAGACCATTACAGTGGAACCAAGAATCCCAGAGTAGCACCAGAACTTACAGAAAAGCAGCCTCTAAAAATGACTGGTTAGAATCAAACCACATTTCTGTGGACATGTCTCCAAGCTGGGAACCACAGAAGGTCTCAGGACAGTGGATATGACTCATCCTTCTTACTCCTGGCATTCCAGACCCTTAATGGTTAGTATCTCCCCTCATTTCTGGAGATGCTCCTGCCATAAGTTCTCCCAGAGAACTGGGGCTCCCACCTCCCTCCAGATCTCACTGGGGCACATCTTTTGGGGAGCAGTAGGGAGGAGACCTCTTCCTTCCAAACCCAGAGGAGAAGCCACGTCTTCCCCCTACAGAACTGAATAAATACATTTAACACCGCCTCTGCCTTTTTTCCCCCAATTTAGTATTGTTTAATATGCATTTAATCAGGCCATTCGGTATTACAGTGGCTATGTAGCGTGACTCCCCCCGTGGGCGCGGGGGGAGGGCGTTATAGGCCATTAGGCTAAAGTAATATGTATGAGGAGTCACTTTTCCCCAGGGCGCAGTAACTATTTTTGCTCCCCAGTCGTCCCCATTAAATCATTAAACCTCATGACTATACTTTCTGAACTCTACCATGATCTTTAAAAAGCCAAGCATTAAAGGGCAGCTGTCACCCTCCACCGCCCAGGCCTCGCGCTTTATGTATTCACAGCATTAAGTCCTTTGTCAGTCTATACATCATTGGTGAGGGGAGGGGGTTGAGGGGAAGGTGGTTACAGAGCTTGAGGAGTCGACCAGGCCCAGCTTTCCCCTGGGGAGGGCCCAAGGGGTCTGATGATAGACCCCTCCCTGAAAGAAGGCAGATTACCCAGGGCTGACTGGCAAGGGGGTAAAGGCATGTGAGCCCGGGGACTGTCCGTGGTGCTGAAGTCCTATCCCAATAACGAACATTATCCTCTCTTCCCCTCTCTGACCAACTACAGTTGGCTTTCTCAACTGGCAAGTCATTTTACAACCAAATGTATCCAGAAAAATCCCTATTTGTTTCTCTATAGTGGGTATTTTACTACCCAGGGAAAGTTGTGGAGTAGCAGAAAGATCTGTGGATTAGGATTTGAAAAGTGACTAACCTGTACATTTGGACAAGTTTGAGCATCAGTTTCTTCAGTGGTAAATAGTAATAATGCTGACCAGACAGGATTGTTACATTTAGATGATACTATATTTGCTAAAGTTATTTGCAAACCATAAACACTGTGTATATAATATATATTCGTGTTTATGATAAATATTGATACTAATTTGTTTTTATTATTTAGTAAGTATTTACTATATACTGTTACTACCATTTATTATTGTTGTTGTGGAAAGGTCTTACTCAAGGACCATTTCCGAGGAACTTCCTTCTCCCCTAGGAAATCTCTCCCTACCAGGATGCAAAAGAAGACTCCTACCAGTAGGGAGAAAAAAAAAAAAAAAAAAAAAAGGGTGGTTTGTTTTTACTTATTCCCCTCCTATGAGTTGAAGTTGAAAGGACCATTGAATCTCTTTTCCCAAGACCCAGTCTTAACCCTAATTCCAACTCTCCAATCCTCATCTTTGACACACAGGTGCTATTCTCGTTCTGCATCCCCATGCTGGTCTCACCATCAAAAAGCTGGGCAGGGAAGGGTTAAGCATCTCAGCAACCCCCAACAGGGTCCTCCTCACCGGCTGGGAAACAATGGAGCCATCAGTCTATATTTGACCTTTGCTCCTGCAGCGTTTATGACTTATTCCTCTCCTCCACAGCCTGCTGTGATTCAGCCTTCAATCTCCCACCCCTCGCCAGAGCAGAGCTGGCCCTCCCCCAACATCCTCCCCAGCCTCTTAGGCCTTCCTCCTTTCCCCTTCCTCATCTTCCTTCCTCACCTCTCCCAGATTCCTTCCCGTCTCATCTCCCATTTGCTTGAATTTTCCCCCTCCCTGTATTTCCCCTTTAAGCTCTCCACCTCAACTTCAATTCCCTCTCTCTCTTTTTTACCTTTTATTCTTCTTCTTCCCTTCCTCAGTTTTCTCTTTCTCCCCTTTACATACTAATTTAGCAGGGAGCCTGTCAGACCTGGGTAGGGACTGCTAGAAAATCTCAGCTTGCCCTCTTCTCTCCCTTTAACATTCTCAAACCTACAGACCGTTCTCTGCTCATCCCCCATCCCTTACATCATTGTGTCCAAAAGTGGTCATGAGTTGGCACAACGAAGGTGTGGGGAATGGGGAAGGAGCTGCATCCATTCATGGGATGGGGAGGTCTCAGGGGGTGGGGATGGTGTCACCCCGACCAGAGCAGAGATGAATGGAGAGTCTTATCAAGTAGGAGGAATAGGAAAAGAGCACACAGGCCTGAATATTAGAAAGAACCAGATTCCAGTCCTAGCTCATCCAGCTACTGAGTGACCTTGGGCAAGCCATTTACCCTCTTTGAGATTCTTCCTGCCCTGCAAAATGGGAGTTAATAATGCCTGCCTTGATCTGGCTTGCAATGTTGTAAGGATCAAGAAATATCAGAGTGTACAACTGTGCTGTAAACCATAGAGGGCTGTATAAATACAAGGAGGGAGGGTTTTATTGTTTTTTCTTGGCATCTCATCTGGTTGCCCTGCCCCATCCCCTGCCCCACCCCACTCTCACCCCTGCAGCTGGATAGAGGAAGCAATGGTCCCACACACCTACATAGCACCTTCCAATTTTAGAAGCACTTTGAGAGGTTTTTCACTTTTAAAACAGCCTGATGGATGGAGGATGTATCATCAGCCCCATTTTATCGATGTGGGCACTAAGGCTCAAGCGGGTTTGAAGTGACTTGTCCAAGGCCACAACACTAGTAAGTAATAAAACCAAGACTCAAGCCTAAGTTTTTGGCCTCCAAGTTCTTTGCTGTTTCCATCAACCCCAGTGGCTTCTCACTTACCCTCACGGTCCCCAGGCTAGAGGGCAACTGTCTCACCAGCCTGTTATCCTCCTTGTGCCGTTCGTTTACATGCCCACCTTCCTCCAGCAATGGTGAGTTCCACGAAAGGAGAGAACAGGTCTGGTGGGCACTTAGTGAAATTGTTTGCCAAGTGAATGAATGAATGAATCCCTCCTCCTAATCACATAGTGTTGCTCCTGAGTGCAGGGCTATATCCCAGAGGTAAATTACAACTTGATCCTTTTATTCACAACTCCAGAGGGCTCTGGTCTCTGGCATGAGAGTCTCTCTGGGGGAGGAGTCCAGCCTACCACCCCCCACCACACACACACACACACACACACACACACACACACACACACACACACACACACACTGCTCAGCCCCTGCCCCCAGCCCTGTGACAGCAGCCCCTGTAATGAATGACTCTGCAGTGGGGCCCAGGAAAAGGACAGGAGGGCATGAGACAAATCATAGCTGCCAGGCGCTAATCTTCCCCTGGGAAAGTCACCTCCACCCCCCTCATCCATCACTGGGCACTGGGCTGCCACCATACCCCGCCACGTTCACACCTGAGACAACTGCCCTGGCCCCGCAGATGCGTGTGAGAGTACATAGAGGCAGGTTGCAGCACACACGTGGGAGCTTCTGCACACAAGCAGAGAAGTCCATGCAAAAAAACCATTGTTGCTCCACACAAGGCCCCTGCCTCCAGTCTCCCATTCCCCAGAAAAAGCAACGTCTGAGATTCTAAATAAATCCGCTGAGCCATACATTTGTTTAATTGCCTTAGAAATGTTTGTTGAGAATCTATTTCAGGTAAAGCAATGTGGTACAAAGGACACAGAGGCAAACAGAACAGGGTCTAGTCCTGAAGGAGCTCACCACCCAGCAGGGGAATTGAAAGAGGCCAAGGGATGCGGGGAGGGGAGGGACACAGCAGTGAGAGAGGGGGAGGATGGAGAGTCCAGGGAGGGTTTTCTCCCAGCTGAGAGTGCAGGAACAGCTTCATGAAGGAGGACCATGAAGGAGTTTGCAGGGACAGGAAGAAGGCAGTTGGGGGCAGGGAACAGGGTGAGCCAAAGCAGAGTGTGAAGGTGAAGTGCGAAGGTCAGAGAGGCATGAAATTGTGCACGAAGAGGGACAGCGAAAGACGAGATTGAGACCTTTCCACTGAAGGCCACACGCTCCCCCATGCCCATCGATTCCCAAAACACACACACAAAGCATCCCAGCATCATGAAGGAGAGGAGCAGGTCCAACTTCAGCTGTAGATCAGTGTCATGGAGATGTGTCCAGCCACGTGTACATCTTCCTCTAAAGAAGAAGCTATGGGGTCACAGATCTACATCCACATCACGGTAGAGCCACTCTGTGCACAGTCACCAGCACTCCCTGAGCACCATTCTGTGACCTTCACATGCGTTATCTCCCCCTAGAACGTAAACCCCACGGGCCATCGAATGTCTTACTGCTAAATCCCCAGAGCTCAGAACAGTGCTCAGCATACAGGAAATGTTTGATAAGCTTTCATTGAATGAATGATTGAGCTCCTGGCCCCATTTAATAGGGTTGTTGGGCTATAAATAGGTATAAACATTACCCACCCACTCTCATTTTACAGAAGAGAAAACTCAGCCTTGGAGACATTCAGTAACTTGCCGGGGGGGTCATGCAACTAGCAAGTGAAGGGTCCTGAATGCAAATCCAGCCCTGTCAGCAGGGCAAGCTCTCTGCCAGCCGTGCTAATAGCAACAGCCCTACCTCTGCCTTTTATATCCCTGCAGCCATGGTTACGCTTCAAGAAGGTATAATTTGAACCTACCCTCTCGGAAGCTGCATAATCACGAACTGTGGTAACAAGGCGCTAATAAACACATTTCTGCAGCTCTACAGTTACACACACTCAGTCAGCCCACTTTAAGACAGCCCGATACAAACAAAAACACCCAATTTCCAAAGTAGATAAATCAAGGAGGGCTCATTTGCTTTACAGAAAAATTCCCTGTGCTATGAAAAAGAAGGGTTATCCAAGGGGGTTTTTAAGTAGCCAAACTTCTCTGGGCACTGGGTGGAGTGAGAGCCCTGACATTCGTGGACCACCTTCTGTGTGCCAGGCACCTGAGGGCCCTGGAGAGGAGATAATTTTACCCTCACTTTAGAGATAGGGACACTGATGCTCAGCTTCCACACATTTAGTCCAACATTTGCTCATTCCAGCTCTGTGCCGGGAACCAAGGCAGCCCCCGGAAAGCAGCTAGGTACAGACACATCTCTGCCCTGCCCACAGCACTTGGATTCTAATGGGGGGAGATCGGTAATAAACAAGTAAATGAATAGGTGAACAAATCTTTGAGAAAATGTCATGTTGTGATAAGTGAAGGAAGTGCACTGGGTGAGAAGAGAGTGCCGGGGTGTCTCGTGCTGATGCAGAGGCGTTAGGGAACCCCTTGGGTTCCTCCACTAGCAACTGGCTGACTTAGTCTCTGGCTCCTGAGCTCCAGTACAGGGAAGGGAAGGAGGGAGGGAGGCGGGTAAGTAGAGAGGGAAGGAAAAAAAGAAGGAAGAAGGAGAGAGGCAGGGAGGCATTCGACCTCTCCCTCTATGCCACCACCTCAGCAGAAACCCAAATGGGAAGAGTTGCTAGAGACGCAAAGGGTATTCGAAGCCACTGTCCATTGTAGACCCATCTGAAGGTAGCTCTGAAGCCCTGGCACCGATGCTCTGAGAAAACAGGAATGTGATTTGTAAAATTCCAACTCAGCCAGCTTGGTGGGAGCACTGGAGCCAGGAGGACTGGGGCTGTGGTAGGTGAGGGAGATGCAGGCTGACAGAAGTGAGGCTTGGTGAGGAATTAAGAGCCAGACTTTCTGATTCCACTACTTAAGGGCTTGTAGCTTAGGAGGGAGTGTTCAACCTCTTTGTGCTCCAGTCTCCTCATCTGTAAGATGAGGGTGACAATCGGATCCCATTCTGAGGGCCGTGGGGGCATTAACGGAATCAGCATGCACCTTCTTGTCCCTCCCCTTCAGGTGAGATTAAAGAGGTCTTGGCATCTAGCAGGTGCAGGGATGGGAGTAACTGAGGATGCAGACGGGGAAAGAGGGCAGGAGGAAGAACTCAGGGGCAGGACTGGAGAGAGGTGGAGGGAAGAAACCCAGGAAAAGAGAAAGCAGGTGTGCACATGGTTACAAGGTTTCCCTTCAACTCCCCCAAAGCCTAACAGATTTCTAAATGGGCTTATTATCACCACCTATGAATTCTTTTAAAGGACCTAATTATAAAACACCAAACTAGCTAATTAGGTTTTCCGAGCTCTCCTTGACACAGGTGCAAACAGGCTCTCTGGACGGTAGTCCTGGCAAAGCCTGCAGAGCCGGATCACCGGGGGGCAGCGGGCAGAGGGCTACCTGTGACTAACAATTAGGCCTGTAACTGTCAGTCCCCCTCCTCCTGCTGCCAGGCCTCTGGAAATGCTCACTGCCTGCCCCTCTCTCACCTGGCGGGCAGGAGCAGAGGGCCTGCAAAACAGGGCCCAGCTTCCCCTGGGCCCCTCTGGGCTTGGGGCTGAGGATGAAGCAAATGGATGTCCCCAAAATCCAGCTTAGGAGGCTGTATCTAGGCAGGATGGTTAAGGAATCAGGCCCTGGGTATTTCCCCATTCTTCTCTGAGCAGAAATGCTCAGGGGCTTCTGAGGTGCTGAGAAAATGCACTTGTCTTCAACATCATCAGAGGGAGGGTGCACTTAGAGAGTAGTAAAAAGGCAGAGATGGCTAAGGCCCTCCCCCATTAGATTAGAGGACCCCTGCAGGGGGCAAGGGGCCGAGTTCTCAAGCACTGGATGAAACCCTGTCTCCACTACAGCCATTGCCAAAGTGTGACCCCCAGTAGCATCAGCGTCACCTGGGAGCTTGTTAGCAATGCAGATTTTCAGCCACCACCCAGAGGTGGGGCCATGCAAAACGCGTTTTGATCAGCCCTCCAGGAGATTCTGAGGTTCACTCCAGTTTGAGAACCTCTGCTCTCATGTATACAGGAGGAGGCCATTAATCAACACAGCTGCCAGTGGTGGTGCTGTTGGCTGAGGGGGTGTGTGGAGGGGCCTGTTTCTTAAATTAAACTAAATGATGGCCATTAAGGGGGCCTCCCCTCCATGTAATTAATTCTCCTTTAGCTAAAGGGGCAGGTGAGAATTGGACAGATCCTGATGATCACGGCGTGCCTCACCCTCACTCCTCCACCACGCTCACCGTCTCCAGGGTCCCTCTCTGTGGGCCCCACCACTCAAGTCTGATTTTCTTTCCATGCGGTGACCCTGCCGGAGTCTGAGATTTGTGAGCTACATAGCCCTCACTTCCCCAAGCTCCACACCACTGTCCCCTTCTCCAGGCCAGTCATCCCTCTTGTCAACTCTGTCCTCATCTCCCAGCTCCTCTGCAGCCAAACAGGGTCCCAACGTCCCTCTTTCACCAGAGCATCTCTGCTTTTACTAGCTTGACACGTTAAACTTGTGGGCAGAATTTTGTTTACTATTTAAACCACAGGTGTCACAGTGTTAAGAGATATAAAAACCCTGGAGCTGGAAACCCCCACTTCAGACCTGATGGACTCAGGCAAACCAGAGTCCCGGGGCAGATGAGGCCGCCCTTTACTCGCTGTGTGACCCTGCACGAGTCCACTCACCTCTCTGAGCCTCATTTCCACAGCCCTCAGCTGTGAGTGATGCCACCTGTCTTGCTAGGCCTTGGTCAGGATAAACAGGAACTCTATGTAGGGAGCACCCAGGCAGCACGAGTTACACACTAGGGTTGGGGACACTCTGACCTCCCCAGCCCCTCCCGTGGGTTCTAGGTGAGCTCAAATGGGGCTCATTCTCATTGACCTAGAGAGGTCTCTGGGTCACAGCAGCTCACCCCTTCATCCCATTAATAAATCCAGGAGTCCAGGTGACAGGCCAAGTTCAGTGCAGTCAACAAATCTCTCGTGGGTACCTGTTGTGTGCCAGGCGCCCTGGCAGTGGCTGAAGATGCAGAGACGGAACAAGAAAGGACCCTGGAACCTAGAAGGTCAAGTGTGATGGGGAAGACATTTACAATGCATCCTTAAGAACAAGGGAGGAGGCAAATTGGGGCCCCAAATGGAGTAGCTTTGGAGACAGACCTGGGCTCCAGTCTTGGCTTCACCACTAAGTAACCAGGTAGCCTTGTGCAAATGACTTAATCTCCTTGTGTCCCCTTTTCCTCCTTTATAAGATGGGAAAAATAAGCACTTCAAAGGATGAGGCTTGCGGATGTTATGGGTAAGCAACCGGCATGTGTGGAGGCTCAAAAAGTGGTGCCATCATTATTATTATTATTATTTAGGTAGTGGGATTCCTTGTCCTCCAGGAGCACTGCCCCCCATTCCTCTGCAGGGTCAGGGGCTGAACCGTTCTGGTGGCTCAGGCTTTAGGGTTAACCAAATGATCCTTTAATACACAAAGAAGCCCCAAATAGCTTAACCTCAGCTGAGGCACAGAGGGCCCAGCTGCCCGGCAAATGCTGGCCCAGAATCCCGTGCTCCATTATTGCGTCTGAAAATCCGTTAAAATTTCACACAATTTCCTGCACAGCAGTGCGCTTCATAATGCTGGGAGCCAAGCCGGCCCAGTAATTGGGACTGGAGTGGGGCAGAGTCCAAAGCAATTAATCCAGCCTCCTTCCTTGTTTGCGCCAGGATAAGCCTGACGGGGTGGAGAGTAATTGGAAAGGAGCGGCCTCCATCCCCAACTCCAAATTAATATTTTCCTGTCCTGATTTAATTCCGCCCGGGAACAGTGACACAGAGACACACCGTGTCAAGCACTAAGTAATCTGCCACGAGCCACCTGAGGAGGAGCAAAGGACTTTCCCCTTTCTTTGTGATTGGCGAGGGGGAGAAGGGGATGGCAGCTAACAAGACAGAACCTCACAAGTTGGAGGGCCTTCCAAGGACAACTGTAGTCTAACTTCCCTCCCAGTGCAGGGACACACCACAAAGGAGGGGTGAAATCCGGGACTTGAAAGGCAGTTGGACCTGAGTTCAAATCCTGGCTTTGCCCTTTAGATGTGTAACCCTGGGCAAATCATTGAAACCCCACTAAGCCTCAGTTTCCTCATCTGTAAAATGGGAATCATGGGACCTACCATAAATGACTGTCATAGAATTCATTACAATAAATATAAGGCACTTAGTGCCTAGTTAGTGACTGTAAACGGTCGTTATTTTTCCTGTTACTCTATATTTTATAGCTAGGAGCCAAACAATGGCAGGCTCTGAGAATACAAAGAGAAATCAAACATGGGCCCAGCCTTGAAGGAGCTTGAATTCTAGTCCCATGTATCCAGGGCTGGTACACAGTAGGTGTTTAATGTGTGCTAGCTCCTTGCCTTCTGCCGATGGCATCCAGGGTCAGGTGATCATACAACCTCTGCCTGATCACTTTTAATCATTCCTTTGCTGATGCATTTGCCTACGGACCTGTCAGCCTCCTCTTGGGCTTCTAGCTGCCTCCCCGTCCCCTCATCCCCCTGGCTCTGGCCCCGCTCGAGGGCCCGCCAGAGAGCCCGGGCCAGGTACAAGAGCTGGGATTCAGGAAGCTGCAGATTTCTGCTGAAGACTTCGCCGTTCTGACTAAGCCCTTTCCCAGCTGGCTCGGCAGCCTTCTCTAAGGGAGGAGGGCTCCTCTCTCATCCCCGGGGTTCTTACCTTAGGGTCTCAGGCCTGCTGGGTAACCTGGAAAACTGGAGCGGGATTAAGCTCAACTGCCCCCAGCGGTATCCTTCCGCGATACGCATCCCACTCATCCCCGGAGACCCCTTTCACCTCCCAAATAAACCACTTCTATTGAACCCTTGTCTCCAGGATCTGCTTCTGGGTGACATCAAACTGAGACAACCAGGTATTCTGTAAACTCTGAGGCCGGCGCAGCCCTGCTGTGAGGCCCCTCTAACAAAAGGCAGCACCAGAAGACGCAGGGGACAGAATATGCTGCCTCCGTACTGGGCAGCTCGCGCCGCCTAAGGGTTTCCAGGCATTGGCTGGGGTGCCTGGAGACAAGGGATCTCCGGGGATGGATGGGTGGTTGAGTTTAATTCAGCTGCAGGGGCAGGAGGTGGAAGTGCAGACTTATTCATGAACGCGCCGAGACCGCCAGACACCCGGGACACTCAGAAACATTTGAAGGCCACTAGGCAACAGGAATCTTACAGGCGCACGAAGGGGCAAGAACCAGGAAGATCTGGTTATTTGTATGCCCTTCCCCGCAGCAGGTGGAATGAAAAAGTTCAGGGATGGGAGGGAAGAAGATGCCCCAGTGGGCTCCAAACTCCCGAAGAAGCCAAAGCAGGGAGTTACCAGAAAAACCATGTGTTCTACAGAACTGCAGGGAAACTCTATGCAAATGTCAAACTGATGAGGAGAGGAGAGGGGAGCAGGACAGGAATAAACCAAACATTAAATCACATCAGTAGGAGAATAATAGCTAAACTCCTTCTTACTTGTAGCACTCAATTCTGCAGTTGATACGGTCCGGAATGAATGAACGGCCTGCTCAGAGCCACATCTAAATTCAATGTGTGTAGCACCCCAAGAGGGGAGCCAGCTAGCCAGGAGAAATCCTGCCACACCCCACATCTCCCACCCACAGGGGCTAATGTGCAAGTGGAAAGAGCAAAATCTAGACCCTACAACACAGCAGGGGTGAAGAGGGAGGAGCCCTGTACACAAGCTGGGTGATGTGGAGCAAGTCACGTGCCCTCTCTGAGCCTCAGGGAATCAACATGGGGGGCAGCTTGAGGGGGCTGGTGGGAGGCTGGGGCAGGAGGCCTGGTGGTTGGCCATAGTGCAGAGAAGCGGAGGCAGCAGATTGACACTTGTGCCCTTTCTCCAGGGCAGCCTCAATGCTACACTGCTCTCTCCAAGCACCCTGAACATGTAAAGGACCACTCACCCCCAACCTTGGGCTGTGTCCCAGCTATATCCAAAGTTCTAGACATGACTCAGGGCCAGAAGAGCCTCACCTGTTCTGCCCTCACCCTCCTCAGTGCTCCAGCCCCTGACCTCAGAGATTTCAGTGGACACTTGCAGCTTTTATCGACCCAGAATCGATCTCTTTTGAAATGGTACCTCAAATTTCCTTGGGAGCCTGCACCCCTCTCCCACTGTGAGTCTGTGTGGTTCTGCAGGGGTCAGAGCCAGGGAAAGCTATAGGCCTAAATCTTCTCTCTGCCCCCCAGCTGTGGTGACTAGTTCATGAGTAGGCATGTGACCTAAGCTGGGTCAATGACATTCAGTCTTGAGAATTTCACTGTTACTGTTGGAAAGAAGATGCTCCCTTTGTTGAATCATTAGGATATGGGCCCAGTGCTACTGGCAGCTGTTTTGTCGCCATGAGTGGAAAGCATGCCTGAGAAAGATGCCTCAAGAGACGAAAGAAGAACAGAGAGAGGAAGACAGATCTGTGATAATGTTGTCTGAAGTTCCAGATCACACAGTACCTGAAGACTCCCATGGCCTCTTTAGTAGTCAATAACTTCCTTTTTGCTTACGCCAGTTTGAGTTTACATTTCTATCAGCCTCTTTCCCCAAACTGCGAAGAATTACGACTGATATAGGCATCAACGTCCCGTGGGAATTGTGCTAGTGTGTGAACCTCTGCCCACTCTCACCCTCTGGAAGGAATCTTGGACAATGGAGTCCAAATCCATCTTTGGCAGTGGAGGAAACTGAATCCCAGATTTTTTTTTTTTTAAAGTTACTTATTCAAAGCCACAGAGCCAGTTAGGGGCAGAACTAAGATTCGAATACCAACTTTAAGACTCTTAGTCCTGTGTGCTTTCTGGACCATTGTGTGATCCATTTCATCCAGTTCTGAAAAGGTTGTATGCAGAGTGTATATTGTGTGTGTGTGCGTGTGTGTGTGTGTGTGTGTTTCTGTGTCCTCAGAGAGATACTGAGGTCCTCAAGGGCCAAGCCTGTGCCACTGCCATCCCTGACATCTCCCAGACCCAAGTTAATGCAGTGGGTCCCCATAGGTCCCCCTCTGACCTCTGCCCCTGGACATCAAGTATCAGTGGACTTCCTGAGGATGTACTCAGTCATGCCCAGAGCTGGGCAGCCACGTGGTTCTGGGAATGACACACTGTATGTCCAGGGGCAGAGGTCAACCTTTCTGAGACTCAGGCTAACGATGAAGTTGCACAGAGTAAAATAATACTAGCAAAAGAGGTAACTTTCATGAGTTATCTCTTGTGAAAAAGTGAGACACTTGCTTAAAAAAAAAAAGTATTGAGTGTGTCCACTTTAAGAAAATCCAATATCCAAAATCTAAATTTACCCTCTGAATTTAGAGGATCCAGGACAGTTTTATAAAAGGATTCTAATTGTTACAGCAGTTCCATTGAGGATCCAGGGCTAGTGTCTATAGGCCTCTCCAGCAGGAAGGCAGAAATGAAGGAAACAAAGACATTTAGAGATAAAGGACCGAAGCCCTGCCCACTGAGGACCCCTGAGGGGAAGGCCGGGGTCTCAGCGTGGGCAGAGGAAGTCAGTGGACAACTGTCATGGAGATGCATGATTGTGTAAGGGGGGCACACCTGTCTAAAGCAGCCACACCATTCCTAATTGCACTGGGCCAAGCCCCTCTGGTCCATCCAAACAAGATCCTGGACCCCAAATCCTGGGGGAACCTAGACTCAAGACGAAGCCTAGGAGGGCATCCACTGTTCCCAACCCATCACTCCAGATGCCCAGTCCTCCCGCTGGTGCCCATCCTCCTGTGAGAGAAGCAAGCTCCATTGACACTGGACTTGATGAGATGACTCCTTTTGGCTAATGGAATGGGAGCAGAAGGGACATATTGCCACGTCCAAGCAAAAACTTGGAGCATCACATGTTTCCACTGTCTTTCTTGCACTTTTTCCCTCTGCCACTGGAATAGCATGCCTTTGACTGGGGCTGCTTTTGCAGTCTGAACCCAGAATGAAGACATACAGAGCTGGACCATAAATGGCCCACAGCAGACGTGTACCATGAGCAAAAACTTAACTTTTGTTGCTGTAAGCCACTGAGATTCAGGGATTGTTTGTTTCTGCATCCCAGACTAGCAAAAGCTGATTAATACAGAGGGCAAGATTCAGAGCTTTAAGGCCACTTCTGACAACCCAGTGGGATAAGGGACTCCGACAGGTTGCTTCAGATCACTGGGATCCTTAGGAAAATGCAGATTCCCAGATCCCCTGCTGAGCTTTAGCGCCATCTAAAGGAGGGGCCTAAGGAATTAGTATTTTTGACAAGCCCTAAAGATGACATACGGGCTGTCAAGAGGCTATATAACTTGAGAAACCCTGATTTCATGAGTCCAATCTTTTTGATACACAGAGAGGCACAGTGATATGCCCAAGGTCACACAGCAAGGTGCTAGCAGGAAACAGATCTTCAAATCTCTCCTCTGAAGCACGCTTTCTCCAAATAAATAGGGGGGAAGGTTGACGGCAAAAGAGAAACTCACAGACTGAAAATGCAGCTCCAGAGGGAAAGACCAGTGAAGGCTGACAATTCAAGTTGAGCCAGGGTCCAGGTTCCAAGCTGAGGACGAGGCTGCCCTGTGGGCGGGTGGCTAGGTGTTCCCCTGGGACATTCCTTGGAGGAGCAGGGGTGGAGAGAGAGGAGTCAGATTACAGAGCCAGGAGGCTGGAGGAAAGAGATAGAAAAAAAATAAATAAAAATAGAAGGAAAAAAAGTCTGCCAGCCCTGGTGAGCCCAAACGGCCCCAGCATCGCTGCAGGAGCCGCCCCAGCCCTCTTCGATTTTGATGTACAGTTTGAAACAAATCAATAGCGGTATAATAATACTCAGCACGCTGTGTAATTTTTATATCATTAGTTTTCATTTTCCGCTCCCCATGCATCAAAAAACTTACAACGGGCTCGTAAAGTTTATTTAGTATTCCATGAATTCCTAATCAGTTTCATTTCATAATGATTCAGGAGCCGCCCGCTGCCTAGGCCCCCGTGTCAAAAAATCGATAAAACCAACACAGTTTTCCTGATGGCGGCTGCAAAAGGATCTATTGTAGGGGAATTATGATTTATGCCCCGGCCTGACCGTGAGCAGCAGCCTCCACCCGGCAGCTCAGGGCTGAGGTCTTCGCCAATAATGATTTATGCACCTTCTGTTGGCCCCACCCAAGCCCCCTCCCTGCCCTAGCTGGCCCCTGACACTGGAGGGAGGGAGAAGGTCCAGCTGGGAGGGAAGGAGGAAGAAGGCACAAGGGGGAGGGCTGAGCATCCCTGCCTGGGCCCAGCCTCTGCCTCCAGGTCCATGCACCCACAGGAAGGCCTGAGCAGAGAAGTGAGGTGTTTGGGGAGCCCCACCTGGCCCCAGGGATCTGCAGAGGGAACAGGACTGGGACAAGTGTGCATGGGAGAAGCCAGGATAATCCTGGTTCTGCAACTAGAATCCTCACTCCCCTCCAGCCTCTCTTTCTGGCCTCACAGGTAAGCTGTTGGCCCCCACTTCAAACCCATGCAGTCACCTCCACTCTTGCCAGCCCTGCCCAGAGGCCCCAAGGAAGCTGAGTGGGAAAGAGTCCCCAGGGTCATGGCGGCCAAAAGGCCTCAGCTGGACCTCATGGGATGCAGACACAGCTGGCTTCCAGGAATTCTTAGGCTGGAACGGAGACTTCCAAGGCTCCCAAGAGGGAATGGAGGGGGGCTTGAATCTCTCAGGTGCACTTTCTTCTCCAGAAGGCCACTGAGCTGGCTTGGTGTTTAGGACCCTCTGCCCTCCCCGCCCCTGAACCTCCCATCCCCTTCCTCTACTGGGGGGGGATTAATAGGGCTAAGAGACATGTTAATGGCATTGGCATTAAGTCCAACAACTGGTTTAATCAAGAGCAACTAACCTAGCCCAGGAAGAGAGACCTCAGGGCGACTTCATCGGGGAGGGGATGCCGTAGTGTGACAGGGGGCCACCAGAATGGGGGCCACCAGCATGTGCACCCCCACCCACCACTTGTCAGCTGGGTCCCTCCCTCCAGGTAGCACACGGGGAAGGCTGGAGGGCCTCATGTTGGTGGGTTGAGGGAGGCGGAGTTTCAGGGGCTAGGTACCTGCCAGGACTCCGTTCCTGGTCCAAGGTGGCACTCCAGCCTTAGACCCAAGTTAGAATAAGCGGCCCTCCTCCTCACACCTTCACTTTCCTTTTCCTTCACTCACTCACCAAACATCAGGGAGACACCCCACAGCCACTCCTCTGCATGTGGCTCAGAGGGGAGAAGGGACTCGCCCAACCTGGCAAAGTTGGGGTTCTAACCGAGGTTTCCACGCCCTACCCCTCCGCACCCAGCGATCCTCCCACGCCTGGCCTGTGGCCCTCTCTCCAGGGCCAGGGTGAGGGCAGGCTCTCTGTCCATTTCTACTCCTAATCCTATGCACACAGCAGCACGGAAAGAGCCAGACTTTGGGACCAGACCTGGATTCAAATTCCGGTTTCTATCATCCCCGGCTGAGTGACCTTAGGGCAATTTAATTAACCTTTCTGAGTCTGGCGTTCTTCACGTGTAAAATGGGAGTCATAATTTTTGCCCCACGGATGCTGATGGGTCAAAAGGGCAGGTATATAAAATACCCATCCCCAGGAGGCCCCTGCTAAATGCTTCCTGCCCTTCCCCCACGCCGATTTGCCTCTCAGCCTCGCTCACTTCCCCCCTAAAAAGTCTCCTGTGTGTGTTGGAGGTGAGAGGGGGGCCTGGATATGTCCCCACTCCTCCCAAGATAATTGAGAAACCAAGATCTAGCCAGGACTTGGCCGCAGTCACTATTCTGAGCTGCCGCCCGGCTTGGTCTGCACAAATCTGAGCCCAGCCCCCGCCAGGGCCTCTACCTGTGAAGCAGAGGTGGTTTCTTCTAAGGCTGTAGCCTGGCAGCCCACGGTCCTGAAAATCACGTCCTAGGAACCAGCAGCTTCCCCCAGGTTGGGAGCCCTCGGGTGGGAGGGGCTGGGTGGGGAGAGAGAGCCTGATCTGGGGTGGAAGAAAGGGTGGGACCCTGCCTGGCCCCTTCCATCCCCAAAAGGTTTTCGAGGGGAATCTGGGCTTCTCCCAGTGCAGCAGAGCCCAGACTCCTCCCCATGGAAACGGAGACCTTGGAGCCTGGCTGTCGCTCCAAAAATGCGCGCTTTGCCTCTCCTGCCCCGCCGGTTGGTCGGTTAGTTGCTAGGACCTGCAGCTTCGGGTCAGGCTGCTGTTGGCTCTCCTTGGTCTCTTTCCTTCTCGCCCTGCTCCTGTCTCCCTGTCTCTGTTTTTCAGTCAGCTTCTAATACTTCTGTCTCTTCTCCTTTACTCCTTCCCTCCACCACCGGCTTCAGTCACTGGGGAAAATAAACACTCCATCCTGTAAGGCCGGAGGGGTTCTAACACCTCCCCTGCCCCAGCTGGCAGTGCTAAAAGCCCTGAGATTTCAAGGAATAACCTATCTGCCCTGCTCCCCTTTCTGCTGCCAGGTCCCCCCTCTTTGCCCCCTCAGCTGTTCCATCACCCTGGGCTCAGTGACAGTCCTACTGGGAAGGTAGCGAAGTGGGCCAGGAGGCTGATCAGTGGCCAGCCCAGGCCCAGAGCTGGACATCCACCCGGCACCGCGCTGTGAACGTCAGCCTGGCTCTGGCAGCTGAGGCCGCCAGAAGAGCCAGTCTCTCCAACTCCTGCAGACCCCCACAAACACACCCGGGCTCCTCAACCCAAGAGGCAGCTTTACTACCTCCACTCCCTCCCCCTCCCTCTCTCTTTGCCCCTCACTCACCTCTCATTCTGCCAGAGAGCAGAGTCTCAGCTGCTCCAATGCCTTGATGACAGTCTCCAGGCTCAAGCTCTCCAGCATCGGCTGTTTCATCTGTGAAATGGGCTCGGTGAGAGTTTTCTCGTCAAAGCAAAGGGCTAGGGCTGGATTATGTGCTGTGCGGACCGTGATTCCTTCTTTAACAATCCTCAGAGGTCACTGCACAGAGCTCAGGCCCCAGGACTGTGGCCCAAGCAGGGACTCTTCCCCAGGTGACCCTGTAAGTTACAAAGCTCCCCAACTGGCAAGTTGCTGGAGATTAGAAGCTCATTTGGGGGACAAAGAGAGTCACAAAGGAAATAAGAAAAAAGAGACCAGGACCAAAAGGCATCTGTGTCCCACAGTGGGGAGAGGGGTCACTGAGGCTGGAGGGAGTCGGGCTCCAGGGTCAGAGGACCCTGAGTTTGGAGGTAGATTTGGCCACCTGCCCGGGGAAGGGCATCAGATGGCTATTTAACCTCTGGGAATCTCAGTTACTCATTTGTAGAAACAACTAGGATCCTGAGCTGCCAGGAGCAGGAGCACCCCGTGGATTCAACAGAAAGTGAGAGGGTGGAGGGAATGAGAGGTGGGCCTCTGGAGGCAAAAAGAGGTGGGTTTGAATCTCAGCTGGACGACGGCCTTCCTGTGTGACCTTCAGCAAGCTCCCTAAGAATTCCAAGCTGCCTTGTCCCCACATGGGAGTGACCGGCACCCTGGCTCATGGGATTCTGCAGATGACAGATGGCCATGTGGCATTTAGAACATGGAGCTGGCACCCCATAGGTGCTCCTGGTAACTTTTGTGGCTTGGGCACAGTGCCTGGTGCCGAGAGAGGTTCAGTAAATATTTTTTTGATTTATTATGGGGGAGTGAGGATAAAAATTATTACGAGGGTCCCAGGTGAATAGGGTGAGGGATGGGCTCTGTCTGCTCATGCCCAGAGCATCTACACTGATGCTCTCTGTCCCCAGAGAATGGCAGGGACTTGGTTCCTATCTGGCAATGAAAGAAACTGAGGCCCAGAGAGGTTTGGTGGATTTTTCCAAGATCTCACAGAAAGGGAGAGGCAGGACTAAGATGACTCAACACTCCCCAGGCAGGACTCCAGACTCAGGGAGCATGCTGCTTCCTCGTGCCTTCTCAGTCAATTCCAAGCGGTCATTACCACATGCTGCGTGAGCTCCACCTGGCTCCACGCTGGGGGTGGGGGGGCTTATCTCATTTAATGCTCGCATCACTTGTGACCTTGGTTTTCTTCTGCTCTCCATTTTACAGATAAGTAAACAGAGGCACAGGGAGTTGGGGGGTTTGTTCGAGGTCATGCTGCTCACAGGTGCTGAGGGCTGGATTATAAGCTGTCATATGTGGAACCTGTGAACTTGACCAACTAGTTGCCCTGGCTGACTCAGAGGTGGCCCGTCCAGCCAAACACAGGCTGCTGGGTCCTTGCAGAGGTCAATGTCACAACCCTCCTGTCCCTTCCCCCTCATCCCCTTCCCCAGCTCAGGCTGACTGCATGTGAGGGGAGCCTGGGTACCCCAGGGAGGAATCCCCACAAGCTCCCTGCAGCTGCCATTCAAAATCTTCTCTCTTCTCATGAGTCTAACCTAAATCCTTCAAGTTTCAGGGCGGTCCTGGGTGCCTCTCACTCACCCTTCCACCATCATTTTCACCCACCCACCGCTAACCTGGTGACAGCCTCTGGAGGGAGCAAGAAATGAGATCAACGGCCCCACTGGGGGCAGATGGGGCCCACGGCCCAGCCCTTTCCCTGCCCTCAAGTGCCCACAGAAAAGCCCAGGTTTTGGAGTCACTGGACCTGGGCTGCTGCCCCAGTTCTGCCTTCCTTAACCATGTGACACTGAGCAGGGACGTTCCTCGAACTTCCTGAGCCTCAGTTCCTTGTCTGTAAAGTAGAATCCATCATCCTTATGGTCGCCAGGCTTAGACGCCACAGTGGGCTGGCGGCCTGAGCACTGTGCTCCTGGGGCACCTCTTGGGCTCAAGATGAACACTGCTTTCCTCTCCCGCCTCCCTCTCTTCTCCCTCATCCCCATGGAAACCACGAGTCATTTTCCATGGAAAAGAAAACCTCTTAGTGTTTTCTTTTGTTAAATGGAGATACTGGGGATTG
This sequence comes from Camelus ferus, assembly GCF_009834535.1. Classification (NCBI taxonomy): domain Eukaryota; kingdom Metazoa; phylum Chordata; class Mammalia; order Artiodactyla; family Camelidae; genus Camelus; species Camelus ferus. The sequence continues at coordinate 3,091,991 of NC_045711.1, forward strand.
AACTCAGCACCTCCTGCATGCTAAGCATGTGCTCTACCACAGAGCTATACCCTCCCCCCTGGGTGTTTTCTAATTACACCTGAAAAAGTGTGGCTGGAGCTTGTGACAAGCAGATTTTTCCCTTTATTGGATGCCAAGTACCATGCAGGGCACACCCCCACATGGCATCTTATTCTGTCTTCTCTATGCCCCAACAAGGTCCAGAGAGAGGCGGTGCCTCACCTAAGATCACAAAGCGAGGAAGAACCAGGGCTGGGTAGGAATTAGTTCTGTCTGCAGGTGGTTGGAGGCCAAGGGGGTCTTCCCCCACCCAGATTCCCCCCCTCCCAACCTCCCAGCCAGGGGCTCTGGTGGGGAGATGCAATCACATGCACAAGGTGGGAGGGAGTTTGCTGTTCCAATTCATAGATGAGGAAACTGAGGCCAAGCAAAGATAAGAAGCTCGACTGAGGCTAGAGGCTCCACTTCTGAGATGACTCACTCCCATGGCTGTTGGCAGGAAGCCTCAGTTCTTTACTGGCTGTAAGCAGAAGGCTTCAGCTCCTTGTTACATGGGCCTTTCCACAGGGCTGCTTAAATGTCCTTGTGACCCGACAGCTGGCTTCCCCCTGAGTGATCCACAAGAGTGCAAAGAGGAAGGTGCAATGCCTTTTGTGCCCTAACATCCTAAATCACACACTGTCACTCTGCCTTTTTTGGTTGTTAGAAGGAACGCATGTTCTAGAGGAAGGGAATTTGACTCCATCTTTGGAAGCGAGAACCATCAAAGAATTTTAGTATTTTAAAGCCACCACAGTGTGTGAGGTGGGGTCAGGGCATTGGGATTTTAAACACTCCCCTGGTGACTCTAACATGCAGTCAGGACTGAGACCCACTGAGATGGAAAGTCACCACCTGGAGGGGGTTGAGAAGGGAGACTCAGCAGGACATGACTTCAGGGCTGAGCCAGCCCCCAAGTCCTCCATCCCCAGGGAAGCGCACATTGGCAGCCTCAGCCCAGGCCCTGGGTCCCAGCTTCTGCCCCTCCCTGGCCCCTCCCTCACCCCTTCCAGCTCACCTCCTCTGGAGGCCTTCTCAGAGACCCCCACCCACAGGCTCCAGGCCCCCAACCCAGCATCAGCCCTGCACTAGCTGCCTCTGGGTCTGGTTTCAGGCCTGTGCAAGCGTATGGGTTGGTGTGAGCGTGTGTGTGCACACGTGTGCGTGTGCATGTACCCACACAGCCTCGTCTGCTCACCGGCCAGGGCTCCCAGACGGAAGGGACCCATCTTCTCGGCCCCCCTCTGCTGTCTGTCTTCCTTCATTTTTCCCCTTCCTCTCCCCTCTTTCTCTTCCCTCTCCTTTCTTTCTTCCTCTTGACTCTCCTCCTCCTCCCCGTCTTTCTCTCTCCCCTTCCTGATCCCGTGGTCCCTACGCCCTCTCTCTCTTGCCTGTTAGGAGGCCCAGTGGCTCCTCTGTGACTATTTTGATGAAGCCACCCCGAGTGAATGTGGCCCTGGACTTCCCTGCCCACCTCCAGGAATCCCCCAGGTCCGGCCACTCAGGGTCTCAGGCGGGGCCCGCTTCCTATATCTTTAACCCCCGGGTGGAAGAGGGCACAGCTGAGGGGTGGTGGGCAGGAGCCAGGAAGGAGCCAGTCCTGGGGCTGCATCCATCTCCAGCCTCCCCTGCTCCTCACTGCCCGCCCACTGTGGGCCTGGCCTGCGAGGCTCCAGAACCTTCCTCTCCGTCCCTCTCTCTGCCCGTTGCGTGGGCTTCCTCTTGGGGAGGAGCAGGCCCTGGCCACAGCTTCGAAGGCAGCCTGTGGAAATGAGGAGAGCAGCCCTGCCCTAGTAATGAGAAGAGAGAACTCCTCTCGGGAATTAATGAGACCGCCAAGAACAAAAGAGGCGACGACCAGCAGAGGCCGGAGAGGCGGGGCCCCGCGCAGCCGTCCCCGCAGAACCGCACGCCCGCAATAATAGAGTGAGGAAAAATGGAGTAGAGATCCCTGTGGTAAAAACTATTAGAGGAGGCGAATTATAAAACTATTAACCAGAATGTAACTCCCAATTAAAAGATGATTTAACACTGGAACCTGATGGATGAATTTTGATTAAATGGAGAACTATTAGGAGCCCAGGGATAAGGCTGCTCCTGCCAGTTCTAAAAGTTAAAAGGCAGTTTGATATAAAAATTTATAAATTAAGGTTAATTACTTTAAATAACATGGCTGGAAGCAATGAAAGGAAATTTATCAGAATCTCCAGAGTTTGGGACAAGATGGATACAGATGCCCAGGCTGGCCCCCAGGGAGCCTGGAGGTCAGGGTGGGGACAGCTGAGGCCAGTAAGAGGGCAGGTGATGTCAGTGCGCCCATCAGGCCCACCAGGAAATAAGGGATTGGCTGAGGCCGGCATGGGGTGCCTTCATTGCCCTCCACCCTAGGGCCACACCAAGAGAAGTCAGTTCTGGGAGATGGGCAGGAAGGAGGCCTCACGGCCCCAGGACTAGCCTAGGGAGCTAGTCTGATGGGGAGGACATAACCTCTCCTTGGCGAGCTCTCCCTCTATTGGAGAGGACAGAGCAGGAGTCCCCATTCTATGACCTGCTGTTCACTGAGCACTCAGCAGGGTTGGGGACATCACCACAGTCCTGCCCCATCTGGAGTCACCAGCACCCCTCTGCCTGACCTGCCTGGCCCTGCTCTGTAACTCCCAACCCCATGAGCCCTGATGGGCAGGACAGGGCCCTATAAGAGATTCCACAGGGTACAGGCTGTTCTCCAATGCCCCAGGGTGGTGGGCTATAGGCACCCTGGAGGCTACCCACTGCCCGTGGCCCCAGACCTCCCTGGGCTGAAGGTTGTGCTTCCAGGAGACCCAGGCACTGCCCATACCCAGGGCAATTTGAACCCTCTACCGCCAGGCAGTCTCCTCCCTGCTCTGCCCTGGACAACTCATCCCTTCCCCAGAGCCCCATTCCTGCCCTGGGAGAATTTCCCCAGCAATTTCCCCAATTGCAGGTGGGGAGGCCTGCAATTGGCCTGGTTCTATCCCTGGGAGGATGGGACCTTAGCAAAGGGCATCCCCCACAAGGATTGTACTCAGCTCACTGCTACAACCAGACCCTAGGGGCTTTGAAAGGCCACATCCAGGAGATATTAGTACAAGGCTGTCCCTACGGTTAGGGGCGTGGGCCTTTGAGCCAAGCTCCTTGGGCTCCAGCTCCAGTTCCAACACTTACCATCCTGCGTCTCCAGGCCCTGACCTCATCTCCTCATCTGTAAAATGGAGATAATAATCTCTCCTTGCAGGACAGCCACGCAGATGAGAAGTAAAGGCCTAACACATGGGAGGCTCTCAACAAACAGCAGGGATTCTCATCACCCGTCCTCAAGTCTCATCTGGTAAGAAATGTCGCTCATTATCTGGCAGAACTTCACTGAGGCTTCCTGGCCCCGATGCATGTGAACACTTTGCAGGCATAAGGGGAAAAATACCTTCTTTAATCTTCCCGACACCCTTTGAAGTCAGTCGAGTTACTTCTCCCATGTCACAGACAAGGAAACTGAGGGACAGAGAGATTCAGTCACAAGCCCCAGCCCTCACAGCTGGCAGGGGCCGGTCCGGATCCAGGTCTTTCAGCAGCCGTGGCCCATCTCACACTGCCTCCCAGGGCACTGCGCTAAGGCGTTCACACTCCCTCTTACTGTGCGTCCTACATAAACCTCAAATAAAGTATTTGGAGGTAGAACCAGTGGGCAAGGAAGGAGTGAGGGAATAGTGAAAGCCGGGGGGTGGGGGGAGGGAAAGAAAGACGGGAGGGAGGGAGGAAGGAAAGAAAGAAGAGGAAAAAGCAAAAAGGAAAGGGATACGCTGGTGAGTTTACTTTTTAGACAAACCTCTGTGGGTGGGAGGTTAGAGTGTTAACCTTGGGGTGACGGGGAGGGTGCCCGAGGGAGACTCTGCGGGGCAGGAGACGGTCTGCTTCTGAGACGGGCGCTGATGACACAGCTGTTTTAACTTTGTAAAAATTCATCACTCTGTGTACTGATTTGTGCTCTTTCCTTTCCGTTAAAAAGTTATTATAATACACAATCTAAAAATGAACGTGATAATGGGTACATTTTATGGTGTATGAAGTATACCTTAACAAAAGTGTTATTTAAAAAAATAAATACACCAAAGACAGCCCTTGCTTGCTCTTGCAGTGCATAATGTAGACTATGTGTGAAAGGACAGAGAGCCCGCGTAGCTGGTGCTTGGCCCTGGGAACATCACCGAAGCCATTTAGCGGGCTCTCCCTACCCAGTGCCCTACTCCATCCGTATATACGGCTCAGGAAGTGATCCTCCCCACTGCATTCTGTGGACTTGCGTGAGTATTCTTTTATCCCTGAATTTTACTGGATGTGTTTACCACTCCCCCATCACCCCTTCCCTCTACCACACTTCTGTGTGAAGCGTTTTCTATGTCTTTTAAATCTTGGTTGGTACTAAAGGCTGAAACAAACAAAAAAAGAAGTCATCAGGGTGTCCTGTGAGGGTGGGGTGTGGAAGAGGGGCCTGGAGGTGCGGGGTGCCCATCTCAACACATGCACCCCAGCCACATAGCTTTCCCCCTCCCAGCCTCTCTCATTTCCCTCAGAAACAAGGTGGGGAGGGCAACCTGATGGGCATAGCCCAGGCAAAAGTTTGGAGGTGAGGAGAGAGGAACTCCAGGACAAAGGAACAATGAGCCCCTGCAGGCCAGAACTGCCCTGAGCTCAAGGAAGGAATCAGGGTGCTTAGATTGGGGGACAATGTAGGGGAAGCTCCAAAAAGTCATGGACAGAAAAACATCATTGCAACTGAGACAAAGCTCACAAGATGGGGAGGCTCCCTTTCATGGTGTTACATGTTACTGCCGCTGTCATCGCTATTGTTATCAGGGAAGCAGCGGGGTGAAGTACAGCTCTGTCCAAAGCCAGTTCCAAGGAACACTTCTCTTACAAGACTCTTGTCCCAACCAACTTTTCCTCAGCCAAGAAGTTAATATTAACTCTGCCCTTCTCTTGGAACTCCCCAGCGCGCACCAGCATAATAAAGCCTCTGAGAAGTCCTGCAGCAAATAACTTTTTTCACTTTTTGAAAACAGCCTTCCCTAAACAGAGTTGATCACGGAACTTTTTTTACCCCATGACACTTATCAACACCCCAGGAATGGAGGCTTTGTGGATCACAGCTGGAGGAATGAGGGAGAGTGAAAAAGGCATAAACTCCAGAATGAGACAAAGTTCCATTTCAGCCTGTTTCAGTGTGGCCTTGGGGACTTGGTTTAACCTCTGTGCCTCAGCTTCCTAGCTGGAGGAAGTACTGCCAATCTCAAAATGTGGTGGGGAAAGATAAAAAAATAAAAACACTAAGGGAAAAAAGAGAATGAAAAAAAGGTTGTGGTGAGTTTTAACTTATGGTGGCCTATAACAGATCCTCAACAAGTATTTGTCCACCCATTTTACAGATGAACTAACTTGCTGAGAACACATAAGCAGGGAGCAGCAGCCGGGGTGGCAGGGGAGGGGGGGGCTCAAATCTAGGTCTTTTTTTTTTTCAGTAAGTGCTTTCACCTTTACTTCTCTTGATACACCCCAGATACAGACATTTCATCCACAACAGGGCTAAGTGACGTTTTATGTAAGCTGGAGGCACAACCATGGCTCAAGCAACTAACATCTGTCCCAGCAACTAACCTCACTGAGAGGGCTCGTAGGAAGTTCACCCTCACCTTGATGAGCCATGACTTTATTGGAGAATGAATCATTCCAGGAGGATTCAGAAAATGAAGTCACGAGAAGAAGGTCTGTTATTTTTTTGGATCTCAGCGATCACTCTCAAGAGTCAGCTGTAGGTTGCTTTCTTTTCTTTCAGCAGCTTCTGAATTTGAGCAACAGATTCCTCCAGCATCAACCACGCCTGGTGAACAGTGCCTAGTGTGGGAACACAGGGCAAGTGAGGTCCCTTTCGCTGAGGAGTCGTGCTCCGAAGCATAAAGGATGCAGGATTACGTCCTGACAGGACAGCGCAGTAAGACCCTGGTCCATCCGAGATTGAGTCATGACTCCACAGCTCATAAGCTCTGTGACTGTGGGAAGGTTACTTAACTGCTCTGGTTTCTGCATCCATAAGGTGGCAATAAAAACAGTCCCCTCTAGGTAGGGTCGTTCTGAGGCAGAAATGAGTTAAAATGGGTAAAGTGCTTGGAACAGAGATTGACGTACAAGCTGTCAATAAATGTGAGCCATTGTTTTAATCACTACTACTGCTTATGGCTGGGCTCCAAGTCAGTTGACAGAAAGTGGAGGGAGGGTAGGTAAAGGATTCTTTCTCCCCAAGGGTCCTGAAAAGCAGAGGAGTCCCCCATCCGCCAGGACCCCTCTTCTAGCCTTGTCCTTCTGCAGATGCCTGCCACGCCTGGGCCCCGTCCTGTCCCTGCTGAGATCTCACCACTGATGCCCACCCTCCTGGGGCTGTCAGTGCCGAGGGTGAACCTGGGATGGGCTGGTTCTCAGAGACTTCATCTCACTCAAGAGTCATTGTGAGCTCAGCAAAATATTCTTCTTTCTTATGGGAGAGTTGTATTCCATTACATATACACGCTGCATCTTCTTTATCCGTTCTTCTGTTGATGTGCCCTTAGGATGCTTCCATATCTTGGCAATTATAAATAATGTTGCTGTTAATAGGAGGGTGTATGTATCTTTTTGAATTAATTTTTATTTTGTGGTTGGCTTTATTCCTTTGATAACTCTGTAAGTTTAAAAAGCTAAAGCTCTAAACGTTCTTAGAAACAATGAACTGTGCATACATGTAAATTTTAAAAAATACGTGTAGTATATTGTGTATATGTATTTACATGCAGTATATTATATATGTGCAGTCAAATTGTAACAATTCTACCTAATAAAACTGAAAAATTAAAAAAAAATACTATCCACAAAAAAAAAGTTATTGTGAGCCCACCCTCGCACACAGCTTAAATGGAAGCAGAGGACCTGACCTCTCCAACCACTGTCACTTCTGTGGCACTTCTGAGACGAGCAACACGGGCCCTTGCATCCACAACTTATCAGTGGAGAAACTGAAGGCACACAGAAAAATTAAGGGGCCCCCCCTCCCCCTTCATAGCCAAATTTTGGCGCCTAGAGCCTAGATTGTCTGCGTGCATGTGTGTGACTGTCCCCAGGTCACCTGCCCCTGGCCTACAAACCCCCACATTTGTAAAGGCGGAGACCAGGGCTGCCTCTGCAGTAAGAGTCCTGGCACACAGCTGATGCTGAACAAGTATGTGATGGTTAAGTGAATCCACGGATGGACTGGCTGATGGTAAGAGAGACAACCTGGAGACATTGGTCTGTTGGGGAAGACGGACACTGGGTCAAGCCGTGTCCCTCTCATACAGAAATAAAATGCTGATAAACCTCCCCAGGGCCTCCAAGAAGGTCCAGGGCACCAAGAGCAATGGTGATTCTGAGAACACCCCTGCCCACTCTGGCGGAGGCTGAGAAAATCCCAGGCCTAGGATCAGACCCTGTCCCGTCCATACATGCAAGCCTGCCCTCCGTGACCCACGCTAGATAATTAGCAACAGTGCCCTCCATTCCCAGGAGTGGCTGTCCTCCCCACCTGGGAAGCATGAGCTCGAAAAACCACCACAATAGAACATCTGTCTGTGACCAAACGAAAAAGCAGGGGCATGGAGCCAGAAAATCACAAAGTGTGCCCCAAAGCCCTCTGGAAGCAAGCAAGTCGGGGCCTCTCTGCCCATCCCTGGGATGGTTCACACAGTAGACCAATAGTAAAGCAGGTCTTCAGAACAAGTTGGACAAGTAAAGGGCTGAGGGCCCAGAGGATGGAGAGCAGACCCTGTTTCCCTTCCCCTATAGAGGCTTCTTCCAAGAGTCCCAAGGGCAGCCTACCACAGTGCTGGGTTCACGTCTCACCAGCTGCATGATCATGGACAAGACACTTGCCCTCTTTGAGCCTCAGTCTCCTCATCTAGAAATTGGGTATGATGGCAGGTAGGCAGAGGGCTGTGGTGAGAATATGAACTTGCACTTGGAAGAGCTTCATGAAGGGCACGATCAAGAGGCTTAGACCATGTGAACTGTTTTAGTGTTACTTTTATTAGAGAAGATCAGAGACTCAAACCAGGATCCTGAGGCCAGTGCCATGACCACCCCCAAGGGGTCCAGTATCTGCTCTGAGCTGGATTTTCTGAAACAAGGTCCAACCGAGGCATCAAACAAATGCGGAGAGGAGAGCAAGAAAGGCATGTGTGTGCAAGTGTCTGTGTGCACACACACGTCCATGTACATGTGGTATGTGCCTGTCCGAGTGTGTGTGCACGAGTCTGCATGTATGTGTGACCCGGGGTAGGGAGGAGAGGGGACAGAGGGGAGAAAGGGAGAATCGAGAAGAAAGAAAAGCAGAAAAGCACAGGAAAGAGGAGGACTGAGGTATTCAGTTACATGATCTAAATTCTAATCAAACATCATTTAAAGCGTGTTTTATTTCAGCCTCGGGAGAGCCGGTCCCTCCTGGCTGCTCACCATGGCAACGGGCCGCTCATTTCAGAAGTGTCATGCCACATTATCGTCCTGCCACCTCACACGCTCTCGCCGCCTGACAACTTCGCTCTGCCCCTTGTGACAACCATCCCCGCTCAGCCGGTTTATTTTTGGTGTCAGCCGGCCCCCCTCCCCTGCCCCCTCCCCATCATCAGCGGATTGAAAGACAACCTCAGCCCTCCAGCCAGTGAGCATCGCAGCCTGTTTGGTGATAAGAGATAATTTGAGGAGATATTTGCTTACATGTGTATGAACAATTTGCTGCATTAAGACAATTCCACCTGGTACATGGGGATGGGGGCGGGTGGCCAGTGCTCAAGCTGCCAACACCCCAGGAAAGAGGAGGGAGGGGGCATGCCTTATTTCTCAGGGCCCCTCCAAACTGGGGGCCCTAGGAGATTCTCAGCTGGCTGTCTTCCCCACCATCCTCCAGAAACAGCAGGCCCACCACTAACTCGCTGTGTGACCTTGTGCAAGTCACTCCCTTTCTCTGTGCCTCCCTTTCCTTGTCTGTCAAAAGGCGAGGTTGGACCAGCTAGGACCTGGGATCCCTGCCAAGTGTGGCAGTGAGTGAATCAATGGTTCTGAGGACCAGGGTGGGAGCAGCAGAGTGCCGAGGACCCAAAAAGAGGACAGACCCCTGGTCTCGTCACCAGTATGAAGGTTGATGACGGGAGAAGAGGTTAGTATGATGCAGCCCACCTCTATCCACATGACAACTCAGAAAAGGGGGTTCCTGAGGCTCCCCACTCTGGCGGAGGCTGAGAAAATCCCAGACCTAGGATCAGACCCTGTCCTGGGAAGGGCCTTTCTGGGACACGCTTCCCTGCTCTCTGCCTGGCCTTCTTCACAGGACAAGAGGTATCTCTGAAGCCACTCCCACCCCTCCATCATGTTCACACACTCACTCCCACATGCATCTCCTCCAGATCAAGGGCCAGATGGAGGTATGAAGGCAAATTCAGAAGAAGATGGGGGAGAGAGGCGCACCCTGAGACCCCAGGTAAGAAGATAGGACCCCCGGTTCTCAGAGCCGAGCATGGATATAATGGGCTAAAAGACAAAGTGGCCCCAGCCAGTGCTTCCATCTACAGAAAGCCAAGCATAGTAGTAAAAGCTGCATCCGCTCAGGGCTTCAGGGAGCCAGGCCCTGTCCTGAGATTATAAGGGTTTGGAACCCCCTCTCTGCAAGCCGTGCCCTCCTGCCCCACCCCCATGCGGGTAAGAAGCAGGCCTGAGAGAGAGTGTCAGTCGAGGGGAGCCAGTGCCTCTGTTTACTCATCTGTCAGATGGGATTAATAACAGTTCCTACTGTACCTGGTGGCTGTCAGGATTAAGAGAAGGCTTAGTACTATATACAACAGCCAAGGCATGGAAGCAAACTAAACGTCCATTGACAGATGACTAGATAAAGATGTGGTATGTATACACACACACACACACACACACACGGAAGCAAACTAAACGTCCATTGACAGATAACTGGATAAAGATGTGGTATGTATATATATACATACACACACACACACACACACACACACACACACACAAAATGGAATACTCCTCAGCCATAAAAATAGAATGAAATAATGCCATTTGCAGCAACATGGATAGACATAGAGATTACCACACTAAGGGAAGTAAGGCAGAAAGAGAAAGAAAAATACCATGTATCACTTATATGCGGAATCTTAAAAAAATGACACAAATGAGCTTACTTACAAAACAGAAACAGACTCACAGACATAGGAAACAAACTTATGGTTACCAGGGGGAAAGGGGGTGGGAGAAGGATAAGTTAGGAGTTAGGAATTTGCAGATACTAACTACTGTATATAAAATAAATCAACAACAGGGTCCTACTGTATAGCATGGGGAACTATATTCAATATCCTGTAATAACCAATAATGAAAAAGAGTATGAAAAGGAATATATATGTATAACCGAATCACTATGCTGTACACCTGAAACACAACACTGTAAATCGACTATACTTCAATTAAAAATAAAATAAATAAGTTTTTTTAAAAAAGAAGGCTTAGCACAGTTTGAGGCACATAGTAGGTGTTCAGTAAATGACAGCCATTAGAAGTTGTCCTACTAATCAGGGTCTGAGGGACTAGGGCTTTCTGAGAACGGGCCTCACTTCCCCACCACCTTAGCCTGTGGGCAGCTGGTTGCCATGACCGGTTTTGCTCCCACTGAGGCCCTGTCCTGGGAAGTATGGACTCTCTGAGATACCTACCCCTGCCTCCCAGCCCCATGGAATTTCTCTACTTGGTTTCTTTGAACCCTCCAGGAGTGCATCAGACAGTGGAAGGTGATCTCCCACCCACCCCACGTCCCACAGAAGGCACCTTTCTCTGGAACCCTCAGAACCCACAGGATGACCCCCTTAGGTCTGCCTCTGCCTCCTGTCTGCCCAGGGTTGAGGGTAAATGTTAGCTGAGAACTCGGACCTCCACTTACCTCACCTGGTGACCCTATTCCCTGAACTGGGGTCTCACACAGACTCCCTAGGAGAACTAGGTGCCCAAGAAAAAGCACACTAGGGAGACATAAGCCAGCCTTCTTTCCCACTGAGCTCTGGGTAGGCTCCCCTACGCCTCTGCAGCCTACCTATCAGTGAAGTAGAGATGCAGGGGGCTTCGGGAAGAAGAATCTCTCTGGGGTCAATGGGACTCAGGTCAAATTCCAGCTCCACCACCTCTCAGCTATGGAGTCTGAGATCAGGGGAGTGCCTCAGTGTTCTTATCTATAAAATGGGGATAACAACACATATTTCACAGGATTGCCGGCATGATTAAAGGTATACTGAACACTTAGTAGGTACCCGATAAAAAGTAGCTATGATGAATAAAAACAACCAAAGCTGGAGCCAGAGAGCTGTTTGCCTTTCATCCTCTGGAAGCTTCCATGTAGACTCGCAGGGCTGGAGGCTGCCCTGGCCCGGAACTTGCGCCCTGGGCTTGCTTTTCCCTCACCCTCCTCCCTACTCTGCCTCTCTACTGTCAGCTCAAGCCTGGGAAATGATGGGCTAGAAGTGATCCGCAATGTTATGCCCCTACTGGAGCAAGGCACACAGGCCCCAGCCTGGATCTCTCTCTTTTCCCCTCTCTTTCTCAACAAAATAACAAAATCAATCAAATTACTCATCTCAACCCTCACCTGGGCTTGACTCAGAACTGGGAGGGTTCAAGGGCTTCACCTCTAGGGGGGAGGGGCGGGGTTCTCAGGGAAGGAAGCTTCGGCCCCAAAGAGAAAGGGTTAGAGTGGTCAAGAGGAAGGGTTATCTAATCACACCCACGGTTCTGTGCTTTCTGAACATGAAGAGCATGTATTGTTCTCATTATTATTTTCATGTATTATTTTCAAAGCAGCAGGAGGTTGCTGGATGCCAGCATCTCGTGATCCCATAAGCTCTCCACCCCTACTCAGATCCCAGAGCTCTTGGAGGCAATGAATTGGGGGCACAGAGGGCTCAACACGGGCTGGGGAGTCCCACAGATCTGCATCTCTGCTCCGCATCCCTCCCCAGCCGTGTGGCCTTCAGCAGGTTACCCAGCCTCTTGAGCCTCAGTTTCCACTCTGCACTGTGGGCATAAGGCAGCTCTTGCCTCAAGGACCCCTGTATGGAGTTAAGGAGATGGTGCCTCCCACGCCCACTCCTTACAAGCAGGCAGCCCCCAAGTCCTTGGGCTTTGGGCCTTCGCCTCTCAACTTCTCTCCTGAAGCAGCTTTAGGCAGAGGCCAGGGAGGCCACGGAGCCCTCATCCGTGGTCCGGGAGCACTTAGCTTCCCCAGATAGGAATGGATCGGGAAAGGAGGAGCTGGGCGTCTAGCATCCCTCCTCCGGCCAGGCGGCATCCGCAGGGATTCAGGGATTCGGCCCCTGGGATAGCGGGATTGCCACAGCCCCCAACCCGCACCCTCTCCGGGGCCTTGGGGGAAGGGAAGGGGCGGGCGCCTCCCGCTCACCTTCTGACGGTGAAATGTGGCCATTTACCTTCACGCTCCAATGCCAGCCCCTAAATCACTGTCTCTGCGCCCGAGCTCAAGGTTGCTCCCTGAGCTGGCCGCCAACAAAGCCGCCGCCGCCGCCGCCGCCGCCGCCTGGGACCCGGGCGCCAAGCCCCCCACCGCCAAGACCGGGAAGGGACGGACGCTCCTGGGCGGTCTGCTGCGGCCCCTCCGCCTTCCTCTTTCCTCCCCTCCCTTCCCCGTCTCTCGCTCGCGCTCTAATTTTTTATCCCAATGACTTATCTCTGGGATCAGGGTCCTGGCCCAGACTCACCAAGAACCTCAAGTTCACTTTTCTATCGCAGACGTACATAATTAGGAAAAAAGGCTTGCGTGAAGGAGGTGTTCATTACGTAGCCACAACTTTACTCTCGGGTCCCTCTGCCCAGCGCCGTGCCGGGAGCGCACAGACTGAACAGTTTCTGATGCAGGAACTGCCTAGTGGGAGTCGCTCATAGAGCGCGGAGAGTGCGCGCGTCTCCAAAGCGCTAACCTGCGGACGGTAAACATTTCACCCAGCTGTGCGACTCTGTTTTGACATGGCTTCATTAGCCCCGCTCCCTTCTTTCCCCTCCTTGATCTTTCCCTTCCGGGTCTTTCTCCCCACCCCACCCCACCCCACCCCACCCCCGCTGGGGATCTCCATTTGTCATCCGTGCAGAGAGGACGAAAGCGAGCCCCCCAGCTCGTGGTCACGCAGGACACTGGGGGTCTGTTTGGAAAAGGGGGAGCTGTTGGCGCCGAGAACCAGAACCGTGGCGAGCAGGAGGTCTCCGCCCCTGCCCTGGCCTGAGGTGACCTCAACTGTAGGTCACGGTAAGGTTAGCCCAAGGGGAAATGAAGAGTGCAGCCTACAGAGGGAGAGGAAGGTGCTGACGCGACCCCCACCCGGCCCTGCCCAGGCCCCGCCCCAACCCGGAAGTGAGGCGCCCGCACCGGCAGGGCTCTCAGTTCTGCGCTCTTGCTCCCAGCGTACAGTTCGCAGTGTCCGTTTGCTCTGCCTCGAATCTCATTCATTGGTACCTTATTTGTTTCCTCTATGTGGATTGGTGAGACTGGTGTCTCCCCCATCTGACTGAGGGTTCCTCCAGGACAGAAATTATGCTTTCTTCATCAGACCGGAGACTCCCCCCACCCCCACCAGGGCAGAGGTGGTATCCCCCACTTTTCGTTGGTGCTCCCCCAGAACAGAGGCTACATGCACCATTTGCCTGAGAGCTTCCCCTTGGCAGGGAGGGGAGCTGTCTCCCCCATCAGACTGAGGACTCCTCCAGGTCCAGAGCTATGTCTCTCCCCTCCAGACCAGGAGCCCCCCCCCCCAGGACTCTGCTGACCACCGCTGACCTACTGTTCAAAACCCCAGGGTCCTGCCCAGTTCTCAGGCACTATGGCTCTAGGAGTCTTCAGGTCGGGATGCGAATGCAGCTTCATTGTGTTTTGGCTCTATGACCTTGAACAAGTCACATGACCTCTGGGGAGTTGAATGCCACAACTCAGAAGACTGCCACTACTTGTTAAGGCTCATTTGGTGAAAGGGCCAAGCCAGGGCCTGGCATATAGCAAGTGTTCAATAAACGCTGTCTCATTCCCTTCCCCTCATTCGCCTGAGAAGGATGTCCCAAACCTGCTCTGCCAGCTCGGGCTGAGAGGACAGAGGGGAACCAGAGTTAGAAAAGAGTGCCACAAACATACACACACACACACACACTACACACACACACACACACAATCCCATCAAGCAACTGGGTACTGGCCTCCTTCGTTAGGGGATGGGGCGGTGGCAAGGAGTTAAATGTATTAAGCAATTTACAATTAATATAGAAGTCATTCCAGAGATAGCTACTAGAAAGAGTACAACAGGGCAATTAACCCACTAATACACTAGGCTATTACATCGCTATGTCTCTTATTTTAGCCCGAGGTGATTTGAAACGCATTGGATTAAAGGATATTACAGGAGATAGCATGAAAAATAGCTTAATGTAATGAGCCATCCCATGATGTCTGCTATTAAAGATGATTTGCAGTTGAAAACTACAACATACAGTAGTTCAGCTATTTGAGGACTGACGGGGTGGGGGTGGGGCAGTGCTATTAACCCTTCCCTCCTTCCAGCTGCCCCCACCCCCACCAGGCCCTCTACTACCTTCATGCCAAGATTATCAAGTGCATCTTATTAGGCGACAATGGCTTCATTGGGAGATTGGAGATTGGGGCCTGAGGTTGATAAAGAACCAATAATCTGCTAATAACCTTTAAAAAATAGATTCCCCCAGGGAGCTGTACTAATGGGCTGAGGCTGGGGAGGGAGGTTGATTGGCAACCGGGTGGCTAATGTGGAAAAGGGTGTGGGATTAGGGTTGTGGGGGGGAGGCTTCTCTGGGCAGGAGGGGGAGATCAACACGGCCCCCACCCCCGGCTCTCCTGATTGAGAAGGCAGGGAGACCGATGGGTTATGGGCTGCTGCTTAGAAGGTGTGCCTTGGTACATGTGTGTGAATAATTACAATATGCAAAACTGAAATATTTTTCTATTTAGCTGATCTTTGAATGATGCATCACAGCTTTTAAAGGCCGTTTCGGGATTTTCCAGGCATCCAGAGAGGCAGGTAGTAGTGTACCTTCACGTGTAGCCTAGGCATGTGACCCAGAGAAAGCAAGTAATTTACCCAAAGTTAATGCAGCCCGTTATGTAAGAAAACAGGAATCAAAGAGAGGTTTTCTTATTTCAAAGCCTGTGCTTAAAGCTACGAAACGAAACTCCAGCTTATGAGTGTCCTACCTGAGAAATCTCTGCCTGCCCCAGGGTCGTGAAGGTCTTCTCTCTTAGATTTTCTTTCGGAAGTTTGATTGCTCTACATCTCATATGTAGGTCTGTGATCTATTCTCAGTTCACCTGTGTGTGTGTGGAACGAGATCAGGGTTGATGTTCACTTTTTTCAGCTGGACCATGAGTACATTTCCACGTCCACAGTGTGCCGGATGAAGAGTACACATACACGTGCTGGCAGCCACACAGTGAAAGCCACCTAATCTGGAGGCACACACATAGAGGCTAAGGCAGACACATGTAGAGACACACTGAAGGTCAAGGATACGTGTGCACAATGGGCATGAGAAGCCAGTGAATTCCCCAGACGGGCATGTGATGCATGCTTATCGGGGGAGTGCACGTGTATGCCTCACATGAGTGCGTGCTGGCATGGTCTGCGTCCAGCACTGTACATGTATTGTTATCTGTGTGTCCCTGGGCATAGATCAGACTGTGTATGCTCACCACCCTGGGTGTCACCGAGCCTGCACGTGTGTGGTCAGCATTTGTGGGCATGTCGTTGTGGCTGAATCTGTGTGTGTGTGTGGTTGTTGGCGGGCTCGGTACTGTGTGTCTGTGTGTGCATGCACGTGTGTTGGTGTGTCTGCATGTGCGTGTCGCTGTGCCCATGTGTTGCTGTGTGACTGCACCTCCCCTGGTGCTGCCACCTCCGACAGCTGCAGGGCCAGCCGGGAGCAGCCCCCGCGCCCCCCTCACTGCTGTCTTTTATCATCATTTGCCACGAAAGGGAGCCCAGGAGGACGGTGATAAATAAGGGCCACTTAAAATACGAGACGACCACTCTGACTTTGGGGAATATTTCTTCTGTGGAGCAGCTGGTGCCGCCTCTGTCCTTGTGGAAAGGGGTCCCAGGGGCTGCCAGCCCCTGCCCAGCTTCTGCAGGCTCCCTCCTATCCACTGCCTCCCCAACCCCTGCCCTACCAGCGCTGGTCTGGGAGAGGGAAGTAGAGGGGGACCCACCCTGAGGCCAGTGCAGGCAGGGCAAGGTGACCCTCAGTTTGCCCTTCTCAGGTGCTCTGTGGAAGCCAGGGTGTCATAGAGGAAGAGGCTCAGAGGGGACTGGAGGGTACACAGCCTCCATCTTTTAGGATTCCCTCTCCCTTCAAAGCTGAGGGGACTGTTGAGGGGCTCCAGAGAGCTGACAGACATACGTGGACACACACCCCACTCACAATTTTCAGCACCTACTCAGTTCCAAGCCTTAAGAAGAAGACACAAAGACATACATCCTATGAAGAGATAACAGGGTACACACATTCTACTTGCTACACAAAGATACATGCGGATCTGCAAAAAGACGTGTATATACTTGTTCTGGGAAGAGATGAGTTCTGGGAAGAGAAGGAGGAGGAGAAAGAAGAGAAAGGAATTGAAGGAGCTAAGAAAAGGAAAGAAATATTTAAAAATACAAAAACATGGATATGAAGGATGCACAACTGTGTCAGGGTAGAGGTGGTCCCTAGGTAGGAGGGAGGGGCAAGGCTAGGGGTGGAGGACCGCCCCATATGGGAGTGCAGGTTGTTCACTGCCCAAGGGGGCAGGCGTCGGTTAAAGTCCAGCCTTCGCTTTATTGGCCAGGCCACACCCTGGTATGAGGCTGTGTCCACCAGGAGGAAGCATGCCTTGCATTGTTTATAGAAAGCACCCTCCACTAGTCTTGCTTCTAGCCACAGGTCTGGGCGCCCCCCAACCCTGCCGCCCAGGGGTCACCTTCTCCTAATTCTTACAGAGGCACCTCAGGAGCTAGACAGGCCCTGAGGGAGGGGGTCTTTTACTGTGTTTGGGAGACATTCTTTCCTTAAAAATGAAAAAAGAAAAGAAGGAAAGTAGAAATTGAGACAGAGGAGAAAAAAAGAAGAGAAAGAGGAGGGAAGGGAAGGAACGAGAAGGGAGAGGAGGAGTTGAGGGGGGCATCCAACCACAGAGGCTTTTCTAATCAAAGAGCTTGTCACTGTCACTCTGCTAGTTGAGATGCCAGGACGGATCTGGGCCTGGCAGCATCTGGGGTTGGGGGCGAGGGGTGAATCAGCACTAACAGGTCACATACACGCACATCTCCCTGCCCACCCTGCCTCCCTTCTCAGCCCATCCCAGGTGGCCAGGGGCACGTCATGTCTCATTTCCTTCTCTCAGAAACAGTGACGGGGGGCTGGGGAGAGGTGCGGGGAGCCCGCCTGAGCTGATCTTTTTCCTTCAATTTCCCTCCCAAGCTCTGTAGGCATCAGCCACGGATGCGCCGACACCCTCATCTTCCATGACCCCCCCCAACACAAAGCCGCATCACCCCCCATAAGGGACTGTCTGGGAGGAGGGAAGGCAGGGCAGAGCTGGCCTCCTTTCTTATCTGGGGTTTTCAACCCCCAAGCTTCTCTAGATGGGATCCCTAGAGCCCACCCACAGCCTCTCCCCTCAGCTTCAGTTCGCTGATCCCCACCCCCAACACCCCCCAAAACCCCCAACACCCTCTCCCCACACCCACCGATGCTCCAGTCCTCCCAAGCAGTCTCTAAACATTCTCCTTTCCAGCTTGCTCCCCTGTGGAAGGGAGAGTGGTGGGGAACCGACCTTTACTGAGCACCCACTGGGTGCTGGGCCCCTGCCTGGCTGTATCATTTGATGCCCAAGAGAACCCTTTGAGGTGGCTTTTTAAAAAACTTATTTAATGGAGGTACTGGAGATTGAACCCAGGATCTTGTGCATGCTAAGCATGCGCTCTACCACTGAGCTATACTCTCTCCCACCCCCCAGGTGACTTTTAACTCAGAATCTCCAAATTACAGATGGGAAAGCCTCACAGCTTATAACCAGGGTTGCAGGAAAAGCAATTCTTGTCTCTCGACTTAAATCTTGCTCTTCCAACTACAGCGTCAGACTCCTTGAAATCTTGCTCTACTCAGTCCTCTCAACTTGATAACTGAGAGTCTACCCTGTGCCAGGCACTGTGGTAAACAAGTTACCACATTATCTCATTCAACGTCGCACTCACCCATAAGGAAGAGCTGTTATTATCCCCATCCCAAAGATGAGGAAATCGAGGCTCAGAGAGGTTAAGTGACTTGCCCAAGGTCACACAGCATGAGAATGACAGAGCCAGGACTCAAACCAGGCCTAATGAATACACTTTGCCCAGTGGGATGATAACAGGAATTCTGCCACTACTGCCTGCCGCCCTGAGCCAGCAGCAGGACTCCCCTTGCAGGACCCTCCACCCCTCACCCCCCCAGGGCCAGCAGAGAGAGATTAAAGGGTGGAGGGAGGGGTGCTCGGGCCTCAGCAGACAAAGAGGAAGGAGATATCAGGGTCGAGCACTAGGCGTCCTCTATCTTCCCAGGAGCGCCAGCCCCATTGTCCCCACAAGTGCCCTCAGATTGTCAGAGCCAGAGTCTCATCTGGCCCTCAGAATATATGGTCGCAGAATAATATGACAGTTAGGGAGGAGGGGTGGGAGGCCGGGGTGGAGGGGCAAATGAAGAAGAATCTGCACAGCCCCCAGAAGAAAACTTAATAGTCTGGGAGCTCCCTTGAGTCCTTCTCATTAAAAAAAAAAAAATCTCTATTTAAATGCAAATTTGTGCTGGAGCTGGGATGGGTTTTCGGGAGGCAGAGAAGCATCCAGACGCTGATACAGACCAGCCATTGGACCCTGCTCCCCAATCTTGCTTTGTAATGTGGGGCCCTGTGCCCAGAAGTTAGCTCCATCCTCCAAGATCGCACCCTCCCTACCACCCAGGAAAGCCCGGTTCGGTTTAACCCCCTTACCACCTTGCTGTCTCTTTGTGTCTGTCTGTCTGACACACACACACACACACACACACACACACACACACACACACACACTCACTCACTCACTCACTCCAAGTTCTAAATAGAAATGTGTCTAGCACAGGGAATTATACCCAATATCTTGTAATAACCTATAATAGACTATAACCTGCAAAAAAAAAAAAAGAATCACTTTGCTGTACACCTGAAACTAACACAATACTGTAAATCAACTATATTTCAATTTTAAGAAATGTGTCGTTGGGGTGAGGGTGGCAAGCTGGAAGCCTAGATTACAGTTTTCCTCCTAAACCAAGGAAGGGAGAGGGTTCTGACCCTACACCCCTTCTCTACACATCTTCCTCCAAGGAAAGAACTTGAGTTTGATGAGGAGGAGCAGAACCTAAAAAGCTTGTACCTAGTTTCAGCCCACCCCCTCTATTCCTCCTATCCCCCCAAACTAGAAAACCCTTGAAACACACACACGCACGCACACACGCACGCACGCAAAGGTTTCAAACTAGGTTTCAAACACAAGGTTTCAAACTAGACAGTAGAAGACAAACCCAGCCCTCAAATCCAATTCTTGTGGGAAAAGCAGACGTGGGGTGGGGGGTTGGGGGTGGGGGTTGGCAGCTGGGGACCCACACCTGCCCAGCACCCACATCCTGTCCCCTGTCCACCTCCCACGGAGAGGGAGAAGACTCTGCTCCCCCAGCTTCAATAACCCCCGCACCCGTCCCGTCCCGTCCCGCGCTCCTTCCACTACCCGCAGCATCCCCACCCCACCCTCGCCTCTCCAAGCCCATTACCTCCAGGGATAATTATGTGGGTGATTCGCTGGCCCTGGAGAGCTCTTCAGTGGCATTAACTCAGGATGAGGGAGGGAGACGAGGGTTGCTCCTGACTACCACCCTGCTCTCCCCTCTTCCTCCCCACTAACCGCTGAGGGTGTTAATTTAGGGGGAGATAAGACGGAGATGCTGTGTAAATCCATCTGGAACACAAATACCTGTCCCCAGACTTTATGCTTCTATTTCTGGCTTAACTGAGTCAAGAGCCTCGCCCTAGGGGAGACACAGGTGCCCTTTGGGTAGAGAATCCCGAACGTTCCCTATCGGCCCTGCCTCCTCCGCAGCCTCGCTGTTCCCTCCGCTTCTCCCCCTCTGCCGCCCCATCCCTCCCTCCGCCTTTGCTGATCCCGCACCAGTGTGGCTCCAAGTTGGCTGGGGTGAGCTCTCCCTGCCATGACACTGCATGGAGATTCACAGGGAAAGGAGGATCAGGATTGGGGTGGAAGCACCCAGGAGACCCCTTAAAGCTTCCCAGCCAGACCCAAATTTCAGGCGTGTCTGGTCATGCCCTTGGCAGCCGCTGAGAAGAGGGAAGAGGTGTGGTCAGTTCACCACTGCCTACTTTCCCATGCTTGTGGCCGGCACTGGGCCCTCCTCTGGACACCACGGCCTCTTGGCGTGGGGAGGAAAGGCCGCTAGGACTGAGAGTGGTCAGAGGAAGTGTGGGGACCTTAAATACACAAGATGGAGCAGGTGCTGGAGGTTAGGAATGGGGAGAGAACCTTCCTGCCTCCTTCTGAGAAACCCTAAGTGAAAATCAACAACCACGTGGAGAGAAGGGAGGACCACGGAGATCTGGGGCAAGTCAATCTGCCACTGAGAGAGAACGGAGCCCAGAGAGGGAAAGGAGTTGCCTTAGGCCACACAGAGTCACAGCTGGATGGAGAAGGCTGGAACCTGGTTTCTTGACTCTGAAGCCACAAGCTGACTTCAATTCGATAGTTTTATATATACGCGGTTTGCACACTCACGAGTTCACACAGCTGAGTGGGGGTCTGCATGTGGCAGTGTCTGCCTACACGTTTGTGGGCGTGAGCACGTCTGCGTACGTGGGGCTGGGTCCCACGTGTATGTGTGTGCAGGAGGGCGGGGCACACGCCGGCACCTTCGGGTTAAGAAGCAGCGGCCTCTCTGGCCCCACCTGCAGGGGTCGCTGTGCCCAGAGCTTCTCCTCCCCTCGCTGTCCCCAGGAGCTGGCTGCGCCTGCTGGGCCTGGACACATCCCCCATCTCAAGCCTGCCCCAGCCTCTGCCGTTCGGCTGCTTCCTTCCAGAGGACCCTCGTGGAGGTGGTGCTGCTGTCCCGAGGTTCTGATATAACAGAAAAAACAATTAACTGGAAGAGATGGCTAATATCTAAGGGAGAACATTTCTAGATATATTACAGCCTCGCCTCAAAAATGGGGCTTTACCATGAAGAAATACAGTTTATTAGAAGACATATTTTCTCTTAATTTCATTATGTAACCTTTGGTTTTCCAAAAAAAAAAAAAAAAGGTATGGAGTTGGGGGAGGGGCTGAGATGCTGACATCAATCCTCTGCATTTCCTGTGTGCTCACTGACCACCCAGGGTGTGAGAAGAGGGCTGTCGGAGTCCCAGGAACGGGGCAGACCCAAATCTATCCTAGACCCCCCCACTAAAACACTGTCAGAGGGGAGACGGATTCAGGACAACTGGGGAGGCCACAGGCCAGGTCTACCGCCACCTTGGGGGACGGTGGGGGCCCAGTCTGCCACAGGCGATCCATCTCACCCACTGAATCAGGCCGCGGCACACTCCCCTCTCTGCCTGACACAAGTACACAAAGAAAATCACTCACAGCACGAAGGGGCCAGGCAGACACCCAAATCGGACTGCAGCTGTTTAAACAGTCCCAGGAGAAGAAGGAAAATAAGGCTCCTCCACCTGACTGTCAACAGACTTTTTGGCTTAGGGCAAGTTGCTGACCCCTCCCGGGCCTCAGTTTCCCCGTCTTTCAGGAGGTAGATTGATGGTTTCTAAGAGTCTTTCCAGCTTTAAAGCCCCCTGCTGTAAATTACCATCCTAGGCACATGCCTCCTTCCTCCTGGGCTTTCCCAAGGGGTAAGTAGCAGACCCTGGTGTCAAGAAGACATGGGTTCCAATCCCCACCCACCACTTGTTAAGTACGTGACCCAAGGTGAGTGACCATGTCTCTCCATGCCACCACTTGCCCAGATGTAAAGTGGAGCGGGAAGCCATGCCGGAAGAGGTCAGCCAACACTAAGTGTGGGACTTAGGGTCTCCGTCATGCTCATCAGTCCCCAGAGGAGACCATGAAAGGCCCATAAATGCTCCCCAGAGATGAACCCAGCAAATGCTGGCAGGAAACAGAAAAATTAACAGGGTCCCCGTCTTTGGGGACCTCTTTCCTTCTCATCCTACTGCCCAGCTGTGGCCTCTTCCACCCTCAACCCCATGACCACTGACCTTTCCCCCAGAGCCAGTTCCAATCACCTCCTCCATCGTCCGTCCCCCTCCCTAGGTCTAGGGCCCTCAAGGGCAGCCACAGAAGCCCCGGTGCCCATGTCTCCAGCCCAGAGTATCTGGTGCTGCCCAGACGGGGCAGCCCAAGGCAACAGGGCAGCTACGGCAGCAGCAAATCTCCCCACTTAGGTGCTAATGTAAGTCCTATCAAGACACAGTGAAACGGGGCGTAATTTTTGCAGAAAACAATGCAGGTGATGTATGCCCGAGACTGGCACACAATAAAACTGTAGTGGAACGCAGAAAAAAATGCGCCCAGTCAATACAATAAAATCAGCACAAATACACCCGTGTAAAGCAAATAAATCTCCCTATCCAAACATTTTCCAGCACGCGCACCACAAAGAAGGTGGAGTGTTTGTGTCTGTGCTGTTCAAGTTTTTCCCAGAAATCTCTAGAGGAAAGAAGCAAAACAACCAGGGACCCCCCCCCCCAACACACACACAAACACGCCCCCCCATCCAATAATAAATAAACAAATAAATACGAAAGACTTGGAGGCTGGTTTGCATTTCTGGCTGCAGACAACGTCAACTGGCGAGACGACTGGGGGCTGGAGGCCCCCAAATTACCATTCATCTGGCCTTGTTGTGGAAATTTTCAAGGGATTTGCAGTAATTATATGACAAAATGCTTGCAAATCTCACTCATTGCTGAACAGAAACAGGCGGGTCAGGGATTGAACACTTTCAGCTGGGTAATTTGTAAATGTCAATCAGGCAACGGGGCAGAGAAAGAGGAGAGAGAGAGACCAGGAAAATACTGTAGCAACCTCAGTGTAAGTGTAAGAGGCCTCTTCACACTCCCAGAACCCAGGAATGGAAAGACCCAGGCCAGAGGCAAGGCAAGACGGAGCAGGGGAGAGACCAGGGAGGGGAGGGGAGGAGAGGGAGGAGGGGGATGGGGAGGATGAATGGGGAAAGAAAGGAGGACTGGGACAGAGCCCAGAGACAGACACAGAAAAGAGGCTGGGCCGAGAGGGGAGGGGGAGTTGTGGATAGAGAGTAAAGAGCGTGAATCAGGAAAAACAGTTTAAATAAAAGCAGGGGAGATTAAATTAACTGATACATACATTCCAAGAGGTAGGTCGTGGGAGCAGCCATAAATACCAGCTCCCTATCTCCCAGGCTCAAGACAGCGGGGAGAGCAAAATAAAATTAAAAGATATAACAATAAAAATTACAAATGCATTCTGAGGGCCCTGTACCTGAGGTCTGTAATGGAGGCAACGAGCAGGGTGAGCATGAAGTACAGCCTCCACAAGTCAGGGGAGCTTCAAGGCGGGAGCTGGAGGAACGTTTTATTTTCTGGGTCTCCAGCAGACTGGAGGTGTGCCCACTGCACGGATGTGAAAGATCTGAAGGGCGGTGGCAACCGCCATGGCAACTGACTTGGCACTTTAGAACTTATATGGTTTTAACTCGTCATCGCTACCCCTTTAAGAAACTGGACTTTTAATCCACCCATTTTACAGGTGAGGAAACTGAGGCTTGGAGAGGCTGTGATTTGGCTCGAGATGACTTGCTAGGATGAAGCAGAGTGTGGATTTGAACCCAGGCCCCCTGATCCACACCCTTTCCACCATTGCCCTCAGGGATCTTATTCCTGCCAGTTCCATTTGAGAAAATGAACACACTTTGTGAGCACATACTGGTCACATCACCACCATGCCACATGAGGGGTGCACCTGACAGCTTGTGAACAGAACAAGCCAAGATAGCATTCTCTGAAGCAGGAGTGTCCAACTCTCTAGGTTCCAGAGATCTTTTTTAGCATCCAAAATTTACTCGATACCCCACCAACGACAGGCACTCACAAGCACACTAGGGGTTCTACTTCTGAACATCTGTAAATTAAGAAAAGTGCCAAAGTGACCCAAAGTTACCATAGATCCAGGCACACTTTTAAAGGAATTTTAATTTTCATCACCATGTTCTTCGGGAAAAAAATTAAAACACAGACATTAAGATTAAATAAAGACAGAGACTCTGTTGGTGGCAATGGGAGGCATCTCTGAGGGTCGGAAGAACCCTTCGTAAGAACTCCAGGGCTTCCTTCTCCCATCATGATCCACAGACCGAGGGTCCAAGAGCCTCTGATTGAGACGGGGCCTCTGAGCAACGGGGCCAGGAAGTTATGAGTTGGCAAGGTCAACCCAGGAAGACTCCCTGAGGGAGGCAGATCCTGAGAAGGGCCGGGAAGGGAGGCAGAGTGGCAGCACCAAGGTTGATATCGTGCAAGGGTTGGGAGGGAGGAGAGCAGGATGGCTACAGCACTATCGCCCCACAGCCACCAAAGGCTGCAATTTACACTTTTGTCATGATCTCCAAATGGGGTTATGTTGACAGCCACAGGGACATTCCAGCAGGGTTCAAAGGTGTTTCTCTTACTGCTTTAAACTGGAATCTCATCTGCCTACACTGCCAGGAGTGCACTACTCACTCCTCAGAGGAGCGGCAAACATGCTGGGACTCCTCCTGTGTGCCAGCCACTGCTCCAGCTGCTGGAGCTCTAGGCCGGGAACAAAACAGGTGACGAAAAAGCCTGTAGTTTATCTCACTTTCATAATTGTCTCCATCTTGAAATGATTTTGTTAGAGCACAATTATATGCATTGTCTTTTGTGAGTTAAAAGTGTTAACTTGTGGACTGTAAATCAGATGACACTTTCACAATCTTTTTTGGCATTTCTTCATTTTTAAATGTATTAGAGCCTCAGAAATAGAAGGGGCCTGTAGGCCCCTGGGAGACTCTGAGCAGGGCAGGGGAATAGCACCCAAAGTCATCCATCCAACAAACAGTAGCTGCTATCTTCCCGGATGCCAGGGGTAGCCAGGGTGACAGAGACACTGTGGGGAAGGTACAGGCACCCAACATCCTCTCCACCCACAGCTGACCCACTTCTTCCTCTGCCTTCCCACCCCCTCCCGCAACCAGGGGCATGGCTCTGGAATGAAGAGCCCCTGCTCTGATTGGCTCATCCTCCAGTCTATCTGCACCACCTCCCAACCAAAAGAGAATTCCTGGAGAGGGATGGCGTTAGGAAATTTTGCAAATAATCCACTTATCTTTAACTACATAGATAAGGTCACTGCAAAGTATAGAAGCCTTTGGTCTCTCTACCCCAGCATGGCCACATACTGTGCAACCCTGAGCAAATATTTTAATCTCATTGAGCCTCTGTTGCTTCATCTGTAAAATGGAGATAAATACTAGTAGCTGCTCTAGCAGGGTTGTTGTGAAAATTTAAGGACGTAATGCATGGGCTCTAGAAATGTTAAATATTACAATTATAGTCTCCCTCTGAGGATCTTAACTGGACATAAAACTTGGGGGCAGGAGGGAAACTGGGGGCAGAGCTAAGGAGTCCAAAAGCTTTTGCCAGAAGTCAGCAGAGAGGAGTAGAAAGAGGCCTGGACTGGGAGGAGGGAGGTGTGGCTCTGCCTGTCCCTAGTTCTGTGATGGCCTCTCTCTCTGAGCCTCAGTTTCCCCATCCATTCAAGGAAGAGGTTGGACCTCTGGGCTGGAAGTGTCTCTGATTCTAGGAATTCATGTTGGAAAGAATGAGCGAGGGCCCAGGACAAGCCCCGATCAGACGCAGTCCATGACCCAAGGTGGGACCACTCTGGATGGGGCTTTGTCTCTCTGGTAGGTTCTCTTAGGAATCTCAGGCCCCAGAGGAGAAAACTAAGACCCATCACCCACAGACCCATCACCATCACCACCACTCAGCAAAAGGCTGAATGCCTGAGGGGGACAGGGTTGGGGAGGGTGACACCCTACCTGCTCACTTGCCACCTTGGAATCTGGTACCTGCCCCTGTCATTAGCTCCACCCTCAGCTGGATTTAATGAATCTGAGAAAAATTATGAAGTCCCATAAAGCCACAAGTATCATAAAAAGTATAATAAAATTGAGAAAAGCTATTAAGTTATAAATACAACCAATGCATGCAACATCACTCAGTCGGGGAGGAAGTCGCTATAAAATAAAGTCATTCCACAAGTGACTAAATCTCTTAATTCACAAGGCACCGGCTTCCCTTTATGGCGCCCAACTCGGTTGTCCTTCGCCAGGAGTTTCTGTAACAGGAACTTTCCGTGGCAAAGACCGGAGGATGGGAAGACAAAGAAAAAGAGCCCAGATAACAGAGTAACAGTGAGAGAGGAGAAGAGAACCAAGACGGCCAGGAAGACCTAGGCGGAGGCCTGGGAAGTAGGGAGCCTTGTGGGGTCCGCTCTGTGCGGTGGGGCCATCTCTAGATCCCAAATCACCCACTAGATACTTCGCCAAGCAGCCAAGGTGAAAGTAAAGGGGGGGGGGGGAGAAAAGGAAAAAAAAAAAAAAGGTACAGCACGGGAGGGAAGTTTGTAGCTGGTGTTCTGGTTTGTGAGCTCCGGGGACCGCTTGATCCCGGCCGCGGCCAAGATCCCACTCATCCTCCTGGCTCGGCTGCTCTCGGAACCAGCGCTCGCGCCCCGGGGCGCCCGAGACCAGCGCCCCCTGCCCCCCCCCACCCCGCTCCCCCCCCAACCCCCGGCACTCAGTCCCGCGGGCGCGTCTCCCCGGGGCGCCCCCCGCCCCGCCGAGAGCCACCCCCTGCGCTATGAATATTCATAGCTGTAATGAGAGCGCGTGCCCGGCTCCCATTATGGTTATTGTGCGTCCAATAAAAACAAACACGCTAATGAGCAGCTTTAATGCGGGGCGGGCGGCGCGGGTGGTGAGAACCCCAACGCTCCTCTCCCGGCCCAGGAGCGGGAGGGAGATCAGGTGGGAGATAAGGAAGAGGGTGCTGGGGAGGGAAAGACACGACCCCGACCCCGCGCCCAGAGTGGGGCGAGAGCGGGGTCAAAGGAGACCAAGGGGCCGGGGCGAGGGGCGAGGGGCTAGGGGCTAAAACCGAGACTCCCTGGACGCGGAGCGCGTCGATGGAGGCCGAGCAGGTCCCTGGCGACCAGGATGCGGGCTGGTTTCACACCCGCTGAAAGAACGGGACACTCTCAATTTCGAGGAAGGGAGTCTAGGCGTTGGGCAGGCACTCCTGAAACACCAGGGAGTCGGGGGTATACAGACAGGCCCCGCCGCCACAAGGCTGGGAAGCGGACGCGGCGGGAACGCCCTGGGCGCAGCCAGGTTGGACCCACTGACTCCACGAGACCTGGCATTTTCAGAGACGCCCGGGGCCTTAAGCACCCCAGGCCTCGTCCTCCTGGGAAGGGTGGGGAGGAAAGCCAAGACAGGGAGATAGTGGAGGCGGGCTGCGTACGCAGAGGGGAGGAGTTGGCAGTGGGTTTCTGGGAGGGAAGGCTGGCCAGGTGGGGAGCAGCCGACCAAGTGACACACTGGGTGCCCTTTTCAGTAGAAAAGGGGTGAGGTAGAGGGTAGGGAGCTATATTAGCCGGCAGATCCACACCATGTAGTGATACTCCGGGCATCCCCGAAGCCAACAGCACATCCCCTTTACCAGCGGAGAAAGCTGAGGCAGCCAGAGGTTAAGGAAATGTCCACAGTCACACTCCAGAAACTAGTTTAGAACCAGATTTGTGAGACTCCCAAGCTACTGAGCCTGCAGGTCTGCTTGGTTTATCCCCAGAGCTATGAAAGGGGTAGATCCCCGCGCCCCTCACCTCCCTGGATGGTCTGAGCTGGGGCTCTGGGGGCTTTTTTTTGCCTAGGAGTCTGAGGCCTGCTCTTTGGGAAGGTAGGAAGGAGGGTGAGAAGCACCTGTACCTCTCTCTTTATTCCTTGGGCTTACCCTAACCTGGACGTGGCACCCACAGTAAGTGCTGTGTTAATGTTTGTTCAAGGGATGAAAGAAGGGGGAGACTGGACACAGGGACTTGGTGTGGGAAGATGGAGAGCGAAAGAAAGATCTAGAAGAGAGATGGGGCATGAAGCCTAGACCAGTGGTCTTCAAGTCTAGCATGATCAGATTCAAACAGGGATTTCTTATGTTCAATGCACACAGAATTTTAGGGACAGAATTTTCATAGCATTATTATGATAGCCAAAAAGTGGAAACCACACAAATGTCCATCAAGTGGTGAATGGTTAAACAAAATGTAGCCTATCCGTACAATGGAATACTATTCAGCAATCAAAAGGACTGAACAGCTTTTATACTGCTTCAACATGGATGAAACTTGAAAACACTATGCTAAATGAAAGAAGCCAATCACAAAGGACCACATATTATATGAGTCCATTATATGAAATCCAGAATAGGATTTTTTAGGCAAACTTATTAGAGACAGAAAGTATATTAGTAGTTGCCTAGAGTTGGAGGGATAGGGGAATTTGGAAATGACAGTTAAGGGATGTGGTGTTTCTTTTGGGGGTAATGAAAATGGGCTAAAATTGATTGTGGTGATGGTTGCACAACTCTGAATATATTAAAAGCCACTGAACTATATAGTTTAAATGGGTAAATTGTATGGTATGTGAATTATATCTCAATAAAGCTGTTAACAAAACAAAACATTATGCTAAGTAAAAGAAGCTAGACTCAAAAGATCATCCAGAATAAGCAAATCTATAGAGACAGAAAGTGGATTAGTGGTTGCCTAGGGCTGGGGGTGGGGGTGGGGTGGGGAAAGGATTAACTGTAAACAGACATCAGGAATCTTACTGGGGTGATGGAAATGTCCTATAACTGGGTTGTGGTGATGGTTGCACAACTCGATAAATTTACTAAAAAATCATTGAATAGCATGCTTTAAAAGGGTGAGTTTTATGGTATGTGAATTATACCTCAATAAAGTTGTTTTTTAAAAACACAGATTGCTGGATCCTACCCGCAGAGTTTCTGATTCAGTAGGTCTGGGATGGCTGGAGAATCTGAATTATACCAAGTTTCCTGGTGACGCTGATACTGCTGACCAGGGGACCACAGTGGGAGAACCAGTGGTCTACAGAGGTGAAAGGCCAAAGCCAAGAAAGGGAGGGGCCTGTTACACACACACACACACACACACACACACACACACACACACACACACACACACACACACACACACACACACACACACACACACACACACACACTCTTCCAGCGGCAGCTCTCCACACCCACCCACCCAGGGTGTGATCGTGCCACCCCAGCGGATAACCGGGAGGGGCTGTAATGGGCGGCCGAAGCCCGCTGCTCCCCGCGCCTGGCAGACATTCCCTGGCGCAGACAGCAGCAGAGTTAATTTCAAGGCAGTCTCTCCACCATCAACCGAAATTGGCAGCGTAAATAGGAACCGCTGTTTATTTGCCACTTACCTCTGTCTTGTTCCGCTTAAATACTGAGAGGAAACCGGAGCCATTAGGGTCAGAAGAAAATTACAAACACGCAGCGTCGCTGTGGGTGGGTGAAAATGATATTAGAGACTGGGGGCTGGGGGGGCGCATAGGAAAAAAATAAATAGAGGAAGGGGGGGGGAGGAGGGAAAACTGGCTTGCACCAACAGAGCGTGAAATAAAATAAAATTAAATAAAAATCTGTTTGATGGGTGGGGAATCTTCAGTCCCAGGAAATATGGGTGGAGTTTGGGGGGAGGGGAGAGTTCTGGAGTTGTTTGTAAAACCCTACCAAGGAGATTAAATTCTGATTTCTGTTTTCTGGCCTGATTAGCACAGTTCAGGCTGATTCTTTTTCTCTGGGTCACCGGGAAACGGGCCCAGGGAGGGGACAAAAGCCAAAAGCAAACATTGTCCCCACCCTGGGGTTATCTCCCGCACCTCCGTGGTCTTGGAGCGCCCCTCCTCCTAGGGGCTTCATACCCAGAGACGGCCCCCTTCTCCCTGACCGACCTCCCTCCCTCCCCACACACACACACCCCAGCGGCATTAATTGGAGGCAAGAGCAGTACCACATTTATTACCTCCCCTCCTGCTCCACACTAAATCTTGTGGCAATGCTTCTAAAAGTCAATAAAACGAGAAGGAAGATGCGATAAAATTAAGGTGGAAAGTGCGATGGGGAGAGGAAATGGGAATCTTCTTTTTAATTTAGCTTTAATTTTAATTTTTTGTCACCTCTCCAAACAGCCTGTGTGCTGCTGCGGTAGAGAGGGGGCTGGGGGAGGGGCCGGCCTGGCTTTTTAAAACTGGAGAAGGCTACACACTGGGCTGGTTCTTGGAGGGGAAGGGTCCACATCTTGTGGGAGACCCAGCTGAGGGGTGGGGGAGCTACCTGCCAAAATCCTATCCAGGAGTCATTCTCTTCTTTGTGCTCCCAGAGCACGTTGTCCAGACCTAAGGGCTTCCTGGAGCTGACTGTGCACCCCCTGAGAGCAGGAACTAGCTCTCCGTCATTTTCATCATCTTTTCACCCAGTGCCTGACACAGACCAGGAGCAGCAGTAGTGATGGTGACTGATGACGATGATGATGATGATAGCTGAGCGTTACTGAGCACTGACTATGTTCCAGGCACTGTTCGAAGCACAGTGTACATTTACAGTTTCATTCCAGTCCTCCCATCAACACTGTGAGATCGGTACCATTATAATAGCCCCATTTGACAAATAAGGAGGTTGAGGACAGAGCGGTGAAGCACCTTAACCGATAGTCCCAGAGCTTGTTGGTAGCAGGAGTGCTATTTAGGAAAACGGATGTGGATAATTCTCATTTATCAAGTGGGTGAATAAATGAGTGAATGAAAATTGCGGAAAAGGCAGGAGGGTATAGCTCAGTGGTAGAGTGCATGCTTCAGCATGCATGAGGTTGGGGGTTCAATTCCCAGTACCCCCATTTTAAAAAATTTTTAAATAAATAAATAAATAAAACCTAATTACCTCCCCCATAAATAAAATTTTAAAACTCATCTTAAAAAATAATGTAAATGTAATATTAGAAAATAATAATAAAATTAAATTAAAAAATAAAATTGCAGAAGAATACTAAGTGATGAAGATGGAAGTGCCAGTGGTGCTCCCAACCCTCCCCCAACACTCAGCCCATGAACACTGAGGGTGCCCAGCAAG
The DNA here is from genome assembly GCF_009834535.1 of Camelus ferus. NCBI lineage: Eukaryota > Metazoa > Chordata > Mammalia > Artiodactyla > Camelidae > Camelus > Camelus ferus. The sequence goes on from NC_045711.1 coordinate 3,123,525, forward strand.
GCAGAGGCAGAGGCAGCCGGCCTCAGAGCTCTGTGGGGCTAAGGCTTCTTCGTGTTGGTGGGAAAGCCCTTGAGGTCGGGCTGACATCAGCTGTCTCCTGATTTGCTTCCCATTTTTAGGAAGGGGGAGCTAACCCTCAATCCCTCAATCTCTATCAAACCAGAAGGTGTTCTCTTCACAGAGGTACCAACCATGAGACAGAGGTTCCTGTGGCTCCAGCTGCAACCTCTTCCCAAGAACAAGGCCCCAAGGCAGCAGCACAATTGCCCCTCCTGCACCCTGGCACCAGCTCGGGGTCCCGAAGTCCCACTGCAGGACCCGGCATGGCCTCTCAGAGGCAGTTGGAATTCACTGGAAGCTCTGAGGACCCTTGAGACTGCAGGTGCAGCTCCGCAGCTCAAACACAGGAAAGTCAGTCCCAAAGGTGGTCACACAGGTGGTCCCCTCTCTATACCGGGAGGTTCACTCCGTCTCTTTCCATTTGATGGGAGCCCCAGAGCCAACATTCCTCCACGTGGTAAGTGGACTTGTGTCTCAGGGCTTGGTGATAGCCCTTAGGGAGGTGGCAAGAGGTAGGAACTGTTTCCTCTACATACAGATGGGGAAACTGAGACTCAGAAGGGTTCAAAATGTCTCCGGGACCACGGACTAACATATGCATCAATGCCCGCCCATTGAGGATTCTGGCTATTGTCTGTCCTCAACTGAGTGTGAAAAAAATATTTATGTTTCCAGAAGACACTTTCCTCCATCAAGCTCAAGTTCTAAGGCAGCCCAGACTCCCTCCTAGCCCCACTCCCAAATCCAGAGGGCTCACTGAGCTCCCCTGCCCCACCCCAGCATCACCCTCCCGAAGTCCTGAAGACCTCCAGCCTCTCCAACTGGAGGAGGCTGGAAAGGATAGAATTCTTGTTTAATGGGTTCCCCTTTGCCCAAAATACTGGTTGCCTCATGAAAAAAAGCATCTTCTTAAAGACTATTTAATGGCATGGAGAAGGGTGCAGGAAATACTTGTAAGTTTAAAACAAAAAAAGCAAGTTACCAAACATCATGCAGAGTATAATCCTAATTATTTTGTTTTGTTTTCAGTATTGTTTATGGCTATATTTGTGTACACATAGAAGACTAGAAGGATGTACACCAAAATATTTATAGTGGTTTTATTTCCTTCCTTAAGATTTCTGTATTTTCCAAATTTTTTGCTGGGAACATGTGTTGCTTTATAATTGCATAAAAGAAAATTATCAAAAAAAAATTATCAGTGAAATTAAAAATTTGCCTTATTGAGTTCAATTTTTGAAAATATTGATACCCTTCTAGCTTGCTGGCTTTGTGGTCTCATAAGCAGCTGCCAAGAACAGATCACATGTGAGTGTGAGAGTGTGTGTGTGTGTGTGTTGGTGGGGGGGGTCCCAACTCCCTCACATCCTCTCCCAGTGACTGCTGTTCATCATAACCAGGACAATTAACCATCCCTTATTATTCACACGTCATGATTACTAATCACCCTTAATATCCATGCTTTGCAAAACCAGGAGGCAGCTTGGCTCCGATGCTTGGAGCGCCACAGGGATCCAATCCTGACCCCAGGCATGGCCCATTCTGCGCCTTCACCTCCCGCTGAAATGGGAAGGTCTGCCCCTTCCTCATCCCTCCGGGACTGCTTCCCTCCTTTGCCAACTCCTAAGAGCCTCACACCCCTGGAGGGCCATCTAAGTTTCCAAACCCATTCACCACCTGAACCACCAACCTCCATTCCACTGGAACCGAAAGAAGGGTCCCTTCCTGTAGTTGATCCCTTTTCTCGCTCTTTGTTCATGAAATGCAGGCTCTACCCCAAACAGACGTGTTACGGCTAAAAACTGAACTTTATGGTTATACCACTTAACCACACTCAGTCCCTAAATCTTGCTGCCTGTTTTGGGAAACACATCAGCAGTTCCATGTTCAGCCGGCTATTGGTGACCTTGGCCATCTGGCTACTGTTAAGTTCCCTGGCCAATGTTTGAGGCAGATTTATACTCTGAGTCATTCCAGCCCTTGGTTTTTTGTTTGTTTTGTTTTGTTTTTACTGAAGTATAGTCGGTTTACAATGTTGTTAACTTCTGGTGTCCAGCATAGTGATGCAGTTATACACATATTCCTTTTCATATTCTTTGCATTCATTATTGGCTATTGAATATAGTTCCCTGAGCTATGCAGTAGGACCTTGCTGTTTAAGCCCTTGGTGGTAGCCATGTAGTGGTGAAGTGGGTCCAGGCCATGCCACGTATGCACACACAGAATCGACACTGAACCAGTATGCTGGCTCCCAAAGGGGCGGTGTAACCTCTTCTGGATGGAGATACCAAGGACTGATCACTATGACCCCAGCTGGGAGGCAGAGCCCTGGGTGCCCCCTAGAACCTACTCATGGAACATCCTGGAGGTGAAGACGACAACGGAAGTAATCTGAGCATCATACCCACAGCAGCTGCATTTATTACCGTGAGAAGTCAGACACCCTCCCATACCCAACAACGAGGGAGTGACCACACAAAGGGACGACCCATCAACGTGATGGGACACCATTCAAATGACAAGATGGGGGCTCTGCCACCCTGAAAATGTCTACGAGTGGATGTTAGATGAAAGCAGGAAACCCAGAGGGCATGCAGCCCCCAGGGAGAGAGCCCTGCATGAGAACAGGGGAGAAGTGGGTTCAAATCCAGCCTCAGAAGTAATGCTGTTCACGAACCTCTGTTGTTCCATTTGTCAAAGGCGATCAAAGCCCCTGCTCCCTCCCAGTGCTGCAGGGGAAGAGGGGGTGCTAAATCTGGTCCCAAAGCTCCAGATTTTTCAGGTAACAACAACAACAAAAAAATACCCCTGAAGGCAGTAAAAATCCAGAAAGAACTGACCAGAATGTGAATGTTTAGAAATTAAAGTTCTTTAGATCCTTTTTGGAGTAAGTCCATTTAAGAAAAAAGACAGGATATGGGAGGAGGGGTTCCAGAGCTTTAAAGATTCCCCTGGAGATGGGGTGGCCCAACAAGGATGCGCTAGGCTGGAGGGGAGGCGGGGAGTGTTTAGCTCCGTGGAGCACCTGCCTAACATGCACGAGGTCCTGGGTTCCATCCCCAGTACCTCCATTAAAAAAAATAAATAAAGGATGGGCTGGGCTCTGGAAGACAGGAGAGAGAGAGAGAAATGTGGGCTCTCCACCCACCCCTGGGCCCCCAAAGAGGACCAAAGTCACATTCAGTGGCTAGGGGTGAGGAATCCCAAGCTCCATCTAAAATGAGAAGGAATAAAAATCATCCCCCACCGGATGCAGCTCTGCAGAAGCACAGAGGAGCCCAAGGAGTCACCTGCGAGAGGAGGGGGAGAGAGGGGCAGAGAGAGTGAGGGAGCCAGAGCCAGAGCAGGGAGGGAAAAAGGGCCGAAGTGTCTCCTCTCCTAGTAGCCCGTGTTCTGCCTCCTGCGTGCTGTCAGGTAGGGACGGGCTCTGCCAGGAACCAGAAATGAAAAAGCACTTCTGCCAGCTGGCTCCCTCCTCCTCCTCCTTCCATCTCTGCTGCTCAAACACCATCTCCTTCCTTGGGTCTCAGGCTGAAGAATGAAGAGTGCCGTGAGCTCGGTTTAATGTTCATCACTTGGCCTGAGTATTTCCCGCAAAGAACAGAATCCTCTCTGATGTGTATCTACCCTGGGGGTCCAAGGACAAAACGTGGCCGCAGACAGACACCTCTGACACAGGGCTGTCCCTCCTTAGCATCTGAGGACAGTTTGGGTCCACCTGTCCCCACCAATCCTCCTCCTGCCCCATCTTTCTTCTTCGAGGAGTGGGAATGGGGTTGAGGGCACAGTGTGAAGCTGAGGGAGTGGAGAAGAGATAAGGGGGACATTTTCCTTCACTGATATTTTTTTAAGCCTCCATTGTGGAGGGAAAGGAAAGAGGAGGCAGGTCACCTTGAGGTCACCTGGAGGTAAATCACCTCCAGGGATTTGACAGAACATTTTAGGAAGTATCCAAATCATTCAGCCTCCTACTCTCTTCCCAGTGCATTCCACTTTGGTTTTAATAATCTGGGAATTCAGGTATAAGTCAGTGGTAGAGTGTGTGCTTAGCATGCACAGGGTCCTGGGGTTCAATTCCCGGTGCCTCCGTTATAAATAAATAAACCTAATTACCCCCTCCCCCCAAAATAAATAAATCCTTGCTAAAAAAAAAAATAATCCAGGAATTTGGGACAACTTCCTTTCAGCTCCGTCTCACTCTAGGAAAGCAGCCTATCTGCAGTTTGGAGGATGTGCCCCAGCTTTTCCACCTCCAGGCCTCTGCCCGTGCTCATCCCTCCCAGCAGGCACCCCTGTCCCTTCTCCATCAGTCAGTTTAATAGCACTCCCTCCTTCACAAGGCCAGGCAATCTCCCAACCAGAAAAGCCCTTTTCCTTCTCTGCTATCCTGGAAAGGAAATACACTCTGGGATTTTCTGCTCACACCCTATTCCCCAAATGAATGCCATCTTGCTTGTTCCCTGCGATGCCTTTCACCTAATCAATCAATCAATGAGCTAAGAAAAGTAATTGGGGTGGGGGATGGGAGGCCACAAGGTTGCCCAAATCCAGGTTAACCAAACCCACCAACGAAGCTTGGATTTATAGTCTGAGGCACATTACACAGGTTACCCCATGAAAGTTGCATCTCCACCCAACAGAGTAGACCCTACTGCCATCCTCCCTTGCCCAGGACACCTCTAGCTGGTCAAGGATTGGAAGCCAGGCTGGCTGACTCCAACACCCATGTTCTTCCTACTCTACCCCATTGCTTCTTACAGCTCTTTTCCTGCTCCCAATCCTAATTCTCCCAGGTGAGATTCCTCTCCTGGTCCTTTCTGGAGGCCCCATCCAAGCTGATCTGTGACCAGCTCCACCACTCAGCCAGCTGTGGGCAGGCGGGTGGGTGGGGGTTGGGGAGCCCTGGAGTGCTAATGAAACTAAAGGAAGTGACCAGGCACCTTCTCCTCATGGGCACAGACATCAAAGACTTCTGGGATGGGGCCCCACTGTCGTATTTACCCCTGGGTCATTCTGCAGCTGGGCAGCAGGAACTGGGCCTGGAGTGAGAGGCTGGTGGGGGAGGGGTGTTCGAGTGCTCACAGGAGGGAGTGAGGACCCCCTGACCTTGGCAGACAGCCCTGCCAGCTCCCAGCCCAGAGCTGGGGTGGGGAGAAGGGCTGATCCCAACTCAGTCTCTGAGATTTACTTCCTGACTTCCCTAAGCCTTTGGAGAAACACTGCAATTCTCAGCCTGGCCCTCATCTCCATATCTCTGCCAGCGCCTTCGGTTCCAGCCCCAAGGCTCCAGGATCAGACGTCCTCACAGGAACTGCCAGGGTACCATGCGTCCATCTGATGGCTCACCTGGGCTCAGGTGGCCTGCAGGATAGAGGGAGCACAAAGGCTGGGGTCTCTGATACACACACACCCCCCCACACACACGTTTAAATTGACCCTGCCCCATAGATAATCTTAATTGATTTAAACCTCATAACAGGGTCCTGTGAGGTGTGCAGGGCAGATGTTATGAACCCATTTCTTAGATGAGGAACCCAAGGTTTGCAGAAGGTGAGCGAGTTAGTCAAGGTCACACTCTCCAGAGCAAGTGCCCATGATTATACTGACAGACCCACAGCCGTTCACGTCCACTCAGTGCCGGGCCCGGCACCCAGCACCTGCCAGGCCTCTAACATCACACAGGCCCATGGCGGGGTGGGGAGAGGGGAACATTATCATTATCCCCATTTCACAGATGATGAAACAGGCCTTTAGAAGCTGTTAGGCGATTTGAGGAGTCCACCTAGAGCCAAGCCTCAAGCAGCCTAACTCCACCGACCCCCCTCAACGTGGGTCCTCCGAACCCCCAGCACCTGTGACAGTGCGTGGCCCACTAAGGTGCTCACTGAATATTTGCAGCACGTTTATCGACTAAGTCTGCCCCCACTGCCCGTGACTTTGGCTTCTCCTCCAGGACCATCCTTGCCCTTCTCTCTCCTTGCACGTCTCCAGCCAGACATTTGACATGTCTCCCCCAGGAGTCCAGGATCACAGAATCCCCCAGGTCCCCCCAAGGAGGCTGGGAAGTCAACCTGCCACCTCACTCCCCACACCTACCAGCTTTCAGGGATTTGTGGTTTGACCCAGTGGGCCCCCCTTGCCTCAGTCTCCCTACCTGTGCCAGAGGTGGGGGCAGACTGCTGGAAAAGAGGCCCCTCAAATTCCTTCTACCCCCAAGGCTGTGCTGGGGACCCCTTTCTCTCTCGATCCCACAGAGCCCCCAACAAGCAGAGAGGGGCCTGCGAGGGGAGGGACACAGGACAGCTCTGCTGAGCCATCAGGCCCGGCTCCAAGGGGTACATTTCTAAGCAGGGAAAATGCTAAAATCTGAGCGCAGGTGTCTCTCGGGGATGGTTCCCCACAGAGTGAGGCTTGAATGCCCCTTTGGAACACTGCCCACTCCAGCTGCCCCCACCCCCAGGCATTGTTAATCAGCCAACATCACTGAGAATTTACTGGGCCTGCAGGCAAAGAAGATACAACATGCCGCTTCTGCAAACTGACAGCCAAGAGAGACGCCTCCCCTGGGCGCCCCCAGTGCCTGTGTGTCACAATCTTGGTTAAGCTTCCCAACAACACTGAGAATTATGCCCATGTCACAAAGAATGAAGCGGAGGTCCGAGTGACCTGCTCCCCGTCACATGGTTAGGACACAGCTAAACAGGGACAAGAATTCATGTCGTGTGCCTGCATCTTGCCCTGAGAACAAAGCTGTTCCCCCATCAATATCTCCCAAAGCTTTATGTAATAGAGGCTGGAGGCCTCCTCTTCTCCAGCCTCTTACCTGCCCTGAGGTCCCAGGGCAGGTAAGGTGGGCAGACCCTGCCTCTAGGTGGGCCCTGAGTTTAGAACGTGGGCTTCAGTGGTCAATGACAGGACTCCCGGCTCAGGGTCACCCACACACCCCTGGGCTGCTCCAGCCTCATCCCGGACCTCCACCCCGACACAGCACCTCTGCCCCTCCCACTGCCCCTGTTTCAGTCCCCACCGCCTGGGGCCCAGGGGAGGACCACGGGTCACAAGTGGGAGGAACGATGCTCCTGACCCCGAGCCTGGCTGCTGCCATCTCCAGTGCCCCTTGCCTAGCCCCAGCCCCGGTGCCACGTCCAGTGACTCCTGCTTCCCACCCGGCCCTCCGGCCACCGCACAGCCAGGCGCTCTGAGGATTGACCAATGTCAGAGCGCCACCTAGTGTGCCCGGCAGGCACCTCAGCTCCTGCCCCAGCCATTCACTTCGCCTGGGGCAGGGCCTCCTCTCATGGGCTTGGGGAGTGGGGTGAGGACCAGGAAGGTCATTCCAAATGGCCTCAAATCCAGCCTGCTGACATAATGTCCCGTGACACCATTCCTCCAGTCACAGAGAGACCTCAGAACCCAGTCAGGATGGTCCCCTCACAATTTGGAAGCTTTGTCCTCTCACAGGACAGCACTGCCTGCAAAGCCTGGACTTAGTAATTACTGTAAGGCTTAAAATGAGCTTTCATATAGCCTAATCACGTATTTCATTCATTGGTGAGAAAGCAAACTTCCCAGTTTTAGTAACCCCTCTTTGGTAAGCATTTTTAACAAGAGCCTCAAATAATGAAGTGTGTGGAGCCTATGCGCCATCCTGTGGTCTCTTTCTTTGATTGATAAAGTCAAATGAGCACTGAGCACGGCAGCAGGGAGGTCAGGTGAATCTAGGTTTGAAAACTTGCTCCACACCAGCTGTGTGACCTGGAAAAATTCACCTAAGCTTTCTGAGCCTTAATTTTCTCATCTGTGAAAGGGGGTGGTAATGAGCACCGTGTGAGATAAACGTGAGGCATCCAGCAGTGTCGGCCACTTAGCAGAGGCTCAATAAGGCCAGCCTCCTCTTCCTCACCCCCGCGGGGACCCACAGCCCCTTGAGCAGGGTCTCCACCGTTTTCTTGGTCCCAGAGCACTGGTCACGCTGCACCCTGCATCTCCATTTTCCGTGCATATGTCTATCTCCTCCCTGCACCTGGCCCTGGACTCCTGGGGGCCCTATTCCCCCCTTCTTCCCCCTAGAAGCCCAGCCCAGCGCCAAGCCAATGGTGAGTGTGTATGGCAGCCAGTGGCTGAACTGGAATGTTCTCAGGCCAAATGCTACACCCTGTTAGGACAGCCCATTCTCCAGCCCAGAAGCGAGACCAACCCAGGTTTCTTGCCCCGTCCAAATGAGCATTCCCCCTTCCAGAGCCCCAGTCTTCTCCCCTGTGAGGTGGTGCCGAAGCTCCTGATTTGCACAGTTGTGACAGGGAATAAAGAGGCCATTTTTGAAGGCACTTGTAAAGTGTGTAACACACAGCAGGCCCTCAGTAAGCAGACTTTACTACGATAGCTGGGAGGCCCAGTCGGTGCTCAGAGCGTGGAAGGAAAACAGGAAGAGCAGTGTTATCTCAGCTGTGCAACTTCAACTAAGCCACCAGGGCAAGGAGGCCGAGGACAAGCTGGGGAGGGTGGGAGATGCTTAAAACTGGCAAAAATTAAAACCCAGTCAGGGTCCCAGCCGACAACTTGTCCACAAGGAAGGCATTCCACGGGCCAGTAACTGGGTGGGAGAGGCCTCTCCTTCCCCCAGGGTGGGGATGGGGAATAGGCCCAGCGGGGAGAGGGAAGCGGGGGTGAACAGCCTCTTTATTAACACAATTATTTTATTTGCCGAAAGGTAATCATCCTAAGTGAGGTCAATGGGGCTGCTGGCCCACGTTGCCATGGCGATGGATCACTTCCAGCAGCAGCAAGGGCTGGAGGCACCTGAGGAACCTCCCAGATCTCTCACCTTCCCCTAGAGGAGGGCTGAATGAGACCTGCAGGAGTTTGTGTCCCCCTCCCAGCTCCAGGTGACAGACCAAGAGTCCCTGGGAGAATGTCTCAGCCCAGATTTGCAAGGGGTCCATCCTAGCGGAGAGGGGTCTCTGCATACATCATCTCTTTTCATCCTATGATAACCCCACAAAGAAGTGAGTCAGCATCACCTGACCATTTTACAGAACACTGTGGCTCAGAGGGGCTAGTGAACCTGTTCAAAGACACACAGCACATGAAGATTTAGAGGCTGGAGCTTGAAGCCTAAGGCACCACTGGCAGTTGCCTCAGAGCCAGGGCTGTGACAGTGACAGGGAGGGATTAGACCAGGGTCTTGAATGATCAGAAAAGCTGATGCAGAGGAAAGGTTGCTAACCTGGAAGTCATGTTACCCTCAGCAAATTTGCTCAGAGCCTCGATTTACCCAATGCATTCTGCCTTTGTGATTTGACAGTCTAAGATGAAGCAGTGACCAAGACATGTTTTCCCAACTGTAAAATGGGTCAACGAAGCCTGGCCTTGGGGACCCAGGACGTCAACGACAGCAGGTAAACTTGCCCCACTGAACAAAGAGGCTAGTTTGGTCATTTTCATCCAAATCTCAAAGGGTGTTAGCTCTACAAAGAAGGGAGCAAAACATGCCCTGCCCCCAAATCCTCCAGCCCTTAAGTCCAGAAGACAGCACAGCAGAGGCACGCCCAAGGAAGGGTGCAGCCAGTCCTGGGATAGGGGGCGGCGGGGTGGAGTGTCGCAGGGTGGTCCATTTGGCTTATGCCCGCAGCATCTATCGCCCCCTGGTGAACAAATCTGACACAACTACAAGGGAAAACTACAACCAGTGGGAATTCAGATGGGGGTCGGGGAGAGACAGATAGGTGCACATGGAGCATCAGGGGAGGCTTTGTGGGTGGCGGGAGGCCAGTGGGACTTGAGCTGGGTCTCCCAGAAGATGGGCCTGGGATGGGAGTAGGAGGGAAGACATTTCGGGCAGTGGAAACCGTCCCCAATAAAAGCCTTCAGACTGTCAGGTGCCGAAAGAGGGTTTAGATGGGGGGAGGGGTAGAGAAAAGGGGCTTCCAGGGGCCCAAGAGGAAACAGGAACCAGACTGGGGCAGATTGTAGCTAGTTTTGACCTTGAAGCTAAGAAGTCTGCACTTTATTCTGGAGGCAACGAGGAACCATAGGTTTCTGCGCAGGGACAGGAATGATCTGATTTGCATTTGAGGCTTATCATTTGGAGAAAGAATGGAGGCAAGGAGGCTTCGGGCTCTACAAAGAAGGGGGCTCTTTCCTTTAACAGTAGCCACACCTCAGCACGGCCTGGCTGGAGACCTTACAAGCCCTATTTTAACCACTGCACACAGGCCTCAAGCTGTGTGGGTTCCCCGCCTGGAGGCAGGTGGCAGGGAGGGTGAAGATTCCAACCCTGGGTCCCACTCTGGCCTCCTTCAGTCGAGGCCTCAACATTGACTGAACAGATGTGAGTCCCCTGAATGATGAAGAAGGGGCCGGAAGAAGGTGGGGAGGGAGCCCCATTTACTGAGGGCCTGCTCAGTCCTGGTGATGCTGGGGGCAAATGCCCTGAAGTCATTATCCCTGTTTCAAAGAAGGAAACCGATGTGGCATGGTTAGGGACAGTCCAGGACCCTTGGGGCTGGGACACAAGCCCAAGTGGGTCTGACCCCAAAGGTCCTTTACCACAAGCAGGAAGAGAAACTGAGGCCTCAAGGAAGCAAAGCCCCCTCCTCCCAGGAGCCCAGATACCACGGGGAGGCATTCCATAGGCCCCTGTCCCGCTCCTGCACCCCCTCCCAGCAGTCTCTCCACCAGCCACGTCAGGGGCCCAGCCTCCTATGACACACGCTCACACATGCTTTGAGTTCTGGCGTATGGAAGACATTCACAAAGAAGCAGTGGAATCTAAAAAACTGACACAAATGAACTTATTTACAAAACAGAGACTCACAGACAGAAAACAAACTTACGGTTACCAAATGGGAAAGGGAGAGGGATAAATTAGGAGTTTGGAATTAGCAGATACACACTACTATATATAAAATAGATAAGCAACAAGGTCCTACTGTACAGCACAGGGAACCATATTCAATAGCTTGTAATAACGTATAATGAAAAAGAATATATATGTATAACTGAATCACTACGCTGTACACCTGAAACACAACATTGTAAATCAACTATACTTCAATTAAAAAAAACAAACAAAGCAGTTCATTCCAACTTCCCATTTTAGATTCACCAACCTCATCTGAGGCTGCCAACTGGAGTCCCCGTCCTGTGCCAGGTGACACTGAGTAAAGGCAGGAGATAGCAGGGGGCTGCCCAGGATGGGGTCCCTGCCCCACCAACCCAGGGGGGGAGGCCAAGTCAGGGGCCTGACAGACAGGAGAACTTCTAAGGATGGGACAAGAGCAGAGGTTTTGAGGGAGGCTCCAGGACAGGAGACAGAATCAGAGACTGGGTGAGAGACAGAGAGGAGGTGGATGGTGCTAGTTCACAGCTGGGCCGGGCAGCAATGCCCAGGGTACTGGCCACACTCCAGCCGGGTAATAGTGCCAGCTCAGCCCTAAACTTTAATCAGTGGATCTAAGGCTTGGCCACAATCAGCAGCAAGAAGATTAGCTGAGACCTGGAAGGGAAGGAGGAGGGGGGCGTCTAGCCAAGGAAGGGTGTGCATGGAATTTATCTGGGGGGAGTTGGGGAGGGTTCAACACCCCTTCCCACAAGGCATGGAGTGGGAGGTGGAGGTGGGAGGCAGACTGAGCTATGTCAACAAGGGAACAAATCCGACCCACTGAGGCTCAGCTGGACCCCAAAACTCAGCCTCCAATACCCTTCTCCCTCAATCTCAACAAGCCTCAAGTGAGACACCAAGAAGAACTTACCAACCAGTAAGACCCCAGGATGCCTGAGCAGGGGAGGCTCAAGGTGTTCACTCCATCCTTACCTGGGGAAGGTGGTCTCCGTAGAGGGGTTCTGGTGCCCCCATTCTCCCCTTCAGGCCAGGCTGTACTAGGGATGGACCCGTATGGGCCACGGTCCCACCCCCCAAGTGCTCTGGAGAGAGGGTGGAAAGTAGGAGGCGACAAATGGTATCAGCTGCCCAACATAACTTATTAGCATCTAGGCAAGATTAATCAAGCCCAGAAACCTCGAGCAGACCCCTAATTAGTTGCTGCTGATAACTATATTTGTCATGCTCTCCAATTATTCCACTGTAAATTTCAGAGTTTAATTGCACCTTGTTCTTCATTGAAGTGTCACTGTTTGCACATGCTCCCCTAATTCTTTAGCAAATTTGACAAAATTCAGCATTAAATATAGATTATCTTTAGATTTCCATAATTAACACAACCAAACTGTCTCAGGCCTAAATATTTCTCCCAGCACCATAAATCTGGCCTGTCCCCGGAACCCAGAGAGCTGCTCCCAGCTCCCCCGGCAGAGGCCGTGCTGAGAACATGCACGCACATCTGTGAACTTATAGGACAGGCCTGTGCAGGGCTGTGGCGGGGGTGGTGGGCGAGGCTTCATTGAGGGCGCACCCCCCAAATGTGTAGGAAGCCCCATCGAGGCTACTCCCTGGGGCATCTCAGTCGTGTCCCAGGACTTAAAAGTTCAGTCCAGCATCACAGTTGACCTCTGGCCCTGGCAGGTGGGCTAGAGGCCTATGGCCCTGCCTATAGTCAGCCCATGAGCCACTTCACCCCATGATGGCCAAAGGGCCCCGTGTGACTTTTCCCCCATTACGACTACCCTTGACTGTTAGACATTACACTAGGATCATGGCCCAGGCAGACAGAAATGTCCTCCCTGCCATTCCCTCCCCCGGCGCCCTCACTGACCAAGCTTCTAACGCCCCCTCTCTAGACTCACCAGGTGAATATATTTCCATCAGCTCTAAACATGCCCACCTGAGGCTCTTAGCTCAGCATGGAGGGGAGGGAGGAATTCATACCCTCCCCCAGCAGGCTGTGAATCTTTTCCACCAGCCCCCCGAGCCCCAAATCTAACACCCCGACAAAGCCAGCAAGGTATCCCATTTCCTAGATGACAAAGGGGCAGCAGGGGTGGGTAGCAGAGGGCAGAGAAGCCAGTGCCTCCTCTAGAGCCCTCCCAGCCTTTGGCCCTTGGGAAGAGATTCACATTATGGGTTTGTCCTAAGTCAAGCCCCTTCCCCAGGCCGGCTGGTTTGTGGGCAGCAGAGAATCCAGAGTTCAAGTGAGAGGCAAGGCCCCTATCCCATGCTGCAGTCATGCACACACACAGACACACACACACACACTCACACAGAGACAAATGGACACAGATGCAGACACACCAGTGATACCCATGGATACACACACAGACACACACAGAAGCACACATCCCTCTGCCCAAGCCCTGTGGGAAGATGGGGGCAGCCAGACAGGGAAATACTCCCCAGAAATCAGTGGCATATCCGATCTTGCTGCACTGAAGGGCCAGAACGGGCCGGGGACTTCGGCAGACTACTCGCCAGCCCTCTCGCCCTCTGCCCTGCCTGCCAGCTCACTGTTTCCCTGGTGAAGCTACCGTGGTGGCTCAGGGGCTGCAGGTAGAAGCAGGCAGTAATGCTGAGAAGCCTCAAAGTGTACTTGCAGCAAATTTGGAGAAAAATCAATGGCCTTTAATGAGATCTGATTTTTCTCCATGATGGGGGGCTCTGGGCTGGGAGTTATGTGGGGGGATCTCTGGGTGCAACATGGGAGGAAATGGGCCCGGGCACAGCTTGTAGGGCTGGGAGGGACTGGACAACCAGCAGGCACTGGTCGAGGCAGAGACAGAAGACCAATAGGTAAGCGATCAGGCTGCCGTCCAGCCCCACCCCACCAGGCAGAGAGGTCCCCTGGGCCGGCTTGGGTGTCTGCCATGGCCAGGCGGGGTTCTGGATCCAGGAGGCTGGATCCCCAGCCCGCAGAAGGAATGAGGGGCTGAGGCCCAGCCAGGTCAGATGGGCCAGCCAAGGCCAAAACAGCGGGAGGGTGGGGGAGAGCCCACTCAAGGTCATTGGCTTCAGAGGGATGTGAGAGGTGATTCCTGAGCATCTGCCAGGCCCCAGGCACTGGCTCTTGTCATTCAGTAGAAAACCCTGCAAGAGAGGTAATGACCCCTCGCTCAGATGAGGAAAATGGAGATCAGAGAAGTTAAAGACATTGCCCACAGCCACCCATGCAGGAGAGCCCGAGGCAGCAGCTCTGAAGTCTGTGTTTCCTCCATTCTGCTCGCAAGCAGCCCCTCGCAGGGGATGAAGGTACCACATCTTCATCCCTCTTCTTTTCTTCCAGATCCTTGGGCCTTCTGAGTCAGAGCTTGGGTTCAGGCTCCAGGGTGGCAGGAACTCAGAGAATCTCTTCCACGAATCACAAGACTTCCCCAGGCATAGAGGTCAGGACACTGGTCAGCTACAGTCCTAGCTACAACGCCCCACTGGCTGAAGCTTTGAGCTCCCTCCTTCTTTACTGAATCATAGAGGGAATAGGGGCCATCAACTCAACCTTAGCATCATGTGCCTGAAGCCCCTGTACAACATCCTGCCTGAGTGGTCATCTGAGTGCTTGCACTCCTCCAGTGACAGGGAACTCACTACCTATAAAGAACTCCATTCAACCTCTGAGACCCTGTTAGGCTGAGCTGCTATTTACCTCCCTGAGCCTCCCACTGGTCCCAATCCTGCCCTCTGGGTTGCTGCTCTGCTCCATGAGAGCTCTTCTGTAATTCGAACACCATGGCCACTGCTCCCATCACCGCCTCCACTACGTGCTTCCATTCTCCCAGCTAAACACTCCCTCATTCCCTCAACTGTTGCAGACTGCCCTCCCCCATTCCCTCCCATCCACCCAAAGGTGTCTGCAGAATCATTGACAGCAGAGGGGAGTGGTTAAAAGCAACCATTTTGGATGGACTTGGCAATGATTTCTTGGATATGACACCAAAAGCACAGACAATAAAAGAAAAAAAAGTAACATCTTTTTAAAAAAAATGGAGGTCCTGAGGATTGAACCAAGGACCTCACACATGCTAAGCACATGCTCTACCACTGAGCTACACCCCTACCCTCAAAAGAAAAGAGTAGATAAATGAGGCTATATCAAAATTTGAAACTTCTGTGCATCAGGGGACACAGTCAGCAGGGTGAAAAGCAACTAGAGTGAGCTGGTTGGAGAAAATATTTGCAAATCATTATCTGATGAGGGATTAATAGTCAAAATACACAAAGAACTACAACTTAACAACAACAAAAACCTAAAAAACCCAATTAAAAATTGGGCAAAGAGGCGGGGAGTGTATAATTCAAGTGGTAAAGCTCACGCATGAGGTCCTGGGTTCAATCCCCAGTACCTCCATTATTAAAAAATATATACTTAAATAAGAAACCTTATTACCTTCCCCCACCAGAAAAAAAAATTGGGCAAAGGACTTGAATAAACATTTCTTCAAAGACGATACACAGATGGCCAAGAAGCACATGAAAAGATGCTCAGCATCACTAATCGTTAGGGAAATGCAAACCAAACCCACAATGAGATATCACCTCACACCCACTAGGGTGGCTAATACAGAAAAAAAGAAGAAGGAAATAACATGTGTTGGTGTGGCTCTGGAGAAACTGGAACCCTTAGGCTCTGCTGGTGGGATTGTAAAATGGTGCAGCCACTATGGGAAACAGTATGGCGGTTCCTTAAAAAATTAAAAACAGAACTACCAGATGATCCAGCAATCGTACTTCTAGGTGTATATCCATAAGAATTAAAAACAGGATCACAAAGAGAGATTTGCACACTTATGTTCATTGAGCATTATTCACAATAGCCAAGAGATGGAAGTAACCCAAGTGCCCATCAACTGATGGATGGATAAACAAAATGTGGTATATATATACTGTGGAATATTATTCAGCCTTTGAAAAGGGAAGAAATCTTGTCAGGTGCTACCAGATGAACCCTAAAGACATTATGCTAAATGAAATAAGCCGGTCATAAGAAGACAAATACTACATGACTCCACTTATATGAGTATCTAAAGTTGTCAAATTCACAGAAACAGAAAATAGAATGGTGGTTGTCAGGGCTTGGGGGGGAGGAATGGGGAGCAGTTGTTTCCTGGGTGTACAGTTTCAGTTCTGTAAGACAAAAGATCTGCAGATCTGTTGCCCTCTGCCAACGTGCATTTGCATCCCCCTCTCCCTGCTCTATTTCTTGCATAACACACTACATAAATTTACTCACCGATTTTTGCTGAGTTGCTCACTGCTGTATCCCCCTTTGGCACACAGTAGGTGCTCGGTAAATGTTTGTTAAATGACAGCATGAGCTAAGTCTTGGGCATCTATCCTCAGAGGCCCTCTGCCCCACCCTCGACTCCCATCTTAGCAGCAGGGTCTGCAGCTTTAAGGACTCCTGCCCCCAGGTGCCGGCAGGGGAGCTAAGAGCCCCACTTCCCTTGCAGCCCCAGGCTCCCCAACTGCCACTCAGTCTGGCCTGGGCACCAATCTTGTCCATCAATATTGGCCTCCAGCAGCCACACTTGGACGCCCACCCCAATCGATAACCAGCGGCTGCCATCGATCAGCCCCTCGGGGTAGAGCCAGGGGAGAGCCACAGAGAGGGTCATGCAGGGTCTGGAGACATAGCCCCGGAGAGGGAGCGGGAACAGGGACCCCCAGGGACAGGCAGACAGCATGGAGACAATCAGGCAGAGCTGGGAAGGAGAGGCAGTGCCAGACCCTGAGCTAGGACAGGGAAAGGGGTGGACACAGAGGGAGGCCCCTGAGAAAGACAGCAGAGGCAGCCGGGGAGAGTTCTCGAAGTTCCAACCTCGTGCCAAGGGCATCTTCTCTCAAGCCCCAGCACAACCCCGGGGAGGGGTGCCATTTTTCGGGGAGGAAACTAAGCTGGTAGGTTCAGAAACTCAGCCAAGACCTGAGCCTTTAGAT
Organism: Camelus ferus; assembly: GCF_009834535.1. NCBI lineage: Eukaryota > Metazoa > Chordata > Mammalia > Artiodactyla > Camelidae > Camelus > Camelus ferus. Next base: position 3,140,407 of record NC_045711.1, read on the forward strand.
GTGGGAGCAGAGCTGGGATTTAAGCCCAAGTCTGGGTGTCTCCAGGGGTTGAAGCTCTTTGCCACAGCCCGCAGCAGCTCTGAGCTGTCACTGTGGCCTCGCAGCCTGAGCACAGCACCCACAGCTGAGTCAGGAGAGAGTTTCTCCCCCATCCACTGGAATGTCCCACTCAGAGCTTGTCCAGATGGCTGGGGAGAGGGGGAGCGGAGAGGCGGGGTGGGGCGCTGCACGGGGGAGGGGCTTGGGGTCAGAGATGGGGAGGGTGGCTGTGTGTGGATGTGGCTTGCCCTCCCCAGCAGCAGCTTCCTAGCTGGTGCTTGGGCTTCAGGCTCTCTCCTGCCAACCCCAGCTCCCCACCTTCTCTCTCCTCCCTCCTCCCAAACCCTTCTGATGGCCACACCACGACCTTGGGCAAGTCACTCAGCCCCTCAGAGCCTGCTTCCTACCTCTAAACCAAAGGTAGTGACAATGCCCACCCCAAAGCATCATAAGGTCTAAAGAAGACAGGCATGAAGAGCCATTAGCACGTGGTAAGTACGCGATAAACGTGCGCACCAGCACCAGCACCAGCACCAGCATCGTTATCATCATCCTCGTCACCATCACCCTGATCCAAGCACACGGTTTCTGGGTCCCACACCCACTACTGTGAGACTGCTGTGTGTGCTGGTCTCAGGGCTCCGATTTAAACAAGACCCAGCCCCTTGCGGTGCCCAACCCCGGCTAGTACCCCCATCTGCGGGAGGAGAATCTGTGCAAGGCCAGGATGCAGACGGGTCTCGGCAGGGCTGAGGGCTGAGGGGTTCCACCGAGTGTCCCCTCAACCCTCGATTAGCTCCTTTGTTTCAGAGAACCCAGAGCAGCTGTGGCCCAGGCTCATTTGCATCTTGCCTCCTCTGAAAGTGGAAGGTCAGGGCCAGCTGGAAACAAGCAAAGAGATGTGCCCCACAACCCACCAGAGAAGAGGAGGGGGAGGGAATTAGTCCCCGACCTCAGGCCCCATTCTCTTGTTCATTCAAGGTTTTAAAACCCCCAGTGTGTGCCTGGCCCTGTGTGGGACCGGGGAATAAGAAGGGAGTAAAGCTAATTCCTGCTCCAGCATCTAAAGGAGGGGAGTGGGTGTTCCCAGGGGCTGGGAGGGGCTTGCAGTTATAGGGGGCTGGGGGCCTGGAAGCTACTTGCAAGAAGGGACCAAGCCCACCGTCTTACTACCTCCCTCGTTTGCTGACTTGTGTCCTGTTTTCTTCATTCTAAAGGAACCTGTTCAGCCCATTGACATTTTTCTGAGGTGACAGATGAACCACAAAAGGTACCACTTTGCATGGAGTCTCCCTTCTGACAACCACAAACCTTAGCAAAAAATGCTGGGGGTCTGAGGGGCACAGGGGGCGCAGAGGTGGCAGAAGATGGCAAAAGGGGCCATGTTCAGCCAGGCTGCCTGCCGGGTTGGGGCAGGGAGGGGCCGGCCCCAGCCCACCTCCTGGGCCACCGCAGCTGGTGAAGGGTGTCCTCTGAAATGGAATATTGTGACAGAGAGGGCGCGTAGGGGGCGAAGGACAGGCATTTCCATAAGAATCCTCCTTTGAGTGTAGTGGAGGGGAACAGGTTTAGAAGGAGCCTTCCCAGGGCTCGATGTATAAATCTCCAGGTCCCAGTTCAAGGACCAGCCTCCCTCCTGTTCCTGTCTAGGGAGGAAACAGGAAGCTTTAACTGGGGCAAAGCTCACGCCCTTTTCTGCTTCTTTTGAACCTAACGGTTGCTGGGGCTTTGGCCCTGGTACCCCACCCTGGTCGACCAAAATCCTGCTCTTTTGTTTCTTTGTTATTTACTAAGATAATTCTGAGAGCAGTTGTTGTGCCTGTAAAATCACAACAGCCGCCACTGTAGAGAGGTTACAATTCACTGGGCACTGTGCTACCCTGCTGTGGGTACCCTATCCCCACTTTACAGAAGAGGTGACTGAATAAATGTCCTAGAGGACAGCGACTTGCCTTAGGTCATCCAGGTAGGAAGTGGTGGGGCAGGATTCAAACCCAAGGCCAAGCCATGTTCACACCGAGTGAGTCAAGGGAGATTCAAAAGGAAGGAAGACGTGGCCAGGCTGGGATGTGGTGGGGTTGAGGAGGCCTGCGGAGGAGAGGCCGATGGGGGAGGGGAAAGGAAGGGGCAGCCTCAGGGGCTATACCCCTGACCAGGCCCCCAGACCCTGGGGGGAGGGGACATAGCCTCCTGGCCAGTGGGCACCTCTCACCCACAGAAAACCCTCTCTGTGTGGGTCTGAGCACAGACCTAGGGGTGGGGAGCAGGGAGCTCGGGGCTGGGTAGGAGGCAGTTAGAACTTTCTGGAGCACCTCCCCCAGCAGGAGGAGCTGAAGACCACCAGGGAGGTGTTAATGAAACAGAGAAGCTGTGAACAGACCCAGTAGTGATTCCAATCTGACACCTCCACCCCAGCCCCCACCATTAATGAGCTGGGGACCTGCCCTTCTCCCTAGAGGGGTGGCAGTGGCCGGAAGGAGGAGGGGGAGTCCCCGGGCATCTCTGTAGCGTCAGATGCCTGCTTTCCACCTCCTGCTCATAACTTGTTATTCCTCTCATCATCATTACTGTCACTGCCATAAACACTCACGTTTATTGAGCACTTACTGTGCCCAGGCTAAGTCCTTTCCATACATACACCCGATCACAACAACTTCTATGACAGGTACTATCTCCATTTTACAGGTGAACAAATTGAGGTTCAGTTGGGTTAAGGGACTGGCCTGAGGCAGACAAAGAACTTGGACCCTGGACTGTCTGGCTCAGAAGTGTGTTCTGAATGCTTTCACTAGCGTGCCTCTGACCTGGCCCCACCCCGGCCTCAACAGGAAGGTGGGTGGGATAGAAGCGCTCCCCAGTGTGGGGACAGATTGGGGACCCCAACCCTGGGGGCACTGGGAGTGGACCCTGGTGTGGCTCCAGGGCTAGAGCCAAACTGGTGAGTAAAGGCAGCACCCTGGGTCCTGGAAGTTCCAGAACTGGGAAGAAAGCAGAGCAGGATCCCAGGCCTGCCACCAGCCTCTGGTCTCCCTGGGTGCTCTGCTGGCTCTCCCCTCATGTGTGCAATGAGAGCTGGGCCAGGGGGCTCCGAGGAAGGACCTCCAACTCTTCGCACTGCCTTGGGAAGGGGATGGAGAGGGGAGGGGTGTTGGCTGGGGAGGCCTGAAGTAATGGGGTGGGGGGGTGCTAGGAAGACCCTTACATCTGGCCCAGGAGGGAGAGGCTGAGCAGCTCTGAGAGTCCCGTGTTTGTAAACATCATCAATCAGGGATTAGCAGATGGGCATGCTAATTGCACCTGTGGAAGCCTGAGACCTCAAGGTTGATTACATTTACAAACTGTGGGGCTCCCTGGTGCCTGGCCCTGCAGATGTGGCGAGGGGGTTCTAGTTGAGGACCCCAGCCTTGGGGAGGGAGCTGGCAATTAAGCTTCCTGCCCAAAAAAAAAAAAAAAAAAAAAAAAAAAAATTCTAGCCCTGGAGGGGGCACGGGTGCTGTCCACAACTGAGCTGCTCTGGGAACATCAAGCTTCTGAGACCCTTCCCCTTGTGGCTCCTGCAAATTCCCCTTCAATCCCTTCCCCTCTCCAACTCTGGAGCCTATGGAGAAACGGAGGCCGGGTTGGTGGGAGGGCAGAGTCAGCGCCCTGACCTCGAGGTCTGCCCCCAGGGGCTGTAAGAACACTCCGAAGTCCTCTGGCGTGGAGCTGAGGGCTTGACGGGCTCGGCCTCATTTAATCTGCACCGCAGTCCTCCAGAGTGGCCACTACTCTTACCCTGTGTGCAGACGAGGAAAGCGAAGGCTTGGGAAAGTTAAGGCACAGGTCCGCATTGACACCACTAGCAAGTGTCAGACTTGGAACTCAAAGCAAGCACTGCTAACAGCTGGGGTCACATTCTCAATCACCACCGTGCCCTCCTCTGGCTGCGTCCTGACGCTGCCCCCTTCACACCCTCGGCCACTGCCACCCCGGCTCCTGGGTATTTAATCACAATTGCTGAGCAACCTCTCTGCGCCAGGCACCCGAGGCTCCATCCGAGGAGAATCAGACCCCATCCTTGGCTTTGGGGCATCAGGTGCATTTCGTTGAGTCTTGGGACTACTTGGTTTGCATAACTACACACCTGTGTGTACCTGGCAGGTAATTACAACCCCAATTCCCTTTGGTTCAAGTGAGCCTGTCTTCCCAGAGGACAGCCAGCCCGCTACCCAGGAGGTGAAACAGGGAGGAACCCCTGGCAGGGATTGGTCCTCTAGGTGGCCCAGACCATTGGGACCCAGAAAGCTAATGAACAGCATGCTGGAGGCAGGTCAGATAGGGTTCCAGACAGCATGGAGTCGTGGGCAGGAGCGGGGCTCTGGACCCCGAGGACACCAACCTCAACTTCTAGGCTGCGTGCTGGGTTTAGTCCTAGAGAGCAGAGCTCGACTTTGTACCCCATCCCTCGAATGGGAGGGAGCACCAGGACACCTCAGCTCATTTTTATCAAGCCTGTTAGTCTGGGTTCTCTGGAGAAACAGAACCAAGAGGGTATATAACTATATACAGACACACCCCTGCATATACATACACGGCGTATATCAGCCACGGATGATCCAGCACTTTCTGAAGAACCTCAGGGACAGATGAAAGGTTGCTTGGCCCGAACTTTCAGGCACGCACTAGAAAGCACAGGTGTGAATGATTTGGAAGCAGTTCCTTGGACGGGAGGGGGGTGGTTTGAGGACTAGTGATTCTCAAACTGGCCGCACACTGGCACCCACCGGGGAGCTCTAAGCTGGTGCCTGGCTCCCTCCCCAGAGATGCTGACTGAACCCCTCTCTCCCCCACCCCATGACGCTAAGGCACAGCCACGGTTAAATCACCCTGGGCTCTTGGTAAGGAATGCAGCGGGGATGTTGGAGGCCATATAGGACACCCAAGATGGACATGTGCCAGTGGAGGTCAGAGTCTGTGTGGCAGTAGGGGACAGACAGCTCAAGGGGGACCCATGCGATGGAGGTCTATGGAGTCCATGAAGGGGTTTCCCCCTCTTTCTCAAGAGGAAAAACTTTGACTTTAAAGCCACCTTAGGCCTTTTTTTTTAATACAAATTCAGACGTCTTTCTAAACTGGCATCACCATTAGAATTCCAAGATAAATCCACTGCACAAAGAAAAGGGCAGAACTACTTAGCCGGCACCTACGACGTGTGAGGACCGAGTTCGTTTGCCCTCTGTATCTCCCGGCAGCCCCGGAAGGCAGGATTACCCGCCTTTGATGGAGGAGGGCACTGATGCACAGGCAGGTGAGGAACTGGCCAAGGTCACACAGCATCAGGATTTGCACCTGGGGCTGCTGTCCTCCAGAGCCATGCTCCCGAGCAGTGGTTCTCCGCTAGGAGCAGTTCTGTCCCCCAGGGGATGTGTGGCAATGTCTGGAGACATTTCTGGTTGTCACAAATGGGGGGAGGAGGGTGGGTAGAGGCCACGGATGCTGCTAAACATCCTACCATGCACAGCACAGTCCTCACAACAGTCGTCCAGCCCAGGATATTAGCAGTGCCAAGGCTGAGAAACCCTGCTCCAGTGGTTCCCAGCCTAGGCTGCACATGAGACCCCTGGTGGAGAGCAGAGGGGGGCTTTAAAAGTTCGGATGCCCATGTCGCACACTGACCAATTACATCAGGCTGGGAGGACTGGGCTCCTGGTATCGGTTGTTTTTTAAACTTGCCAGGTGGTTCCAGTGTGCAGCCAAGACTGCTCTAAACTACTTGCATTAGTGGCCTCTGCTCATTTGTGGGACCCAGGGGAGGAGTACCACATCTGTCTGGGTTGTACAATAAACCGCAAGCCTGCGAGGTCCTCACCACCTCACAGAATCAAAGACCAGGGCTCTGGTTCAGTGCTTCCTTCCATGGAGACTGACTGACTGATGGCTCACCCGTGGTGGGTACCAGAGGGACAGAGGGCTGGGAGGTGCTTGCTAACCTTTCCAGGGACCGCGGCCAGGAATCTCCCCAGGTGGCTGCAAAACTTCCTGAAGAGACTGTGGACCAAAGAGCGAGGCTGCCACCTAGTGGGGGAATCAGGCAGAATAGACCACCACTGAGCGCCTGCTGGGTACCAGGTGATGTTTTATTTGATTCTTACAATAGCGCTGAGGGAGGTGCAGACAAGGGCCCGGAGACACAAGATGAAGCCCTGTGCTCAAAGCCCCAGTGGGGCAGGGTTTGAGCCTGGATTTGCACCTGTCTGGCCCACAAGAGGGCTCAGGCCTCCCTCTACACTGTCACACTGGTCCCAGAGGACTAGGACCCCTGGACTGGGCTGCCCGATCCCTTCCGATGTCTACACTTTCCAGGCAGGGTCTGGGAAGAAAGAGACCCTCTGTCCCAGCACAGCCTAGACACTGCAAGTCCAAAACCCAAACAGGAAACAACTTCCTCTGGTCTCCACCACAAAGCTCCAGGCCTCCCAAAACAGTGGTTTATAAGCAGGGGCCTGGGTACACACTCAGGCAAGAAGGTAAGAGTCTCTGGCACATTCCAGCGTGCGGATGTGTGTGCCCTCCAGGACACGCGCCTCGGAAAGCCCCAGTCAGCCCCCGTCCTGCCTCTCCTTTTCTGAGCCTGAGGACCGTCCTGGGTGCTGAGCGACTCTGGGCCCTGCAGATGAGGCTGAGGGCTCTTGGGGGTCTTGGAGAAGTTGCTTTCTCTCTCCCTCTGCAGGGACACCCTTCCTCTGGCTGCAGATAGAGTGAAGAAGAATTCCTGCACAGACAGACAGAAAGACAAGGATGAAGAGGAAGGACCATGTGCCAGGAACTCCCTCATTTCATCCTCAGAAGGATGTAGGTATTCTCCTCATTCGACACAGTGAGATATGGAAAGATTGAGAAACTTGTTTAAGATGAAACAGCTCTATATGTATGATCAGAGGCAGAGAAGTAAGGGGCACGTAGACTCACCTGCAGCCACGGAGACATTTAAGGACTCGAGTCCACGAGGCAGCTGCCGGCCGGGCAGGATGGTAAGGAGAAGCTGGCAGGAAGCCCGCACCTCTGGGGACAGACCAGAGCCCTCGTTCCCTGCAGGGCACGGTGGGGAACACAGGGTTAGGGAGGCCCCAGCTGGACACGCAGGCGTTCGGGAAACGCCACGTGTGAGCCGGGAAAGCAGGGACACCTACCCACCCAGCACTAGGAGAGTAGGCCGGTCCCAGAGGAACTCCAAGCAACTGGTGACAGGCATCTCGGAGGACGGGGAAATCTCAGGCCCCAGGCAGCCCACCGTGCCAGCCACGAGCCAGCCCTGCTGGGCTTTGGCCTGAAAGAGAGAAGAAGAAATCATGCTTGAGCTCACCACGTCTTCATCGGAGCCTGGCCGAGGAGGAGCCCGGCCTTGCCCATATATTATCCCCTCTCTGACACCCCTGGGTCCAGTCAATAGTTATTAAGCCCCTAGAATAGGCAGGCTCTGTCCGAGGCACTGGGGATAGGGTGTGGGCAAAACAGGCCCAAATCCCAGCCTCTTCAAATGGTGACCAGGGAAGGTGTCACTGAAGTGACATTTGAGTGCAGACCTGGAGGAGATGAGGGAGCACCACGTAGACACCTGGGGGGAGCACTCTAGGCAGAGAGCGGCACGGGCAAAGGCTGAGGGGCGGGTGCTTACCTGGCATGTGTGAGGGACAGCGGAACAGCGAGGTAGCCAGTGAGAAGGGAGCCATTGAGACAGGAGAGGGACAAAGGGCCACTTGAGGTAGGACCTCGAAGGCCTTTGGCTTTTACTCTGAGAGATGCAACAACTTTGAAAGGTTTTGAGCAGAGAAGTAACATGGTCTGACTTATATCTCAGCAAAATTACTACATACTGAGAGCCAACAGCAGAAGCAAGCAGACCAGTTAGGTCTCTGCAGTGATACAGGCAAGAGATGACGAAGGGGTGGACCAGAGTGGGAGCAGTGGAGATGGTGCAAAATGGTGAGAAATAATGTTAAGGTAAAAACGAAAGGATCTGCTGGGATACGGGTGGGAGAGCAGGAAGAATCAAGGATGCCAAGGCTTTTGGCCCAAACTATTGAAGGGATGGTGCTGCCATCCATTGAGCTGGTAAGTCCATCAAAGGAACAGGAACAACACTTGGAAATGTTTGAAATGCCCATTAGACAGCAAAAAAGAGCAGCTGAGTAGGCAACTAGATATGTGAATCTGAGGTCCAGGAGCAAGATCCAGGAGGATATACATTTGGGAGGCATTCAAATTGAGATGGCATTGAAAACCATCAGATTGGATGTGACTAAGAAGAAATAAATACATACAGAAAAGAGATCCAAGGACTCAGACTTCGGAAACCTAGGGGGATGGTCAGGGAAGCTGCTATATGCAGGGCAATACTGCCCCCTTGTGTCCAGCGAGGGAAGCACAGCTGAAGACAAATGTGGATGGACCAGGAGAGAGGTTTTTACTTAGGTTTGCCCCTTCATTTTTTGGTTGTTGGTGGTGGTGGTTTGTCTAGGATTTGTTTGTTTTGTGGGAGGCACGAGGGGAAAGGCATAGACTCGTTCTTGTTCAAAGAGGCTTTCAAGCTATGCGCCTACTGGAGGAACCCAGGACTCCCGGCCACCAGTTCCTCACAGCTAAACGTTTACCAAAGACTTAGACTTATCAGGCAATGAGGCACTGAGGTAAACCCAGTCTGCCTCCAAGAGGAGTGCAGTAAAAGTTCATAACTTCAGATTCTGTTCCACGTATGGTTTTAAAAACTCCAGGATCCTTCCCTTCTCAATGGGTTTTAGAAGGGCTTAGGCAGCGAAACCAACACACCCCTTTCTCTCCCCTTTCTCCATCAGCTGCTGGCTGGGGGCCCTTGGAGAGGCTGAGCTCGGCTCATTTCTTTTCCTTTACCGTCTCCCCACTTTCCCCCGCCGTTACCTGTAAAAAACCAGCCAGGTCATCAGTGGAGAACACGTCCATCACCTCCATGGCCCCGGCGCTGGCCTTGCTGACTACCGGAGTTAGCGGGCAACTGCAAAGTTTCCCCAAGTCCCTGAATGAGGCTGGGTAATCTCAAGCCTGCAGCCGTGCCCTCCCCCAGCCTCCAAGAGTTTAGGGGTGAGAATTCTGGGCGAGAGGGAGGCCTGGCTGAAGGGACTACCCAGGGGTCAAGGTGCTTAGGAACTCGGCCGCGCCTCCAGACTGGGGCACACGGGGAATAAGGGGCGTCCGTGCCTGTTTCTCTGGCTGGTGATGACCTTATCCACCCCGAGGAAGTGAGCGGAGCGCAGAATGGCCCCAAGATTTCGGGGATCCTGGAGCCCCTCGAGGACGAGCCACAGCTGCTGGGGGTTGTCTCCTGGCCCCGCCTCCCCGGCCTCAGCCCAGGGCCGGGGCCACAGGGGGCTCACTTCCATGCAGACGCCCTGGTGGACCTGGTAGCGGCACAGGACGTCCAGCTTCTGCCGTCTGGGCCGCACAACTGGGATGTCCCGCGCCTCAGCCGCGCGGAGCAGCTCGGCCCGCTCCCCCTGCAGCCCGGACCTGCCGGCCTGGAGCAGGAGCCGGGCCACGCGACGGCGGGAGGCCCGCAGAGCCAGGAGACAAGGGGACAGGCCAAACAGAAGCTCCAGACCGCCGGCCGACCGCTGGGTCGGCGCCAGGTCATCCAGGAGCAAGCGGCTTAGCTCCTCCCCGCCAGGCCGCTCTCCACGGCGCGCCGCTTGGGAGAAAGGACGTTTGAGGAGGCGGCCGCAGCAACGCCAGGTCGCGCCCCCGAAGGCCGCCAGCGGTGCCATGATAGAAGCCCCGGCTGAGTCCTTGGGAGCTGTCACCCCACCCCACCCACCGGGGCCCGCTCCCAGGCCCCCAGCACGGGTGAAGGGGACCCGACAGCTGCCCCTAGGCCGTACGCTCGGATACAGGAGACAAAAGCTAGGACTCCCAGTTCCGAGACTGCCCAGAACCCGGCCACCCGCCCCAGCCCCCACGTGAACTGCTCCACTTCCGCGTTCGGGTGGCACCGCCCCCTGCCCAGTGCCGCTCAGCGCATGCCCAGCCGCCAGGTCGTCTCCACAGCGCCCCCTGCAGGACCGGCTGAGTGACGACACCCACCGCACCGCCGCCGACCAGAGAATTCGCAGCTGAGCGGACCCTACTGTGGGCTGCATTCTGCACCCTTCAAGGTCCCAGGAGGCTGGAGGGCACCAGCAAAGGACACTTTAAGTCGGTGTGTTGGCTCTCCTAGTCAACCAGATCAGTCGTGGTGACTCCTTCACCATACCCCGCTCACTACCAGGTACTGGTGATTTTCCTCAGACGCTTCTCCTGCACCCAGCTCCTCCTCTGCACCCCCACTGTCAAACCCTCATGAGTCAGCAGGACCCCACCAATAACTTCCTATCCGATGGTGCTGATTCTCTAAGTGACAGCTCTGTGCCCGTCCTGCACCTGCTGTCAAGCCACCCATTGCTCTTGGTCCACAGGTAGCGGCCAGACTCCTTGCGCAGTCTCAGATCCCCAGGGATCCAGGCAGACGCTACCTTTTCAGCCCCATCTCACACCTGCACTAAGTGCTGTGCTGTTCCCACAGCTCTGCATGCTCTTCCGGAGCCCCCAGCCTTGCACACCTTATTGTCTTCTTTTCTGGCTGGCAAACTCCTATCCATTTTCAAGGCCCAACCCAAAGGTAATCCACATCCCAGGAGTGATGCCCCCAGTCCACCCACCTTCCCACTCTACCGGAACAAAGTCACAGACACAACCACTCCTGATCCCAGCAAGAGGCAAGAACTGAAAGATACTTCTGAAGTCGAAGTAGTTTGTTGCAATTTTTCTTCTTTAATGATCACAGTGAAATCCTCGTGGGAGGCAGGCCCTGGTATTCTGCTGCCATAGTCAAAGTGGAGTGAGGACCCCACCGGGAACTGAGAAGCCACACTTGGGCTGGAGAACTGGGACAAGAGGGGAAGGGGTGGTGGGGGCGGTGGGGCAGGGAGAGGAGGAAGCCCGGAGCCCCAGACACCAATTCAGATGGAAGGTGAGGGCTTCCCTCTGCTAGCTCATCCTCGAGGGACAGGGGGTGGGGGGGCAAGGAGATAGGGGACAGCCCCACTTTTGGCCACAGTCCCCTCCCCAGGTCAAAGAGGAGAGACCAAGGACAGCAAACAAAGGCCAAGGAGCTTAAGAAGGGGACCAAGAATGAGTCGGCAGGTGAAACAATCAGGGAGACACCACCTTCTCTTCCCAGCCCGTTTTTCACATTCATGGTGGAAACAATTCAACAAGATTATATAAAAACCTCAAACAAGTTTTCCAGCCCCTGATGGGGGTGGGGAAAGGAAGTGGAATCCAAGGGTCCAGAGATCAACACCTAAAATCTGGAGGCAGGTGCCAAGCCGAGAGGGGCGGGGAGGGAAGGAGGAGTTCCCCACAGGAAGCTAGGTCACCTGCTCCGTGGGCCTCATCTGGATGTCTCCGATCTGCGGAAGGCACAAGGCTTGAGGCAGCCAGGACGCTATCCCCACCCTCTTAAGACACCCTGCTTTCCTCCTCTGGGGATGGTTGGGCTCCTCCAGGGCGTGGACAGCCAAAGCCAGACTCACCTGGACGTGGGGTGGGGTGCTGAGGACATAGATGACAGCCTCGGCCACATCCTCAGGTTTGAGACACTGAGAGTACCAGGGGAGAGGGGTGAGATGAAGACAGAATGGCCCCAAGTTCCCTCCCACCTATGACATCCTCTCCAGCATCCACATTCCCACCTCAACCCTCCAGGAGGGTTGACGGGCTGGCTAGAAGGGCGCGGTCTGAAGGCCAGGATCCCCTCTGCCTTCACTTAAGGAGCTTTACTGGGCCCAGAATGAGGACTCACCTTCATGTGTTCATAGGTGGCAGCTGCCTTCTCAGGGTCCTTGTCATGGAGTTTGAAGGCAAACTGTGTCTCCACCACTCCTGGAGAGATGCACTGGGCCGACAGAGAGAGAGCCTGCTCAGGGGCTGAGCCCCAGTCAGAGTCCAGGACTTGGGGAGGTGGCAGGGAAAGGATGGGGGCCACGGGACCCCAGCTTCACAGCCCGATGTCCAGCAGCCACCTCCATCCTTCAAAGCTGCCACTGGGGGATTATCAGAATGATTCCTACCATCTACAGAGCCGTTACTATAAGCCAGGTAAACATTTTACAAAACAGTGTCCCTTAAAACCTCATAACTTGGTGGGTATTATCATCTCCATTTTACAGATGAGAAGACTGAGGCTAGGGAGATGGAGTGAGTCACCTGAGGTCATGTAGGCTTCAAAGGAAGTGCCCAGCATCCAGCTTTCCAGCCATGGTTTCCCACAATCCCTTGCTTTTCCCCACCAGTCTCACCTCACCGTGTTCCCTTCAGGTCAGCCCCCTCCCTCCTCAAAGTCAGAGAAACGAGGGAGCAAGGCCATGCAAACAGCAGCAGACCCCAGGAGATCTGTGCCCAGGACAGTCGCAGGAGCTCTAAGCAGCACATCCAGATCATGGGCTCCCTGAGAAGTGAGTGTGTGGGGTGGGGAGGGCCTATGCCTCCCTGTCCCCACCGGGGCCAGGCCACCCCTCACCGTGGCTCGGATGTGGCTCTGGGCCTCCCGAAGCTCTTGCCTCAGTCCCTCGGTCAGTGCAGTGACGGCGAACTTGGTAGCACTATAGAAATGGGTCTCGGACAGGGGCAACACTCGATGGCCAGACATGCTGGGTGGAGGGAGGGAAATGAAAGGAGAGTGAAGCCCCCAGAGACCAGCAGTGCCCCTGCTGTACCAGTCAACCCCATCCCTGAGGTGCTGCAGGGACGCCTTCTAAAGGGGACCCCCAGAGGTCATCCTTACCGCCACTAATCCAGCTTCTGTAACTCAGGCAGCTCCTGTGAGCCCCACTCCTCCCGGAAGTCCTCCCTACGCTGACCACAGAATTCATGCTCGTGCAGGCCGTCAAAAATCTCTCAACTTCACCTGTGTGTTCACTGATGTGATTCTATTGGGAGATCTCTGGGAGCAGAGGCCATGTCTTGGGGGCTCCCCAATGACAGATGCTGTGTAGTCTTTGTACCGTGAGGTGAGCTGCATCCTACGGCCTGAGGACTGGACAACCTCAGTCCCGGGAGAGCCCCCAGGCTTCAGCTACAAAGAGAAGGGCTGAGCTACCCCTTCCAGCCAGCTAGGGGCTGGCCCTGACAGATACTATTCTCCCCCTCTCCATAATTGTGCTATTTGGGTGTTAAATCCCTATTTTACCACCAAGGAAACTGGGGTCCAAAGAAGTCAAATAAGCCGCAGCAGATCACCCGGCTTGGAGGGCGTGTGGCGATCTGAGCTCTGGGCCTCGGCATCAGCCTCACCTGCTGATGTTAATGATGTGCCCGTCATCCACCTTGCGCTCCTTCATGGACTGGTAGGCTTCCCGCGTGCAGATGCTGAGGGCCAGCACATTCACCTGCAGGCCAGGGAGGGCAATGGGGTGTCACCAGCTTGGGCCCATCTGAGCAGGTGATGGAGCCACAGAGCACCCCCGGGGGGAACCAGGGACGCGGGGGCATCCAGAACAGGGTCCAGGTCCCACCAAAGACCAACAGTGGGCCAGGGCACCTAGCTTTGGGTGTCCCTCCCCTTAAGCCACTAGCCGCAGCTGACAGCAGGAGCAGCATCTCTCCCTGGGTGATGCTCCCAAGTTCTTGAAACAGGAACAGAAGTCTCCGCCACAGACCCACTCATGACCCAGGAGCCCTGTCTTGGCCGTCTCCTCTGCAAACAGCAGAACCTCTGTCCTAGGGAACTGTCTCCTTTTCTTCCCCCAAATACCCTATGCTTCTCTGGGACAGAGCCACTGGCCCTGCTCTCTCCTAAACAGCCTAAAATTCTCCCTAAAATGGCTTTGAAAGTCTCTCTCCTCAAGCACAGACCCTAGCCTCTCCCCACCCTACCAGCTAGCCTCTGCACCTTTCCCGACCCCTCCCTTGAGTGGAGAAGGCCTGACCCTCCTTCCTTCCTCGCCTCCCTTTAACCTCTGCTCCATCTACCAGAGTAGGCACTGAGACTCTTCAGAGGGTGGGGTAACTTGTCACAGGATAGCAAGGGACATCCCAGGGGCATGGGGGCTTCCTGCCTTCCTTGGCCCCAGTCCACCCCTACTCACTCTGGCAGAGGTAAACCCAGATCCCTGCCCTTCACGGAACAGACGCCTGAAGGTCTCTGCTCTGAAGCTCCTACCAGCCTCGCCCCTTAGCCCTGCACGAGGACAAGCAGAGATAAAGCTTTCGGCAGGTTTTCACGCCTCTCCTCTCGGGAAGAGAGGAGACCAGCCAGGAGATTAGATGTTTCTCTTTATCAGGTGTCAGAGCCAGGCATCGGGACAGAACACACTTGGTGTGAACCTGCCCCAGCGTTCATGGCAGGACAGTGGAGGTTTCCAGCCCTACTGCTGGTCCTCTTAGCAATGTGGGTTTGTGGGGCAGAGAACCCAGCTGCTGAGGACAAACGGAGTAGGAGAAGTAGATCTCCTGGGGCCAGGGGTGTGACTCTCCTAGGTCTGGGGTCAGAGGTGGGAGTGAAGATGCCTCATAAGATGATCCTAATAAAATTACATAATATTCAAGCCGAACGGGGTCTCAGAGGTTTAACATATGTGCCTGATTTTATAGATGGGCAAGTTGAGGTCCAGGTTTAGAGACCCACTTACTGTAGGTGAGGACCACAACTTGGACCCTCCAGAAGACTCTCTTAGGGCAAGGGCAGTGCTTCATTTTCCCTGTCCATTGTTTCAATGTTCATTGTTCATTTCCAGGCCCAAGCACCTGTTAGGTGCTACATCTGTTGTGAGCAGATGTAAAGAGGACTGGGGGGAAAAAGAAGCATCGTGTGTACGTACTGCTCTCAGCTTCTCAGAATATTTTCCTACCCTAATATTGCTCCATAATAAAGTCTGGAACTTAAAAACCCATGTCCTGAAGGCTGTGTTTGGGCCATACATGGTTTTAAAACATTTTAAATTCACTTCCAACATGGATTGGAAGGTTTCAGTCATTCAGAAAAAAATATCTATTGAGTGTCTGCAGGCTGAGGCTATAAAAGAGGATAAAATAGACAAAAATCCTGGCCCTCATGGAGCCAAGGTTTTGGTGAATGGGAGGGGTGGGACCTCACATGAAAATCTTGGCTCCCCACTGCTCTCAAAGAAGTCATAAGATCTGGCCACACGGGGCCCACACTGTGGGGGCTGCAGCAGTGGCCACCACCACACACAGCGGGGTACTTTCCCACGTGACCCACCTCATTCATTTATGTATCTGCCTGTCCTCAGGGGACACTGGAGTTTGTGACCCCAGACATTGATGGTCTAGGAGTGTCCATCCCAATCAAATGTGACAAGACTGAGGTTCAGAAAGGGTAACTACCTGAAGCCGCATAGTTACTGGCAGAGCTGGGTGAGATTATCATCTCCTGTCTCTCTCCCTTCCTTTTCCTCCTAGAAGACCATGTTCCCAAGCACTCAGCACAGTGCCGACACCTGGGGACAGACAGCAGTTCTCTCCCCTACCAATCTCTCTTCCAACAGAAGGAAATCAGCCAGAGACTTTAAGAACTGCCCCCAGGGACTAAGGGAAAGAAAAACAGAAAAGATCTGGCCATGCACCCACTCACTCTCCCTCTGGTAAGGAAAGAAGCAGGAGAGTCAAAGAGACCCAGGCAGGAACCCGAAGTCCCCTCTCACTAGATATCTGTCCCCAGCAGCCCTCTGGTGCTGCTCAGGACAGACATCTAGCAATGATGCAATCTCCGGCAACCCGCTTCCTCCCAGCCTCACACTCCTGGCCTGCAGCCCTTACATTGAACATGTCCTTCCAACCGCTGGTGCTGCCCGAGAGCAGGGTGTCTGGCTGGGCCAAGCCAGCGTTGTTGATGCAGATGTCCACACCGCTGTGCTGGGAGCGGACAGCCGAGAACATGGAGAGGATGTCCTCCTCATTCGACAGGTCACATCTGTAGGGGATCAAAGTCCCGGGGTAGCCTGCACTCTTACATTCAGCCGCCAGCTCCTATGAAACCCAACAGAGGTCTAACTGGGGTGAGCTGCTCACTCCACGCCTCCCCGCCCAGACACAACCTCCCTCCTACGTCAACCACTCAGAACTCTCGCCTTTGGCAGCCACCTGGCGGCCACAGAGATGTTGGGACTGCCCATCCCCAAAGCTCTGGTCAAAGTCCAGGGAATGAGAGCACTCTCTGTGTGGGGGAGGGAAGGCTGAGCTCATCAATGGAGGAACCTCATGGATAAACTCGAGTCTGCAGTTCTAAGAAGGGAGAGGGGCTAGGGCTGGGATGGGGGTAGCCAGAGAAGAGGTGCAGGGATCCTGGGAATGCAGTGATATCTCTTTTCTGACTCTCTCCCAACTGGAACACCACCTCTGCTCATAAGTAAGATGCCAGTCTCCCCATCCCATGCCTCTTCCGCCAGTGCCAAGCGTCACTGAGCTGGTTACGCCAGGGCCTCAATTCTCTTCTCCCCATCACTTCATCCAGTCCCTCCCAGAGGGTTTGTATCTGAACTGTCGCCCTCCCTCCACAAACTGCAGCCGGTTGGCTCTGAGTTCTCACACATACTTTTCAGTGGAACCCAACTGCCAGTCTCCCCTGACCCTGCCTATAGAAAGGACCAGGAAGTCAGGACAGACTCTTTCTCTCTGTCCCATGGTGTGCCACCCTGCACCAAAGTTTCTCTGGAGACAATGAGCCAAGTCAGGTGGCAGATGACCTTGGGCACACCCCGTGCATTGCCAGGGCCCTCCAGACACTGAGGAGCCCTGAGAGAGAAAGCAGAGCTGCTGAGAGATGGCTGTGAGGGAACCTGACATTCAGAAGCGGGAAGAAAACAAGCTACTGTGGTCACCTCGAGGACAGTGACTGGGCACCTGAGCCTCGTGAAGGTGACTACGTACATGTGTGGGAGGCAGAGGGCTGGTGGGTGCGGGGTGCCCGAGAGGAGGGCCAGCTTGGCCAGCTGCCCTGGAACACCTTCCTTCCCTCAAAGCAAGCTGGGAATAAAGGGCTGGGTCAGGTGACCTAGGAAATTCTTTTCTGCTTTAACTTTCCAAGAGTTTAAGAGGTATAGTCCTCTGGGACTGAGAAGTCCCTCTGCACCGGATTTCACCTACTCACGACCACCTCAGGAAATAGGCCAGAACTTAAACTGTGTTTTTGTATCAGTGAGTGAATGAATCAATCAATAAATAAAACAAGACTGTGGGCGAGGAAGCCTGGAATTCTCCCCTCCCGTGGCATGCAAATTCTCCCTTCCTCCTCCAGACTCAAAGCCCCGCAGGAAAACCAGAATGGAAAGCCTGAGAATTTATTTCTCCTTGTCATTGCCTTCTCATTGCCCTACCTGTCCCCCTCTACCCTCAAAAATGAACTGAAATCATGTCAGTCCTCCCAGCAGAGGCATTCTCCCCTCATTAAAGGAGGCATCCTGGAGCTGAGTGAGCAGCTGGGGGATCCCCTTGGGGCTCAGGGACTACTTTCCTGGCTAGTTCAGGTTGGGCAGTAGGAGGAGAAGGCAAAGGTGGTTTTAGAATTGGGGAATCCAGTGGTCTAATCCCTGGCTTGATCCTCTAGGCTCCAAAGCATGGGTTTGGCCCTGGAGTACCTCAGAATAGGAGAAAGGAGGGGCAGAGTTGGGCAATGGTATAGCCAGGTGACCTTGGGACTACCTAGGAGGCTATAAAGTGTACCTTTGGTCAGCAGCAGGGGAGGGGAGAGTCCTCCTTCCTGTACACCTTCCCGCTCTGTCCCCACCCAAGGCCTCCTCACCCTCTCCCCACCCAGGGACTTTGAGCAAGGGTGGAGATAAAGCTAGGCACTAGCCCAAATCCTGAAAGGGATCTTGCCAGGATCCAAAGTGATCCTGTGGTGGAAATTTCTCGTCTTCTTCCTCCCTTGCTCCAACACTGCCAACTTCATTTCATTTTTCTCTGAGCTTATTGTTCACAACTCAGGGCTCCCAACTCTCATTAAGGTAAAACCAAGGAGTTTCAGCTCCACAATGCTTTGTTCCCTCAGGGCTCACATATTCAACACCGTATTTTACCTACTCAGTCCCACCTGGGACAGTAAACTTGAAGAAAGGTCTAGCTATGAATATCCCATTCCTGTCTTATGTCCATTGAATAGGGGTTAATCCTCACATTTCAGGAGGAGGTGGGGCTAAGCCTCTTCAGAAGAACTCCAACCCCACGCTCTGTCCTGGGAGAAGAATGATCATGATCAAAACCTCTGGCTCCTGCTCATCTGGATGGCCAGCCACTTTGCTTGGCTTTGTAGGCTAGGTCTGGGGACCAGAGGAAGCAATCCAGTAGCCAACTTAGCCACTGAGGCCAAAAAGCTTTCTTTCCTTCTCCCTGGCCGCCTAGGTAGCTCCTGAGCCATGGCTTCTCTTTTCTTCAGCCAACCTGGGCAGGCAGGTAGGAAAGAGGGAGAAAGATGCCAGGGAGTCAGAGATTTGGTACACTGGAGTAGAGCCTGTCAGGAGAAAAGGCTCCTTAAAAGATGGAACTATAAAAAGCGAAGGTAGAGAGGCCTGCCTTGAAGGATCCCTACTAGGCAGCCATCTCTCCTGCCCCTGAGCCCGCTGCAAATGGCCCTGGGGTGGCAGGCCAGTGAAGGCAGCGTGACAGCCTGGCTCCAGCCAATCCTCCTCCCCCACCTGGACCCTATCCCGGCGGGAACGACGCCACCCAGAGAGAGCGACCCGCTCCTCGGCCGGGCCTTACCTCAATGTTGCCCACGGTGCGGGCACAACCCACAACCTTCAGTCCCTGCTGGACCAAGGCCCGGGCCACAGCCGCGCCGATGCCCCCCGAGGCTCCCGTCACCAGTGCCAGCCGGTCACGCCACCGCTCCATGCCGGCCCTGGCCAGGGTCCCGAGCCACACGCCAACCTCGTTCGGGGAGCCGGGCACTTGGATCGCGGAGCTCCGCCCCAGGTCGCAAGGGCCCGGCCGCTTTCTGTTCACTGCTGAAGCATCCGCCGCGGACTTGCCCCAGCCAGAGTCGCGCCTGGACCCGCCCCCACTCTGGCCGGCCTTCGCCCCCGGCTCCACCCTCCGCTCCTCGGCAAGCGGCCGCATCCCGCGGGGCAGATGACCGCGGCCTGGTCGCCCCACCCACTACGCCTGCCGCGCGGGCACAGCCCCGCCCCTTCCGGCCCCGCCCAGTGCCGGGCGCGAGGAAATCGCTTCCCGCGGTGCCGGGCAGGAGGGTGCTGGGAGTTTGATGTCCTGCTTCCCCGAGGAGCTCCCACGCTTGCGGGAGGGAAACCAGCTTTAGCCGGGGCTTGCACCAGCCCCGAGAACGCACGTACTCTTGCCGCTTGCTCGGTCTGCCTTCCCTGTTCCTGACCCCTAAGGCGAGGAAGAGAAATTAAGGGCACTTAAGGTGACTCCAACGGCCTCCTAAACCAGTCGGTGGCTGATGGGGATTCAGCCCAGAAAGGATTGTCTCAGCTGAGTGCCCTGGGGAGGGACTTTCAAACCTACGTGATCCCTCTGCTTTACTAATCAAGGACAACTGATGGTTAAAATGCAAATACCCCGAAGTACATGTGTATTGGGGGGACTGTATCCCTAATGCCCTACGATTTCCAACTTTCCTAAGCCTTCTCACTTATATTGGAGCAAATATATCACGATGTATACCAAAGAATAAAGCAGCAGCTAACATTTATTGAACACTTACTGTGTGCAGGCACTTTTAAGCACTTTATTTTAACCAATACGTACAATAGCCATATGAGGTAGTACCTAGTAACACCTTCATTTTATAGAATAACTATACTGAGACAGAGGTGAAGCCTGGCTTGGACAGCAAGCAGTCCAATATTAGGCCAGGGGATGTGTTCCTAAATTGCCTTCATTGCATTCTCCCTTTTGTCTCTTCTTGGGTTGCTGGTTCTGTTCAAAGTAGAACTCATTTTGCTCTCTGACCACGAAAGATACTCCATCAAAGCACTGAAAACTGCCTCACTCTGGTGTTCTTAATATAGTCATCCTTCCGAAGAGAAAACATCTCTGCATAACTACTGGAATCCCTCTACTGCAAGCAATTGAATAAGCAGTGAATGTTGCTGGTTTAATTGTCCACCAAGCACTCCTGTGTTTGGCCCTAAAGGCAGTGATTAAAACAAAACAAAACCAGTCCTTTCTTTTAGGGATCTCAAGAGAAATCTAGACTGCAACAGGTAGTGGAAACTGGGCTCAGAGCCAAGGACTGTGGGAGACCCTTAGTCATTTTTTATGGATTCCAGGATGAAAGCAAACAAGGGTCAGAAAGGAATGACTCATTTTATCTCTGCCCCAATCCCTATACAACACTTTGATTTGAAGACAACTCAGCGGGTGAATCCAAAAAAAAGTCACCAACTACAAAAATTAAATCACTAAGCTTCTACTTTTGCCCACCTGAAATCTGATTAGACATCTGATTAAGTGGCAGAGGGCCCATAAAATTCACTCCATCCCCACTGCACAGAGATATTGACTGGCTCACTGTTTGTTGCCCACCAAGTATTATCGACATGCAGACACAAAGCTCTAAGCATATGTGTTTACTGAACTACTGACTCAACCTTTTAAATGGCAGCCAAATGCTACTCCTAGGGGAATCTCTCCTTCGGTATCCAAAGACAGCTTGTGAAAGCAGCAAACTCTAATACCATAGTGCCTTTATTGTTGGAAACCAGATAAGGAACACACACACAAATCGCAATGTCGTTAGCTCTCGGGGCAGCCTTCTGATCCCAGTTGTCTAGGCACTGAGTGATTACTTAACAGGCAACCCTTGGTTGAAACTCTGCCAAGTTTTGTTTTCATTCTTCTAGTTCAATAGGAATCTCTGATTTTGTTGTTTTTGGGGGGAGGTAATTATATTTATTTTAATGGAGGTACTGGGAATTAAACCCAGGACCTCATGCAAGCTAAGCATGTACTCTACCACTAAGCTATAATACCCTCCCCAAGAATCTCTGAATTTAAGGTGCTTTATGTTATGTATCAAGGAACTTTTAATAATAGCAATTAAAAGCCTCATGGGGAAGTATGATGCTACCCAGTATTTAAAGGTATTGCAGCAAATTTATTCTTTCAAAACAAAAGACTGGAAACTGCTTTTCTCAGCTGTCAACTCTGATTAAGGGAAGAATTTTTTTTGTCTTCCACAATCTCTGTCTCTGTCCTCATTTGCTCTTCATCCTCTCTAACAGCAACAGGGGCCAAGTACAAAGACCACAGGTGGCAAGTTAAAATACTGCCACACAGTTAAGTAGAAACATGTACACCAAATTTTACTATGCGTATTAATAAATATTCTTTATTTTAAATTTTGCACATTGCGCTTTAACATTACATCCAAACATTTTGCAAGTGGATGTCTACTTTGTAAAACCATATATTCAGCTCATTGTCATTTCTGTACAGAAGTATAAGTACAACATTACTTTTTGCCACTAAGTTGCTTTAGTAAGTCTCACAGGAAGAGAAACATTTAATGAAAAGAGATGGCTTAAATCATACGGCAGGCCTGCGCAGCCGCACAACTAAAGACACAAGCCTGAAGAAAGAACAAACTAATGAGGTTACCTCCACCATCCCCCAAAACGAGAAAGAATCACATTGATTTAAGATAAAATTTTGTCATAAGTCACTAAATTAAGAGTTTTTTGAAAGAGAAGGCGCAGTAGTCATCTTGAGTGTTTCATTGAAAGACAGAGCTATTTTATTTATTTAACTTGCTCCAGCCGTTGTCAACCAGCCACTACAAATGGGCCTCTTGTGATCATTTAAGCGGCAGTATTTATTAAATTTCTCCTTCAGATGCTGTCGGTATTGTTCTCTATTGCTGTAGAAAGACTGGTTATTAGCCATAAATGACTGTATTTCATCTTGTGAGATAAAGATTTCCTCATCTGAAGTACATTCAGATTCATCCTGCAAATTAAAGCAGTTTAAAGTAGTCACGACTATGACTTAAATTAGGAATGTAAAATACTATGTGATGGAGGACAGCTAAAAATTAAAGCAGGCTAACTTTGTAGTTTCAATTCAGTCACATAAAGCCTTTAATTGGAATGTTTACAGGATAAACATAATGTCATTTGGTCTTACTTAGTAAGAATAAAATGCAACTCAACCTGATGTGAAACTCTAGATCTACAATTTGTTCTAGAAGCCTACTAGCAGACTACCAACACACCTTATTTAGCCTTAAAACATGACTAATTAGACAACCAGCCACCAAATTTTAAAAAATCAAACCTATCTCTAGCTGTTCCTATGTTGCAACTTTATGTCTACAAATTAAGTAAAATATAACATTTTTAAACTTGTAAGTCACAGAGCATCACCATTAAACTTTACAAAAAAAATAGTATTCTAAAGGATTTGGTTCCCTTAAGATCCTGTAATGACTATAAAAAGATACCACCCTTCTCCTTCCTTGCCCCTCTTCCAAGTCTCACACAAACTATGCACTGGGTTGCTTGGAATCAGGTATACTTCATCTAAAGTACCAAGAATTGGAGTCAATTATAAAAGATTTTCCAAGTTCCGTTATGTTTTTATTATATATGACACTTAAAGGAAGTAACCTAGAATGTGGGTTCTAGCTCAGATTCTGTATTATTTCCTGTTCTGAAGAGTGGCTACCGCAAATTGTCACTCAGAAAGTCAGTTTGCTTATAATAACCCTCCTCAAGGAGTCAGACTCCTATACATAATACTAACTCTATCCCCTCTCCCAACTAGTCTCTTCTACCTACCTCTGAGACAAAGGAACATGCTCCAGAGCAGGTGCGTAGACCACAAGGGGAAGAGCAGGAATGAAGTCACCAAAAAACAATGAAACACAGCCCCTAATTTCTTAAAAGCTTCCTCCTATTCCCAACTTTAAACTTTCAAATACTGTCCCCTCCCACATATACCCTGTAATCAGTCAGCTATCCACAAGAAGATATAATGGTTTACTTACAAGGAGTTCAACTAAGCTCTTGGCACCTTTTCCAGAATCAGGACCAAATGACGTTTCTGTAGGTTCTGCAAACTGTGCTACGTTTTTCCTATGTTCAAACCAAGGCAGTGGCTGCCCACCCTTTTCAGAGCTGCAACAGTTTTCAGGATGTGCATCTTTGGTCTTGTCGCGGTGAAACACTGTGTGCACAGTATTTCCTGAGGTCTCTCGATTACCTGGATCTGTAATACAGCTTCCAAGCTTTTGGATCTGAAACCACAGCAAAACGATTTCTCAGGCTAAAAAGGCAGGGAATAGCAATTACTAATTTTTAAAGGAAAAAAAAATCCCTGACAGTGTGTTAAGATTTTAGCAGGAATACTGAACAGCAGCAGCTGGCAGCTACTAGGCACTTAACTATGCACCAAACACTACGCTAACCCATCAATATAATCTCATTTCCTCTTCACGGATCCTAATCTGATAGAGACTATTATCTCCATTTTAAAGATGGAGAAAGAGATCAAGCAAGCTGCTCAAGGTTAGCTGATACATTTAAAACTATTATGAAAAGAATGAAACTCACATGTTGTACTGGACAAATGACCACATTAGACACATACGAATACAAAAACTACAAGATGAGCAACCAAAAGGTACTCATTCTAAAAAATAAACATCCTAGCAGCTAAGCTGTAAACACTTGCCACTCTAAGGAAAATAGGCTGTTCTCCCTTCAACATGTCAAAGGTTTAAAAGTTCCAAGTTATGACACTTACATGTTCATCACATTTTAACATCTTGCTTTTCTTTTTCTTCTTTTTATTTTTTCCTTTGGTGTTGTTCTCTTCAGAATTTGCCCAACATTCAACACAACTATCACCATCATCCTCTTTGTCTTCACAGTGATGAACACAGGAGTCATCACCTGCAGAAATCAATAATCTCTTATTTATGTGCTTAAATCAGCTATGCAGCAGAAGTAACTGGGACGCTTAATCTGAACTTACCGTGTTCATCGTGATTACAGATGCCTTCAGTGCAGGCAACATCTGAACCCTCCCGAGAACCTGTTTCACTCCCTTCCATGCTAGATGAGTATCCACAATCACTACCGTTACAGTGTGGAGATAAGCCTGAGAATAAATCAGGTGAGAGCTACAATTAACATGCCAATAAATATGTTAAGACCAAGAGTGAACCAACTGGGGATCACAGAAACATTCCAAAATTGAAACAGTAAAAAGTAAATTAAATAATGAAAATATGATCAGGGATTTACAGGGCTTTTTTTTATTGTTGAATAATAACATATCAAATACCATAAAGAAAAAGGAAATACTAGGTGTCTAAATTATATAATATTCTTGCGGCCATAAAGCAGTTCCTAAATTCTAGGTTATAGAATCTCTAAAAGCTCTTATATTTAAAAGAAAGAAAGAAAGAATAAACTTGAGTTAATTTTTTAAAACTACTTACCTTTCTTTATTTTAGGGGACCCCAAAAGATTGCCGCTGCTGGGACAGGTACACGATGTATTTTCATTGGTAACGATTACTTCTACACAACTGTTAGCATCGTCAGTGCTGCCACAGGCTTTGCAGCTGTTTTCTATGAAGTCTGTCTCCTTTAAGAATCAATATTAAGAGACAGTAAAAAGCTTCAACTCTGTAATGGCTATATTTTAATTTTCTTAACATTAGCCAATTAGACAGGAGCTATGAGGTTAAAAGCTAAAAAAAAAAATCTATTCTAATGAAAAATCATTTTAAGACCAAGAACCAACTAAAAGCAAGTTAAAACTTAATGGTATCAAGGGAAGTCTAGGATATTAGTTCTCAGTGTGGTCTGCTGACCCCAGCGATTCCCTAGATCAAAACTATTTTCATCATAGTACTAAGATGTGATTTGCCTTTTCCACTATCTTGGCACTTATATTAATGGTATAAAAGCAACGGTGGGAAAAGTTGCTGATGCTTTAGCACAAACCAAGACAGTAGTAATCAAGGTGTGTATGAACAGATACTATATTCTTCACTTGTCAAGCACTGTAATCAGGAAATAAATAAATAAAAGGACATTTCACTTATGAATGTCTTTGATGAAACAGTAAATATTAATTTTATTAAATACCAACCCATGCAGTAGGGGTCTTTTTATTAGTCTATGACAAATGGGAAGAATGCTTAGAGCACTTTTGCTGCATACCAATGTACACTGTTGTCTCAAGGAAAAGTACCTGTGCAACTGTTTGAGTTGCAAGCTAAACTAGCTGCTTTTTTCCTGGAAGTGAGATTGTTCACTTGAAAGAAAGAATGAGAGACAAACTATGGTTATGCAGACTTGGACATTTAAAAGACATTTCTCCAAACTGAATGAGTCAGTCCATCTCTTCAAGGAAAAAAAACCAGAAAATATTTGTTGTCACTGATAAAATCCAAACTTTCAAACTACAATTAGAATTTTGAAAACTTGCATACACAAGCACAATTGGCCTGGAGTTTCCCAATAATTAAAGACCTTTCTGATGAGACCAGTCGTGGTTTTTAACATGATTATCTGATATTACATAATGAAATGACAATATCTGGGAAGATCTCCATAACTCAGTGAACCACTGTCTTTCAAATGACCAATGCATGATGTTACAGAACCATACATGAGTAAAATCTATTCAGAATGCCAAGGTAGACCAGTGGATTTTAATTTAAGAGTATGAAAGGTCACTGATAGGGTGTCAGGTTTCACAGCAACTAGTCTTTAAGAAACTACCACCTGTCAAGTTATAATGCCAAAGAAGAATATCCACAACCATCCAAAGGTTTACATTAAAACCCACCTCCCTTTTCCTACTACACATATCTGTCTGAGGCCAGACTTTCCTCATATGCTTCAACCAAGGAACCTACACAACATACGCAACCAGACTGAATGCAGTAGCAGATATGAGAATCTACCTGACTCCTTTTAAGCCAAATATTAAAGAGATTTGCAAAAATACAAAATAATGCCATCCTTTTCAACTTTTCTTAGGAAACAGTTATTTTTCAAAAAATGCTATTCATGTTAACATATAATGAAATGGGCTCATTTTTTAAAGAATAAGTAATTCTAAATTTATTCATTTTAATTTCTAATATAGTAAATGCTGGTAAGTATAATCCACATAAACAAAAGCTCATTGGGCACCATAATTTTTAAGAATGTAAAAAGGTCCTAACCAAAAGTTGAGAACTGCAAGGAGTTAAATTTCCACATCTGGACTTTGACCTAACAGCATACTAAGGTCAGGTAATAACTACCCAACACTGTCTTTATAAAACAAACACATGACACACAGATTATAGTAAGAAAAAAAGCCAACATGCAAGCCACAGGAGCCCATATTCCGAGAAAGCACAGTAAAAATACTGAGATCTAGCAAAAAGCGATACACTTCTGAGTCAATATTAAGGAATATTACCTTCTCTTGGCTTACTTCCTTTTCATCTGCTGTTTGTAAGGGAGCAGGAATATCACATACACATTTGTTTTTTCGTCTGTTCTTCCGTTTTTGGCGCTTCTTTTCTTGCTTAAGCTCTCTCACTCGTTCTTCTTCGGAAAATTCTTCACAAAGTTGCTCCAATCGACTAATACCCTGTACCTTTTCCACAGTCATCTGTTATAAAAACAAAGTTGAGACTGAATACTGACCCAAACCTCCTTTTATTTTCCATAGAAATTCTCACTGGTTAATTTTAAATGATACCACACCTACAGAAACTGGTATTTCATGCTGCAATTTTGCCAGGTAGTCCTCACAAAGAATTTTAAATTTTAATACTCTTAAGTGATGACAGAGTACTAAAATATACTTAGAAAGTGAATATACAACAAATCTCTATGGGAAAGGCAGACTTACACAACACTTTTATTTCAAACTACCAATAGTCTGGTTTCAAATTTCAGAATTTTTAACACAGCAAAGTAAACATTCATTCATTTCTTCACACAATGAGAAGGCTAGCTAAACTGATAAGATAATCTGGTTTCTGAAGACACAAACGTACAAACGGAAAAGGAATAAGAAATCTGTTCAACAAGAACTAACACAAAGCTCCTCCAACTCCCCAGAACAGTGTTTAAAGTTTGTGGATGTGCTTCTGAAAAAAGGGTTTATAGCGTTCATACCATTCTCAAAAGGGACTGGTGACTCAGTTTAAAAATTACAACCATATCCTAAAATATAACAAGATATTCACTGGCCAAAAATTTATGTTCTACAGAGTATAACTGAAAAAATGTTATGAAATCATAAGCACTAAACCCAATACCCAGCATTATAAAAAGCCTTCGGTGTGCTTCTAAAAAGTAGCTCTTACATCATGGCATTCAGACAGCGTTTACTTCCTACTATTGGACAGAAGCAGGCAAACTGGGGCTCATTAAATGTTTCAAATGTGTTGCTTATTTTGGGGCTGATTCTAACTTGCCAATAGTTGTGTTTCATAGCAGCATCTCATCAAATAATCATCAACCTCTAAAAACCAAGACTGGCAGAGTAACAGGATTAAAAAAGGAACAGGATTAAAAAGAAAAATTCATAAACTTCTTCTAAATTCCAGTGCCCCAGCAAACTCTCCTAATCCCCCAGAAGCCGTGACCAGTGGATCACAGCCCTCTAAGGCAAGCCAAGAGCAGTGACTAACATTAAGATTCACTCCAATAACTTAACTAAGCAATCGTGGACACTGAAGCAGCCCACCGTTTTTACCTCAAAACTCTTGCGTAAAGCGTCAACACCAAGATAGAAAAGCATCTGCCACGTCTGCTCTTCTGCTCGTAGTTTTTGCCAGATACGATGCAGTCTTTCATAAAGATGAATTCCCAAGCAGGTCAGAACTTCTTCTTGAGCTATATCTATTGTCTTAGCATGCCTTTCTCTTCGTCTGTAAAGGAGAATGAATCACACATAATTCCTAACACCCTTAAACTAAAACAGTAAAAGATGGATAACACCTCTGCAAGTTCAGGTTTTAAACACAATTGCATACCTAGGAACAAACTAGTAAGAAGACAGTTATACATTCAAACTCAATGTGTATATAAATACACAAGCACACATTTATATAACCAATGAGACATACACATGCAGGTAGAACTCAGTCCTAATATTGCTAAAAATAAGGTAATTCAGGAACTGGTCCTCAAAAGAAGTGTTTTTTTCGGGGGGCACAGAGAAGCCACAGTAAGTGTCCCGCTCATAGGAGGCATGATAGTTCCTTTCACCTTCCAATTACAGCAAATGCCTGTTTGGTTTGTGTTTTGGTTTTTTTTTTTTTTTCCAGAGGGAATGGAGAAAGGCAATGCCAAAGTGATTCACTCATGGGCAAAAGTCTTCTAGGCCAATCTTTAGTAAAAGTGTTCACGAACTTCAGTGATAAAAGAAGTGTTTGTATTCTCAGTGCCCAGCAGAACGTAGGCACTCAAATGAGAGTTGACACACAAAACACAAAGGGAAATGGGTTCAATTTATTCTATGAACAACTTTTTCTGATTTTATTTTTACAACAAAGACAGAGATAAAAATTTAGGTTCCTATATAATTTAATAATAATATACACAGTTCATGAATTACATTCAGTAAAGTATTTCTTAACCCCCTGCTGCAAAGATCTCAATTCCTATGCAAAAACCATCATTATGAGCAAAATCTAAACATGGAAATGCATGGATGGAGGTGGGGGGAAAAACCCCTTCTAGTCATTTTCAAATGAAAATGATAATCTGTAATAATGAAAGCCAAAAACAGCCTACCTACTTCAAGCAACAAGGAGCAGATGACTGACACTTCCTCCTTTTTTTTTTTTAACTCAATTAAATGTTTATTTTAAAGAAAGCAAAATCTTTACAGGCACAATTATACATGTATCATCTGTACTGAGGTGGAAGGTGATGGAAATAAACTTCCAGTAATAAAATGAAGCAAAGCGCTAGATAGCCCATTCTAGCAAATTACATACTCATACCCTCCTGCGAACTCTGGCTCAGCACGACCCAAAAGATGTGCAATGAAGTCTGTTTCACAGCAAACATGTATGTGTCGCTCACGTGGACAGCACCGCAAGCCTTCATAAAGTGCAGCACAGTAGCCCTTCTCCTTGCTGCAATCAAGTTCACCAATAAGGATATTGTATGCTCGGAGGACTTTATTTTTGCAATCAGTGCAAAACCTGTTGAAAAGAAAAACCTCAAAATTAAGAACTGGCTGTGTAATTATTTCATAAGGCATGTAACAGTGTACTAGACAATGACACTCCCCTCCCATACAGAGCATTAAAAAAGCCTCCATACATGTGTATGTTTTCAATGTGTGTAAGATAAAAACATATCTAGGGATTACATGAAGATAGCTAGATCTCTATTTGCAAATGATTTTTAAACTAGAGAAACACATGGGCCTAAAAAGAATGAGGCATATAAATACCTGTTAGTTCATAAAATACATGCCCAGAAAATATTAGTTGCCAAGGACTAGCACATCTCCACTTCAAGACCTATTTGTACAGGTCAGAAATAGAACAACAGAGGCTACCAACCAGTCACTCTGGGATCCTCCCCTGCTTTCAGCCCCTGAAAATAGTTCGTATCTTCAGCCAGTAAACCCTGATTCCAGTGTTTATATTTTAATACATCACTAGCTTAAGCATGGCGGGTGGGGAGGACAAGAATAGGAAAGTAGTACATGTATTTTTAGTTTACTGGTAATTTCCAAAATTTTAGTTTACTGGTAATTTTCAAATTCTTTCCTCCAAAAAAAAAATGCATGTTTCTCAATATACAGTCATAATATAGAAACATATACATAGAAGTATAGTTTCAACCCAACTGTACATATTGTGGCAAAACTGTAGAAGAGCGTGTGACAAAATTTCCTTTTAGAAACCAAACATCATTCAATCAGAAAAGAAAAAAGAATAGAGCCTGGTTTATCTCTGAATTCCTGAAATAAGAAAGAACTTGGTCTGGTGAAAAAGCCAGGTTCACAATATTAATAACTGGTTCTCTGAGATTAGCTGTGGTGGAATGAGGAAATTTTGCTCTCTTTGATTTAAATTAATCTCCCTAGGTGAGTCCATCTATTCCCATGGCTTCAGTCAACATGTCTTACTCTTCTTTTTTAAATTAATTTTGGGGGGGCTGGGGGAGGTAATTAGGTTTATTTATTTTCAGTACTGGAGATTGAACCCAGAACCACCTGAACTATACCCTCCCCCAACATGTCTCATTCTTGACTCCACAGCTCTGTTCAAGTCTCTGTCCCTGCCTGAGGGCAAGACCCATACTAAAAAACAGGGGAAAACACAGATGACTAAAAGGTAACATGTTAAATCAGCTGTCCAAAACCAAGGGCAACATGGTTCCCTTCCTATGTTCCTTTCTATCCCTGTTAAGAAATCACCATTCACAAAAACAAAAATAAACAAATGGGACCTAATCAAACTTAAAGCTTTTGCACAGCAAAGGACACTACAAACAAAATGAAAAGACAACATACTGACCGGGAAAAAATATTTGCAAACAACAAACGACGCAACCAACAACGGACTAATTTCCAAAATATACAAACAGCTCACACAACTCAATAACAACAACAACAAAAAACCCAATCAAAAAATGAGCAGAAGGCCTAAATAGATATTTCTCCAAAGAAGACATACAGAGGGTCAATAGGCACATAAAAAGATGCTCAAAATTGCTAATTATTACAGAAACACAAATCAAAACTATAATGACGTATCACCTCACACCACTCAGAATGGCCATCATCAGAAAGTCTACAAATAATAAGTGGTGGAGAGGTGTGGATAAAAGGGAACCCCCCCCTATACTGCTGGTGGGAATGTAAATTGGTACAGGCACTATGGACAATAGCATGGAGGTTCCTTAAAAAACTAAAAATGGAGTTACCATATGATCCAGCAATCCCACTCCTGGGCATACATCTGGAGAAGACTCTAATTCAGAAAGATACATACACCCCAATGTTCATGGCAGCACTAGTTACAATAGCCAAGACATTGAAGCCACCTAAACGTTCACCGACAGATGACTGGATAAAGTGGTGTATTTATACAATGGAATACTGTTTGGCCATAAAAAAGAGTAAAATAATGCCATTTGTAGCAACATGGATGGACCTGGAGATCATCATTCTAAGTGAAATAAGCCAGAAAGAGAAAGAAAAATACCATATAATATTGCATATATGTGGAGTCTTGAAAAAAAAAAAAGACACAAATGACCTTATTTATAAAATAGAAACAGACTCACAAAGAAAACAAACTTAAGGTTACAAAAGGGGAAACAGGGTTGGGGAGGGATAAATTAGGAGTTTGGGATTAGCAGAGACAAACTACTATATATAAAATAAACAAGGTCCTACTGTATAGCACAAAGAACTATATTTAATATCCTGTAGTAAACCATAATGGAAAAGAATATACATATATATATGAAACTGAATTACTTTGCTGTACACCAGAAACTAACACAACACTGTAAATTGATTATATTTTAATAAAAAAGAAAGGAAGAAAGAAATAAAGAGAGAAAGGAAAGGAAGGGAAGGAAGGAAGGAATCACCATTTACACATGGAACCTCAGTTAATTCCAACTCCTCCTTAGGTCCTGCTTTTAGGGGTGGAGCCAACTGGTATCAATTCTTTCTTACATCTCTTGTAGGTCTCATCTTTTCAATTCCCTCTGCCCTGTTTCAAACTGCCTAGACAGTTTTTTAAAATGCTTTTTAACAGGTTTTCCTGCTTCCATTCTTGCTAGCGCTAATGCATCTCTCATACCAAAATAAATTTTTAAAACAAATCTCATTACATCAATCTCAGCTTAAAAACCTCCTCACTGTTCAAACTCATTAAGGCCTTCAGTGATGGCTTCTCTTACCCAACCTACTATTTCAGCCTTATTTCCCAAGACTCCCCTCTCCCTTCCCATGCCCTCCATACCCTGCCCCATATACACACTGTATAGACAATGGACTACTCTGAATACAGCTGATGTGTCCCTTCAAAGTCTTTTTTTTCTGCCTCCTCCTCACTCCTCTCCACATCCTTCTCCATTTGCCTAAATCATGTCCAACCTTAAAGAAGCCTTCTGCAATTCCCATAACTGGAATTCAACCTTCCTATGTTCCTATTATTTCCGATTTACGCTTCTTACCCTTCTACTGTCATGCATCAGTTTGACATACACATCTTTCTGACCCAATAGTAGATAACTATTTCTTGAAATGAATATATGTTAAAACAGATGCTCTAAGCTCACTTGGTAAACAGAGAGAATACTGACAAATGAAGTCAAATCATTGTTTCACTAATGCTTTAAAAATAGACACAGAAATATACAAAAATTAACTCAAAATTGGTTAAAGACCTAAACATTAACACCTGAAACTACACAACCTCTAGAAGAAAACACGACCATGTGATTGATGATTTCTTGGATACTGCATCGAAAGCACAGGGAACAAAAGAAAAAACAGACAAATGAGACTACATCGAATTTAAAAACTTCTGTGTAGCAAAGGAGACTTAACAGTGAAAGACAATCTATGGGACAGAGAAAATATTAACAAACCACATACTGGATAAGGGGTTAATATTCAGAATAAAGAATTCTTACACCTCAATAACAACAACAAAACCTGATTTAAAAAATGGGCAAAGGATGTGAACAGACATTTCTCCAAAGAAGATATACCTATAGCTAACAAGCATATGATATGAAAAGATATTCAAAGCATCAATCATCAGGGAAAAGCGTATCAAAACCACATGTTATCACCTCAAACCCATTACTATGTCCACTATCAAAAAAAACAGAGAATAACAAGTGTTGACAAGGATCTGGAGAAACTGGAACCCTTGTACACTGTTGATGGGATACTAAAACAGTGCTGCCAGAACGGCAAAAAGTACAGCATTTTCTCAAAGAATTAAAAATAGAATTACCATATAATCCAGCAATCCCAGTTCATATATTCAAAGGAATTAAAAACAGGATCCCAAAGAGCTATTTGTACACACTTATGTTCACTGTAGCATATTCACAATAGCCAAGATGTGGGGAACAACCTAGATGTTCATTGACAGGTGAATGTAGGGTATACATATAATGATGGTATGTTATTCAGCCTTAAAGAATAAGAAAATTCTGTCATAAGCTACAACATGGATGAACCCTGAGGACATTATGCTAAGTGAAATGAGCCAGACACAAAAGGACAAACACTGCATGATTCCATCTATGTGAGTTACATAAAGCAATCAAACTCATAGAAACAAAAAATAGAAATGGTGGCTGGCAGAGGGTGCAGGAAGGGGTAAAAGGGGAGTTACTGTTCAAAGAGTATAGTTTCAGTCATGTAAGATGAAAAAAGTTTAGAAATCTCCTCTACAACAATGTGCAAATAGTTAAAAATACTGTCATGTAAACTTAAAAGCTGTTAAGAGGGAAATGTATGTTATGTGTTTTTTGTTTTTGTTTTTTTTTTACCACACACAAAAAAAGTCTTCCCCTTGCTGGGAGAAATGGACATGGACACAGAAATAAACACACTTCCACGTTTTCAGGTTATAAATGGTAAGTTTACATTTTCAGGTAAATAAATGGTTAAATGTCATACAGTATCAACAATAAAACTTGAAGTATTTTTGCCATATTTTACTGCTTTAAATCCTCATAGTAGTTTAATATATGTTTGATTGTACACAATCATTAAGTAACATAAGCATATGCAAACAGCAATTTAAAAATTTATATGGAAGCTGTAAGAATGAAAGCCATGTTTCCTGTTTTCAAAAGTAATCTTGCACATAAATTTTAAAAACATTTTCCTAAGGCAGAGGTTTTACAGTATCCTAACACCTCATTTCTAATGATGTACTAGCAAAATACTTAACTGGCTAAATACTGTTACCAAATCTTTATTATAAAGTGCTCAGAAAGGTCCACTAAATAAAGTAGAAGTGCCAAAAAAGTACATTATTCAGATGTTTAAAAATCACTTTCAACTGATTATACCTCAGAAACTCAACTTGTATCTAAAACAAGAACTAGATACACAGGAATTACAAGGACTTGTGGGGGGAAAAAAAAAACAAAACACCAAGGATTTGCAAATCCAGTGTGCAAACGTTCACTGATGTGATTACTATGTGTCAGATACTGTTCTAAGTCTCATTATGTATCATTGATCCTCATAACAAACTTAATCTTACAATAAATCAGTACCATCAGTACCATCCCGAAAGAAGAAAAACACTAAAGCACAGAAAACTTGTTCAAAGTCATAATCAATAGAACCCAGATTCAATACAATCTCCCTTAATTACTTTCTTAATCATAACTTCCCCACATCCTTAATATATTTATAAAATGGACTCTACCTTTCTTACAAATATAAAATATTGCCCCCCAAACACAGAAAATATCTATAATCAGTTCAGGAAATTTCAAAACATTAGCTCTAATAACTAGTAACTTATCACTCCAAAAAGCTATCTTTTGGATGGACCAACTCAAATTGAAAGAGAAAAGAATTTACAGTGGGGCTACACATTTATATATGCTTTACATTTATAGAACCCCTCTCCCAAACTCTAAATAGTTGACACATTCTTTATTCTCTTGGGTATAATCAGCCAGAAAGGTAAATAAACAAGAAAGTTTGTAACTGAAGGATGAAAAACACTTAATAAACTTAGTACGGCAGGTTAAATCGTTAGCTCATTGTGATGCACAATGTGAACACCAATCGTGGTAATGCCAGTTTTTATCATTTACGTATGTTTTCTAGAAGTATCCCCAAAGCAATCGTGTATATCTGTCCCAAAGTGAAAGAACAGAAGACCACAAACCCAACATGTGACACATTTATATTAAAACAGTACAACTCCCCCCAAGAATGCCATCGCTAGATGGCTCCCTTACCAGTTTCCTTTCCTACTGCACTCTCCCTCCCTACGAATTTCCAAATGTTAATGACACTTAGAAAATTCCTTTGTAAAGTAGTATTCTAAAAAGAAAAATCTGAAGTTACTTTCATAGTACATGAAGCACATGAATTCCAACTGTATTTTTAGGTCTTGACAAACAAAAATAATTCAAAATATTACTAAGTAAAAGCTGCTAACTTTAATTCTGAAAATAACATAATGAAATGCTTCTATCATAAAAACAAGGAGTACTACAATTTCCAAAGTGATTAAGTCTACTTTATGTTGGTTCAGTTATTCTGTATTTCTTGAAAGGCTAGCTTGGAACCAACAGATAAAAATTACAAAAAAAACCGAAATGTGGGCCCAACAAAAGAAGGCCAACACTGAGAGTCATTCCATTAAGGAACTGCCTACTCTAATATTAAGCTCCACCTAGTGCCAGGTACTAATGGGAAGGCTGCAGTACTATTATATGAAGGTCAGTGACAGCTCAGCCTGGATGACTGACAGCTAAGGCACCTTCCAACTACACCGTGATGACCTTTACACTTACCTGTGTTTTCGCAGATACGTTTCTAGTGTTTCTAAAAGACAACTAGAGTCAATTAAAACTACTTCATCCCTGCATTCTTGGGACATTAGTTCCCATACGTCCATCCAGCAACCTCTGCAGAAAAAAAAAACAACAAATCTTAGTGAGAAGGAGGAATATATAAGGGTAAAACATTAAAAAAAAAAAAAAAAAAAAAAAGAGCAGGGTAAAGGATTGCTTGATTTTACCTGGCTGTTCCCTGGAAAGGTCCATAATGGAAAATGATCCTACACTTGCTGTCCTTCCTGTGGTCTTCACTACTTCTCTTATCTGTACTTAACTTCTCTGAACTGACACTGCTACTGCTCCCTTCACTGTAGTACAGTATGGTACACAAAGCTTAGTGACACTGAGGTAATCGGAAGGAATAAATTCTTTAGTCTAAATTAAAATCATGAACTCTTTAATACATTAAGATATTAGTAGGATAAATTTGCAAATTTGTATATAATTACATATCCACTTTAACCATATTAAAATGTTATCTAAACAGGTGCTCTTATCTTTATATAAAAACTTCTGCTCAACTATTAAGTTTACCTGATATAATTTAACATTTACATTTATCAAGATAGTAACTGGTTAATACACTAAGCATTTTATGAGCAAATCTACTTGGTATGTTTTAAAGTCAAAAGGGCTGAAAAAATTATATTTTCACCTATAAACATGGATCAATCTTCCACAAATTGAAAATTCTAAGAAGTTTTGATCTACTTATTGTGATTTTATAGCTAGGTCATAGCAATAAAATTCTTATCTAACTTCACATGTGTAAGTAGCTGGGAAACAGACTAATTACAGTAAATAAATTTTTACATTTACTAAAATAAAGATAGCATACTAAGATGAACACTTTATACAGCCTAAATCAGTAGTAAGTACTATACAAATAATTTTTTAAAAACTTACTAAAAACTTCCCAGACTCTCCCTCCCCCACAGGTTTCAATGTGGCGCTGGTCACGCATTTTTGCTTTGTTGCAGATGTGCATTCCAAGAGCAATGTGTTTCTATATTCCATTCAATGATAGTCTTCTTGATTTTTCATGATTCTGAACAACTGGCTCCTGCCTGTTCTTCTGCAGGTCTCACTACAGTCCTAGAAATTCATTACCTTGGATGCTTGAGATGGAAAAACTTCTGAATCTTTTCTTAACCTACTCTACTTAGCTAAGTAGGTATTTCTTAACACCCCCTGCCCACCATATAAGGTCACACACACAGTTTGGCTCTCTACTCCCTTCTCATGAGGACTCAGGCCAAGGGTCAATGTTCCTTATTTTTGAAGCAAAAACCTCAACTCCTGCTCTGTCTTGCATGTGACATCCTTTTATTCTCAACTCCCATATTTGCTATATTCTAATTATACTTGAGTGATTTATAATCTCCTAAAACTGAATTACTCTCAAACTCAGGTTCTCACTATTAAGGAAAAAGTTTACGAGATCAGAGCTGGGGAATGATTATTTCACCACCAGAATGTGAAAGCATTATTCTAAAAAAAGGTTAAAAAACTTCCACAGATCAAATCGATTTTATCCATAATCTCTCTAGACCAAATGTCTTTATACCACTCCTTCTTTCAAGATCAAGTTTTCTGAAAAAGAAAGTCTTTCCACTTCCTCATTCTACTGCCACAGTTTCCACTCACAGTTTAATCCATCACCACCTTACACAGCATTCGCTTTTCTACAAACACTGATTCGGATTCTGTTCCCATTCAACCACAGATCTGCTCATCAAGATCACCTATTCTCTCAGTGCTGCTATGTCCAATGGACACTTTTGGGTCCTTGATGCCTCAGCAGTCTGCAACACAGGTGACCAAACCCCCGGACTCCTGGAAAAAACTCTTTTCCCTTGGCTTCCTCCTACATCTCTGGCCGCTCTTTCTGGTTTCTTTAGGCTTATTCTTTTCTCCCATTAAACTGAACTCCTCAGCATTCCTCTCTCTTACCGTACTCTTCCTCTGACCAGGTAATTTAATGCAGCTGACCGCTGAACAACACAAGGCTGAATCGCGCAGGTCCACTCATACGTGCATTTTTTCCACTAGTATACACAATACTACACAATCTGCAGTTCACTGAATCTGTGGATATGAAGGAACCACGTATAAGGAGCACCAACTATAAGTTACACTTGCATTTTCCACTGTGTGGCAGGTCGGTGCTCCTCACCTCCATGTTGTTCAAGGGTCAACTGCATTATCATTCATCAGCTACAGGCCTACAACTCTGGCCTAGACCTTTCTTTCAGATCTCACACTCACTTCTAGACAGACAATACACTTGTGTTTACTTGTATGAATATGAATGAGAATACTCTCAGGAAGACTGAACTAGACTGTTACCATTGATTAGGCTGAAACCTAACCAATTGTATTACACTTTCTCTGGATAAAGTCTAAAGAGAAAAAAGGAAATAACAGCAAGAATATATACAAAGAAAAGTCACAGCAGCATTGAATCCAAAGTGGAGAAGGAGTCCTGGCTAGGCAGACTGCACTCCGTGGCCTGCTAGCCACATGGCATGCGAAAATACCTGAAGCTACCTTAGGACGCACTGCTTAAGATCAACTAACTCCATTCACACTGATTGCATAACTCAGCAAACAATCTTCCAGAACATTTGGCTTCCCACGTGGTGAGGCTAGAGCCGAAGGGGGATGTGAAGTCTGGGGGGGGTTTGTTTTTTGTTTGTAAACTGAAATGTAAGAAAATATAGCTGTATGTCAATGTAATAAAAGCAGATAACTGATGAAGCAAAGTCAACGAGAACAAGAGAGGAGATGGAATCAGGGCAAAAGTGGAAGGACTGGTCTTTGAAGGAAGGTGGCAGCGAGCACAGATGTGTAAGATGCTAGGGTAGCTGCTGCTTTTTAGCTTCTCAATGAAGAACATTCACAACAAAAAACCCAGAAGGCAGCCTTTTTATTACATCACACTATTCTATGGCTTTAGTCAACAGGTCATTTAGATAAAGGTTACTGTTTAATGAAACAGTTAGACTGCATTCTGCATTCAGAAAGTCAGGAATTCTCTACAGATATTGGTAAATGAGGTATGTGAAATAATTATCCTCAGACAACCACTTTAGGTTGTGTAGAACTTTACTGGGTTCAGAGTACTCTCACATTTGGATATCTTGTAATGCGTAGTTCTTCTTTAAATCTCGATTCTAACATATCAATGTAAAAAGACACTTTTAGAGAGAGTTGGGGAAATGTGAATATCTGGGGGTATTAGATTATTATAGTTAAAATTTTGTTAGGTGTTACAATGACATTGTCATGAAAAGAAAATGTCCCTATATTTAGAGATGAATGAGGAAATATGTGGTAGTAAAATAACATGACGCCTGGGACTTGCTTTAAAATACTTCAACAAAGAAAAAGGTGAATAAATGAAATAAATGTGGCAAATCTTGATAACTACTTAGTCTGAGTAAAGGTATCTGGGGGTAAGGGGGTCCTTGTATAGTCTCTCTACTTTTCTATGTGTTTGACAGTTTTCATAATAAAATTTAAAAAATTTTTGTTTCTCAGTATAGAAAAAAAATTATTATCACACCACCACCTGGCCATCCAGGTCCATTTACAGGCAGAAAATGTCTATATAATAATGATGTCAACACTACTACTGAGATATTCAAAAAATTAATTCTTAAAATTAATTCAGAAGTATAGTTTTACGTCATCCTATTCTCTCCAAAAAAAAAAAAAAAAAGTTACTTCTTAGAAACTCCCTTCAAATTTCATGGCTTCTCCTTACCACCCCCAGCCCCAAGTAATTATGTAGAGGCAACTGTGACACTGTGCTGGGAGATGGGGGCAGAAGCAGCCTTGGGCATTGTAGTACCTAACCAAGAAGAAAACTGCAAATTAGTTACATAAATGCACATTGCTATAACTGAGTCAAGAATTTTTTTAATCCTTGATAAATTATTAGGGAGACCTAGAGACAAGAAAAGACAAAAAAGAATAATTTATACATTATGACTACTACATTAATTAAAGAATACCACTACTTTGAAAAATTTAATATTGGCTACATAAATTTCCACAAAGATCTCCACTTCCTTCCTCTGAACCTTATTTAATATAAGGAAAAAACTTCAAAAACTCAAACCTATATTGAGACCCTATATAGTTCCAATGCAAAAAGTCCTACAGAATCAGGAGACATATTTACTTAGACCAATAACATGGTGTTATATGAATTAATGAAATAAAACTAGCAGTGTTTTTTTTTTCTTTTTGCTAAATATGATCAACATTCATAATCTTAACAATGACAAAGCATCTTGATAATCAATTCTACTTACCCCAAAGGTTTTGGTTTGTGCGTATCTAAGGAGTGCAACTGACATCTCTTGTTCTTTTTACTTTTTGGAATAGCATCTATCATATCATTTAGTTTGGACCTAATTAAAAATAAGCCATTAAAGGTTTGATTAATATTATTTTTCTTTAGAATTTTCAAAATCTCTATTTTCTGCTTTTTAGTAAGAAGTATATTTAAAGTATTACAGACAAATCACTTACTTTGAAAATTTCTCATCAGACAAATTCTAACCTAAGAATTTGTACATTTATATTCCCATTCCATTCCTAGTCCAGTCAAGGTGTTGAAGGAGACCTCCTCTGTTCAACATACTCTTTCCCCCAGACTGCATCTGTCTTACTCATCACTGCATCTGCACTGTATCTAGCAGTGTGCCCAGCACTCAAGTATTTTATGACTGATTGCTACCTGACTCTCAGCCATAGTCCCTGGTAGAAACATTATCTAAATATAGATCCTTGATGAGGAGCCATCAGTAGAAACTTTATGCAAATATAGACATATATAAGGCTAAATATCCATATCTTGCATCCAACCAATCAGCAAACCCTGCCAATTTTAACTTTTAAATATATCCAGAATCAACTCACTTCTCATCACCTCCACCATCATCACCCTTGTCCAGCTCGCCTCTCTAGCTTAGTCAACTGCAATAGCTGGCCTCCCAAACGGTCTTCTTGCTTTTACTCTTTGACTCCACATTCTAGGTTTCACTTAGCAGCTAGAGAGATCTTTTCCAAACAAAAATCGCATTATGTTGTTTCTATATTCAAAAACCCTCAAGGGCTTCTTGGGGGGGGGGGTATAGCTCAGTGGTAAAGCATATGTATGCTTGGCATGCACAAGGTCCTGGGTTCAATCCCCAGTACCTCCATTAGAAAAACCAACCAAACAAAAACCAAACAAAACAAAACCACTATCCAAGGCTTCTTTTCTCAGCCAGAGTAAAAATCCAAGATCTCTACCACCTCCTTTAAATAGGAAAGCCCCAGGGTTTAGTCTTCAGACCTCTTCTCTTTTCTTATTTATACTTACTCTTTGGTGATCACATCTCATTTCATCGGTTTAGATTATATATATAAATACTACTTATATGCTGATGATACAACTTTGTATCTCTAGGGCAGACCTATCTGAACTCCACCTGGATGCCCAACTGATATCTCAAACTTAACACATCCAAAAGTGAGCTCTGAAAAGAATATGAAAATGAATATATGTATATTCATGTATGACTGAAGCATTGTGCTGTACACCAGGAACTTGACACATTGTAAACTATACCTCAATTAAAAACAAATGTCAAAAGTGAGTTCTGCAAAGTTGCTCCTCCCTCCTCCAGTCTAACCTATCTCAGTAAATGGAAACCACTTAACCTGTTCTTTAGACCCCAAATCTGGGAATCATCCTTGATGCCCTCCTCTATATCCAACCCTTATCCAAAATTTGTGTTGATTCATTCTTCAAAATACATCCAGGATCCAACCATTTCTCATTATCTCTGTGGCCACTATACTGGTCACTATTATTTCTTTCACAGATTTTATTAAACAGCCTGTTTCTCTGCCCTTCCATTTATTCTCAACACACAGGTCAAAGTAAGCAAAACTTCAAGCCAGATCATGCTACTCATCTGCTCAAAACCGTCCCAAATCTTCCCATTTCACCCAAAGTATAAAAAATAAAAACAAAAACAAACAAACAAAAAAAAAACCCACCACCTCAAGATGGTACTACATAATTAGGCCTTTTATTACTTCTCTGACTTCATCTTTTATTACTGTCCCCTTCATTCATCTGGCTCTGCCACAATGGCTTCCTTGCTGTTCTTCAAATGTGCCAGGAAAACTCTAACTTCTGAACCCTAACACTTGCTGCTCCTTCTCCACCTTCCCTCAGATACCTACGTGTTTCACTCACTCACTTCATTCAAGTCTGTATTCAATGTCATTTTATCAGAGGCCTTCCCTGACCATCCTCCATATTAATTCTACCCACTCATTCTCTATCTCCCTTACCGGTTTTTCTTTGTAACTTATCATGCCTGACAAATTATGTATTTGCTTACTCTGTCTGCCTCTCCCCACATGAGAAAACAATCTTTACAGTTACTGGCACACTAGAAGATACTCAATAAAATTACTGAATTTGGACTCAAGTTTTGCCCCAACCAAATTTAGAAAACAAGCTACCAGTTTCACCAAGTTTAAAAATTTAACAAACCCATTTTTTCCTCATTGATTATACTCACCCATGTACATAAAATAATGTATAAAGCTTCTTTGCATCAGTCATGCAGCTTCGAGTTACGGATAAGACTCCCTTGGGGCCTACTGTTAGGGGTTCAAGGGCAGGATTTCCAGACTCTACAAGCTGGGAAAAGAGGCGCTCCACACTGCGACGACAGCCAACACATGGGACAAGCTGAGAAAGTGCACTCAAGACTTCACGTGATGTCACCACCATGGCAATACTCAGATCTTGTTGCTTAAGCATACTATGTCGCTGAGAGAAAGAAGGGGGAAAAAAGTCCTTAAGAAAGACATAAAATGACTTTCACTACCACTTCTGGTTCCTGTCCTTGTACAGTAAATACAAGGGTAGGAACTAGAAATAGGGCAGGGCAGAGCTTGCCATCTCCACCTGCAACTGAGTCAGAAAGGCAAGGTAGGCGGCCTTGTCCATGCTGTACTGAGTTTGCCCCACAAATCCCCCTGTTCTAGAATATAGGGTATATAAAACTACTTGGGAGGCCAGTGCTATGCAGAGCAAGAAGCCCTGCATCTGGAAAGCTAGTGCTTGTTCAGTGAGTATTAAGCTTAGTACTCTCACTTAAAGAAAAAAACAAAAAAGAATAAAGACACAATACAGGTTTACCATGTCTTCTCAGCCTTTAACAACACATTATGTTTAGCTACACAAGTGAAGTTAGGAAGGTGATCACGTAGAGCAGCAATTCTAAACCTGGAGGCACGGACAGGTGTGTCACGGATTAGTGGGGGAGAAGAAAGCCTATCTTACCTACGTAGGAGCCTGCAGTGAGTAACTAACATGCTGGTGCATATGAATGTTATCTGTTGGTTATGACAAGGGAGAAAAATGACTGAGAACCACAACTGCAGAGAAATAAGCAAAACTCTACTAAGTAAACTCTACCTGGATGGAGTTACAGTTATACTACAGGTAATACCTCCAGTTTACCACCCCACCCCCACAAAAACAGATGAGAAAGATAACTCCCAAGAAAGATATTCTCACATTTACCATTAAACTTTCATTCAAAGTTTTCTTCAAAAGTTGAAATAGAATTTTGAAGTAAAGTAACCATTTATCTTCCATTATCTTGATTATATACAGTATATTTACAAAGTACCATACTCTTTAAGAATTAAATAAAAATCACAAAAGTTTACAATACAGGATTAATTTTTTTTTTTACTTGAACAAAACAATTACTACAGGAAAAAACAAAAATGTTCTCAATGAAAGGTTGGCTACTCTATCTTTAAAAACAGAGAAATTAAATTTAAACTAAATTTAAAGTTAAAATTAAACTGGTGAAATTAAAGCCTTATGGACATGTAAAATGGTAACATACCACCACCAAATCTCTTTCACGTGACAGATACATAGATATACCTGGAGCAATAGTAAAAGAAAGCGACTTCAGTGCAATCTTAAGACCTAAAAAGCCCTAGGTAAAACAAAATTTACACTTATAACTAAAATTTTAAATGATTCTTTAAAACACACACACACCCCATTTAAAACATTAATTTTTAAAACTATTACCTGAATGAACTGCTTTAGTTGTGCACCATTATTTTGATGCCCATCGAGATTTAACACATTGTCAGGAAATTCCATCACCATCTTAACATGCAAAAGAATAAAAATCAATTATTTTATCTTATTTGAACAGATGATATAGACTATTTTATAGTCTTCTAGGATAGGAATAGACCCCTAGAGCCAGATTTGCCACCACCCTCCCACCCTGGTCCAAAAGCTTAAAAAAAAAAAAAAAAAAAGCCAGAAATGGTACAGTCATTAGAAGCAAAGACACTGAAGTCAGGCAGACATGAAATCAAATACCAGCTCTACCACTTACGATTTATGTCATACTGGGAAAGTTACTTAAGCTGTCTGATTTTCAGCTTCCTCATCCGTAAAATGAGACTAAGTAATAATTTTTAGTATCCCTCACAGAATGGGTTGTGAGGACTAAATTACATTTAGAAGTGTTTGCTGCAGTGGCTAATAACAGCATTTAATAAGTGAAATAACCTGATATCTTACATTAAATAGCCTGATATTTTTAGACATTCCTCTTAACTATGGAATATAGTAAATCTTATCATGTAAGTGACTATACATATATATACATCAGAACAGTACCTGGCACTTAGTAAAATGTTTGCTCTAATTATGAACAGAAAGGATACACTGAGATATTTATTCAATTTTCAAAATTCACTACTAGAGGAAGGGGGATATAAAACTTAAGGATGTTTCAGGATGTCAGATGATGGGAACTAGTAATTAGCACATTTCACTGATCTGTGACACCAGTGATTTTAAAAAGTTCCTTACTTATGTACCACTAGGAAAGAGCCATTATAACTGGAAGATGTCACCAAATGAAAGAAACTTTCCAATTTCAGAGATGTTAAAACATGGGAAAAAAAAAAAGCATGTCTTCAAAATACTGAAATAAAGTAACATTTATATCTTAACTAGAACATTTTTAAAGGTATCAAACATACTGTGCTAGGACAAACTTCTATTTCCAGATGACAAGGGCCACAAACTCCTACATACTCAGAGAGTGAAGTCAGGATAAAGAGATCCATTTGAGGCA
The DNA here is from genome assembly GCF_009834535.1 of Camelus ferus. Lineage (NCBI taxonomy): Eukaryota > Metazoa > Chordata > Mammalia > Artiodactyla > Camelidae > Camelus > Camelus ferus. The sequence goes on from NC_045711.1 coordinate 3,185,233, forward strand.
AAAACAAAAAACTGAAAAACCCCACCCAGCTGTAGGGGGGGGGGGGCTTAAGAAGATTCCTCCATTCGCCAAACAGCATCACAAAGACCTACTTCTTCAATCAAGTGACCATTCTTTTCCCTCCACGTGACAAATGAGAGCCTTAAAACATACTTGTAAGAACAACAGGGGACTAAACAACTAAGGCAGGTATAAGCAATAGATAATAAGACCTTTGCTTGATTTGGTGAGAGGGGAACACTGGACATGTGAAGAGAGACAAACGAATACTAAGGATGGGCAATGATGCCAACACCAACTCAACAATCCAGAGGACTTCAGTGTATTTCATAGAACCAAAAACCACATGTGCAATGATTCAAATTTTTCTCTTTTCTTACAGAAAAAGAAAATATGTAATATATTAGATGTAGCTAATCTATAGGCAGTGAAAATATAGGTGGCTTTTTCTTTACGCATTCCTATCTTTCCAAAATGGATTAGAATACACACATCCCACTTATCATCAGGGGGAAGAGTTAAGTGTTCCCCGTTCCCAATTCCATATTCATTATACCACATTCAGAGACATGCTTCCACTGCAATAGCTTTCACTATTCTATAAAAACTTCTATACATAGACTATATTGCCCATATCTCAGTTTCAAGGATCAATTTATCCAATTTTCAGGTTTATCAATTTCTCTCCAGTTTTCCCTCTAAGTCACTTATAATATCTCCAAAAAGTGGTGGTAATAATAATAAAGACATCTACTATAGCTTTATATATACTAGCCATTGTTCTAAGCACTGTCATATGTTAACTGCCAACAGTACAAAGTAAAATTGATCACTAGTCTTAATTATCCTGGTATTAGAAATCCTGGCCTATGAAAACTGATGAAAGAATAGTATAACTTAACTCTCATTATGTTTCCCAAAACCACTACATGGTTTAAAATACAAAGAAATTTAAATGTCATGTAACAAAAAAAGGTACAGGATAAGCTTTTTTTGGAGGGGGGATAAACTTTAAAGCCATATAATTCAATAGAACACTGTAAGTCACTCCAAATCTACCATTTAGGCCATTAACACCTTGATTTGCATTTTCACTTGTGTAATACAAATATATACGCCATTTAACCATATATTAATTGCCATCATAAAAAAATTAAGACAATTATCTACACTATTTTAAAATAAGTGATAAGCTATCTATTTACCATATCAAGGTCTCTCCAGTCCAGTTCATAGGTGAAATCCTATCTTCAGCATAAATTGTTTTTATGCTGATGAACTATTTTATTGTTTTAACAGTTAAAGCAGAGGTCAAAGCACACATCTAACATATTGATAGCTACCTGCTGACCTTTAAAATACATACGTATATAAAATTTAATGGATAATACCTGCTATAGGAATCTTTCTTAAAAAGTCAACCAGGAACAGTTAAAATTTTTAAAAAACAACAAAAAAATCCCTCATTTCCAATCATTTCATTTTCACCTAACACAGAAAAATGTCAAGATCAGGTCTACTACTGAGTCTCTCCTGGGTTTCACTGGCTTGGATAATACTAAATTTTCCCTTATATTTACACAATCCACCTGGTTAGAAATTCTGCACTTACACTAAATAATTACTCTGTCCTTGCCTTTCCCTTAGGACAATGGCTTTTTACCTTGCTTTTTTTGGCCAATCACTATATGCTCTTTAATGTTGCGACCACAACAAGAAAAAGAGAAAAAAACAAAACAAACAAACAAACAAAAAAACAAGGAAGGTAAAGAGGATAGCAGCACTATTTTCCCCTCTTCTTTAAAACCACTTCCTTGACTTTAATTCAGATTCTAGGTTACCTAAAGGAAGACAGTCATGTATTTCAGGTGGGGTGTCACAGAGGAATCATTAGTGTCTGGCTTCACGATGAGGTTGCCTATCCCTAGCTAGCCAAAAATAGAACGAGTCATTGTCCTGCAATTACTGTTTCATAAAGTTTCTTGAATTCATTACCCACTTTCACTCTTAAGTATCTGTCCTGGTTTCTCCTGACCACAAATAATCTATTCTTAGTGCATCCTCACAAGCTCTAACCCAACAATAGTTTGTATTTACTAAAAATCATTGCTCCTTTAGTTTTACTTTTTTACTTCTTCATCCTCACAGCTCTTTGTAATATCTATCATCTTTGATAAATTAGTTAAATATTTAATTAGGAGTTGAAAGCAAACCATAAATATTAAAATTTTAACAAATGCTGAATACCTAATCCTCCAGTATCCGGATATGCTACATTTTAAAATCTTTTTTAAGACTCAGTTAAAAACCTTATCAGTCTCTAGCCTATTTAGATTGGTTTGAATTAGGAGGGTAAACCATGTTCCAGAAATATTGTACCAATTTGACAGTATGTATCAAGAACTTTATAAAAGGTTTTTATCCTTTGAACCAGTAGTTTTACTTTCAAAGGCCTGAAAAAAATTTCAGTGCAAAGATTTACACATTATTCATATCCTTAGAGTATTATTCATAGCAAAAACTAGAATCACCTCTATGTCCAACAAAGGAATAACGATTACATTATGGAATGTCACACAACAAAGTACTACATGGCCATTAAAGCTGTTTTAAATGACTAGAGAAAATGTTCTCAATATTACATTTAGTGAAAAAAAAAAGCAAGATATAAAATGTTACAGAAGACAATACATCTCAATCCTGCACCTGTGTGTCTCTATGATGCAACTACACCAAATGCTGCTACATCCTTAGTTACCTCTGGGAAGTAGGATAAAGGATCATTTGTTTTGCAGTTATTTGGTGGGGGGTGGGGGCGGTAATTAGGTTTATTTATTTTCCTGGAGGTACCGGGGATTGAACCCAGGACTTTGTGCATGCTAGGCAGGCACTTTACCACTGAGGCTACACCCTACCCCCATGCAGTTATTTTTAAAGATTATTTTACAAGGAGTATACATCTTGGCTCTATTAATTCCTTTTTAAAAAACTTTAAAAATTGTAATTTTACAAAGATGTTTCTAAAATAAAATCTGTATTCTGTCTATGTGCTATCCTATAATTCTAATGACACTGAGAAGTATTTTGGCTACATAGCATACCACTTTCCTAAATATTCCACCAGTTTACTTATTTGAGATTTTCTCAAATAAACCTACATCAGCACTGTACCCAAGTATTCAAACCCACTGAACTACCACATAAGCCTTTTGAATGTGGCTACAACACACCACATAAAAGAGGAGGCTACTTCCTCACATACAAGCTTGATTTCATTTTACAAACTCAACTCAATATAGCCAGTTTAATAAGGCGAGAGGTTTCAACTTCTGTTACAAAAAACAATAAATCTTTGTAACTGATTGTAAACATTGTAACTAGACTTAACATCTAGGAGCCAACAAGATTCTAAGACTACTTGAAATAAAGATCACACAGTGTTTCCTCGGTGTATTACTTATGGACCCTAAGAACAAAGACCAAACCAAACGTTAACTTCAGGGACACAATGCCATCAATCTACCAATGGACCAGTGCAGAGCACAATCTTCTGCTACAGGCATCTTCCCTCTCTATTCCCCAACAGGTGTTTGCTCTGCATTCTTCCTTTAAGTAGAGTTTGGTAGCATGGTTCTGAAAGAAACTTGTCTCCCTAAACATGATGCATTCCTGACAAAATTTCACTAACCAGCATTCAATGGCTGTGTAGATGTTACAAAATAAAGCAGTAAAAGGTCCCACTTAATCCCTAATGATAAAAACCCTTCCACAGTAAAGAAAAACTGCATCCTTTCCTAAATAAAATGCTATTTTAAGATAGTTAAAGTAAGACTAAATTTTATTTGCCTGGGTCACAAGTCCACAACACAACAAAAGCAAAACTCAACCACCAGATCAGTCCAATCCCAACTTCTCTAGAGAAATAAGTACAATGATAAACCACAGTGCAAGAAAATGTTTTTCTACGGAAAGTTTTGGAAATTCATATCTTTGTACAGAGACACAACAGAGTCTTAAAACACCCCCAAAACTTGGGTATTTTAACATGCTATATGACAGATGTATCAACGCTACATTCACATCAAAGGTGATTATGTGAGCATGAAGAGAGGATCAGTGTCTTTTATGTCCAAACACACAGAATTTTTTTTTAAACTTCAAAAGCACCCTGGAACAATAAACATAAAAGGTTGATACCAAACTATGTGCTCTAGAAAAGTGTTTGCGTTGAAGGGGGAGAGAAGAAAGAAAACATCAACAAATGAACTGATATTAGTTTTCAAATTAAAAAGTTCATCATTTAATCTGATTAGAGTGCTATTCTTTTTTTTAAACCACATAAATACAAGTCCATTACACTTTTAATGCAATAAGTGCAGAAATCATGACCAAGGCATACAAGTACACTTTCCAATATATCAACACAAATTTCATTTCCCTTACGTGAGGCCAAATCATTTTACCTTTTTTCATGAGAAAAAAACGCACTTGGGTAATCATAGATGTTTTCACTTAAAAAGTTCTGACACATTAAGTCATTCAATAGCTCTTCTAATCCTTTAAAAATACTGCACCTCAATCAAGTCTTAATTGAGACTGGCAAACAGAAAGGCATAGAGTGACATCTCCACAATGACTTGCATTTTATATAAAATTTTTAAAAGTTCAGTAGATATTTGCAAACAAGAAATTCAGGAACAAAACAGGTCAACTGCCTTTGAAAAGGAAAAAAGCCAAAGGAGGTAAAATGAAGAGACAATTACACCTTATCAAAAAACAGGCAAATGTATAGTCCAAAGCTTCAGCATCATCAAAATGTAGATTTCAAGACATTCAGAAAAGGTTCATTTCATTTCTTAAGAAATTGTGGCAAGCAACTGCACTCATTTCCTGTTCAGATTCAATTCAAATTTCTGCCATTTCCTTTCAAAGGAAATAGTACAGCAACACAGGGTAGAGGGTCTGTAATGCTATATACTACCACCAACTCTGAAAAGAAAACCTACTCAGAACTGGGTTTTGACACTCAAGATGAACAATCAGCTTTTTATAATGCTCTAACACATGCAATAATTTTGCTTCCTTAAAAAAGGGGGAAAAGGCTACCTATAAAGAATAACATACCAAGAAAGCCCATTTTGAAGAGTCATGGCCTAGCAACACATTCATTTCGAAGAGTTTTAATGTAAGGATATGAGACTATTTATAACGAAATCAAATCATTTCAATGGAATCTTTACCATGCACGAGCATGTCACTCGGCCCCCTTAATTATGCTTATGGAGTGAGAGCTGTAGTATTAAGATAGAAAATATACAGGTAGCAGTGCAGCTGCGACATTTCCAGATAATTAAGCCTCCCCGAGGGTGGGTGGTTTCTGTAAGGGATAGGCCCTAAACGCCCAAGATCCTTCAACCCCTCTCCGAGGCGTGTGCTTTGGCAAAAGCACCGTCTCCTATAGGAAAGGGTAAAGGAAGAGGGTTGAAAGGAGGAGGAAAATCTGGGGAGAGGGGTTCAAAGTGCGCATGGAGCGCTAGCTTAAGGGCCCGCAGAGGTTACCAAGCGACCCACTGCAAAGGCGAGTTTGTAGGGCCTGCCGGAGAGAAGGCCTCGCCTAGGAGTTGCAACACACTCTTTCTCCAGTGCGCAGCGCTGGGCCTGGGGGAGGGGGAGGAGGGGAAACAGCTGCCAGGAGAGCTGCGAGCCCGGCCCGGCCCGGCCCGCTCACCGTGAGGGTGTCGTCTATGTAGAGGGGAATCTGCCTCCTCTCGAAGGGAAACTCCTCCTCCCCGTCCCTGCACACTGCCACCAGTCGCGCCATCGTCCCCGACGCTGCCGTTGCCACCGTCACCACCTCCTCCCAGCTGCTGCTGCCGCCGCCGCCGCTGCTCCTGCCGCTGCCGCCTCCTCCCAGCTCCTGCCTGCAACAGCCAAACCCCGCGAGCGTAAGCACCCGCCGCCGCGCAGCACATTCGCCACGGGGGGGGAGAGAGAGGAGCAGGAGGGGACCTGAGAGCCAGGCTGCGTTTCCCATCACCCGATTCCACACGCGCTCAGCCAATCAGCGCCGAGCAGCGCCGGGACCCGCCCCCTCGCGCCGCTCTCCCTCCCCACCCCCCACCCCGCCGGCCTCCAGTCAGGGTCCAAAGGAGAGGCGGAAGGGATCTGCCGGCCCCGGGGCTTCCCCAGCCGGTCAGCGGAGTCCCGGCTCTAGGACCCCACCCCTGGTCTCCGCTCAATGCCCGCAGCCCGCTGCCCGCCGCCTAGGAGCCCTCAGCCCCCAGCTGACCCCTTCTCCCTCTTTAAGGGCGCGCCCCGCCCAGTCGGTCCCCTAGGCTGCAGTTGCCCAGCACGACCCCGCCCCTGGGAGGGGTCGACCCCGCCTCGGCTCTGCGGAGTCCGTGGTGGGCTGCTCAGACCCATTCCTCACCCTTCTCTGAGGAGGCCTCCCGGTTCTGACCTTCACCGTTTTCGTGGTCGCCTCCCTGACCCCCACCTCGACTCCCCGTTACCGGCTGACGAGGCCCGCGTCAGGGCCGGCCTGGGCGGGAGCGCGGCTCCGAACGTCGTTTCCTCTCCAGGCTCAGTCAGCCGCTCGCGCCACGGGCAGTGGGGGAGGGAGGGCGGGGGAGTGGGGAGGGTGGGGCAGGGAGGGGCTGAGAGTGCCGGGCGGGCGGGTGTGTGTTGGGGGGGGGGTGCCTCCTCCTCTCGCGAGAACCCGGACCGCAGCTTCGCCTCTTTCGAACCCTACCAGAGGGGGTGGGGTGGGGTGCTCCCTTGCTTCCTTCAACACGTGACCTGCACCCTCCCCAGAGTCTAGCTACTCAGATAAGTCCTAAATAGGGATGCTAGGAGGAGTGAATAGGCCTAACCTCAGTCCCCCGCTGCGATGGCCTGCAAACCGCTTTCCCGAGGGCCGAAGGGAGCCGAGCCAAGCTGACTCAGGACCTACCCGAGTGTCGGAGCCCAGTGAGGACCTGGGTAAGTGGGGAGGAGCTGAGGGTTTCCAAGTCAGTGAGGGAAGGGGAGATGAGCATTTGGGGGCTGAGACAAACTCGGCTTGGTTTCAGGTCCTTGACGCGACTTTCCCTGACCCCCTGATGCACCAGGAGCCAGACGCACCACCGCTTCGCAAACAGACTCTAGTCGATACCCCGTCGAGGGGTCCAAAAATATTTTAAGTGCTGACAGTTTTTTGTTGTCATTGTTACATTAGTGACAAATAGCAGACTATGCGGAGAGTGGCTTGTGTATGCGTCCTGGAAACTTCTTGGGCTAGGTTAATATTAACTTAGAGACTCAGACAGGACACCGATTCCCTTGGGCAAATTACTGGTACTGGCCAAAGGCCCTTCCCTCTGACCGTGTCCTGAGAAGCGGAGCTGCTGTCAGGACAAATCCATATATTCTCTATGTGCCACCATGTACTCGGTTCCTACTTTGAAGGCTTTGGAGGCCTGCTTGTAAAGCCAAAATAATTGTTAGGAAGTAGTTTGCCTTAAGAAAGTCTTGACGATTTTAAGGATCAATCTATTTGCTGCTCTTACAACTAATCCTGATGACAGATCTGTATTTCCTGGTAGAATAGGCTAGAACTGTGCTACTGACCTTTAAAAAGTATTTTGGTCATCACATGAAGTCTTAGAGATTCACAAGAACAAAAAACCCCATAGTGCATCCTTAGCCATGTTGACTTATGACACTGTGTGGTCACTGTTAGGATAGGTGACATAATAAACTGGAAGAACCATTGTTCAGTCCCAAAGGTGTGATTACCCAGTAAGTGTATCTTTGGCCATGTTAGGAGGGCAGAACAGTGGAATCCTTAGCTAAAATTCAGTAAATATGTGCACGCAGGTTCTGACAGGTTAGGCTGTCAGAATATAGCCAAAATCTGGACATTTTTAGAGAATTTTGTGTTTTTTTTATAAAAACACTTTTAAGAAAAAAACGAATACTATGGCTTTTAAGATCTGAAAGTACTCCTATAAACACTGTATCAATGTACCTACTTTATACCTTTTAAACTCCTTTGGATTATGGTCAGTAAAGGACAATTGAAAATGACAGGCTCAATATATAGGTGCTAAATTTAATAACTTTAATTACTGAGTAAGCAGTACTAGCAAAGAAAGTATTCACCCTGGAGGGTTTTAATCTAAGTTAGAAAAGGCATTAAAACCCAGATATAAAATGTAACAAAGAATATATGTATGTATATGCAGGACATTGTGCTGTGTACCAGAAATTAACACATTGTAACTGACTATACTGCAATTGGAAAAAAAGTAACAAAATGAGTCTTCAACAGTGCCTTTCCATTGGAGATTACTTTCCCCATTTGTCTGATTACTTTCTCCATTTTGGATTTGTCTTTCAGGTCCACTGAGCTCACTGCTTAGTATCTTTGGACAATGTTTCACATACTATAGGTATTTAATAAGTCCTTATTGTAAGGTTGAAAAGGTAAATAATTTGCTTGATAAATCACCATTTCTCAAGGAGCTTGGGTGCTACAAATATGATAAAAATCAGTATTTGAGGGAAAATGCTTAGAAAATTATTTTATTGCAGAACAGTTGTTAGAAGTTTTAACTATGTATCTTCATTTTAGAGCCGGCACTCATTTATTTTTTCACTACTGGTCTGTCTTCAGCTATAACGCGTAGTGCTGCAGGAAATATTTTGTAACTATCTGCCTTTAGAGAGCTTACCTTTCATTGACAAAAACAAGTGATTGCATAAAAGCCAGTTGTTGCCTGTTTTTAAATTTTGATATTGGCATCGTGAAGGGCAAGACTAAAGAATTTTAAAGGCCCAGAAAGAGCAGGCAATAAACAGCAGAGGACATTTTGCTGATACCTCATAAAGAACAGTTGATGTGATGGAGATGTGATAAATTATCAGCAGAATGCCGTTATTTTTCTTCTTTGGCAGGTCCCCAGTGTGTGAGAAGCCAGGCACAAAAGTCAGGCATGAATGAGATATGACTATTCTCCAAGCTACCTGGATTTAAAAATGAAGAATACTGATTTACTCCATATATTCTTATCTTCATAGACTATACATAAGTTCCTAGGGAACAAAGTATGTTATGTATAATTTTATACCGCATATTGGATGGTAGATGCTCAATAAAAATAAAACATTGTCATCTTCTGAACACAAAAGTATTGATAGACATCCCCAGTTTATAATTGTTTAAAATTAAAGTCATGGGAATGAGTCACTTTCTGAGGGTCATAGCCAGGATAAGGTCCTAGTGTATAGTCTTCCTTTCTTTTCTTCCTCCCTCCCTTCCCTTTCTGTCCTCAAAAATGGATAGTTGAAAAGAAAATTAGTTAATCAGAATACCTACTGTTGTTTTAACTATAATTTAACTATAATAACCACGTTGTTATATGTGGCAATAAAATCGGCAGCAGAATGTTATTTAAATTACCACAAATCTGAGTATCTGTGAATTGGGTTTTCTTTTTCACAAACTGACAGTGGGAAGTTCTGTTGTATCTGTCAAAAATAGAGACACATTTTCCCCATGGAAAATTTTTTAAAGGAAAAATAATGTCCACAAGTTAAATATAAGCCACTTGAGGGCAGGGTCTTACTTTCTGTTGTTTCCCCAGCACCCCTGTATCTGGCACATTGGAGCACAATAAATCTTTACTGAATGATTTCTTTCTCTTTTGTAAACTAGAATCAAGTCAGAATGGTCTTTTTTTTTTTTTTTTTTACTAATTTTTCTGTTTGTATGAATGCTATTCATTAGCTTTCTCTTACATGACTTTCATAATTGGAGGTGGAGAAAACAGCACATTTTGTTCTTACAGTTATTTACAGAGACATAAACTTACTGAAAGGTACCTAAGACCTCAGACAAGAAGCAATAGACCAATTAGAAAAAATGCTCATTAAGTCATCAAATACTTTATATTACTTTCTTTTCTCTTTAATGAGAACAGTATGGCTAGAGCCTCTCAGCGCTCCTATTAATGCTTTGAACAGGTAAGTTGTGGGCTATTAGCACTGGGGCATAGTAAGCAGGAAAACCAATCACATTTCCTAGTCATGCTTAATTTACATACTGTAATCTTATTAAATTTCGAACATCTTTTTAATTGAAAATAAAGTCTAATCTGATTTTTGTTTTTATAGTTATATAACTATTCAGCATACTCTTTTTAGGGGGAATTTCCTTTCAATAATAGATTACCTCCAAATATAATTGATTGTAGTTAGTAAGGATAAAAATGCCACATAAATACTAAATTAGCCATCATCTATGTAACAAGTTAAAGTAAACTAATTAGTATAATAGTCATGTTTAACAAATCAGGGAATAAAACAAATTTTGAACTAATTTGGGGCAACTACTTAAAACTAACAGCAAATTTATAATTGACTGTTAGAGGAGGCTCCTCCTACATGACACAGATAATCCAGATTGTTTACCAAATATGAAATTAACCTGAACACTGACCCCTGCCTATTTCTGCAATAATCAGATTTTTACTTGAAAATAGAATAGGCAGATTTTAATTTTTTCTGCCCGTTTTAAACAGTATACAAGGAACATTAGAATTGGAAACTAAGAATTTGTAAGTTTTTTAAAGCTTAGATTTTGAACAGCAGGTTCAAAGTTCTGCTTAGTTTTTAAATGACTCAAGTTCTCAGTAGGATGTCAAACCTTAACGTAGCCATAGTTTTATTAAGTTAGACTAAGTACTTGATGACATTCTCACTGTTTCTCTTTTCCCCCAGCCACCAAAACTCCTCATCCCATCCAGCTCCATCCCCCCTCCCCCCAAAAAAGCCATCTGTGGGGAAAACTTTCTTGACTCTTCTGTAAAGTTAGTTCTTGATTTGACTCTTGGCAACCTATGCTTCACGACTTAACGTAGTTTATAACAGTTGTTTAATGTGTTTTCCCCATTAGACTGCAAGCTGCAAGACATCAGGAAACTTTTGCATATCATCCCTAGCAGAGAGTAGGCTAAAAAAATGAATTATTTAGTCTCAAGGCAAAAAAAAAGTCTCATAATTAGTGTGTAAGCCACAACATACAATTCAGTCTATTCTTTGGAGCATTTAACTGTTTTCTGACTTTATAAGTATTTGATTTTAAACATGTGCTTTCTTATACTGAGGGTTTTTTAAAAGATTAAAATTGAGCAGTAGTGTTGACAATCCCAAAGCTGAGGTATTTTACTGTAAATACTATAAAATACATTAAAAAATACAGAATGGTAATAGGTGACATAAGACAAAGTAAAAATCCTGTCTACCCTCCAATCTTCCAGTGGCACAAATGTAAACACAAGTTTCTTTAAAATACTGAAATTTATAAATATTCTAACAAGTCACGAGGCTTTGTTTCTTTATGGATTTGTTTCATATAGTGTTGAGATTCATTTAGAATATTAAGCATCACAACTGTTAGAGTAGGAATGAAACGTTTATAATACAATAAGTTAACATTTCATTGCCAAACGCCCATTTTCTTCATATTTTATATTTATTCTTCCTCATTAAAATAATATTGCTCAAAACATATCCAACCCCTATTGATCACCAATATTTTATAGTCTTATCTTGCAAGTGTAGCACATACATAATTAAGCAGTTGGTAAACATATAGAGATTGAGCACAAAAAAGGCCCACAAGTTACTGCTGTGTAACGTATCTACAGACAGGTTGATTAGGCCAGTTGTTACATTTGACAGCAAGAAAAAAATCAGCTGGTTTCTGTTTATTGCTGTGATTAAACAAAGAGTGGGTTTCTTTCCTTCAGGTTCAGAGACTAGAGATTCTGAATGCTTTTTATCTGTAGCAGGTGACTGGGTAAGTTTCCAAGAACATGGTACTGCTGCACCTTTAACTAGAAATTTGGCAAAACTCAAAATTATATCACCCAGTAATAAACTGCTAAGAAGGATCAGGCAAGAAGCAACTATCCAAATACAAAAGGCTAAATTGGCCATTCTTCGGGATGCCACTTCCACATTTACCTGAATGATGTAAAGAAAGATGAAGAGGACAATAGCTGTCAGTAGAATAAGATATGCTGCTTTTATCCAGTCTTTGATATGTGATCTTTTTTTAAGCACATATGACCCTGTTTGAACACCAGCCATGTGTATCGCCACGTACCCCAACGTAGAGATTATTCCTTCTCGGTTCGCATTTAATAAACCAACCCTTGTGCCACTGCCATCAGTGCCATACAAAATCAACCTTTTCAGGGGAGTAAAGTCAAGGGCTAGCTGGTATAATACAGTAATGCTGACGGCCACAATCCAGGATTTATTTAGGGGGAAAATAATCAAGAGCAGTGATGTTATCAATTTCACAAATATTAGGGTAAAGAAAAAGTTCCAGTGAACTCCATACTCAGTTAAATGTTCCTGATAGTCTATGGATTTTATAATGACCAATCGTCCCATTCCTAGGAAGACTAATGGCCAAACAGAGTACAATGACCTTATAAGATAGTAAAATCTGGACCCTTTTGTATATTTCCTCCTAACCTCTGGACAAACCATTGCAGTCCCAAAAACAAAGCCTCCTACTCCAAAATCCATTGCTCCTGTCCCATAGAGCTCGGTTTTGGCAAATCTTCTAGGAAAAAGTGGGAAGTCCACAGCCAAAATGGCAACAGCAGTAAATGCACTGTTAATTACACGGAAACAGGAGATGGCTGGAATGTGTTCTGATTCTAGACTGACTTTCAAGAATTTCTCATGGATTTTCTTGATGGGCATTCTGGCATAGCAAGTTCTCCTGCAGTATATTTGATAGAACAGCCCTGCCCCAAAGATGATTACAGCCAGGTACTCAAGGAGGACAAATGAAGAGAAAATGGTCAAAGTGGTCACCACGGGAACTATTATGAAAGCAAAGTCAATGAAGAATGGAGTTCTCCAGGTATGTGAAGAACGTAAGTGCTGTGAGAGAATGATCAGAAGCCCTCTGCCCAGGATACAGAGTGCAGGCAAGCACAAGCCCTCGGTTACTTCAAGCACGCTCGTTCCATTGTGATTACTGACAAAAGCTTCCTTCATCTGCTTTTGAGACATTTTTTTCTTCTTCCTAGGTAAACAAGAGCAAAAGAATGCATTTGTGAAAAGCAATGTTTTTATGGAATTGGCATAAATATGTACCTGAGTTGACTTTACTTATTCCTAAGTTTCAGTGCAGAATATAGGACTTGAAATTCTCCTTCTGAGGATTTAAAAAAATGTTTTTTCACTTTATTACATGTTTGTTTGATTTTTTTGGGGGGGTAAGTTTTATTTATTTTTTTTAATGGAGGTACTGGGGATTGAACCCCGGACCTCCTGCATGCTATGCACTCACAACCGAGCTATATCCTCCCCCTTTAAATTTTTTTTTAGTTTATTGCATTTGTTCATTCCAAGTATTGTTGGAATAAGTCTAACACTAACACATGAGGGTAAGGATATCACACAAGTAGTATGAAATGATCGGTTAAAAGCTTTAGCTATTCTAAGGCAGACTCACAAAAGAAAGTGAAATAGATAATGGAATCATAGTAGGACAGGAATTCCTGTTACAGAGCATTGTATATGACATGAAGATAATATAATGAAAATTGAATATACCTAACATGATTTAGAGTCAAGTCTCAAAAAGAAGGAGCGGGATAGGGAAAAACGTATTAGGTACACTTTGGAGTTGGGGGCCTTGGTTTCTGTTTAGAGCCTCTCCGAACCTGTTGCCTCTAGTACAAAATCTGAGCCCCAGGCTGCTCCTTACCTCATTTACAGGTTAAAATGTCGGTAGGTAGAATGGATGCTAATCGTAGAGCAGGGGCCCGAACGGTACATAAAAGTGTCAGTTGTTTTAAAGGGATATAAAACACGTCTCTGCTACATATGAATGTCTAAAAAGTGGCACAGAAGAACACATTTGCTGGCCAAAAGAGAACCATACGGAATAAAAGAACGCATGCATGCGTGGTGGCCTTTCTAGGCCCAGCAACAATACCTCCCGGGAATAAGCCGATTCAAATCGGTTGGCCTTTAAAAATAAAAGAGGCTTTTTCCTGACAGACACAAGCGCCGGCCGCGCGGGCCCTTACACCTCACGCGCTCCAGGTGGTCTTGGCGACCCCTCCGCACGGGGACGTTTAAGTGGGCCGGGCCGCGGGGATCCCACCGCACCCGCCGGCCGCGCGGAAGCCAGGCGCTTCAGGCCTCCGGAGCGGCGCTTCCGGCTGGCGCCCAGAGGGCTGCGCTTCCGGGGCAGCTGACCCTACGTGTCCCCGCCCAGGAGGCTCCCCACGCGCGTCCTTCCCTGCCAGGGGCTTGCCCAAGTTGGGTCCTCTCGGGTCGCGGCCGTGGGCAGGTCGGTCAGAGGAGCCTGAGCGGAAAAGGCGGGTCCCGAACCTCACCACTGGCCCTCAGACCCCACGGCGAGGCCCTGTCAGTGGCTGGGTCCGGGGGCCTGGTTTCCCTACTGAGCGACCCACGGCCCCGTGAGGGCCCGGAGACCCAGAAATCCCCACTCTTGGTCCCCTTCCCCCATCTTACTCCAGGGTCTCAAGATACTTTGTCCGGGATCGAGCCCCCAACTCTGGATCCCGGCGTCCGGGGCGGGCCACGTGCGCCCCGCGCCGCGAGTGTGCGCCCCGCCCCAGGGGAGGAGCCGGCGGGCTCCTGGCCATGTGGTCAGGGCCGCAGCCGGCGGGTGTGCTCCGCAATTCTCGGCTTTCTCTCCTCCGGGGCTGGCTCACGCCCTTCCCTCCGCCCTCTTCTCCCGGGCTCTTCCCGCCGCCTCACCCGGCTCGCCCGTCTGCCTTTCCAGTCGGGCCCGGCGGGGGCCGCACGCTTGGCGGCTCAAGCCGTGGGACCGGTGAGTGCCACCTCCAGCCAGGTCCGAAGCCCTTCACGAGCACGAAGGAGCCGGAGAGGCCGGTGGGTCCCCGGAGCGCTAAGGAAGAAGGGGGAGCCTCTCCCTCCCCTTTCCGAAGCGCCGTTTCCCTTCCCTTTGCTTTTTTCTTTTTGACCCTCTCGTATCCCAGGAGTAGGTAGCCCAGCTTTTTGCCTTTTCCAGAACAAGGACCTTTCACGGTCACTCTCCACCTTTCCACTGTGCCGGCAGGGGGCGGCCCGAGGTGGGGGGAGATCCTGGCCCCAGCTCCTCCATTCTCCTTACCTAGTTACCCAGGAAGGGGCAGCTGGCCCGGGGAGGCAATAGGACAACCGCGCCCTTGGCTGGGGTCACGTCCACCTTCCCGGGAAGGACAAACCCTCCCCGTGCCAGCTGCTTCCGGAGCGGCATCCCAGCCCTGGGTCCGCCGCACACCGCGCCGGGACTAGGAGTGCCCGGTTCCCGCCGGTAATCTGGGGGCGAGGCCGGCAGGCCTCCCAGGACCCTTACCCTGCTCTTCTCGTCTGTCCTCTCACTGTCCTCTGAGCACAGAAAGAACCTGAGGCTGGGGGGAAGGGGTCGGAGGGGAATGGGAGGAAGGGTGGGAGGAACTGATGATCAGGTTGCTGCTTGCCTTGCCTTGGCTAGGTGTTTCATCTATTCATTACTGTCTCCCTCCAGCCCACAGTAGTTATACCCTTCACACCCTTTCCAGAAATTCTTGGCTTGTAACCGCGAAGCCGACAGGGAGCAAGAGCTAGGAGACTGGAGAAAACTGCTCTAATGAGTTGATTCTGGCTGGAAGTGGACCCTGCATCGTAATAAACCAACATTTGCAAAGCGCTCTCAGAGGTACTGCCACCCCATTTGATCCTTAACTCAGCGCTGTGAGGTCTGGATATTGGTAGTCCTTTTTGCAAACGAAGAAACGGAATAAGGTTTAGAGAGCTCTTGTGAACTGTGTTTTAGGGCTTGTGGGCTTTGGATTCTAACCCCACAATCTGTTATGCTCCCCCTCTGGTCCTCTCTTTTAAATGAGTTTCCAGTTGAGGGAGCTTTGTTGGCCTTGAGTCTTGGGAATCTTTTACATGGCAGTCCCTTGTCCAGGGTGAATGTGTCCAACACAGTCCTGATTCCCTCCTCTGCCTGAATTGTCCTTTTTCCAGTTTCCATGAAAGTCCCTATCCCTGAGTTCTTTCAAAGGCTAGATGTATTCAGAGTCTCAAGAAAGTCTCTACCAAGGTCAGTCCATTACAGACATCCCTCGTCCTCAACCCTCCTTGCTGGGGAAGTGTGAGACCTGGGTAATTCTGAGTCTGAGAGTCACAGTTTTTCAGAGACAGGCCTAGGGCCTCACAGTACCCCCTGTCTGAAATCTTCACTTTGTTAAAATTGACACTGGACTGTTCCACCTGATTAGTGCCTCCGAATGGGTTATCCCTTCTTAGTGACAGTATCAACAATATTCTCCCTCTGAGTGAGGATTCAGATTTGTACTTTGTCAGGTACTTTCAATCTATGACCTCACTGACCTTCACAACCTCTCCTTGTGAGGTAGCTTTTACTATCCCCATTTTCAAGATGAGGAATCAAGGTGGGCCAGGGAGGTGAGGTGGCTTACCAGCCAAGGACTGAGCTGTGATTCCCCTCCCACCCAGTAGTCTTCCTGGAACATCAGGAGTTGACTCCAGCCTCCCCGCCCCATGGACTACTGGCTACACTGATAGGATATTTCTGTCTACTGGAGAGGATGAGGCATGAGGCTTCTCTGTCTTCCACGGTCCTCATCCTCCATGGCACACTGACCCAGAAGATTTGCGGCCCTACCCCAAACCCCTGTAGTAAAAGTTGCCCTGAAGGAGCGCAGGGAGCCTCAGGAGCCGCTCGTAAAAGTTTTTCCTGCTCCCTAATTGGTAGAGGGCGGGATGGACTCTCCCTCTCTGCTGAGGCTCGCCCTGATCCTCATTTTGGTTCCTCCTGCCTGGTGGGAGGAGAGTGAGTGAGTCACCCTGGAGAAGCCCTCACCTGTGTGTGGCCTTGGTCTTCTCTCTCATGCCACAGGCTCTAGGGTGATTTGTCTCAGAGATTCCTTGAGAACTGAGCCCTTTGCTGGACCCATGCCCGAGCCTGTGCCCCCATGACCAGGTGGATAGCAGCTCCTGGTGCCTGCAACCCAGAACCCTGGCTGACCACATTGAAGCAGGATGCTCCAGCAGGTAAAGTCTGCCCACCCTTAGACAACCCAGGCCCTCAAGCACCTGAAGCACCTCTGCATCTTTCACTTGCCCAGATGAAGCTTCCGCTACCCTAACCTGGAAGGAAGGGAAAGACCCTTTAAAGATCTTTCTTTGTCTTTTCACACAGTCACTCCAATGCCTTTCATCTGTCACCAGGAAGCTCTTCCTGATACCTAATTTGAATCTCTCCTATTGTGGTTTTTAGCTCCTCTTCCTAGGATGTGTAAGGGCATCCTAAGGGCATTTTGGTGACCTTACAGGTCTGAACTAGTGAGGGAGTCCTGAGAGATGTCCCTTGCAGCCTGAGTTTTTAAAGCAAGTGGAAGTCTGGGGCTTCCAAGAGGAGATGTTCCTTGAAGCTGAGCCTTAAAGGACAAGTAGGAGTTAGCCAAGTAAAGAAGGAAAATAAGCAGTCCAGGCAAAGAGATCAGCCTGTGCAAAAATGTGGAAGATGACCTATGTGGAAATACGCAAGGATTCCACTGAATGGACCATGGGGTGCATGGGGGGTTGCTACTGGGACATGAAACCTGCCCTTACTTCAGACCTCTGCCCCTCTGGAAAGTCTCCTTTGGCCCCAGGCCTGCAGGATTCCAAATCACCCTCCACCGTGGAGCTGCATCTCATACCCATATCATCCTTCACATGCAGCTCTTGGCCCCGAGAGAAAGCCAGGAGATACTTGCTGAGTTTTTATTTATTGAGTGTTCCCACTGGCACCGAGGCAGATGTTTCAGATGATAACCTGCCCTCAAGGAGCTCACGGTCTAGGGGAGAAGGCAGGTAAGACAGGATGACTGAGTGTGAGGTCAGCCAGCCTCAAGGGAGCCACGGTAGACACTGCTGCGTGACCTTCTCCCCGCCTTTTGGCTCGTGAAACAGGCTAGAGGCTGGAGAGAAGCAGACAGGACAGTTGTCTGCTCTGGGCTTTTTTATTATCCATTTTTAGTTTATTTCTTTTCTTATGAAAAAAGCAGTAATTTTCATCATAAGTGTTCTAGCAGCTGCTCCATGTTGAGCCCTGCTATGTAGTAGGCATTATATTAATCATTTTACATGTATAGCTTTGTTTAGTCCTTGAGAAAGATACAGCATTGTATGTGCAGTGCGGCTACATTCCCATTTCGGAGATAAGGCTCAGAGAAGTTAAGTGATTTATTCAAGGTCACATTCATCATAAGCAATGTGGAAAATATAAATAAGCAAAAAGAACATTAAAATTACCCATAATTGTACTATCCAGAGATAACCAACGTTTTAGAGAATATCCTAGATCTTTTTCCCTAAGTGTGTATTTTTTAAACATTTAAAGGTATACTTTTTGTAACTGCTTTATTCTATAGTAAGAATGTACTATAATTTAAGCTACTGTTTGGACATTTGGGTTGTTTTCAATTTTCCTACAATTATAAATGTTTCTATGTACAGTGAACATTCTTATGGCCATTACACAGGATTATTTTCTAGAAGCAGAATTGCAGGTTGAAAGGACATATAGTTTTAAGGCCCTTGATATATTATTGTCTAATTAGAAGAGCTGCTTTTAATAGAATAATTAGTAATAGCTAACTTTTGGTGGCAAATACCAGATGCCTTTTCTAAATACCTTGTGTGCTTATCAGTATCTATGAGGTAGGTCCTACCTCCACTCCCATTTTACAGATGAGGAAAATTGAGGCACAAAGAGATTAGGAAACTTACATAAGATTACACGACTAGGAAGTGGTAGAATCAAGATTCTAACCCTGACAATCTAGCTTTCAGTTCTGGGTCAAGGGCCATTATATTCAGCTGCCTCTCTGGTTGGATCAGAGCTGTTCATAAATTATGGCTGGGTTTGTGGCTGATTTCCTTTTTACCCCTAGGACGGAGGGATTTGCCTGGACCCAGCCATGCTCAGCATGGAGGTCAAGAGCCTGCCTTGTGCGTTATGGTGGGCCCAAGTTCAAAGAAGAGGCAATACCTTTGGAAAGAAACTTACTGGGCCTCTCAGATGACACTTGCCACTTTAGCTGGAGGGGTTTGAACTTTAAGGTTCACTTGTCTCATGGAAACCCACACATGTTATATCACAGACCCCTTCCAGATTTCAAAAGCAGATTTCAGCCAGGTTATTCCTGTGTTCTCCTACTCCTCACACCATCTTCCCTGCAGCCCCCAGGGAGGGAAAATGAGAAATGGGACCATGGGAGGAAAATGGGGAGAGGAAACGTGAAAAATTTTGGCACTGAGGATGGGCAAGGGGGAAAGGGCCTTTCCCCTTGGTGCTCGTTCTTGACCTCATCTGACTTCTGAGCCAGGCTTTCTCTCAAGTAGACCAGGGCAGCAGGAGCTAATTAATCAGCTAGACTAAATTTAAGCCCCAAGAGGCAGATGATGAAGGCATGGGGCTACCTCACAGCTGATTTTTCATCTCAGGCTGAATAGTCTCTTTCAAAAGAGGTCCAAATCATTGTTCTTTTCCTTTGTAATACTCCTGCAGCAGCCCCCTGCCTTGGGCCCCAGTAAGGCTGGTAGCTGGCCAGGCTGGAGGCTGGAACTCATGGCAGAGGAGAGACAATAGCGTTTATTCATTTGCTGAGTACCTGCCGTGTGCCAGGCACTAACTGCTTTGTGTATCTCTCCTTATTTTTCTTCCTAACAGTCCTATGAGTTGGTTTTATTTTCCTTTATTTATAAATTAAGAAACTGTGGCTCAGAGAGGTTAAGTAACTTACCCAAGCTCATAGGTCTAGAAAGGGGCAGAGCTGAAATTTGAACATCCAGACTATGATACTAGAGGCCTGTTCTCGTTCTACTCTACAGGCCCCACCCTTTCATAGCTGCCAGCTGGCCCGAGTCTCAGCTCTCCTGGTCCTGTTATTCCCTCCTAGGTTAATGGCCACAGTTCAGGCTCTGATGCCCAAGGCAGGGAATCCCTCAGAGAAGACCTGCAGGAGTTCCTTGGTGGGGAGGTCCCGCTGCACCAGCTGGATGACCTCACCAAGGTGAATCCTGTGACGCTGGAGACAGGTACGGACACCCCCTCCTCGAGTGTGTGGTCTCCAAGAGCGTGGAGGTGTGATGAGGGTATTCAACACCGCTGCCCCTGGCCAGGCGGAGGCAGGCAGGACTCCTGACCTGGAGCCAGAGGGGCAGACCTCTGCCTGGCAGCTGCCCCCAGGCTCCTTAGCAGAGGCTTTGCTCCAGATGTGGGGCTCATCTTAATTAGATCTTGTGGCACCTGGCTAATTGCAGAAGGAGCACTGTTGGGCGGATGTTTGTCTGAATGTGCAGTTATGTCTCCGTTTGAGCCAGAGTCTGCTAAAGGCACCTCTGCCTCAGTCCTGAGGTGTCTGCAGGCCCGGTACACAGCTGACACGTTCTACACCAATGCTGGCTGCACCCTGGTGGCTCTGAACCCCTTCAAGCCCGTCCCTCAGCTCTACTCGCCAGAGCTGATGAGAGAGTACCACGCTGCTCCTCAGCCCCAGGTAAGACACAGCCGCTTCCCGTGGCCTCAGGGCTCCCCCTCCTCCTGTAGGCCACCCTGGAGCTTCCTAGTCCTTATCCATGTATTCACCGGCCATGCAGTCATGCACAGTTGGCTGGTGCCATGGCCCTGCCCACCAGGAGCTCACAGAATTTTGGATGCATAACAGTAGGTGCATAGTGGAAGATAAAGAAATACTTGTTCAGCTGATTTTGGAACCTAAAATAGGGACATAGGACAGATGATTTTTTTTTTCTTGTTTGTCAACTTATTAAAAGGAAAGGACTTACAAGGGGACATTTGTGTATTTACCAAACCACTTTTTTAGAAAAGAATAAAATTACATGAAATAAGGATTTCCCTAGAAAATTCACATGTTCATCCCCACTGACAGGAATGAGGAGTAACTTCTTATGGGGGTGGCTACGGGACTGGTGCAGCCAGGGAATGGACTAGCTGATGTTAAAAAACAGGGAGAAGCAAGGCGGGAGGAGGGTTCACAAAGCTTCTTCACCAGGGGTGAGATAATTACTCTGGAAGCTGGGGGAGTTGGGTTCAGGAAGGTGAGACAGGAGACAGGGAGAACGGTTGGAGGCTTTGTAACAGTCCAGGTGAGAGGTGGATGGGGCGAGGGCAGGGGGAGAGAGGGAAGGTTCTTACACCACCCAGAATGATGCTTTCTCCCTTCAAGAAGCCGTGGGTAAGTGTTCAGTCCTGGCTGGGGGGTGCTGGGCTGGCTTGGCTTTGTGCAGGTGGCCTGGCTCTTGCATGGTTAGTGTTTGAGTGGGAGCCAGGGGAGATCTGAGAGCCCATAGATTACTGACTGTCTGTCTCCTCAAAGGTAAAGCCATGTCATGGTCCCCTCTGTTTCCTCAGGGCCCAGCACATTGAGGACAATTAATATTTGTTGATGGAAAGGAGAATGGAGACTTTGGAATTAAGTCACATGGATGCATTTTTTTGCTGAGTGGCCTTGATAAGGTTATTTAACCCTTCTGAAACTCAGATATAAAACAAGGTTAGCTATTCCAGTAATGCACGGACTTCTTAGGCAAAGTTCTTGTGAAGTACAATTACATAAAATAATAAATAGAATGAAACTATGAAGATGGGAGGATAAAGTGTTAATGTCATAGACTGGGCAAGGCCAGCACTGCTTCCAGACTGAGAGAAGATGAATGGATAAAACCGCCATGGGGATCCCACAGTTGGGCCTCACATTGTTACTTGCAGGAAATTTTTCTAGAGGAAGCCTTCTGGGACTACTGTTGGCAACCTCCCCATCTCAGCCGTCATTAGATCAATCACTCCTTGAAGACAGGTGTTCTCTCATGTGACTTTTCACCCCTTGATGTTTCAGAAACTGAAGCCCCACATCTTCACGGTGGGTGAACAGACCTACAGGAATGTCAGGAGCCTGATTGAGCCAGTCAACCAGTCTATTGTCGTCAGTGGAGAGAGCGGTGCTGGGAAGGTAGGAGGACCTCTTTCCCACCCTGTCAGCTTCGCAACTAGCTGGACGAGCAGAGGGGCAGGGGGCGTTACTCCTCGAGGAGCCGTTTGCTGCCTAGTCCTTCCCAGATAGGCTGGCTTAAGCCGGGAGTCAGTGGGTATGCACTGGACAGGAATTCAAGAGGCAGGGTTTTCGTCTGAGCTCTTCCACCAGCTCTGCTGTAACCCTGGGTGAGATACTTTCCTGTCTAAGCCTTCGTTTTCTCATTGAAGGGCTCTCCCAGCTCTGACACCGTTGGAAACAAAAGTCAGCTGTTGGGGGTACCAGCATGGTGATTAAGAGCACATCAGAAAGATACTTAGCTTCTACAAACCTCAGTTCTTTCACTTGTAAAATGATAGGGAGGGAAAGGCCAACACCTAACTCCTGGGACTTCTGTGAGAATTAAATGAACCAGTGCAGAGAAGGCACTTGGTGGCATGGTTAGCATATGGCCCCACTCCTTCAAAAGGAGAGGATTTTTTGGGATACAGACCACCTGTACTTCTGGGTTGCCCTCAATGGCAAGGGCAGTGCATTGGGCCAACTGTGAGGAAGGACAGAAGTTCCTGGTGTGGTCATGTGGTCCCCAGGCAGCAAAACCACAATAGGTGAGACAGAATTGTACAAGGATGCACGGCTGGTCAGGGGAGGCCACTGGCCCAGGCTTCGCCACCTTCTTGCCAAGGCTTACTAGCCGCCCCACCCTTTCCTCAATGTTACCTTCACAAGGGATTCTTTGGACCATAAACCCTTTCTGCCTACACTCACTCGTGAGAGCAGTGCTGAGCACTGAGCACCTGCGAAGTTCTAGGCCCCAGGCTAGCCAGTAAGGAGCGGCACAGGGCGGGGACAGGGATGACAATGCAGCATCCGGCTTTCTGGGGGCTCTTAGCCCCCTGAGAAAGACAAGGAAACAATTGAAAGCAGCATGCTGTAGGGGTAAGGGCTAGGACGTGGGTGAGGAAGGGATCTCTGAGAGTTGTATCAGAGTGCCCATCTCCTGGCCAAAGCCCATTGTCCCCCAGAATTGCCCTGGGGAGCCAAGGCTGGGTGTGGTATCTTTTTAAAATTTATTTTTAATAAATAGTAATATAGTTACATGGTTCAAAAATCAAGCAATACTACAAAGGCTTACAAAGAAAAACAGCAACCCTGCCCCATACGTCTCAACCCTATTCCCTCTCTCCAGAGGCAACTACTTTCACACATTCTAGCAGTTTGGGTGCCTGCATCCGTATTTCTAAACAACATGCCTCTATTATTAGTTATTGATGTTTCACTTTTGGACCTTATCTGTTCATTTCCTACTTTGATGAGGATTTAGCCCTGTTTCCCTGGCCCCAAATACATAATGTAATTATATCAGTTTCTAAGTAAGTTCTTTGTATTAACAACCATGTGTGTATTGTTCACGGCAGAGCCGTGTAATATACTATGATTGTATTTCCCTTCTTGTACAATTTTCACTTCCCCTGTACTTAATAATTGCCCCCACTTTTTCACTTATTCAGTTTCTGTATACCTATTATTAATTCATCATCAAACTTGTCACCAAAACTGGACAACACCTACCCAACCAGCAAGTATATCAGGTACTCTTTGTTCTTGGTGACGCCCTTCCTAGCGCCCTCACATCTCCTGCTCCCATCTGGACTGGTGGCTGCCAAGGGCTGCTGCCACACAGCTCTTACCTGGGAGCTGTCTGCCTGGCTCTGGGGATCCAGATTGCCGTCTGTCCTATGATAAATCTCCTGTTGTTGGAGCGCAGAGGCTTCGTCTTCTTCCTTCACTGCCTTGTTTTTATGAAGCATAGTAGCTTCCTGACAAAGGTTACATGGAGGGCATATTTTGAGTTATTGCACATCTGAGAATGTTTATTCTGCCTTAATTCAATATGTTGGCAGGACTTTATCATTTCAGGTTGGAAATAATTTCCTTCCCATATTTAGAAGTTATTTCCTTATATATTCTGTTGAGAGTCCCAGTCCATAAATGGTGATTTGTGTTTTCTATCCAAAAATTTTTAGGGTCATCTTTTTTATCCGTAGGTGTTAAAATTCACAGTGACGTGTCTTGATATGGTCTTTTCTCACTTGCTTATGCTGGATACTTTTTATGGTTTTGTTTTGGTGTTTTAGCTTTTTTTTGAGTTATAGTCATTTTACAATGTTGTGTCAATTTCCAGTGTAGAGCACAGTTTTTCAGTTATACATGGACATACATATATTCATTGTTGCATTTTTTTTTTCACTGTGAGCTATTATGGGTCTTTGAACCTTGAAACTCATGTCCTTTTGTGTGTGAAAATATTTTTGTATTGTATCTAATAATTTAATAATTTATTCCCCTTGTTCCTTTCTGGAACTCCTATTGGTAGAAAGTTTAATTAATTGTCTAGAAAGTATCCTTATTTTTCTCCCCTATTCTATATTTGGTTCTGTCTTCTGGGAGATATTCTCTACCCTTCAGTTATTTTGAATTTTGAATTCTAGGAGTTGTTTCTTGTCCCCTGAATTCCCCCCCAGCAACCTGGTCTTATCTCAGAGGTTCATTATCTTTGAGATTATTTCATGATTTTTACTTATCTTCTGCTCCTCTAATTTCTGTTTCCAAAATTTATTTCTACTTCCTCCTAGTTCCTTTTCTCCCTTTGTTTGTGATATTTGTCATTCATTTAGTTTATCAGATAGTTAATTATTCTTGAGTTTCTATTCATACTTAAGAATAAGACATTAAGCAACTGATCAGAATCTTTAATGTTTATGGACAGGAGATCTCACTATCGGTAGCTTCCTAAACTTGTGGGACCAGAAGAGATTCTTCAAATCTCATCATTAGAGGGATAGAAACTATAGTTAAGTGGAAATGATAAAAATTAAAAACACAAACAGCTCCTTCATGCTTATCAGCAGACTAGACATTCAGAATACATCAATGAACTTGAGAATGGGTCAATAGAAATGAAAAAAACAAAGAGAAAATTGAAAAACAAAGTGCATCTAAGAGCTTTCATACAGTATCAGGTGGTTTACCATACTTGTAATTAGTGTCCCAGGAGAAAAGAGAGAATGTTAGTGAGAAGTAATATTTTAGAAAATAAACAAAAGATGGCAGGCACAGATCCTAGAAGTCCAGGAAACACTAAGCAGGATGAATACAAAGAAAATACATCTAGGCACATTATAGTCAAATTGCTGAAAAACCAAACATAAGTAAAAAATCTTAAAGGAAGCCAGGAAAAACATACATAAAGAGAAGTAAAGATCAGATAACCGGCATCTTGTCAGAAATTGCAAGCCCAGAGATAATACAGTGACATCTTTAAAGCGCCAAAAGAAAATATCAGCCTAGAATTCTGTTACCAGCAAAAATATCTTTCCGAAATAAAAGTGAAGTAAAGATTTTTTCAGACAAAAGTTGAGGAATTCATTGTCAGCAGATGTATACTATAAGAAATATTAGAGGAATTTCTTTAGGCCAAAGGAATATGAAACCAGGTGAATATTTAGATTGATAAAAAGAAATAAAGAGCATTGAAAATGTAAAATCTTATTTTTCATGTATCTTTAAAAGATAACTCACTTTATGACAAAGATAGTAACAATCTATCATAGGGACACAATGGAATGATAAAAGTACTAAATTCAACCATTTTCATTTAAAAGAAGAAAAAATACCAAAAATCACATGGAACAAATCAAAAAGAAATAGGGAGAGAGTACAGGTCAGTGGTAGAGTGCATGCTTAGCATGCATAAGGTCCTGGGTTCAATCCCCAGCACCTCCATTAAAAATAAATAAATAAACCTTATTACCAGGCCCCCCCCAAAATAAATAAATAAAGAAGAAATAATGAGATGATGGCTTTAAATCCAGCCATCGTGATTAGTACATTAAATGTAAATGGACTAAACTCTCCAATTAAAGACAGAATTGGAGTTCTTTTAAAAGGCAAAACTTACATTGTATGATGTCTTTAAGAAACCCACTGTAAAGACATAGATAGGTTCAAAGGAAGAGAATGGGAAAAGGTACACCATTCCAACACTTACCAAAGGAAAGCAGAAGTAACTATACATTAATATACAAAGCAAAAAAACAATTGAAAGGAGAAGTAAATAAAATCAAAATTAATAGTTTGGGATTTGCATATTTTTTTGAGTACACATGGAACTCAAGTGTAACATTCACCAATATGGACTGTCTTCTGAGCCACAAAACAAATCTGTCTGAAAAGATTAAGATACAAACTATGTTCTCATCCCAAGTAGAATTTAACTAGAAATAAATAACAAAGATACCTGGAAAATCCCAAAGCATTTGGAAATTAACACCCTTCTAAGTATCCTGTGAGTGAAAGAAGTAATCACAAGGGATATTAGAAAACACTTTGAATTGCATGAAAATGAAAGCACAACATATCAAAATTTGTGCTTAAAAAAAGAAAAAGCTGTGCCTAAAGGGAAATTTATCGTAGTGTGTTAGATGCTTATATTAGAAAAGGATAAACTCTCATTGCTTTGAGCTTCTGCTTATTCAAGAGGAAAAAAGAATACAGTAAAACCAAAGTAAGCAGAAGAAGAATGTAAAGTGGACAAAAAAACGGTAAAACAGAAACAAAAATAATAAAGTAAGTGAAATCAATAACTGTTTCTTTTAGAAGATTAATAAAATTAATAACCCTCTAGTTAAATTTAAAGAGAGAAAAAGACAAATTATGAATGTCAGAAAATAAAAGAATAGACATCACTAAAGATCCTATAGATGATAGATTTTATTAACTTTATCAATAAATTCTACAATTTAATGAAAAGGAGAAATATTTTGAAATACACAAACTGCTGAAGCTCACACAAGAAGAAATATATAACCTGGAATATCTAAGTATATGAAAGAGTTTTAAGTCATAGTTAAAAACCTTTTCTCGTAGAAAGCTCCAGGCCCAGGTACCTTCACTTTGTGGATTCCACCTGGTATTTAAGAAAGTAATGTTACCAATTCTGTACAGATTCTTTTCAGAAAATAGAAGAGAGGGAACACCTCCCACCTCAGAGAAAGACCTCAAAGAATTTACAAAAAAAGCTACACCTAAAAAGTTGTGAGGTGTAGAGAATTTATCGGGTAATAGGATAGAGTCCAGTATATAAAAATTGATTGTGTTTCTCTGTCTTAGCAACGAACAAGTGGAAATAAAATGAAAAGAGACCTCTCAGCTGATTAAAAACAAAGCAGAATTTTATAATTAGATTGCCTGGGTTGAAATCAGAGCCTTATCATTTATTAGAAATGTAATCTTCACTAAAATTTGAATTTTTTCTATGCCTCAGTTTCATCATTTTGAAAATGGGTAGTATGTAATTGCACCTGCATCTGTAGAGTTAGTAAGAAAGCGCATAGAAAGTGTCCTTAGCTCAGCACCTGCCACAGGGTAGTCAGTATTAGCTGTGAGCCTCAGAGACACTGAGTTGCCTGCTTAGATCAGGTCACAGTGGGTTCTCCTTCTCTACCCCAGCCCCTCTCTTTTCTTAAATGCATCTAAGGGCTGGGAGAAGCAGAAGAAAGCATCCCCATTTCACAGATAGGAGAAGTGCCTCACCCAAGGACACAGTTGAATTCAGTCGTCAGCAACACAAATGGCGGAGAAGAGGGCACTGGTGGGCGCCATTCCCTTGGGCAGGCTCAGAAGTGGGAGGGAACAGGGACACAGCTCCCACAGGACCGTTTCTGCCGCAGACATGGACGTCCCGCTGCCTGATGAAGTTCTATGCTGTGGTGGCCGCCTCGCCGACGTCCTGGGAGAGCCACAAGATTGCAGAGAGGATCGAACAGCGAATCTTGAACTCCAACCCTGTCATGGAAGCTTTTGGTGAGCTTGGTGTCCTCTGCACAGCACCTTTGTCCCATTTCCTCTGGGGTTTGCCACCTTCCAGGGAGAGGAGCAGTCTCTCTTGGGATCGGAAGATAGTGTATCACTCACTGCCTTAGATCCCCAGCTTCCTCCTGGGTGCCCATAGCCTCCTTCCACTAGAGGTGGTGTCCCTCTGTCAGCCCCTTCCTTTAGCCTAAGCAGATGTAGCAGTGGTGCTGGGGAGGACCCTGTGGCTCTCCCAGTTCAAATCCCATCCTTCTGAACAGTTTCCTGATGGTTCAGAGAAGGAGACTTGTCCAAGGATGCACAGGTAGTGTCCACGTTGGTACTGTAGGTGTTGCGTTTTGCTGTCTGCCTCAGTAGTAACAGCTTGTTTTTGATCTCTTCCCTTCAAAGAAAACCATCCCTGACTGCCTGAATTTGCTCATTCCAATTCATTACCAGGCAGCTCTAGCTGTACTGAATCACACTTGCCCTAGTCCTGTCCCCTGTGACATGGAAACCAACAAAGGGGCCTTTAGGTGACTTGAGGATAGAGGCATGGCCCCAGCAGACCCATAGCCACCTTGGCCCATGAGGACACTGTGAACATGGGTGTGGTCTGTAGGGAATGCGTGCACACTGAGGAACAACAACAGTAGCCGCTTTGGGAAGTTCATCCAACTCCAGCTGAACAGGTAATTGCTGCTGCCGCCCTGGCTGATGGGGGTGTGGGGAGGTTGAAAGTGCCTAGGGCAGTCTCCAGCCTGGGCCACCCCTGTGGGCAGAACCCAGCTCCTCTTAGCATGTTTGCTTGTGGGATAAGTGAACTGGAGGGTGTGTTCTTCAAACCTGGAGCACTACAGCTACTCCGTCTGGCCTTAGGGACCCTGGTAATATGCTTGTCACAGCCTGTGTGTTCTGGCTTCTACTTTTGCTCAGAGACTTCTAGTTAAACTGCCACCTCTCTGAGCCACACCTCTGACCTTGAAGCTAGGGCTTCTGATCTGGTCTTGGGATGGGGCACAGTGATGTACAGAGGCCTTGGTTCTGCCTTCTTAAGCTGGTTGCAGAGGGATGTCCCAGACCCCCTCCATCCCCCGCCTCCTGCCAAGGACCTGCTGAGTTGTCCCTGGTCCTCTTGACCCCTATTAACTAAGTAGAAGAGCTTGAGGGGAGGCTGCAGCCTGGCACACAGAAGGTGCCCAATGACTATGGAATGAACAGCTAATGGGCTCCAGCCTGCTTGTGCCCAGGGACCACCAGATGACTGGAGCTGCAATTCAGACCTACCTCCTAGAGAAAACTCGAGTGGCCTGCCAGGACTCCACTGAGAGGAACTTCCACATCTTCTATCAGGTCTGTACCAGGCGGGGCCTGCAGCTGCCCAGATGCAGGGCGGAGATGGGTCTGTGCCTCTGTCTTCCCCTCCCCGCCTTGCTTCGTGTCTGCCTCTTTGCCTGGTGCTCAGTGATGCCAGCCCCTATTCCTGCAAACTGTATGTGACACTTCTGCCACACTGGACCTTGCCCCCTGGGATGGTTTTGGCGTGGGGATGTGCTTGCCTTCTCTATGTGATCAGACTGTCTCTACAGTGGAAGCTGTCACCCTCAGACAGGACTGTCCCCCTCAGACAGGGCTGTCCTCAGATGGCAACTGTCTCCCCCAACAGAGCACGGACTTCCCTAGACAGTGCCTCCTCCATCAGACTAGGGGACCCCCCAAGGCATGGATGGTATGTCCTCCTGCTCTCAGACTGGGACTGGGGGCTCCCCAGACAGAGTTGTGCTTCCTTTATCAGACAACAGGCCCCCTCCATGGGTTTTTGCACTGGGTTGGAGACACCCAGAATTGTTGCCTGCTGCTTTTGCCCCTGTGCCTGCCCTGGGCTCTCTACAGGGACCTCTTAGCCTTGTGGTGTTGCTGCCGTTCCTCACTGCTCTCATCCCAGCCCCAGGCTTGTGCAGGCCCAGGCTTCCCCAGAACCCCCAGCTCAGCCCTCCGCCCCGACTCCCACAGATCTGCAAAGGAGCCAGTGCGGATGAGAGGCTCCAGTGGCACCTCCCCGAGGGAGCCGCCTTCTCCTGGCTGCCCAACCCAGAGAGGACCTTGGAAGGTAGGGGGAGCCTTACCCAGCACCCTGGGCTGGCCCAGCGGCACCCACCCATCCCACCAAGGCCTGCCTGTCTCATCCCTCACTGCCCCCGCTGACACTGGTCCTGACACTGGGCTGTGACTTGGATTCCTTTTCAGAGGATTGTTTCGAAGTGACCAGGGAGGCCATGCTTCATTTGGGCATCGATGCCCCCACCCAGAACAACATCTTTCAGGTCAGAGGAAAAGCCACACCACTTACATGTGGCAGCGGTGATGGGCAGCCCCTCTCATAGAGCCCTTCTCTCAACTCGTCAGTGTCTTTTCCTGAGGATCTAGGACTTCAGGCCCCGCTGCACAATCTCCAAGGAGTCAACCACTTGTCTGTGCAGCTGAGCCTGGAGACAAGGTGTCAGGGTAGACAGGGCGTAGACGACAATGACAGAGCACATAGTGCTATAGAATAGAGCACAGTGATCCACGGCGGTCGGAGGGCAAGGTGCCTGGGTCAGTTACTACTGCAGTCATCAGAATAGAAAAGTAATGCTGCCATGTGTTTGTCTAGTGTGTTAAATTTTTTAAATCACATTCTTAGCTCACCTCTTAGCTCACTTGGCTTTTTCAACAGCCCCGTGGGTGTGGAGATTATTCCCATGTTATGCTGGAGAAAACTAGAGCCCTGCCTGTGGCCAGCAGTACTAAGTGGTACAGAGAGCGTTTGTGCTGGATGTAGTGATTCCGACTTGCTGCCTTCCCCTCCCTCCTCTTGGGACCCAGTGCTGACCCAGGCGAGCCAGGCCCCGGGCCTCAGTCATCCCCACTATGGCCTCCCTTCTCCCATTTGTCTTTGGCTCCCCACTCCCCACCTCCCCTGCAGACCAGCAGGAGGGGATCTATAGGATGGGCTGGCAGCAGAGACAGGGACGCCACTGCAGGGAGATGGCAGTGCAGTGGAAAGTAACCCCCACCTCCATATGGGGGCTCCTCAGGCAGTAGGGGGTGACCATAGCCAGTACAGGCACCGCCAGCCAAGAGCTTGGCCAGAGGGACAGCACATGGGACAGCCCAGGGCAAGTGGACAGCACTAGGAGTCCATTCAGGAGTGCTGACTTGGGGGTGGCATGATTCTCCGCCCCAGCCACACTGCCCATCAGGCATGGCAGTCTTCTGAGGTGGGTTGTGGCCTGAAAGCCAAAAGCATGTGGACATACCCTTTCTGGGACGAGACAGGGTTCGTAGGAGAGGCCCTGGCTCTGCCAGTACCAGGTCCAAAGGTTTCCAAGTTGCTGGACCCAGGGTTCCCCTATTCTACAGGCCCTGGGAGCTCATCCATGTGGATCATTGAGTGCTAAGGCAAGGGAGCACCCAGAGCACCCACTGTACAGAGACCAAGACCACAGAGCCTCCCCTAGGCTGGGCCTGGACGCCCAACGGTGCTGAGAAAGGGCCTAAGGGAGCATAGCCAAGCCCCCACCAGTTACACAGAGGTAGACCCTGTTCTGCAAAGAACGGGAGTGGCGTTCCCACACAGTCTGCTCCTAGAGCTAGGGAGGCAGAGGGACAGACTGGGTGACATAGTGGCCCCCCTGGCTGCCCCAGGAGGGATCTGAAGGCAGACTGCCCGGTTTCTCAAACCGCCTTTCTCCTTTACCAAGTGTGTGGCCTCGGGCTTGTGATGTAACGTCTCCCCGTCTGGTCTCTATTAGGGGCATCATCACAGCACATGCCTCCTTGTTTGTTGAAAAGATTGCACGAGGTGATGCCTGTAGCTTGTGTAGAATCCTGCCTGGCCAAGTCGTGGAGTCAGTCAGTGGGCAGTAATTGAGAGCTACCATTATTATCCTGTTATCACGATTATACTCAGCAGGAGACAGACCTTTCCCAGGCTGGGCTCCAGCCCTTGAGAAGGTACCTACTTTGTGTCTTCTTCCCCCCTCCCCCAGGCCCTAGCTGGACTGCTGCACCTCGGCAACATCCGGTTTGCTGACTCCGGGGATGAGGCCCAGCCCTGCCGGCCGATGGATGATGGTAAGTGTGAGGGCGAGGGCAGGGGGCCTGCAGCTCAGGCTTTGGGTAGACACCTGGGGAGCGAGGCAGGCCCTGCCCAGAAAAGAGCCAACATTTGGTGGGATTGGGTGGGAGGGAGGCCAAAGGGTGAAATTTGGAATGTGTCCCTGAAGCCATCAGCTGTAGGGCCTTGCCCTGGGGAAGTTACTCCTCACCCTGTCTCTGGAAGGGCAGCATCATCCACAGACAAGAAAACGAGAGTGGGAGGATTTGTAAAGCGGTTTATCCCACACATGGAGGCGTGGACTGAGACACAGAAGTCCTGAGTTCAAGTCCTGCCTCTGCCATAGGCGAGTCTCAGGCCCACCAGCACCTAGGTTCACTCTGTCCCACTGGGTGGGTCGTGGTTCCACTGATGAGTCCGCAGTGCCTTGTGTGGAGGGCTGTTTGGATGGAGAGTGTTTGTGCCTCCCAGGCGCTGTCAGGACATCGGCCTTGCTGCTGCGGCTCCCAGAAGACCCACTGCTGGAGACACTGCGGATTCGAACCATCAGGGCAGGCAGGCAGCAGCAGGTGTTCCGGAAGCCCTGCTCCCAGGCCGAATGTGACACCCGCAGAGACTGTCTGGCCAAACTAGTCTATGCACGGTGAGCACTCTGGGCCCAGCCCCCTCCTGGGCTCCCCCCATCCGGACTTAGACCAGACACTGGCAGGCAGTAGGCCAGGCCCAGGGTGAGGGCTGCCAGATAAAGCAGACGGGTTTCTCTCCCTGCTCCCCGGATCCTTGCGGACAGCAGGGAGTGGCTCCTGGGCTTTCCCTGAGCAAGGCCTTTGGCCTCGATTCCAGAGTACTCTGTGGGGAAAGTTGCCACAGCCTGGTCTAGATTCAGCTCGTTATTAAAGTACAGGAGCCTGCCTTGACCTTGAGAGGTGAGGAATGCCTGCCTAGCTCTCCGCTGGCACGGCAGGCCCCAGAGTTGATGTGGGGCCCTCCCAACTCCAGGCACAGACCCGTGGGTGAACGGGCTCCTCTGTCTCCGTCCGCCCCTATACTCTTCATAGTCACCTGGGGAATTGATAGATGGTGATGGAGCCAGGAGCTTAGGCCGCCGTCCTGGGCAGCACTGTGCAGCAGGTGGGAGCCCAGAGCAGGTGGAAGGCAGGGGCCCTGGCCCTTTCCTGGTGGTTCTGTGGGCATCTCCACCCCTGGCCATGCAGTTAAGGCTGGTTTCTCACCCTGCATGCTGAGATCCTTCAGGGTGCCATTGAGGGTGTCCAGGGCCCAGAATTCTCTGAAATGACAGGACAGAACATGTGTGTGTGTGTGTGCGTGCTTGCACGCATATGCTTATGAGAAATTGGGCACCTAGTGAGGGGGTCCCCCTACTTTTAGGAACTTCTCAAAGAGCTCAGAGCCTAAGAGGCACTGCTGAAGGAGTAGGATGCTCTGAGTTGAAACTGACCCAGGGCAGCCGGGCCCAGACTGAACCCAGTTCGGCAAGAGACTCAGTTCCCACTCCCTTGAAGCTAATTTTAGGACAGAATTTCAGGCCAAGAATTTTTAAGGCTTTTGTGTCAAGTCATTGCAAAATTAGCAGATAAAGTGTGATGATCACAGACAGAGTGAGCCTCTAATCATAGAACATTCCAACATGGCAAGCAGGTCACTGTATCACTGGGTCACTCGTTTTTAGTACCTCAAATGGGTATTTGAAGCCCCTGTTGCAAAAATAGAAGCCATTTACTGAATTGAAAAAGGTTAGAGCAATTACTTAAAGAAACAGAAAGAAACCCCTTACATAGTGTTGTATGTTTCACCAAGTTGTACAGCAACCATCTCATCTCAGGGACGATGGTT
The DNA here is from genome assembly GCF_009834535.1 of Camelus ferus. Lineage (NCBI taxonomy): Eukaryota > Metazoa > Chordata > Mammalia > Artiodactyla > Camelidae > Camelus > Camelus ferus. The sequence continues at coordinate 3,219,136 of NC_045711.1, forward strand.
CCAGAGTGCAGGATACCACTGTCGACCTCGGGTGACACAGGGCCCACCTGTGCAGAACCGAGTGGAAGGATGTGGCCTGGCCTTGAGCTCCGGAGTCACACAAATTTTTTGATTTCTCAGTGCATAGAAAAGTTACATTTAACTCTATCATAGTCCCTTAGGTGCAACAGCTTTGTGTCTAAAAGAACAACGTACCTAATTTTAAATAACACTGTTGGAAAAATGGCGCTGATAGACTTGCCCGACACAGGTGTGCCACAGACCTTCAATTTATTTAAAAAAAAAATGTATCTGGGAGGCACCATAAAGTGAAGCACCATAAAACAAGGTGTGCTGCAGTCAGTCATGTGCTCAGTCTTGCTGGGGGGCAGGCCGGATTTCTGTGTGCCCAGGAACACGCACCACCACAGCCTACGTCTGCAGTGGGTGGAGACAGGATGGGCGGGAAACCAGAGGACAGGGTTTAGCCCTTCACCTGTCAGGCTCCAAAGACAGGTCCTCCAAGATGTGACACCCCGGCTGGAAGGGCAACTGTGCCACCCCTCAGGCTCAGCCTGACCCCTCTCCCCCAACCCCTGCAGGCTGTTTGACTGGCTGGTGTCGGTGATCAACAGCAGCGTCTGTGCAGACCCCGCCTCCTGGACCACTTTTATAGGTAGCAGGGGCTCACTCTCCCGGAGCCCTCCCTCAGAAAAAGGACAGGAGGGACCTGGATGGAGAGGCAGGACCCTGGGTCTGCTCCGGGCAGATCCTTTCTCTTCTCTGCACCCATCTCCTCACCCGTCCAGTGCCCACGCCTGACCGTCCACAGCTCTCCAGGCAGACTCAGTGGTGCCCAGGCCATGAGGGCCCTTCTCTCCCTGGAGGCCCAGCTCTGGTCTCAGGAGAGGAGTTGGGGGAGGGGGAGAAAGGGCTAGATTAGAAGAGACCTGGGGGGCATGATAGCCTTGTCAGAACCTGGGTGGGATAGTCAGATGGGGGAGGATGTAAAGCTCAGAGGTTAGTGGGATTGGTGACATCTGCTCACAGAATGGTGGAATTCTAGGCACCCACTGAGTGGTGAGACCCAGGCCATCCAAACTGGGTTAAATGCAGAAAATGTCCCCTGGGACCTGGTTCCCTCACACCTCATTCAGCCTCTTCCTGCTCTGAGTTCTGAGTGGGGCGCGAGGTGGAGACGGGAGCCGCCCTGGGGTGGGGTGGGGGGCCATGCCCACTGCCGGGGGTCATGCTCCCTCACCCTCGTCCCCAGGCTGCCAGGTATGAGGCTTCACCCTGCACTCCCGTGGTTCTCCAGTCCCCGCCTCCTCCCTGCACTGGCCCCACAGGTTCTCCCCTTCCTCGCAGGCCTGCTGGATGTTTACGGCTTTGAGTCGTTTCCCCACAACAGCCTGGAACAGTTGTGTATCAACTACGCCAACGAGAAGCTGCAGCAGCACTTCGTGGCTCACTACCTCAGGGCTCAGCAGGTAAGGGGTGGGCGGTCCTGCCTTCTGTCTCCCAGGGTCTGACCAGGGCCTTTAGCTCCTTTGATGCCGTTCTGGAACATGCTGCGGTGCTGAGGCCAGCCGAGGGATAGCCCATCTGGCCCTCAGACCACAGCTGCCTTCTGCCACGCCCCCACCCCACCCCCGATGTCTGCCCCTAGGAGGAATACGCAGTCGAGGGCCTGGAGTGGTCATTTGTCAACTACCAGGACAACCAGACCTGTCTGGATCTCATCGAGGGGAGCCCCATCAGCATCTGCTCCCTCATAAATGAGGTGGGGGGGGTCAGTTAGTGTGCTGAGCGCCGAGTTGGGCTCTGGGCTTTTCTGGGACCTTGAAGACCATCCTTTGCCCTCCCTGTGCCTCTGTCTCTCCATCTGCATAATGGGTTTGCTAGCCCTATGTCCCCTCTGTCTCAGGGTCACTGTGATGCCTGTGTGACAACTCCCCTGGGGTCCACGGGGTGGGGACTGTGAGGGTCGTGAGCCCCTCTCACTTCTGTGGCTGACTGCGCATCCCGGCCCACACAGGAGTGCCGCCTTAATCGGCCAAGCAGCGCAGCTCAGCTCCAGACACGCATTGAAAGCGCCCTGGCCGGCAGCCCCTGCCTGGGCCACAACAAGCTCAGCCCAGAGCCCAGCTTCGTCGTGCTGCATTACGCGGGGTCTGTGCGGTACCACACCGCGGGCCTGGTGGAGAAGAACAAGGTGAGGGCTGTGGTGGGAGCCGGCGGGAGGCGAGCTGCTGTCATTGCTGCGCGTGTGCGGACATTTCTGTTGTGCAACCTCTCCCTCCTGAACATCCTTCAGAACCCAGGGTCAGCTCTTGGGCCCACCTGTCTGAAGTCTCTGCTATCGGGCATGACCTGCCCAGAGATGACCCGTGTCACTCACTCTGGCTTCTAGGCATCCAGTGGACCAGCTCTGAGTCTCTCAGGCTCAGGCCCTGCCCTTCTTCTGGGGCCTGGGTGAGCCAGGCTGACAGCCCATGGACAGCCCAGGGTAGCACTCCACCTGTCCTCACCTGCTGTCCTTGTCCTTTTCCTGTAGGACCCCATTCCCCCTGAGCTGACCAGGCTCCTGCAGCAATCCCAGGACACCCTGCTCAAGGTGCTGTTTCCTGCCGACCCTGAAGAGAAGTCCCAGGAGGAGCCTTCTGGCCAGAGCAGGGCCCCAGTGTTGACCGTGGTGTCCAAGTTCAAGGTGGGTCTGGTGGTGCTGAGGAGACATGCTCAGTTCACTCACCCATCTCCAGTGCTTACTGAGCACCCCCAGGATTGGTGCTGTGTGCTGGGGAGCACTGATGAGTCAAGCAGACATGGTCCCGGTCTGCACAGAGCTGATAATTCCATTTGGAAGTCAGAGGTGGGAATCTGACAGATGGACTGTGGGCATAATTGATGTGACAGGAAGCTGAGGGGCCCGTGGGTGGCTGTGGGGCCTCTCACCTCCTGCTGATAGGGTGATTGTGGAAGAGCAGTGGTTACCAGAACCTCTGTGACCTGGTCCCCTAGCTTCCTGCTCAAACTCGTTCCTCCTCCAGTATCTTAAGCTTCTGCTGTCTCTCAGCCCTTGCACACTCTGCCTCCACTGCCTAGGGTGCCCCTCACAGTCTCTGCCTCCTGCAGGCCTCCCTGGAGCAGCTCCTGCAGGTCCTGCAGGCCACCACGCCCCACTACATTCGCTGCATCAAGCCCAACAGCCAGGGCCGGGCGCAGGCGCTCCACCGGGAGGAGGTAACACGCTGGGCCAGAGCTGCTTCGGGGGGCCCCAGCCAGCCAAGGCCCCGGAGGGGTGAAAGGCAGGGCATCTGCTCCGAGTGGAGTGACGTTAGGGACGGCTTATCTCCCCAGCTCTGGCAGGACAGTCATGTCTGGTTGTGTGGTCTGTGCACTGCACAGTGGCCCAACCATAGAAGGCGAGTAGGGGCTTCAGTGCATCTTACTCTCTGCTCACAAAGCCGTGGGCCCAGACGAGGGACAGGCTGCCCAGAGGAAGGGGTATCTTCTGTGATTAGCTGAAACTCTGTGTCACCTACCAGATCGGGCCCAGCATGGCAGTTTCTGACTAGAAGTATAGTTTCTAAAATTTGCACAAAAGCACTCCGTGGCCAGTAGCTGCCCTTTGCCATGTGGAGGGATGTGGATGAGGTGTGAGTGCTGGACGATGCTGGAGAGTGTCCCACAGTCACTGGTAGACGTGGCCTTAGGGTTCATAGCCAGGGCCGCTGCTGTGTGGTAAAGACCTTGGTCAGGTCCTGGAAGAATCTGCAGGATATAACTTCTCCTGCCCCTCAGCTGTGACTCACTTGTTGCCTGCAGAATATAAGGTAAATAAAAGTAGAAATGGGTTGGCTGCACTGTGAGGCAAAGTCGGGAGTGGTGAGACAGCCAGGACCGGCACTCATCTCGGCTGTACTAGAAGCCAGGCTTCAGGTAAGGGGACCTGGGGCCATCAGAACCCTTTCCAGTAACGAGATTTTCTCAGGGTCTCTTGATTTCTCACTGCCCAAAGAGTGTCCCCCATCAGCTGAGCCTCAGGAGAGCCTGCAGTCCCATGCCAACAGGACCGAGGGAGGAGTGGCATTTCTGGCCTGCTGGCCCCACACTGCAGGTGCCCAGCCTGTCTCCCCACCTCTGCAGGTCCTGAACCAGCTGGAGGCCTGTGGCCTCGTGGAGACCATCCATATCAGTGCCGCCGGCTTCCCCATCCGGTGAGTGGGCGGGTCCATCCAGAGTAGGGGTCAGGGCCAATGCCAAGGTGGAGCTTGGGGCGCAGGTCAGACAACAGCCTGCTCAGCCCAGAGCAGGATGTGGAGATGGAGAGAGAGAGGCGGGTCCCCAGAAGTGGACATAGAGCTGTAAGGCTGGGCTCGCTTTCCATGCACTGTTTTATGGCAGGTGAGAGGGCGAGACTCACCTTGCTTGTTCACTGATATGTTTCTAGTGTGTATCAGTGAATAAGGAAGGTGAGTCTTGCCCTCTTGGGGTGTACATTGCTGTGGAAACAAGAACAAGAAATATAAAGCTAATCAGAGCTGGGAAAGGAAAAAAATGCCGTTAGGTAGACTAGGTCAGGGCTGGTCAGGGAGGGGCCCTATGGGGAGCGACCTGGCCTAGGAAGACCTGGGGGAGGAGAGAGCATCCAGACCCAGGGAGCAGCAACCACAGAGTTCCCAGGTTAGGACCTGAGAGATGCTGAAGTGACCGGAGCACAGCAAACTGGGAGGACGGTAGAGGGGGGCAGAAACCACACCCGCAGAGCCCGTACGCCACGTGAAGACCGCAGTTGTCTGAGTGCCGTGGGAGCTGCTGGACGTCATAGGAAGGGATGCTATGTGGCTGGATGTAGGGCCAGGAGAGAAGGGAGGAGATAGGTGGGAGGCTGTTACAATTGTACAGGCAAGATGGTGGCCCAGTGAAAAATGGAGAGAATTGAGTAGAATTGGAGTATGGCTTATGATAGAAATTGGACCGTGGATTAACCGACCATGGGGTACTGGGCAGAGAAGCTGTAGACTTCCAGGCTGCAGAAGGAACTTCCAGGCTTTTGTCTGAGACAAGTGGATGGTTTGGGGGAGGGTCAGATTGGAAATGGAGGCGTACGTAAGGGTCTGTCCTCTGTGACTTTTAACACCATGAGCGAGGAGGAAACCACAGGGGTAGAGGGAAGAGGTCTGTGGCCATTCCCTGAGGAATGCTCATGTTTAGAGAGAGGGTGGATGATAAGAAACCAGCAACAACTTGGAAGGAGTCAAGGTGAAGGAGAAAACCGAGACTGTGGGTGTCCTGGAGGTTGAGAGCTTGCAAGCTCTACAAGGAAGGGGTCAGGGGGGCACCTGCTGCCCAGAGGCCAGAGCGCTGACACCTGCATTTGGTGGCATGGTGTTTGCTGATGGCTGCCCTGAGAGCCACACTGCTGCCGTGTTGGGGACAGAAGCCAGACTCAGGAGGAAATACAGCTGTTCAGAGAAGCTTGGCTGTGAAGGGGAGGAGAGAGGTCAGGAGGAAGCAGAGGAGGCCATGGGGTCAGAGGGGAGTGGTGGCAGGCATGCCGAGCACCTGTGCACGGGTAGGGTGACCTGCTTGTCTAGGGAGAGGCCGGCGAGCCCCCTCGGGAGGAAGCAGGTTGCAAATCCCCTCGTGAAAGAGCAAGACTCGGCCTGGGGAGGACCAAGCCCGCAGGAGGAGCCAGCCCGGCGTACAGTGGCCTCCACCGGCTTCTGGCCGAGTGACCCTAGTAATGTCATCCATTCAGTGGGCGGTCAGGGCAGCACATGGCTGGGGGTTGAGGAGATTAAACTCCTGACTCACAGATGAAGTCACTTCATCTCTCCTTCTGCCTGCTTTGCCTTCCAGGGTCTCTCACCGGACCTTCGTGGAGCGGTATGCGTCACTGAGAAGGCTCCATCCTCGTGCACCCCCCGACCCCCACAGCCCATCTCCAGATGAAGGGCACTCAGGTGAGGCCGCCCATTTGCTAGTCATTTGTTCACCCAGTTTCCTGAGCACCTACCTGGGCCATCTCAGGGCGAGGGGCTGGGACTTCAGAGATGAATAAAACACAGCCCTGCCCTCATGGCTCTCAATTCAGTGGCGGAAGCAGACTAACAGAAGACAGTTAAACAGTGGGGAAAGTGGACGGGCGGAGTTAGGGACAGGTGCTGTGGGTAGTGCTGTATGAATCGGCGGGAAGGCTTCCTGGAGGAGGGGGTGTCTGAGGCTAGATGAGATTAGCCAGGTGAAGGGCATTCTACAGGCAGGAGACAGCTGTATGTGAGGAGCTCCAGGATTCAATGTCGCTGGCTCTTAAAGGCAGAGGACAGTGGGAGGTGAGGCTGGGGTAGAGGCAGGGCACAGTCACAGAAGCTGGACTTTATTCTCTGGGCAGATGGGAGGCAGTTGCGGGTAAGAAGGGAGTGACGCCAGCATCAGTGCTCTCTGGAGGAGCCCCATGGTTGACCAGAGGAGACAGAAGCTAGAGATGTGGGCCCAGCCAGGAAATGCTGGGAAGAGATTGGTCAGCATTTGATTAGATGGAGAGGATAGAACTGGCCACGCCCAGCCAGTGGGGAAGAGAGGTCCGGGGAGGCCGCTGAGCCCTGCCGGTGCTGCCGTGCACTCCGGGTCCCTGGACTCATGCAGTGGAGACGACTGCGAGCTTCAACCTCAAGGGCAAGGTCTTGTCTTCGGGGGGCTGTCGCATGTGGCGTCACTGAGGCTGAGAAGGCCCCAGGCACAGGTGGAGGGAGAAGAGGCCAAGGACAGGGTGTGGGGCCCCACCCACCCGCCCAGCACTATCCCAGGACCCAAACCCAGGTGGGACAGTTCTGCTTTGTTTTTCCCCTCTCTCGGGCACTGTTTCGTCACTTTCCTTTCATCCTTTCTCCCCACCTCTCTCTCTTCCCGCATCTCCATGGTGTGCTCTCCTGTTCTGTGTCTCTTGCCCAAAGCTCCCTGGGCCCTGGTTGATTTTGCTGTTTCTCGTCTGCGCATCTCCTTTGGCAGCCTCTGTCCCCAGAGAGGCACTGGGCAGCTAGAGGTGGTCAGAGCCCTCAGGTAAACCCTCCCTCTACAGGAGTCAGCCCTGCGAGGTGCGGGAGGGCGGACAGGGGGACCCACCGGACCTCCACGGGCCTGGGATTTGTTCTTCCTCTTCCCCCGTCCATGGCGGGGAGAGCTCAGGGCCAGAGGGGGCAGCCTGACTGCTCTGTTTGCCCCTCAGCATGTTTGGGGCCTTGGAAACAGATGCTGGCTGAGCAGCCTGGGGGGCCAGGTGCCAAGTGCCCTTCACTACCCTGCCCAAAAGGACTCACAGGAATGGAGGCTGCAGGCCAGTCCAGGGCACAGCCTTACATGGGACTCAGATGCCTCAGAACAGTCAGGGGCCCAAGGGACAAAAGGGGGCCACCTCTGGCCTCCTCCAAAAAAGGAAGGAGGTAGAAATGGTTAGAGGCAAGAATAGCAGGAAAGAAGCCTACGGAATGTAAGGGAGACCAGACCAGTTCCTTAAGGCCACAGAAGTGTAGAGGACAGAGCACTATCGGGACCTCTCTCTCCTCTGCCCCAGAAGGGTCTCCACATGCTGAGCAGGCCACACTGCGAGCCCTCCTCCAGGACATCCTCCACACTCTGCCAGCTCTGGAAGCAGCCACACCAGCTGCCCCAGCGGGGGCCACACCAGCGCCGGTGCACTGTGGCAGGACCAAGGTGTTCATGACTGACGCCACGGTAAGCTTATCTGGGATGCACAGTGGCCAGCCACGTGCTGTCCTCGGCAGGCCAGGGTCTGGGCCCTCCTCCGGGCAGGGGGAGGAGAGGCTGAGGACCTCCGTGGATGTGCCTTCCCCCAGCTGGAGCTTCTGGAACGTGGGCGCGCCCAGGTGCTGGAGCAGTGTGCCCGCTGCATCCAGGCGGGATGGAGGCGACACCGGCGCCGTGAGCAGGAGAGGCGGAGGCGGGCCGCCGTGTGCATCCAGGCAGGTAGGAGAGGGTGCGGGCGCGCAGCCATTGCTCCAGGCCAGCTGCTGGGCCTCAGTCAGCACGTCAGCAACCACCCCACAGACGCCTGTTTCCTCTGAAATGCTCCTCACTGAGCCCCATGTGCCAAAGCTGCGTCCCAGCCTCAAGATGGTCCCTGCACGTCCCTGTGGTGTGCCAGGATTCAAATTCCCGGTCCCTCACCCAGAGGTGTGTCCAGTTCAGTGGTGCTCTGTAGGTAGCAGAGGCTAAAAATCTGCCTTTAATTACCCTCTCCCAGACCTAGGTAGCTATTTCTGCCGCCTTTTTTCCCTTCCTGACAACTCATATCAATACCTGGGCTCCCCGGGCTTGTTACGAGTTTGAGAAGGTAAAAACCGACAAGATTTGATTGAGCAAGGAACAGACTGTATGAACCACGACACAGCAAAAATACTAGAAGCAACCCAAATAGCTGACAGTGCTGGAGCCATGGCTGCATTATGGACCATCCTTATGATCCAGCTAAGAAGTCTTTTTGAAGAATACTTTAAATTTATTGGAAAACCATTTTTCCAATATGATGTCAAACTACATACACATCAGGACAGCACCACCTTTGTACGTTGTGTTTTGTTGTGTACAGGCATTAAAAAAAAAGGAAATACTGTAGAACTATCTGGGTTGGTGAGAACAGGGGACTTACTATGTCTTCAAACTTTTTAGTTTTGCAAAATCCAAATGTCCTAGTATTTAATGGAATAGCCCCTTTTCTGAATAGGACTGTACCAAAAAGAATCAGAAAATGCTGAAATTTCAAGAGAAGAAAATTTAAATTGCCACATTCGGTTCCCCATCCGACAGCTTTGACCTTCACTAGTGTGTGGCTATATGTTGGTACCATTCGTGGATTCATAAAGCAAGTAGGCAAATTCAACTGAAGGTCTCCCCTACAAAAAAGGAGAGGCAGACAACTCAGACCCCTCCTGTTCCCCGGGCATTGCCCCAGACTGAGCCCAAGGTGACCCCATGGCAGCTGCCCCTTCGATGCAGGTGTCTCTGAGCCTGGGCAGTCTGAGTGGTGGTTTTCAGAGCCAGGTTTGCTTCGCGTGTTGGCTTTAGTACCTGACCTTACGTGGTGGCACAGGCAGCCATTCGTGCAGACTTTCACAGTGGCTCTGGTGTTGCTGCAGCCGGGTGACCAAGAACTCTAACGAACGTTTTATTGTTTCCTGTTTCCGGCAAACCCCTTAGCCATTCGTTCCTGGCTGACTCGGAAGCACATCCAGAGGCTGCACGCGGCCGCCACGGTCATCAAGCGCGCGTGGCGGCGGTGGGGAGTGAGTACCGGCCTGTGAAGCTGGGGTGGGCAGTGATGTTTTGGACCCAGGTTGGAGTGCTGGCCCCGCCACTGCAGAATGGATGGGTGGCCCCGTGTCTCAAGTGGGCACAGCACCACCCACACTGCAGGACGGCTGTGACACGGCGGGAGTGGCACAGGCAACTGTGGGAATGTACTAAAAACCATGGAATTGTACACTTTAGAGGGGTGAATTTGATGGTATAGCAATTAGATCTCAATAAGGCTATACATTTTGGGGGGTTAATTTTTGCTTTTATTTGCCAGTGCAACTTAACTACAGTGGCTTACAAACCTTTTTGACCTAAAAGATACATTTTACATCACAATCCAGCACACACACACATACACGTATATAACTGAAACCAAAGTTTTGCCCAAAATGTCTACCCTGAGTTTCCTTGTTTTTAAGACTCTTTTTTTCCCCCAGCAGTTTTAGATTTACAACAAAATTGACAGGCAGGTACAGGAATTTCCCATATACCCCTCTCCACACATATGTGTAGTCATTATTTTTATTTACCAGAGTGGTACTTTTTCTTTTTTTAAGCCAAGGATGAACGTACGTTGACACATCATAGTCAAAGTCCACAGTCCTCCTTAGTTTGGACAAAAGTATAATGACAAAGATAGCCATTGTTCTAATGTCATAAAGTAGTTTCACTGCTCTAAAAACCTTCTGTCCTTCAGAATAGCATATGGAATCTCTCTTTTCCCTTGAAAGGAGGTTCAAAGCCTTCATGTCTGTAATGACCACTCTTGGCCCGCCCATGCATGGACCAGACAGGCTCTGGGTGGCAAATTCCCCCACTAAATACTGTGGCTTTTCTTCCAGTAGTGAGCCCTGTCCCACTGGTCCTGCCCAGCAGCCATGTGGAGGTGCAGGGGGACACGTGTAGCATATGTGTTCATAGGAAGGCCCCCAGTTTGCGGCCCCTTGTCACAGCGAGCCCAGATTCCTGTCGGGTGTGTTGTGAACAGAGGCGCCATCTCTTCAGGCCCCCTGCTCTGAGCACACCCCCAAGGCTAGTGTTTTCTAAGGCAGCGTGTGTAAGGCCTAAGCACAGCTGCCTTGGGTATAAAGTTGTGCCACACCGAGCCAGGTGCCCTTAACAGCGTCACCTTGTTAAGCTGAATGTTATATTAATTATATATTTCATATAATTATATATATATACACACTATATAACCAAATACTATGTTTGGTTTCTGTTTTCCGTTAAGAGACCTAGTAAATCGATAGCTATAAAGTCGTGTTCTCTTTTTAAGATCAGAATGGCCTTCCTTGCTTCTAAAGAACTGGATGGTGTGGAAGAAAAACACTCATCTCAAGCTCCTCGTTCCCCAAGCTCCTTCCCACCGCCCCTGGCACAGACCAAGCTCCTGCGGGCAGTAACCCACCTCTGGCCCCTGGGACTGGTCCTGGCCAACGCGGCTGTGGGTGTTCATGGCTTTCCGAGGAAACTGGTGGTCTTTGCCTGCCTCCAGCTCCCTGTGGGCAGCCCCAGTGGCTACACTGTGCAGGCGCAGACAGCACAAGAACAAGCTGGTATCATGTCCATCCGAGCACTGCCTCAGGTAAGCCGTGTGACGGGATGACGTCCTGCCACGACAGCTCCGGGTCCCTCACACCCCACTGTGGAGGGGTGGGGGGCAAAGCCTGCGAGTCCACAGCAGGAGCAGGACCGAGGCTGGGACAAGAGCCGTCCTAACCCTGCTGGCGAAACCAGAAGCCTGTGCCTCCCTGATGGCTGCAGGTTGGACTGTTCCCAGCATTACGACCAGGAGTTTCCCAGAGCCCTTTCACTTTTTAAAACTGCTTCTATGTGTCTTAGTATCACCTCTGTACCTTTACGTCAGTCCCACTTTCAAAAAATTGGGGTTGTGATGACAGCTTATTTCCCTCCAATGGCAGTGGATTTGGTATCATGTTTTCCTCAAGTTATATTCCTTGGTTTATCCTCTTCCAGCTGAGGAGATGACAAGCAGGTAAGTCAGTGGTCTGAGTGCTGTGTTTTTAGGTTATGGGCCACCAGGAAAAAGAGCCAGCCAGCACAGAAAATGGGCTAATACTCAATCAACCTACTACATGGGGCCACAGCAAGGATTAAGTGACACTGGCAAGCCAGAAGGAAGGAAATGTTGATTTCCTACGAGAGTGATTCCTATAGGACATAATCTGGATGAAATTTCCAAGACCACACACAGGCCAGCCAGAGCGTAAACAGAAGTGTAATCTTTCATCTTTCCAGCTCTGAGCCTTCATAAGAATATGACAGGCGATACTCCTAATAGGGGAGCGATCCCTCCTAGTGTCTCCTCATCTGTCTGAGTGGGTGTGGAACTTTACATTTTAATACTGCTTTGGGCTCTGCCACTGTTTAAGAGTAAGGAGAAAAAACACTTAGTAACTCAATCCTGCTACCGCTGTGACTCTCACCAGTACCTATGTGTCCCCACTCCCTGCATTTCTAGCATTTGCTCTGGGAGGTACCTTTGGCCCTGGCACCCGTGGGAGCCGGGGTTAAGCTGCATCTCTCTCCCCAGGGCTCGATAAAGTTTCACTGCAGGAAGTCTCCACTACGCTATGCTGATATCTGCCCTGAACCGCTGCCCAACAGTGCTACTGGCTTTAATCAGATCTTGCTGGAAAGACACAGGCTGGGCCACGTGTGATCTCGTCTCACCTTCATCCTCACCTGGCTGCGCCATCCTTGGTGCCTTTGTTCCTGCAAGGCCTTTACCTGCCAGCTGCCTTGCCAAAGACATTTAATCCACACACGGCTGCCAAACGACTCCCACAGTGACCCTGAGCACCCGTGGGAGAGCAATGGCTCCAGCCTGCAGGCCAGCGGCTGTGCCCGTGAGCCCGGGGCTCTGATCTACACCTCAAGCCCGGACAAATGTCAGGGTTGGTAGTTACCAAACCAGGATTAAGAAACGTCAGGGCTACAGAGAACTTCATTTTACTACCTTCAGAGATCCAACTCCACGGTGCTGGCCATCACTACAGTGGGTACCCCCTCCCTCAAACCCAGTAGGCAAAGTCAGCTTGAAATCAGCTCTAAAATTTTGGCTGGAGGAAATTTTGCATTTTAGTTCCTTTAAAAGGAACAAAACCTTAACTATTTAAATATTTGTTGATTTATTTAATGTAATTTCAAGCAATTATATGCAATTACATTATGAATCAAGAAGGACGAGCAATGCAATGTACCACAGAACCACCACATCTTAATTTTACTTAGAAACACTGAGCAAGTTTTAATTCAAGTGGGTGTAAAACTTGTCTTAACTGTACCAAAAATAAAACATTTAAAAATAACCATTTGAATGTCAAGTTCTTGCTCCACAGAGGGTTCTCCACCTTGAGTACTTCCACCTGCCTTCACCACAGCCCACAGAGATAAAGATGCACGGGACCTACCCGGCGTCAGCTGCTCCATGTCCTGGAAAGCGCCACCCTTGCTTGGACCCTTCACTGGCTGGTCTCCTGGGAGGAGCAGGCAGGGTCTGGGAGTCCAGCACATGCTTAAGCAGGCAGCACAATAAATCCATCTTAAGGATCTTCATTCTGGGATGGTTCCACAATCCTTAAACAGCAGTCAGCAAACTCCACGAACAGGGGCTCCTGCATGCAGGCTCTCATGAGCTTTGCCTTGTTGTCCGCCTGATCGAGGCTGACCATCAACTGTCGAAGGTGTGGATTGAGCAGTAAGCTTCTCAGTGCTGCAGACTCCCCTTAAAGATGAACAGGGGAAGAGAGCCAAGCTGAGTTCAAGGTGGGGGGAACAGGCAGAGACAGCTGAAAGCTAAATGTTTCAAATGTAATCCACATCAAGGATGCTGCATCCCCTTACCCTTTCAACCCACACATTAGGTCAGCATATCAGGTGATCTCCAAGTCAAATACTATCAGATTCTTGTTATTGGTATCTTTGTAAATCATGCCATTTCAGCACAAATACAGAGAACAACAGCATTAAGTTGTTGGCCTGTTTTCTTTACAGGTATAAAGGTTCTCATTGGTAACGACAGTTACACCAAACACTCCGAATGGTGTTTCAGCAAGTGTTCCAGCATGAAGCAGGCTCAGTAGCAGGGAACTGACACTAACGTCTGTCCGGTGCTTTACAGGTTACAAAATTGTTCACACCTATCCCCAGCTCAGCTCCTACCTCAGACTAACTAATCACTCCCACAGGACTGGGTGCAAAGCACCACCTCTGGGAAATGGGAAGAATGAAAATAGTGCCACCTGTAGGACGTGCACTGGCCCATTAATTATACACGTAACAGAAATGCAATCCTACAAAAATGCGGGGCAGTATTAATACTGTGTTCCTCTGAAAAATCAAATCCTGGGATGACCCAGTCTGCATGAATGGCTGGGCTGTAACGTGAGCACTGGGAACGTGGGAATAAATGCATCCCCTGACTAGTGTGAGAGAGAGAAACTGCTACAAAGTGCTGTGAGTGGTGAATTACAGGGCACCACGGGAAGCCGAAAAAGTGCCTAATTCTGAAGGCGAGATAAAAGGTCAAGAGAAGTTTAGCTGAGAAAAGGAAACTTGAACTAAGCACCAAACGAGAAGAATTTTGCCAGCTCACAAAACCAGTAGGATTCCAGGCCAAGGCTGGGAGCTGTGGAAGCCCTGTGTGTTTGCAGAATCATGTGGCTGGAAGGGCTCCGCACTGAAGTATTTAATAGCTCTAAACAAGCACAGCATAGACTTACCTAAATTCTTTAAATTCTGCAAAGAAACTCTATCTTCTTCCTCATCACTATCGAGAAAGTCAGCTACAGAGTCGTCGTCATCGTCATCTACAGAATATAACACAATCAGCTGCACGTGACTAAAAAAGCAAGCCTAGGTGGCAGATTCTAACGACGACTCCAATAGATAAAAACGTACGTCCACACAGGGGACAGAGCAGGCAGGTGCCCGTAAGGATATAAAAGTAACCTATTCCTTCTCTGGAATCCGTGACTGTACCAACACTCCTCTAGGAGAGTGAAAGAATTGGTGACTTTAACAAATGCACCCCAGTGTTCACACGCTTACTCTGTGCATTTGGTCCTTGAACTTAGAGCCCAATTTTCCAATTCTTACCACCCAATGTCCCCTCCCTATTTAACAGCTCCAGCCCTGTCATGAGCCAAAAAACTAGGTGCTCTGTAAAAGCCTGCTGACATGAGTCCCCTGGGTTTTCAGCATGGGCAGAAATTTCTGGCAATGCCTGAATCCAACAAGGAAGTTTATCAAAGGGCAGAAGCGGGCCATCCCCCGACTGTGAATATTCAACACCTCTTTGGTGGCATCAGGAAGGGCTGCTTTCAGAGCCTGGCCCGGTGCATGACACCCAGGAGGCACTACTGAAAGGCTAGATGGATGGAAAGGATGGCAGCCCATTCCTGCTATAAGCTGTGAAAAGATGCCAGCAGCAGCAAGGCCAAAGGCAGCCTCTCCGCTGGACCCAGCTCAGGTGACAGGCCCAGGGAGGGCTACCTGAAGCCGTGACTAGAAAGGCTCCCTGCCAGCAGGGTCCACCCTTCACTCCTAGCCACAGCTATGGCCTTTCTCCCCTCTGCCTCCTACCCCCACTCTTCACCACCTGCACCTTCGGGCTGCTCTGTAGTATCACCGGATGACACGTGCCCCCACCCGCCGTGCCCAGGGCTGAGGGAGCTGCTGCTCCCTAATGAAGCCACCGTTCTTGACTCCCAGCCCCAATCCAAGCCTCCTCGCCTCTTTTCTTTCAATGTGTTCTATTTGAAAACCCTTTTCCAGATTGGTTTATTTGGTGTCAACCCAACCCACCTTTGTCTTCCACGGGCTTTTTAGTTTTTGCAGTAAGAGCTGGTATTTTTTTCTGAACAGGATGCGTTTCAGGGTTGCACTGCTCTGAAAGAGAGACACAAATGACAGGTGCGCATCACCTCCATTTGAGTGACAGGGCTGCACCTCCCCACCAGCCAGCATCTGGGGAGGAAGCATATGTACGGGGTAACAGAAGTGGGTGGGGACAGAGAAAGTGAGAGATCCAACCAAGAGGCAGTAGAAGAAAACAAGCAAGCCTGAGCCTGGCAGGAGGGCCGAGGAAGCAGGCCTCGTGCACCCCTACCGCCTGACCCCATCCTCCTGTAATAGGGAAGAACATGTCTGACTCCACTGTTAGATCTGTTTCCTTTTCTTTAACCTTTGTATTCTATTGCTTTTGCTACAAGTTAAGAATGTTGTCTATAGCCTAAAATATACAGGACAGCCCATTCTCAAGGCTGCGACCTTTAAAAGTGTAACACTTTTCCATTCATATAGAGATAAAAAGTTGCAGAATAGAGAAAAACATTTGTCTTGTTGGAGGTTTACAGGAACACCACCACCTGACCTATGTGGACAGCTGCAAGAACAAAGATTCCAACACCAAGAAGTTTGTGGCAACCAACCACTTTAGTATAAAAGAAGCCTGAATTCTAACTCAGATAAGATGCTTCTTTGGGACACTAGTCAACTATCTTCTCAGTTAGCTGGCTTTCTGAATAAACTCACTATTCCTTGCCCCAACAACTCAATTTATTAGCCTGTCGTTCAGCAAGCGGTACAAGATTGGACTTGGTAACACTCCTTGCCCTGCCTAACTGCACAGAGCTTTCACCATGATTTGGTAGCACACCGACTTCAATTAGCATGAAACTATGTTCTCAGCAGTTTCAGATACCAAATTTGCACGTACCATGTGCTACTGGGAATACACAGATGAAAGTCATCAGGCCCACCTCGGAGGGGTTTAAGACATGGACTAGATGGGAAAAGTCTGATATAAGTCACCTGAGAGGACCAGGAGATAAAAGGGGAAGGCGCTGCCAGGTGAAAAGAGCGTTCTGGGCAGAGAGAAAGGTCTCTGGTTGGTCTTGACCCTTGAAAGGATAGTCAGGTACAAGGAGATGGTAATAAGCGACTGCCAACTCATGAGGCTTGCCCCATGCCTGGCAGGTGGCTGGGTCACAAGTGGAGGGAAGCCAAGCAAAAGAATGCCACACACAGGTCTGCCTTTCTTCCCCAGACCAGCATCTCTCAGCAAGAGTGCTGTGCTGAGGGCAGAAAGGTCTTTAGCGGCATAGGATAACCTCACACAAATGTTTATGTGAGTCAATATCAACTAAATAATAAATAAAGACTGTTTATGTGAGTCAATACCAATACCAGAAGTACCACCAACTCCTCCCCACTATTGTGACCACGTGTCTCCACAGGGAGAGCAAAACCCAGATTAAGAATACCTGAAAGAGAAACTAGACTTTTCAACAAGGAGGTGAATTGCTCAAATTTGTATTTCAGAAAAAAATCACCCAGGCAGCAGCAAGGCCACGACGTTAGTTGAGCTTTTGACTGCCCTAGGGGTTCTTGGAGGGGCTGCAGGATCAGAGCTAAGTGTTCCAGACCCAGCTCCCCAACCCTATTTCCAGCAAAGCAGTTCTACTTCTTCCCTGTCTTGAGCTGAAAAGTTTTTTTTTTTTTAATGCTCCAGAAATATTAAGGTTTAAAAAAAAAGTCGTCAGCGGGGGGGGGGGGGGGGCGCGACGGGAGGTGGTGTGTTCTTGAAACTGTAGAAAAACCACCAATGAGGAACTATAACATAAGTCACCGAGAGAGGTAGTGGGACAGGGTCGTTGAGGATTGAAAAGAGACGCCGGATTAGAAAGGCATAAAATGTAGACTTGACAATATTAACAGCCAACAGCGTTGCTCCTAATTGTAAACAGGTCTACCTCAACGTTTCTATCAAACTACTATTCAAAAGAAAAACAATGTTAACCTCAGCCAACACAGCTTCTTCCAAACAGTGCGGAGCTGCGTCAGAACACTAAGAGGAAGGAATAGCTAAGATAGATTTCTGCGGCGAAACCAGTCGGCTACTTTTAAAGAAAAAGATGTAGAAGGGAGAGCAGGGCAGAGAAAAGATTTTAGATTGTTCAAAACCCCGAGAGCCACTCCCAGGTAAAGGACTCCCCCCGCCCCCAAACCTAGGGCTCCCCAAGGATCTGACGCAACAGGAGAGCGGCCTGAACCGTCCAAGTCCCCGAGACAGCGGCAGACATCGGGGCTGCCGCGCACAAGGAGGGGCCCTCACCTTTGTGCTTCCGGAAGCAGGCCACGGAGCAGCTGGAACAACAAAAGCCACAGGCCGCGTCAGTCCCGCAGGCCGCGCGGACCCTCCCGCCGCCCGTCCCCCTGCCCTCAACGACCCCCGGCACTCACTAGGGCACGTGGCAAGCGGGGCAGCGGTACTTCGGCTTCTCCAAGCAGATCACGCAGACGACGTTGCTGCAACTAAGCGACGCCATGGTCTTTCCCGGCACTCGCTCCCTCCCCGGCGCGCCGGCCTCACGCCGCGGGGCCCACCTGCACGCCTATTTCTCCGTTTCCTCAACCAGGACCAATCAGCGCGCAGCACTTACTGGCAGGCAAAAGCAATGGATTGATCCTGCTCGTTTCCCCAGGCCTGAGAAGTAAAACGTCGATGCACTCGATGTGCATCCAGCCGCCGCTATCAGAGACTTCCTTGATTAGGTCACGTTGTCGAAGGACTTATCCATCACTGTCCCTATGCGGCCGTGTGACTTGGAGCAAGTTATTGTCACTCTCCAGCTCTGTTGCCCACATATACGTAAAAAGATAAATGTCCTTTATCTTCTGGCTTGCACTTTTTCAGTCTTGCACAGGCACTGGGTTCTCCTCGCACATCTCATTTATCTTTAGGCGAAGTCCAGACCTAGGCCAAACCGGACTTGGTTAGATCATGTGACACTCATATGCCCTTCCCAGCCTAGACCATTTTTCTCACAGGAAAGGAAGAGGCCTGGCCGCTGACTAATGTTTATGGAGCTCCAACTGTGAGTACTGCACTGCCCAGACGCTGGGCTGGGGATACCTGGGGATTAGCAGGTGTGGTCTCTGCCTTCTGGGAGTTTAAGGCTTAGAGTGAAGGCAGGAGGAAGAGGTGGGAGGGAGACTCAGTCTTAGATTCGTACAGGTAATAGCCTGCAATTGCTCACCCTAGAGTGAGTGCCTTCTTAAATTTTGCACCCTAGGCTCTTCACTACCCTCACCCTAGTCCCAGCCCTGAGTAGACAGATTGGCCTGGGGAACAGAAGAGTGACCTCTGGCCCAAAGGTGGCGATCCTGGTCCAGATAGGTGAACTGTGATGGGCCTTGAATGCCACCTCAGGCTTTAGGAATGAACAAAGTCACATTATATTGGGAGCCCTGCTCCTCCTCAAAGCCTTGAGCATTGCCCAGCCTAACCAGAGCTCCAACCTCACATGTGCAGTGCCCTCTGAGGGCCATAAGTCACCCTCACCTCCAAGGACCTCCCCCTTAGTGTTGGCCCATCAGCCCTCAGTATCTCACTAAGGCCCCCCGACTACTGTTATGTCTGCTGGGATAAACTGGCTACAACTAAGGCAGCCATTCGAGTCTTAACTCAAACCCCTCCCTGGCTGTGTGACTTGGAGAGATTGGCTACCCTCTCTGAGCTTCCTCATCTATTAGAGTGGATGTTCAGGCCTACTTTCCTGAGCTGCTGTGAGGCAGAGAGGAGACTGTAAAAAGGTCTGTGATCTGAAGTGCTACAAAGGTTATTTATGTCATGTCTAGAATGAGTCTGTAACTCTCCAGGAGCTCTGGTCCTGACCTCATGAGCACAGGTCCCAGGTCCCAGGTCCCAAGTCCCTTGAGGCCAGGGTCTTGGAGCTCAGGTCCCTCGAGAAGGAATACACTAGGGTTGAGCCATGCTAGGGTTGGGCTTGAGGAACTATCCCTCCCTTGGCTTTGTTAGCCTTAAGGATGCTGTCCAGTCATCAGTGCTGAAGTGTCATGCGTCCCCCTGGCTGCCCAGCATGCAGCTGCCCCTGCCTCCAGCCTCTAACTAGAATTGAGCCCAAAACCCAAGACATGCCCACACTGACTCAATAATCTGCGGCACTCCTTATATTCCTCGACAGTTGTGACCACTGCTGGTTTAAACCAGAAATATTCCAGAAAGTCAGTGCTTAACTGGGAAGGCCAGAGGTCAGTGACTTGTCTAGGCCACACTTGAATCCTGTGCCCTGTCTGGTACTGGTACAAATTCACCCACTATGGGCATCACCATTCCCCACCCCATATTCTTCCTTGGAGTTGTACTTGGAGGCTGAGGCCATGGAGACTCAATTTTCAGGGGCTCAACCTGACCCCACTCCACATCCAAACCATGCTGAGTTTTCTACCTTTGGGTCCAGAGATGGTGACTCCAGAAAAAAGAAAATTCCTGGAATTCCTCATGCACATTCCACTCAGTAAAGATACCCCTCCCTTTGCTACCAGTGACCCCCAACTTCCATGGGCAGCCACACCCCTCCTGCTTCAATGACCAGGAAAGGAGGTGGCGGTGGCTCAGCTGTGATGGCGATTAGGTTAGGCAGCACCAAGAAGTGAAGGAAGCCCAGTACAGCTCTTCTGGCCTGTGGCTAATTCAGAGAAGAAAGACAGGTATGACTCCAGGTCCAGCAACTAGATGTCCGTATTGATGGGACCTGGCTCTTCCTGCAGCCCTACCATGACCACCTAGGGGCTATCTAAGGCTGTCTCATGCCTTCTCAGAGTCAGCCTGAGGCTCAGGGCTGGACCTGGAGAGAGTTGAGGTAATAATCGAGGCAGAATGGTTTTCAGAGCTCTGCTGTCTGGCAAGCACTGTCAAAGCGCATTCCAGGGAGGCTGAGCCCGGCGCCAACGCCGAAGCCTAGAGACGCGCAAGGAGTCCGAGGCCTGGCGCTCATCACCGCCAGAGGGCGCGCCAGGTCGTGATTGGCCCTGGTATAGCGGGCGGGAGAGCTGGACTGGAGCACCGCTCACACCAAACCTTGTGTGGGGGGCAAGACTGTCTTGCCGCAAAGGGAAGAGTAAGTCCAGGCATGGCCTGCACCTCAAACATCACCAACCGGCGGGAAAGAGCACGGGGCTAAAGCAGGTAACGGAATGAGCAGGAATGTCTCTCCATGAAAGCAAGGCCCACACCAGGACAGCTGAGGGCTCCAAACGCAGCTGGCTGTTCAGGGACAGTTGCCGTGGAGCCCATTGATCGGAGCTTCCCAACAGTTGGAAGCTGGCCACCCCACCTTAGATGAAAGTTTAACCTAACTTCGAGAGCTTTGGGGTTTCTAACCAGGGTGCGCCACTGCCCTGCACCTAACGCCACGACGGGTCGGGGAGATCTATTTACCCCACGTGGGCTGCATGTTGCCCTTACCCGAGGCCAGAGGTTGATAAGGTTGGGCTCTCAGTGCAGCCATGCTAAATGGCTTTCTGCAGCACCAAGAGAAGTCAGTGTTTACAATGCCAGGTTCTCATCTGCTCCCCTCCTTTTACCTTCTAGTATAGGAGAGAGTAGTTCAGATATTAAAGGGTGGAAAGTTGCTGGTGGAAATCAAATAAAGGAGGCCTGAGGTTCTGGTGGAGTGGATCCAATTGACATTCATTCCCCAACTCAAGACTATGACTGTCTGACCTTCAGTTAGACTCTAAGGAGAACTTCCAAACAACAAAAGAGATAAACTGCATTATCTACAGCAGAACTAATGGGAGAGCTCAGACCTCAAAGGTCACCATCGTTTCATGAATACACCCTGCCACCCTCAACCCCTTCACTTTTCTTTTTTCACCCCCCTCCCACTTGCAAATCCACATCAATCTCCCACCTTAACATTCCCTTAGGCAAACAGAGATCAAAGGAATCAGGGTTTCCCAGCCAGATTCCCCAAGAAACCTCTAAGGGTGGCATGTGGAGTAGGAGTAGGGCCAAGGCTTGCACAAACCTCTTAACTCACCTCTATCTCCCACATGGCAGATGTCCAGGAGTGGAAATTCCCCCTCTACCCATCTTGAGTTCCAGTGGCTGCACTAATAAAATTGACACAAGACAGATTAACAGGAGAGAAAGAAACAAAATGTAATTCACGTGCATGGAGATCCCATAGAAATGAGATCGAAGAAGTGGCCAAAACAGGTGGCTTTTGTACTTTTTAGAGAAAGAAACAATAAATGTGTAAGGAATTGGCAAGACAAAGAAGGAGATTTTGGGTGCCCAAATAATGAAAAATCTAAACAGAATTTGGGCTCGGCTTCTGAAAATGTGAGAAGAGAGAAATGACTTTGCTAAGCACAAAAAGAGCAGAACTAAACGTTCTTCGGCCTATGCATATTGAAAAAAGTGAGAATACTAATGGTGCAGCCAAGCAACCATTTGATCAGGAGAATTGTATGGATTAGTCACCTCAGCAGAAACCAGGCATTATTCTTCAGAACAAGGATCCATGGAAGAATGACCCTGAAGGCTATTCAGAGATCACTGGGGCTGCCACTCCCACCGTGGCCCAGAGCACACAGCCCAGGGACAAAACAGTTTCAAAGGGTGCAACTGGCTCTCTGGTTCAAGGGGCCAGGATGCCTCCCAGTGCCTCAGGGATGCTCCCGTATCTTCCCACAGAGACTGGGGCTGAGCATCCAGCCAAAGAGGATTATTCTCCAGCCTTAAGGTTTAATATTGTTTGCTTGTAGGTTTTGGACTTCCTTGGGACCCATCACCCCTTCTTTCTTGTTTCTCCCTTTACGGGGTCCATCGGCCCTGCCTCCTCTGACCTACTGCCAGCCTGTGTGATCTTGTGGTTTCCCTTACAGTGGCCCTGATTTGGATCATTGATATTCTTCCACATCCATCATGCCCTCACCCACATCCCTTACCCCATGCATCAGCTTCCCCTCTAGATGCTGGCTTGGCGGG
Source organism: Camelus ferus (assembly GCF_009834535.1). NCBI lineage: Eukaryota > Metazoa > Chordata > Mammalia > Artiodactyla > Camelidae > Camelus > Camelus ferus. Next base: position 3,241,259 of record NC_045711.1, read on the forward strand.
TAGGTACAGCCTTGTCACTCAAGTGGAGGAGGTGATGTGCACCTGAGATCTGTGTCTCTTTCGGAGCAGTGCAACTCTGAAGGAAAAAAAAATGTTAAGCTGTTACTGCAAAAACTAAAAAACCTGTGGAAATAAAGATGTAATAATTAGAAAGAAGTGATCATGGGGTCTGTAGCTGCATTTAACGTGGAAATTGCCTTACGTTGAGGAGAAGCACCTATTCATCCTAAGTTTCTCCACTTTGTGTTACAGAAACGACAGGCCAGCCAAGAAACAAGCACCATTCAGAGGGTTGGAGTACTCAGATTTATTACGCCGGCGGGCTCAGAGGGGCTCCTGCTCCGAAGTTCTGAGCACCTCCAAGACGTGTGCATGGGGTTTTATAGGGTTAATTACAAATATGGGACTATTAGCCAATAAGGCTTGAACAGCAAAACCAAGGAATCAGTACACTGGAACTTATCTATTAGGAACAGGTCATGTTACTGACACTTGTTGAGCTTGGATTTATGAGTTAGCTTGTTAGCCCAGTAAACTGACACTAAACTTCAGATTTACGAGTTAGCCCAGCAGAACTTAGATCAGTTAACCGACACTTATTACACTTAGATTTATGAGTTATCTTGTTAGCCTAGCCAGGCTTTTCCTTCTCACTTGCGAAGGCTCATTACCCACTGCGGGGGTGGCTGCCAGCAATGCCAAGGCCTGGTTCTTTCACAAAGACCCTTTGTGGGTAAGAAATACACAACTTATTTGCAAATGGTTCAAACACGATAATGACAATAATTAGAGAAAGAGAAAGCAGAGGAAGCAGACAATAGTAAAAACTTGGCAAAATATTAACAATAATCAAATATGAGTGATGGATTTACTGAAGTTCTCTGTACCCTCTTCCTCTATAAGTTTCAAAACAGTATTTCAAAATAAGAAGTTTAAAAATGAAGAGAGCTTTTAAAGAGTGCCCTCTTGCGCATCTTTCCTATCATACACGTGCTACAGCCACGTTGCCCACAGGCCTTCTCTGATGGCACAATACTATTCACCTCTGATTTCTCTGCTCTTCATCAAGGGAACACTTGGAGACAGCTGATATCTGCATTTCCCAGTTAGCTCTAAACAGCTCTAGTTATCCTGGCAGCAGAGTGATCACTCCCTCGGTCGCACTCTCCACTTATACCGACTGGAGCGGACAGCTGGGGCCTGAGAACCAGTCCCGACGCCTCACAGCTGGCCTGACGGCAAATTCCAAAACAGAGTCCAAAAACGAATGCAAGTCTGCCAGGACCTTGAGAACTAATTTGGAGGTTCTAGTGCAGCAGCAGGTATGGCCATGACAAAGGCGGGAAACGGTCCTGCAGACTGGCCCGTAGCGGGAGGCTAAGTTCAGGGCCGCTATTCGGTGGTTTTTCTCATAGGTTTCTTTGAGTTGAAATGAAGTTTCCCTGATGCTTCAGGTCCTACCTAGCACTGGCCCTTCCCTGCCTCTCTGTGTGGCTTGGGGCGATTGGCAGTCCCTCTCTGGGACTGAAGACCCTCTACACAGCAGGTAAGACCCTGCCGCTGAGACTTCGCAGCCAGCTTCCGGGTGGAGCCGGGTTCTCCCCGCCCACATCATTTGCATAAATGAGCTCTCGGCAAGTCCCGGCACTGACTAAAACGGATTGGCGCCTCTGGCTGGGTCGCGTGACTCGCCTCGCGCAACCGCCCTCCTTGCTTTGCGCAGGTACCTGTGCTCTGGCTCTGCTTTCCAACCACGCCATCCTCGCTGAGGAAAGAAAGCCGAGACTCATCCTCTGACAAATAATTATAGAACTGCTTTTACTTTGTGCCCGCCGTTGAGCGGGCGCTGGGGCCGCAGGGAGAAGCCCATCTAGCGCCTTTACTGCGAGAGGGGCTGTGGTTGGAGACTGAGCAGAGCGCAGACCAATGACCTGCCTCGTGACCTCTATACCAAGGGACTGGAGCCCAGGATGACAGACCCCGAGCCAGGCAGACCTCGTCCAGGAGGTTCTAGGTCTAGGAACCTTCGGGCCTGGACTAGTCAAAAATGAGTCCCGACAGGCAGGGTGCGACCAGCTTAGAGCGGTCAGGCCGAGGAGACGGGGCGTTACTTATAGACTGAATCGTGCTTTAGCGGGAGCCCTGCGCCTCATCCCGGCCCCACAGGGGATCCCAATCTGCTAGGGTTTCTCGTGCCACGTACGCTCACCGTTCCTGGGCCTTAAATTGCCGCCCTCTCTGACTCCCCCTCAGGGTCTGGTCAACCCCTGGGCCCGCGCTGGGTCAAGGACGCCCTGCCCTCCCCACTCCCTTACCCTCCCCCTTCTCCTGCCTGCTCAGGGCCCGCCCCGGAAACCCTGCTCCGTCCCCTCTGTGAGTTCAGGCTTAGAGGTGAGGACTGTTGTCCCTGTAGGGCGCGGCCTGCCAGCTCCGAAGGCGCTGTCCAGCCCACGGTGCTGAAGCGTCCTGGGCCCCGCCAACTGATCAGAGAGCAGTCCCCTCTGGCAGCTGCCATTCCCAACCTGGCAGGCTCCAGGCTTCCTGCACACTGGCCTAATAATCCGCAAGGATGTTTGTCTGCCTCAGCAGGCTTAAACTAGAATCGTGTCAGAGGCCTAGCTTCCCTGAGAAGGCCCAGGGAGGGCCAATGTTTGTCCAAGGACCACACGGCTCGAGAGAGTGGACAGTACCCAATTTTTCTGCTCCATCCTGGAAGCAGCAGGCATTCACGCACTATGAGCATTTCCACTGCCCCTCTTGACTTGTCCTATCAGTTGTATGGGGAGACTGGGCCCAAGGGAGGGACCACTCATTTTCCAGGAACTCAGTTCCTCCCACCTGCATCCAAACTCAACAGGCCTTGCTACCTGAAGGGGGTAGGATGAGGCAATCCCAGAAATTCCTCCCATACACTTTCCCTGCAGTGAAATGCCTCTCCCTCCACTTTGCATGACCCCCAACTTCATGGATGTTCACAACTCCTCCACCTCCCTCCCACTCAACATCCAGGCAGGCAGGGGAGATCAGGTGTCCCCAGTGAGGCACCCTGCAACTTGAAATCTACAATCTTGTTCTTGAAGGAGTAAATGACACGGTTGCTTCGTGAGTTGAGCATCACTGTGATGGCAGTGATACCGAGCAGCATGAAGAAGCTGAGTACAGCTCCTGGGGCAGAAATTAGTCCAGAAAAGACAGGCTGGTAAGACACCAGAACGAGCAGCCACTGGTGCCCAGAACGAAGCCCACACTGGACTTACAATGCATTAGCTCTCCCCCAGGCCCCACAGGTGATCGTCATGGCAGCCCAGGACCCAGTCGTACCTCCTTAGCATCAGCCGAGCCTCAGTTCAGACTGGGAGAGAGATGAGGTACAAGTCCAGGCAAGAAAGTTTGGAGAGAGCGCTCCAGAGGAGCTGCGTCTGTAGCCAGCATTCATTTGGAGGAAGTGAATGTCATGTCCTGGTCCCCTGAGATTCATGAAAGGACCCAGGTCCAGTGTCTCCAACTGCTAGGCAACTCCAGTTTAAGGGTCTCCAGGATGCATAGTGCATTTTGACCGGACGTGGCCCACAGAACCCAGGTGACCATGCACCATAGCAGGGCTGAGTTCACACCATGAGGAAGAGCAGGTGGCAGCCTCAGGATTGTTGAATCATCCCAGAATGAAGATTCTTAAAATATTATTGTGCTGCAGGGTGAATCATGTTGCCGGTACACCCTGGATGAGCGCCTGAAGACGGGCAGTGCTGCTCAGCCCTTTGAAAGGATAACTGTGTGGGACAGGAGTGGGCAGTCAATCACAAGACGAGAGGGTCTACCCCCACCCCCCTACACATGGGACCCATACTGTAGCCCCATGCCAATAGATTAATAACTAATGTTGCCCTGAGCATCACAGTGACCCCAAGAGGCAGACAAAGTGAATATTAGAGAACTCATTAGGTAGATGGGGCAAAGAAGGCATGGGACAGTCACCAATGCCCCAAAGAAAGCCCAGCTTTCTGGTTTTCAGCTCACCACAACCCCCTCCTTCCTGTCCCCTGCTCTCCATTTCATCCATCAAAGAGCTGACACTAATGGAGGTCCCCTCAGTCAGATCCAAACAGCCCTGGATGGTCCGTAACAAATAACTGCTCCAGGATCTCAACAACATAATCCTAGGGAAACAGGAGGAGGGCTCCTGCGGCCTGACGGCCAACATGCCAGAACTTGACTGACCCCACAGCCAGAAACGGGGGACCTGTTGTAGGAGGGGGTTCTGAGGATCCTCAGGCAAAGGGATGGAGATGCTCTTGGGTGATAGTTACATGGCAGCAGTACTAAGCAGTCGCCAGTCCAAACAGTAACAGGAGGTCTGAGGGCCTCCAGGATATCTGTAGGGGAAAAGGGGCTGGAGGGATGTGCTGTGACTGCCAGCATCACCAGTCGGTGTTTGCCAGCTCCGGTGGTCAGGTCGGGAATGAATTAATGATAGGTGTATAGCTTTGTACAGTGGCAGGACCGTAGCCAATGAGGTTATCTGAGGCACGATTATTGCTAATTGAAAACTTTTCCCAACACCCTGCACGACAACTTGAAATTGGCATTGGCAAATTTTGGCAGTCTCTATAGAGACTGAGTTTTTAAAAAATAGATGTATAGAAACAGAATAAAGAGTCCAGAAATAGACCTACACCATATGGTCAGTTGATTTTTGACAAATGTGCCAAAGCAATTCAATGGGGGCGACAACAACCTTTTCAACAAATTGCCATATGTGCCAAAAAAAAAATTCAACTATGGTTTTACACTACATAGAAAAATAAATTCAAAATGGATCATGGAAAAAAATTTTTTTTAATTTTTAAAGCGCAAAAAAAAAAAAAATCAACTATAGGGGGAGGGTATAGGACAGCAGTAGAGCATGTGCTCAGTATGCATGAGGTCCAGGGTTCAATCCCTAGTATCTCCATCAAGAAATAAATAAGCAAGCAAACCTAATTACCTCCCCCCAAAACAAACCAAAACAAAAAAGTGAAAAAAAAAAATCAAAATGGATGATGTACCTAAACATAAGGAGGTAAAACTATAAAATTCTAGAAGAAAACATAGGAGTGACAAAGTTTGGGAAACAGTTCTTAAATATGGTATCAAATGTATAAGCTATAAAAGAAACTAAGCAAGTGAAAAATAAGGTAACTATTAACTACAGGAAAAACAAAACATTTTACAAAATAGGAAATTCAATTCTATTGCATTACAAGGCTCTGCTGTGAACATTTACATGATCAAAAAAATGAAGATCCTGCATATTAACTTAATCAGAAATTGTGATAAAATAATATTGCAGTGTAGGAAGAGTAAAGGCTAAATCCTCATCCAAGTTGCATAGATGTCTAAAATTCAAAAGTGAGTAACAACAGAAGCATATGATTTAAAGAAATGGACATAAATGCTCCAAAAACCTCAGAACAATTTGAAAGGAGCTGCCTCTGGAAAGAGGGAACTTGTGTTAGATGTGCAGGACAAGGATGCTGTTTTTGTCATAAGCCTCTTGGTGCTCTTTTTCTTTTCAACCACTCGCCTGTATTACTTAGACAAAAATAACTTAAATTTAATGCCACACCAGAGGGCCACTGAGATCTAGGTGTGTGGACCTCAGGCCAAGTCCAGCCCTGGTCCAGTAAGCAATCCTGGGAGGTGATCGCAGTGGGCACTGTTCAGATGCTCTGCATGCCGGGGAAGTAAAGCTTTGTCCAGGAGCTGAGAGGCCTGGGCCATTCCATCGCCTAGCTTGACACAGGTCTCAGAGATGCACTCTTGTCTTACTCATGCTTGGCATCACCCCTCTGTCCTTACCACCCTCAGCATTGCCCTCAGTCACAGCACTTCTCACCCTCCTGTCCCCATCTGTCTCCTTGACTGTCTCTTCCAGGGGACAGAGAGCCCCTTCAAAAGCCTGGAAGATGCTCTGTTCATTCTCCTCCTCCCTTCTCCCTCCTCCAGTGCCCAGCCCAGGCCTGGCACACTGCAGACGTTGGCAGCCTGGGTTCATGGACAAAGGTCTTATGAAAGTAAAAGTGCTAGGTGGTGAGTCAGGCCCTGGCAAGTGGTTCCCTCTGACCAGTTTGCCACTCCTCACCTGGCTTGTACAATATGTTCTTATACCTGCTGTGGTGCTGCCACCCAGAGGCCCTGTGGCCACCCCTGTGGAGCCTCTGTCCTCCACTGCCAGTCCTCAGCACTGCATCTGCCCCTGTGGGAACAAATGTCAACGATGCCAATGAAGGGCATGCAGGCTCCTCAGTAAACCCCTTCCCACCAGGAACCCAGCTGACTTCTGGGATGGCGTGAGCACGTGCCAGGCATGGTATGGAGTGCTTTATGTGCACTGGCTTTTTAACCCATTCAGAGGCTGTTGTACTGAGAGGGCATGAAGACTTGGGACATGGGGCAGGTGTGCCAGGCTCCGTCTCCTGCATCATGCCTTGGGCCAAACCCAGGTGTTAACTCACAATCTTAAGTCAGAAACCTGTTCCTCATGGACAGTGACCCAGCATCTCCAGAAAAGGACCCTTGGCCTGGCCTAGTAAGGGATAGTCTGGTCTGTGTGGTCCCCAATAAATAAGCCAAACCATTCTGTCATCCCTGGGGCCCTAGGTCCATGGCAGGGTATGCCTGGACCCCCAAGACCTGGGAGTGGGCGTGGGGAACAGCAAGATGAAGATTGTGATAGGGAGGATGTATACAGACCAGATAATGTAAGATTTAAAGTCAGTTCTGCCTGGACAAGTACCAGACATGGAATTTAATTGATTAATGATGATACTGATTAAAATAGGATCTACTAATTATTGAAGTATTTGTTTAAAATTTAGGTCATCCAAAATGGAGTAATATACTTCACTGCAGTGCGTAACTAAGCACAAAAACAGTATCAATGTTGAATCTGTGAATGGCTTTCCATTTACTATGATGTGCTACTGTAAATATACCTCTTTAATTACTTCTGGTATCTTTGGTGACCTATTTAAATTTGTGTACATTATTGTACATAGAATAAAACATTTTTATGCCAAGTTTGAACAAATAGCTTTTTAACAGATGTAATGATAATTCAGTGCATCAGCTGTGCCAAAGATTCCTCAATGAAAGTATGTAATGGAAAAAAACAAAAAAAGAAAAACAAAAACACAAAGGAGTGAGGCCCTTCAATCCTGGTGCTGACAGCTCAGAGAAAGGCCAACACACACCTTGAAACAGAATTGTAGGGTGGGGGGTATTGAGCAGAAGAGTATCAGGCATCTAACCCAGCCAGTAGGCAGGAGACTGGGGAAGGCTTCCTGGAGGAGGTAAGGACTGACCTGAGTCTTACCAAATGAGTAGACTCTAACTAAAGGGCAGTCCAGGCATAGGGAACAGAATGAGAGAAGGCACAGAGGTAGGGTGTGAAAGAGCATCTGGTGAGAGGGGAGTATTGAAAGGTAAGACTGGAGAGGAGACGCCTGGGGCCAGAGAGGTGAGCTTGTTTGTTGGGATCACTGATTTTATAGGGGAGGAAGCAGGTTAGCTGTGAGATATACGAAAGAAAGCCCAGACAGGAGTGGCCCTCCTAAGGAACAGCCACTTTCTCCTCCTGCAGGAAGGGAGCAGGGCTGGAATTCAAAGCCTAGACTTCTACCCCCTCCCAGCACCCCTTCCATGTCAGCTTCCTGCCTTCTTGTCACTGGGAACCCCAGCCTCTGCCGGACCCTGTTCTCTGCATCCTCTGATGGGCAGCAATACCTGGAAGGCTGTGCAGGGACTCTGCATATCCCTCAGTGTCTGTTGAAATAATCCCAACACAAAATAAGGCTTAATCAATAGCATGAACTCACAACCCAGATCTCTGCAATGGAGAGCAGAGACAGGAAAAGTTCCCTTCTTGCCAGGCCTAAGAAAGCTGCAGCGCCTCTCTCTCCCCTTCACCTCCACCCTGAGTCCTTTCTAGGCTATTGAGGGAGTCTTGGGGGAGGAAACAGAGCAGGGAGAGGGCTGGAGAAGGTCACTGGAGTATGATGGGGCCTCCTTGGTAGAGAGGGTGAGGGAACCTTCTGCCTTTAAATATTTTGAAATAGCAATAAACATAACAAGTACAAAAAACTTTGGCAACACAGAAGACACGTGGTCTCTTCTGGCTTGATGGCCCCATCTCCCAGATCCCAGGCGCAGGAGCCCAGGTTCACATCAGCAGGAGGCTGAGATCAGAGTTTCTGTGGACTTTCCAAGTGTGTTTATTCATATTCCTAAGGGGCCTGCTGAGGTTCCCAGCGACTGCTGAGGAAGGGAAAAAAGCAGCCCCTGACATCCAGAACTGATTTGACATTCACAGCTAGACCTCAGACACTCAGAGCCAGGTCATATTCTTCTCCTGTTGGGCCATAAATGATCACAAAATACCAACCTCAGATAAAATTACTCTGAGATCATGATAAAATAAGACAAAATAAGGCCACTTCATAAGTTTATCTAAGCACAGACAAAAATAAGGTCACAGTGCTGCCACCCATAAAATACCAAACATACCCCTCTTTTGGCTAAAACGAATGACTGCTGTATTTTTAGCAGCTCTTTTGAGATATAATTCACATGACACACAAGTCATCCATTTAAAGTGTACAATTCAATGGCTGTGATTATATTCACAGAGCTGTGCTACCACCACCATAGAAAATTTAGAACATTCCCATTGCCCCAGAAAGGAACCCTGCACCCCTCAGTCATTCCCTCCAAATCCACCCACCCCCCTGTGCCCTAGGAAACCCCTAAAGAGACTTTCTGCCTCTACAGATGTACCTATTCTGGACATTTCATACAAGTAGATCATACAATATGTGGTCCTTTGTGACTGTCTTCTTTCACTTAGTGTAATGTTTCCAAGTTTCATACATGATGTAGAATGTATCAGTAACTCACTTCCTGCAATGAATTTTATATGTCAACTTGCCTGGGGCATGTATGTGTGTTAGGCATAACCACTCCTATTGGCTCCATGGCAGGATGTACTCAGAAGCGTCACTTTCATACCTCTGATCCCAGCAATTCTACTTCTAAGGATGGACTAATTCTACTACTAATTAAATAAACAAATCCTGAAAGAATTTAGCATCATGCTTATAGCAGCATTATTTTAAAAACTAAAAAAAAAAAAAAAAAAAAAAAAATCCAACTATCTAATAGCAGAGAAATGGCTACATTCAGTAAGTACATCTTACAAAAGGTGTGTGGTTGTTGGGATATAAAGAAAAAAAATTCTGGTGGGAGGGTGTAGCTCAAGTGGTAAAGCACATGCCTAACATGCACAAGGTCCTGGGTTCAATCCCCAGTACCTCCTCTAAAAATACATAAACCTAATTACCCCCCTACAAAAAGAAAAGAAAAAAACTCTGAAAGAAAATACAGCAAAAACTTTAGGGTGGTAAGATTACAGGTGATTTTTCACTTTTTCTTTTAAATTATCTACAAATGCAAATATACTGAGTTTTATGTAATACAAATAGCATTTTCTCATTCTGACTTAAAAACAAAATGCTGAAACTACAAAAGTGGGAGTTACATATCCTCACACAAGGAACTGGAAATCTCACACACTGCTGGGAGGAATGGTAATAACCACTCTGGAAAAGAGTTTTTCACTTTTTTAAAATGTTATATGTACACTTACCATAAGATCCAGCCATTCCAGGACTAGGTATTTACACTGTAGGGGACAACTATTCTTGGTAGTCTTATAGGTAACAGCCCCAAACTGGAAACAACCCACAGGTCTACCAGCAGACAAACAGATAATCAGATTGTGGTACATCCATACAATGGAATACTATTCAGCAAAAAATAAATAAACTATTAGGGTGAGGAGGGAAAAATCAGGAGTTGAGGATTAACAGACACTCATTACTATATATAAAATAGATAAACAACAGGGACCTACTGTATAGCACAGGGAAATATATTCAATTTCTTGTGATAACATATAATGGAAAAGAATCTGAAAAGAATATACATGTATGTATATGTTTAACTGAATCACTTTGCTGTACACCTGAAACTATCATTGTAAATAACTACTTCAATAAAAAATTTAAAAAAATATATATATAAACTATTGACATACAACAACATAGATGAATCTCAAAGTAATTATGCTGGATGAAAGAAGCCAAACAAAAAGAGAGGACATACTGAAGGATTACACTTACAAAACTCTAGAAAATGCAAGCTAATCAACAGTGACAGAAAGCATATCATTGGTTCCTTGGGAATTGGGAATGGGGAAAGGACAAGGGGTAATTACAAAGGGCCATGGGGACCTTCAGGGTTGATGGATACATATGGTCACTATCATGATTGTGGTGCTAGTTTTGTGATGTGTACACATCAAAACTTATTGAATCACACACTTCAAATATGGGGTTTATTGTACATAAGTTTGACCTGAATAAAGTTGTTTTGAAAAAAATCCCCATTTGATCTGATTACCAGCCATAGGTCATTGCTTTTATCAGCATTTTTTAATATGGTAGAGTCATATCATGGATAAATTCAACCGAGGATTTACAAACAAAAAATAAAAGAGAAGCGAGGGGAGGGTATAGCTCAGTGGTAGAGGGCATGCCTACATGCAAAAGGCCCTGGGTTCAATTTCCAGTACTTTTGTTTAAATAAATAAATAAATAAATAAATAAATAAATAAATAAATAAATAAATAAATAAAGCAAGCAAGCAAGCAAGCAAGCAAGCAAGCAAAATTACCCCTCCCCCCATAAAAAGAAGTTTAAGAAAATAAATAAAAGAGGAGAACGCATTTCAACAGGTGCGGAGGTAGCTCACCCCTTTCCAGTCCAGGGCTGAGCCTGAGGCCGGAGGTAGGACTCTGTTGGGCCCTCAGCCCCTCAGCCAGGCTCAGCTCCTGGCTGCCTCTTCAAAGTGTAGGTATTTCTCCAAGCTTGAGGGCAGTCTGAGATATTTTTTAAATAACGTTTGCTATTTGTACTGAGTGTAGAACTTAACCTTCGTGAAGAAGCATGATATAGCCTTCGTAGAAAAGTAAAATCCATTTCAAACTTTGAAGCAAAGCTGCAGCAACAGTGATAGCTCTACTGACACTTTCATTGTTCCCTCTTTTCAGTTTCAGGAAGAGATTATTAGCCATGGTTTCCCGTTAAACTGGAAACACCCAGAGGCTGCACATGGAAAGTGAGTAACTGGCCTGGGAAGGCAGGGAGGACAGTGGAGTGACTAAGACTTCAGACAGACCAGTCTGAATGCAGTTTCTGCCACAACTAGCTGGATGGCTTCAGGCAAGTCACTGAACCTTTCTGAGCCTTGAATTTCTCATGTATAAAATGGGGTGATACCACCCACACAGCAGGGTTGTAAGAGTTAAAAAAACAAAAACAAAAACAGTGACATTGGTAATACAAGGCCAGTGCAGCCCAGTTAAAGGACTCCAGCTGTTTGCAGTCAGGTGCTAGAAAATGTGAAAGCAGAGTTTTGCTTCCAAGTTTCTGTTAAGAGGGCTGGAGAAATCTGAAGTTAAAGAGCTTTTTTTTTTTTTTTTTTTTTAAGATCAAAGGACTGAAGGAGTGAAGGAAAATTTCTTCTTCCAGGCCCCCTATTCCTTGAGCTCCCTGCCCCTGCCCCCAGTGCAGACCAGGCTCCTGGGGGCAATAATCTGCTCCTGGCCTCTGGTGCTGGCCCTGGCCCACACCCCCATGAATATGAGGGATCTTTAGGGGAACCCGGTGCTTCTGGTCTGCTTCCAGCTTCAGTGGGGTAGCCTCAGTGATTATGCTGTCCAGATGGTACAACACAACTGGGCTGGGCATTAGAGCACTGCCTCAGGGAGCTTGTGTATGACTTACCCCAATTGCAGCAGGGAAGCAGCAAAGCCTAGGAGCCCAGGAGCAGGGGGAGGAATGGAAGCTGAGGCAAGGGCCATCTCTAACCCTGCTGGTTAGCATAAGTCTACACATCATAGCCCTAGGTTTGGATTATTTGTTTCAATACAGCTAGGAATTTTCCAGAGCCCTCTTAAAAAAAATATTTTCGCGGGGGAGGTAACTAGGCTTATTTATCTATTCGTTCTCTTATTTATTTTTTCTTTTTTATTTAATGGAAGTACTGGGTATTGAACCCAGGACCTCGTGCAAGCTAAGCCTGCGCTCTACCACTGCGCTATATCCTCCTCCCCCACCTTACTTCTTTAAACCTGCTAATTAAGTGTTCTGGCATCTTCTCTGAATTTTTAATTTCCCTTCCAGAGTACTATTTTGTTGATAGCTTGTTCTCTCAAGTGGTATTGCATTTAGTAATATTTTTTGCTGTTGTGATTTTTTTTGTTGTCGTTATTTCAAATCTTACTACTCAAATTTGTCTCCCTTTCCAGGTTAGGGGACGGTGAGTAAATGTTCCAAAGCTACCATTTTGTGTATTATGGGCAACCAAGAAAGGAGCATGTGTTTGGAGGCGGAATCCCAGAGTTCACGGGTGTAGAGAGGCGTTCAGGAACCTAGCTCCCCAATCCTGCTTTCAGCACAAGAGGGCCACTTGCAAATGATTTCTTTTGAAAACCAATGCTTCAAAACCGAGACTGAAGTTAAGATTAAAATACTAATGAATTTTAGCGACGGAGCCAATAGAGAGTGAGAGCCTCGGAAGGGCCTCTGAGGCGCCAGATTGAGGCCGATTTAAAAGGCGGACTTGACGAGACTTAGACCCCGCAGTGGTGGGGAGTGAGGGGAAGCCCCCCTCCCGGGGGGACCCCACCTCCACCCCCTACCCCTACCCTGCTTCCCACCCGGCTCCCCGCACTCACTGAGCACCTGGAGGCGGGGCGGTACATTTGGGCTCCGAGTACCTGGTGCAGAAGTTTGTACTCAGGTTATGTCCGATGGTCTGGCTCCACGCCAGGCCCCTCCCACCGCCCCTCCCCCGCCTTGCTCCCCAGTTCCAAACCAGAGCCAATCAGCGCCCAGTGACTTTGGGCAGGGAAACCAATCGATTGGTCCTGCCTTGCATTCAAGACTGCAAGTAGAGCGTCGTGCCCTCGATCGGTGGCCGGTACTGGGCCCCAGGCAGGGACCGTGCTAAGTTCGAGGACCTTGCTCGGTGGTTGCCTCTTGGGCGGCTGGGAGGTCGAGGTTCCTTCGTGTGGGAGGAAATTGTACTTGAACAGTTTAGGCCCGAAAAGAGCACTATCCCAGGCCCTGCCCCTACCTCGCGGTGTGACTTGGGGGTGGGTCATGCATTCTCTCTGTGGCTGTTACTCCACCTATAAAATGAATGAGTGGGATAAAAACGGTCTCTACAGTCTCTCGTTTATCCTGACCTTGCAAACCCAGGATCGGCACCGGTGTGTGTGCGGTGATGTCAGTGGTCGGGGACCACTGAAGATTTTTCAGCAATAACACTCACTACAGCCAGGTTTCCCCCAGTTCAGTTTTCTGAGGGTGGAAAGTGATTTTCCCAATTCGTTCATGTCTTAAAAAAAAAAAACAAAACTCTGACGTTGGCCTTCACCTACATTGCTGTGTGACTTGGGACAAATTACAGCCCCATCTTTGGGCCTGTAGCCCTATCTGTAAAATAAATTCAGAAGGCCCGAGATCCTAAGGTCCTCCCCGCCACATCATTTTCATAACATTGCCAATACATCCTACAACTGAATAAACCCAGATCCTGGCAAGCTGCCAGGTCAGAGGGCAGTCATTTGATGGAGACACTTCCCGGGTAATTCTGAGCCATTGGCCAGTAGGAGCTCACCTTTCCTCAGTCTGCCACCCACGCTGAGTGAATTAAGACAAATCTCCTTCATTGACAAATATTTGTGCAACTCCTACTGTGTACTAATGTGTAATACTGCTGTGGGAGAAGGCAGCTTGGTTCCTGACCTGAAGAAGCTCAGGGCCTCGGGGTTGAGAGAGACTGACCAGGGTGGAGAAGAGAGATCTGCAGAGTGACATCTACCACAAAATCCTGGAGCCTGGGAGGAGGGCCTCGCATTTGCTGCCCGGATTGAGGTGTTGGAACTAGGACATTTCAGGCCAAAGGGGTTGTACAAATCTCACTGGGGTGTTCAGGGTGGGTGGAATCAGAAATTCGAGGAGGCTGAAATAGCAAGAAGGTGAAACCCTGGAGCTGCCTGTTAAATGGACGCAGGCAGAGATGAGTTGGACAGCGGGGTGTGACAGGTGCCTTGAAAGCGAGTTCAGGATGTGGGGCATTGTGTCTAGATAGAATCATGCTTAGTGGGAGCCCTGGGTTTCATTCTAGCCCTAGGATGAGGAGGGGGAACCTGTCAGGGTTCCTGAGCCACCTGCGCTCGCCCTCCCAGAGCCATAAGTTGCAGCTCACACGAAGTGACTCCGCCTCCACTTTTGTCCGCTCAGACCCGGGGCTGCACTCTGACAAGGATGTCCCATGACCCACCCCTGAAGGCGCTGAGGACGATGCGGCTGCAGGGAGGCCCTGGCTGGGAGAAGACTCTGCTCCCTGGAGGTGTAATCTGAACCCTACAAAGGGCCATTTACACGGTTCCCAGAAGTCCGTAACTTCTTTCAAGGTCACCAGGTTAGCACAGCCCATCGCTCTGCCTCTTTCCCCTGAAACAGCACTTCCACACCTCTATTTCCCTTCAAGAGATGCCCTTATCTTTCCTTTTAATCTGAGGCGGGAGGTTAAGGTTGCATGCCTGGGCCTGCGAGGGCCCAAGGATCCATCGCGTTGAGCACCAGAGTTCCAAGCGCTAAAATTCCGGACGGGAAGGAGGCCAAAGGGGCATAACCAGAAGTTGGCCTTTAGCCGCGGGCTCCACGGTCCTGGAACACGATCCTCCCCAGACTAGCTCGGCTCCGGTTCCCTCCTTCTTTCTCTCCGCCTCATCTCAGACCTCCAACTCTGCCCCGACCCTCTGAGCACAAGCCCCACACAGCCTCTGGGGCTTGAGGCCTGGGTCCAGGAGTTCGGCCCTGCCTGGACCTTCCCTCTGCCTGGCTTCCTACACTAAAACTCGCGGTAGGGGAGTGGGGCTCTCACTGCCCCTACGGGGCTTAAATTTGCACCTCGAGGTGCTGTCCATGCCGTGGTGCTGAAGCTCCCCACGGCCTCCACCCCTACCAGAAGCCACGTCCCCTGCTGTAGTCTCTGCTCAGGATCCGACCTGAATTCCAAGCAGTGTATACACTGGTCCAATAACCAGCATGGACCATTGTCTACCTCAACAGTTTTGCTGGTTTGAACTAGAGGCACGCAGGAACTCCAAATTTGCCTGAGGAGGCTCAGAGAATGTCCATGACCTGACCAGATCCAGGGACTACGGGAGGGATGGGCAAAACTCGAATCCCATGCTCTGTCCCGGCGCTGGTAGGAACTCATACACTATGGACATAGGCCTTGCGCACTCCAGACCTGTCCTGATAATTGTGTGGGGAGACAGGGAAGGTTTTCCTCTGTTTCCAGGGACTCAACTTCCTTACAGGCATCCAAGCTGAGCAGACCCTACTATCTGCGAGGCAGGAAAAAAAAAAATCTCCCTCCCCTGCACCTTTCACACAGTGAATATACCCTCCTCTAACTCTGGGTGACCCCCAGCTCGTGTCGGCGTCCCCATCCGTGCCTCCCAAAGTCTGGGCAAGGAGGAAGGTGCCAGCTGTTCCCAAAGTAGAGTGCTGTAACTTCCGGTCCTTTGCCTTTGAGGGTGTAGATGAAGAGGTTGCCCAAAGAGTAGTGCGTGATCGCAATAGTGGTAATGCTGGAAAGCATGAAGAAGATACAGCTCCTTGGTGATGGGACTAGTTCAGAAAAAAGGAAGAAGGCACAACGAACAGCCAGGATGCCTCGCTTGTGCGCTCAACCCAGGCCTGGGAGGGCCCTGCTGCACCTCGGCTTCCACGGTGTCCCTGCAAGGTCTTCCAGCGCGGCAGCGCAGTCTTCTTGCACCTTCTGATCATCAGCCCGGGGCGCAGTGTGAAACCAGAGAGTGCAGGCGGAAGTCTGCAGAGCAGGGTGGCAGGTGCCATCCAGCACGTTCCAGGCGAGCTGAGCCTGTGGCAAGCGCCCAGCACTGCCAGCAAGGCTGCCGGCGGAGGCTGACCCAGGTGGCGGGCGCTGGGGCTGAAAGTGGCACGCGCCGCGGAGCCAGCTGTCAGGCAGCGCTGTACGGAGCCGGCGGCGCTGTGGAGGTCGAGGCGCCGACCCGCACCTCCAACTGCCGGCTGCAGGAGACGCCTTCGAGGACACCGGCGGCGGCAGCGCGGAGCTGTGGATTTCGAGCAAGCGAGTGTGGAATGTTTCCTGTGAGAAAAGAGGATCCAAGCTAGCGGAAGACTCCACAAGGGGCTGCTGGTCCACAGGTTCTCAGAGGCCCCCAGCTGATTGCCCAGCTGCTTCCCGGCCAGCCCTGGGAGGGTGAAGATTCAGCGAGAAGACGGCACATCACCTCCCCCGGGTACAAAATGAAAATGCAGAACCCCTTGCTCAAAAATGAAGATTTTCGAGATGCCGACAGCAG
This sequence comes from Camelus ferus, assembly GCF_009834535.1. Lineage (NCBI taxonomy): Eukaryota > Metazoa > Chordata > Mammalia > Artiodactyla > Camelidae > Camelus > Camelus ferus. The sequence goes on from NC_045711.1 coordinate 3,257,787, forward strand.
AACATTCAACCAAGCACAGCCCGCTGTGCAACTATACAAACTCCCACTACCTTGAAGCCAGCCCTGCCTCTACTGCATGGGTCACATTAAACTTTACCCTTCAAGGTTAACTTTGGGTAAAGTTACTTACTAGAGCAGAACCGCTGCCCTCTCTTCATTCTTTGCCATAATAAGGGAGGAGGCAGGGCAGACTGAGCTGACCACCCCACAGGTACCCATGTGTAGCCCTTATCAGAGGTGGCACGTGAGCTATCTATGCAGCCTTGTTAAATCTCAGCTCCTATCTGCAGCCCTGACACCTTCATCCTTCCCCAGGGCATGGGGGAGCCAGAGTCATACCTGAAGGAAGTGGCTAGGGTGGGGTCTTTAGGGGACTTGCTGACATTCTCAGTTTCTTGTCTCAGTTTCCCCTCTGATATGTAGGCATAGGTCAGATGTTAAATGAGCTTGCACGTGGTAGTAGTATCCTGGAAGTCTCCTGAAGGGGGCTGTTAAATACAAGGCAACAGGTCCCAAATAGTCACTTAGGCTAAGCTACTTACTGTCCAATTGAGACTTAACTTAATTGTAGTTCCAGCTCTCCCCCAAACAAAATCTTAAATCAATCAGGAATCTCCCAACCAGCACGAGTTTGGTAATCTGCCTCATTCTGAATGACCCCTGCCATTCCCCAATGGAAAGTCCTTGCCATAAGCAATCCCCCCCTTTGTCTAGTATAAATTCCTTGTTCCCTCTCTCTCTGCCTGTACAAGTCTTTCCTTTTGTACAGCACCTCAGAGCCGCTTTCTGTCTGCGAGATTGGATGCTGCCCAATTCATGAATCATTGAATAAAGCCAGAGAGATCTTTAAAATTTATTCAATTGGATTTGTTTTTTTTAACAGAGCTAAAGGTCTGGGTATAAAGAATTGTTTTTCAACTCTCTTAATGCTATTTTATTGTCACTAAATGACATGCTCCCCTAAACTGAAAAAGAAACACAAGACTAATCTACAGCGAGGGAGAACTTCGAAACTGTAAAAAGCCCAGAGCAGTTGGAAGATAAGGGACAGCAGAGGGCGCTGTTGTTGTGCAAACACACCCATAGGAGCAGGCCCCCACCGCACCCCACCCAGGCATGGATTTTTTTCTTACACATCTCTACACCACAAATCTACACAGAGATACCCTCCTTACCCCCTTAACCCTATCCACCTCATAGTCTCTATCTTACAAGTACTTCAGAGGTCAGATTAGAATTCCTGACTCAGAGTCTAACTGGCCTCTGGGGGTCTCTTGGACCCTTATCCCACCTCCAAACTATTTTCATGTACTGATGGTAGTTCTCAGTGAGGCACTGGGGCGAGGATCTGAGACCCCTAGTTTCCTTCCCCAGCCTGTGGCCCTGACTCTCCAGTGGAAAGATGTTCCATGCAGTGTTATTTACAATGGAAAGTAAACTGAGGATACAACCTGTGTACATTGCAGAACCACAAGATGACAGTCGCAGAGGCTGTGAGGCAACATGGACTCATGTTAATATTGAAATGTGAATGTTACAAAGCAGGACACTAAATCCTTCACAGTGTCAACAGTGTTTTGCATATAGATAAAGATCGAAAGAGAAGTTGGAAAAATTAAACAGATGGATTAAGGTGGGGTGGATGATTATCCTCTATAAATTGTTTTCTTTAAAATATGCTAAACTGTAAAATGGTTACCTCTGGGAGATAAGGTTATCAGTAATTTTTTTCCCTGCTTCTTTCCAAATATCCTACAATGAGTAGGTATTATCTGGATAACCAGAGAAAAAGAAGTTCACACACACACACACACACCAGAAAGAGGCTATTCTCTTCATGGTGCCACAGCATTAACTGAGGGGGGGGGGGACTGTTCCCTTTCCCCTCAAGGCTGCCTGTGTGATTCTTCTCTTTTTCTCCCTACCTGGTTCCACCCTCACCACCTTCTTCAGAGGTCCTTCCACCACAGAGCAGAATATATAGGAATGCTACACTTGCAAAATCCAAAGCAGCACTGATTCCAGCCTCCTGCTGATGTGACCCTGGGTGCCTGTGGCTGAGACACTGAGAGGGGAGGGGACAGCCATGGGGGAGTTTTCCTGACTTCTCTGCAGGGTGGGAACAGGACATATGTCATCTCAATTGCTGGATTATTCCATGCTTCCTGCTGCTTCTTTCAGCTTTTATTATTTCAAAATGTTCAGGAGCAGAAGTTTCCATCAAACTCTCTACTGAAGAGGCCCCTAACCTGCCCCTGGGATAGCTCTCTCTCTGTTCCCCCTTCCTGCTCACCCAGCGTTCTCTCTATAGACCAGATAAATAGGGTAGGCGTGAAGATGAGGGGAGAGGAACTGTAGCTTCCGCGGATGCTGGCAGGAGAAGTGCTTCCTTGTCTCTGCTAGAACATGGCAGAGATCCAGGTACGGGAGTGGTGGCGCCCAGGCTACTGATTAAACACTGTTTTGCATATGGGCTTAATCTCAATATCCAGGGACACAAAAGCTGGAGTCTCAGCAAACATTTCCTTGAATCAACTGTTAATCAAAAGGGACTCTTGAGGGTACAGAAAGCTGGGGGTTCTAATGAGAGGGAAGTATATGTGTTGGACAGAATGAGATGGCACGGGGGTGGGGGCAGGAGACTCGGGTTCAAATCCCAGTTCTGCTCTTTCCGTGCTGGGCAACACGAGTCACTGCCCTCTCTGAGCCTCAGCTCCCTCCTCTGGAACTCAAAGAAGTAGTCTGAGGATCTCTGTTCCTTTCTAGGACCGAGTGACTTGGAATCTAAAAAAAATGACACAGGCTCATACAGGCACCTCACATCTGCATGGCCTGCTGTTGTCTATGGCAATGCACCCCTAATAAACTCCTTTACTATGCTCCTCCTTCATCTCTGGTAAATTCTTTTACCAACCCGAGTCACTGGCTCCCCAGCTCCCCAGCCTGCTTGTGTCCCACAATGTTCGGTGGCCCATACGTGGCTAAGACTCCGAGGGAGCCCCCTTGGCTTCTCTCTCCCCTCCCTGTGGGATCTCCCCCGGCTTGATCTGATGCTCTGTTCTGGAACAGGCTTCCCTCGTCCCTTTCTGCTTTCCTTTCTCATACCTTCCTGCCGCTCTCTAGCATTCAGGAATTTCCTGAAGTCTTGCTGAGGATCGAGGAACCCTGGCTGGGCTACTCTCAGCAGGCTCTGAAACTCAGTCTCACAGACAGAAATGAGCCCCAGCCCCTAGTGGTGAACACACACAGGAAAGAAAGCTTTTCTTTTCTAAATTCCCTTCTCTCCATCTCTCCCTTCCTCTGACTCTGGCCCTTGAGATGCTCCTTGGTTCTCAGGCCCAACCACATGGTGCACCTCTGTGCCTTCTCTCTGTGTTTTGCGGGTCACGCCTCCAGTTGGCCAAGCCTCCTGCCTTCGATCGCCGCACCAGGTAGAAGTCGCAGTGGGTGAGTCCCCCTCCCTTTTTCCCTTTGCTTTTTGGTCCTTTGTGCAGGCTTTTCACCTGGTTTTGGCACTTGCGCCAGTGGCTTCTCTTTCTTGGGGTGGCCCAAAGTAAGAGGACGCTGGAAGCTTAGCCTCTCTCTGTAGGGTAGACCACCCCAGAACGGAGTCTGTGCTGGTTTTGAAGTAGAATTAATAAAATGGCCACATACAGGCTAACAGATTGCTTATTCTTGTGCTTGCCCTTAAAACGGTCAGCTAATCTGACTGGCCGGTTGCTACTCACAGCTCCAGGCCCATTGTTAAAACTAAAGCTATTAATTTTACTGTTTCTGCTTTATTCCAATAATCGAAAGCAATAATCATGCTTGGTTTCTGAGTTGTTCTCCGGGGAGGTCGCAGAACTGTAACCTTACAGAGTAGGCTAAATACCAAGAAGACAGATAAAGATTGAAAAGGTGACAACCGCTAGCCTCTATAGAAGTGGTCCCCTAGGAGGTATCATGATGCATCATGACGCCATTCTAAGTCTTCTGATGAGAAAATAATTCTGTTGATCGTTATCAATGCTTTATTGTTTGAGCTACGGCTATATAATCACCCTACCCCATCCCCAAGGGGGGTGCACAGTTTTGAAGGCAGCAGCCTGCTGTGAGTCCCCTTTGCCTGGCAAAGCAATAAAGCCATCTCTTTTCTTCTAAGCTCCAAGACCCTGTCTCTGAGTCTTTCTGCAACAGTTTCCTTCTCTCTTTGACACCTCCCTAACTACAATGGGAAATGCTTCTTCTAGTCCCCAGGACTCACCATTGGGTTGCATTTTAAAACACTGGAATAAGTTTGATCCCCAGACATTAAAGAAAAAGCAGCTTAGCTTTTTCTGTAATGTCACCTGGCCCCAATACCAACTTCCAGATCAGGAGACTTGGCCCCTTCATGGGACTCTGAGCTACAATCTTGATTCTTTCCATCACAAATTGGCCAAATGGTCTGAGGCTCCCCTCTGTTCAGGCCTTTATGGCCCTCTCCTAAAATTAGGATCTTTGTAAAAATTGCCACGTGTGTCTCTCCTGATTCCTGGAGACACCGCCACACTCCAGTCCTCCAGGACCCAATGATCAGTCAGACTTCCTAGATGACCCCCTTCTCTCTCAGGCTCCTAACAGCCATCAAATCCCTTCTCTGTACCCTTCATTGTCTCAACAATTGGGAGGAAATATCGAGGTCTGAGGTTTCATGATCTTATGCAGAATTAAAGTTAATGCAGTCGTTAGGTTTATGGTCAACTCCCTATGTCCAGTACTTCTGGGTTACTTTGGTGGATTTCTCCACTCTAAGGGTCTAGTCGTTAGGCCCTTAGGAAATGTATTGAGAAGAAAGAAATGATAGTTCTGTTCAGGCCCCTAGTGAGATTACTAGGTGGGATTGCCTCACCTGGTCAATTAATCCCTGCTCTAATCCTGGCCAAAGATTTGAATTTTCTTCTGAAGTTACTCAAGTTCAATCAGAGCAACAAGTAGCAACCTGAAGCAGTATCCAGATACACAGTTTTACAGGAGATTTGTGATTATAAAAGTATTACTCTAGATACGGGAAGAAGCAACAAGAGGGAATATCTTCTTGGACCGTAACTGACTAGTCAGACAGGTGGTCCAGAAACTTTACTACTGTTATTAAGACCTAGTCCCGTAATAGCACAGTGAGTGGCCTGTCAATGAAATCTTCGCCTGACCTAGGAATGAGCGCTCCTAGCTCCGTGGGATGAAAAAGTCATGAAATGCCTCCCAAGCCATGGTCAAATTTACGATGATCGATGACCGATGATCGATCGCGAGGGTGACACAGAAGGGAAGGGGGCAGGGCATAGCCATTCAAGGAATGGCACAGCAAGTAACATCAAATTGAGTCAACTCCCAGTAGGTCTTGAGGATTAAGATGGTGGGACATATGACTTCTAGTAGACTCTGAGCTTCATTATACTCTCACTGTAACATATTAGCATGGTAAATAACATGCCCACAGGCACCATGACAGTCCCAAGGCTAACCATAAAAGGTCAAAGAGTGGGTGGTGGCCCAATTCTTGGGAATCCCAGCCTCTTCCCACTTGTAGGTATGTGAAGCTACTGAGCCCATAAAAACTGGTGACACTGCCCTTCATCACCTCTCACTCCCTCCTCTTCAGAGGTGGCCCACACTGTCTGTGGAGTGTGTACTTACTTTTACTTTAACCTGAGCACCCAACCCCCACACCTCATGGCCTTTCTCTTGCCTTTTGAAACAGCCTACCCTCTATGCAGTATGTATCTCTCTAAATAAATCTACCTTTACTCAACTTGAATTCTGTCCTGTGCGAAGCCAAGGACCCACACCTGGCGGGGCATGTCCTAGGGACTCAGTCCAGACTTGTGACACGGCCCCCCTCACGCCCCACATCCGTTTTCCCTGCATCAAGGGCATTTGCCATCTGCCTCCACAAGGGTTAAGTCGCAAGCCAGTGAAGTCACTGACCTTCAGCGCACCCTGAAAGGAGATCGGGGGAGAGCAGGAATGAGGCACTCTGTGCTCTGGGAAAGCTGGTGAAACAGGCCTTCAGAGAGTTAGATATTTTCAGGAAAAGATTTTATGAGCCCGAATTCTTGCATCTCCTCATATCTAGAAAAGCATTAAAATCACTGATGGTGACATCTACTTCGGCCATTAAGGAGAGCGGTCGTGCAAACCACACTGCTTTTGCCATCCTTGTGCCAAAGTTTATGGCAAAGTAGTCACTAAACAGGTCTCTGACTGGTTCTCCAATGCCTTTTTCTGGATCCCTGAAGGGATCAGGTCTTTCTTTGCAGACATTCTCAAATTTCTTCTCTCTGTTTTTACTGGGTTTAGCTATCTGTCATGGTATCCGCCTACTTTTGAGTTGTATTTATTCCTCTTCTACAGACATGATTGTCTCTCTTTGAGGTCCAAGAACTTAGGAAAAAAATGCACCCCTCCTACCAAGATTGCCACCATGAACCAAACCAACATCCTGGTGATGCAGCTCTTGGAAGCCACTGGGGTCTCCTTCCGCTCTCACCTTTAAGGCTGCTGGGATATTGGGGCCCCATATTCCCAGACAGACTGCCACCATAGGTAGAGACAGTGTCACACCCCACATTCAGCAGGAAGTAGATACAGAAGATGAGAACTTTGCCCCTGTTCTGAAGACTTATCACTGCCCATCTGTCAGGTGAGAATGTGGGTCCAACTGACATCCTTTGAAGTCCAACGACCCCCCATTCCTGGGCTCTCAGATGTCTGCCTGTGATCCCTTAACAGATAAAGTACATTCTTCACTGGGCATCTTGGTCCTAACAAACGAATAGCCCTAAGTAGTGCCTAATCTCACAATAGCTCAGGCTGGCTTGTTTCAGCCCACCTTACCTGAGTCATAAACCCCAATGCCCTTCACAGACCCTAAATGTCTTACCTCACCTACAGCCAATCAGAGACTTGTGCACAAGCCGATCAGGCATCTTGTGACCCGACCTTACAAAAGATCCCAACAACTCGGTGCTCATCTGTGTGGTCCTAATAAACTCCTTTACTATTCTACTCCTTCAAAAAAAAAAAGACACAAATGAACTTATTTACAAAACAGAAACAGACTCATAGAAAACAAACTTAGGGTTACCAGGAGGAAAGGGGTCAGGAAGGGATAAATTGGGAGTTCGAGATTTGCAGATACTAACTATATAAAATAAACAAACCACAAGTTTATAGCACAGTGAACCATGTTCAAATTTTGTAGTAACCTATACTGAAAAAGAACATGAAAATGAATATATGAATGTATATGTATGACTGAAACTTTATGCTGTGCACCAGAAATTGACACAACACTGTAAACTGAATACACTTCAATAAATAAATAACAAAAAAAGTCGAAAGGGGATGGGGGAGCGATAAATAGGGAATTTGGGATTAGCAGATAAAAACTACTATATATAAAATAGATAAACAAAGTCCTACTGTATAGCATAGGGAACTATATTCAACATCGTATAATAAACCATGATGAAAAAGAATATGTTTATATATAACTGAATCACTTTGCTGTACATCAGAAACTAACACAACATAATAAGTCAACTATACAACAATTAAAAAAATAAAAGGAAAGTTCAGTCCAATGTTCTAATCCCAGAAAACAAGTCCTCCCTGTCTGGTACCAAATACGCCTCCAGTCTCATCTCCCAGCACTCCCCCTCTCACCCCACTTCTATGCCTTTTCTCAGTCAGATTCCTCTGCCTGGATTTCCCTTCCCTTTTTATGTTAACATCTACTTGTCTTCCAATACTTGGCTTGAGTCTCATCTCCTCCAGGAGGCTTTCCCCAACTGCCCGGCTACCAGCTGGGCCAGGTGCCACTCCTCTGGGCCCCTGTAATATCATGGGCATCTGCTACTGTTGCCCGTAACAGCTATTCTTACAGCTGAGGTTTAATGAGCACTTACGAAGTGCCTGGACCACTGCCAGGCCTTTCACTCAGCATCATCTACTTGAATCCTGACCATGCCCCTCAGCCTTCTTCACCCCTCCCTAGGTCTTGGGAGATCAGGTGGAGCCTGGGCGTGCCAGGGCCCCTCCCTGGACTTAGCCCAGTGTCTCCTTCCACCCAATGCCACATCCACACCTGTCTAGGGTCAGGTAAAATCCAGTTAAAAGGACTTCCACTTAGAAATCATGGTGACATGTGCTCATGCGCCCAGGCCCAGGGCCAGCCCTTCTCCGGCTTTTGTCACTTAATTCTCACAGCAATCTATGAGGAAGATAGGGAAATAGTTTTCACTTTACACGTGAGGAAAAACCAAGGCTCTGCTAACATCACAGAGCAGGTGGATGGAGCCAGAAGTGACCTAAGGTTATCTCATCTCAAAGCCCTGTGGCTTTCTGAGCGCCTCCTTCTGTTCCATGGTGTGAAAATCCCCAGAGGATGAGACCTGTGATTCATTTCTGCATCCACATCAGATCATGGCCTCACCCAGGAACCATGAGGCCGGTTGTGAAAGTCTGGGCTGGGCAGGCTCTGGCTCAGTAACTGTTTATTGGCAAGAAGTCAGCAGGGCAGGGTTGTCATCCCCACTTTATAGATGAGGAAGTGGCAATCAGAGAGGAGTAGGAGAGTTGCCCAAGGTCATCCCTCAGTCAGAAGAAGAGCAGGGACTTGAACACCGGACACTCAGAGACTTTGTGTGGTAAGAGGAAGGAGGCCGTGGCGAGGCTGGGACTGCTGGGCCTGGGCTGGCAGCTTTATGGGTCCTGTAAGTCATGGAGATGTGTCAGAGCCCATCCCTGATTTAATGACCCCTGCTGTAAAGAGGGTCTTGTCCCCTCCAGGGAAGTTGGACCCAGGGTGGCCTAGGCAGTGACAGGTGACAAGTTTATAGCAAGCAGGAGAGACTGGGAAATAAGGCTGGGTGACCTTGGTAACACAAAGTAACCTGCCTTTGTGTAACCTTGGAATCGGAGATGAAGGATGAAGCAGGAGCCACCCCTTGTTCTCCCACATCACACATGTGTAGTCTTCCTGGTGCCCATGATTAAGATGCATCCTTGAAGAAGTGCCCATCCTTAACCTCCTCCCCTGCCCCATGCCTCAGAGGGGACACTCCATGGGGTATGGTTCTCCTCCCCCAGCTCACTGGCCCCAAAACATACTAGAGGGCACACTGATGGGAGAGGAGCAGAATTTCTGAGGGGGCAGCTTCCTCCTCCTCTTCTCTGGGAACCCAATGCCATAGACTCTGAAGTGAGTCAAAAGGTCACCAGTTAGTAGCCCCTTAGCCCACCAAAGGCTTCCAAGCCTCTCTCCTGCCTGTCAGGAGGCTGGCCTGGGGTTACAGGGACCCCTGAAATCAACTTCATTCCCAGGAATAGGCTTCCTCCCAGCCCCAGCCCCAAGTCCTAAAAGATATATTTCTACAGTCTTGTGAACGCAAACCCACTCCCCAGAAAAAGCTCCGGGATGTGGAATCCCTTCCCTGACTGTCCTAGTGCCAGGCTGATGATTAAATTCTAAGACAGTGCAGACAATAGGGCCCTAAGCCTGATGTGGATCCCTGCTCCCTTCTCTGCAGGATCAAAGCTGCTCCTTGAGGCCGTGTGATCCTGGGCCAGAAGGTGGGGGGAGTCAGCCAGGACTCTAACCAAGGAGGAAGCCCCTTTGCCTGAATAGTTCTTGGGGAGGCAATTCTTCTTCAGCAGTCCCTCACCTAGGTTCAAAGGCACGTTGGGGCTGAGAGATTGGCAGCGGATGGGGAAGCCACAGGACCAAAAAGCCCTGGCTTCCTGTTGACGGAGGGGGCCCAAGATCACTGCCTGGTCCCTGTCCCTCTTCCCCACCCAAGTCTGAGTGAGCGTCCCAAACTCCCACGCAGCCCCACTCCATGTGGGACGCACTGTGCCTACAGCAGTGAAGGAGTCTAGAGGCACTGTGGGGGGGGGGGGATGCACATCCAGGAGAGGGACCACCCCTCCTGAGACATGGGGAAGCTTCCTCTCTGTGGGGGCTCCCAGCCCTATTTCACCAAACGCCAAGACCTCCTTCAAGGAAAGTTTCCTTTCCCTGGACTCTGAAGATTCTGACAGATGAGAAAATCAGGAGTCTACTCGGATCTCAGTCTCTTCCCATCTCATCTCAGGAATCTGGAGGTCCTCAACAGGACCAGCCCCTTCCCTCTTGACCGCATTCGTTTCCTCTCTCTCACTGAGCCCCTTTGCAATCAGTTTCTCAGTTCTGCCCCCTCGGCCTCCCCAGCGCTGGCCATCACATACACACTCACAGCAATTTAGTGGCGTCCTCACTCTGTGTTGGAAGAAGAGTCTTTGCGATGCTAAGAAATTAAGTTTGGAGCAGCCTGGGAGGGAACAGAAAAAGAGATGAGAACCAGAGAATCAGTGATCACTGCCGGAGAGAGAGAGAAACCAGCCTCTTTCTAAGGCAGACCTCCAAAGCTGTCTCCACTCCCCCAGCCCCTAACCCCAACGGGCTGCTCCCGAGGCGAGAAGTCTGCGCGGGGGTCCACGCCAAAACGATTGAAAGCAGGAATCCGGGGCACCCGCTGTCGTGTGGATCAAGTACCTTGCGAGTCACTGCTCTGTCCCCAAATTAGAAACCAGGTGTGGGATGGGGGAGGTGCGAGGAAGGAGGAGAGGAGAGGACGCAATAGGTGAGGGGGCCTGGCGCACCGGGTGAAAGGTGGCCGGGCAGGGGGGCGGGGGGTGGGGAGCGCAAGTGGGGGAGCTGAGTCTCAGATCAGGGACGGGCGAGGGGAGGGGAGGCCCCGCCAGGGGGAGGAGCCGCTACCGGTGTCCTGCTGTCGAGGCTCCCTCCCGTCGCGGCTCCGCTATAAAACCCCGGCCGGCATGACCGCGGCACCCCCGGCGGCCTCCTCGGTGCGCGACCCCCGGCTCCGCGGCGTCTCCGCTCCTGCGCAGGATGCGGCTGCTGCTGGCGCTCCTGGCCCTCGCCGCCGCCCGGCCCTGGGCCCGCGCAGGTGAAGGCGGGCTTCGGCCCCGGGACCCCTCGATGGCCCCTCGGTGGGCCCTCGGCGCCCCCGCCCCGTGCCGTCCGCCGAGGCTGCGCCCCATAGGCGATCCGGACGGCGCGGGCGGCCGAGAGGGGCGGGCGCGGAGCAGCGAGTGCTCGCGTGTGCGCGGCTGCAGCGCGCAGAGCCCGGCGGAGTGCGGGTCCCTGGCGAGGATGCTTCCCTGAGCCGCCTCCACGCACCCCTCCGTTTCTCACCCTTTTTGGAGTGTCGCGCCCTTTCTAGTTCTCCTCGGTCTGTCGCGGGTCGCTGTCCATCTTACGGGGGCTCAGTGCTGGGTGACTGCCCCCGGCCCAGAGCAAGGACAACAAATTGGGCGCGGTGGGGCCCTAGCATCCCCGCTTCCCCTGGCATCCCCGCTTCCCGCCCTGGGTTCCTTATTCCCCGGAGGCTGCCAGAGCCCTTCACCTCCGGAGACACCGCACTGTGTTGTGAGCCTGGCGGGGGGCCTCCGGAGACCCGTGGTCCCGGCCCAGCCGGTCTTTCCGGCCAGGGTGATTTTCGTTTAAAGATTAATGGTGAGGCCGAGCTCTTAATTATTCGCCTAGATGGGAGGTGGCAGGAGAGGGGTGTTAATATTTGATAAGGAGCTAAAGGCGCCTCTGGAGTCTGCACACAGGGACCTGATCCGACACCTTCTAGGACCCCACAGGGAATCATCGCCTTCGAAGGAGGCCCCTACCTGCCAGTCTCCAGCTCAGCTACCCCTTGGATGGTGCTTGGGGGCCACCTGGCCAAACCTCCTGTCTAAACCTAGCAGTTCCTCCCTTGGAGTCAAGGCGTTAGGGGTGAGGGTGCAGAGAAGGAGGGAGTTGTGAGCCGCTTTGCAGGAGGGACTTGGCTGGCCCGTTGTGAGGTCTGAAGGGGCATCTTGCAAAAACTCCTAGCCTCTTCCTAGGAGAGGAAGAAGGAGAAAACGCAGGATGTAAACATTTTTATTTGTAGGGTTGGAGGTTTGAAACCTACTTAAGCAGCTGGGCTGACAGAAAGAGAAAAGGCTTTGTAATTAATTTGGCTGCTTTGTAGCTGTGTTGGCTTGGGTAAGTCAACCTCGGTTTTATCACTTACAAAACAGAAAGTAATTCTAACTTCAGGTGTCCTTCTAAGAATTCAGATAAGACAGTGGGTGTAAGTGCTTGGTGTGGTATATGTGTGGCATGTTGCACGGCTATGACAGCTGTACCACTGGCATCAGCCCAGCCAGCCAGGAATCTGTCTCAGCCGCCCCCTGAGGCTTTCTGCCTGGGAGCTGCCCAAAGTCCTGCCTTCCTCCCCCCATTTCCTCCTCTAGGGAAACTGAGGCTGGAGAGTGACCAGGCTGCACCTTGAAGTCCCCAGAGCATCCCCAGGGAGAGGAGGAGGGGAGAAGGTCGGAGGCTCCTTCAGAGTCCCAGACCTGGCCAGGAGCTGCTGAGACTTTGCCCAGGGCATATTTGGGTTTCGCTGAGCTGGTTTCCAAGATTCCTCCCTTCCCCTGGAGTGGAGGGTGGGGTGAGCAAGGTCCACAGAGGGAATTTCTTCAGGCATCTCTAAAGAAGGGGGCTAGGGTGATGGGCAAGTCAAGGGTGGGGGACCACAGCCAGGTGATTGGCAATGGTTGCTATTTCTCTCATGCCATCCCTGATCAGGGCAGACAGACGAGGTAAGACTCGGAGCTTAGAGCCAAGATCTACGGGTAGCTCCTCTCCCTCCCAGTTCCTCTTGGAAATGACTCAGGACAGCTGGCTGGTAATTATCTGCAAGGGTTGTCTTCTCATGAACTGGTACAGGAACCTGAGCCCTGCCACCTCTTGCCTAAAAATCAGCCCTTACCTTCAGCCTTTGGACATAGACCCAGTTCCTTGCCTTGATCTCATCAACATCATGTTTTCCTGGCTTCTGTTTCCTGAAGAGTGTAGTTACAAGAGCAATCAACCAAGCAGATCGAAAGTCTCTGTGATTAAGACAGTGGAGTAGAGGTCACTATTACAAACCTAGGAGCTGAAGTCAGAGGCAGGGAAGAGCCAGTTCCTAGGAAAACCTCAACCTGGACCAGATGGGCTCCCAGGAGGCTGAGGGGTTTCCACCCGTCCCAGCTGGCTCCTGAGGATTCTGGCTCAAACAAGGCTTCCGCTGGAATGGCTTCCCTTGGACCTCAGTCCAGAGGAGGGGCCAGCTCAACCTCAGAGGCCCCTTCTGCCTGCAGGACCTCTGAGAGGTGAAGACACAGGAGCCTTTCACAGATGCAAATGACCTCCCATCCTGTGCCTCCTCCACCGTGGCCCTGGGAGTTCGGTGATAGCTCCTTCTGCCTAATGCAGAATGTGGGCTCAGAAAAGTTAATGAACTCTCCTGCAGGGGTTAAGTAAGAGTCTGAGCCAGGACTGGAGGCCCAGTGAGCGGGCTCCAGTGTCAGAGCTCTGCTCATGTGCAGAGGGGGGCTGATGCCCTTTGCGGAGTCGACCTTCATGGGGCTTCCCCAGATGCAGCAACTCCCAGGGGCAGCAGAGCCCTGTCCCCAGGCAGGGGATGGACTGGCGTGGGGCAGGGACCAAACATCTCTGAAAGAGACGGTGCTGGCTAGTAGTCTTTGATCCAAAGACTACTGGGAAACTCCAAACCCAAGGTGACCCTGAGGGGTTCAGACCCAGACTTAGGGGGTGGCCCGTTTCCTGTAGGTGCTCACCCTCCCTCTGGGCCTTCCTCCCACCCCCTCCCCACCCATCCCCATTGCAGGGACCCCAGAGGAGGTGGGGTTGGGTGGGGACGGATGTGCTCAGAGGCTAGATGAGGCTGAGCTGGAAGCCGTGCTTTTCTTAGCAATTTCCTCATCCCTGAGTTCTTTCCAGCTCACTTCGTTTGTCTCCTCTCTGCAACCCCCCACCCCGACTTTGGCCATCTGCGCCCTGACAGGAGGTTGGAAGGATGGAGGGAGGGAGGGAGGGAGGGGGAGAGGGACGCAAGGGGAAGGGAAGGATTTGTCAGGGATTTGACTAAATTCCAGGCTGCCTGGAACACTCTCTACCATCTCTCATTTACTCCTCACCGCAGTCCTATGTGGTGGGTGGTACTAGTTCTGCTTTACAGATGGCAAAACTGAGGCCCAGAGAGATTAAGTGACTTGCCTCTAAATGCACAGCTCCCAAGTGGCCCAGCTAGAATTCCGGCTCAGATCAAATGTTTTGTCCACCCTGCTGCCACAGTCTTCTTTTAAATCAATAGACTAATTTTAGAGCAGTTTCAGGTTTACTGAAAACTCGAGCAGAAAGCCCAGAGGAGAGGGTTCCCTTGTGCACAGTCTGCCCTGCTGTTAACATTTCGCATTAGTGCAGTCTGTCCCTGGTGCAGCCTTTTTTCAGAGATGCTGGTTCTGCTGTCCTTAGGCAGAGCGGAGATTAGAGCCCTGAGTCTGTCTGGCCCCCAACACCAGGACTTCGAGGTGGGGCTGGGGGAAGGCCTGCTGCCTTCCTCCCTGCAGGACTGTGAGAGTTTAGCCAAGAATGGGTTTTAGTAATGTAAGAGGGTGTGTTCCAGGGAGGGGTTGGCCAAACCTCCCCTATCATCCCATCAACTCTGGGAAGGCAGCCAGGCTGAACGTGGCTGTACTGTCCTAGGAGGGGAGTCCGGGGGCCCTGATCCCCCTCCTATTCCTCTCTGACCACAGCCTCCCTTCCAGGTTTGAGGCGGGGGATGCAAGGAGGGAGGGGAGCTGATGAGCAGCAGATGGAGAGTGTCCAGGGTAGCCCCTGGGTAGAGCTGACTGGCCTTGGAGGGCCCCTCAAGGGCTGCTGGCTGCTTTGGCCATGTCTGTATGAGGACCATGCCCTGGGCAAGAGGACCAGTAGGTCAGCTGTGGATCAAGGACACCTGAGGCCAGGCTACTTTGACCACCTCCTCCTCCATCCCTCCATTTTCTTCTTAAGCCTCCTTACCCTGGGATCTCTGTCTCTGACCCCTAGGAACGCTCCACCCCATCCCAAGGTGCACTGCGATGTTTCCAGCCTCTGTCACACTGGATACCCGCCCCCCCCACACACACACAGTTGCTTGTGTGCACACAGTTCACCCGCACTCTTAGAGACGTGTGTGTACCCAGAAACACTGACACACAAATGCATAGGCCTCATGCGCTTTCTCTCTCTGCTCCAGCATCACACTGGTGCTACCAGAATCAAGTCAAGCCCTCCAACTGGACCTGCTTGGGTGAGTACAGCCAGGCCCGGGGACAGGTCTTTCTGTGCGGCAGGGCCCGTCCAGGTTGAAATGGAGACCCAGCAAGGGTGGGAAGGAGGAGGGGTGGTGTGGCCCCGAGTCAGATATCATCTCCTCACACACACGTGCACGCACACATACTCACCCACTCCTGATGCTCATGGCACAGGGAACATGGAGTGACTGTGAGTCTTTACTGGCACCTCCTGTCATCATCTCTGTCACCACAAGGGCTGTAAAATAAATCAGCAGCAGCAGCAAAGGGAGAAATACATTTCGCTCTTTCTCATAATGAAATCAAGGTTTGGTCCTATTCCAGACACATACACACACACACGCAGAGCCAGGCTCGGGGTAGGACTGTGGGGGAACAGGCTGTGAGCTCTGGGATAGGGGACCACCTCAGATGCTCGGCTGTGAAAGGAGAACTCTGGTGACAGCCTTTTAAAGGACCTCAGGATGGGACACTAAGAATTATCTGAGGGCTAGGAGGCAGGGAATCATTCCCTGGGAAGCCTGGCTCCCTGCACCCCAGGGACCTCCAACACCAGGTGGATGGAGCCTGGAGTGAGGGTAGAGGGGTGGGTAGGTGATGGGACGGGGGTGGGGGGTGGGTAGTGTTTGAAAAAGTGCAAAGAACATTTGCCCAGGTGAGCATGTGTGTCTGAAGAGGAAGGCCCAGGGAGGGTGAGGGCAGAGTTCTGCACGGGCATCCCACAGCCCAGCCTGCCAGCTTTCCGAAGACGGCCTGATCTGAGTGGGGCAGAGGACGCCATGCCCTAGTGCCAGGCGCCCCTGACTCCCAGCGCCCACTCCCTCCCTGCTCAGGGCCAGACCTGTGGGGCGATAGCTGTCAGATGGACCAACAGTCCCCTATCAACATCGCCACTGCCAAGACAGAGGTGGACCTAAACCTGAGGCCCTTCTCCTTCTCTGGCTATGACAAGAAGCAAAAGTGGACTGTCCAAAACAATGGGCACACAGGTAGGTCTCACGTGGGTGGGATGAAGACCCCAGGTGGCAGGGGTACCTGGTCCTGGGACCCCTGGAGTTTCTGGAGGACTGGAGGGTTGGGTTCCTCCTGGGAAGATGCACTGGCCCTGGTCCACCTTTGCCAAGGAGAGGCTGAAAAACCTTGAGGGGAGGGGAGGAGGAAGCCGTCTGTCACAGTATTTTCAATCTTGTATCAGACCAGTCTGGGGATGCGGGAGGGGACATGTTGGAGGAAGAAGGAACAACATATGCAAAGACAGGGAGGCATGAAACAGCTTAGGGTGTTCAGAGGGCTGCACGTGGCCCCGTGGGCATAGAGGACAGAGCAAAGCCAGAAGGGCCCGGAGCCAGCCCAGGTCAGGTGAGCTGGGCTCGTGGCAGGCCGCCCAGGGCTGAGGAGTTTGGACATGGCCCTGAGATCACCGGGGCACCACCTACGGAGGGGGTTGGAGCAGGGGCGGGGCCGGGCTGCACTGCACATTTGGGCAGTGGGGGTATGTAGAGGGAGAGGCAGGTGGGGAGACCAGAGAGGAGGTCAAGGGCCGGTCCCGGGCAGTCCCACTCAGTCTGTTCCTCCAGGCCCAGGCCAGTAAGCCCATGAAGTGTGGGAGAAGGGAGAGGAGGTCCTGCCTGGGTGGAACTGGGATGAGGAGGCTGGGAGAGGCTAAGAGAGGTGGTGCAAGGACTGCCCCCTCCTGTGCCCTCCAGTGATGGTGTTGCTGGGGGACGAGGCCACAATTGCTGAAGGAGGACTGGCCGCCCGGTACCGGGCGAAGCAGCTGCACCTGCACTGGTCCGAGGTGCTGGATTGGGGCTCAGAGCACAGCTTGGATGGGGATCGATTTGCCATGGAGGTGAGGGACCTCTTCCCAGGTCAGTGCCTTGGCTGGGCTCTGGGTATACCTGCCTTGGGCGAGAAGGGTGGTCCAGCACCCTCACGGGTTCTCCCCCTACCCCAACAGATGCACATAGTGCATGAGAAGGAGAAGGGGACATCAAGGAATGCGAAAGCCCAGGACTCCAAAGATGAAATTGCAGTGCTGGCCTTCATGGTGGAGGTGAGACCGCCATCTCCCAGGGTCCAAGGGGCTGCTTCTCAGAATCCAGAGACCTGGGGTCTCAGGAAGGCAGAAGGGGGCTGTGGAGGCCCCACCTTGCCCTCTGTTTCTGTGGCTTGTACACTCCCAGGTAGGGTGCCCAGAGTCTCTCAGGGCCTCAGTCCCAGAAGCTGCCTGCCTGCCCCAACCCAGACCAGAATGAACTGGTGGTCACCACCGGCTTCCCACAAGCCTCTCTTAAGCCCCCTTCCCCCCCTTTCCAGGCCGGAGCCAGGAATGAGAACTTCCAACCCCTGGTGGACGTGCTGTCCAACATCTCCAGACCTAGTGAGTCAGGATGGTGAGGCGGGGGAGGCAGGGGTCAGGGCGAGGGGAGGAGACTTCTTTCAACAAAGGACAGTCCGGATGGTGCAGCGGCTTGGACCCTGAGAGTGAGGTGTGAGGGGGTAACTGCTGTCCCCCCAGATACCAACACCACGATGAGAAACAGCATCAGTCTCCTAGACCTGCTCCCCAAACAGGAGAAACTGAGGCGGTACTTCCGCTACCTGGGCTCGCTCACCACGCCCGGCTGTGACGAGACGGTGGTCTGGACAGTGTTCCAGGAGCCCATCCAGCTCCACAAGGACCAGGTACAGAGGTCCAGGCAGGGGTTGCCGCCTCCCACTGCCTGGCTTCCCAGAAACGATCCCTTGGGGGTGGGCCCGGCAATCCAAGGCCAGACAAGCATGGAAGGTGAGGCTAATGTAGACTCAAGTCTGAGAACCACTGTTCTCTGGTAATAGTGATGATGGTGGTAGTAATGGCAGACCCTCAAAACCGTGAGGTTTGAGTCCACTTGGCTAAGGGAAGCTAATGGGAGCTAAGCCCCCACGGATGCCAAGGACTTTCCATCCCGTATTCTTTTCCTCTGCACAAAAACCCCAGAGGGCTCAGAGAGGCAAAGTGACTGGCCTGATGTCACACAGCGGGGAGTGCATCTCCACTTGAGCCCTGTGCCTTCCACAGATCCTTGCATTCTCCAACAAGCTGTATTATGACAACAATCAGAAAATGACCGACAACATCAGGCCCCTGCAGCCCCGGGGGCAGCGCGTGGTTTACAGGTCCCAGGCCCCCGGGCGGCTGCTGCCCTGGTCGCTGCCCACCCTGCTGGCCCCCACGCTCACCTGCCTGACGGCGGGCTTCCTCCGATGATGGCTCACTTCTGGACACTTGACCTCTGGTCTCGGCCCTTAAGTGGGCTTTGGCTTCTGTTCCTCAGGCTTCCCAGGTTGGACTTGGATGGTGATTAAAATATGGATATGTTTTTGGAGAAATCTTTCTGAAGTCTGTTTATAGTTCCCGCTGCTACTGCTGCCGTTCCCCTCAACCCACCCGGTGCCAGGGTAGGGAACTTAAGGCCTGGAGATTTCTTCTGAGCAGGGACCACCAGGCCCCCCTCCAACCCTTGTGAATTCCCTGTCGACACCTGACTTGGGAAGATGCTGAAGGGACCTCAAAGCTCCAACACAGCGAAAGCCAGAGAAGTTCCAGTCCATCCTCTCCATTATAAAACGGGGGAGGGAAGCTGAGGCCCAGAAAGGAGAAGAAGCTGGACGGAGGCCACACGGAGAGGCCATGGCCGAGCCACCTGAGACCAGCCAGCGCTTTCTGCTCTGCGTGAAAGGACGATGAGTGGAGGGTGCGGGTCCTGTGAGGGTGTAGCCTAGTTGGGGTGGGTGATGGGACCATTTATTTGCCTCAAGGGATTTCTTGAGCATCTATGTTCTAGGCACTGGGGATAAGACAGACAAAAATGCCTGTCCTCCTGGAGTTCACAGTCTCACGGGAGACACTATAAATAAAACAGACACATTATACGGTGTCACGTTGTTCAATGTCAGAAGGCAGAAGGCGGTGAGAGCCATGGAGAAAGCTAAAGCAGGAAGGGAAGGTGGTCAGGGAAGGCAGGTGCAGCTTGAAGACTTGAAGGAAGCCAGGAAGGGAGGCCATCTGGAGGCCAGCGAGTGTTCATGCATGGAGGGGAGGGGGCCTGTCGGAGGACCCGCAGGGAGGCCAGCGAGGAGTGGAGGGAGGGAGGGAGAAAGCAAGAGAGAGCAGCTGAGAGAGGAGAGAGGATGGTAGAGGGGAGAGGAGGAAGGAGGGAGGGGAGGGAGGAGAAAGGTGAGGAAGGGGGAGAGGAGGAGAGGGGGAGGGGAGGGGGAGAGAGGAGACGCCCAGTGTGTGGGGGTGGGGGGCTGCAGTACAGGGGCTGCAGGGGTGAGGGGCAGGGGGCAGTTAGAGGAGCTCGCTGCTGTCTCCAGGAGCTGATGGGTCACAGGTGAATCCAAGGGCATTTGGCCCTTGTACTTAGTTGCTGTCAGTGAAGGCAGCCCCACCACTCCAAGATTGTCTTTCTAATGGTTTTTCCCTTTCTGGGGCTCAAGGAGAGCGCGAGACTAGGAGGCTGCAGGTGCAGAGAGGAGGGTCCAGAAAACCAGGGGAGAAAGATATAAGGGCCGCATGGGCTGGTCTCAAGTCAAGCCCGGCCCGGGAGCCAGGGGTAAAGGGGCCGCAGGACCTGGGACCTCACCACCCAGGGCAGGGCTGGAGTTTGGGAGGAGAGTGAAACGAGGGGAAGAGGCCAAGAACTGGACTTGCCGGGTGAAGAGGGGTCCTGGGGCCAGGCCAGGTCAATTGGTGTGGGGACCACCTGTCTAAGAAGCTTCCGGTTCGGAGGTGAAGAGCGTCCCATGGAAGATGTGGAGCCAGGCGGGCACTTGCTTGCTGCTGGTCTCCGGAGGGGGAGCGGGTCGGAGGGGACCTCTAAGCCTTCTCCCACCCCCATACTCTCAGACTCCCGGGACACCCCCAGCTGGGGGCAGGGAAGGGCTGCTCGCCCTCCACGGGAGCCTCCCCCTCCCTCTTCCCCTTCGTGACCAAGAATAAGCACCCCAGTCCCTTCACTGGTGGTCACACAGCCGTGTGGGGGACTTGGCATTACTATCACTATGGCAACAGCAGGCAGCTTGTGTCAGCAGGGGGTGTGTGGACACGAACCTGTTCTCTTCGGTTCCCACACAGCCTGCAGCCTGCGGGGGATCTAAGCGCTAAGCTGCACCCCCACCCCCTCCCCCTTGCCAGCTGAGGGCTCTCAGAGGTCTGAACTGCCCCTCCTCCTCCCCAGCTACACCCCCTAACCTCCACCCCGTCCCTGCCCTCAAGGCAACGTTCAGTGAGTAAGGTGGCAGCAGAACGAGGAAGTCCTAGCTGTTTGCAAGAGATTAGGGGAGCCTTGGCCTCTCCCACCCCAGGCAGAGGGTGGACTACTCTCCCCTGTCTCTCTGACCCCAAATTAATATTAACCTGGCCAGTGGGGGCCGGAATGGGCATAGCTTATCCAGGGCCCGGAGATCTGCCCGCCCTCCCTGCACCTGGAGGCCGAGCAGGTGCTGTCAGCGCGCGACTCACAGCAAGGTCACTCCTGGCCAGTCACCCCAGGTGGGTGTGTTTCTGAGAACCTCCCCTTCTGGGTAATTTCACTCCCTCCGCTGTACCACTGCTCCCCCTGCAGACCCCCTCTCTGAAGAAGGTGCTCTAAGTTCCCTGTGCCCAGCCTGGCCTGGCCCCTCACACAGCTCTCCCCATTGACACACACACACACACACACACACACACACACACACAGCTCTCCCCATTGACACACACACACACACACACACACACAGCTCCCCATTGACACACACACACACACACACACACACTTCAGTGCAGCCGGCCAGGCCGGGGGAATGCTCAGCGGCTGATAGTTTGGGCCACAATCTGACTTCTCTGAGGTCTGCAGTTCCCAGCACAGACCACGATGCACATTCACTGGATGCCCGCTGGTGCTGGCCATGAGCTTCAGAACAATCCTATGGGGGTGGTGTTTCTCCCGTCCCACGAGCGAGGACACCAAGGCACAGAGAGGGGTTAAGGGACTTTTCAGAACCTGGGGTCACTTCCCTGCATCTCCTTGGCTCCAAGGCCAGCTTTCTCCTTTGACAGTCATCCGACTTCTGGGCCAGGGGCAGGGTGGGGTCTGCAGCACCCTGTCCCACCCTGTTACCACGAGCTGCTCCGCTTGCCTGGCAGGCTGTCTCCCTGGCCCCCTGTTTAGATTTGGCATCTGGGTGGGAGCCAGGGACTAAAAATATTCCCCATGTGTTTAGATGATTCTTAGAGAATCAACTTCCCCATCTTGGCTCTCAGTTTGCACACTTGCTGGCCCTGCTTCCTGTGGCTCTGATCTGACAGCGCAGGGAGGGGGTAAGGGAAGTGGGGGAAAGGGAAAAGTAGAAGGGTCTGGAGGGGCCCAGGGTCAAGGGTGGTGATGGTGGACGTGCACACATGCACGCGCATGTGGAAGGGCTGCTGCATCACAGGACCCCAGGGGGTGCCCGTCCAGGGACCACACTGTGAACGCTGCCCCAGCGTGCTGTGACCCTGAGGCTCCGTGCTTCTGTGGGTTCCTTGGGGGTGGGAAGAGGCAGGGAAGTTGGTAAGCTTGCAGGAATGGACATGTGGCTTCCCCGCTCTGGGCACCAGTTTATCAATCTGCAAAATGGGCTACGCTTGGCCCTTCTATCTGACTGGGCCTTGCAGAGCTCAGGCTCCTGCTGGTGACCTTGGGAGGAAGGCCAGGCCTCTGTCTGTGGGTGGGGTGCTGCTCCTGCACCTTGCCTTACACGAGTTCTAGCAGCTCTGTTTGTTTATCTGAATAGGGACAAAGGCATTATCTCCTCTAGGGACTAAGGGCATGTCCCTGGCCCGCCTGCTCCCGGGGAGGGGCTTCCTTTGGAGGGAGCTACAGGACAGACAAGTCACAAGCCAGTTCCTTCCTCAGAGGCCTAGTCCCAGCGAGACTGGCTCCTCCTATGCCAAGTGCTGGCGGCTGCAAAGCCTGGGAGGGTGGGGAGAGGCCCAGGGGACAGAGAAGGGACATGAGGATGTTCTGGAACAAGATTGTTCTTTCCGCAAGATTTGTCTTTCAACAAACGCTATCACTTCCTCCGTGCCGGGGACTGAAGATTCAGGGAGCAAAAACCCAGTCTGTGCCTGTCCCCCAAGACTCCTGACTGAGGGGCAGACACGTAGCAGCAGGTCTACAAAATACAGGCCGTGAGAGGGACGCACACAGACCTGGGCCTGAGTCCCTTTCCCCTACTGACTAACTTGGTGAGCTGACTTTGGTCATTTAATTCACCTTTCCCAGCCTGTTTCTGCATCTGTAGAATGGGGACGAGGACGGGACTTACCTCCGAGGGTCGCTGTGAAGATGGACCAAGATGCCCAGCCAAGAGGCTGTATTTCATAATTCATGGTTATTAGTATGATTCTTTCTATTACAGACAGCACTGAAGGATGGGTAGGGCCTACAGACGGGGAAAACTGGCTGCTTCTGGGGATGGGGGTAGGGAATAGTGGGCCGAGGTTGGAATTCTGAGTAGTGATGCACTGGTTCGCCTCTGGGGTCGGCAGCCAGTGCCTGGTGGGGTAGCAGCCAGGGCAGAAGCCACCGTCTCCACGGGGCTGCCTCTCTGCTCAGACACTCAGGGGAATCTCCACCCCCGCACTCCACCCCACCCACCCATACACAGAGCAGCCCACTGAGCCAGACCTCCCAGTCTGACCTTTGCCCAGAGTAGCCCAGGGTCACCCAGGGCATCATGAGGAGCCAACGGGACCAGGGGACGCCCAGGCGGCCCTGTAGCTCTCCTGTCCTGCCTTGTTGGCTGGGGTCAGGGTGGACGCCTGTTTTCCTGCTGCGGAATTGACTGGGCTGGGGCCTGGGTTCCCATCTCACCTTCCTCCAGCCCCTCTCCTCCCGCTTCCCCTTCCCCAGGAGACTTGATTACCCACTCGCCCTCGGATGTGTCCCTGTCTCCAGCAGGGGCTCTGTCCCTGCTGTCTGCCAGCAGGCCTCTCCCGTCCAGGTTTGCTGCAGGCTTTCCCCAGCACATGGTCTGCACCCACCTGGAGTTGCTGGATAAATCTGAATTTCAGATAAAGAACAAAGAAATTTTAGTATGAGTATATCCACTGCAAGTTGCATGGGGCCCACTTACACTAAAACATTATTTGTTGTTTATCTTGTGGAATAAAATTCATATTTGATGGCAAGACAAGAAAAAATTTAGACATAAAACATTCTCTGCCCTTTGGCCTCCTCTCCCCGCACTGTGCCTTATGTATCTGCATTGTGCGTGGACCAGAACTCCCCCATCAGCAGGAACACCTGCTCAGCCATAAAGAGCAATATTCTAGCATCAGCAAGGCAGCTCCTTAAAAGATAGCCTTTCTTCTTGATCTTGTAAGGGGTGACATGACCCAGAAGGATGATGCTTAGATCGGGATTATGTAAACTGCCATTGGATGTAAAACCCTTGGTCTCAAAAAAAATAAAACTGTGCCTTGATTTCTAACCAGCAGAACAGTTCTCAGAAGAGCTTTCTGAGATGCTCTTCCCAGGTTATAATCCTCAAATTTGGCTCGAATAAAATTTTCCATTTCTTTCTTAGATCCACTGATTAACTTTTCATTGACAATCTGAAAATTCCATTGTGCTGGGTGCCATGTATTTGGATTTCCTAGGTCTGATGGCCCTACCCCCACCCCACCTACCCCAGGGGAGACCACCACCCCTTCCTCCTCCCTGCCACCCTCCCTCTCCCTCCAGCCAGCCACAACTTCCAGGAACTGCTGGCAAACAGGTCAATGGGTTTTCCCTCGCGGAATAGGTGATTCCGGTCTATGGGAGGGCAGCCAGGCCGCTTCCAAGGCGGTGTTGGAGCAGGCCCTTCTGCCAGTGGATTTCCTCCCCACTGTTTTCCAACGAATTGGGAGAGGCCGGTGCCAAGGAAATCTCTTTATCTTTCTTTTTGGTCTCCGCCTGCCCCCCCCACCCCCCGCGCCCCCCCTAGCTGAGCTGGACGTGCCAGGGACTCCCTTCCTGCAGTCCGGCTCCCACCCATCATCCCAGGCACCTCGAGCGGAAGGGAGCCCTCAGGCAGCGCCTGGCTGCCGTCCTGGGTGGGGTCTGAAGGGGCCTGATGCCAGGGTTTTATTTACAAAGTGAGGAAAGACTCAAGAGGTGCAGGACCCTGTCAGGACAGGAACGCCTGAGCCACGTCACAGCCTGGGGTGCAGACAGAGGATCCAGACACCAGCAGACAGCTGAGTCCCCTCTGTGCAAATTAGATGCTCTTCCTCTAACTCCTTTGACCTGGTAATCTCTGATCTCTTTAACTCCCTTTAGCTAGCACTATTTGCATACCTACCCTGTTAAACAAGGCCCTTTATATCTATGATCTCATTTAATCCTGAGAGCAACCTTTAGAACATAAACTCCCAGTGGAGCAGCTGCTTCAGGACAGGGTTTTTTCATCTGTTTCCTGCCAGTGGTGGACACTGTGATGCACAGTTCAGAGCCCCCTTCAAGGGACACCGTGTCCCAGCACTGGGTGCTGAGTGCAGACATCTTCAGTTGTTGATGTCTCCAGGGAGAAGAAGCCTCTTCATTCAAGGTCACACTCGTTTCTGTAGGCCCCCAGCTAATGACTGATGGATCAATGGGGAGGATAAAGGGGGGGGGCCCCAATTTAGGGTGACTCCAAAGAGCCACTCCAGGTGTAGAACTTGAAACAGTGGGGCCAGTGGAGGTTACCACTGGGCCCGTGAGGCCGTCCACTTCTCCCTCTTTGCAATCCTGCTTCCGTCCCCTCCCTGCCACAGGTGTTGGTCCTAGAGGGACTCCTTAGTAAACGGCCTGCACACTAAACTCCATCGGCTTCCTGGAAGCCAACCCCAGGGACATCAAGCGTCCAGAAAGCACAGAGCATGGAGCAGACTCTCAATCCATACGGGTTTGGAAGCTCCCTGGGGCCGGCACTGGCATTGCTGGTCCTGACTTACACAAGTAACAGCGTAATAACAGCAGCTGAGACGCACCCACGTGAAGCTATCTGACATGCTCTCTATCTCAGTCCTTAGAACAAGCTTCTGAGATGGGCATTTTTGTTTTCTCCGTTTTCAGATGACATGAAATACATGGGACCCAGGGCTAGCAAATGGTAGAGTAGTAGGAGGATTTGGATCCAGATGATTTCATGCTCAAGCCCACCCTCTTCCCATCACTTTTTGGAAGGAAACTGAGACAGAGAGGTAAAGAAGCTTGCCCCTCCCCAGCCAGTGAGTGGCCACCAGGTCGACAAACCCAGCAGTCCTTGCTTGAGCTGTGCTGCGGGCCCGAAACAGCTTCAGAGGAAAGCTTGGACGTAGAAGCCAGCAAGCCAGCTATGGATGGTGGGGACGTGTGCTGTCCCCTAGAGCTGGGATGTGCTCCCTGCCTCTCCCCTGCTTGTGGCTCTTCTCATGAGGTCTACACAGCAGCCAATACCCAGCTTAAAAGTGACTCCTCTGTGAAGACTTTCCCGATCTCTGCTCCCGTCCTGCTCCCACACCAAGACCCCCAAAGGGAAGACTGGAGGACCCTGTCTTAGCCATCAGAGGATGGAAGTGCCGAGCCGAGGTTGGCCAGACAGTGGGAGACAGGCAGCAAATGTTGGCAGGGTGAGTGAATAAAGGGAAAAATGATTAACAAACAGAATTAGCAGGCACCATTCCAGGGCTGGGACTAAATATTTACCTAGCCCATTGGGCAATCCTGAGAGATAAGCCTGGTTTCTGAGCTCTATTTATGCAGACTTTCCTTCAGTGACTGACACAATCAGCCTGGTTTGGTTATAGTTTGAACAGCTGTTTCCACAGGTGGGGACTGGGTGCACGAGGTGCCTGATCCTTGGCTTCCGCTGTTCTCTGGCATCACGCCTCCTCCCCAGGGTATCTGCTTCCCAATCTTTGGGCTCTAAGTGATGTTGCCCCTCCACCCTGCAGGCCTGGCCAGGCTCCACGAGGCTGCAGGTCACATGGGGTGGGCTTACAATGTGGGCTCTAGCTTGAGCTGTGGGTGGGCGTGCAGTCATAGGGTGGAGGGCGTGAGGACTGACTCACCTGGGTACACAGCCTGAGTGGCCTCCTGGGAGGCACCCCTCTTAAGGGAGAGGAGTTGGGTGTGACATGCTGGGTCCAAGTGAAGCCTCGGAGCTATAGGCGTGGAGGGGCGTGGAGTTGGGTGTGACATCTGTTGGTCAGCCTCTGGGATTCACACATGAAAACCAGAAGACCAATTTCACCAAAACACAAACGTGTCGGGGAAAGCAGTTCTGCTGTGGGAACACTCTAGTGGAGTAGAAGGGACCAGTGGTGGCCCCAGTCCTGGTGATCAGTCTGTGAGGCGAGGCGTGGTGGTATTGGATGAGGGGTACCTAAAAGATCGGGTGGTCCTGCCCAGTGGAAAACCACATCACAGCTGAAAGGACTTGTTTAAGACACACTTAGACCCCTGGAGGCTGGCATCAATGTGGAGACGGAGAGTGGGGTTTCGCAGGGGTGAGAGTAAGACCCAGTGAATCCTGTGGCATCACAGAGTGTGACCTTTCACTGCGTCCAAGGCTGCTTTGGTCAGGCCAGAAGCTGGTGAAATTCCCAGCCGCTGCCGCGTGGAGTGTGATGACAGATCAGGTTCTGGGAGCTGCGTGAGGCTGGCCCGTGCTCTAGATGAGGAAACGGATTCCTCGACCAGCTACCAATGTAGACAGGATGACAGTCGAATGTTTCGTCTGAGCCTTCTCCCGCGGCAGCGGCCACGCCCCCCACTCCCAGAAGGGCGTCCCATGGGCAGTGCAGCAGGCCCTCGGCTTCAGTGTTTCTCTTCCAGTCGGTTAGGGAGTTTACCTTTCCCTCCAAATTTATACTGGTTGCATCCCTAGAGTCCAAATTAGGCATACATTCTCCCCCCATCTCTTCCTTCCTTCTCTGTCTCTCTCTCTTTTGACATATACCAGTTTTGGATTGAGGCCTAACATTCTATTGCCATCAAAGGGGACAGATGAGAAAACCAAAGCTGGGCTCATAAACCCTGGGGAAAAAGACAACAGGCTGCCTCTTTGGGGCTCAGCACGGTCAGAACTGGATGGAAAGCAGCCAAGGTGACTGCTTGCTGCGTGATGGCTGCGCTACGGTGGCCGGATGGACATGTGGTATCCGGTTTAGAAGGCTTATGGGCGCAGACACCTGGGTATAAACTGTCAGGCTCAATTGTTCTCCCTCCTTTCCCAGGAAGGGCCAGGAAGGAAAAGGCCCCAGCTGAAGGGAGGAGACATTGTCCTCAGTGGGTCCAGCATAGTGAGGTGGCCGGTCTGGCAGGGGGCCAGTGGGGAGCATGGGATTTTCACAGTTTCTGTGGCTGTTGGCTGCCTTCCCCAAACCAGTTCACTCAATCCTTGTCTTTCTCATTCTGCCTCTGCAACTATCACATCCCTGTTAAATCCCTGATAAGATACTATCAGACACTCTAAAGTCCAGTTTGGAGCTAGTGGCCTTGACCTGCCCGAGTCCTTTCTTTCTCCCTCCCTGGTCCCACCTCCCCTTCTACACCCCTTTCCTCCCTCTGTCCAGCTCCTGAGACTTGATCCCTGGGGCCCCAGAAATGAAGAGAACAAACCTAGGACATGTCTCCCTCAGGAGTCACCCTCATGGCTATTTTGCTCCCAAGTTTTTCATCTTCTAGGAAGAGGGGGAAGAGGCCGCTTTCAGTACACCTACTTCCTCTCCTTATGTAACAATGGTACTTCGCATAAGTTATCAGTTGTAAAAGGGGTTCACGTTCACTTTCTCATTCAGTGATTATCAAACACTGTTTGGATGATCCTTATTCCTTGTCAGATCTCAGGATGATTGATCAACAGTCCTGCCGTTGCCAAGTGATGGATCACAGACCTCAGTTCAGGGGGAAGTGAGGGAGTGTAGAATCAGCCACTTTAACCTGGAGTTGGCTCCAGCTCAGAAATGCTCCATCTGTGTGATACTTTGGGCAAGAGATTTAATCTCACTGAATCTGTTTCCTCATTGATAAAAAGAGATGATAAATGCATCTCTCATAGAGCGGTGGTGAGCATAAAATAAGGAACAAAACACACATAGCTTGCCACACACACTGGCAAACAGTAAATGTCTACTCAACGGCTAATTGCCCTCTGATTTTCCTCCTGATTCCAAGTGTAGGACTAGCCTGTCTGCCACATAGTAGGTACTCATTAAACATTCGATGTTTGAGTGATAAACTCTGCCCCTCTCCCTTTCCCATGTCTCCCAAAGTGAGAGGATGTTTATTTGCCACTCCAAGCTGCAGGGAGCTCTGCAAACAAGGAGTGGCAGCAGTAACTGTCTCCTGCTGGCGCAATGAAAGGCCACAGCCCCCTGGGCTGGCTCCGTATAGATGCCAAGCCACAGGCTGCTCCAATGGTCTCTACAGGGAGGGAGGGAAGTTGACCGGCCTTCTCTCTAGTTGGCTTGGCTTTCCTCCCTGCCCAGATGTACTGAGTGTAGCAAAATGACTTTGGAAAGTCCCACCCTACTGCCGTCGTGATTTCCAGCAGATCTAGTAAGGGTGCTCTCCTGTTGAAATGGAGCAGGACTCTGCGCGACCCTCCTGGGTTCAAAATCCCCTCCACGCCACCCCCTTTCCCATTTTTTGTTTGCAGAAAAAGGCTGTAGTCTCCTAGGCCTTCCCTAAGTTCCAAAGAGCAGATTCAAGCAGTTAACTAATTAGGACAGTGAGGAAATGCAAAAACAAAGGAAAAGCAATCAAGAAACTATAGTTAAGCTGTAAAACAGAGTCCTGTTCCCCGTCAAGGGATATACATAACAATCTGATGCTTATCTTTGAGTTGTTCTGCAGAAAAGAGGACTAGTGCTGACCACAAACACGGAGACCTCAGGCTGATTGGAACCAGAAGGTCCACGATGTTGACTCTCAAAATAATCAACCTGTCACGTCACCGCGCACCAATCAGAGTACTGTACACGAGCTGATCACGCACCCCAGGACCTCGACCCCTTTACCCCTTTTGCCTTTAGAAATCTTACGCCCAGGCGAGCCGGTAAAATGGCTGTGAGACAAACCTATGCCTCCGCTTCCATCGTCTCTGTCGGCGGCGTCTCTGTCAATAAACCTTTCTCTATTCCAAACATCGCGATGTTTTGGTTCGTTTGGCCACACTGTGCGCTGGGCGCACAAGCTTGGGTTGGACAACGCCGTTGCTGGGGGCCACTGGCTGGGAGCTCTTCAGGGCGTGCTGGCTCTCTGAATGCGGTAGGCGCCCCGGGTGCTTTATTGAACGTCTGATCCGGAGCCTCCGAGGCGGCTCAAGCTGCACCCCACCCCCACTCACCTCCAACGTCGTCAGCTTTAGCTGTAGGTCCTTTGGGTGAAATGGAATTGGTAATGGAAAAGAATCTGAAAAGAAAAAAAATACATGCATGTGTACGTATAGCTGAATTACTTTGCTGAACACCCGAAACTAACATCGTAAATCAACTACGCTTTCCCAAAAATTAAAATAAAAAATGTAGTTGGAAGAAAGGGTCCTGTCCCACTGCTGTTTCAAAATAAAAGCTGAAGACTACTGACCTGAAACAAACCATTCCTGAGTCACAAGGGAACTGAGGCCCTGGGGAGACAAGTGATCTGTCCCAAGTCAAACACTTCACGAAGCAGAGCACACACTGAGGGCTAGATTTCTGGTCCTTTGCTTTCTGTGGTTTCAGCCAAGATGCTGCCCTAAACTAGGAGCTAGAGCAGCCTCTGACTACTACAGGCACCTCCTGATCCATTCTGGGGGGGCCCTCTGCTGATCCTCAAGAGGGAAGACCCCCCCTTCTATAATCCCAGTGAGCACTGGGGGTTCACCATCAGTGCAGAGGATCCTACCATGAAGAACAGCAGAAGCCTGATCCCCAGGGACCCTCAAGTGCTTTGGGTGCCTCCAACCAGCCCCCTCTCCTTTCTGGACCCTCCTCTCCTCCGGTCTCCAGACCACGCTCAGCAGGCTCCTTTCTCTCACATGCCTTCCTTCTCCCCACCCACAGCCTTTCCTAGACTTCCTCCTACCTGCAGCCTGCTTTCTTCTTTTTCCTCTGCTTCCTTTGATCTTCTTGGAGCACTTTAAGCCTGGTAGTCATCTACATTCCTCTTGGGTTTGTGATAAAGTCTAAAATTCATTATCAAGAGAAATTTCAGGCCGCCTCTCTCACTTCCTCATCTTCGGAGATGGCCCACACTCTGTGGAGTGTGTACCTACTTTTACTTTAACCTGAGCACCTAAACCCCACACACCTTGTGGCCTTTCTCTCGCCTTTTGAAACAGTCTACACTCTATGCAGTATGTATCTCTCTAAATAAACCTACCTTTACTCAAAAAAAAAAAAAAATTTCAGCAAGAGTGGATTGTGTATATGAAAAAGAGAATAATTTACAGCAAACACCAATTGGCTTATAAGGAAAGAGTTACGTTACTGTACATGCAAATTTGCTTTTAGTGAAATGGTTTCAGATTAGTGTGTATTCACAAAAAACACGTAAAAATGTTTTGCAACCATGCCCAAATGCTTGGCAACGTGAAACCCTTCTGTTGGAAGAGGTCTGACCTTCCAAGGCTTTCACAACATGATTTCTCCTGCTCATT
Source organism: Camelus ferus (assembly GCF_009834535.1). Lineage (NCBI taxonomy): Eukaryota > Metazoa > Chordata > Mammalia > Artiodactyla > Camelidae > Camelus > Camelus ferus. Next base: position 3,288,660 of record NC_045711.1, read on the forward strand.
ATCTTCCCCTGGGCTCCCTGTGCACCTGCAGCTCGCCTCACACAGACCTCCACAGCCTGTGGAATGCACTCCCTCAGCTCCCGGTTTCTACCAGACTGCTTTGCACACTTCTGACGATAAAATCCTGGTCTTGCTTCATAGTGTAGCTCGCTTCCTTTTTCCATTTGTTTTTCACTAAGTACTTTGCCAACAGCTACTGTTTAATGTCCTCAGTTGTCATTTCATCAGAGATGATTATATTGATCACTCCTCCTTCCAGGTGTGCATGTGCATATCCTTTTCCTCATTAGACTGAAAGTAATGATCCATTCCCTGGAGCAGTGGTTTCCATAAATGACTGATCTGCAGACCAGTGCTAACTGGCTGCCAAAGAATATCCCCTGAGAAACTTATTAAAGCAGATTCTTGGACTGCATGGGAGAAGATCTCATAAATCTGAGTGTAAACAGGCCTAGCACGCAGGTGTAATATGGCAGTGATGGGTGCGACTCTGCAATCAGCACACTTAACAAGCTCCTGGTTGATTTTGATGCTGATCAATTGCTAGGTTGGGAAAAGCTGCCCCTAGAAAACCTAGCACAGAGCTCCGTGCCTAGCATGTGCTCATATGTTGTTAGCTGGACGCCTCTGGACTGGTGAGCTTGATCATAACATTATTGCTGTCTTATACCTGTGCTGTTTCTCTAAGTGGGCAAATAATACTGTTTGTGTCAGAGTCTGTGCCTATTTACATCATCTGTTCCTGACAATAACGTTTTGAAGTGGTATTCTTTTTATTTTTTAATGATGCAACCAGACCTTTATTAATAATGTCAACGTGCAGTATTAACAGCAAGCCATAATGGCTCAATAATTAAGTCCATCCTGGGATGGGTATGGGACATTACCATAAATGTGCAGTTGCCAAATACATCGTCAAACGAATATTCCTCACAACATACACTGTTCAAGGAGGATTTTAATATGGTGACAACCCTTTCACTATTTAAGACACTGTAAGGCTTATAAACGAATCATACTTACCAATGTCTTACCTTGTTTTAATTTGTTTAACTGTTGTTGTTCCTTTGTTATCTTTTTCTTTTATTTTTCCTTTTTCAGTTTTATTAGGTTGCAGTGGTACTCTTACTGAGCATGAGAAATCTGAGGTTCCAAGGAACTTGTTTTAACGCACAGCTGTTGTAACACAGCAAGAACTAGAATCTGATCGGACTTTACACTCACAAGTCCATGACCTTTCAACTTACCAGAGGGTGTATATTGGTGGCTTGAATCTGGCTTGCAAATAGGTTTAATTTTTTAAAATTAAAAAGAAAAAAGCTGCCAACATTTCTAAATTGGGTATTTTGTATAAACATCTGGATTTCTGGCTTTTCTTGAGGGGAACAAAAAAAAGGCTTGGTAACACTGGGCCCACATTCCTGCATGGCAAGTCAAATGGAAGCTTTAGATGGCTGAACGCCCTAGAGCTCACCATAGTTCCCTCCTGTTCCCTCTTCTCATCCATAGCTGGAGACAGCTTCTCTTACGCTCTGTTCCCAACCTGGCCCCTATAAGCCTCTGAGTTTACAACTCCTGCGCTCTTATTTACTATCTTGTTTCCAGGGGTAGATGTCTGGCAAACCTAAAGACAGCCTCTTTTAATTGCTCTGTCTTGTATGGGTCTCTGATCATAGAGGTAGGTGCATTTGTGACTTCTTGGATTTCAAAACTAAGGAACCTGCTGGTACACCATCAAAGAAAACTGGAATCTCTGTTCCCTAAGCTACACATTCTGGCTGCAGCCTAGTAAAATTCTAAATTCGTAACCTTTAAAACAAGGAAAATGTGGCAATTCACCTACTTGCTCCAATGCAATGGTATCTACAATTAAGAAAAGAACCCATAGTGAGCAATGCCACCAAGTGGAAGAGAGATTCCATGTTGAATTGCCATGCTTACACAGAGAGGCTCGGGGGCTGAAGACCCCTCTCAACTTACAGGGCCATTCAGGAACTAAAAATAAAACGTCTGCCCATCTCTGCGTGCTGGTCCTTTTCAAGGCTGTATTTTGTTTTTCATTTCATTTAAACATTACTTATTTTCTATATTACTTAACCTCCTATGTGCCAGGAACAACATTTGAGATAAAAAGATGTTCAAGGTTGTCATTTAAAAAGCCAGAGACACTTTAGAAGCTGTGCTTCATTTCTGATGACTTTTTGGATCCTTCTTCTGTTTGTTGGTTTCCTTGAACAAGCACTATTGCTGCTGATTCGACATGTTTCATTCTATACATTTTTAATGTGTATTCCTGTTTTTTTGGAGAATGTGAGCAGAGGGCTATTAAATTCTTTTAGCATCAGTATAGCAAAGGAGTAAGAAAATCTCTTTGTGAAACACGACTGACTTTCATGGGGGTAGGGTTTCACATTCATTGAACACTTACCAAGAAACTCTGCCAGGCACTTACAGACTTCATTTACTACCTAGAAGCCCCTGGGAAAGGTATTCTAATTTTAAACGCAAATGTGACTGAGGCTGAAGGACCCACAAGTCTAAATCTTCGACTCTTCTCAACCCTGTCAACTGCCTCCTTGGAGACCTCCTAGAAAGACAGCCAGGGACATCCCTGGTTTCTCAGCGCCCCCTAGAAACCCAGGATCATCTCAAGGCATCATACAAATAAGAAATCTTCCTCTTCACCTCGTCTCCTAATCTGCAGAAAAACTACTGTGAAACCTCCTTCATCCATTCTCGGTTCCAAACAAGCAAGCTAGCCTTCTCCCCGACTCCTTCAATGCCTTCCAAACGATCTCCTAACAGGGATGTGAACCAAATTTAAATCAGTGTACCTGCTCACTGCAGGTATCTTGTTCTACCGCCAACAGTTTCCATCCTCTCAGAGAGGGAATGTCCACTCTATAAGTCAGGTAGGTACTATTTAAGAAGGAGGATTAAAACAGGGTCACAGAGAGGAAGGCTAAAGAATGTCTCTTTTATGTTTAGTTGTACAAAGGAAAAACAGCACATAGATGCATCCACAGTATTTAATTTATTTGGATAATAGTTACAGATAAACAGGTACACTCCATATACAATTACCAATACTTTTTATACAGTTCATATTTCAGAACATCAACACTATTTTATTTACACTCTATTTATATACATTAACATCTTTCTAAAGTCAGTGCATTGTCAACAAGTTTTATACAGTAATTTACAAGGTGAATGTAGTTAGTTAATTTAATAAATTTTCTGCTAGTCATGAATTAAAAAAAATTAATTACAACCAATATAACAAACACAGATCAAACAACATTAGTAGATTGTGCTACCTGCTTAAATAAAACATCTGTAAGGGAATTATTTAAAAGCTTCCACTGTTTCATGGGACTTGTCCAGGTAGGAATGGACAGATTTTATATATGGAAAATCACAAAACTATGAAGTCTGCATTCTGTCTGATTTCATATACCATTTAGGCCACTCCTTCCTACTTGCAATTATAGTTTTCTTCTATATAGGGTTTCAACTTAGGTAGCCATTTAAGACAATCTTTCCTAATGCTCTGAGAAGAACTGAATAGTAACCGGCCTTAGATATCAGAACACAAATGCTTCATTTCATTGGTACCTACTATCTATGAGGAAGTAAGGGCAATGGAATCTGATAATTAATGAGAATCAACTTCCAGGATTCAGATGAATAAAAAAAGATCACTGAAAAAAAGTGGAATAATTACTTCAAACACATATTTTAAAACAACACAGAAAAAAATTACTGCTTGAAATAAATAACATTTAAACTTTTGTTCCAGTCTTGAATTATCAGAGGAAAAAAAAATGAAGTGAGCAAAGAAACATAACTTTTGATGACCACTACTGTGAAATTAAAATAAAATAAAATAAAGTAAAAAGGACAAACATCAAAATTAAAAAAAAAAGGACATGCAAACAAAACAAAAGTTTACTTCCTAAAACCACCAATTTCATTAAAAATACTTACCCACTATCAATGCTTGGGATGTATTTTGTTTTTAAATTTAATATGATGGGGGAAAAATACCCCAATCAAGTTACTTTATAGCCCTTACAGCCATCAAATATGAACAAGTTTTGAAAAGTTCATTTGCACATATTCTTTTTTTTTTTAAAGTGCAAAACAAAGAAACAAAGAACAAACAGTCACTAGCTGTAAAATACCATTGAGCTTTGCTGCTGCTTTCCCTCTCAGAATTTCTTTGTGCAGCAGTGCCTGTAAAGATGGTACGAATATTGGCAGCTTCCCCCCACCCCCCACACTCAGCAATGGGGAGATACATTTCTGAGGGCCCCTGAAGTATCCTCAAGTTAAGCTGCCTCTGTCTGGAGGGCTGTGTTGGCTGGATTTCCCAGGATGCTTTTTTGTTTTTCCTACAGGGTCTCCCAACCAAGGCCCTGGGTAGAAGGCACACAGCTCTTAAGAGATTCTCCCTTTCAGACCAACTGCTTAAATATGCCTCTGCTACCAACGACTGGTTGTGTCTCAAACACAAAACAACAACAACAAAAAGCAATGAAGACACAGAAAGAGTGGGAAGATGGTTCAAAAAGTAAATCGAGAAATCTGTGTCCAAGCCACAAGAACCCTTTGCACACCTTCACGATCTTGCTTTCTCCATCTTATTAGTCAATACAATGGGATAAAACTTCAGGAAAAAGGAGGTAGCATATCATGTCGTCCCCAGACAACACTACAATTTTTTGTTTTACTTTGACTCCAAGGAAATTCTTAGTATTTTGTTATGATTATTGGTAAACTATACTCACTACATGTTTGTTCATATCTGGACAAGCACAATTTAGTTCTTATTTGGTCCCAGGTGGCTGGTGCCAAACCCTTTTGTTTACAGGCTAATGGTGGGCTCTGCCTGAAAGTTCTCTACCAGAGAGCTTGTGTGAGACACTTCCAAACAAAATTATTACTACTGTTCTGTTAACTGCTATTTTAATTAGGATTTTTATTTTGTGCTTCAGGGTCACAGGATAAAATAACTACATTTAGCTTGCCTTTCAGCGACGCTTTTGCCAAATGTCAGCTACTGGGAGTCACCTCCCTCATCAGCAGCCTGTCTAGCGGCCAGAGTGGTAGCTTTACTGCAACACACAGTACTTTCTGTAATCAGATTCGAAGTCTTCGTCCATGCTGCTTGTGTCTGCCATCTTTTTGCCATCGATCTTTGGCAGAAATTGTGCATAGTCGATCCCCTGCTGCTCATAGAAAAGAATGTAGGCAGAGTCGGTGTCAATTTCATCAGGGTGAAGTTCCTAGAGGAGAAAGAAAAGCCTTTAACAAAAAAGCCAGTCACTAGCTTGGCTCTTAATTCTTGCCAGGGAAGGGAGGACCAGTCCTCTTTAATTACTAAACCTGATTGCTTCCAATCAGCTTAATATTTTGGCTGTCTTGTGCCTGCTCCTAAAATAAAACCCAGTATTTTCAATGTTTGTTTCAGGGAAAATACTCAGACCATAGACAAGTCAAAAGAATGACAAAAAACAAAACCAAATACAAAATCCCATCAAATTCTAACAGCTCGAAAGACAAGAACTTATTCTCATCAACCTACACCTTCTTTTCCCTCACTGCTCATGTTTTCCTTGTCTCCCCCGCATATCACTTTTGTTCCTTTATGCTGAAGCCATCTACACACTGATTCTAACAGAAATAACTATTTTCTATTCAGGAGAAAACAAAACACATTATCTCTACAAATACCCTCCAGATCTGCTGACAGATTCAGTTTCTTTCATTCACAGATGGGAGATACTTACCTTACAGCTGCTGTCATTGTAACAGTACCACTTGCTGTTTGGGTTTTTGGCATAAGTGACATAATGGCCCCCGCCCAGAATTCCTGAATGGCACTGCAGGAGAGAAGAAGTGGAGGTATGTCAGTGGCTGACAGTACTCTGGCCAGGGCACAGCACCAGGATGCCAGCAGGAAAAGACTTACTGGAAAAAAAAAGTGTTTCCCTTTTCCCAAAAACAAATCAAAGAGGAAATGTCAAAATTCAAAAACTCTAAATCTTACCATTTTTATACTTGTAATTATTTTTGGAAAGCAAAAATTCCTTAGGAACACACAACTGTGAGTGGCCTGAACCTGTGACTCCAGTTACAATGATTACATGACTGTTCCCCTCATCACACTGTGAGCATCTTGGAGTCTATCTAAAAGCTCAAGGTTATCTACTGCCAACTTGGTCTACTGTCAAGTTCAAATAAGCAGGCCCTGAAAACATGATGAGTGAATGAATACGAACAAACAAACCACTGAAAAGTGCAGATCATTCTGAAAACCATACAACAAACCACTTACCGAAATTGCATATAGATTATAAATAGGCTTAACATGAACATCTTCTCTTTGGTCATCAGTGCTGTCTTCTTCACTGTGGTTCTCAAGCTGACCATTGCTGTAGCCATTGCCACATGCCTCATGCTCATAAAGGAATCCATTGGCCAAAGCTACTTCGTGGTCCTGCGGGGTGACCAGCTCAGGCTGGCTGCCCCCCAGCACATGTCCTCGGCTCAAGGCATCAGTCAGCTCACAAACTTGCCCAGCCCCATTCTCTTTGCTGGCATCCAAGTTCTCCTTACTACTCGACAGTTTATTTTTGCTGCCGATCTGGGGTAGCCGGAGCCTCCCTTTGCTTCTCCCTAAAGTCCGGGGGCTGCTGTTAGGGCTGCTGTTTTTGCTGGAGGGACAGCTGGTTCCACTTTTTCTTGATGAGGAAGGTGAACCTGTGAAAGGGGAAGAAGGAAAGATTCATAAATCCAAATGCCACAAGTTTAACCAGCCACCAAATGCTAACTGAAGCCAATTTCACAAGTGTACACCTAAAGGTAAAGACAGGGGTGTCCTGACTGGCTACTCTTTATTCCCATTATGTGGCCAATAAGTTGCACTCTTATCTTCCTCAGTGCCAAACCCCACCAGAGGCAGCAATGTCCTGAAAATGTAAAATGCCACTAAGTACGGACCTAGAAAATAGTAGAAAGATAATTTAAGACAGATTCAGTTCAAAATAATATTTAACTAAGGAGTTTTACAAATACACATTCTTCTTCTTTGTTAAATTAGATTAAAAAATACAATCACCAATTACCAAGGACTCACTGTTGCTAGCACGACACTGAGAGCTCTCTCCCCCTATTATCTCAACATCTCACAACAATCCTGTAAAGCAGCAGGTCTCAAACCTTTTGGTCACAGCTCCCCACCCCATTATATACCCTTAAAAATTGTCCAGGGCCCCTAGGACTTTTGTTCATGTGGGTTATATCTATCAACATTTACCACATTAGAAATTAAAACTGAGGGATTTAAAAAAATACAATACGCAAGCACACAGTTCACTGACAATATCACATGCAATGCTGGCTGACTCCACTGTACGGTTGTGCGAGTGACAAGGCAGATACTGTCTCAGAATTTTTATGAAAATAGTTCCTGTCCTCCAGGCTCCCTGAAAGGGTCTCAGGGACCCTCTACGGGTTCCCAGGTGATACTCTGAGAACCTCTGCTTAAGTATGAAAAGTATCCTTCATGATCACCAAATGTCAGGCATTATGGAAAGTGCTTTACTCTTGATATATGAAATCCTCACACTCTGTGAACTTAGTGCTATTTTTTATTTTACAAATGAGAAAATGGATTTAGTGAGGGTGTATCTCTTGCTACAAGTCACAGAGCTCAAATTTAGATCAGTCTGATTCCAGATAGGTTCCTTGTACCTCACTAAGCTGCTGCTCCAGAGTAGAAGACAGGGAAACAGACAGCCTAGAGGGGTCCCAGGAGGGCCCTGTCTCAGGGTGATGCCTGGCTCCATGCAGTCCCCCGGCCTCCTCCTCACCTTTAGGGCTACTGACGGTGTTTGCACTGAGTGAGGATGGGCTCTTGCTCAGGAGCACACTGTCTTCCCCAGCTGAGTTCGGAGCATCCACTTTCTTCACCTCTCCTGTTGGAACCCTGGGGTCAGAGAGGTCGTCCCCCTGGGGTGTGAGTGGTTTGCGCTGACAGAGGGCTGGGTCTCTCGGCACCAGAAAAGCACTAGGGTCAAAACTTTCACGAGGAAATTTAACAATTTTCTGTGATTTTATCCACCGACCATTTACAAACTGAAATCGTTTGAGGTGAATAATCTGGAGAAGAAAATATAAAAAACACTTGCAACAAAGAGTTCTGAAGATAGAAAATACACATTAAAACAACAACAACAACAACAACAAAGCTGGGTCTAATACATGTAAATGTTCCCAAAATATATAACATAACTTTTTTTACCCCCAAGAATATATTTTATTATGTAACAAAGTTATCAGTTGGGCCAGTGCCCTTCAGCTATGTGGCTGACATGGTATAACCCCCCCATTTCATAGTCTGTGTGTATCCAAAACTCTCTCCCAAATTTCTTCAACATCCTAAGAGCCTATAATTGCATGTTCTCTGGGCTTGTGGTGCACACGGACCTTTACTTCTCTCCAACATCATAAAAAACCCAGTCACAAATACACTCATGAGGATAGAAGACTGTATTTAATGTTCTGAAGGAAAACAGAGGTGTTTTTTTTACAGATGAAGCTTATGTCATCCCCAGAAGGACTCTCCTTTCTTACTACATCCTTTGGCTGCTCCAGGGAGCTTCACTGTTCTGAAGAGCTTAAGAAGTTCCCTTCATCTTTCTGGCTTCTCTTCTCCTTTTCAAGAGCAATGAATTCCTCTAGCCTTACCCAGTGTTACTACACTCTCTGTTGTGGTCACAGATGTTTGGGTTGCTACCTCTACCCTAAATGCTTAACAATTTTGTTACGTACTCTACGTAAAGAGGGTTTCTTCCTAAGGGGCATGCTGGTGACTGGGTTTAACAGAAGCCCAGCAAGTTCTCAGCCTAATATTTTATTCCTCAGAAACATGGTTTTTTAAATGCCCATACTTCACGATATGTGATGGCTATATGAGTACATACAGTTGTCAAAACTCATCAAACTACACATTTAAGATCTACTAATTTAATTTCATGTTAACTATACTTCAATTAAAAAAAAAAAACCACAGACACGTTCCCCTTTCCCACTTACCTGTTCCCAGGCCTGCCCCTGTGCTCTGCTTCCCTTCCCTCAATTCTCATCCCTGGAGCTAGTTAGTAATTTCTTGTGCATCCTTCCCTGAGAAGTTGCTCTGGTCTAAGCTGTTCATGGTCTCACAGAATAGTAGGAAGAAGCCATGAACAAAAAGATACACACAAGGACTAGTTAAAATACACCAGTGCCTCACAGTGACTTTGTTTTTTTCAGTGACATTTGATATGATACTTCCACCCTTAAGGAAAAAACTCTCTTAAATGAATAGGAAGATTTGACACTGCAAACTCTCTTGACAAGCAAGAGGAGAGTCTCCTAACCCAGGAACGGAGAAGGCAGAAGTAATCCAGTGGAAACGAATACGTAAGCTGCAGTGCGCTTGTGTACACACACACCCCAGCAGTGTGCCAGTGGCCACGTGACCAAGCCTGGTGGGACCGGAGGCTCGGGCCCAGGTGCTCCTCTGTAGCTCATAAAGCGGAAGCATAAAGCTTCCCCTCTCCCTGGAGCCAGAAGTGCCTCCACCTTCTCCTGAAGCTCAAATTCACCAGGTTGTCCCAGCTGTGGCACTTCTCACATACTGGCCGTAACTGGAGCCACTGGTCTACACGGCTTCTCTCCCCTTCTAGGCTGTGCGCTGTCCAGGAGCAGAGGCAGCAAATACCTGTAGCACAGTTCACCTCTGTGTGACCCCACACAGCAAAAGCGCTTTGAACACTGCTGCAGGGAGGGACTTATTCTCTAAACCCATCATTTGTTCATGGCTTCTTTCCTCTGAGCCAGACTCCTGCTCCCTCAGAGGCGGGGCTGTGACCTACCAGGATGGGCGGGAGCCTCCAGAGATCCAGCTTCTTGGTTGCCAAGCAGTGTGTCTTACACTTGGAGCAGTAGTACATCTCATTCTCCCCGAGCTCCTCCTCACTGGTGAAAGCGCGGAGGCAGCTGTCCAGGTTGATGGGCTCGGCTTGCGCTCGCCGACTCTGTTCCACACTCTCGTGCTCATCTACAACCTACAGGTGGAGGGAACAGGGGAGATGGGGGAAGGGGCGGAAGGGAGGGAGTTTAAAACGGTCACCTGGCCGTGCATTGTCCTCTAGGGGACTCAACTTCATTTTACTTTACACGAGGAAAAACATACAACCCAAACTCGAGTCTGAGCAAACAGAGCATCTGCGCATTTATTCACAAACATCACATCAATAATAATATTCTTGGGCAAATTTCTATTTACGTGACCCTAGCTATTTGGGAAAAATTTCTGCATCCTTCAAAATGACAAACAAAAACAATCAAGGAATTGCCTGTTTATTTTACAGTTTCAAAATCCGAAAACAGCTTATATGTGAGCTGGCCCTCTCAAGGGTTAGAGATTAGGCCATTTACTTTTTAACATTATTATTAGTATGCTGCAGGCTTTACAGGGACCAGGAGAAACAGTATCACTGGAACAGACGCCAGATCCGCATTAAATAAGAAAGGATACACACAAAGCTCACCTTGAGAAGACAACATCAGGGTGTTAAAACCCACAGGCTACAACTTATTTGCATATTGATGCCCGAGAGTTATCAGAATACTGTGTGTATCATTATGACTCCTGTCTCTTGATGCATTTTTATCTGAGATGGCAATAAAAGGAACAGCAGGCACAAAAAAGCCGGATTTTGCTGCGAAGACCTTTAACACCTGCCCAAACCTCTGTGGTCCCGTTAACCAGCATGCTAGGCTTTGGGGCAAGGAGGTAAGTTTAGGAAAGGAGAGAGCAAAGGCAGGGGTAGGTGTGTAAGGATGTATGTTGGAGGTGGCGTGGGAATCAGGAGGAGGGAGACAAGGAGGAACCCAGAACGTGACAGAAAGGAAGAACTTGGTGCTCTCCAATTCTTGGCTGCTGCTTAATAAGCAATCAAGAACCAGAGCAGGGCAGGCACAGTAAGACTATGAATGACCGTGAGACTTCACACAGGGATCACATCCCAGGGTGGGGCCCGGACAACAAGTACAACAATGAAACTTTTGGCAAAGGTCACATACATGTCCTTGTCATCCCTTCCGGGGGTGAATAGCTTTCTTTGCCTGAGGCAATTTCCCTCATGTTTTCCTTCCTGAAGTCATGGTTTAGAACAGGTTTTCAGAGGTGGCTTTTTTCCTACATGAGAAGGTGGCTGAGTAATAGGCTGTCACTTTTTTTTTTTTGTATATATGTATTTTTTATTGAAGTATAGTCAGTTTACAATGCTGTCAATTTCTGGTGTGTAGCATAATGTTTCAGTCATGAACATACATATATTCGTTTTCATATTCTTTTTAAACCTGTTACCACAAGATATAGAAAACAGTTCCCTGTGCTATACAGCATGAATTTGTTGTTTATGGTCAAATGCTCTTATAAACTTTTATCAAGGCTGGGGTTGATGAGGCAATGAAGGGTTTTGGCACTGTATCATCAACCATTTTAAAAGGGGAACTTAGAGGAAACCTATTTTTCGGAAAGGGAAATCCGGTTTGATCTTGAGTCACTAACTTCTTTTTATTTTTGTTTTGTTTTTGTTTTTTGCAGTTTTTAAAAATTGAAGTATACTCAGTTTATAATGTGTCAATTTCTGATGTACAGCATAATGTTTTAGTCGTACATACACATACATATATTCATTTTCATGTTCTTTATAGGTTACTACAAGATTGAATATAGTTCCCGGTGCTATACAGTAAAAACTAGCTGTCTATACTAACTTCTCTTTTCTTTTTAAAAATTTAATTAATTATTCAAAAAATTGAAGTATAGTCAGTTACAATATACCAGTTTTTAGTGTACAGCACACTGTCCCAGTCATGCACATACATACATATATTCGTTTTCATATTCTTTTTCATTAAAGGTTTTACACTAATTTCTTTTCTGATACAAAAACTCACGTCATCTTCAGGGCTGGTCATCCAAGGGAAAAACTGACATGCTTCAAGAGGAAACATGCCGTATTATGGGGGTTAGAATCAGAGTAGAAAAAAAGGTGTATCAAATGGAGCAGCGTCTCTTTTCTCACAGTCAGTTAAACATTATCTATATCATCTCTACCAGGGATGCTTTATGGCCAACCACAAATTACAGCAAGCTAGTAAAGAATGTTGATTTTTACTGACCATATTTTATACAGAACACACAGACATAGATACAGAGCTTGATGGAGACAGGAAGGAAAAAGATGATGGATTAAAAAAGCATACTCGTAGATGACAGTAAGTTTTATTTATTAAGAGAACTTCCCTAAATGACAAAGATTCCTTTTGCCTCCTAGGATCCAATTCCAGATCCTCTATGATTATTCAAATAGCCTAAGTTACTTATTGGCACCCTCTTCCATTTTTTCTAAGTCGCTTGGAAGTTCATCCTAGCAGGGGTGGGTATAGCTCAGTGGTAGAGTGTGTGCTTAACATCCATGAGTTCCTGGGTTCAATCCCCAGCACCAACATTTAAAAAAAAAAAAAAAGCTCATCATTAGCCCAAAACATAAGGGCATGAAGTAATAGCTTTCATACATTATAAGACTATTAGAAAAAGAGGGAGATCTAAGAAGTTACCTAGCTTAATTTTCTATTGAGGAGTGTGAGGTCCAAACAGGGAATTGCCTGTTTTTGCCGCCCTCCTTACCAAATAAAACATTCACATATAAATTCTGGAAAGCAGAGGAAAATGTAATTTTCTTTTATGTTCTGAATACAAAGGCAAACTGTCAAAATATTGACAGATTTTCTTCTATCCTTTCTTTTTATATTGAATAGATTTCTCAGTATATCCAATTTTATATCTTGCTTTATAAAAAACTTTACATGATATTATAAGTATGTCCCCATACCTGTTAGTAAAAACTCCTTGTAATCATCATTTTCAATGACTGCGTAATATTTTATCCAATTACTATATCACGCTTTATTTAACCACTCCTCTAATGTGGGACAAATATAAATGGCTTCAAATTATTTTTGAGTTATTTTTTTTAAAGTGATTTGTTGTTGTTGTTAGTGGAGGTACTGGAAAATGAACCCACAACCTTGTGCATGCTAAGCATGTGTTCTACCACTGAGCTGCACCCCACCCGCCATTATTTTTTTTTACTATTCCAACAAATGTTATGAAGAAATTTATCAGTAAATCACAGAGTATTCTCCTTGGATAGATTCTTAAAGGGGAATCACTGGAATAAAAAACATAAAACATTTGGGCAGTAATCTCAATTTTGAACCAAGGTATCTCCTTTGTCTACGTGACTTTCCAAGCACATGCAGAAACCACATGTAGGAAGAAATTAGTCATGTGGCGCCATTTCCCAGCAAGGAAGGATATCTCAACAGCAACTTGGTTTCCATGGTATCTTAAGAGCATCACTGAAAGTGGAAGTGGGGTGAGATTTAATAGGTCACATAGGCCCTTCTTCCTATAAAGATGTCCTCCAGAGCTTTACAGACTGCACATTGGGCTTGTTAAAAATGGAAAGAGGAGGGCAAGGGGTATAGCTCAGTGGTGGAGTGGGTGCTCAGCGTGCATGAGGGCCTGGGTTCAATCCCTAGTGCCTTCATTAAGAGAAACAACAACAACAAAAGGGGGGAAAGAGATTTACAGCCAAATTTTTTGTCTTTGACAGGAGTATCTTGTCACAATAACGTCCTGTCCGATTTTGTGCTGATGAAGATTTAAGAGCATCTCTTTCAATTGCTAAAATTTTCCCTCTTCAGACGAAGCATGGCTGAGGTATTGAATCACCCTGTTACAGTGAGCATAACCTGCTAGGACATCAACTTCCCTTCTGTTCCCTTTAGCCCAGGGATCTTTCATTTGGCAAATATCCACAAAGAACACTCATCCTTGACCAGTGAGAGCTTAGGGGTGTGTGGGGGCATATTTAGGGATTCAAATAGGGAATTTGGTCTGGAATCGGTAGCTCCCCCACTCCTCAGTAGCACTAAAAAGACAGAAAAGTCAATTCTCATTACTAACTTGTCTAAAGGGAACACCTTAAGAAATAGCGGAGGAAACCTCCATCAAGAGTCATATAATGAAAAAATGCTCAATATCACTAATTATCAGAGAAATGCAAATCAAAACTAAGATGAGGTATCACCTCACACCAGTCAGAATGACCATCATTTAAAAATCCACAAATGACAAATGCTGGAGAGGCTGTGAAGAAAAGGGAACCCTCCTACACTGCTGGTGGGAATGCAGTTTGGTGCAGCCACTGTGGAAAACAGTATGGAGATTCCTCAAAAGACTAGGAATAGACTTCCCACATAACCCAGGAATCCCGCTCCTGGGCATATAGCCACAAGGAACCCTACTTCAAAAAGACACCTGCACCCCAATGTTCATAGCAGCACTATTTACAATAGCCAAGACATGGAAACAGCCTATCCAGTCCATCAGTGGATGACTGGATAAAGAAGATGTGGTATATTTATACAATGGAATACTATTCAGCCATAAAAATGACAACATAACACCATTTGCAGCAACATGGATGCTCCTGGAGAATATCATTCTAAGTGAAGTAAGCAGAAAGAGAAAGAAAAATATGAGATTGCTCATATGTGGAATGTAAAAAAAAAACAGAACATAAATACAAACAGAAACAGACTCACAGACATAGAATACTAACTTGCAAACTTGTGGTTGCCAAGGGGGTGGGACGTGGGAAGGGACAGACTGGGAGTTCGAAATTTGTAGATACTGACAGGCATATGCAGAATAGATAAACAAGATTATACTGTATAGCACAGGGAAATATATACAAGAACTTATGGTAGCTCACAGTGAAAAAAAAAGTGACAATGAATATACATATGTTAATGTATAACTGAAAAATTGTGCTCTACACTGGAATTTGACACAACATTGTAAAACAGTTATAACTCAATAAAATATGTAAAAAAAAAAAAAGACATGCAAAAGCCACTATAATTCTTCATGTGACTAAATCAGCTCCTTTGATTCCGTTGCTTTTACTTCTCCATCAGATTCTTCATATCTCTACCCACAAGCTACCTAGTCAATCCACCCTTCAAATTTGGGGAACATTTTTAGGTATGGAGTTAGTATTCCTTTTGAAGTTACATTTTCAAAATTTAAAAACTGCTCTGGCCAGAGAGTGGCAGTAGAGGAATGCTAAGTGAGAAGACCAGGCACGGAGATGTACTCTTAGGTGCCCAGTCTGGAAACATTCAATATTTTCTCTAAGTTTTCTGATCACTGTGCCCATTAAAGGCAGCAGCTATAGCCCTGGAATGCATTTGAGCTAAGTAAGAGTGGTCACCAAGTGCTACAGCTTCAATAATCGTTAACAAACAGGCAGAGAGGTTGGTTATGCTTGGTATCTCATGGCCAGAGAATATAACTTCTTAATTACACCCAGAGTTTTATTTCAGGAATTACTTATTATTAGTATTTTTGAAATTCAATGCCTCAATACAATTAACTCTACAAGTGGGAAAGCTGAAACATCCATAAAATTAGTCAACACATTTAAGTGCTATAGAGAATGCCAATGAAGGTATTCCTGGCTGTCCTTAAACTGTCTGAAAATAGAAATGATATGATACAGTTAAACTGGGGGAAAATTTTACACATAAAAACCACTGCCTTACAGCGACCTTTCTGTGTACTCACCCTTTCCTGTGATGTTTGGTAGCGGAGGTGAAGGGCTGTGGGATCCCAATCCACAGCAATGTAGGCGTTTCCAATGAAAGCTCTGTCTTCCCCACAGTCAATTTTACAGCCTCTGCAAAACCTAAAGGGGGGAGAAAGATCTGCTGAGGAAGGAATAATTACGAAGGAATCCAGATTTTCTTTATCAGAAGTATTCTCCCTTTCTACTTCTCTGTTCTACTTCTTGGGCCTCACAATTGGGCATGGGCTTCTAACTGCAGACTGATAAGTGCATGAGTATGTATTAGTAAGCGTTATTATTTCAGGGAATCATGCTTATCACTTCTCAAGTCTTTGGTTTTTCAAAGCACTTGATAACCATTTGTTAACCCACATGAATACGTGGACTTTATGGCAAATAAATGATATGGGAATTGGATATTTGAGATCATGCACCTCTCAAGAAATTCTAAATTTAGTTTTTAATGCTTAGCAGTAGGGCAATTTATCTAACATAACAACACCTATTTCCTTGTTTGTACAATGGCACATTAAATAGACATATATAAGAATTTATGGGGGGGCGGGGACCATGACAAAGGCCATGGTTCCAATGCCTAGGCAGACTCAGTTTGCTAAGGCTATTACGTTTTCTGAAGGCTGACTTCCATACTCGGGCATTTCCCAAGTTGGAACAGTAATGACCAATCAATCTCCATAACTCTTCTAAAAACCAAAAACAGACTTCCAGCAAGGTCCAGTAAACAGACTATATTCTGCTGGGCTCAGAATCGCTAAACTGATTGATATCTAAGGAGCAGATGGTACAGAATGATAAATGTTGATCATAAACCTGAATCTGGTGAGCACTGTAGCATTTACAAAACCAGCTGAGTCTCAAGAGCAGAACTTCGCTGTAGACCTTATAGGGAAGAGATGAACGAAGAATTCCTACATTTATTTCAAGTATCTCATTCTTCACTGCTGCTTCCAAAAACTGGAAACCTTGTGGAAAAGGTATACTATATGAAGCTGCAATTCTACTAAAGACGTTCTTTTGCAGAAGGTCACCTTACCTATACCATGGGCACCAAGCACAGGAGTTCCCATCTTTCTGCACAACTCGGAGCGTGAATGGATATTGGTAGCCCATACTGTCATCACTGAAACAGAACATAAACCAAAGAGTATAAGAAACTTTTCTTATTTGAGGTCTCTTTCATCTTCTCCTGAAGTGACCCCAGAGAGGGGCAGCTGCCATGGCAGTATGCTCACACCGCCGGCTCAGTGCTGGTCATCCGAAGCCACTAACCGCAGCCCTGTACAACCACACTCAGGGCTTCCTCCTCACAGAGCGGGAGACACATCAGACTGCCAGATGTCTCTAAGAGGGTCCATGTGGTCCGTGCAAATTTTATAAAATAAGCTAATTATGAAACCAAACACTAATTATCCTTCAGCCCTAATTCTATCAGAAGATTTAATTCACATTAAACTAAAATAATTAGACCTTCTCCATGACAAGAACATTGATACACCACAGAAGGCTGAATGGTCATGATGGTTTTCAGAGGAGTTGACTGACTGTATATTTAGAAGCCTCTTTAATCAAAACCCCTGATGTGGTACATAGTAGGTTATCTTTTCCTTGCCTTAACTATCTAAAACTGTAAGTTACATAACATTTTTAGAGTAATGTCTTAACTGCAAGATAGCTTGTGAGTTCTCCAACTTTTAAAAAAGTTTATTCATCCTTGCCCTAATAAGAAGCAAAGCAAGGAATACAACATAAGAGCAATATACATAATGGATCATTTGGCAATTTGAAGTGGCCATGACATGGCTGCTGAAGGTAATGAAATCGTGATAAGGGCCAAAGTGAGTGTCGCATCTGTCACAGCAGTTCCCAGCTTCCCACTAACTTACTGACTGAATGATTATTCATAGAACATGCTGTCGTGCCCATGCCATCATGTCAATGGTAACCAGATCAATGGTAAGTGAAAAATCCAGAGAGAGAGCAAAACCACCAGGGAGCACTCTGGCAGGGAACTGTGCAGCACCTGTCTTCTAAACACCTTCTTGACCTTTTTGCTCTAACTGAAACCTGGCTTTCCTGAGGACACTGCTTTCCACTTGCTTCTTAAACGCTGACTGTCGCCTCACAGATCCCAGGACCTGGAGGTGATACGGGTCTCCTCCCTACCCCTCTTTATCACTTCTAGATGGTATTTCTCCTTCCTTCTCTTTCTAAAAAATTCTGGTTTCTCTGTAGCATGAGCTATTGAATTATACCTGCGATTCCTCCCTAGTAGAGACATCTCTACTTTATTCACTGAAGATTTTAGCACCTGGTTCACTGTTTTTCTCTCCGTCACTTCTGTTATTACCCTTGGTGACTTCAACATCAATGTAACTTATCCAACGACACCAAGGCCTTCTCTCCTCCAACAATCATTTCCTCCATTCTACATGATCCACCCTCTCCAATGGTCATATTCTAGATCTTGCCAAACGGCTGCTGAAGGTAATGAAATGACGATAAGGACTTTGACACCTCCGAAAATCTCAATTTCCAATATACTAATTTGCAGAAACCATCTCTTAGATTCTTGGATCACTTATTCAAAGTACCGCTACTCTAACAATTCTTTGACCCAGCAGAAACCTCTAAATCACTGCCCTCAAATCCTCACTTTCCTCCTTAACCACTGTCCCTCAAACTAATCACCTTTTGTATAGACCGTCAACTTCAGGAATTTGTCCATTTAGTCTAAATTTTCAAATTTATTGACATAAACACTCAGAAAAGTAGAGAATTGTACAATGAACATCACCCAACTATAATAATCATCACCTCTTGACCATTCCTATTTTATCTATACCTTTACCTAGCCCCACTAGATTCTTCTATTTCATTTTTTAAAACTGCGGTAAAATATACATAAAATTCACAATTTAATCATTTTAAGTGTACAATTCAGAGGCATTCACAATGTTGTGCAACTATCTATCTCCAGAACCTGTCTTCCCAAACAGAAACTCTTTATTAGCAATAACAAATTCGTCTGCTCCCTCCCCTCCAGACTTTGTTAACCTCTAATCTACTTTCTGTCTACAAATTTGCCTATTTGAGATACCTCATAAAAGTGGAATCATACACTATTTGTCCTTTTGTGTCTGGCTTATTTCACTTAGTATAAGGTTTTCAAGGTTTCATGCGTTATAGTATGTATCAGAACTCCATCCCTTTTTATGGCTGAGTAATACTCCACTTATGTATATACCACATTTTGTTTATCCATTTATCTGTTGATGGACTTTGGGACTGTTTGCACCTCTTGGCTATTGTGATGTACTAGATACTTCTGAATAAAATCAGAGGCATTTAATCATTTTCATTCATAAATATTTCAGTGTGTTATCTCTAAAAGATAAGCTTTTTTAAAAAGTGAAAGCAAGTTTATTTAGAGAGCTACACACTCCACAGACAGAGTGGGGTCTGTCTCACTCAGAAGGGAAAACGGCTTAGAAGAATACATATTCCATAGGCAGAATTTGGGCCATCTCGGAAAGGTGAGAGGGAGAGAGACCAAGAGGTGTGGGGGTGTTTAGTTTACAGTAAAAGCAGATACACACTCCAAAGACAGAGTGCGGGCCGTCTCAAAAGGCAAGAGAGAGAGAAGCTCTTATTATCCTTTAAATGTCTGCAAGATAATCTTTTCTTTAACCTACTTTAACCTGTGTGCCTTCATCTACACCACCCCACTAGCACAGTTTTTGCAAAGGTCTCCAAAGACTGCCATTTTATCAAATCCACTGGTCAATTCCTAGTCCTCTTACTCAATCTCTCTGTAGCATCTGAAACTGATCAGTCACACTCCTTACTCCTGATTTTCTTCTTCCGTTACTGGCTGTTCTTTCTCAATTTCCTTTGTTGCCCCTCCATCCATTATTCAACCTTTAAATGCTGGAATGCATCAGGAATTAGATCGTGGGCATCTTCTCTGACTCTTACTCTCTAAATAACATCATCTGGTCTCAGGGCTTTAAATACCAACCATTTGTTGATGACACTTATATTTATATCTCTAGGAAAGGAATTAAGTCATTTCCCACTTGAAAATACAACACACATCTTAAATTTAACTTGATTCCTGTCATTGCTTACCCGAACCTACTCCTTCTCCAGTCTTCCTCATTGCATTAAGTGGTATCACCATTCACAAACGATTGTTCAGGCTAAAAGCCTAGCTTAGATTTCTCCTCCCCTCATACTCTGTATCTGATTCATTAGCAAGCTCTGGGAAAAGCCCTCATCTAGAAGTCCTTTAATTCAATTAGATTTTCACTTCAAATTTAATCTTGCCCTACTGTTATTTTTACTAAACACAACTTTCATCAATTAAATCACTTATCTATTATTTGCAGTTTTCCTCTAAAATTTACTTACCTTAAACCTCATCCTAATCATCAAAACACCCCCATACCATAACAAATAACCTATCAGCAAAAAGAATGTCTTTACTTAGTTAACACAGAAGCAGAACTCTCATTTGCACCATGATAGCAAGAAAATAATCTACAATTTAAATGAGATATAAATAAGACAACATAATCCCAAGGATTCTTAGAAGTAAATACATTTACTAATCCAATAGAACAGTGGTAAGAGGAACGGAAAGAAAACACAAGATGTTTATTTCCTTTACCTAGACTTATGAAATCATTCCATGTTAAAATGACATGGTATGGAAATAATCCAACTGAACCATCTGTTACGGCATGAGACTTTTCCAGAGTTTATGTATAGACATGTATAGTATTGCTCCCATTCTGAATTTCAGAGAGTTGAGATGGTACAAATTTCCTATTGAACTCATACTACTTCTGTAATTACAGAAGCCAAAGATACTACCTGAAGCATTTAAAATACTAGCAAGAGAGATTTATTTAAGAGATCAGAGAATAAAAGGATTATTAGAAACTGGAAAGTCTAGGTGATGAGAGGAAGGTGTATGATCTTGCCTACTCAAAAGACCAAACCAAATGGTTGAACTCTATGTTCTCTGGATGGGTCTTCAGAGAGTGGTTAACCTGACATGGGACATGTACTATAAATCACACATAAATTCTTCTTCTACAGTCTGGAAACCACAGGTCTAGGAAGATGCACTGAACTCACCAATCCTGAGCATGATTACTGGCTTCCTGAGGTGGGAGTGGGCTGGCTAATCGAGATACTTGAATCCAAACCGCATCATACAGGTCTTTCTTCCGGGTGTGCACAGTACATGGAACAATCAGCGGCATTCCAAAGAGGCTGGGGCGATTCTTCTGAGATGACAGGAAATACAGTTCTGTCCTCATCTGTATGTACAAACAAGAGAGGCTAAGAAGACAGGCCTCCGATTCCTCCCTTTTGTTCTTCTAAGACTGCCAACAGCAAGCATCACTACCATTTTCAAATTAGTCACTACCACACTTTTCTTTATTTATGAAGAGAATGGTCATTCAAAGTGGGGTCATGGAAATGCTGAGGTATTGCCAATTCCAGACTGGCTGTCTGTCTACCAGACTTGGGTTTTCAGCATTTAATATTGTCAGAGTACGTAGTTTTCTCTGATAGATATTTCTGACACAGACTGAATCATATGTAAAAAGATTAAAAATCGTATTTTTAATTACATGATAGAAGGTAAACTTAAAATATTTGCTTTAAGTATGTTAAGAAGTCTTCTGTATTTCTTAACATGGAGATACTGCACAGAATTAGCTTGGAAACAGTGGCTTAAAACAAAAGTTTAGTATAATAGAAAGGTTGATAGGAATTGCAGGATTACTCAAAAAAATTGCTGCGCACTTGGACATTTAATTCTTTAAGTTTGGTCTTTATGTAGTAGAGAAGCTAAACCAACAACTTATAAATTCAGTAATTTCTAAGTGAAAAGACTCTCTTATTTCAGATTCTCAAGTAATTTATTTTGCTGTTACTCACTTAAGCTTAGCTAGTTATGTGATTTTAAGATACCAACTCATGTGTTGGTAGTTACATTATTATAGGACCCACAGAAATGTGGACAGAGTTCAGAACAACTTTTTAAAAAGATCTAAAAACTTAGATTACTTCTCTCCTTAAACTTCTACTTTTCTTCCATTCCAACTCTCAGCAGATGACTTATTTTGACTTACTTTACTAAACAAACGAGATCAATCAAGTCACTTTTTCCTCTACTCTTTTCAGTGTATCTCTTTTTTAAGCCCACACAATTAGCATGCTCTTGAAGGTCATTTCTCCCAGAGACCTCCAGCCCATACCTGCTCAGTTCCTCATGGGAAAATGCTCCCAGATTTTTTTTTTTTTAATTGAAGTATAGCTGATTTGCAGTACTGTGTTAGTTTCAAGTGTACAGCAAAGTGATTCGGTTTTATATATATATGCACATATATATTTTTTCTCATTCTTTTCACCCCCGATTCTTTCCCATTATAGGCTATTACAAGATAATGAATATAGTTCCCTGTGCTATATATCCAGTAAATCCTTGTTGTTTATCTATTTCATTGTGTTTTTGTCTTTGTTTACTTTTTTATTAAAAGAAATTTTTTTGCAGGAAGGAGGTAGTTTTACTGATTTCTAGAGGAGGTACTGGGGATTGAACCCAGGACCTTGTATATGTGAAGCATGTGCTCTACCACTTGAGCTATACCCTTCCCCCTTTCTTATTATTTTTTATGTTTATCTGCTTTATATAAGGCATGCTCCCAGCTGTACTGCACCAGGAATTCTCCTTTTGCTCTCTCCTATCAATTTTTTCTCTAATCTGAAGAAACGCACTTGACCTAACTGTGCTAATGTCTCACCCTATTTCTTCACCTGGTCACACAGCCAGACTTTTCAGTTTTCATTCTTTTTGACGTCTCTGGCCCATGTGACCACTTCTTTCTTTCTTTTCTGAAATTGACATTCCTTTATTGTATCAATACAACACTATTATTTCTCCCTTTACTCTCTGAATATTCTTGCCTATGTTACCTTGCCTTACTCCTCTTCTTTTTCTATCTTGTAGAAGGGAGTAGAAGAAAAACTACTTTCAAAGTAATTCAACCATGAGATCAAAGGGTCTGAAAGAAGAAAGTGGCAATGAAAATGAAGAACAAATGGTAAATTCAAGCAGTATTTTGAAAAAGAAATTAAAAGGCATAGAGATATATTGAATATAGGGTTTTAGATGAGAAGGGGGAAAAAAAATCTAAAAACACTCCCAGCCTTTAGCTTTTAGCATGGAAGAACGGTGGGGCCTTTCACATAAATAATGGGGAAAAAAAGAGCTGACCTGGGACAGACAGATAGTAAAATCAGTTTTAGGCATTCCCCAAAGCAGCTCCTAGGTCATGAAGGAAACTACAAATGGGACTGGTTAAAAGGTGAACATATAGAGCTGAATATGGCTGTATGGTCCAATAATTACAAAAACCTGTATATAAGAGTATTTATCTTTAGCATTTACCAAGCACTTTATATAACATATACATGATAATTGAAGAGAGTTTTCTAAGAAAGATGAAAAAATAAACCAAAACAAAAACAAACCAGAATTCTTAATGTGTGATCTGATAAAGCCTAGTTGAAAAAAAAAAAAACATAGGGAAATGCATGAATCACCCCAATTATTTTAGCTGATGGGGCCAGTTCGAGCTGTGCCTAAACAAAATTCCAAGACACAAATATATCCCTTAATTCTGTAGGATGTTTAGTCACATTACCCTGTCTAGAACATGGTCCACAGAATATCATCCACATGGTCAGAAAATCACTTTAAGTCAGTGGTCACTAATTCAAAGGAGGGAAAAAGTACATTTCAAAGAATTATCAGAAAGCGAATAGCTATGTAATCACCAGTCAGGTCAAGAAACAATTCAGCCAGCACTCCAAAAGCCTTCCTCTTGCTTCCTCCCAATTATGAATTCTTCCTTCATCCTAAAGGTTAACGGTTTTTCTGAATTTTATGATAATAACTTCTTTGTTTTTCTTTATAGTTTTATATCCTATGCATAAATGAACAGTAAATTTCATTTTTCCTGTCTTTAAATGTTTTATTTATAAATAGAATCATATAAGTTGCATTTCTTTTGTGCCTGGCTTTTCCCCCACATTATGTTTATTGGATTCATTTATGTTCAGTATAATTATAAATCCATTCATTTTCATTGCTGTATAATATTCTACTATATGACCATGTCTCAACTTCCTTATCCTTTTTACTACCAATGGACATTTAATGGTTTCATAAAAACACAAGATGGAATAGTAGAATTACTTACTTCTAACTAGGAAACAAATTTTCCAAAGTAGCTGTACTAGTTTACACTCTTCTTAGCAGTGTATCAGAGTTCCTTTTGCTAAATTATCCTTACCAGCACTGTCAATCTATTTAATCACAGCTATTCTGGTGGGTGTGCTGTGATATCATAATGTGGTCTTTTATTTGCATTTCCTGGATTAGTAATGTGGCTGATCACTTTTTCACATGGTTATTGGCTATTCAGGTATCGTTTTTATAAAGTGCCTATCTTAGTATTAACCATTTTTTATTAAACTGTTTTTTCCTTAATGATGTAAAGGAGTTATTTATATTTTCTGGATTGAGCCTTTTTACTGGTCACATGAGTTGCAAACATCTTCTACTCCAAGGCTTGCCTTTCATTCTCTTAATGACGTCTCTTGATGAAACTGAAGTTCTTAATTTTAATGATGTCTAATTTATCAATCTTTTCCTTTGTGGTTAGTGCTTTCTGCGTTCTATTTAAGAAGTCTTTCCCTAAACCAAAGTCATGAATATATTCACCTTTATTATTATCTAGGGGCTGTTTCATTGTTTTGCTTGTATATTTAATTCTACAGTCCACCTGAAATTGATCTTTGTGTGGTGAGAGGTAGATGTCAAGTTTCATATTGATATCCAATTATCCCAGCACCATTTATCAAGGAAATTTTCTTACTGCTCTGCAATGCCATCTTTATTATAAATCAAGTGTTCACACATGTGTGAACCTATTTCTGGGCTACTGTATTCCATTGGTCTGTTTGTCTTTTCTCACACCAATATCATAATGTCTAAGTATCACTGCTTTATAAAATCATGATATCTGGTAGCTCTGTGCCTCATGCTTTGCTCTTCTTCAGCAATGTCTTTGTTATTTTAGTGCTTTGTGCTACTGTATGTTAGAATCAGCTTTATCAAGTTAAACACAAACAAGGATACACATACAGAGTTTGCATTTTTATTGGGATTGTGCATTGAATCTGTAGATCAGTTTGTGGAGAACTGGTATCTTTGAAAAATTGAGTCTTCTAATCCATGAACATGACCTATTTCTTCAAACATTTGAGTCCTCCTTAATTTCTATCAATAATATTTTATTGTTTTCTATGTAGATACTTTGTGTATTTTTTATAAAGCTTATTTTTAGGTATCTACATTTTTTCTTGGTACTTAATTTTTTTGGATACTATGATAAATGATATCTGTAGTGAATGGTGGTCCTCAAAAAGATACATCCACATCCTAACTCCCAGAACTTGTGAATGTGACTTTATGTGACAAAACAGGTTTGGATATGGAATTAAGTTGACACCATCCTGGATTATTTGGATGACCCCTAAATCCAATGACAAATGTTCTTATCAGTCAAAGCCAGGGGGAGAAGCAGCCCATGTGAAGACAGATGCAGAGATTGGAGTTATGTGGCCACAAGCTAAGGAATGCCTGCAGAAGTTGGAAGAGGCAAGAAGGATTCTCTCCTAACACATTTGGAGGAGGCACGACTCTGGTGATGTCTTGGTTTCAGACTTCTGGCCTTCAGAATTGTGAAAGAATTTCTGCTTTAAGCCACAAAGTTTGTGGTAATTTGTTACAGCAGTTTTAGGAAACAACTTGTCTTGCTCAAGAATGTTCTTCTTTCTCCCTTCAAAACAAACAAACTGTTCTCTAAAGGCAGCCATGCTTATATGGCAAAGAAGATGTACATACCTACATGAACATATAGGAGTCACAAACTTTTTAAAGAAAGTAGTATTCAGATGCACCAGCTGTCCTGTGGTTGCTTAATATATGAGTGAGGGATGTCATTTCATACATAGGCCATCACGTGTGATTCTAATCCTGGCTCCAATCACTTAGAACAGCATTCATAAGGCATTGAAAGTACACACAATGAAGATGTTGCAAAGAGAGAAAATAACGTTTTATAAATCACACTGGCAAGACTAGCAGTAACTTGCCTAACATTAAACTAACCATTTTTCGATGGACTGCAATGATGTAGCCTGTAAAGGAACTGTCAGGAAGAGATGGCATATGACCATTCACCATTCCATTTGTGAAGTTCTTCTCAGTTCCACATGGCACAACAGTGTTTGGCATTCCATTGGGGATGAATATTGGTCGAGGCAGGTCCCCATTGGTGGTTAGGGTGAACATTCCATTTGTAGATGGGGAAGAGGAGAAATCTACAAATTTGAAGATAAGTATAGCATCATAAGCTTGTGGTACATTAATCTTTGCTCTTTTCTCAAATATCTTTGGGACCCAGACTACTGACAGTCTCTTAACAGAAGACAGGGAGAAAGCATAGGTCAAATAATTCTAGACTAATTGGAAGATTTTAGTTTCAGATTCTATTTCTATAACTCACACTTCTGACAAAATGACAAAGCAAGAGTAATTACTGGGAAGAGTAAGTAGAATTTTTGCAACAACCTTTATCAGCACCAGGATGTGACAGGAAAACAGTTACACTGCTTGCTTTCTTTTTCTTCTCTAAAAATTCATTTCTCCATTCCTCTAAAAATGTTCTAGGACAGCAATCCTTAGCCAGATGCTGCTTTTAAAAAATTGTTTAATCTTTTAAATAAGAGTTTATTTTTAGATAAATTTCAGATTCACAGCAAAAGAAAAAGCAAGATAGAGACTTCACATCTGCCCCCAACACATTCACAGCCTCCTCCGTTAACAACAAGTCCCACCAGAGCAAAACATTTGTTACTACTGATGAAAGATGCTGCTTTTTAAATTAAATTAAAGTGCATTTCCTCAGTTTCACTAGCTGCATTTCAAATGTGAATAGTCCATGTGACTAGTGGACCCTGTACTGGATGGCAAAGATTACAGATAATTTTCATCATTGGTAAGAGTTCTATTGTACAGTGATGATATAAACAAAAAAGCAATATTACATCATCTACCAACTCACCATCAGTACTACCTATTGAGTGCCAATGACAGGAGCCTCATTCTCTCTGAAGCCCTTTACAGTTGGGGAATGTACCTAATTATCAACAGTATAAAGAAGAATAGACAAATCCTAATAATGGCCAAAAAGATTCACTGGATGATATTAAATTATAGGCAATATCAGATGAACAGATTCCTTTTTAGTCATATTTATTGTTTTCTGACAGTATATTCCTCTCAGACATCTGTTACCACGTTAGTATTAGATAAAAGAGTTAAAAGAGATCTGAATTCCAGTGGTAGTTTTAGCTAATAACTACCTATCTAACTTAGTCACTTAGGTTCTCTGAATTTTGGGTTGCTCATTTATAAATTGAGGAATCTGAGATAAATGATCACCAAGGTTTCCTTCAGGCTCCAAAACTCTCTTACTCTAATATTTTTAGCCTAAACAAATATAAAAAGGATGATAACCTTTAGACCAATATTCAAAGAATCATGAGAGGGAGCTCTAGTTATATCTTACCTGTCTGTACTGGACTAGAAGCTGAAATTGGAGATCCAGGGATGGGAATTTCAAATGCACACAAAAATCCACTCACTGAAAGCCGTACTTTCTGGTTGTCCTGAGGGAAATTCTATAGAAAAAGAGGCAAGATGAGAAGGGGGAGGTGTTTCAGATAAAATGGAGAATCATGTCTCTGATATATTCGAAGCAAATGTCTTAAATGCTTTCATCAGTCAAACAAACAAGACATCTGAATAATTTTTTCTAAAATAACTAAGAAGATGAAAGCTTGATACACGAAATGAAAAACCACCTTACTGACAAAACTACTCATCCCCTTCCATAGGGAGGAAGTCTCTTATAAGTGCCTTTTAAAATTCTGTCCTTCATCTCAAGAATCCCCACAGAGACCTCAACTTCTGCATTACATATGAAAAAAATATCAATGAGGTGGAAGTTTGTTTAGAAATTCTCAAAATGAATATAAATAATACCAATGGTAGCAGCTCAATTTAGGGCAGACAATATATTTATTACACTGCTTGTTTCTCCAGGTGGTATGCAGGAAGAAGTGATTTATGTCACTTTGTCTTTACTTTCTAACTCCTTAGTTTGGAAAGTCCTGGTAAACATATTCATAAGTACTAAAAGCACACATTCATAAGTACATAAAATAACCTAAGAAGAACTCTATTAACAGTGGTAATACAGAAGAGCTGTCAAGTGTAGCAGCAACAGTCACTGGGAACATCTATACTACAACGACATAGTCAGATCACTCCATATAGGCAGCGTGGGCTTACATATGTTTCTCCTTTAAAACAAATACCACCATCTTTATTACTCTTTTATTCTGATAGACAACCCTTAAGCTTCTCTGGAATGAAAAACTTGACAATTCTTTTTTCAGTTTTTGCTCTGGTTTATTATCTCCTTTGGCCATTTAACATAATAATTAATTAAGAAAACTGTGATCTTTGAAGGAGGAATCAAGGGTTTCCTAGAAAGAATAGTAGTATCACCTTTATGTTGGAACCATGTACTTCTGCGAGAAGAATTTGTTCTGATTTAAGTCCACAGAGATCGCTCAGCTGTTTTTTTAAACCTGTGTACTTTTCATCCATATTCAGTCTTAGTCCATATCGTACAGGGGTAGTACCATCCAACTTAATAACTAGTAAAGAGGAAAGATCTTTTATCAGTAAAATTCAGGTTTCATTGAAAGCTTTACACTCTGTGCTTGCGTGTGACTTAGAACTAGCAAACATTCCAGTCTAGGATTTTTATTTTATATGTAAACATCACAACAGATGATACTTAGGGATAATACTGAGTGAAATCATTATTTTTTTAATATTCATGTGATCCAGAAGTGGGAGTGGCTTTGCAAGATCATAAAAAGAGTTTCTGGCATGCTTGAAACTAACAGAGGACTCAATGGGCACAAAAATGGATCCATGTTCCAAATCTTTCAAACCTCAAATCATCCCTGAAATTAGATCACTAAATTATAACATGCTGACTACCAATCTTTAGGAGAATGGATTATAAACAAAAGACTATACTTACAAGTTCAGGCTGCTTGAATTCAAGGTAAAAGACAATGGAATCAAATCATTTTTCAGAACTTTGTGACTCACCTGTTATTTCTAAGTGCATATAACTGTCCATTGGTAGTGGCAAAGACAAAAAATTGAAAGGGTCAAATCGGACACTTATATGCCCACATGTCTTGCATTTGACTTGGGATCTTAGCTGCCCATGAAACAAATCCACAACAATTGATCTATTTCTCCTCAGGTGGTTGTCCCAGGCCTAGCAATAAAAAAGATGAGAGAACTTTTGGATCCCCTCAAGTTAAGAAAATAAAAAATACTTCTCTGCAAATTCAAAGAAAATGGTTAAATATACTAGATTTAAATTTCAAGAATGTAATCTTCACTTAAATCGTCACTTCACCTTAATCTTCATTTAAAATATAAAAGCTTTTTGTCTACACATTTACAAGTCAGATACGTAATTTAAAATGTATTGCCTACTGAGACAGCAGAAACAACATGAAGTGAGTAGAGCGTGATTCTTTCTGCTCAACCTATAAAACATTCCATCAGATGGAAAATCTTATTTTTTTCTTTGTTCTTACCATGGTAACAATGTCCATTACAAAGCAGATAAAATATGCTATTGGTCACTATATACATTACTTTAGCAATTACGGGGACCCCTGAAGTTCTTGTGAATAATTATTCCTATATTCTGTCCCCAAAATTTACAATGTGAAAAGGTAACACTTTTCTATTTTCATTAAAGATGCTTTGTTTGGCACCACTGCTCAAGAAATAAGCAGAGAAATATAAATTCCTTCATTTTCACAGTGAAATTCTGATCACAGGATAGTTTAAGTTAGCATTTAAAGTTGTGTAACATACATTTGTGACCAGAACATTTTCTCTGCTGCTTACAGTAGAAACCGAAAACTGACAAACCTCTGCAGCTACTTCCCAGTCTGGTCGACCATCACTGTCTTTCAGCTCCACATATGGCTTCTCATGCACTCGGTTGAGATCTTCATGAAGACCATCCAAGAGAAAAGCCAGAAGTTCCTGGGAGTCCTGTTGTTGGAACCCATTAAACCGGGGAGCATATTTTGCTATGGTCCACTATGAACATAAGAGGAATCAAACTCATTACTTGCTATCTCTACATCTCTCTCTCTCTCTCTCTCTATGTATATATCTATCTATAAAATTTAGAATGAACATGTCCATAATTCAATCAGAGCATTAGAAGAAGATAAACAGTATAGTATTTAGTCTGTGTCTAATTTCAGCAAATATATTTTGGATAATCATGAAAATCTTTCTAATCTTAATCTCAAATGACCTCTCCTCTCCCCCTCAGAAAGTATTACGGCCAATACTGTGTTCCAGTTTAGTATCATGTGAGCAAAGACTTCTTTAGGTACACAGATGCCATTTAAGACAGATAAGACAGAAATATTAAAACAGCATTTTCTCACACCAAAAAATTCCGTTTTATTTCTTTTACAGTTAACTTTTCTGGTCTTGTTGCATCCTAACTTGCAGGATAGCCTTGTGTTTAACTGTGAGGACTTATACTAGCTTGCAACTCTGGACAAGCTATTTAACTGCTATAAGCCTTAGTTTCCTGAGCCACACAGTGAAGATAGTAACACTACTTCATATTACAGGGCCATTTAGAAGATTAAATGAGTTAATACACACAAAGTAATTAAAATCGTAGCTGGTAAGTTGTAAGGAGCCAATTTTAACCTATTATGATTATGATTATTAATGTCTGACCTAAAAAGCCTTTGTCTTGCTTTTAAAGATAAAAAATAATCCTAACTTCACTAAAATTCACATATGATACTAATGTCAAATTTGTATCCATTAATTACATTCTTTCAGCTACCTTTTATCCTACAGATAAAACTAATTATCTTAGTAATGTTAAAAATGGATTGAGAATCATTAATTAGACTCAGAGGTCTACCTTGCAGTTAGAACACTGTTAATTGTGAAGGACTAAGAAAGAAAGGTTTACTGTATATACATGTAAGACACTTGATAAATTAGTAAAGTGAATGACGTCCCAAATTTAGACCATACTTTTGATCTTTCCCTACCTACATCTACAGCAGTATTGTACATACATGTGAACAAGTAAAAGTATCTGATGTCCCGTTTATGCCTTGTGAAGGACCCCAAAACATTAAACTAGAACTAAAAAGCTAACTATAAAAAAATATGTAGAGAAAAATAATTACTTACACAACTGCCTAGGACTTAAATACCTTTATATTACTTTAACATGCTTACCCGAAGCTTTAATGGGGCGACATTCTTTTGAGTTCCACTCCAAAGTTCCTGTACTAAATCCCCATAGCATTTAGCCATATGCCCCTTCATACCAATGGGATTTGTCCTAGAAGTTTGAGAAGAAAATTTGTTGCCAAAGATTCTTATAAATCACAATCACGTGGGCACAGAAATGCCTAGCATCTGTTTTCTCATATCAAAGTATCTTTTCAAAATGAGAAAAATAACACTTGGTCCTTACTTCATGCTAAACAGAGCCAATAAGATTAAGACTTTTCTCCCCCAGGGTGAAGAAGAGGAGATTTAGGTAATATTGTGTTTATATCAAAGTTATAAAACTTGAGAGGCCAATGACTCAAGAAAGATTACCTGTTGAGTTCATAAAGATGTCTCCCTGAGATAAAATACTGTGTCAGTGGCTGTGTGTTACTAACACACTGGATGCTTGAATTCATGAAGCATGTGTTTCCCAGGTTACTCAGACCTGTGGCTCCCTTTTCTGTCGGAACTGGAACAAACAATATAAGAACATAAGCCTAGCTGTAGGAAGATGCTATAGACCAAACAGTTACTTGTATTCAGTGCAATGATTTTAATGACTCTTCTAATCAGTTAAATGGAGCTAACATTTCTCTATCTGGTCTTGCAAGGCTAAACTAAATGTTTTTCATGGAGCATCACTGGCAATCATGGTATCTATGCTCATTTGTAATCTAGAAGCAGCAATGATTCTCTTTAATTGTTCTAACAGTTTTCTAAGCTTCAAACAATTCTCTTCTAGTATCATGTCTTAAAAAAAAAGCATACTTATTTAAACTGCAAGGTTAAAAAGAAATCTGATGCTTTAGGAAAAGGGAAAATAAGAGGAGGCCTGATCACTTTTGAGCCAGAAAGCCACAAGCTGTTAACACCTCAATAGTGAGAGAAGGAAAAAAACCAAAAGAATAATTTTAAGATAATTTCTTTAAAAATAATACACTGGAGACTTACCCTTGTGTCTATCTATTTTACTACTGTTTGCTATAAAGGACATTTCCTCAGGCCAACTCATATCTTTATTTCGAACTGGAAAGACAGAGATAGCAATGTGTTAATTTCTTTTCCATTCAAATCATACCTACTCAATTACTTTTGTTAAAAAAAAAGAAAGTTCTTATTTCTAAACCAGGAACTGGAAAAAAAAAAAGTGAAGTTAATTTTAGTAACTGACTCTGAAACCACTTCAATTCTTTATACTGGGGACTTTGTAGTCTTTGGTTAGAATTAATCAGTAAGCTAATCCCTCAGTTACCTACCTGAAGTAAAATTATACTGAATTGGTGGGGGGTATAGCTCAGTGGTAGAGTGCATGCTTAGCATGCAAGAGGTCCTGGGTTCAACCCCCAGTACCACCATTAAAATTTTTTTTAAATATTAAAAAAATTTATACTCAACCATCTATAGGAGCAATTAAAACTCTTAAATTTAGTACGTTAGAACTATTACAATTTTTCTCACCTTGTGACAAATGCCAGAGTAATCTATTCATTTTCATACAAAGGCAGTTAACAATAGTTCCTGAATCTTGATGAGAAAAGACACTAAGTTTTCAATGACATGTGCATGCCAGTGTGTAAATCTATGCTTATACAAGTTAAGTTCTGTTGGTGAGTGATCCGTGTTGATGATTAATGAAAGCCTGCACCATTAACTATGCAAGAAAGTTAGTCTCCTTATTTATTATTTATTGGGGGGGGTTAGGTTTGTTTGTTTGTTTATTTATTAATTTATTTTTAATGGAGGTACTGGAGATTTAAACCAGGAGCATGCTAAGTATGTGCGTTATCACCGAGCTATACCCTCCTTGCTAGTTTCTTTAACTCAGAAAGGCAGCTTGAAAATTTTAAGAAACTTGTAAACTTATAATTGAATTCACCTGTTTTTACCTACAGTTTTTCACCCTTGCCAGCCAATGAATGTAGACATATTTATCTTTTAAAGCAATCTAAATAGTATCACAACAGGATCACATAAAGGTTTCATGGATTTTCATTACCATGAAGAATATAATGATCAAATAACAGTTGGAAAAATTATAAAATGGATTATCAGTGAGTAACTAAATCTTTAAATTCTTCCCCTTCATTTGTACCTTCAATTACCAGGTGCTGCTCATCCTGGATTTTCAAATATTCCAATCTATGATCCTCATCATCCAGAAGAGTAAGGTAATTCTGTATATGGAGGAGGAAATGTTTTTGTTAATTTAACTACTAATCTTGAAACAAATACGGATATAAAAATGAATGACAATTAAAAACGTCCTTGTAGTTACGTAACTCATGTGACATACTTAGTATATTATAGTCATTCAGAAATACTTATAATTTTGGTGGTAAAATTAGGGAAGGAAAATGTATACTTTGTAAACATAAACTATGGCTCTAAAACAGTTACATAGGACTGTGGGGAGACCAGAAAAGACTTAACACACATCAACCCAAAATTCACTGAATTCTGATTTTTCTGAAGGGCTTACAGAAGCGAAATTTTTCTAGTACGTAGTATGAAATTCAGTAAATGTGCTTGTGATCAAGATGGAACTTGATTGCTTACTAGGAACCGAAAATGTAAAACCAAATGTCAAGAAGTAGAATTATACATTTTTGTTGACGCTCACCCTGTCTAAAGTACTCACAAAGTTAATTCACTTAAATCTTAAAACTATCCTAAGGGAGAAACTATTATTTTTCTCATTTACTCGTAAGAAAACTGTGACAGAGAGTTAAGCGACTTGCCTTTGGTTATTCAACTAACAGATGTGAGAGCCAGGATTTAGTTCTTGGCAGCATGGCTCCAGGAGCTATGCTCTTAACTTATGCTATACTGCCTCTCTATGGTGACCAAAGGAGGGTATGTATAAGAGAGAAAGAACTAGAGAACAGAGAACTGGTTAAAACTACTTATAATCCAATTTCACAGTACAATGAAAACATACTGCATGTGTTAGGAAGATTATAAGCAACTGACCATTCTCTGAAGAGAATGGAAGATGGAAGGGGTCAGAAGATGGGAAGGAAGAATTTTCACTATATACTTCTGTGCCGCTTGAATTTTTTAAAACATCTGTATAAGTTATTTTAAAACAAATCCAAAATAAACTCTGTTTATTTAAAAAAGATATTTGCTGTTACTTTATAATAATAATCTTTATAAGCTGGTACTGTTCATGATAATCAATTGTTATCATGGATTTCAGGTGACAAATATCTACACATGTGCATACAGTAATTTAAAAGTTGAAGTTCCCACTGAGGTCCTAGATATGGGTTTCAGCATAATTGCTGTAGACAAAAACCCCAGACTCATGAAATACGGCTTTGACGCTTAATCAGGTCTTTTCAGGACCCTGAGGCCTCTCACCTCACTGTTGTACAGCCACAGGCGCATGTCCTCCTCTTTGATGCGCAGCCTCTGAGACAGGTATTCATGAATTTCCTTGATGGTCTGCATCCGACTGAAACAGCCTGTGTAGGCCAAGACCCGCTTTAACGGCGCGTTCGGAGAAGGGACATTTCCTATGGTCGCGGTGACCACAACAAGGAAAAAGGCAGATGTGAGTATAACAGTGCCCCCCTCAGCAGTGGGGACCAGGCCATTTCAGGAAATAATGATGAAAAATGAGAATTACAGGTTTAATAATTTTATAATTAAAGAGGCTTTAAAGGAAGCTTTAAAATGAAGGTAGGAGACTCAAGCGTCTTTAAGAGTGAGACTTAACTTTGAAAGGGAGAACAAAATCATAGCGGCCCCCAAAATAAGAGGCAGTATTTGGATCCCCAGAAAAGTGGCAAATGTCAGTGGGCATTGGTATCCTGGCTGCCCTCAGCTGGGTCACACTCACCAGCAAAATCACAACTCAGTATAAGAATGGGGAAGATAAAACGGGACTGGATTTGAACTTCACAGATAACTGGATTTACCTGATCCGCCTTCTTAAAATAAACTGTCTTGAATTATTAATCCTATCACTCTCATTAAGTGGCCCAATTACCTGGCACACTGGTATAATTACACAGGAAATTTTTACTAAAATTCTAAGTTGGCATAGACTCTAAATGGCCAAACAGAGCTTTAAAGTGAAGCCACGGGGCTTCCCATGACAAAAAAAATTGCCCTATTGAAAGGTAGTATGCATTGGGAGAATCATATGGCCTGCTCACCCAATAAAAGGACAGCAGACATGACCTTGAGCTCTCAAAGGGCTCAAGGTGGAAACAAAGAGTGGCAATATGGGGAAAGAGTAAAGACTGAAGGAAGAATATATAAAGTCTAACTACATCCTTCAAAAGAGAAGGGTGAAGAAATGACAACAGATTATGGAAATCAAAAATAGGTTGCTAAGAAAATCTGCTAAACCCTGGTTTCAGCCAAAATCTATAGACAAAAGCTGTAGCTTAAAACGGTCATCTCTACCTATGGAAGGTTATAGTTTACTGAGCAATCCAAAACAAAAACACATGTAACGTATCAATATAATTCATCTAGGGTACAATTATACACTCTAGGTAGTTTTCCACCCATTTAATGATGACTTGGCTTTTTCCCTCCCGTTAAATGTGCTTTGAGTCTTCACCTACTTAAAAAAAATGAAGTGTTGGCATCATCTGCTTTTTCAGAGCTTCCAAAAAGAATTAACTCACCTAAAATTGGTTGAAAAATCATCTAACAATGACTTCTGCAGCCTTGTCTGTTGAAAAGGCTACGTTTAAGTCAATGTAACTGTGGCAAGGTTTGTATACCTGTCACTTCAAAAGGAATAACAGAGCCTAGTAAACAGCTGATAAATTGAGTAATGAGAAAGATGAAAATCACATTACGGAGAACAAAATGCAACTCTGATCAATTTTTAAACATCTAGCAAAGCAAATCATTTACTGTTAGCAAGCAGAAGACAATCCCTAGAAGAAAACAAAGAGCAAATTTCTCTAATTACACATCAGAGGATTAGTTATAAGATTACAGCAAGAAAGCATATTTTTATAAACTTCAAAATGATTAAAGATTGATTTCACAACTAATTAGTAAGAAATAAAATTTCAAATTAAGAACAAATTTGGAGCATAACTATCCAGTTCTAGGATTCAGAAGCATTTGCAAGTGTAGTGTCCAACTCAATTTCTACTGTCCTAAGCCACGTAAGAAATTTATTTGAATTCTAGACAGTTTTTGTAGCATCGCTCATTAAGCAGGCAGCCACTTATTATACATAATTTCGTGCTTTTGAATAGCACCAACAAACCTAGTGGAATTTACAGAAGCAGCTAAAATCTAGGATCAGCACAAGAGTTACAAAGAGAATTTTAAAAGATATGTGCTATGGGTACAGGAAAGTGAGGCAAATAATATTATTTAATGGAAAATTAAATCAAAAGTGTTTCATAGAGATTCTTATTTCTCTGTTCCTTAATTTTGATGTTTTCCCCAAAGACAAAATTTAGCTAGGCAGAGTCCACTGCTTTATAACTCTTACCAAACAGTATGTATAAGAATCTCCACAGAATATCTGAATATAACCTTTAAGGAAGACATAAAACAAACCCTACTAAATTTCAAAGGAAGGATTACACTTACGGGGTTGTTTGGGTTCACAGGTAGTTCTTGTACACTATTATATTAATTATAATAACATTCTGGCATTAGTAACACAAAGTCTGGGACTTTGTCTAAATGGATGAACTCATTATTTTTACTGAAGAACTATTTCAAATATTTGCAAAGCAAAAGCATAGAGCAAGTCCTGCCCATTAATAAAATTTAACTTAAGAGAAATCAAAAGGGAATTTTTTGCATGTAATACATTAAAACGAGAACTTATTTATATGTCATTTTGATAGGTTTGATGTTTTTCAAAGGAATTGTATCATTTTCAAAAATATACCCTTTATTTTGTATTATCTGTGTTTTAAAGGTACCTTGGACCTAGCATAAGGAATATATATTTTGCTAAAAATGAACAAACAAACAAAAAAACCCCGAAAACAAACAACAAACAAAAAAAGATGATATTGTCTAAGAAATTACTTCTTAGAAATCTGAGTGGAGATGAGAAGACCAATCACTGACCAGCAGACTGTAATTTAGGTCAAGCACATAATTTATAATGGCTTGTTCTCAAAGACACAAAGTATTTAAAATTTACTTCTACTCATTATCTTTGTATGTTTACAAACCAGAAAAGGGGACAACCATTCTCAGTTTGCTGCTGAGATTTTGCCTCCACCCCATCTAGTCTTGCGCATGACCATAGATCTAAGCCCCACAGTGATTTACTGATTCTGTATGAAAACAGATGGAAACGTGTTATTATGTACAGTGGCACCAGACTTTGAGGTCTTTATTTTTTATTTTTTAATGGAAATGCATGGTATTCTTGCTGCATTCTTAAGTTACCTCTTGGTAAATGCTGAGGAAACATTCTCAGGCTCATCATACCCATATTCACCCAGATGTTAGACTGCTGTGTCCGTGTGGCAGGCTGCTGTCGCAGGAAGAGAAGATATCGAGGAAATAACTCCAACTCTGGGATTTCTGTCTTGCTATTCTTGATCACCTGTTGTTTTAAAAGACATAAAGTGATCACTATAAAAGAAATAAAACTTGCCATTTTTACCCAATTTCCGAGATTTATTTTTAAACTCACCTGTTCAATAGGTTCACTGCCTATATTCAGTTAGATTATAGAAGTTCACAGGTTTAAATTACATGGCTTTAAAGACTCTCAAGCTCTGGTTCTTAAATCCATCTTCCAAGATTAAGACCCCTGTGGGTATTTCCTCCCCTTTCATTTAAAAGCAAGTAACATCAAAATTAAGGGGAAAAAATCTTAAATATTATCTATAATTTAGTACCCTCACACCGTAACTCTCTTCACTTTTACGTATTTCATACATAAAAATGACGCTCTTTTAAAGGACAAATTCCTAGGACTGATATTTCAAGTAAAAAAGTATAGAAGTATTCATGTCGTTAATTATTTAAGTCATACTGCGACCCAAAATGTAACAATTTACAGTATTTCCAGAAATGTATGAGTGTATTACTTTCATAAAACTTTATCATTGGACATAATTTTAAAACACCCCATTTCTTTAATACATATAAAGAATATTGTAAATTTACTTAAATTTTATTTTTTGTATTAGTAGTGAGAACAAAAATGTTTCCATATATAATTTACTATTTATGTTCTGTGTAACTGAACTGTTCATATATTTTTTCGTCTATGATTAAAACAATTAAATTAGATGTACAAAACTGGGATTCACATGGCTGAAAAAGGACTTTTCAGTAACTCCTCCCAGTAACTTGCTTGCTGGCTTAAAGACACAGAAAAACATTTCATCATCAAAACAGTGCTTTGAGAGTAGCACATTATCAATTTAACATTCCAAAAAGGACAGGAGGGTTAACACTCAAACTCTTTCAAACATAAACTCTTACAGAATCTTTAACAGTCTCAAGTGATCAGGCTTTATTTCACTTCCTTTTGCCCTACTAACCAGTGTATTCTGCAACAGAGCATTTTTTAACATCAAGAGGGGGCAGTAAAGAACCAGGTAAAAACAGTGCTACAAAATCAAACCTTCAGGATTATTTCTGCATGTTCTGATATGCTGTCATACGGCACTAGAAAAGTTCCACTTGGGAGTTTTTTTAAACACTTATTTAGATGGTAAACAGTAAAAGGAGCTCTCTGTGACACTAAGACTACTAGATGAAAACAAGTCTGACCATTTCTAGACAGTCACTGATAGCTGCAAAGCCAACAGTAAAAATTTCTTATGATTCCAGTTTAAATGTGATTTTGGGAAAGAGTAATAATTCTGCATCTGTGGTTGTCGGGCTACCTAAAAACATACCTTTGGCAGAATCTGAATTGACAGTGAGATAATTTTTATAATATGTAGTTTGCTTTCCAAGATAAGTGATTTTGTGAGCAAATTACTGATAAATTCTTCTACACACATGCACAATCATACATACATACATATTTATTTACAGTTCAATTATTCTTGTCTATAAACTTGTTAACTTCAACGACAACCAGCAAACAATACATGCAATTCCATTTACAGAAATTTACCTTAAAGAGATCATCACATGTTTGGAAAGAGAATTATTTACCAGAAAATTGCTTTAAACAACTAAAATCTAGAGGCAAACTAAATGTCCATCAGTGGTGACTGGTTAATAAATTATGATGTATGTATATATGCATATGTATATGTATGCAGTGTATATTAAGGAGCACTATGCTATTATTTAAAGTTATGGTAGAGATCTAAATTTATTAACCTAGAAAGATATCTGTAGCATCTATCTTAGATTGAAACCAGCAGATCACAAGACATCAAGTATAATATGATTCATTTCATAAAATTATCCAAACATATTTATACATTTATATGAATAAGCACAGAGGAACATTTGGGAAAATGCACACCAAAATGTTAGTAGTGGTTATCTGTTAAGTGGTAGGATATGGCATAATTTTTATTTTCTTCGTTTTTTCTATATTGCTTAATTTGTTATCACTGAGCATGTACATGTACAAATTAAAATATTTTTTTAAAAAATGGTATGATTTATGTAAATATGAAGGTGAAAGTATTTTTAAACTTGCCATGGCAAAAATATTTAGTATTCTTTAACTTGGAACACCATATTCTAAATGGTTTTATAGCAATTTTTCCTGAAATCAGGCAAATTTATCATATTTAGAGATGAAAAAATATTATCAACTCAGCAAATGAAGATTTAATGTACTAAAATTATAGCTTAAACTAGTACTTATCTGGCATTGTTAAAAAACATGACCTTTTGTGAGCCTCTGTAAAAACTCATTTAATCATTATAATTATAGTTATAATGATGATGGTGACAGGAGCAATAGGCAAAATTTATTGACTATTTACTATAAATCAGAGGCAGTGCTTATCATTATGTATTATTTAATTATCAGAATAATTCTAACGAGGTAGGTATTACTGTTACCTCCATTTTACAGATGAGGAAACTAAGATTTAGAGATTAGAACACCGGTAATCTCAATCTAGGCAGGCTCTAACACATCAAACTACATCTGCCTGCTTACCTACCTACCTACCTACCTACCTACCTACTTACCTACCTACCTATCGATCTATCTAATGCAATTATCACAATGATTCCCCTACAGATACAGAATATTACATTGAATAGGAAAGTCTCAGAAATTAAGTGATTAACTCAAGGACTACCCTACCTCCCACTAAAGAATATAATATGTAAGTATATGTATGCATGTATATTCATATTTATAGATATCTATCTAGGAGTTCTATTGCCAAACAGAGTAGAAATCTTTTGGAGCTAACAAACACAAATCCTAAATTCCTGAAATTAAACATAATTTTTAATAAACATGATTATTAATAACTCAAAATCATTATCGAAATTATAGACTAAGGATATATAGCAGATTTTTACTATTTTGGAAGTGACCTAACTTACTGTATCTTATCTATTTAAAACCTTTCTGGTATAAAAAAAGTTCTAGCTTGGACACCATATAAGAGAGAGGGTTTCTACCAAGAGAATCTTCTTATGAGGTATTTTACTGTATTGATAATGGAAAGAGTATTCAGAGCAGTGAGTACTGCTGTTTACTGTATAAGCAAAACAAATGATGTATAGTTAGTTCACTAACATTTGATATTATATACTCTAAGTCTTTTAAATTATTTTAGAGCATTTTATTTATGCTCTAAATGACTCATTCTAATAATGGCAATAATCAGAATTTATTAGCTTTGCATTCTTATTATCTTATGTTGTGGTGTTTAAATGTCCCTCCTTCAAAAAGAGAAACCACAAAAATCCACCAACAGCTGCAAGATGAACTCAGTCCCTACCTGGATGCCTGTATGGTTAATGGGAGTAACAGTGCAAGAAAGTAACCTCTGCACCACTTCCCCTACAATTCACTGAAACTTTCTGGCACAGGCTCTCAGACTTCTGCTCTGGCCTAAGTTCTGCATTATCTTAATGTCTGTTTGAATGACTTTAGCATAGACTAGCTTCATAATTTCTTGACTCTATTTAGTCCAATGACTATTTCCTCCATTCCATATAAGTCACCCACCCACAAAGGAACATTATTATATGGTTGGTACCTAATGCAGTGCTCAGTAAATGTATGCATAAATAAATGAACTGAATATGAAAGAATCTAAAATTTATTCAACTAACTTGAATAGGTACTGAATACTGTGCTACTGTGGGCAAGAACTAATTTGCAGATAGTGAGGTTCATACAGAAAAGTAATAGGGGACCCCATCTATGATTGTTCCTTATGTAACGCACTACTGGCTATACTTACAGGTCTAGGTAGGGCCAGGTTTGCTCCGTACCAATGATAAAGTGCTCTCCATACAGGTTCAGGGACCATTTCATAGTCTTTTCCATGGATCAGCTGTGGGGTTCGTTTTAATCGTCCTCCTTCTAGTGTTAATGATGTAGCCTTAGAAAAAAATGGAATGTAAATGCTGATTTTTAATATTACAGGCTCTTGTGTTTTACCAAAACCTAGACGCAGGAGAATAAACACATATGTCACTACTCAGTTTCATGTTACTGGAAAAAAAATGAATTTTCTAAAAGAGTCTTATTTTGAGCTTTCAAAATAAACTATTTAAGAAAGGAAACTCAAAGCAAATCATTTGAAACTACATTTTCACAGAAGCTGTCCAAAGTAAGAAAAACATTTCCAAGGATCACTAAATGGCTTCTACGTAAGTACTAAATCATAAAATATTGTCACAGGAACATTTCTATGCAAAGAGATTTCCATCTACAACAGGTTAGTGAAATGTACCACAAACATTTCCCATGTG
The DNA here is from genome assembly GCF_009834535.1 of Camelus ferus. Lineage (NCBI taxonomy): Eukaryota > Metazoa > Chordata > Mammalia > Artiodactyla > Camelidae > Camelus > Camelus ferus. The sequence goes on from NC_045711.1 coordinate 3,330,906, forward strand.
CTAAAATCTCTAGAACGAAATTTACTAGCAACTTGAAAGAGATGTCAAATTACTTACCTTTACTGGTTCTTGAGTTACTAGTGGCTGGTTATCAATAGCCCCTGGTTTTTGAGGATTGAGGTGTAACAAAATATTCCCATTGGCTCCTAGTAAACACTGGTTGTTATTGTCAGAAGTGTTATGTTGTCGAGCAAAGCACATATCTGCCCCTGGTGTGGCAGAATACAGAAAGCCTGTAAGGAGAAAGAGGATGGATCTCTCTATTTTGTTATATATAAGTAAGCTTGAAGATATGAACTCAGTGTCCATGTATTAGGTTAATGGTATTATTCTGTGGGACTATCAATACAGTGTTAGATTAAAAAAAAGTACAGTGTTAGATTCTGATAATTCTGCATAAGATAGGAAACAGAGATGTATCCCTTTCTGGACAATATCTAATATAGCACTAGGTAGAATAAAAGCTTTAAAAATTGTTACCAAATGAACATTTGGCCAGCCTCCTAGAATATCTAATAATTCACAAGAATTACATGCCCTCTGATAGGAAAGGGAGAAATATGGCCAAGTAGCTGGGCCCTCACAGTCTTCCCTTAATTCTTCTCTTCCACCTGCAAACACATTTCAAATGTTCTTGGTAGATAATGGTGATAACAAGTCCCTAAACCAAAGGGAAGGAGCTAAAACAAGAATTCCAACAGAAGAGTGCCAGGAGGGAAGGAACTGTTTCCTAATAAATCTATTTGAAAGGAAGGCATGAACATTACTATAGAAAAATATACACAGAAAAATGATTAATGATGACTAGGAGTTGTGACTCTCAATGGTAACTTAAGGTATTTCACCTCTCAACTACATGTTAATCTAGCCATCAATCACGTTGAACCTTCTACCTATGGTACTGCTCAGCATGTAGATAACACAGGTTATGTACAGAGTGAGTCCACGTCAAAAAGGACTTTATGGAGGGTTAACAATCTTAGTTTTAAAGCTGATCAGAGAGAGCATTTCTAGGACTGCTAAGTGATCTTTGTAATGTCAGATGGAGAAAGAGGGGCAGTAGATTCTACAAAGAGCTTTGTAAAGAAAATGCTAGCTCTGTCCAATTTGCCTTCTCCTTCCACAGAAAAGGAGAAAAGATCTCAACGATGCAATAACAACAGAACAAGATAAAGAGTCCTGCTACTGTATCAGCAGAGTAATAGTGATCAACTAAATTCAGTTGGGCCAAAATACACCAAAACATTTCCCCCCTAAGTGTAGAACCACTAAGTTTTAGGTAGGTACCAATGACTGAAGGGAATTATGGGAAGATCATGAATTCTTTCTCAATATTTTAACAAAATAACCCCCAAATTCCAGCCTGAAATGTCTGCAGAATCTGATGTGAGGGTGCATTTAGTGCAATGAAGGTCTGCTTATGCTCAGAGAGAGTTCTGGAGATAAAAACAGATTTTCTTAAAAGCTGTCTTCCCAAATCTACATTTGCTGACAAAATTATTTAACAGCAATATGGAAGGATGTGGCTTAATGAAAACAGTGAAAATATTTTCATTTTGAGAGACAAATGAAGTAGAATATAGAAGAGCTTCTCTTTGTAAAGCTTCTAATACAATCAAGAATCTGACAACTGACCATTTCATTCAAAACTTACTTCTGGAAATGGAAGCCTGATGCTCCATTTCCTGTCAAGCACACTCTCTGACAAACTGTGGCCTTTAAGAATGACCCGGACTAAATCCAAGGGAAACAAGCCATACTTACTGCTGCCAGCAGTTTCTGAGGCTTCAGATGCAGTAGAAATGTTGTCTGAAAATTTCTCTTCCGTGGTGTTCACATAACTGGGGCTGCCTCCTCCGATTTTATCTTCACTCTGTTCTATAGGGTGTACTGTTGTTCCGAATGAGTATTTTCCTCCATTCAGAACAGATGACGGCTCAATTACAACAGGGCTGGCATCCTAAAAACCATGAAGTCAGAAATTAAGAGGTAAAATTTAATAATCTGACAATTATGCAGCCTTCAAAAATAAATCCCCAAATTATCTATTGTTTCTAATCTTCCTGTGGTTGGCTACAGCCACTTAAAAACATCTGGATGTATAGCTAAATTTTTATTCTTCAAAGGGGAATAGTATATATAAATAAAATTGGTAAGGCAGAATGGGAACAGGCTGCAAAGGATTCTCCCAGGTAAAGTAATTTAGACTTTAGTCTGTTTAAAGTTGGAAGCCATGGAAGGCTTTTTTTGATACTAAAAAATAAATAATATTTATTCTTTTTTCTATTAAAGATTACTTTGTTATTACAGAAAATATAGAAAACCATGAAGAAAATAAACATCACAGGTACTCAGATTCCACCATTTAGTATTAACTGTAGCTGACATTTTGATGTATTTCCTTTATTTTTTGTGACTGAAAACATATACATATATGGAAAAACCAAGTAGTGTGGAGAATACACTTAAAATTAAGGGCAGGGCACTGACTTGCCAGCTATCTGACCTTTCACAATAAGTAAACTTCATAAGCCTCAGTTTCTTCTTAGGCAAAAATTAGGACAGTATTAGTATCTACCTTAGAAGTAGTATGAAGATTACATGAGTGGCACACGTAAAGTGCCTGGCATTTAGTAAATGTGAACCAGCATTCCAGTTGTTATCAAACAGATCCCACATTTTAAATACAGCATAATGCTTCTTTTTCTTTTACATAACATTGTATTGACAAGATTTTTCTATGAAAGGCTTTTAAATAGGGGAATAATATAATCCAGATTTTGCTTTAAAAATAACTCTAGTGTATAGAAAGGACTGGAAGTAGAAATTGAAAACTGAGACACAAGTTAGAAGATTTCTGTAATTCAGATAGGAGATGATGAGGCACTAAACCAAAAGCTAGATCCAGAAGTAAGGAGAGAAGAGCACGGATTCAGGAGTCAACAAAACCTTGTGTATGAAAGAGGGGCCTAGGTACTTGCAAGGCAGAACAGGAGGTGCTGGCTTAGATGACTGGAGGAGAGATGACAGCTTCATAAGATAAGGTATATGGGTGAATGGGATTGTTTTGGGAACAAGCTTATTTTGGGATATTCTGGTTTGAGATACGTGGATATTTAAGGACACAGAAAGAGACTAGATATAAATATGTGGGGCTCACTGGATTTCCAGAAGTACAAGAAAATGGTATATGCAGAATAAGGAGAGAACAATATTTATAGGGTAGATAACAGAAGAATCTGAGAAGGACATTGAGTCTGAATGATCAGAGAAAAATCAGGAGATGCAGACTACCAGAAGTAGAGACCATTTTATATATAGCACAGATCTATTTTCTAAGAAGCTTACCAGTGTGGGGGGAAAAAAAAAAAGCAAAACAAAACAAAACAGAGAGAGCTAAGACTTGAGGAGAAGCAGGAGGGAAGGGGCTATGACAATGTGTATCCGTGTTTTAAAAAGATCAGGATATTTGTAAGTGAGAGGGTAAAGAGAAAGACTAAAGGGGCTAACTAGTTGAACAAGTTCCCATAGGCATCTGAGAAGCATGGGTAGAGGAGCTCCAGTGGCATTCAATAAACAGTGACATGAATTTTAGTAGATGAAACAGATCAATGGAAGTGGGTCTTGAAGGTACTGCTTATAAAGTAACTGACTGAAACCCTAGATAAACAACGAATTTAAGACAAACTCCAAGTGATAGCATAGCAACAGCACAGTGTATGCTTTAGTTTCTATTAATGCAATTACAGCATCTCTAATTTTAGCTAAAAAAGGAGACATTGTATCAACATTTTATTAGATGTTTTCTCCTCTTTGATCTGTAAGCCAGGTGAATACTATTAATTTGTAGATCCTTCAGAAGCCAGCTCTGAAGGATCTTTAATCAAAAGAGTGTCAAGAAGAATGAGAATAAAACTTAGATTTCTTTCTACATACCAATTAACTTACATACCAATTAACTTTATTGGACTAAAAAGGAAACCTCATTTAAAATGTAGTCAGAGGGTGGGGGGGGTGGCCATAGCTCAGTGGTAGAGTACATGAGGAGGTCCTGGGTTCAATCCTTTACACACACACACACACACACACACACACACACACACACAGAGTCAGGAAGCCCTGAAAGGGGAGCTCAATCCATTACAAAAAAAAAAGAGACTTGCCTCTGGGGTTCGCCATCATTTGCTTATCCCCAATTACAATTTTCTGCTATTCCCAAATAAACTCATTTTGCTAGTATAACATCTGGCTCTTTCATTTTTCAAAGTCAAAAGGCCAAAAGATATAGAAATAGAAATTAGGCCTGAGTAGTTTATATTATTAATCATCTGTTTGGGCTTCAGTTTTTAGATTTAATAGCAATTTATTAAAGATAACATTGATCAGCTTATCTGATACTGAGTCCACACTAACAAAATGCACTACATTTAAATTAGGTTTCAAAAGAAAATTTTCAGTAAACAAAAATGACTTATACAAATTAATCCAACTTTTTTTTGCAATTATGCTTTCTGATTTATTTGGTCTGGAGTGGAACGAAGGCTTGGCCTTTCTTTCTTTCTTTCTTTCTTTCTTTCTTTCTTTCTTTCTTTCCTTCTTTCCTTCTTTCTTTCTTTTCTCTCTCTCTCTCTTTCTTTCTTCCTTCCTCTCTCTCTCTTTCTTTTCTTTTTAAGCTTTCTACGTGATTTATGCAGTCAGAATTGTTAACTACTGCCCTAGTGAGGATTATAATGTCACATTTTTGTTTTCATAACATTCTCCAAATGTTGAGTATAGTAAATGATTTCTTACTGAATCTATTACTTGCTCTGGAACTTGCTTTTTAGAAAAAGACTCAGACTTTAATGAGCTTTGGGGTTATTTGCTTCTTTCCTATAAAGATGGAGCACAGCCAGTCGAAAGAATAACTTTCTGAAAAATTAGTCTTCTCCCAGGTCCTGCAGAACCTCACTATCTTCCAGAAAATCACTTTATTCTTGTTTTAGATGTTCTTGAGTTTAAATAATGTCTGCATAACCATCAAATGGTTGACAGGCAACTTCCTTTTAAATTTATATTCACTTTTCTATTCCACTTATATTAAGTTTCTGTCCTATTAATTTCTTGAAAAAAATCTGTAGTAATATATTTAAAGAAAGATTAATTCTCCTTAATCTCACTTGAGCAGATAATTTTATTCAAGTTTTCCTCTGAGTCTGGCATTTGACAGAATTTCAAGGAGAAATATTTGAATTGTATTTGAAATGTTTTAATGGGTTTGGAAATCTTATATGGAATCTAGATGTTTCTGAAGAAAATCTACATGAAATTGTTCTTACAGTATTTCCTATTCTGAAAAGCTTAGTCCATAGGTTGACTCTACAGGTATCACTGGCAAGAGAACAGGATGATAAAAAATGGCAGGCATTAAACCTTTCAGGTTGAGTTTTACAGTAATTTAGCAATAGAATGACTGGACTAGTTTATCAGAGGCTGCAATGTTTGCCCTCAAAGACTGTAGAGTGTACCATCTGCTTTTAACATGGCACAGTGAATGCTACCATTAGACTTGGAGAATACAGGATTTTCTTCACTTCTTTTTCAATGTTCCAAACTAGTGTCTGTTTTCTCACTGCCTCTGGTTTTCTTTTCTATTCTAGGAACCTACTGCTCTTAGTGGCCAACACTGTCTGAAACTCACCACTACTCAGGTTCTTTTTCCTTCTTCCTTATTGGCCCTGTTTTTCTAGTCACTGCTTTAACCCTTCGTGGCTTTCAGTAAAATTGTCAACATTTACAGTTAACTAATCTTATCACTAGTACCTTCCTTCTATATGTTGAAAAACCAATAATGGTCATATATTGTAGTCACTGGATCTTTTTGACTTTGTTATTTTCAGTTGCTCTGGGAAATTTTTTTGCCTAAACATCTTGGTGTGTTTTCCCTGACTTCTGGGTCTGGAACTATTAGAAACTATCCTAGAAGCCTGTTTTCAGAAAGATACGTCTCTGGAGAGGTCAAGTTTCATCTATGGTGAAAAATATCCATACTTTCTCTGAGTCAATGATTCCTTAAAAGGGCTACATGGCACTTTAATGTAAGATAATTCTATTTTGAGAATTTTATGATTCCTTCTAAGTTAAGTTATATGAATGGTTTATGATGTTCCAAAATAAGGGCTCACTGTCTTCTCTATCAGTGATAATATTACTTCTTTTTAGATCTTATACAGATGTATACTATAAGTATTAGTGATCTAAAACAACTAATAGCTATGCCAATTTTATATTTCATTAGTCTACAATGCTGGTTTTGGATAAATGAAAAGGCAATATGAAGTAATGTAAAAAGTAATGAGGTAGGAATCAAGAGACCTGAGCTCCAGAGATCTAGATCAGGTAATAGAGTAATTGCCTAATACAACTTCGGGCAATTAAAAAAAAAACCTAAGGGACCTCAGAAGCATCATTTGTAAATTTAGAGAAGAGAGGCATTTAAAGTGTTTTCTAGCTCTAAAGTTACATGACAACTAAACAGTAAAATCTGTGCTGTTCCCTCACAGCTCTCAAACAGGAGGAAAGACAAATGTATATACCACAACGAGGACAAATAAAATATTTCACCATTACTCCTATTTACATCTTTTTAAACTTTTCATTTTTGTTTCCTAAAATTTGGGGGGGGGGGTAGTTAGTTTAGTTTAGTTTTGTTTAATTTTAATGGAGGTAAGGGGACTGAACCCAGGACCTCATGCATGCTAAGCAAGCACTCTACTGCTGAGTTATACCCTCCTCCCTCCCATTTACATTTTTACAAAAGGAGATTTCACACAGCAGAAAAACACTTGGCTCATAAAGAGGGAACAAGATCAGCAAGATCCCACGAGCAGATCAAGTATTCAAGCTCAAGTGAATCACAGCAAATTGGAAGTAAACCACTTCTGAGAAAGGACTGCTTATTCTTCCTGCTTCCTTGCTCTCTTTGCAGTTAGGCATGCTGCTGTCTAGAAGACAGTCTGCCCTCACAGACAATCAGTAATTCACACAAGCAAATATGCCATTTTGTGGAGAGAAAACATGAACTAAAGCTAACCGATGTCTTAGGCAGGTGGACTAAGCCCAGAATAAGATAAAATTAGCCAACATGTTAGGAACAACAATTTATTTTTTTAAGCAAGGCTTTTGTCAAAGTTGTCATACATACTGGAAAGGTAAGTTTAGATCACTGATTACCTGCCAGACATAGGGCTGAGTGCTTCACATATACATCAGCTCATCTAATCTTCATAATAACCCTATTGAAGTAGGTATTACGATTAATCTTGTTGTTCATATAAGGAAACTGAGTTAGAGAAAGGATAAGTAACTGGTTCAAGGTCATATATCAAACAGCAGGACCAGGACTCCAACACAGGGAGTGCAAGCTTACTACTATTATCCTATACTGGTTTCTCATAATATTAGCTAATACTTATTGAGTACTTACTATGTGCCTGACACTTAACGTGTGTCAACTCCTTTAATCCTCATAATACCTATGAGGGAGGTTACTGTTATTATTCTCATTTTACAAAGGGAAAACAAAGCCCAGAATGCCATTAAAAAAAAAAAGTTATTTGCATTTAAAAGAAAGTTACTCTTTATTGAGTAAAGAACTGTTTTTTAATTAACACGCATCTTCAGAAAGGACTGCTGTTACTCCATTTACATTTTTCTCCTTCTAATTAAACAGGTCGCCATTAGTCTCTAATACCTTTCCCTGTAAATGAACTGACACTCTCTTCCCAGGTTTCTCAGTTAAAGTCTGCATTTGACAGGCACATACTAGACAATAAAATAAAGTGCCAGAGTGAGGAGGGGAAGATGGCCCTGAAGTATAGATTCCCTCTCTCTACATTTCTCCCTTACCATCCTCAACTAATTCTTTTAATGTACAGGAGGGTTACAGTAGCAGGCAAGAACAAACTCAGTCCATGTTTTTAGCAGTGCACTTCTATTTATAAGAGATGAACTGCTAAGAGCAAGACCTGATTTTATCATGTTCCTATAGGAAACAGAAAGTAATCTTTCAAATACAAAACTACGTTATTCTCTGAGAGTCTACAGCCTCTTAAGACATTAATAACCATTCATTCTACGGCCAAACTACGAATATAAAAACTAAAAGGTGTTTCAAAATAGACTGTGACACTGACTTTACCCCAGGGTTCTCAATTTCTACCTCTGTGAACCATCATTATCTACCTACAAGATCTCTGAGGTCATTTGCCTACTTTTATTCCTGCAGTGACACCAAAGTCTACCATTTCCAGTTAACATATTTTATGTGTGAAAACACACTACTAAACTCTGCAAAAGGGGGAAACAACCAGGTAGAATAATGAGGTAGATAATGTAAACAGTTTACTAACATTCTGATAAACGATGACAGAAAAGGACACATAGGAAAAATATGGATCAAATTACTAGAATTCTGGTTAGTGATTATTTGGCAACTGACAATGAGTCTGTATACCACCCATCTCTCCAGGAATGGAGGAACTGATGCCTGGAAGTGCTCTTCTCAGTTTCATAGTTCCAAAAAAGATTCCTTCTTTGTTTTAAATAAAGCTCTAGAATATTCACTAATGAGAATCTAACTCTTCGTTAAGAACAATGGCAGATTATCATTTAGAAATTGAGTTCTAATGTTAGTTCTGAAATTAACTTTCTTGAACAGGAAATCAACACTTCTTACCCAAGGGCCTTCAACTTTTTGATGGAAAAGGTGAACAAATGAAGGATAATGTAAGTGATGTGATTGAGACACCACTGGCATTAAATCGGTCCTTAGGTTTGACTCCAGAACTTCCACCCTGAGCAAGATATTCAGGTAGCCTTTAAACTCAGCCTAGGTTCCACACAGGGCCCACATTTGGGTATAATACCACCCTTCTCACAGGGATATTGTGAGAATAATATGAGATATATAAGGTGCATATACATGCACCCCTATGCCCAGTATTACCTTCCTCACAGAGTTGTTGCAAGGGAGGAAATTCATGTGGAAATTCTTTATCTGGGTTGGGGCATTTTATTACTGGTCAGTAGTCTAACAAAGTCTTATGGAGTCTATGAAAAATGTAGATAAACAGGAATCTTACTCACATATTTGACATACTCTTTCCACTGCTGCCACCACTGCATGGAGATGATAAACCAATTGTGTCCTGGCTGCAGGCCATACCTGCTCTCTCGTTCTAACCATCCTCTGTACACACAAGAGAAATTCAGCATATCAAAAGGTAGGTAAAACAGATGACCACACACCCACAAATTATCATTAGAAATTTTTCAAAGGAAAAACATAAAACAGATATACTCAGAAACAGTGTAGGAAAAGTGGCTGCCAGGAGCTGGAGGAAAAAAAAAGGTTAGGAAAAGGGTACAAACTTTCATTATAAGATATATAAGGTCTTTAAATCTGATGTGGTGACAGAGTTGATAACACTGTCTTGTATAACTGAAATCTGCTAAGAGACTAGAACTTAAATGCTTCTCACCACCCTCTTCGCCCCGAAAAGGTGAATAAATACGTGAGGTGACTGTGATGGATGTGCTAATTAATTCAATGAGGGGAACCCTTTCACAATGTATACATATATCAAGCAATAACACTGTACACTTAAAAATCTGTTAATCCAATCCCCTGGTTAGCAAGTTTACTCTAACAAAAATACTTTCATTATATAACTATTTCTGAGAAACAGAGTGCTGTGGTAATGATTACATTAAAATGGGACATGCTATTACTTAGTAACAATGTATTTCAGGTGTCAGAGATTTCAACTATGATGAAAAAGACACAGATTGAAACTATAAACTTACCTAATAATTTGTCCCTCCTCTTCTGGAGTAGCTGGTCTTAAACCCAGAACTATATGACACACCTAGAGATAAAAATGGTAAATTTAACTTCACTGATTGGTGTCAGATGATAGACTATAGACTATTTCACATTCTCTATATGAAATCCACTTTCTAGATGGGAGCTGGAATTAGCAATAACTCTCAACTGAATGAATTATCAATGATTCACTTTAGCAAATTTGAACTTTAAACTTAAATTTTTCTTTCTTTAAACAAACCATCTCAATGGAGGCCGATTTCCAAATTTCTATGTGAGATAGAAAAAAAGAGAGAGAGAGAGATAAAGGAAGAAAGGAAGTAAGCAAGCAAGTACCACTTTGCAGAATATTTCATTAATATTACATATTTTAATATATCTCATGCAGAGAATATTTTCTTTCCTGAAATCTGAAGATTGGGGAGAAAGGTAAAGGGGAGACGAAAAGGATATAGGAGATGAAGCATAAAGGTGGCATTTCAATTTGAACAGCTATAAGAAAAACATTATTGCCACTAAGGCTAATTATGCTTTTTAAGGCTCATTTTCTCAATTTATTTGGCTTCTCTAAATATCATCACAAAAGATGTGATTTCCCCCCCAATATTTTAACCTGAAACTTTTCAAAAATACAAGTGTTGCTGAAAGTTGAAAGAATTTTATACTGAACACTGATACCCATTACCTAATTCTAACATTAACATTTTATTATAATCTATCCATCCCTCAATTCATCCATTAATCCATCTTAATTTTTGCATGCATTTCAACGTAAATTACAGATATTAGCACAGCTCTCTGTAAATATATCAGCATGCCTGTTTACAGTTTTGTTTAACTTTTAAGTTAAAATTTACCTGACAATGAAATACATAAGTTAGGTTTTTGAGATTCATCCATGTATCAGTAGTTCATTCTTTTTTATTGTTCAATGATATTCCATTGTTTGAATATACTATCTTTTGTTTTATCCATTCTCCTACTGATAAATACATGGGCTTTGGATATCTTTTTTTGCAAGCAAACATTTTTTAAAGTGCAAATATAATACACATGCTTAAATGTGAACAAATCTTAAGCGTACAGTTCAGTGACTTTTCACAAAGTACACACACCTCTGTAACCTACATCCAGTCAAGAAACAGAACATTGTTGTTCCACTTTGGGTTCTTCCTAGATACTACTGCACTCCTTTGATGTATTCACCATCCTAAATTCTACCACCATGGATTGGTTTTGTTTGCTTTTGAAATTTTTGGTCCAGTATTTTTTACTCAACGTTATGTAAGATTCATCCACTTGTGTTGAATGTAGCATTAGTGTATTTATTTTTATTGCTTTAAAGTATACCATTTGTATGCATGTGCCTCCACTTACGTTTATGTATTTATTTATTGTTGATAGGTGTTTGGGTCATTTTCTGTTTGGGGTTATAACAAACAGTGATTTTGAGAATTTGCTGCATGTCTTTTGGTGCTCAGATATACAAGTTTCTGATGGGCACACACATGGGTTAGACTTGCTGGGTAATAGGGTATACATATGTTAAACTTTCATTTAAAAAAGCCCATTTCCAAAGTATTTGTAAGAATTTATATCCCCACCGGCAATGTGTACGAGTTCCCGTTGCTTCTTGTCTTCACTAATGCTTCATATCACTTAACAACTAACTATTCCAGTGACGTCTAATGGTATTCCAAGTGTGGTTTTAATACGTATTTCCATTATTACTAAAGAGGTTAGCCCCTTTTCATAGCTATTTGGATATTCTCTTTTACGAAGCACCTGTTCAAGTTTTTTGCACATTTTAATATTAAGGTTCTGCCTTTTTCTCATTGGTTTTTGTTCTTTATATGCCCTAGATACAAGTCTTTTGTTGGAAACAGGTATAGCAAATATATTCTCCCATTGTATGGCTTATCTTTTCACTTTCTTAATGGTATCTCTTGATAAAAAGAATTCTTAATTTTACTGAAGTCCAACTTAAAATTCTTCTTTTATGTTTAGTGCTGTGTCCTGTTTAAGAACACTTTGCCACTTCAAAGTCATTAAAATACCTCTTACACTATTTTCTAGATGCTTTATTTATTTTGAGGGGAGGATTAGGTTTATTTATTTATTTTAATGGAGGTACTGGGAATTGAACCCAGGACCTCATGTATGCTAAGCACACATTCCACCTGAGCTATACCTTCCCCTAGACACTTAATTTTTTGTTTCAAATTTATTAGATTTATAATCTATCTAAAACTACTTTTCATGTATGGTACAGGGTAGGAATAATGACACACATGGTCCCCATATGAATACTAATTGACCCAGTACCATTTATTGGAAAGACCATCCCATCTCATCTGCAATGCAATGTTATAAATCAAGTGATCATATCTATGTAGGTCTGTTTAATTCAATATTGTTCCACTGGTCTATATGTTTAGCTTTATGCAGTTATCACATAGTCTTTATATTGTTTTATAATAAGTCCTTTAGCATTCTTCTTTAATATCATCTTGGCTATTGTTGGCCCTTCACATTTCTCTATGTATTTAGAATCAGCTTATCAAGTTCTACAAAAACAACAAAAACAACAACTAACATTTTGGGATTTTGACTGTGAGTAAACAAATCTTTAAATCAATTGAAGGGGAACTAACATCTGTTGAGCCCTCCAATCCATAAATATGGATTATCTCCCCTATACTGTTTTTTTTAATCACTGCTGTAACAAATTATCACACATTTTGCAGCTTAAAACAACACAAACTTATTATTTTATAGTTCTGTAGGTCAAGTCAGGAACAGGTATCACTAGGCTAAAAATCAAGATGTCAGCAGGGCTGTGTTCCCTTCTGTAGGTCAAAGGAAGAATACATTTCCTTGTCTTTTCCAGCTACTAGAGTTCACCCACGTTCCTTTGCCCATGGCCCCTAGCTCCATCTTCAAAGCCGACAACTTTGCACCTTTCTAACCTTTCTTCCAACATGATCTCTTTCTCTGTGACTACAGCTGGGAAAGATTTTCCACTTTTAAGAACTCCTGTTATTAGACTGGGCCCATGTAGATAATCCAGGCTAATCTACCTGTCTCAGAGTCCTTAACCTGATATGTCAGCAAAATCCCCTTTGCCATGTAAAATAACATATTCACAGGTTCCAGGATTAAAGCGTGGACATGGGTGGGGGGCAGGGTGCACTATTCTGTTTACCAAACTGTTCAACATTTGATACTTTCTGACAAATGTACAAGATAGAAGATCTCACTCATGTTTAGCATGCTTCCTCTGCAAAATATTGGGCACTGAGATTATTAAAAAGGATTGAAAATAATGATATTACCACAGGAATGGTTTCCTAACTTTACTGACACTTACTTATGTTATACTTAAATACCCAAAACTACTAGCCAAGAGTGGGATCTTGGCAAGTTAAATAAAAGCATAATTCAAGCTTTTATCACTGAATTTACCAGCTAACTCTATTTTAAGAAACAGATAGAAAATAAAACAACTTAGAATAACAGTCTGCTTACTTACATATTAAGTGAACATAAAGTTTTAAAACCATGTCCAAATACAGGATAAAGTGAGCATCGTAAAATGTAATGTTAAAATTTAGTATCTGCAAATCTCGAACTCCCAATTTATAAACAAGTTCATGCTGCATAGCACAGGGAACTATATTCAATATCTTGTAGTAACTTATGGTGAAAAATATGAAAATGGATATATGTATGTTCATATTTGACTGAAGCATTATGCTGTACACCAGAAATTGATACAACATTGTAAACTGACTATATTTCAATAAAAAATATATTTGCATATATCCCAAAAATTGGATCGATACCCAATGAAAAAGATCTTTCAGTTTTTCATAAAAACCTGGAAACACTGACACACAAAAGCAAATCTCAAGCATGTTTGTTTATAAATTAGTCATAGAAAAATAGTGCCACCGCAAGTCCCTGATAAGCATGAGAAAACAGGAAAGGCAAGATACAAATTCAAAATGCTTTGCTATGTAAGAGCTACAAGATGACTCAGATACAAACTTAAGTGGTCAAAATGTTTATACAATGAATGACGACTTAAAGTAATTGAGTATATTATTTTAAATGAGATAAAAATAGCTACTCAATTTTCATATTACCAAGCAAGTCATTTCGGTTTATAGTAGTGATTTATATTATTTTTATATGTATTTATATTTTACAAAGCCATCAACTTAAATCCCGGCTGATAACTGATAGTGGAGCAACTGATTTAAATGGATATCACAGGCTTATCAGATGTCATATGCTTTAAATATACATTAATTAGTTATCAGCTGTCAGGAAGAGTTCAGTTTCCATTTATTCTAACATAGCTTTGTTGCAGACAGATTACTCTTTATTTACAATGGAGGATCATGATAGATATAAAGATACCAAACCTTACTGATCTTCATAGGGGTGCTTTTATAAGAAAAGGAAAATAAAATAAGGAAAACCTAAAATACTACTATTTTTTTTTCCAGTGTTCTAACAGTTTTATCTTTATTTATTTATTTATTTTTAAATTGAGTTCTAGTCAGTTTAAAATGCCATCTCAATTTATGGTGTAGAGCAGTTTTTTAGTCATACATGAATATATATTCATTTTCACATTCCTTTTCACCGTGAGCTACTACAAGATCTTCAATATATTTCTCTGTGCTACACAGTATAAACTTGTTTATCTATTCTTTATATACCTGTCAGTATCTATAAATCTCGAACTCTCAGTCTGTCCTTACCCACCCCTTTCCCCCCTGTAAAATACTATTACTAAATCAACTTATATATTTATGAAGAACTATGAAAAATGGGAAACTATAAGTTGTTTCTTAAAATTGGAGCAAAGAGAATGACTTTAACTGGGAAAAACAGTTAAAACCTGGCAAGCTCTATGACTTCATATTCACCCTTGGCAGCTTTTCTTTTCTCCTTTCTCCTCCTATGTTTTTTGGACCTTCTAAAGAATTTAAAAAAAAAAAAAGAAAGAAGGGAAGAAAATTAAGAAATAGCCTTGCATCTAAGATAATCTCCTGACTGGAAAGACTGTATACTTTGTGAAAAGTTTACAGCTGCCGACTTATGATCTGAGTCTCTGTTCACACTGCCTTACTTGTTAGAAAGGGTCTTTAGAAAAGACAACAGTGAAGAAAAATAGCAAATTGTAATGGCTTTTACATTTTAAATTATTTTCTATGTGTCTACATTCTGCTCTATCATGAGTTATAAGATAAACATAATCAGCCATACTCTACTTTCCTATCTCTCACATAGTGACTCTGAGAAGCACGCATGCTCTAACTTACCATCATACAGGTTACTGTAGTTCTTTTGATAATATATGGTTTTGTAGCCTAGTTGTAACAACTACTACATAATGGAAAAGATGTAGAACTACTGGTACCACTGCCCTCAGTACCTGTCATTTACCTTAAACATACCTGGAAAAGTAGATTCAAAAACTCATTGGCAAGAACATTTTTCACACTCCAGATCTGATAGTCTTCTAGAGTAAGATGGCCCATCTGAAGGAGAAACAGTATTTAAAAAGATCTTATATCTTCATTTTCTTACAGCATTTGAATAAAATCTGGTTTATTAAACTGTAACGGTCATTTGTCTGAAAGAAAACTAACAATTTAACGTAGATCCTATGTGTTCATTTGAAAAGCAGGCCAGCAAGAATAAGTTTAAAAGTAACCAAATTCTGTTGAAGTAGTCAAGGGTAATGCGGACAATTTATCACCAAAAAATCTCTCTCATCCAGTAAGACCTGAAAAATAACTCACAACATCTTCTGGTTCAAGGTGAAAGTTAATAATAGAACCCACAAAAGGTCCTGGGTAGAGAAAATAGACTATTTACTAATTTTGAAAGCATTTTTTCTAACTCTCTGGATTATGTCCTTTGATCCTAACAATTTTCTAAGATCTTCTTCAAAACATCTGGCAATATTATTAGACTTCCTAGAGATTTAAAAGAACTAAGTATATATAATAAATGAGTATCTATATTACATTTCTTCAAAATAAAATTTAACATTACTTTCATAAGTTGAGTATAGCAATATTTTTTTTGGTGTCAAAGTGTACCAAAAATTACATTCACATATGGAAGACAATATTTCTTGTCAGGCAAAAATATAACCAAATGCTTCTTACTTCACATTTCCAACAATCACCTTAACAATCCTAGATGAATAACAATGTTTTTTAGCTTTTATTATTTAATTATATTTGTATTATCTAATGATTTATTATTTAATGATATAATTTAACATTTATTATTAATGACATTGATGTATTCATTCAATATATAATAATCATTTATGGTAAGAAAAGATTTTAAAGCACTGTGATTGTAACTATTGGCTTTCATGATACAACTTCAAGTATATTAATACCAATCTAAAGGTACAAAATAATGGGTAACATTGTCACAATCTAGTCACCAGTGAATACGGGTAATAGGTTTGGTTGAAAGGTCCAAATTCTAAATTGTTACCATTTCATTATTATGGTTACATGGAGATGGAGCAGCTAAATGATCTTTTTTTTAACGTTCGAAAGCACAGCCATAAGTAGAAACTCGATCTTACATAAAAATAGACAGCAATGATACCTCCATACTTCTCAAACACCCAGAAAAAAGGCGCTGGAAATTGTATCTCTACATAAGGCAGTTTCTAACAGAAACTTTCCCATGTTTCTGTTTTCGTGTATACCAAATAGAAATGGATACCTTAGTTTTGGGCAGAAAGGTAAATGAAGATGATTATCTGAATTACCAAAGATCAAGCCCTGAAAAATTCATTTCTATTATTTATTTCTATTGAGTGTCAGTTAATAAGACTATGATGATTTCTTCTGGATTTGTGATTGAAGAAAAAAAATGTTACTTATTTTTCTAAGCCTGTATAAGAACACTATGGTCTACATCCTACCATCTGCTACTTGGTACATGTCAACATTTGAATAGAAAGGGTCAAATTAACTCATATGTGTCTCACATATATGGATTATCTTCAGTTTCACAGGGATACATAGACATTAAGGCAAACCTATTATAATATCTTTAATAAATGTTGTGCAACTAAAAAATTCAAGGCTTTATTCTTTGTAAAGTACATGCTTGTTTCTGCTATTATACACTTATTCTGGCTGCTATTAAAGAACTTAGGACAGACCCTCACCAATATTATTGAAAAAAAATTTTAAAAAACTATATACACCACCCAGATTGAGATAAAAAATAATTTCCATCATCCCAGATATCCTATGGTCCTTCCCAGTTAAATCACCCATCTCCAAAATCACTATTGTAACACTTATTAACATTAGTTCTGTCTCTGTTCTAGAACTTCATATAAATTGAATTGTACAATGTGTTCTTTTATTCTGTGGCTTCTTTTGCTCAATATAAGTTTTGTCTTACCATAATGTATTAAAATGGGAGAAGTAAAGATTATAAACTACAGATGGCAAGGGCTGTCTCTACTTAATTTTTATAAAATGCCTAGCTTATAAAATATAATGTTTTTATGTAAATAACACTTAATGGAGTTGTTTAAAGGTGGAATGGGCTTTACTTAGGGACAACTTGGAGGTATTGTAACCACAGGTCCAAATAAGCATTTAGCAGGGATGATGTAGAAGAGATTCAAGTATGTATATGTAAGGTATATATACCAATTCAGAGTATTATGTATTTATAGGAAAGAATAAATTAGTCTCTGCTAGACTCAACTTTGTGGTGTCATGTGCATTCTATGTGTCTTCTACAATGTTGGATAGATCCACATGTAATTCCTTTAAAACCAGAAACCCAAATCAGTAGTTAGGATAGAGAAGGTATCATTTTTATTAGCCAGTAGCTGAAGTATAAAGTATTTTTGGTCAAGTATTTTTTTTTTTTAATTACAGAAATAGATTGCTTGTTTGCCTTAAAAATTTATGACAATTTTCCAGTGGTTTCATTTTTTTTTTTTACATAATACATTCAGTTTATTAAATTTTCTAAGGCAAATTCTCTTCCCAATTTTGCATCTTTGGCTATGAATATTTTGAGTAGCATAATATAGAACCTAGAAGTAGTAAGAAATCTTTTTCTCAACCTCTTTTAAAAAATTCTTCACTCTATGTTCCTGTTGGAAGTTTACATGCAAGAAGATGTATACAATCAGACTTTACCAGGGTATCATCGGTGCAGTTGTCCTTCCAGACCTCTAAATGTGCAACCACGTGTCTCTCAGTTCAACCCTAGAGAGAACTCCATCACCGTCAACATCAAATACCTTGAAGCAAACTAAAGAAAAGAAACTCTTATGGAGGGAAATTACTTTCATATTCTGAAGTATAATACATTTTATTACAAGCTGCCCTAGTAAAATTACTTAGTTCCTCAAACAACTACATTCTGGATTAAGTTCTTATTTGGAGGAGACTGTGTCATTAAAGTCCTTTGAACTTGTAGGAATTCCTGTACACTTCACAAGTCTCTCTCCTTATATCATTAGCCAGCTTAGAGAACTCTATCCTTCACCTAAATCTAAAGTTAAATTTCTTGCAAACTGAAAAAGAAGGGCCAAGTTACTATACAATATCTCACAGATTTTGAGAAGGTAATTCAAGCTTTTAAATTAATTTCTAATATTTAAAACTGATCACTTCAGAGTTGATTCTTACAATGCTGAAAATATTCCATCTACATTAAGAATCAACAAAAAGCTGGTACAGTCAGCCCCCTGTATCCATTGGTTCTGCATTCACAGGTATAAACAACCACAAAATAAAAAATAAAAATATCCATATAAAATATTTTCCTAGAAAGTTCTCAAAAGCAAAACTTGAATTTGCTACTCACTGACTATTTATATATCATTTACATTGTATTTACAACTAATTACATTGTGTTAGGTGTTATAAGTAACCTAGAGATGATTTAAAGTATATAAGAGGATGTGCACAGGTTATATGCAAATACTATGCCATTTTACATAAGACTTGAGCATCCATGGATTTGGTATCTGAGGGGGTCTCAGAACCAATCCTCAGCAGATAATGAGGGATGACTGTATAAAGATTTTGCCTCTCCAATGTAATTAATGTGCACTAAATACTTTTGCCAAAGAACAATTTCAAGTCTTCAATGAAGTTTATATATAACAAGCTAAGAATCAGAAATATCAGCAGTTTGCTAATTAGCTCATTTGCTAGTTAGTCTAGTTGGTTAACTTCCATTAGTCCACTGGCAAGAAAAGAAATTTACAAAAATTTTAAGGCAATAATAAACCTCAATTGAGAAACAAAGATTTCAGCCTCTTTAATATCACAACTTTAATGTGAACAAATAATCTATCATAAAGCCAAGTTAGAGTAATGGCATACTATTAGGGAAGAAAAAAGAAATCTAAATTTTTAAGATTAAATAATTATCTACTTCATACACCCCCATAATAATTATGCTATAAAATTAACTGAGTGCATCACAGTACAACATTACTAAAGAATATCAAAATATTAAATGTCATACCCAAAATATGCAATATTTGTGAAGCTGTATTTTAGAAAGATGCAGAGATAATAACCCTAGTGAATACATTAGAATTAGGTTCCAATTAAATGTAAACTGTTGCATTTTCTCAAATATGGTTAAGATTTATTAATGTAATTCTTATAAATTATGCTATAACATTTTAGCTAGGTTTAAAATACTATTTTAATATTTAATAAAATTGTGCTTTGATCATAAATTTAATTTTGCTAATAAAATATCAATATATATGTGATAGAAAATAAGTTGGAATTCAAGTTAAGCAAGACACAAAATTTTCTATGTAGACTACCAGAAAATATTTTCTATATGCTTAATATTTTCAAACACATCATGACTGATGTAGTTCATTTATCATGAATTGTACATTCATCTGGAAAATCAATCTCATCATTAATAACCAAATCCCAAATTACTTTACAGTAAAAGAGAATAGTTGATTGAATCCTCACACTGACCTCAGAAAAAACCTCAACAAGAGATTGCTATTTGCCAAAGTGATGAAAATTCAAGCCATTTTAATCAGATGATTTTTACATGAATGAATGCTAATGTTTTTCTCTGTATAGTCTGCACGTTTTGTGACAATGTTTAACACACTTACATTTTTGTCTTTCAGCCAGGGGTCCTCTGCAACAGGCTGATAACCCACAGGATATCTCCTTAAAATCTATGTGATTGTCACGATTTTCATCAAAGGCATTAAATAAACCTGTAAAATAGGAAAAGACAGCATAAATCACAACCAACAAACTTCCTGTTAATAATGACATGCTTATGAAAGGAGGCATGACTCCATAAACTGACTTAATTTTAAAAAGTTATCAGTAGTTTCCACTGTCTCAGGAAGTATTTCTTTTTTTTTCCTGGCATAATTATAACTAAAATTTAACTTCCTAGAAGAAAATACTATCATTTAGTGTTTGGTTTTGTTTGCCTACCTGTCTCTATCTTATATTAATTCCAAAAGTCAAAATGATTGTAGTATGTAAAAAATAAAAATATATTTTAAAAATTTAACTGGAAAAAAGTCAGAGACCACAATTATCCTAATTTGGAAAGACTAAGAAGAAAAAGGAAAAAAGAAGAAGAAAAGTTGAACTCTATCAAAGATATACTATGTTGTTATTAATAAGCTTCATACAGCTCCTTCATGAAGCAAAGAAAAATAACACATTATATTATAAGAGAAAGAAATTCTGTGCTGCAGTCTTCACTGTACTACTTAATCTGTATAAATAAATATTTCAAGTTTTAGAAATAAAGGGCAACTTATAATCTAATCCTGTGGTTTCCAAACTTTTCGTAAAAAATAGAAATGAAATAATTTTGTTTTCAAATTAAATGATTTCTCAATCTCCAATTCTAAAAAGGT
This sequence comes from Camelus ferus, assembly GCF_009834535.1. Taxonomy (NCBI): domain Eukaryota; kingdom Metazoa; phylum Chordata; class Mammalia; order Artiodactyla; family Camelidae; genus Camelus; species Camelus ferus. The sequence continues at coordinate 3,351,728 of NC_045711.1, forward strand.
AAAACCACAACTGCACTGTGAAGTAAGTGGAAGCCCTGTCCTGGCTCCCCTAACAAGTATTTCTGAAACACACCAGTAATCTGAAGAATACAGACTGTCTATTTCAAGAATCTAATTCTGTGCCCTCAGTTTAAAGAGCAGAAAATTAAAGCTAAGAAGTAGTTAAATGACTTGCTAAAAGTAAGAAAAGTTTTTTTAAAAAGTTCTGAGCCAGAAACAGAACCCAAGCATTCAAATTTCAAATATAGTTTTTGTGATATCATCCACAACTACGCTTTGTAAACCTCATTAAAAAAAAAAAAAGGTTATAGCAGTGAAAAGTTTAGAGCTAAGTGGGGACCTTAGAGATGGTCTAGTCCAGTGGCTTCTTAATTTTTTAAGGGTGGGGGAAGGACGCAGCAGTGGAACCTTCTTATATATAAAAGCAAAACAGTAGACACTCCTCAGCTGAGGAAGAGGTGGGGTCATGCGCGGAAGCCCAGAGCTTTGCCTAGTCAGCGTCTGCCACCCTGATCCCTGCACAGACGCTGAGGCACCGCACTGGAGCACAGTGTCATAATGAATGTCTTCGTCAAACTCATTTTATATATGAGAATATTCAGCTGCAGAAAGGTAAACCAACTTACGCAAGGCTCCAAAGGTAGAATAGGAATCTCAAGACTATAGTCTTAATTCTCAATTCAGTTTTTCTGCACTAAACTACACTATCTACAAGAAACTTGCAAATCTGTAATGCTATGGCCTTTTAGAGTTAAGGTGTATTGGTTAGAAATCAGATACGGGCTCATTTGTTTAGCAAAGAACATTTGTAGAAAATAGAATGATTCCTACCTTCACTCAGAGATGGACGAATTGGGGGTGAAACCAATGGGCCAAATGTCTCTAAGTCAAATCGTCCAGTTCGGGACTGAGCCTTCAGCAACCAATAGCGTTTCTCCAGATCAATGATGTCTGATTCCTCCACTGACAATCAAATCAAATAAGATTATAAAACCTCACTCTTCCTTTCTGGGCAATTAGTTAGTTCATCCTGATAATGCAACTTCTAAAGATATATTTTAATTTCCCAGCTAAGACGTTAAAAGAATTACCTAAAACAAAAACTCTGAAAGACATATACATTATATCTAAAGTGGCATGAAAATTAAATTCAAATTCACATAAAAGAGGCTTTAAAATGGGAAACAATTTTTGCAATTTCCCATTAAGCAGGCTGTTTAAGTCCAACATGTAAAATAATAAACAACCGAGACATTGCTTTTCGGCTTCCCACACCACTTTTATCTGTACTCGTTTTTGGTAATTTTAATCTCCAGCTTGGATTTTAAAATTCTATATACGTAGTCTCTCCTGGCTACACAGTAAACACTCTAATAGCAGAATCCATGTCTGATTCATCCTGTCGCTATGGTAACCACTTACACATTTAATACTTATTAAATAAACGAAAAAGAATATGATAAAATGTTATAAGTAATAAAGTCAGTAAGTGAGAGACAAGGTAGAATAGGATTTATAATGTGATATGTAACAGGGGCATCACAAAAACATGAACATCATTTTCTCCTTAATCATCAGAAGATATATTTCTTTTAAAAATCACAGATAAGCTCCAACTATGGTTACATTTTATATGTGCCTTTTTTTCCCCTCTAAGGAACTGAAGGAAAGTTTAGAAAACAAACAAGGTGAGTCCTTCCATTGCCTTGGCTTTCTGCTTGCAGTCTCTTTCCACACCTTGGCAAGGAATGAGGAACCTAAGCCACGAGATTTCACTGAGTTAAGAAGAGAAGCTATAGTTCAGGGAGGTTGAGGCAGCTGAAATTTGCAGGGCAGAGTACTGGAGTGGAAAGAGTTATATAGAGATAGAGCTCCAGAAATATGTATAGGAGTCTTGTTGAGTTTTGGCAGTGTACTAAGCCACGTGTGCATATGGTGAAATTCACTGAGGCTGCGCTAGGAGATGCCTAAGTTCTCAACAACCAGAGTGGAGATACCTTGGTGGGTTGGTTTTTTTTTTTTTTTTTTTTTGGTATATAAATATTTTTATTGAAGTATAGTCAGTTTACAATGTTATGTCAACCTTTTTGAACACTGGGAACATTCACAGACTCAGAGGGTCACACTTAATTAGTAGGGGAAGAACTAACTCTAGAGTAAAGGCTACTCCAGACTTGCCCCAACAAAGCTTAAAAAAAAATCATTGAAAATATCAAGCTGATCCACAGATAACTGCCTATCAAAAAAAGCAAACTTCCTATTTTAAAAGAGGCTAATAGAACCTAATTAGCCATTTAACATTTACAATGTCTAGCATACAAAAATAACAAGCGGGATAGAAATAACAGACATGAAACCATGACTATAATGAGAAAAGAAATGGAAACTATTTTTTTTTTTAAGTAGCAAATGGAATTATTAGGAACGAAGAAACAATATAATTATTCTTCAGTATCCATGGAGGATTGGTTCCAGGACCCCCAAGGATACCAAAATCTGAGAATGCTCGTCTCCTATATAAAATGGCACAGTATTTGCATATAACCTATATTTGCACATCCTCCTGCATCCTTTAAATAATCTCTAGATTACTTATAATACTATGTAAATAGTTGCCAGTGCATGGCAAATTCAAGTTGTGCTTTTTGACACTTTCTGGAAAACATTTTTTTCCAGTATTTTTGATCCACGGTTGGTTGAATTTGTGGATGTGAAACCCGTGAATATGGAGGGCCAACTGTATTTGAAATTTTAAAAAATTCATGGGAGAATTTAATGGCAGGTTAAAAAACACAGAAGATCAGTGAATTTGAAGACTGAGCAACAACTGTCTAAATAAAAGCATAAGGAGAAAAAAGACTGAAAAAATTATTAGAATCTTATTGACCTGTAAGACAGTATTAAAAGTATAGCACATATATTATCAAGGTCTCAGAAAACAGTGGGCAGAAATTATTTAAAACAACAGATGAAAAATTTTCAAATTTGATTAAAACTATAATCACATAGGTCCAGAAGTTCAATGAACTCTGTGCAAGAAAAATTCAAAGAAAATCAAACTAAGGCAAGAAACAAGTTGATGAAGCAAAAATCTTAAAAGCAGCATGAGGGGGAGGAAAAACACATTACAAACAGGGAAACTAAGATATGCAATGATTTCTCTTCAGAAACAAGAAAGCCAGAAGACAATGGGGAGAAAAAAGGTGTTCAAAGAAAAAAAATCTTATTAATCTCAAGTTCTATATTCTATGAAAATATCCTTCAAAAATAAAGGCAAAATAAAGTATTTTTTTGGACAGACAAAACCTGAGAATTCATTAACAGGAGAACTGCACCAAAAGGAATATTAAAAGGATGTTTTTCAGACTAAATTAAATGGTATCATATGGAAGTCAGTATCTACAAAGAGGGATGATGATAACAGGAAATGCCCAGTCCTGTACCTCCATCTGGTATTATTAATCATAACAGATTTGGGATGGGAGTTTAGTTGCAGTTTTGGTTAGACTAAGTTTACCTTTGGTTCAAATATTCTTAAGGTTAATTCAGATTTCTTCTCAGGAGAGCTCAGAAACTGCTTGTTTTTGAAACTAGGGGTCTATTAAACTCGAGCCTGAAGGCTGCATAAGTGTTTATATAAGTATTGTTTTATTAGAACACAACAATGCCACTTGCTTACATATAGTTTATGGCTGCTAATGTGTTACAATGGCAGAGTTGAGTAATTATAACAGAGCCATATGGCCTACAAGTCTGACTGATTTACAATTTGCCTTTTTAAGAAAATGTTTGCCAATCCCAGTGCTGAAACTGCATAACCACAAGACTTCAAGACTGCGATTCCATAAAACGACAGCACCTCAGGCCCACGCAGCCTTGACACTGCAACCTTTAAGATTCTGAGATTTCAAAATAGTGAGGCCATGAAACCACATAATCAACAGCTCTTTTCACTTTTCAGCCTAGCCCCAGTCTCAGCAAAATTTCCACATGAGAGAATTAATTACTGTGTAGAGAGGATTATATTCACATTTGGGGTTCCTTCAGATTTAAATCTGAAACAGGTTTCTCAAAGTTTGGCCAGTTTGTCCTCATTCCAGCAAAGATTGTCCTTAGGCAGGCTCACTCCTCTGCCAGCCTTACCCCAAATTTCAGCATCTGGCCTCAGAAATGAAAGCATCTTACATCCCTTGATCACCTAGGAAGGGCTTTGTCCCTCTGGAGTTCAGTTTCATTTTGTTTCTTAAGATTTCTTTCTATTGATGTATCTTCAGTGGCTTTAAAGAAGATTATGATTGGTTTATGTGATTTCATGTTACTAGAATGAAGACAAAGTCTTTCATGTATTACTTTCCAACTTAAAGTAGAATCCTTCAATTACTATTTAAGATGATTCTGAAAATTCTCACCAATGAAAGAAAGTACAAATATGAAGTATAAAATATTAGAAAACAAGAAGCAAGGTAATTATCTGCATATAAGTAGAATACATATCAAAAAACTCAGAAAACATTTACAAATTAAAATTGAGTTAAAAAATTTGTAGGGATACAAAAATCAATGATTTTTCCTATATAACATTTATAACATGTAAGAAAATATAAAAAAGAAAAAAGTATAACAATAGCAATTCCCTCACAAGAACTAAATATCTAAAAATAAACTTTAATAAGTGAGATTTTTATGAAGGAAAATTTATAAATAATATTAAAGATTTGAATAAATGAAGAGAAAGTGGTTTTGGAAGATTGTACTATGAGGGTAACATGAGCAGAGATCTGAAGGAGGCAAGGGGGCAAATCACAGAGGAAAAAACACTCTAGACAGATGGAACAAGGGTAGAGGCCTGGAGAGGACAGCGTGTCTAACAAGCTCAAGGAAGAGAAAGAACAGAGTGGCTAAAATGAAGTCAGGGACGGGGAGAATAGTGACAGGAGAGTAACAGGAGGTAAAGACAGGGAGAAAAGGAGGGTCAGATTATACAGGCCTCGGTAAGGACTTTGGTTTTAAGTGAAAGTGTGAACCACTCTAGGGTCCGAAGCAGAGGAGTGACATGATCTAATCTGCATGATCACTCGACTGCTGAGTTAAGAACAGCCTGGTGGGCAGCTAAGAACAGAAGTGAGAAGACCAGTCAGGTGTTTAATAGAGAGTTTAAATCATCATTATATGCAACTGAACAGCATTAAGATTACAATAGATTAACAAGTACAAGACAGACAGACAATTCATAAAAATGGGAGGGGGACTACTATTTTACAACTAATAAAAAAATTATCTCAAAAGAAAAATTTAAGCAGAATCATGCACTTTTCTGCTTCAAAACCTTTTAACACTCTTCTCCCAATATACCTGCATGGCTATTCCCACAACTCCTTCAGTTCTTTACTCAAATGTCACATTCTCAGACCTTCCAAACTGCACTGCATCCAATGACACTCCTCCATCCCTCTTCCCTGCTTTATTTTGCTCCCTAAGTCTTGTCTGTTTTATTTATTGTTGTCTTCTCCAGCTAGAGCATATGCCCCTTGTGAGCAGGGTTTTTTGGTCTATTTTATTCATTGCTATATTCTAATCCTTAGAATAATACCTGGTACATTTTGAGCACTCCATAAACATTTTTTTTGATGGACAAATAGCTTACAAGTTACCTGGGGAGACAAGAACAATGTACTTTAGAGGCAGGAGTTCTTTTGGCGGCGGGGACTAGGTTTATTTATTTATCTATTTATTTATTTTTAGTGGAGATACTAGGGACTTAAACCCAGGACCGTGTGCATGTTAGGCATGCGCTCTACCACTGAGTTATATCTCCTCCAAGAACAATGCACTTTAAATTCCTAGGGCCTTCAAAGCATTCATTCTTACTCTATTCCTTAGCAGTTTTAATTAAAAATTCAAGGGGAAAACTTTTTCCTCACCAGCAAGATAGTTAACAGACAGTCAAATCAATATGCATATTATACTGTATTGATACAAGTACTATAGCCATAAAAAGTGGTGAATAAATGAAAAGAAATTCCACCAACTTCTATAAAATTTTAAGAAAAACTATATTCCTCTTGTTTGACCTTCAAGGGGGCTCTGAGGACGTAAAGCTAATGTTTTTCTATCTTTCCTTCTTATCCCCTACCCTTCCCTGATGCTCATTATGTCTGAAACCTAAAAGAGAGGTTTTTACTTAAGGACACAGGAGTGAATTTCTTTTGAAAGCAAAATATAAAAATGAAGGAAAAAATCCTGTGCTGGAGGTACAGAATTTTGTACACATTATCACAAACCAGTAGACCAAAGAACTGAGATTTTCAGAAAGCTACTATCCTTATTCTGACATACAAGGAAAAATTCATGAGAATGACTTACGCCTGCCATATCTGAAAACAAAAGAGGTCTTGACAGTATGTACCTGGAGTCAAGTACACTGATTCTAACTAGTCCCTACATTTTACAAAGAAGAATGCTCTCCTGGGAAGTTCGTGACTTGGCTGTCCCTAGAATAGTGCCTCTCTCTCTCTCTTTTTTTTTTTTTAACATTTGTTTATTGAGTAATAGTCATTTTACAATGTTGTGTCAAATTCCAGTGCAGAGCACAATTTTTCAGTTATACATGAACATACACATATTCATTGTCACTTTTTTTTTTTTTGCTGAGCCACCACAAGATCTCATATATATTATTTCCCTGTGCCATACAGTATACTCGTTTATCTATTCTACATTTTGAAATCCCAGTCTGTCCCTTCCTGAGAATAGTGCCTCTTAATGATACACAAAACCTACGGAGAGGGATTCCAAGATCAACAGTGAAGCTACCCTATACTTTTGGCATCAAAAGGGAATAGAATTATTTATTATTTACTAGAAGTAATTATAAACAACTGAGTAACCAAGTTATATAATACATTTTAAGAAGTTAAAAAATGAAAGTACTAATAATACTAGATTAATTTTAAAATTTGTATTACTTGTTTTTATTAAACTAGTAATAGATTTTGTTGCATGAAAAATATTTAAAAATGTAGGTAATCAAAAAAAGGAAAAAGAAAACATAACTGCATGTTTTCATATAACTATAATCATAGTATTTAATTGACTGTCACCTGGTTGTTTGGGAAGATTACTTCCAATACTTTCATTCTAGCATCTTAACCACTGTATGATTTCTCAGATTATATAAAATCCTAGTTCACAGTTTTAAACAATCAAACAGCTAAGTTCATTCTTAAAATTTTAGAGAAAAATCTTCAAAAAAGACCATGATACAAAAAAGGTAAGTTTTTCATACAAAAGTACACACTGTCATATATATTTTCTTTTTTAACCAAATAACAAATATACAACATTCATTACTATATTGTAACCTCCTGATAAATCAACCTTTGCAAAGGTCCAATTACTTTCGAACTGGAACTGATTTTTAAAATGTACTAAACTTCTACATAGGCATATAGCTTCCAGTTTTTAAAACAGAAGTATCTGCTTCAAATACCTAGATGACTGAATTTATTTAAAAGGAATACGTTAAAAATTTAGTAATAGGGAGAGTAACACTAGAGTCTGATACATAAATTGAGCATTACTGTCTCATTTTTCTAAATAAGAAGTCTGTTCACTCCATTTACGATGTGAAAGAAAGAAACCTTTTCTGTTCCTCAGAGAAACAGCTTTCTCAAATTCTAAACTTTCTTCCAAGTAGTAGATCTGCAGATAAAAAATCTGACCCTGAAACAAAAGGAGGAAGACAGCAGCCTTGACAGAAACTATGTTCTTATTTTTATACTTCTAGGTACTGAGCATATTATGGATGCTCAGTAAGTACTTCTGATTAATTGGTGTTTAGTTAACACACTAAACTAGAAAACAGAAAAATTACATCAACTGCCTCCCAAATGTTTTTACTTTTGAAAACTAAGTTTATTAATCTCCTTAAAAAACAGAATTTTTCTGCTGAAGTAGAAATGTGGAAAGATAAGTAGAACACATTTGGAAGAAAAAAAAATGATCAGATTGGTCATAATTACCAACTAAAATCATGGTTTAGAGCTCCTTTTTAAGTTTACGTGATCTGTTCATTTTTTGGTTATAGACTGTAATTTTGTTAATTAAATATTTGCAAAAGCATGTTAAAGTAAATTATATATACTATATTATCATTACCCAAACATTTTATATGAGCTGGCAACAGAACTGTTGGGAAGAGGGAGATAACTAAACTTATTTTCACTTAAAGTTAGAGGTAAAAGCCACAGTAGTTACTCTATTTGCAATTCACACATCAATACCAAAACTTATACGTTACTAGCTAAATAGGAATGAATTTTTTATCACCCACCTATAGGTATAATTTTTTCTGGTTCGCAACAGCAGCATACCATATTCCCAACATTCTAAATAGTTCTGGGCCTCCACTTTGGGCCATCCTAATCAAGTCCCACCTTACCGGAGGCTTCAGCTGCAGAAATAGCTCTTTAATGCCAGAAATGAATTCTCATTTAAAAAAAAGAAGAAAAAGCCCGGCAAAATATCCAAATATTTTCAAACAGTAACACAGTTCTTTTACATTTTTGAGGAAGCAACCTGTTCTCAAAAGCAATGACCTTCTGAGGTCTACTTAAGATGGCTGTAAGCCTTACATCAGTTACAACCCGCTAAGAGGATAATGAAGGAGGGACGTGCAGATTTACTAGGCGGTTTATGGCCTAAGGATCACTGAAGTAGTTTTTTCTTATTGAAAGAAGGTTTTAACATTGCAAACTAAAATGTGGCAAGGGAATATAATAATATGCATATTTTAGTTGAGATAATAAATGCCAAAACAGAGACAATATATGAGTTATATATGAAAAGAAAAATAATCAAAATGGGTTCAATGGCCCTAAAATTAGACAAAAATATTACAATAATTACCTCAGGATCCAGATTCTGCTACTTAAAAGAAACCACTGAGTTAGCAGGCTATTTACTCTTCTACATTTTAGGGAAACGTCAAAAACATATTTACAAAAAAGAGTCAGCACACATACTTTCTTCCAAATAAAATAGCTAAATTCTATGAAAATATGGCCAGCATTAAGGGAAATCAATCTCAATTAGTCTTAAAACATAATTCTTAAAATCATAGTTCTTCTGATTACCTAGTTCACTGTCTAGTACAAATAGGCAATCATTCAATGATCTCACCTGGATCAAATGAAATTAATTCTTAAAGAGAAACATAACATTGCAATCATTTGAAGGTATCCCAAGGGGGAAGAAAGGAAATTGGAAAAGGGAATCTACAAGACTGTCTGAAGTGAGTCTGAGGAAGATGACTCACCACAGCCACAACCACCACATGACCAACTCCTTTTATTTGCAATTACAAACTACTCATAAAAGATTAAAGAATAAAATGACTATGTATCAATAAACTGCCTTTGAGTCCTAAAATGATAATAAGCATATACTCTGGGGTTCAAATATCCCAATTTTGGCACCTATTAGCCATCTGATCTCAAGACAGTATCTTCAACTTTTCATAGCCATGGTTTCCTCATTTTTAGAATGGAGATAAAGTGAACTTCAGAAGTGGCACAAGGATTAAATGAGATAATGTACACAGAGTATAGTGCCTCCTCTAGTAAGCTGTCAATCTGCATGTGGTAGATTAGAACCTTTCAAAGTATTTTTAGGAAAAAAAAGTACAGGAGCTATAGTCAAGTTCATTTAATATTCTGTAACATTCAATGAAAATATATGTGCCTGATATTGTGCTAAAAATCATATATATGACTGTGAACAATTATGTTTAGATTCTAGTAGAGAGAAAATTGGTCATTTGAATCCAGTGTGGAAAGTACAATGAAAGAACAGACACACAGACCTTTCTGGGAGCACACAAGCAGGTAGGCCCTAGAGGTCCTGATATTTAAAGAGGTATGTGCTGAACATCTAAAGGTTGACCAGGGAAAGAAAGAAGATTGTGGCAGAAAAAGGATATTATAAGCAGAGCCAAAGGAGCATATGTAAAAGTCTGTAGAAAAACATACAGTAACAGGATAGAAAAACAAAAAACAAAGAATAACTGTTGTATTCTGCTATACTTCAGAAACTAGGAAAAGGATAACCTATCGAAGGATTTACACTATGGACCCAAGATAAAAGACAAACAATAAGAAAGAACTTTATTTTCCAGTAAGTAACCAAAAATAAGTGTTAAGATGACAGTTCAACCTAGAATTACAGTAGGCAGTTTGGTCAGAATGTAGATATTTCAAAGGTTAGCATCTAAAGGATGAGACTTTAAGTGGGGAGGGTAAAGCTCAGTGGTAGAGCATGTGCTTAGCATGCATGAGGTCCTGGGTTCAATCCCCAGTACCTCCATTAAACATAAATAAAAATCTAATTACCTTGCCCCTAAAAAAACAAAAAAGAACTATATTAAATAAAGGATAAGCCTTCAAACTCAAGCAGGGAGCTGCCAGACTGTGTTTGGTTAGGACTATGTATATACAGTAGTAGGGGATGTGACACACTGATCTTAATTTGTGAAAAGCTGATTAAAACAAATTACATTTTGAGTTTGCTGTGTGTGTCTCTCCAAACTCTAACACTATATGTTGCTAAATAATCATGAACAAAATGGATAGGCAAGGGTTTTATAGGAAAAAGCCAAATAACTAGTCTTAGAAAGCAGAATCTTCTGTCATATATATGCTATTACTATAGATAGATAGATAGATAGATAGAAAGAAAGAAAGAAAGAAGAAGAAAGAAAGAAAGAAAGAAAGAAAGAAAGAAAGAAAGAAAGAAAACCTGTACCAAATTATTTAAAAAATTTAACTATACAGACCATATTTATCTTCTCTATACATGTTCTCTGATTCTGAATATCATTAAGATGTTCAGGATCATCACAAACATTCTCTAGTACAATGTCTTTAAAAATTAGCTTGTCATTGTCATTAAGAACACTGTACATATTTGACCAAAAAAAAATCTTTTTAGGAAATCTAATCTTAGATATTTAAATAGCAAATTATAAAAGAAAAATATATCAGTCAATAAAAATCTGGTTAAGATCTACTCAAGCATAAAACCTTGAACTTTTGGCTATAGTTCCAATTCAATTTCTTAAATTTAAATAAAAGGCAAGGTAACAAGAGTTTGGAGTTTGCAGTTCTGAAAACTGTACTGGCCTTTCAAAATCTAAAATCTTGCATAAATCAAATTGGTTACTTATTCTAACTCTATACTGAATACCAAGTGCCCCAGTTTCATCTGTGATTTACATAAAAGAGAACAAAATTTGATTAAAAATGGCAGTATGTTCAACTTACTGTGATTTCAAATTTTACTTTATAATTATATGTGAAAAAGAATTAAAGGCATCTGCATTCTAGTATAAAAGTTATTTACAAGTGAAAAATTGTAACTCCTTTTTGTTTCCTCGATGCCTTGGCTCATTACACAAATTTAAATGGAGTCACTAATGCTTTAAAATAAATACTTTCTGTCTACTTATAAATCAGTTAATGGCATTCTCTATTTTTATCCCAAGGTTCCACATTCCTAACATATTATTTGGGAAGTTTGATGTACCAAATATTCTTTGAGTGGAAGAGCCTGCAAAGACATCACTAGTGAACTGCTTAGCCAGAAGCTCAGAATTTGTAAATATGATAGATAAATCATAGTCATCAGAATATAAACCTGCCCATGTAAGAATTTTTATAAGAAATTTAGCAGTAATTCTGATTTTGTTGAGCCTTATTCAAAACTTATTCAAACATGATGATTCATGATCCTTTTCCTTGGTGGGGCTTTAGTCCTACAATCCTAAAACAAGATATTCCTCCTGCTCACTCCTGGGGAAATCAAATGTTTAAATCAGTACTTAGAATGTAGACTTCTGGTGGCTGAAAAATTTTCCATACAGTTCAGTCCACCAACATGCATTTAGTCCACTGCACTAAGGAAAACTCAAAAAGACGAATAGGATATGAGCCTTGTTCTCAAGAGGACTTGTCACTTCTGGTGAGAAACAAAGCCATTTCCAACTGTTTCTAAGGTAAGGCAAAAAGCACCTTAATTGCTTTAACTGAAATGTAAAGTGTACGAGAATGCAAATAGAAAATTAATTAATTCAAGCTGCAGAAAAATGGAGGAGGCTTGATAAAAGAGGCAGCGTGTGAGTTGGGTGTAATGACAAAGTATTTCAACTGTCAAGAACTCAAAGATGGAATGCATTCTTAATGAAGGAATATTAGGAGTGATGGTAGATAGGGTAGCCATAAAAGTGGTACAGTCATGGAATATTGACTAGTGCTCTGGAGTTGAAGCAGAGAACATATGAGAGGAGAAATGAGTATGGATCAGCTCTACAGGCTGAGCCAAGAGAAATAATTTATACTTAAAGGCAGACAGAAAAAGGAGAGCAGTAAAGGAAAGTCAAAAAAAAAAAATAGTAAAAAACTAGAAAACTACAATGTTTCAAAACCAGAGAAGAAGAGAATTTCAAGAAAACTGAATAGTCAATGGTACTAAAATGCTGCAGAGATACTGGTAGGTTCAGGGATCCTAAGAAGAAATCACTGAGTTTAGAAATTAAAAGGTCATTATTCCAGGTGAAACAATGCCTCTGTGTTAATGTTTTAAATAATTCAAGATAAAATATTTTTTAACAAGGCAAAGGCATTGCAACTTTCAGATACAATTAAAAATCTAAAAATCTTCCCAACTGATAAAAAATTAAAGAGAAAAGATCATTTTCAAATAAAAATGGAGCCATATAATGGGATAACTTTAACATTTGAAAATTATTTTGACTGATTAAATGTAAATAAGTCTGTAAACTTTAATACAGTGCTTTCAAAAACAAGCAGTAAGCAATGTTTGCATTTGCAAAGTATGTCAGAACTAATTTAACTTTAGGCAACTGACAAAAACCCTCTCCTTGACCAAACTGAGTTCCACTCCTGGCCCTCTTTTGTACTAGGCCTTGAACTTGGCCACCATATCATCTTTAGCCTGCTTAGTCCAATCTTAGCAAAAAATTCTGCTAAATCATCCCCCACCCCTGATAAATGATCAAGTTTCTCATACCCCATAATTAATGAATAAGCCTTTGGCCTACCTTTAGCAAGAATTCACCTACTCTTGATGTCTCCTCTTAGTAATTTTCCCTCCACTCACCTCCTCACCTTGCTCCTTGGCTATATATCCCCTACTTGCCCTTGTAATATTTGGAGGAAGATCAATTTCTCTCCCCTGTTATAGTATGCTACTGCAAAGTCTTGAATAAGGTCTTGTTTACCATTTTAACAAGTGTCAGAATAATTTTTTCTTTAACATAAGTCATTCAAGGAAAGTAATCACACCCTTAGCCAATATTAGCAGAAAAATAATTCACCATACAATTACAAACAAAAGCAGAATATCTGTATGACTGACAACTTAAATATTAATGTAAGTTAGATAGAGCTTGAAGTACGTATAAACTCCCTAATTTTTTATGCAAAACATTAAAAAAAAAAAAAAAGGCTTTCCTATCAGAAACAAAAAAAAAGTAGGAGCACTGAATTCATTGCCTATTCATGCCAGAATTTATCTGTCAGACCTTCTGATAACAATGAATGAAAATAGCAGGGAAAGTAGGTAGGGTGTAACTAGTAGCCAACTCATAAATCACATTAAGCAATAGACACAAACAGCACTTGATACCCAAGGTCCTCCACTCAGTCAACCAATACTTATTTAAGGCTTGGCGCTGAGGGTGAATAATAGGAATAATACAGACTCCCTATGATTTAAGAGAGATGACATGTACAAATAAATAGAATGCTATAAATAATTACAATACAAGGATGAAAGTGGTAAGTTCATTCTGGAAAGGTACAATAAAGGTGCTATGAGAGTTCAGGGGAAGGACAGATGAATTCTCATAGGAAAGCAAGACAATGTTTCATGAAAACCAAGTAGTATGTGATTTAAGTCTTCAAAGATGACTAGGGTTTACAGGGAGAAAAAAAAAAGGAAAAGCATTCATTCCAGTGTTTAGAAGAAGCATGAGCAAAAGCCCAGCGTAGGTACATCTCTGTAACCACAAGAAAGAACAATAGGAGTTAACACTTAGGCCTGTGTTGTGGGGGATTGAAGAGTATCCCTCAAAAATTCATTACTTGGAATCACAGAATGTGACCTTATTTGGAAATAAGGTCTCTGCAAATATAATGAATTAAGGCTCTTGAGTTAAAATCATCCTGAATTTAGGCTGGGCCCTAAATCCAATGACTGGTGTCTTTATAAGAAGAGGAGAGGACATATATACACACACACAGAGAAGGTCCTGTGAAGGGGGCAGAAGTTGGAATCACGCTGCCACAAGCCAAGCAAAGCCTGGGGTCACCAGAAGCTGGGAGGGGCAAGGAAGGCTTCCTTAGGGCCTTCGGAGGGAACATGGCTGTGTTAGCAATTTGATTTCAGCTTCCAGAACTATGAGAGAATAAATTTGTTTTTTCAGTTTATGGATTGTGGTAATTTGTTACAGCAACGCTAAGGAAACTAACACAGCTTGGTTAAGGACTATCAGTAGAAGGCTACTGTGAAAAAGTAAGACAGTGGTCTTTGCCCCCAGTTCTTGCTATTATTTGCTCTTTGATCAAATTCTTGTCGTTTCCTGAATGACAGGAGTTCCTGACACAGAGCTCCTAAACCCTTTGGAATTTCCTGGGTGATAGGAATCTTTTGTTCTCATGCTTGAGGTGACTCTTGGTAGGCTCCTGGAAACTGGCTGGTCACTAGAAAGACCAAGCCATAATTAGAAACTTGGAACTTACAGCCCCATTTCTCCTTCTCTGGAGATGAGAGAGGAACTAAGAATTCAGTTAATTATCAATCATGCTTAAGTAACAAAGCCTCCACAAAAATTCCCCAAAGCACCAGGGTCTGGAAAGCTTCTGGACTGGCAACCACATCCACGTGCCAGAAGGACTGGGGCATTACAACTCCATGGGGACAGAAG
This sequence comes from Camelus ferus, assembly GCF_009834535.1. Taxonomy (NCBI): domain Eukaryota; kingdom Metazoa; phylum Chordata; class Mammalia; order Artiodactyla; family Camelidae; genus Camelus; species Camelus ferus. The sequence continues at coordinate 3,366,729 of NC_045711.1, forward strand.
CTTCTGCGCTTGGGGCCCTTCCAGACCCCAGCCCATGTATCTCTTCACCTGGCTATTCATCAGTATCCTTTAAGATATCCTTTACTATATAATAAGTCAGTAAATGTAACCGTTTCCTGAAGTCCTGTGACCTGGGCTAGCAAATCACCAAACCCAAGAAGGTGGTCATAGGAACTCTAATTTACAGGTGGTTGGTCAGAAGCACAGATCACAACCTGGACTTGTGATTGGTGTCTGAAGTGGGGGTCAGAGGGCCAGTCTTTCGGGACTGAGCCTTAAACCTGTGGGGTCTGTGCTAACCCCAGGTAGACAGCGTCACAATTGAACTGAATCGCAGGACACCCAGCTGGTGTCCATAGAGCACTGGAGAATTGCTTGGTGTGGGGAAAAAAACCTTATACATTTGGAGTACAAAAGTAATCAGTGAGTAGGAAAAAAAGAGTTTTCCTTTTCAGCTATGTACCCAGGGCTCCAGCATTCCACTTTATTATACTTTGAAAAAAAAAAACAAAACACTGATAATAAATTTCTCCTTTATAGGCATATCCTCATATCACCAGACAATTGCATTAAAAAGTGAATGGTACACAATGCAATGCCATTACTTACAATGTGTGACTCCAGCTAGAGTTTGGTAGAAAGTGGGAGTATCACTATCATCAGTGAGGGTCACATACACACCTCCAGACAGCAGCCAACGAGAGAAGGTAAAAGCATCTTTGTTTAGAAGAAGCCAATTTCTAAACTTTTCATAGTTTACCTTTTCACCCTAAAATGAAAACAAACACAGGTTGAGTCAAATTTTAAGGTATCTTACTTGGAACTTATACTACCTGAAACTTGCATTTAATTGACATTTGCCCTTGTAATATCTATAAGTGAAGAATTAACTAAATACCACCATTGTCTATATACCTGGGAATGAAACTGCCTGCAAATATAATGGTACTTTAGAATTTCCATTTGCATAAAAATGTATATGCTAATTGAAAATTATTTCATTAATTCATTACAGCAATGCACTGCTACTAATAAGCCACATTTTATTTGTTAATGCATATCCTGAAATCAGTGAACTGCATTTCTTTCAAAATTTAATAAAACCGATTTTTCACTTGCTTTATCCTTCTTCAGCACTTCAGTTGGTCAGAATTAGCATATTTTAATCAAATATGTATGGAATTAAAATGCTTTTAAATTTCACTGGCGAATTAAAAACTATCCAGGAGTCATTCTCCAAAAGGCATCGCTGAAAGCGTGTATTCAAAAAGAAGCATGGAGATTTCTAATTTCTTTGCTTCCCCCCACCCCAAGTATTTGCCTTGCTAAATCTCTGGAGAAAAAAAGTATCCAGGCTGAGAAAGAATATCACATGGCTGTGCAAGTCAGTCTCTGATTGGAAGACAAGAGGACTTAGGTAGAGTGAGGGCCAGAGGTTTCTACGAGGAAAAGGGAGAAGCGACCCACAAAGAAACACAATGAATGATACTCGGGAGCCTAGCAGCTCTCATCCTGATGTAGATATTAAGAGATAAAAGTAATTTATAACCTAAAAGAGAAATGGTAGAAATAATTTCTACAATGTTTAGTAGCATCCTATTAAGTACAGCAATATGCTCAGCCTCATAGTTTCAAAACATTAAACAGAGCAATCCAAACAATCAAGACAACATTGAAAGTCCTATTTTTCTAAAAGTAAGAATATGACATTCAGATTTACTGCAGGGATATGTGACACTGCCAATATGTTTAGAGATTGGGGATCACACCCATATTTTTTATCTAACTCACACTTAGTCTAGAAAAAGGGTTTGCAGTATAAATTCCACAAAGTGATGCACATTTTTACATGTTACCAACTCTGACACTGGAGTAAGTCTTTTCTTTTTCCCCCTAATGGAGGCACTGGGGATTAAACCTAGGACCTCATGCATGCCAATCATGTGCTCTACCACTAAGCTACAGCCCCCATCCCTGGGACAAGTCTTAAAATCAATAATATCATTCAATTATAACTGGCAGAGCTTTTGTTCTTTCTAATACATAAAGGTGCATCTTATTAATGGCATCCTAGACTTAGTGAACATGGTGGTGCTTCACTGGTGAACAATGGTTTCAGTGAAGCTAAGATGTTGTTATAAGATGCACCTTCATGAACCGCTAAGAAAGAAGCTGCTAGTATCCACCACCTTCACATAAAGTTAATATTTATTGAGTATTTACAAGGCCTTAAGCACCATTCTAAGCACTTCTATATTCATTTAATCTTCAAAGCAACCCTCTATAGGAGATATCATTATCCCCCTTTTACACATGAGAAAACTGAGGCACCAAAAAGTTATCAGTTCAAAGTTATACAATAGCAGAGACAGAATTCAAAGCCTTGTGCCTAATCTATACACTACACTGCCTGGTTGACTTAGTGAAATATAAAGCAACCACTTGCTCATTGGGATCACTCCACATAAGTGGTAGCACCAAAATGCCATCTGTGCAATCTGACTATGTTTTTGAGACATGGATCTAAATAAAAAAAGAAGCAAAGAGAAAGTCTTTTATAAACTGTCATAATAGCAGTCTAGAAAAAACTTTCCAGTACTACTAAAGGCAATGAAAAATAAACAGGCTTCTGAAACTGATACATCTTTCAAGAACAGTATAAAACACAAATTTCCACTTTAGGTATCAAAAACCAAAAGAAAGCAATTTAACTCCTATGTGGATTTCCTTCATAACTTCATCTGTCACGGCTAATAAAGCACAAGACAGAAAAAGCTGAGAACCATTTCATTTAAATCCACGTCATTTAAATCTAGGTGCTAGGTTCCCCATCTTTTAGCTAAAGTCTTTCCTTTATAGTGTGAGGTCTTTTTTTAGGAATGCAAAACGAAAAACAAAAAACAAAAAACAAAAAAAAATCCAACACAAAGCATTGCTATGGAAGGTCCAAACAAGCCTATTCTAATAAAAGTAAACTGATATTGAAACATAGTAACTTGAAAAGCAAGGGTCTGGATATAATCATCATACACATTACTCAGGAATTACAGCAGGTAAATACATCAAATAGTTGAATCAGATAAAATTAGCCCACTTATGTGTGTTGACTTTTAACCAACCATAGGTACCTAATGATTTAAACAGCCATATACATGAGTATTCCAAAACCTTGGCCTTCATTTCTTTGATCTTTCCTCTTCCAAAGACCTTATTCTTCATATACTACCCTACACATTTACTACCATAGTCTCATATTTTTATTGCGGTAATCATTCCCTTTCCAATAAATGCAATTTTAAGCACTCTGCTCTCCCTGTCACAATTTTCTGTTACGAACGTATTCCTTCTAGTATCCTGACCCAGTGATTTTTGAACTCCACAGTACCTACACCAATAACCTATCTTCCAGATCTACCGATCACTTCTCAATGATTAAAGAACAACTCACTTGATATTTCAGTTTAGTTGACATAGTTAAATACTCCTTCCTCTTGAAATATTTTCATCACTTGGCTTCCAGGACACCACCCTCTTTTGGTCCTTTTCACAGGCTATTCCTTAGGCTCTTTGTTTGTTTGTTTTATTTTTTATTTTAATTAATTAATTAATTTATTTATTTATTTATAACATTTTACCGAGTTATAGTCATTTTACAGTGTTGTGTCAAATTCCAGTATAGAGCACAATTTTTCAGTTATACATGAACATACATATATTCATTGTCACTTTTTTTTTCGCTGTGAGCTACCACAAGATCTTGTATGTATTTCCCTGTGCTATACAGTATAATCTTGTTTGTCTATTCTACATATGCCTTAGGCTCTTCTTTGATTCTTCTTTATCTCGTCAATCTCTAAACATTAGAGTACAGTCTTCCAATTGATTTTCTATTTAAATTCACTCCTAGATGATCTCATCCACATCTATAAGCCAAAAATCCTTTCCCCTGAACTCCACCTTAATCAGAAGCACAGTTACAATTCCACCTGAATGTCTAATGATTCTTTAATTATGTCTTAGTGCTCGCTTCGGCAGCACATATATTAATTATGTCTTAAACTTCTCTTGCTACTGAAAGTCCAAATTTCCCTCTCCTGTAGTGTTCACCATCTCAGTTAATGGCAACTCCATTCATTTACTAAATCAGGCCAAACAACTTAGTCATCCTCTTCTCTTTCCATCATAGTCCATAATCAATACAAGAAAAGATCCTGTCAACTCCACCTTCAAAATAAATGCAGAACCCAGAAAGTCTCATCACCTCACTGATACACCATGATCTAAATGACTAAAACCTCTTACCTAGATTATTCAGTATTCAGATACCTCAATCAGACTCTTTTCAGCATACTTTCTACATAAGAGCCAAGTGATGACGTTTAAAATAAAATTAAACAAAACCTCATATATTCCTCTGCTCAAAATCCTCTAAAGCTTTCTGTCTGACTCACGGTGAAAGCTGAAGAATTCACTGTCCTACAGGGCCATTAATAATATCCCCACCCTCTCCCCCTCCCCCAACCTCAGTATCTTCATTTCCTATTATTCCCTCACTCATTCCATTCCAGCTAAACTGGCCTCTAGTTCCTTGCACAAGTCAAGTACACTTTCCCTCAGGGCCTTTGCTATATTTTCTTCATGGAAAATGTTTCCCCTCGATATCTGCCTGGTTTTCTCTCTCACTTCCTTTTAAAATTCTTTGTTCAAATGTCACTTTCTCAGATAAGCCTTTTCCCAACTATCCTATACAAAATACCTCCACTTGGCCCCCTCCCCTTTAGTCTACTTTGTTTTCTTCTATAGCACTAAATATCATCTAATATATGTACCTGCTATTGTGCCTAAATTTTAAGTGAACTGGGTGGCTAACCACGTTTAATTCCCATCTATAAAATGGGAATGTCTGCATAAAATGAAAAATATTTGTTATTAGAGGGAAAAAAAAAAAGCCCATAATCTAGTTTTTCTTGAGATACTGAAACTTCCAGTCATAAATCACAACCAAAAATACAGGAGGCCAATCCTTCTGCACCAAACACACAGATATGCTAAGTAAAGTGTAACACCATAACTACTACTGAAAACTGCTTAGCCAAGCTCAAAAGCAAGAAAGGGAACTCTCCAGGTGCTATCAACACAGAGGAAACTCAAAAGCCAGAGCGATGAAAAGCTAAAGCCAGAGAGTCAGAAGAGGTATCAGAACCAGAAATATGCATATGGCTGAAGTACTAACAATCAATGCTTATGTAGTTAGGAAGGTGACTAAAATAATTGAATAAAAACTCCCTGAATAAAACCAAGAGCAGTGAAAGACTCTCATATCCGTGAAATGGAAGCGGGTCAAACAGTCATAAGAAATCATACAGCATTGAGTGCTACAGGAAAGGGTCAGAAATTTGTAAAAGTGCTTTCCTCTACACCCAGAACTTTTCCCATATTAGCAGACACTAGAAAAGAAATAAAAGAATTTTCTCTGTTAATGATACATATTTTCTATTGTTAAAGTCTTTTTTTACAATGAAAACACATTATTTACAAAAACAGAAAAACGACAAATTTTTAAAACCCAACTCCTTCACTATGCAAATCAACTAAGTAAAATAAATGATAAAATAGGCATTGATGAGTCACAGAGGCCACCTATGGCTCAAGGCCATGAGTGACACATCTACACGTTCACGTTCATGATGAAAAGCAATGGGACTACAACTTAAGTAACGCTCAGGTTTCTGCAGGATCACTCGTGTGTGTCTGTGTTTGGTGACATGAGAGTGTGGGCGTGTGTTTCATTATAACTTAGGTACAGACAGTTGCCTTTACAGTAGAATTGAGACTTTTCAGATTCAAATACAGCAGTAATATGTGTCAAGGACCTTTGAGCGTAGCACACAAATCGTTAAAACATCAACCATTAATTACAAAAGTGTCAAGAATAGGCTGTACGTAAACAGCTATTCATCATAGCCAAACTCATACAACTAAGAGTTAATACTTTATCAACAGGTAGGCGTGAAATGTAAATCTTTAAATAAATACCTCTGAGAAACACTTCCTGAGTGTATCTGGGACTTTACCATCCACCACATGGAGCATTCTTTCCATTTCTTCCCGTATAACATAGCTCCCAGATTCGCTTGCAAAAAGACTAAAAATGTCTAGGAGAAAGGAAGAATAAATTAACATTATCACAGATTAAATGGACCCTGGTGGAAGTATGAAGGGAAGAGAAAAGTAACAATTACTGGCTGATTACTAGTGCCAAGAACTTTATAAATATATAATTTATATTATTCCTTTAAAAAAAAACAATGCAAATCAAAACAGCATGATATGATACCTTTTCAAATACCAAACTTGCAAAAATGTTTAGGTGTGACAATACAAAGTGTTAGCAATAAACTGGGAGAAACAGGAAGTTTAATATACTGTTAAATGAGTATAAACTACTGCAACCACTTTGGAGACTAACTTGCCAAAATCTAGTAAAGATGAAGATTTATGTAGAAATTCAATTTCTAGGCAATTCCACCTCCACCTTTGAGAAACTCATACGTATGTGCATGAGATATAACATATACTGGACTATTTCCTGTAATAGCAAAATTTAGGGGAAAAGATAAGTATCTATCAATGAAAAAAGGTAAACTGATACACACAATGAAATATTAGAAAAAAGGAACTAAGTGTTTCAACATGGGTAAGTATCAATAATAATCGAGGGGGAAACAAACTGCAAAATCTGTATAGTATACCATTTATATAAAAATTTTTAACTCTATAAAACAGTTGAAGATATGTGTATGGGTATATAAAATGTCATAAATGTATTAAGACTTGAATGAGGAATGAAAGATCACCAAATTCACAAGAGTGGTTACCTCTGTGAAGGGAAGAATGGGGATGGGACCACAGAGGGATACTGGAGAGAGCTTTACCTTGGCTGTATTTTATTTCCTTTTTTTTTTAAAGATAGATTCTTAATGACATAAGCAAGGAGAAGAGTCTCACATTCATACTAAAAATTCCAACTAGACTCACAGGAATTCAGTCTTTGTTGTGGAAAGTCCCAGCCTCCTGCGCCTGCCCAGTGCACATACGTGTACACACTCGTGCTCACACTCAGGTGCCAGGATGCCCGCTTCAGGGACTCCTGGAACAACGGTCCTGCCTGTGGGTGGAACTGAGGGAAACTAGCTCAGAGCACTAAACTAAGAGAGTCCACCTTATATAAGGTATAGGTAGAAGCTTGGTTTCTAGACCCATGCCCCACCCCGACTCCAATCTAGTAGGTATTTGAGGCCCCCCCCCCCAGCTCCACACCCAACAGAGCTCTTCTTGGGGCGGGGAGGAGCAGTCCCCTGCCACAGAACATTCACCCTCAGTCACAAAGGTGGGGGGACTAGTTACATCTACACCACATTATTTATAAAATAAGAATTACATTTTTATATAATGTTTCCAGAAGGAGCTCTAGTCCCTTGGGAAAGCTGCCTGGGACAGCATTTGAGCCTCTTCTTCACACAGGTATATCTTAACAGTACAGCTAATTTCTAGTCAATAGCATTTATACTTAATCACCTCAATGAACCAAGCTTGAAGGAATTTAAAAGGCAATTTAGCTTAAATACAAAAATAAATTTTTATTTTGTTAAAAATTTTTAAAAATATTTTTCTTTTAGTTTAGACACACACATTCATACTTCTCCCAAAGAGGATGGGCCTGGCAGCAAGGCTCTTGGGCCTAAGGTATGCGGTTTTGGAACAAAGGAAAAAGAAGGGAAGGGGTGGGGAGTAATATAACTTTAAAATGTGGTTCATTAATTTAGATTTTCAAACATACCCTATGCGTGATCTTGCCTAGAGTGAAGTGAGGGAGGTGGAAAAGAAACAGCAGAGGGAAGAGGCCTTTGCTTCCCCTTGGCCCCATCCTCCTGGGCTGCCAGCCCTTAAAGTCAAAACACCATTTGAAAATCCAGGACTCGGCACTTACAGCCGTAAAGTGGTGCTACTTTGCACATTCAATTAGCTAGGCTCTAGAAACATAAGAAACAGTTAAGTCCGGCACTACCAACGTGCCGCCACTCATACAATTCAATGCTTCCTCCAAACTCGATTCAAAGAGCAACAGACATGAGCATCAGACAAAATAACACAGAACAAGGCTTTAAATGTACAATCCCGGAGAGGCAGACAAGCCCAGTGAGGCCAACAGGGTAGGTGGGTGAGGGGGCAGCTGAAAGCAGCGGTGGGCATCCTGCCTGCTCCAAGAGCTTCCATCTCCTGGAGTGAGGTACCACCCCTGGGTCTGCCAGGCTAACAGTCTTGAGCCACCAAGCTTTTAGGAGCCAAACTGGCAGAGAGGGTAGGGGATGAAACATCGGCTCAGACTTGGCAGGAGGAAGTGGAACAGCAGGAGCGGCACCCACTGGGGTCTCCAAGGCAAAGCTAGATTCAGGATCATTTTAAAAGGAATCGATCCTGTAAGGAACCAGAGAGGGATAAAGCAGCAAGAAATGGGGAAACAGTCCCCTAAAGGGACAAGAAGGGGAGAACCACTTTTTATAGCCAAGCCAAGCAAGGTAAAGCTTTAGGGATAATCCATTTCCCCCAATCCCATCAAGTGCATATCAGAGATGCAAGAGGGTGACCCTCCATTACCCTCCAGCAAAGATGGCTCTTGGGGGAAAAGGAGGGAAGGAAGGCCGCCTGACTAAGCTTATACACCACACAAGAGTCAGGGAAGGAAGTAGACCGTATGTATAGGTGTTTCTTAAGTTCTCTCCAGCCTCACCAGCGGAATTGTCCCAGTAAGGTAGCAAGCTCCTGCCCCGCCCCATCCTGCCCCACCTCCCTTGAGAGGCCCAAGGATTCTGCTTCCCGGAGGAGAGGGGAACAGCCGCCTGGGCTGCCACTACCTCCCTGGTGGTTGAAGCCAGAGGTCTGGGGTAGGTCTGCTTTATGGAACTAGAGGGGTCAGAGGCTCTTCCTAGCAGGTGCCGAGATCCAGATTTGGGCAAGGGGCAGGGGAGTGGGGCAGGGACAAAGGCTATTTCTTGCGGGTGTGCTGCCTTCGGGCCTGCAGTCGCTGCTGAGCCCCTGAGGTCTTGGATCCTGCACCAATGGAAAAGGAAGGGGCCGCCGGTCCAAAAGGTCCGACTCCAACAAAGCCTTGGGTGGGTGTTGAGGATGCTCCAAAGGAGAGGCTGCTGCCCGATGTGCCCACTCCAGGGGCAGGGGTGTTCTGACCAAAGGTGGATGTGGAGGTGCCTCCAAACACAGGTCTGCTATCTGGCGTGCTGGCCACATTGAAGGCTAAGGCTGTGCTCTGGCTAGACGCGCCCAAGCTGTTCTGACTCAAGCCTCCCCCGAAAGGGGTGGTGCTGCCCGTGGTCCCACTCTGTTCTGCTCTGAAGCCAAACGCTCCAGAGGTGGTACTGGTGCCTGGGGTGGCCACGCTGATCCCAGAGCCCCCGCTGCTGGCTGGCGCCACCGATCCCCCAAATGTGGAGGGCGATGGCATTGTGCTGCCAAACATCAAGCTGCTGGTGGTCTGGGTTGTAGCTCCAAAGCCAGACACGGTGGCTGCACCAAAGGAGAAAACAGCTGTGGTGCTGTCGAAGGCTGGCTGGGTGCTGGCAGGGGTGCCGAAGGCAGGGGCTGTGGGCTTCACACCACCAAATGCTGACTGCGTGGTACTGCCAAAGGCCGGCTGGGCTGGGGCTGGCGCTAGGGCTGCAGCTGGGGCTGGGGCTGCAGAGTTTCCAAAAGTGAAAGAGCTGCCAAAGCTGGGGATGAGGCCTGGCTTGCTCGCCCCCTGCTGCTGCCCATCAGCGGCCCTGAAGGTGGGCTGGGGGTTGGCTCCCGGGTAGGGTGGCAGAGGGGGCTTGGCGCTTGAGCCTAAGGGAATGTTGAATGCCAGCGTGGGCTGGCTGCTGGCGACCGGGGCGGAGGTGCTGAGGGTGCCACCAAAACCACCAAAGCTGGCAGTGCTGTTGCCACTGGCAGTGGTCTGAGTGGCACTGGGAAGGGACTGGCCAAAGGTGGTGACTGTTGTTGAAGCAGACACGGAAGGAGACTTGCCAAATTGGAATATGGAGCCCACGGCTGGGGTGAAGTTGGTACCAGAAGCAGGGGGGGTCCCAAAGAGGAAGGGCTGGGAGGTGAAGGCCGTCGTGCTGGTCATGCTGTTCAGGGTACTGGTCGTGTTGCTCACACTGAAGCCGAATGGAGGGTTCGGAGCAGAGTCTGTGGAGGTGCTGGCTGTGGTCATGGAAGCCACTGTCGGGGTGGCACTGGCCTGGCCCATGAAGAGAGGGGCACTCGTGGTAGTGACTGGAGAAGCTGTTTGCTTGAAGAAGGGAGTTAACAGGGGCACAGATGTAGGTGGCCCCACGGTGCTGAAGATAGGCTTGAAAGTCAGGGGTGGGGTGCTGGTCGTCGTGGGGAGGGCTGAGCTGGAAGAGGCCATGGTTGTGACCCTGGATGGGCTAGAAGGCAAGGGGCCTTCATTCTCGCTTTTAGGTGGAGCTGCAAAAATTGGCTTGATCATGGGAGATGCTGATGACACAGCAGGAGCTGCAGAGACAGGAGGGTCTGCAGGTGTGGTGTTCAGCATTCCAAACAGAATGCTCTGCTTGGGGGTGGGAGATAGGGCAGGCAGAGCTGGGGACTTGGCAGGTGTCTTGGCCTGAGGGGCTGGCAGTGACCTGGTGGTGTCAGTGACTGGTCCTGTGGAAGAAGCAGGGGTCAGCCGCAAGAAAATGGCTGTGGATGTGGAGTCTGAGGAGATGTCTGGAAGGGGTCCTGACTGTGAAGAGCCAAGAAGGGCCAGAGGGCTGGGTGACTTTGGAGGTGAATGGGCCACAGTGGCTGCCACTCCAGCAGATTCAGGGAGGGATGGTAGGCCTGGGGAATTCTGCATCTTCTTCAAGCTCTCCAGCAGTGGGTTAGTGCTTGGGGCTGGGAAGGAGGCTGGGGAGGAGGCAGTCCCAGAAGCAGGCAGGGTAAAAGTGAAAGAAGGCTGACTGGGAGATGGGTTCTCAGTGACAGAGTTCGAGGCAGGATCAGTCTTATCCTCCAAGACCTTGTTAAGCCACTGTAGTGAAGCTTTCTTTTCCAAATCGAAGTCTTCAGCGGTGACTGAATAACCAAGCTGGGGAGGTGGAGGGAAGGTCAGCGGGTCCCCTCTCCTGGAGGGCAGCAGCTGCACCTTCCGTTTACGCTGCCCAGAGCTGCCAGGTGTTGATGGGGAATTCCACGAGTTCGGTGTCTTCCCTGTGGTTGTATCTGCAACCTCTTCTCCCCGGGACTCCTTGTCTGTTACCAATGGAGTTGAAGAGCTAGAATCATGAGAAAGCTCCTCTTCTCTTATTTTCTTTGCTGGCCTCTCTGGTGTCTGGGAGCGGGGTGAGGGGCGGCTAGAGAACGGAGATGAACTGGGTCCACTCCTCTTCCACAGCTGAGAGACACCTCGAGTGGAACTGTAAGAACTGGTGATGGCGTTGCGGCTGGAGCTAGGGATGCCACCCGTGTACGTGCTTGTCAAGCAGCTCACATAAGAGGTGCAGGGTCTCTTATGCAGGTGGTCATCTGAGCTCTGGGAATTGAGACCTCTTTTCAGAGACCCAGGCTTAGGCACAAAAGAAGCAGGGACTCCATTGGCCACCAGGGGCTCAAATGCTGAAAGTCCTCTCACATTGCTATCATGGCGCCCTCTTTTGTTTTCCTGGCTATCAGCAAATATTTGGTCTTCCTCCTCTACTATTCTTTTCTTCCTCTCTTTGAGGGCACGCAGTACAGTCTCCTTTGCACATGGGTCTGGGGCACTAGTTGAAGGTGAGGACAATGTTGAGCTGATAATCTTCTCTGGTATTGGAGAACGAGTCAATCTGCTATCCGGAGGAGCAATTCTCACTGTCACTGGGCTGCACACCATTTTGGAGTTTCGAACAGAAAGCACAGTCTTCTTGTGATAACCATTCCAGCATACTGTGGGAAGTGTCCCCAGCAAGGAATATTGGGCCCGCTGGATTGGGTATCTTCTTCGAGGTGTTATTACAAACGGATGTGATGAAGTCCCACAATCCCGGTGGGCAGGCCTCCGAGACGGTCGAAGAGGAGAGGGGAAGGAGGGGTGAACGCGAACGCGATTGGGATGCGCTGACTGAACGGGCGGCGCTGCGGGGCGGGCGGGTGGGCGGCGGCCAGGCCTCTCCCGCAGGTCCCTGGCCTCCGGGGTGGGGGCAGGCTGCGGGGGGTCGGGCGTGCCCAGGTAACTGCCCATGAGGAGCAGTTCAGCGCGGTCAGGTCCTTCGAGAAGGCTCCGCGGCTCTAGGAGACTTCAGCTTACTGCCGACTTAGCTGGAGGCGAGGCGAGCAGTGTACGCTGACGCCGCGCGTTCCAAACGAACCAGAAGGCGCGCAACCCTCGGGGCTCGCGGCTCAGTCCCCACCAGGCCAGCGCAGCCGCCGCCAGCACGAGGCCGAGCAGCGACAGGCGGAGGAGCGCCGCCCAGCTGGCCCGCCGCTGCCCCCGCCCCGGCCGTCCCTGGCACTCGCCATGGGCCGCCACCGCGCGCCTCCTCCAGCCGCAGCAGCCGCCAGAGACATCGCGGCTCCGCGCCGTGGAGAAGACTTCTATTTCTTAAAAAACAAGATCTGGTACAAAAATAACACGATGTGGACATATTATATGTACGTTTGAAATACTGTTATGGGTTGAACTGCATCACCCCAAAAGATACGCTGAAATCCTAACCTTCAGGTACCTGAGAATATGACCTTATGTGGAAAGACAGAAGACAGAAAGATAGAAAGGACATTCCATCTCTCTGAAGGCCCAGTGGGTTCCACTGCCTGACCTTCCACATCCCAAGGCTGATCCCCTTGTGGGGAATATTTGGTGTTATGGATTGAATTGTATCCCCCACAAAAGATGTTGAAGTCCTAACCCTAGTACCCATGAATGTGATCTTATTTGAACTAAGGTCTTTGCAGATATAACCAAGTTAAGATGAGGTTAAGGTGGGTCCCAATCCAGTATGACTGATTATAAGAAGAGAAGACAGACCCAGTGGGAAGAAAGCCATGTGACGAGATAAGAGATTGGAGTGATGCAGGTGCAAGCCAAGGAACATCAAGGACTGATGGCCACCACCAGGAGTTGGGAAAAAGGAAGGGTTGTTCCCTGGAGATTTCAGAGGGAGCAAGAACCTGCTAACATCTTAATTTTGGACTTTTAGCCTTCAGAATTATATCCAGAGATAATACATTTCTGTTGTTTTGAGACATCCAGTTTGTGGTATTTGTAACAGCCGCCCTAGGAAACTAATACAACTGTATAATAAAAATTATTAAAAATTTAAAATATAGGTGTTTGTGACCTCCAAATTGGTTATCTTTATTTACTGGCTGCCTGGAGCCAGAGCATGTGTTTGTTGGTAGAGGGATGCTAATTTGAAAAAACCAGGGTCACAGTTCAATTCCAATACACAAAATCGGGTTTCTGGGTATGTTCATCAGCCTCATTGTGATAACATGGATATATACATGCTTCAAAACGTATCAAAATCTACATGCTTTAAATATGTGCATTTTATTGTATGTCAATTATACCTCAATAAAACTGTAAAAAAGGAAACAGATTAAGAACAACAGTCTAAAGTCAGAAGTAAGAAGATTCTGAGAGATTTAGATGCAGTTAAGAGTGTAGGTTAGAAAAGGAAGAAAGCAGAGAGAAAGACCAGCATCCAGCGGGCAAGGGTAAAAACCCAGGGATTTTTAAAGCAAAATGTCATTCTCTGTTTAATATAAACACCTTCCTAAACTTCCCCTGGAAATTTTCCAATAAAATTTCCTTTGCTTATTAATACCCTAGGTAAGAGCAGATTTATCTCTGGGGACCTCAAAGAAATGAATGAGGAGACAGAAAATAGTAGAAGTAATTAAATGAATAAATTAAAAATGAAGTAAAATAAATGAATATCCTAGGAAACACATATGGACAATGAACGTAAGGCTATCTTCCCTTTCATGTTTAGGCAGTAAATGATGCCCTCTCATCATAACATTTCCCTTCTTAGTAGGACTTAAGTAATAGATGAGGTGCCATTCTCTTCTAGGCTTAGATAACTGACCTAATAAACTTAATCTCTGAAGTTAAGAATAAAACCGTTAAAAAGAAACATTTTACCAAGAATTTGTATAAAACATTATAAAGTAAATGAACTTTTGGTGTATTTGTGAAGTACGGCAAGAAGAGATTACTAAGTCTATGTCACCAGAATTGTTTTTTAAATAGTAGCTTTATTGAGATATAATGCAAATTTCATACAATTCACCCTTTTAAAATGTACAATTCAGTGGTTTTTAGTATATTTACAGGATTGTGCAACAGTCACCGCTATCTAATTTCAGAACATTTTTACCCCAAAAGAAACTCCATACTCATTAGCAGTAGCTCTCCATTTCCCTCTCACCCTTGCCTCTGGCAACCACTAATTTATATTCTGTCTCTATAGATTTGCCTAATCTGGACATTTCATATAACTGGAACCATATAATGTGTGGCCTATTTTGACTGGCATTTATCACTTAACATGTTTTCAGGTTTATCCATGTTGTAGCATATATCAGTTGGAGGAGAGTTGAATTTGTTGCCCCTGAATATGTCATTTTGGCATGAGAATTGTTCTGAGCTTAAAGGCAATAGAAACTCAGCAGATTAAGGAAAACCTCTGTTCCCTCCCCTTCAACAGTCTAAATTTACATTAAAAAAGGGGGCAAATACCAGAAAGAGAGCTATTATCACAGAAACCTTTTTACCTAAGAAACTTACCTGCATAACTGGGCAGCCTTTGTTTTCCAAACATCTCTGCTGCCTTCCAGTGAATGGATTTCCTTCCCTTTGTACCCCCAAGACTCCTGTCCCTTTCCTTAGCTCAGAATGTTATATAAGCCTCAATTACCTGGCTGCTCTTTGGGTCTCGTATTTTTATGGGGCTCACGGACATACATATAAAATTTGTTTGTTTTTCTCCTGTTAATCTGTCTTATATCAATTTAATTATGATACAGAAGGGAAGAAGGAAAATTTTTTCTGCTCCTACAAAGTATTTTATTCCTTCTTATTGGTGAGTAATATTCTATTGCTGGTTATATCATATTTTGTTTCAGCTGAACCCATCAGTTTTTTTTAAACTTTTTTTATTGAGTTATACTCATTTTACAACGTTGTGTCAAATTCCAGTGTAGAGCACAATTTTTCAGTTATACATGAACATACATATATTCATTGCCACATTTTTCTTCACTGTGAGTTACTCAGCTGAACCCATCAGCTGATGGGCATTATGGCTGTTTTCATTTTGTGACTGTTACAAACATGCTGTTATGAACATTTTTTTCCTAATGAATATATGTTTGCAATTTTCTTGGGTATGTACCTTGGAGTAGAATCGCTGGGTCATACGAAAACTCAATGTTTAATGGTCTGAGGAACTGCCAATTTTCCAAAGTGGCTGCATTATTTTACATTTTCAGCACCAACGTATGAGGGTTACAACTTTTCCACATCCTCACCTCACCAATATTAATACTATCTATTTTAGCCATCCCAGTGAGTGTGAAGTGGTATCTCATTGCTAACTTTAACTTATATTTCCCAAATAACTAATGTTTAGCATTTTTCTAGTGCTTATTGGTTACTTGTATATCTTCTTTGAAGAAATATCAATTCAAATCCTTGGAACGTCATCAAAATTTTGAGGTAGATTATTCTGCACCAGATGTAGTATTTTTTACATTTTGAGACAGTAAAAGTACTTACATTTTGCTTTCTCTTCATCTTTGCCTCTTGTAAGAAGGACAAGTCCAACTATTAAGTTATTGAAGTGCAGTCCTTTGGATGTTCCACCAAAAGAACAGTAAATCACCTAGAAGAAAATGATAAAGCCAACCTTAGATGTTTCAGTTGTTGAGGAATTTGAGGCTGATATCAGCTTTAACAAATCTTATCTCCAATTCAAACAAGGCCCTGGCAAACTTAAGTGCAATGATTTACTACAAAGGTCCTTCCTCCTCTTCCTCCTTTACACCTGTTATTGCACTCAGCCAAGAATATACTGTATCTGCTCTAAAGTACATATATCACTAGATCACACACCTTCTCTGGAGAGTACTCATCAAGGTCAAGGAGGTAAGTTCCTCCCCCCTCAATAGTCCCAATAATGTGATAAGAATTTTGTGCAATGAGAGAACATCCTTCAAACTCTGTTAAACTTATACACATCAACTTGATTTGAAAGATCAACATTCTCTAAGTGAATATTCAGAAATACAATGGCAATTAAATCGCAATATATAAATGTACAAATTAACATGTTGTACACTTTAAATTTATACAATGTTATATGTCAAATATATTTGATTTCTTTAAGTTAAAAAAAGAAGGAAATACAAAAGACTTCTTTACACTCTTAGAATTGAGTATTAAAGTACTCAGAAACAAAGAAGAAAAGCTATTCCATTAAAGAAAGGGATAGTAACATCAATCACATAAATTCATTCATTCAACAATTCTTTGTTGAACGCCTAGGGTGATAGTGTGATATAACAAACATTTATTTGGTCTTCCTCCAGGTTCCTAACATAAAAGCTTCTAAAATGTTTGGAATTCCCAGAGTGATATAAGTGAAAGAAGCATCTTCTGTTATTCATAATATGCCCCTCTCAACTGTACCTGAATTTATGCTAATAAAGTGGCTCTCGGTGGGTCCTTACAAAGCTTGGGAGCTGGTAGTCAGAGAAACTAATGCTGTGATTAGAGGGTTAGAACTTTCAGCCCCACTTCCTAATCTCAGGGAAAGGGAGAGGGGCTGAAGCTAATCACTAATGGCAAGTGAGTTAATCAATCATGCCTATGTAAAAACTCCTGAACTCCAGGGTTTGCTGGTGTACACATCAAGGTGCAAGAAGGGTGTTACTCCCAGAAAGGACATGGAAGCTCTGTGCACCATCCCCTTCCTCCTACCTACTCCCCATCACACCCCACACATCTCTTTCCATTTGGCTGCTCCTAAGTTGTATCCTTTATAACAATAGACTGGTAAGAAGGTGACTTCCTGAGTTCTGCGGGCCATTCTGAAGCAAATTTTTGAATCCCAGGAGGGGGACATGGGAACCCTTGACTTACAGCTGATTGGTCAGAAGTACAGAGTCTAGGACCTGCAACTGGCATCTTCTGAAGAAGGGGGCAGACCTGTGGGGTCTGCGCTAACCCTGGTTACTTGGTATCAGAACTGAGCTGAATTGTAGGACATCCAGTTGGTGCCCAGAGAGTTGGAGAACTGATTAATGTGGGGGAAAAACCCCACATATTTGGTGTCAGAAGTGCTGTGCTGTTTAAAAAGAAAACAAAATAACCCGATCTAGTATCTGCTATGCATAGTCTGTCACTAAAATACATGATTAAAGATAATTCAAAAAATGAAACTTAAATGGTCAACATATGAAAATACATATTCATTAAATGATATTTATAAGTATATTTAATAACATTTTGACAGCTGATGCAAAAACTGTGTGTCTCTAGTGCCACTGATAGCAAAAACTAGCATAGGGAGATGGCTCCAGATCAGAAAGATAAAAAACATAAAAAGAACATAGCAAATATACTTTGTGGAATAACTATTTCTAGTTGGCCCCTCCATAAACAGAAGAAAGTAACAGAAAAAAATACTCTATCCCTGGGGGAGGAATAGGAAAACATCTTAACCTCAGACCTTTAAAAATGCTCTATCATTAGGGGAGAGGCAGAATCACTGAGGAAGTCTCACCCTCCAAGATCCAGAGACACAATGACTGCCTAAACTGAGACAGAAATAGGACAACAGAGAATGTTCCCCACATTTGTACCCCTCAGCCACCCCCGCCACTGGGCCAGCAAACACTGAGGAATAAATAACAGCAAGCAGTCCACTGCTGAAGGAGGCGGAAAGGTGTGGAGAGACATCTTCTCTGAGGTACAGAAACAAAGAGAAAATAAGCTCAAAAGATCAAGGCAGAGCAGACATTGGAAAAGAGTCTTCTGGCAAACAGGCCTCTACTGTAAAAAAGGTAACCCTAAACTGGAATTTGAAGCCTAGAGTGCACTGTGGGTAGCCATAGCAACACAAGAAACAGCTCATCTACAGACTAGACTGACTCAACTACTCATGCTAAAGACCTAGCCAGGCATAAACACTATTATTAGCTCAATCTCTGCTGTCTGATACAAAACATCCACCTTCCCACCACAAATTGTAAGTCACACAAGGAAGAAAAGAAAAAAACCCAAACCTCACATACTGACAAAGGAAAAACATGGCAACAGAGTTCAGTAAATCTTTGGTTATCACCCCCTAACAAAAAAAATTAAATAAATAAATTAAAATTAAAAAAAAAAAAAAACCTTTGGACTGGCTCAACAGTAAACTCAACAGAATCAAGTTAGAGATTATCCAAAATGAAACACAGAGCGGAAAAGAATGTGGTGATGGGAGGGAACAAAACAGAAAACCCAAGAGCTGTGAGAAAATATCAAATGATTTTACACGTAATCGAAATCCTAGAAGAAAAGAGGATGAGGCAGAAGAAACAGGTGGAGCTAAAGACTGAGAATTTTTCAAAACTAATAAAGACATAAAACTATACAGATAGAAGCTGTTCAGAGAACAGGGAGGATAAATCACACCTCTAACCCTCGCCCCCAAAATCAACTGGACAAATCATATCCAAACTATTTGAAACAAAAGATAAAACGAAAATCTTTAAGGCAGCCAGAGGAAAAAAAAAACAAATTACATTGAGAGAAACATTTCTCATCAAACACTACATAAGCCAGAAAACAGTGAAGTGACACACTGAAAGCACTAAAACAAAAACAAAAACAAAAACAAAAACAAAAACAAAACTGTGAATCCTATACCCAATGAATATATCTTTGAAAAAGAAAGAACAATAAACTTTTTCAGGAAAATTAAAACAGAGACGTCATTACCAGAAAACTTACTACACACAAGGACACAAGAAAGTACTTCAGGCTGAAGGAAATATGATTCCAAACAGATACATGTATCTACACAAAGAAATAAGAGTAGAAAATAGCATAAATGAAGGTAAATATAAAATTTACTTGTTTTCTTATTTTTAATTGTTCTAAAAGGTAACTGGCTGGCTAAAGGAATAATAGTAAAAATTTAATGAGTTTATAGCATATGTAAAAGT
Source organism: Camelus ferus (assembly GCF_009834535.1). Lineage (NCBI taxonomy): Eukaryota > Metazoa > Chordata > Mammalia > Artiodactyla > Camelidae > Camelus > Camelus ferus. The sequence goes on from NC_045711.1 coordinate 3,385,992, forward strand.
AAAACATATATCAAAAGCACAGAAGGAATTGGAAGAGGAATTGAAAGCATCCTGTTGTATACTGCGTCATACCACGTACCTTGATCTTTACATTGTCAGTCAGCAAGAAATTAATCATAGCACAAAAACACAAAATGTTGTGTTTAACTCAACATTAACTCCATTAATAAATTTTTATCATAGTAATAAAAACAACAGCTAACACTTCAATGGTCATTATGTGGCATATGACTGTTGTCCTAAGTGCTTTACCAGCATTAAGCCTCAAGATGATTCCATGAGGAAGATATTACTGGTGTTCCTATTTTATGGCTGAGGAAAACTAGAGCCCAAGGAGATTTAAGTTAACTTGTGCAGAGCCATACAAATGAAGTGGTAGGGTCAAGATTCAAGCCTAGGCTCCTGAAACTAAACTCTTAACCACTTCATAGTTCTACAGTACAATTATATACATTCTATAGTACTGTATGAAATGAAAGACATCACCATAAAGATGTACACCATTTTGGTGAAATATATTGAAGATCAAGAAATTTCAAATGATCACAAACTCAATTTACAGACACGAAGTTCTTGGTGTCCTGTTTCTCCCCACTTTAGCTTGATAGTACACTCTCTTCACTTTTGACCACATCACTGACTTTAATACAAAAAGAGTAAAGTAATAAGGGTAAAAATTAACCAAGAAATTTTGGGTAAGATATGATGTTTAGTTTTGCAAGTATTCTCAAAGTGTAGATTTTTAAAAAATACATTTGGTTAAAATGCTGAAAATATACTGGCACCTCACTCCCAGCATACAAGTACAGCAATAACTTTCTAAAACAATAAAGTTCAAAAGTTCATCTGACAGATGAGGAAAGGAGTCCCAGGAAAAAAAAAATCGCCATTATTTCCTGAATTCTAAGATATATGTATTTTCCACCTTTTATTAATGTTCCAGAAATCATCATGCATCTCACACATCAAATGTAAACTTTTTTCACCCCAAAAAGTTACTTTTAAATCAACAATCATCTTACAACTGACAGTGCTTTAACATTTATGAAATATTAAGTGCTATGCTCATTATTATTCACACTGTTTTTAGGAATGATGAGAGGGACTATGCACAGGATAGCAAGGATATTGTGATGTTACTTTTTAAAAAAGCATATGTGTTAACTATTATTATTAATATAACTTGCTATAAGATCTTTATTTTAAAATTCCTCTAATAATTTTCTACAGCTATTAAAAGATAAAGAACAAAAAAACAGACATTTTCTTAAACATTTGGTAGCCATTAATATCCAGATGGAGACTTGGCATACTGTTATACTGCTGTATAAAATTGATGCTTGTGGTAATGATCTCACTAGAATCCTTTCAGACAATGATATCATCCAGTAAATATGATTAGTTGAGAAGAGAGGGAAATTGGTCTGCATTAACAAAAAAAAAAAAAAAAAAAAAAAAAAGACTTGTACCAAGAACCTACCCCTTGCCAAACAGTTAGTTAAAAGGTTAAAAAAGGCAAATGTGTGTAGGTCTCCAGAGTTAAGAAAAGGTTGTGTCTTGTCTCAATTGATGCTCTAGGCCCGGGTCCTTCTCATTCCACGTTCTTTTGGACTTAAGGTACAAGGGTATTCCACTATTCCTTGGGCAAAGTAGTAAGTGATGCATACGGTTTCATATTACAGCTTTTGGAGTCAGGGAGTCCTCAGTCTGAAGCCAGGCTTTATTAATTTACCAGCTATGTGATCTTGGGCAAATCCCTTAACTACTTGAGCCTTAGTTCCATTCCACTATAGGAGCAATGTGTCACATGTCTTCTCATTCCAGGACTCAGGTTGAAGAGCGGTTCCTGTGTGGGAAATGCTAGTCTCAGGGCAAAAGGCAGAAATCTGAGCTTGATTCCACTTTGTAAATTAGTAAGAATTAATTCAGCATCGATGAGCTCATGCCTTTTGCCTTGGAAAATATTTTTCCTGAGTAAACTATTACACCTTTTAAATGGTGTAAAACATTCAACAAACCAAATTAATGTTCTCAAATTTTCATTTCATTTTACATAATTTTCATGATGATCGGTGCTTTTCCATTTAAGATTTTAATGATTTGACTACCAATTGGTTTTTCTCCATATCAAAAATTTTCTGTACTATTTTTTGAAGATGTTATTTCTATCAAATCCAGTTTTCTTACATCAAATTTAGCTGATCTAAATTTGTTAATGAAGAACTGATTTTTCTGGAAATGTCTAAATAACAAGAAACTTTCTGTGCTTAAAAAAAACTGCTATACAGTTTATTCTTAATTCTATATATAAATTTTTATTGTGTATGTCTACAAGACACTTTTAAAGTATAACCATAATGTCATTATCACAACTTAAAAAAAAACCTGTCTTTCCAAAATTCATGTTGAAATCCAATGTGAAGTGGGACTTTTGGGGGCTGATTGGGGGGTGAATGGGATTAGTGCTCTTACCAAAGAGGCCTCAGAAAGCTCCCTCGCCCCTTCTGCCACGTGAAGACAGTGAAAAGATAGCCATCTATGAATCAAGAAGTGGGTCCTCACCAGACACTGAATCTGCAGGCACCTTAATCTCAAGACTTCTTAGCCTCTAGAACTGTGAGAAATAAATCCTGTTTATAAGCCACCCAGAATGTGGTATTCTGTTATAGCAGCTTGAATGGACTGAGACAAAAACAAACAGAAATTCCTCAGCGTAATCAAATATATAGTCAGTATTCACATTTTCCCACTGTCTCATAATTTTTTTCCAACTTGTTTGTCCAACTGGGGATCTAAAATATATAACTGGTCTCTAATCTTTTAAGTCGCTTGATCTGTAGGTTTTCTTTTGCTCTTTCTTCTTCTCACCCTTTTCTCTCTTTTTCATTGCAATTTATTTGCTGAAGGAACCAAGATGTTTGTCCTGTGGAGTTTCCCAAAGTCTGCATTTTGATGACTGTATCTTCTGTCCTCTGTATTTCTTGTAAAGTGGTAGTTAGATCCAGAGAATTGATCACATTTAAGTTATATTTTTTGGCAAGAACCATCTCCCAGTTGGTGCTATTGTGTCTCCATGAGGAGGCACATAATGACTGCTTATCTCTCTTTTTGTGATATTCGTAGCCACTAATAATCATTGCCTATATTCATAAATTCGTTAAAGGTTAAAAAATCCTGATAATTATAACTCTTCCATTCTTCTGTTTATTTGCTGGAATATTTCTGTAAGAGAGAATTCTCCTAATCTACTATTTGGTTACCCTGAGATATACTTTCTATAGAACAGCCAGAATAAATGCTAGATTCTTTTCCTTCATTAATCAGTTTTTTAAACAACAAGTGGTTTCCCAGCAACTTTCAAAGGTATCTGAGCAGAAAAAAGAGAACACAGAAGACCTGGGACTGCTATCCTTAGGTCTGCTTGCAAGTTTGGCTCTTGACTGGTATCTGTAAACTTGGATTTCAGGGAGGTTTCCACTATTCCCTAAATGTGAAATGTGGCTAACTTCCTAAACTGTGAAAACAATGTGATTTATGCTCGACTTCTGCTTTTCTTCTGGAAGACTGGCATTTTAGTATGTAACAGGTAGAAGATACCTATGTGACCAGCTCCAATAAAAGCCCTGAGCACTGAGTCTCTCTAAAGAGCTTCTCTGGGAGACATTTCACACCTATTGCCACAACTTATTGCTAAAGGAACAAAGGACATCCTGTGTGACTCCACTGGAAGAGAACTCTTGGAAGCTTGTACCTGGTTTCCTCCAGACTTTGCACCATATGCCTTTTCTCTTTGCTGATTTTGCTTTGTATCCTTTCACTACAATAAATCACAGTAGTCAGTATGACTATATGCTGAGTCCTGTGAGCCCTTCCTGTGAATCATCAATCTAGGGGTAGTCTTGGAAACTCCTGTGTCCAAAAGGGGTATTTTTAAAAATACCGTATTTGATACATTTCGATCTCCTTACAATTATCCATATTGATGATCAAATTTGCCATCTTTGCCCATCCCTCTGTAAAGGGAGACTCTCCATACTGGCTCCTGAATCCTTTTTATATGATTCCAAGCTCATTTTAAAAATTTCGTGGCCCAGACCTAGAATCAAACATCTTTCCAAGCAGCCCTGGTTTTTTTAAGTGGGAAATGATATTTAGAGGTTACCATCCAGGTACTAGGGGGGCTTAGAGCTTGGATATTAGTGACTGTTTCTCAAACTTTTCAGTGGACAGAGCTAGGAAACTAAAACATATCATGAATGGATACTAGTACTCCCATGTACATACAATCTTTTCCATTTCATCTCCATACTAGTACTCCCATGTACATACAATCTTTTCCATTTCATCTCCGACTAAGTTAATCATTATATGTTGATATGGATTAAATGTTTCAATATTTCTAAAGGGCATCACTGAACTAAGGTAACAGGGAGGTAGGATAATGAGAAGATAATTCTAAATGATAACTTCAAAAGGGAGTTTGAGAACATAAAGCATGAGAATACTGGGCCTAGAAATTGAAGAAGAGACTCGATGCTCTCACAAATGTACTTCTCCTCTTTTGGGGGCATAAGGCATGGCAACATTCCTTCACACTCTTTACGACTGAATAGGGCTGTATGACTACTTCTGGCCAAAAGATTATGGGTAGAAATGACAGGCACCACTTCTGGGCCAACTACCTAATTGCAAGAGACCCCTCTCTAGCATGACCTCCACTACGCTTGTTGATTTATAGAAGCTCTTTCTTTTTTCGTTTTGTTTGGGGGGGGTAATTAGGTTTATCTATTTGTTTATTTTTGGAGGAGGTATTGAGGATTGAACCCAGGACCTCATGCATACAAAGCATGCACTCTTATCACTTGAGCTATACCCTCCCCCAATAGAAGCTCTTTCTAATACGCAAATACCAAAGAATTGACACTGCCAAACAAAAACACTAATTCAGAAAGATACGTGTCCCCCATGTTCATAGTAGCATTATTTACAATAGCCAAGATATGGAAGCAACTTAAGTGCCCACCAAAGGAAGAATGGATAAAGATGATGGATGTGAGATACACACACACACACACACACACACACAAATGGAACACTACTCAGCCATAAAAAAAGAATGAAATTTTGCCATTTTCAACAATATAGATGGACTCAGAGGGTATTATGCTAAGTGAAATAAATCAGACAGAGAAAGACAAATACTATATGACATCACTTACATGTGGAATCTAAACAAAAACAAAAAAACAAAAAACTAGTGAACACAGCAAAAAAGAAAAAGACTCACAGATACAGAGAACAAACCAGTGGTTACCAGTGGGGGAGAGGCAAGATAGGGGTAGGGGCTTAAGAGGTACAAGCTACTATATATAAAATAAATAAGCTACAAGGATATACTGTACAACACAGGGAATATAGCCAATATTTTACAGCTATAAGTGGAATATATTTAAAAATTAGAATCATTGTGATGTACACCTGAAACTTACATAATAAAAATGGACATCAAATATACCTCAAAAAAACTCATAGTAAAAAAGACCCACGCAAACGTACACTATTATCTTATAAATGAGTAACAAATTGCAAATCAGCATTCTGGCTTCAGTGCAGGAAAAAAGAAAAGAAAAATGAGGGAAATGGACACTGCCTGAAAAGCTGAAGCAACAAAAAAGTTGCCATGGAGAGTCACCCAACTCCATCAATAGAATTTTTATGAATGAAAAATAACCTTATGTTATCTCAAGGTATTTTGGAGGGTACATCTGTTAAAAAAGCAAAGCATAATCTACACTGACTGACACAGAATTAGAAAAGAAAATAGCACAGAAGTTAAAAGTCAAAAAAGATACCCTTTCCCAAAGAACCTGATGCCTAAAAAACGATCTTTAGGTAACCTATGACAGATACATAACATGAATACAAACATGTGACAAAAGGAGTCACACTGTATGCTGGTGAAGTTCAGCGAATAATTCGAGCACACCATAAGACCCACGGTGTATAAACTATTAAAACACTAAGTACTTACTTGCATAAAACATACTTAGTACTCATAAAATTTGAAATACTGCAATTTAAATTCAAACTCTGATTCTATATATATGTGTTAAAAAGATTTTTTCTTTTACAGATAAAAAGTACTTTTGTTTACATTACTGTCTTCGCAGAGAAGAGTCCATTGCAAATGTATTTCATAATACCAATCACATTTTTTATTTTCTATAAATTCCATATAGGAATATCATAAGATAGAGTCACACTTAGCTCCAGAAAATAATAAAAGGCCCCTTGAAATTCTGAATGAATAATAAGATGAATTCATAGAGTAAATTCCACAAGCAAAGAACAAAATACTAAGGAAACAACTACCAGGAATCGGAAAGCTGAATAGTGCTCAAAGCTCAAAGGTCAAATGGAGTTGACCAGTCAGACAGAAAAGAGACCTCAATTAACATCCAGTGAATTTAGTAGAAACCCCAGAAGAGTCAATCCATGGTATTAGAGCTAAACTAGATTTTAGAGTAAAGGCTACTCAAAACCTAACATAACAAAACTTTACAGCAAGTCTCAAAGGGATTATATTAATCTGGAACTAATTAAACTGTACGCTAGAATAAAAATGTGTCAGCACTCTTTAAATAAAGACAACAAAATTCAGGTGCTCGATACATAAAGTTTACAATGTCCAGCATATATAAACAATTACTAAATGTAAGAAGAAGGCAAATTAACCAATCTCTAGAAAAAATACAAGCAAAAGAATGACAAATATGATAAAAACTGGTATACAAGAAGTTGGAAACAGCTATTACAAATACGCTTAAGGATTTAAATGAAAATATGAACACTGAAATTGAAACTATTTTAAAAGAAACATGGAATTTTTAGAGTGAAAAAATACAACATCTGAAATACAAAGTTTAGAGCTTTAACAGCATATTTAACACAGGCAAATAAAAGATCACTGAATTTGAAGACAAGGTAATAGTAACTATCCAAACTGAAGTACAGTTTGGAAAAAAAATTACAGAGGAAAAAAAGCTAAAAATGAGGGGCAGGAGAGAGATAGAAAGTAAATAAAAGAGAGATAATAATCAGAGTCTCAAGCAATGTGAAAAATCACCAACCATTTTTACATACATATAACTAGAGGCCAAGAAAAGGGAAGGGGGTGGGTGGAAGACATATTTAAAGAACAGTGGCTAGTATCTCCTAAGTCTGATGATAAACTCACAGATCCAAGATGCACAAAGAATCTCAAACAAGATAAACATAGAAAACCAAACTAAAGTGTATCATACATTACTGAGAAACAATGACAGAAAAAATCCTGAAAAGCCCTGAGGGAAAAAAGGACACATACATAGCAAAACAAAAATAAAAATAAAAATAATCACTGACTTCTAATCAGAAACAATGTAAGCCAGAAGGTAACAGAAGAAACACTTCTAAAGTGCTGAAAGCAAAACACACACACACAGAGCCTAGGATTCTATATCCATTAACAAAAAGAAAAACACCCAATTAAAAAATAGGCAAATGGAAAGAAAAAAAAAAGAACCTAAGAGGTTTATAAATCAGAAAAAAATGTATATATATACCTCTCCTGCTAAGAGATCACATATAAGAAGTAGACCAATAACCACATATGCCTGACTATAAAGCCAGCCTAGAAGTTACAAAAAGTTAGATTCTATGTTGTGACAAAGATCATGTTCCAGAAATTTAAAATGGTATAGTGATCAAATTAACTAATAAGAATTAAGATAAATATATGCTGACTTTATTTAAGAAAGTACTTGACAAGGTCTCATAACAGTATATTTTAGATAATATAGTATATTGTAGACTGAATAATTATAGTTAGGGTCATACAAATCTGGCTGAAGATTATAAACATAAAGAGGGGGTTTTTTTTGAGGAGGAGGAGGTAATTAGGTTTTATTCATTTGTTTACTGGAGCTACTGGAGATGGAACCCAGCTAAGCATGCACTCTACCCTGAGCTATACCCTCCCCACCACATAAAGAGTGTTGATTAAAAATTCTACATTTTCCTTGGGGAAAAAGCTCTAAAGAAGTGCCAACTGGACTTTATTTTTATCATAACTATTAAACACTTAATCAGTAATTTGGATTATGACGTAAGGCATGTGTATTAATTTTAAAAACGACAAAGCTGGGAGGAATGGCTAAGAAAATAGTTAACAATACAGAGTCAGATTCATCTTAGGCAGGGACACTAGTCTAAATGCAACAAGATTAAATGTAATATATTTAGAGTTTCTTAAAAACTCAGTATTGTATGTAAGGATAAAAGAACAAGATCAAGCTTGTAAATTTTAGACAACATAACTATGACCTTTATGCTTAAGCTTATATAAATTTATGCTGCATGGTAGTGATTAAAGAATTAAATATTCCCCTACTGTTCACTAATCTAATTCCATCTAGAGAACAGCATGGGATTAATCAATATGCATATTAACTATGGTTAAGGAGCAGCAGGGGAAAAGGACTTGTTCACGTGCCTAGAAGGGAAGGTTCTAGTTTCCCAGTTCAAAGAGCTGAATTCCATCTCTGAGAGGTAGCAGATTTCCAATGGGGGTTCTAGTAGAGAAAGCAAAAACTCTGAGATCATGATACCCTGCCAAAATCCCCAGTAGCTTCAAGCCCCACCCCATCTCTAAAGCCAGAAAATGAGGCTGGGTCTAGGTCAGATGAATATTTAGAACTGGTTCAATGCCCCCAAATCTAAATGAGGTGGAACCAAAAAACAAAAATGTCGCTGAATTCATAATACCTTACATTTTCAAGGTGATTTACCACATTGATTTACAACATCCAACACTCAGCAAGACACAAAACTTTTAATAATGTAAGAGAAATGTTAAAGAGAAGGATGTCTGAGTTAAAACTGACCACTTTTAAAAGTTATTAGTTACAATGGGATATCATTCAGCCAGAAAAAGAAATGATGTTCTAACACATACTATAACATGGACAAATCTTGAATACATTATACAAAGGAAATAAGCCACACACAAAGACAAATATTGCATGACTTCACTTATATGAAATATTTAGAGTATGCAAATCATAGAGACTTGGAGAGGGGAAAAGGCAGTGTTATTATTGCTTAATTAGTACAGAGTTTCTGTTTGGGGTGATGAAGATATTTTATTTTATTTTATTAGGTTTATTCATTTATTTATCTTTGGAGGAGGTACTGGGGATTGAACCCAGGACCTCATGCGTGCTGAGCATGTGCTCTACCATTTGAGCTATACCCTCCTAGCTGATGAAGACATTTTAGATAAAGATAGTAGTGATAGTTCCATAACACTGTGAATGTCATTAATATCACTTAAATGCACACTCAAAATTGTTTAAAATGATTAAAAAGGCAAATTTTGCTTTATATATATATTTTTAATTGAAGCATAGTCAGTTTACAACGTTGTGTTTATTTCTGGTGTACAGCATAGTAATTCAGTTATACATATGTGTATACGTGTGTGTATATATATTTATATATATTCCTTTTCATACTCCTTTTCACTATAGGCTATTACACGACACTGAATATAGTTCCCTGTGCTATACAGTAGGACCTTGTTGTTAATTTATTTTATATACAATAGTTAGTACCTGCAAATGCTGAAATCCCAATTTATCCCTCCACCTCCCCTTTTCCCCCCTGGTAACCATAAGTTTGTTTTCTATGTCTGAGTCTGTCTCTGTTTTGTAAATAAGTTCATTTGTGTCATTTTTTCAGATTCCACATGTAAGTGATATCATATAGTATTTTTCTTTCTCTTTCTGGCTTACTTAACTTAGTATGACAACGTCCAGGGCTATGCATGGGGATCTCCTCTCAAGAACAAATTTCAACATTGCCTGAGTGTTGGTTTTAGGCTTAGTTTTTGTAAACCTATGTGTTTGTAGAGATTTTAGGCATCTTCTGATGTCTTCTCACCCATAATCCTTAGCTAAGAAGTCAGGGGTAGCCAATGGTCCCTTACTTTCATTTTTCAACTTTCCATTGGTGCATAAATTCCAGCTGGCTGACGCTGTCAGTAATCTCACCATTAATGATCTTTGTGCATGTAGTCCTTGCATCCCTAAAGGATAAGCCACTTTTAACTTTCTACACTGGATATCTCCGTCATTCCATAACCTTCATGGTATGTATGCCTTTGCAGCTTCTCACAGTTTATTTTCATTTCTAATGTAGCAATAAAATAATAAATACAATCATTATGTTGAGGAAAAATGGTTAAAATGGCAAATTTATTATATATATATTTTAATTGAAGTATAGTTGGTTTACAATGCTCTGCTAATTTCTGGTATACAACATAGTAATTCAGTTACACATATGTATTATATGTATTATATTCCTTTTCATCCTCTTTTTCATTATAGGCTATTATAAGATATTGAATAAAGTTTCCTGTGCTATCTAGTAGGACCTTGTTGTTCATCTATTTTATACATAGTAGTTAGTATCTGCAGATCCTGAACTCCCAATTTATCCCTCCCCCCTCTCCCTTCCCCACCCGGTAGCCATAAGTTTGTGAGTCTGTTTCTGTTTTGGAAATAAGTTCATTCGTGTCATTTTTAAAGATTCCACACATAAGTGATAACATATGGTATTTTTCTTTCTCTTTCTGGCTTACTCTACTTAGTATAACAATCTCCAGGTCTATCCATGTTACTGCAAATGGCATTATTTTATTCTTTTTTACAGCTCAGTAGTATTTTGTTATATATATTGTTATATATTTTAACACAAACACTATTTGCTCTCTCTCAGTTCAGTATGATCCAGCAAAGAAACTGGAATTACATTTAACAAATAAACAGCACCCTGGGATATCTTATCATCAGGCAAATTAGAGAAACACCACACTAACCCAAATACAAAGTCATTCTAGGCAACAAAGACAAAAATAAACAAGTAGGACTACATCAAACTACAAAGCTTCTACATAGCAAAGGAAGCCAACAACAAAATAAAAAGGCAACCTATAGAATGGGAAAAAAAATTTGCAAATCATACATATGATAAGGAGTTAATAGCCAAAATATATAAAGAACTTATTCAATCAACAGCAAAAAAAACCATACAATCTGATTTTTAACAGGGCAGAGGAACTGAACAGACATTTCCCCAAAGACATACAAATGACCAACAGGTACATTAAGAGTTGCTCAACATCACTAATCATCAGGAAAATGCAAATCAAAACCACAGTGAGGTATTACCTCACACCTGTTAGAATGACTATTATCAAAAAGACAAGAGACACTGTTCTATGGCATATGTAAAAGTTGTTAAGCATAAACTGAAAGAGTTCTTATCACAAGAAAAAAACCCTTTTTTTCCTTTTTTTATATCTATATAAGAAGATAGATGTTAAGTAAACTTACTGTGGTAATATTTCAAGAAATATGTAAGTCAGATCATTATGCTGTACATCTTGAATTTCAATACTGTATGTCAATTTATATCTCAATAAGATTGGAAGAAAAAAACAAGAGATAAAGTGTTGGTGAGAATGTGGAGAAAAGAGAACCCTTGTGCATTATTGGGAATGTAAACTGGTGCATCTATTATGGAGAACAGTATGGAGGTTCCTCAAAAAACTGAAAACAGAAATACCATACGATCCAGCAATCCCACTTCTGGGAATATATCCAAAGAAAATGAAAACAGGATATCAAAGACATACATACACTTCCCATTTTCAATGCAGCACCTATTATTCAGCCATCAGAAAGAAGAAAATCCTGCCATTTGCAACAATATGGATGGACCTTGAGGGCATTATGCTACATGAAATAAGCCAGCAGGAGAAAGAAAAATACTTCATGGTATCACTTATATGTGAAACTTTAAAGAGAAAAAATGTCAAATTCTTAGAACCAGAGAGTAGAAAAGTGGCTGCCAAGGTCTGGGGGCATGGGGGGAACGAGGACAGGTTAATAAAAGAGCACAAACATTCAGGTTTAAGCTGAATAAGGTCTGAGAAGCTAATGTTTAACATGATGACTGTATTTGATCACACTATATTATATACTACTAATTCAAATTTGTTAAGAAGAGTACTTTAATGTTCTTACAAAGCAAAACAAAACAAAACAAAACAAAACAAAACAAAACAAAACAAAACAAAACTCAAGAGTTAGATTCTGTAAACTCCAGGGTAACAAAGTGTTTTAGAAATCTAAAGAAACTGCTATGATGGTAATTTTTAAAAAATAGAGTAAATATCCCAATTCATACTTTTAAGATACATCTTAACTCTGATAGGATACATCAAAACTTGGTAAGATCATTCCTTCTGGGAAGGGAAACTAGGTGGCTAGGGGACTGGGTGGAAAGGAGATTCTCATTGTTCTTTTTAAAATTTTGAGACATGAGAATGTATCATTTGTTAAGAAGTACAGAAAGAGAATAAGGAAAAGATAATGTACTTTTTAAATATCCCACAAGCCATTTCATACTGACAGAGCTCTAAATCAGGCAAAAATGAAGCCATAGTCACCAGACAAGACAGTTTTCCAATAGACCAAATAAGACAGTGTTGGGCATTTTATATAAAAGTAAGAGTCAACATGACAGATAAATATATGAGTATGCAACTGTAGGTGAGTTTTCAGTGAAACAAAATGGTGAACCACCCTGGAACCAAGTAGACCTGGAGTCAAATCTTAGCTATCTTATAATTGGATAAATTATATAACTTTAGCTTGCTCCTCTAGAAAATGGGATTAATAAATAGCATGTCACCTCACATGGTGTGGTGAGAATTACATAATTTACATAAAATGTTTACCCTAATGCCAGGTGCATGGTAAATAACTCCACAAATTTTAGTTATTATCATCATCTATGAGAGGCAAGACATAACAGTGGCTAAAAAGAATTTGGAAGCTTGGACTTGAATCCTGGATCTGCTCATTAGCTTTAATACTTGAGTAACCTAACCTCCTTAATTAAGCCCCAGTATCTTTTTCTCATTCATAAAATGGTAGTAACATTAGTACTTGAATCATGACAAATGTCATATAAATTAAATGAATTGATAAAAATTTGCCAATTCACTAGGCAACACAATTTTGAGTAGTCAAAGTTAACATCCCCATTAATAGTATAATGTAGTTGTTCAAAGTACTAAGTGACATATTAGCGAAGCTGCTAATAAAATAATTAGCATATAATATTAAACAACAACCAAAGTCCCTCAGAGTCATATAGTGTCTCTGAAGGAATGGTTTGGTTTCAAATAAACTAAATACTTTTATTTGTACCTCCTGTAACATTTGCAAACTATGTTATTATATATAATTGTTATTATAATAACAATATTTCTGGCTTGGGGTTTAACTAAAATTATCCATAGAAGGGTAAATCTAACAACCGTGGCCATTGTAGCATGATGCTCTGAAATGACCTAACAGAGAAACAGACTAATGATACGTTCAAGTAGTATCTCTTTGGAGTTTAAGGATGTTAAACAAATATCCTATTATCCTTCAAATAAATATGCTGGCGAGGGCTTAATGTGGTTCCCTGGGGTTATTGAAAACATGTCCCTGACCCTAACTGAGACAAGCTGGCACCTGGGACCCTTTGCTGCAGTGCTTGCACCTGGACAAATGTCTCCTATCCTCGACCAACATAATACAAAGAAACTGTAAGGGACTAAAAATAACTGTGTACATGCACAGTTAGGGCAAAATATGGACAAGATACAAGAAGATCAAAAACCCAATTGTCACTTCTGAGGTGTCGGGAGCAAAAGTAGGGCCCCGGGAGCAGAAGCAGGATCCTATGCGTGATCCCTATACGCAGCAGCACGACTCTCACCCCATGTAAGGGACCAGCTCACCTCATCTCAGAGAGCCAGAAAGGGAAGCTCATGCTGCAGCACGAGTCCCAGTAAAGCCTTGCCTGAATTTCTCATCTGGCCTTTTACCAATTTCTACTGATTAAAGAACCCAAGAACCCTGGGTGGTAACATAATGAAGGGGAAAAGAAAAAGATAATGAAAATCAGTAATAGTGACTATTTTTCAGTCCAAAAAACTTCAATACATAGCTTATAAAATATCAGTACAATTAAGCTGCTGATCCTTTTTCAGGGCTGTCCTGGACAAACAAAAGTATCCTCAAACATATTTGGATGAGGGACTCCAATTCTCAAGAACTAAAGGGTACCACGAAAAGTGCCCCAAACCAAACCCAATCAGAACCAGAAACCAAAGAAACTCTGCTGGAAGACTGATAAATGGACAGTGGCAAAGCAGAGTGCACATGGATTCCATGCTGTGATGTCCACCAACAGAAGATGTATAACACCAAAAAATCCAAAGTTTATCAAACTATCAAGCTTTGGTGACCTCACCAACTATTCAGTATCTTGACTGTGGTGGTAGGCACATGCACCCATGACATAAAATTGTATAGAATTACACACAAACACACACATAAAACTGAGGAAAAGAGAATAAGATCAATGGATAGTATCAGTGACAATACCCTTGTTATGATTTTATGCGTTTGTAAAATGTTATCTTCAGGGGAAACAGGCAGAATATAAAAAGGATCTCTATTTTCTTTCTTATTAACTGCATGTGAATCTGTATTTATCTTAAAATTTCAAGTAAAAAATTCAGGATGAACAGATCTTCGGAATATTTAAGTAAGTTTACCATGGAAAGAATTTTTAGAAAAAATTTCATATTCAATGTATTCTAAATAATATTTTCTCCCTACTCCTAGCTTTAACAGTTTTTCTCCTAAGGGCATGTGACCAAGGGAAAAAATTCCACAAAGATCCATACATATAGAACATGAGCTTATGTGAAAACAAGAAACAACATAACACTTTTCTGATTAAAAAGAAGAAACAAATTATTCATAAAGTCAAATAAGTAATAAAAATTATATCCCACATTATAAATATTATCTATGTGCCAGGCATCAAATGGGATAAGGAAGACTGAAGAAGAGAAATAACTTAATTGGTCTTTCTTGGCACCAACATTTTGTTGAACTTTAGTCATAAATAGATGCATACGTCTTCCGTTACATGTGCTTAATTTGCTTCCTTATTCTACATCTTCATCTCAAAGTGTCTTGGTTTTGAAGGCAGACTTATTCTCTTAGATTTTTAAAAGCCCTTTGAGATGGAGAAAGATTTGATCTAGTGGTGTATTACTCTCATTTCATAAAAGTTGTAGCAAGCATGGCTTTTCTGAGAACTACCTTCATAGTCAAAATGTCTGTCACCTAGACAAGAAATGAGCAAATTACATTAACATACAGTTGTTAGCTTGACCTCCCCTTCCAGCTAAGAGACAGGAATGCTCAGAGTGAGCTCTTCCAAAACTCATGCCAGTTCATGCCCTTACCTACAACCTTTGGGGGGGGTGGGGGGGGGGGCTGGGGGAAGGAAAGGTCTTTAACACTAAAATGGAAAAAAAAAATCCTCATCCACTATAGCACTCAACTATTAGGTAAATACTACATACCTCTATGAGAAACAGGAAAATCAAAACCTAACTCAACAACTTGTATGAGGGTGTGATAAACACTGTGTCAATAGCTGAATTTTATTTTATCTAGAATGGTCATTACAAAACAAAAGAGGACAGGTTATAAATATCTTTCATATCATCACTAGAACAATGCCACCCACACAATAAATTTTCAGAGAGTAATCACTGTTAAAAATCTCAAACTGAGATTTAAACGACCGAGAATACATAATTATATAAACCTATTTCCAGTAGGCAAGGAAGATTTCCTTAATAAATAAAAATATTTTCAGGTTAAGTTATAAGTAATAAACCTGGCATTTTAGAACATGCACACTTATTACCACAATTTCACAGACACATGCCTCATGCAGGTTCCAGGGATTAGGACCTAGAGATTTGGGGGTCCATTATTCAGTCTACCACACTCTCCAATCAGAGTAGCTATGGTCCTAAGAGGGTGAGATAAACTCCCATTGTTTTCTCCTCTCTCTATTGTCCTATGGCTTGGCTCAGGACATAGGGATGGTCTTGCTAAGCATGTGGCACAGCAGGGTAATGAAAGCACCTGATAAGAGGACTAAAAATGGGAGCTCAGGGAAAGGAAAAGAACTATGGATATTGAGAGGAGGAAAGAGCTCAGGAAAGTTGCTTTTGAACTCCTGGGTTCATCTCCTAACTGCACATGCATGGATCTGACCCTAAACAACAGCATTACAAATTCAGGATAGATCAATGCCCAGGTTCCAGACTGGCCACTGGATGGTGCACATGTGGGACAGATCCAAACAGCACTGCAACGGCTGTAAAAACTTCACTGACACAAACAAAAGAAGACTGGGTGGAATTTGCAGCCTGAACCCATCAATATCCACGATCTAATAAAAACAAAAATACAGTAATCCCTCAGTATTCAGGGAGGACTGGTTACAGGACCCTGGCAGATACTAAAATCCATGCATGCTCAAGTCCCTTGTATAAAATGTAGTAGTTGCATATAACCTACGCAATTCTCTCCTACACTTTAAATCATCTCTATATTCCTTATAATACCTAATACAATGTGAATGCTAACTAAATAGTTGTAAATACTATATAAATAGTTGCCAGCCTGTGGAATTTTTTTTCCAACTATTTTTGACCTGCAGTTCAAAAGGGAACCTGGGGATACGGAGAACTAACTGTACCAACATCTCTGTAGGATTTAAAGAGACTCAGTATCTCATAACATAATACTAGAAGTGTCTAGACTATATTCCGAAATTACTCAGCATATAAAGAACCAGAAAGTCTCAATTTAATTAGAAAAATGCAATCAACAGGCATCAACTATTACCTACAACTATTACATGAGACTTCTCAAAAGACCCTGGAGCAACTACTATAAAAACGTCCAAAGAAATGAGATCAAACACTTTTGAATGGAAAGATGGAAAGTCTCAGCATAGAAACCAAATGGAAATTTTAGAACTGAAAATCACAACAACCAGAAAAAAAAGAAAAATCACTTCCCTAGACTGGAAGTCTAAATTGGAAATCTGGGAAAACAAGCTCCTCTTTTAAGAGTGACAACTTCTTGTGAAGACCAACTCTATTAGTCATTAATATCTCAGTGTTCATTATTTTAATCAGATGACTTTCTTCATAACTCTAGTATGACTAAGTGAAAGAGACATTGTATTTCAACTTTGTCACAACTTTAGTCACCTCTTTTTGACAAAGGGCCCATAGTTGGCACTCATTGACTACTGAATAAAGTTAATGAACAAAAATAAATAGTATCAAAATATAAGTCCTGAAGGGATGAAGAAAAAAATTAACTAAAATGTGACTACTAGGTACAAAGCAGACACACTGTTTTACAAGATATGTTTAATATATCTTGAGACTCCATGTGCTATTTCTTTAAAGTGAGATGGGTAGGTAGCTCTGTAGAACTCAACCGTGTTCATTTATGTGTTTAATAAGTATTAAACTACAAACCAAGAAAATGTATAAGTGATTTAAAATCCAATGGCATTTCATCTATGTTCTCTACATTAGTAAGTCTTCACAGAATGTTATTTATACAAAATTACGAGCTAAATAGATATTGTAAAAAATGAATTTTAAAAGGTAGAATTTCAGAAAAGGATCAAGAGTGGAAAACATCAAAATTAAATGACTTGAAAAAAGAAAAAAAAATTAAATGACTTGATGTTCAAAAAAGAGACAACAGTCCCTGGGTTCTAGACCTTAAGTTATATTTATAGAACCACCATATGAAATATATATTAAATTCTTTATATCAACATTAAATTTGATAAATGACTATTACTTTACATTTTAAAAACTATTTATTGCTGAAATACAGGAAACCTCAAATTCTTCCGTGCCCTGAAATGGCTTGAGCCAATTAAGCCAAACACAAATTTCCATATACATGTACATCACAGAATGTACAAACCTTTACTATACATTTCAGATCCACTAATATATTTAATCAGGATACTTGAACACTTGGATATTCTTTTCAAATATTCTGCTTTAAAAATTAAAAAGTTTACTCCAGGATACCACTATTCAGGGAACTGAAAATCTAAACCACAATGAGATACCACTTCATACCCACTAGGATGTTAATAACAATGTTGGCAAGGATGTAGATGAACTGGAACTCTCATACACCATTGGTGGTAATGTAAAATGGCACAGCCACTCTGGAGAACAGTCTGGCAGTTCCTCAAAAGGTTAAACACAGTTACCATAAGACCTGGAAATTACATCCATGGTATATACCCAAGAGAAATGAAAATAAATGTCCACACAAATACACATGAATATTCATAGCATCATTATTAGCCCAAAAGTGAAAATAACTCAAATATCTATCAACTGATTAATGAATAAACAAAATGTGATATATCCATACAATGGAATATTATTCACCAATAAAAGGAATGAAGTGATACATGCTGCAACATAGCATAATGTTTTCGAGAACAACTAAGTCAAAGAAGCCAGTCACAAAAGACCATATATGTGGTTCCACTTATAAGAAATGTCCAGAATAGGTAGATCTATAGAGATGGAAAGTAGACTAGTCTATTAGTTAGCTCACAGCTGGCAGAGGACAGGGTGAAAAGAATAGGGTTTCTTTTATGGGTGATAAAATTGATTGCAGTGATAGTTGCACAGCTCTGAACAACTAAAAGCCATTGACTGCGTACTTTAAATGGATGAATGGAATAGCATGTATTATATCCTAATAACTGTTAAGGAAAAAGCTGTTAGGAAAAAAAGAATACTACTATATTTCATTTAAAGCAAAGAACTGGTATACGCAGCAAAGTCAGTTTAACACACTTTCCCAAAGACTGCTCCTTTTTATTCCTAATCTAAAGGTTTCAAAATCAAATTAACTATCAGAAAGAGCGAAGATGGGAAAAATAGTTCAAAACAAATCTTAATGTGAGGTATTATATGCCAGTATAGCTTTCTGTATACATATCAAAATACCTTCATTGCTTCTGTCATTTGGAAAAATTATTTTTCAAAGCTGGAATACTATTAAAGTTGCCACTCATACACAAAATAACTTTAAACTATTTTGCCTAGTAGCAATTTTTATGAATAATACCAACTTAAACTGATTTTAAAATTATAAACTATTTAAAAAACTAAACTCTAACCAGAATCTGTAAAAAATGAAAACATGTTTTCAGAGATGCTAACTTGATTTTAAAAAGAGTATCTCAGCTTCTTTCACACAAAGCAAGAAAAAAAATAACAGTCCTTAAGCCTGATTTCTCCTTCCTCTGAGGTCAACTGCTTTGTACAGATGGAATTTTATATCCAGTGTATTCCCATTGTTGTTATTAATGGTAACTTTACAACATGCAAATGATGTGATTAAAATTCACCCTCAATTCACCTCTTATATTTTATCTTGATGTTCCACATTACTCCAACAGCAAATAAAGAAAACTCAATAATTAAGTCTTGCAACAGAGTTTTTTTTTATTCACAGATGGGACAAAGGTGGCCAAAAAGCATCAAAACTCATGGAATATTAGAGGATACAAAGAGAGCCTGATATAAATAGACAGACAGAAAGACAGACAGACAGACATTATATATAATATCTCTTTCTCTCTCTTACAACTATAATACTTAAGTAAGCTAAAAATACATTTAAAAGATCAGTGTAAAAAATTAACCACTGTCTCACAGAAAATTATATTAAAAAGTTGTTGGAAGAGATAGAATGATTTAGCCACAGGTATGAAAACTAAGCAGATGAAAAAATAAGGCAATATTTTATAATAACTATAAATGAAGTGTAATCTCTAAAAATTGTGAATCACTATGTTGAACACCTGAAACTTATAAAATACTGTAAATCAACTATAGTAAAAAAAAAATAAGACAACTGTTATAATTCTAGAAAAAAACAAAAAAATTGAGTAAGAAAGAAAACTAAATCATAGTATACCATGTTGCAGAGAATACTTACATAGTCATAATACTGTAAGTAACAAATACTGATTTAACCAAAAACTATGATATAATTGCATTGGGCAGATGTGGAGGGGAATGTTTAAGAATGCTAAATATCTTCTGTAATTGGAAAGCAAAGGATAAAATCTAAAATTAAGGAAGAAATATCAGTAAAAAACAGTATTTAGAAAATGGAGGTATATACAAAAAACTATTAGAAGGAAAGTGGTTGCCTCTGGAACTGGGATGAGATTGAGGTAGGTGGGGACAAAGATTCTTGTTTTTCACTCTCTCTGATTCTGCTTTAACTATGTACACATATCAGTTTGACAAAAATAATAATTTTAACACTGTTTTTGCAAAACAAGTAACTCGTTGCTGCTGGGGAGGGTCTCTAGACTAATGGGGGTAAAATGGAGAAGTCTTACTTTTCACTTAAAACTGCTGTAGTTTTAAATAACGTGCCATAAGTACACATTACCTATTTCTTTTAAATCACTTGATAAATAATAGTTCACAGGATTATAAAACATGAAATACAGAGCAATTAAGTACAAAACAGCACTAATTCTATTTAAATAACATAACTAAAATATTTATTGCATACATTTTAAAAAGGCAATTTTACTAAATAAAATTTACATCTTTATAGGAATAACTAGTCTCCACAACCTTGTCCAATCCATTTAAACATATTCCTGTTGCTACTTACCCTAGATCATAATACAGCTTGTAATGATATAGTTTGTGACAGAAACTGTTAGCTATCTACACAATATCCATTTTTCTCTTCTTCCTTAGTAAAAGAACCCCATTTTTTCCAAGATACGTATATACCTGTTCAAACTTACATACATTTTTTACATTTTCTAGAGGCTCTGGCAACTGGGGACAGCCAACGAGAAATAACTGAAAGTCAGTGGGAAAAGACTCATCAAATGGGACCTGGGTCCCTAATGACAAAGTGCAGCTGCCATTCAATTCCTAGCTTTGAGATTCTTTTACATGAAACAAAAACAAAACTAATACATTTAGTCACTGTGGGTTTTAGGTGGGAGAGAGTAGTGATGTGTTTCCCACTGATATATAGATCAATAATAAATCGAAGCCTGCATTTCAGACCATCTGCCCTTGCAACTTGATTTGGAGTCCATATTTGACACCATGGTTTATTTTCTCATTCTGTTGGGACTTAATACTTGTGGTTAGTCACATGGAATTCTTGGACCTCAGTATGAGATACTTTGTAAGATGCCTCTCTTTGAAATTCCCCTAGAAAATCATCAAAGAAAAGTTCATGCATAGCGTAGAGAATAGTCTTTAAGTCCTATATTCCCAAACAGCCTTACCAAGTTTCATGAAAATAAGTCTGGTTATTTTCACAGGATGTTCTAAGAGACAGAAATTAATTTTGTTTACATAAATTGCTATCCTGTCAACATTATTGTTAAAAAATAAATTGTTGAATTTATTGTTAAAGGGAAAATATTAAATACTATTTTCAGAAAAAAACTAAAACATGTTAGTTGCTCCATATTCTTAGTATATTTCATTAATATCTGCCTTACAATTCATTTTTTTTACATAAGAATTATCCTAGGCCTATGTCAGGTATATATATCCCACAGAAATGTTGACATTTTATGCCTGTCATGAACCTATGCCATAAAATGTTTAGATAAGTCAGAAAGTAAGTTACTAATACTCTTCCTAAATTTAGAGAATATAATACTCATTACTTCTCTCTCTTCCTCAAGTCCAAAAGCAAAAGAGCTTTGCCTAAACAAAATATCCAGAATACCTCTGTACTTTCTTATTTATATCTGACAGACTGTTGGACCAATAAGCTAATCCCAGGACTGACTGGACAAGCCAGACTATTACCACTGTCTTAGGTGACTTTCTGTTGCCACCACACCGGATAGCAAGTCCTGAGATTCAATCTGTACCCTCTTTTCTCATCTCTGAAGATACCTTGTCTGCTTAAGTCTATCCAAAGACACAACTACAAGAGAGATCAGAGCACAAACTACAGCGTCACTAGACATCAGTGAGGTAAATTATTGGTACACCCTCTCAATTAGCTTGTCATTGGCTTAACATAATTAAATAATTTCTTTGAAGTTCTGGGTTGCAACTTCCCTTCCACTCACTAGCTTCCTTCAGAGCAATTATTTGTCCCTTTCTTATAGCTGATCTATTCCTATCCCAAGGAAGAAACTGAATTCTCCTTAAACCCACTGATGCTTGAACAAAGAAGCCTGTTTAGGTTTCAGGTTCAACTACTAGGTTTCAAGTCAAAATTGTTCTCCTTGGAGTTAGCATCCCTGAGTTCTGCCTATGGAGATTGCCTGGCTAGCTTTTTCCTTTGCTGTTCCAACTTTAATTCATGATCCTAAGGTTGGATGCCTGGCCTCACACGTTTCCCTGTACCTATACATCTCTTGGAAGATAACTATCCTGGATGCTCTATGATTAATGATCTCATTCTGGAATCTCGTTGCTTTAACTTTTATTTTCTAGAAGCTTAATTTAACCTGCAAGTTTAAATCAGAAGAAAAAAGGCAGCCTAACCTGGCCCATCTCCTTCTTCCCTCCAATCCAGGCAGATTTCAAAGTCAAGAGTAGAGCATCACAATTTAACTGCACTTCAAACTCTTCTAATTATAGTCAATCTGGTCAAAAGTAAATAAGTAAACCTAATTACCTCCCCCCCACAAAAAGATCAAAAAAAATAAAGAAGAAAAAAATTTACAATTTCTATAGACAAACTCAGCAAAATTTTATCAGCTAAATTTTGGCAGAGATTTTTAACATTCTCAGTTATAAATTAAATCAACCTATTTTACCTTATAATACCAATTAAGGAATATGCTATTAGATAGAACTATCCTATCAAGACTGACTTGAACAGGATACCAATTATTTTTATTATCTACTATACCAGTCATGTCAGTAGCTCACTTAATACACCAGGGATTGAAAGTAAGTGATTATACATAAGTTATTTTCTATAAGAGTATTTTTTAGTGCCAGTATAGGTGAATAACTTCTTTGACATCTGGCGTATCACTTAGAACATTCATAATTTATGTAATATATTTGATGTAATGTTTTATAAGGAGATCACTAGTCCCATTATGCTTAATGACATGTCAGCTCTTCTACGATAAACTTTGTTTTCAACAGTTTATCAAACTGTTTAAAAACTGCTCTAGGATAAAACCTGGCAGTTAAGAACCATCAAGACAGTAATGTACATTTTTTAAATGTCCATATGTAATTTTGCAAGAAGAATGCTATATTCTGTGATTATCTTCACCTAACAGAGCCCTTGGAATCTTTTTCGTCCAGTCTTACAGAGAGAAATACTGAAAAACAATGAAATTTAAGAACTCGAACAGAAAGTCTTAAGATAAAGACTAGTGGATATTTTACAGATTCCAGTTACAGAGAAAGATTTTAAACCAGTATCCTGCTTCGTGTTCTCCTGTTAGCCATAATGCTAAGATTAGGATTTACTATAACAAATGAAAACTTTAGTTGCTTTTCTCTGGTTGATATAAACACATTATTTTAGTGTATTACAACAGTCAATGATTAACAGTATCAATAGCTAACAATCAATGACTAGCGCTGTCAAGAATGTTGTCACTCACGATGCTAGTAAATCCAACATAAAAGGATGTAAACAATAATACTGATCAACTAACAGCAAAACAAAACAAAAAAATCACAAATTATTATTCTGTGGTCAGGCAGTCTCCCTAAACCTAGACTATCTAATAAATGTATGTCCCTAGTCCCAAAGGGGCATCTAAATGCAGTATGAATAACGCAGCATACATTTACCACCACTAATGGAAAAATATCCTACTAATCAGCTGTTTGTTTTCACATGTTGAACACTGTCTGAAAACACTGTAGGTCCTATGATTGCTTTTGATTAAAATGTGCATTTTCCTCTAATTTGGAAAAGGTTATATGCTCAAAGATTGCAAAGTTAGCGAAGCTGATTTTAGGAACACAGATTCCTGGTCACTGTCCTGGTCATTCTTGGAATAGGATTTTGCAGAATATGCAATTACTTAAAAAACAAACAAACAAAAATTAATCAAAATACTAAGTTTATATTAGATGCCCAGAACTCTGAGGCACATTTTTAAAAAATCATAAAGCTTGCCCATCAAAAATGATAACTTAGTTGAGAGACAATATTTAAATGGACACAATAAATAAGCCATCATCTAATAAAATATTGTGCTACATATGCAGTACAGAGACAGGCTTTAATGTCTGTTAAGGGTTTAGGAATTGGAGGAAAAGTGTGGGCTAAAATTGCCAGAAGCAGATTTATGGAGGAAGGTGGAGTGGTATTTTCGTATGAGCCAGTCATCCAGAATTGAAATCAATCCTGGGATAGAGATTTAAGAGTTTCCAGTTGAAAGAAAGAGCTAATGAGTAGCCACTATAAATTCACCTGCCTACCATATTTTGTAAATGGTGAAAACCACTTTTAAGTGAATGTGAAAACAATAGGAAATGATTACAAATTAATACTACATGGCAATGTTTTCTTATTAGATATCTTTGGGTGAATAGGGATTAGGGAATGGGTGACACACTAAAGAAAATATAAACACTGAATTATTAAGAGTTAGTGGCCTTGGTTCAGAAAAGCCCAATTTCAAATATAACACATTTTTCCATTTACCTTGCTTGACCTTGTTTTCTTAATCCTCTCAAATTCCATTCATTTAATATTTTATTCAAATAATACATGATTATTATAAGCAAGATCAGGATTTCATCAAAATATTAATTACACTCATCTATCCTAGAAATAATGAGTCTAATAAAATCAATGCTTTGATTCTAAAAATTGTAAACTGCCATGAGTTCTTATTCCTCATCCAAAATAGCCTCTGTCTTGGAATTTATCACACCAAGTCTTCAGAGAAGGTAAAAAATGGGAGGTTAGTTCAATCCTAGATAAATCTCTCTTTTGCTTTAAAAATATATAGCTACTCTCTTCTAGAAAATAATTGAGAAATTTATGTTGCCTCCTTAATATGTTAAGGATTAAAGTTACTGTCTTTTTAGGTTTAGCATTCTTTTGCACTAAGATTCCAAAAACACCTTTTCTTGCTCTTGAAAGATATTGTTATTACTTCTACTGTAAATAAAAGCTCTGATTAACTAGAGAATAAAGTTTAAAGTTTCCATCCACAATTGGCAGCTTATACTGGTTCTATGGCTCTTCTTAGAGAGGTATCGATGTTAAAATAATGCTACTGCCTCAAAAATATTAATTTCAGAATCTCATCATGAGTAGGTGGCCCACTTCACCCAGATTTAAGGCCCAAGCTCTCTGTAGGATTTTAAGAAAGATCTCACAAGGCCATATACAGTAGAAAGGTTACTTCCTTTGATTTGCAACTAATCACTTTGTTTATAAATCCCATCATTTGACTTGATTTCCCTGCAACTAAAGAATATAGATCTCCCATTCTATGAGTCTACCTACGCACTAAAACTAAATTCAAACTTCAAAACTATCTGCCCAGATCTATACTTCCATTTTATTTAAAATGCACCATTTCTCCTTCAGCAAATAACTCCGTACTCTGCAAGGATGAAATATGCTCATAAATTCTCTCCCTTTCCCAAATACACACAAAAGCTGGTGAAATCTGTCTACTGACTTGCTTGTCTTGGAGGGGTGCCTGAAATGTGCCATAAGCTCATTTTATTTGAATGCTGAAACTGTTTCAGAACTGAGCTTAATGGGGTTCACCCATCCTTTGAAATTATTGTATGAAAAACTATAAAGATTTACTTTTGTAAGAAAACACCAGAGATTAATTAAAGACAGAAGGACTCAGTTACTTATAATACTTTAAAACTTACATAGTATGTTATATGTATTAATCAATATTTACTTGCTAATAATACTCCTTTCTCATTTATTTTATTTTTCCAGTAGAAGTGTGTGTGCCTGTGTGTGTGTGTGTGTGTGTGTGTGTGTGTGTGTGTGTGTGTAGTCAGTTTACAATGTTGCGTCAATTTCTGGTGTACAGCCTCCTTCTCACTTAAAATAAGCCAACTCAATGAATAACAGGGCAAAAGAAGTTCACCATTATTACTAAAAGCATTTATAAATTTTCTATTTGTGTTTAATACTGTTCTAGAGTTTACATAAAAGTGTTAACTACAATGAAACTGAAATTTGAAACTATCATTGTGGATTTTACAATTTAAAATTAAGATCATTCTTGCAAAATAATTACTTTAATTATTCAAGCCAGTAATGACTCTTAACAAATAGTCCAAAGGACAGAGACTCTTGAAACAATTTTGAGTGAAATGAAATTTATGAAATAGTCACATAAAACTGATGCTGCAGGGAGTTCCACTTCCACCTTAGATGTAGAAAGCCTGAAAGAGTGTCGCTCCTAACCTAAGAACAAGAAAAAGCAATTGAACTATCATATTACACTTCTCGATCCTATCAGAGAGCTGAGATAATAGGGCAACCTGTGTCTGACATTCCAAGAAAGACAGGTTCCTCCAAAACAACAGTAGGAAGATGCAGCTATTATGCACGTGAGTAAGAAAAAAAATCAGCTAAAATTTTAACAAAGTGTCACTAATCTATTTCCTGTCTCCATAGATTGGGTTATCATTGCCATTACATACAAATGGAACCAAAAAATATGTGGTCTTTTGTGTTTGGCTTCTTTGACTTGGAATGTTTTGAAGGTTTATCCATGCACATATCAGAAAAGTTAATTCCTTTTTTATTAACGATATTCCATTGTATGGATGTACCATATTTTGTTCTGTTGATGGACTTTTGACCTGTACTCTGAAAATTACAAAACATCACTGAAAGAAGTCAAAAATTGAAATAAATGGGAAAAGGGGTGGGAAGGGATAAATTGGGAGTTGGAGATTTACAAGTATTAACTACTATATACAAAATAAATAAAAAAAGAATTTCTGTATAGCATAGGAAACTATATTCAATATCCTATAGTAACCTATAATGAAAAAGAATGTGAAAACAAAAATATGTATGACTGCAACACTATGCTGGACACCAGAAATGACACATTGTAACTGACTGTACTTCAGTTAGATAGATAGATAGATAGATAGATAGATAGATAGATAGATAGGAAGAAAGAAACAAACAAACAAACAAAGGCATTCTAATTTTGTGAATTGGAAGACTTAAATATTGTTAAAATGGCAATACTCCCAAATCAATCTACTAATTCAATATGATCCTTATCAAAACCTCAGCTGCCTCTCTTGCAGAAATTGAAAAGCTGATCCTAAAATTCATACGTAAATGCAAGGGACCCAGAATAGACACATAACTTGAAAAAGAAAGCTGGAGAAATGACACTTCATGATTTCAAAACTTATTACAAAACAAGAGTAATCAAAACAATGTGATTCTGATACAAGGACAGACACAGAAATCAACAGAACAGAATTGAGAACCTAGAAATAAAACCTTATGCTTATGGTCAATCAATTGACTTTTAACAAGAGTGAGAAGACAATTCAATGGGAAAGAATAATCTTTTCAACAAACAGGGATAGGACTGCAGAGAACTAACCTAACTCCATGTTGAATCTGTTCCTTTAGCTCTAACCTTTGTGCTCTGCTGCCTGTGCTTAGTCATGCTGGCTCTGCACCTTTTGTAAAAGAATGCTGCCTATAGCCCTAAATATACAGGACAGCCCATTCTCAAGACTCTGACCTTTAAAGGTATAACACTTTTCCACTCATATAGAGATAAAAAGACAGAATAACATTTGTCTTGTTGGAGGTTTATAGGAACATTGTGACCAGATTTATGTGGAAAGCTGCAAGAACAAAGGGTTCTGACACCAAGAAGTCTGTAACAACAAGCCACACCTCTTCCCCTTCTAGTACTAAAGAAGCCTGAATTCTAACTCAGGATCTTTAGGACACCAGTCCACCATCTTCTTGGTCTCCTGGCTTTCCAAACAAAGGCTCTATTCCTTGCCCCAACAACTCATCTCTCAATTTACTGGGTCTGTCATGCAGAGAGCAGTATGAGCTTGGACTCAGTAATAGGACAGCTGGAGAACTATTTCCAAAAGAATAAAGTTGGACTCATCACACCATACAGAAAAACTAGCACAAAATGGGTGGCATTCAAATGTAAGAGCTAAAATTCTTAGAGGGAAATTTGTGACCTTGGGTTAGACAAAGGTTTCCTAAACACAACACCAGAAGCACAAGCAATAAAAGGGAAAACAGGTAAACTGGACTTTATCAAAATTTTAAAGTTTTGTGTTTCACCATCAAGAGAGTAAAAAGATAGCTAAAGAATGGGAGAATATACTCGCAAATCATGTATCTTGTAAGCGGCTTGTATCTAGAACATATAAAGAACTCTTACAACTCAAGAATAAAAAGACAAACAACTCAGTTAAAAAATGGACAAGAAACTGAATGGTTATCCGTTCACAGGTGTGCAGACATACACATGTAAATCTTTATACATGATCCAAAGAGATAAGTATATTCTGACCTAAGTTTTCTTAGCACTATGAATTACTCTGAGTCTGACAGTTTTGGCTTTAAGGAAGAGGCTGAGGGGAAAGAAAGGCTGAAGTTAGTATATATTTGAATTTGGAAGCATCCTGTATTAATTACTATGGATTCAGTTTAAACCCCTTTCTCTAATTGGCAACTTAGATTATCTCATTAAATTGCTAGGTATATCCTAAAATGAAAAATTCTAAATTCCAAATTTTATATTATATTAGTATTTAAGACAAATTGATTAAAAGAAAATGGGAAGATAAATTCATACTGAAAAAGACAACCCAATAAATAGTATCAGGAAAAAAATAATCTTGTCATAAATCCAAAATAATGGCAGAACAAGAAAGTACATAATTTTACACAAGAATACATATACCAGAATTAATGCGTCATATACTCCCACCAAAAAAAAGATTAAAACACACCAAAAAAGCAATAAATTTACTTTCTATATTATGTAAACCACAAAGTTCAAAAGCATACAGAACAGGTTAGAAACACTGTCACTAACTAGAAATGGTGAATTAAGGTTTTATGTAATACACCAAGCTTAAAGTTCTTGTAATTTTTGCCATTTTATTAATTTTATTCTCATTTCACCTTTAGAATGACATAACACATACCTGTGTATATACCTATAAAACAGTGAAATTCATGTTAGAAAGGGGATATTTATATCAGTTTAGGTCATTTTATCTCCACCAAAAAATTTTAGTAGAATTCAAATAAGCCTTCACAAGTTCTAATAAGCTAGTGTTTCATATACGATACTTAATTTTACAGAATTAATTAGGTTTTACAATATGGGGAGGTTTTTAAACACAAAACTTATTAAAAAAAAAAAATACTCCCAACATAAAAATTCTATGTCAGAGTGACAAAGTCTGCAAGACTAAGAAGCCAGCCATATACATGGTCCCATGATTATAATCATGGCTGTTAGAGTTCAGTGCATAAGAAGGAGAATTGCAACTCTACAATACTCCCATTTGGCCTCCAAGAACACAGCCATATTGACATCTAAAACAAGATCTGTTCACCTACTCAGCAGGAAAAGTAACTGGAGGGAAGATTAAATCTGTCAAGACCAGGAGAGCCCTCAAGAATTCAAGCTGGTGGATAACTACCTCAAAGGAAAACCTAGAACGTAAAGATTACCTCAGCAACTTTCGGAGGCACTCCATCCCCAAGCACTTCCCTGATGAAGCA
The DNA here is from genome assembly GCF_009834535.1 of Camelus ferus. NCBI lineage: Eukaryota > Metazoa > Chordata > Mammalia > Artiodactyla > Camelidae > Camelus > Camelus ferus. The sequence continues at coordinate 3,415,826 of NC_045711.1, forward strand.
GTGCTGGCCCATGTAATACGAGAGTCCGCAGGTCCTCTTGAAGGCATCTTTCAGTCGTTTCAGCTCTACATCTGTAACTGCAATTCAGAAATAGGAGACGGGTAAGACACTGGAGGAGAAAAATCATCTCTCAAAATCTTTACATTTTTTTTAACCCAGTTCCTAATAAAAACTGGCAAATATTACCTCTCTTTCCAAGTAAATAAAACAAACCCAAAGATATTGCCGTAATTCTCTATTTTCAAATCTAACCTAGAAAATAAATATGAAAATTCTTGACTCACTATCTTCAAATGACAGAACATTAATTTATGGATACAAATTTTAGGCAAGGGCAAGGAAGAGGTAACAAGTATTTCACATTAGCGGGTAAGCTAAATGGCATTAGACTTTGGCATTAATATGTTTTTAGCAACAATTAACTCATTTCATCCAGGATAAAAATTGTATTATTTGTACTCTCTGAGCATGTATCTATGTATGTAGAAGACAGCCCTCAAGTTTAGGGTAGATTGCATCATCATCTACAAAGAAAGTAACCTATAAATAAACAGATGATTCTAATAACCTATAATTTTTAGATACCCACTATCAAAAAATTACTAAGCCATTACTTTATATTTTTGGCATTGAAGACTTTTTTTTCCACTAAATAAAACAATCTCTGCCTACAAGGACAGAAAAAGTAAATATTCTTTAGTATTATGGGGTCAGTAAAATGGTCACAACAGAGGCACAGAAATGGTACCTTTAGCCCATGCCAGAAGATAAGACTTCTGTACAAAAAAGATGATTACATAAAATTTTAAAGGCTAACCCAAGCCAAAGGGACAAGGGCATGCCAGGCAGAGATAATAGTTTATTTCAAAGTACAATGATGTACCAAGCGTATGGAGACTTGTATGTCACTGGGACAAAATGAACAAAGCAAGGAGCAGGAAACGATAAACCTAAGGCAGTCACTGATCAAGTAATAGAGGTTCTATTCTGTCATAATAAGGAAGAGATTCAGTCAGATACAATTCAAATAAAAACTACAGGCAGATAGGAAAACAGACAGATAAAATTCAGATAGTTAATCAGTTTTGCAGAGAAAGGAACCAACCTGGAAGCAAAAAGTAGACTGGTATGAGAAGAAGAAAAGAAGGAGCTAAATCTGGGAAATACTAGAAGGAAAATTTGGTAGAACCTGAAGCTTGACTAAAAGTAGAAGCAATCTAGAATAACACTCAGGATTCCATCCTGGGAAACCTGAAGGATGGTATTAGCATGTAGAAAGGGAAAGTAAGAAAAAGAGTAAGTGAGGAAGAAAAAATAATAAATTCTGGTAAGGACGTATTGAATATGATGAACCTTGGGGAGAGTCATTGGGTTTTGAGTGTAAAGCTTAGGAGGGCATTGATGAAAGGCATCAGCATACAGGTGGCAATTAAAGTCACGAATGAATAAAAAGCACAATGACACAGAGACACAACTGAAAGAAACCAATGCTCACAGTACCTGCAGAGAAAGAAAGAAAAAAGAAAACCCTAAAGAAGACTGACGAGGAATAGTTAGAACAGGAAAAACCACACAGCGTAGTCTCCAAAGGACAGGAAGAAGGGGCTGGTCTACAGTCGCAAGTAAGGCAGAAAGGGCCAGCAAGATAAAGACTGAAGAGGGCCTGGCGCACAGATTATCACCCAATAAAAGTCTGTGGCAGGGAGGGAAAGTTCATGGGTTCAACAACCTGTAAGGCAATGATAAAACATAAGTAAGAAGTAGTACTTGAATAAGTAGCTAGAAAAAAGAATGAATACTAGATGCTTAATTCATTAAAAATTGAACTCATAACATTAACCCCAATTAACTGATTTTTTTTCCTTTTTAGAATGCAAAAGTAAAAAACAGAACAAAGCCTTGTTTCATATATTACAGTAACAGAGAAGAAATTAGTTCAGGTACTGGAGTATCTATTTCTTTAAGATGCATAATTTTCATCAATGGCTTTACTAACAAATAAGGATGCTCATAGTCTAGTGGAGGAGACAAGAGAAATCAATCATTGTGATATAAAATGATAATCTCATACACTGTTGGTTACAGATATTTGAAGGACTGTTCAGTAATATGTTAAAAAAATAGCAACTTGACTAGTGAATTTATTCATTTATAACATGAGAAAATATAAATTTTTTAAAGCATTTTAAAAGCAGGCATCCATCAGCAGAGGACAGATTGAATAAGTTATTATACATGCACAAAATAGACTATCATACACTGAAATATTGCCAGAGATCTTTACTGAAAATAAACAGTATTTTTATTCAAAATAATCAGTACAACAATTAGTTCATCTGTGGACAAGAAATACATAAAAGTGTTCATTATACAAGTAAAACTTTGAAAACTCAAAAAATAAAAATTTAGACAAGATGGAAAATAAAACAGAATCAAGCCTAGTAAAATTTTAAGGTAGGAAAATATATTATTAATGCAGTTATTTTAGTTTTAGAAAGAAAAACAATTTCAGTAGAAAAGAAAACTGAACACGTTTTTTTTTTTTCTGTCTCTCTAGAGACTTCACTAAAATTACAGCAAGAATAAAAAAATATATAAACTCATGAGGACAAAGGGAATAGGAGAAGAAATAACTGAGGACTTAAGAGGCAGTCATTTTTTCTGGTCAACATTAGTGTCTGGAGGAGTGGTGACTGACCTAAGCAGACAAAAGAAAATTAAAACCTAAGCACTAGCAGCTGAGAAACGTGAACAAGAAAGTAAACTAATTTACTCTGTCCAGAGCACCCAAAAAAAGGCTCAGGAATTCACTGTATCAATTACCAGCAAGGGTGGGGGGAGTAGGATTGAAGAGACATTGGTTGAAAGTCTATGTGAAGAGTGCTTAGACTCTTGAGTCCACAGTAGCACAATGCAGTCAGGCACCAACCTACCAACTGCCCACATAACCAACACTTGTAAATGTAGATATATATCAAAAACCAGAGGTACATTCTCTGGAGAAAGCGAGCTAGAAAGGCTCCATACACGGTAACACCAGATTTAGCTGAGAGCTACAGGAAGGACAACGAGGTATGAAAAAGGTGAAGACGGCGTGAGTATTTGCATCTAGCTGAACTTTGTTGCCCTACTTGGACATATATATCACCTGGGCAGAATAAATGAGGATTCTTCTCTAAACAAAGCAAATGATCCTAGAATAAAGACCTACTGTTACTGACATGGGGTGAGGGGAGCGTCTCCATTCCATGTTTAGAAATGGTTGGGTTCCAAACTAATTACCCAACAGGAAAATCCACAAGTCAACAAATGATATATTCAAACATGTGAGTCTTCCAATCAATCTTTTAATGTATCACTTTTTAAAAGGCAGTTTGGCAGTTATTAAAACTATTCTGCAAAAAAAATGAAGAAACTACCAATTCATGCAACAACATAAATGAATCTCAAAAACCATGCTGAGTAAAAGAAGCCAGACATAAAAGAACATATATCATATGACCACATTATATGAAAGTCTTAAAGAGGCAAAACTAGCTATGGTGACAAAGACAGTGGTTGACAGGCGGTGGAGTGGGGAGAACTGGCTAGAACTGTAGAGAACAGACACTGCAAAGAGACGAGGAGGGAACTCTTCTGAGGTGATGGAAATGTTTTATACATTTGACTGGGGTGGTGGCTACATAAATGAATACATTCATCAAAAGTTATTAAACTGTATACCTAAAATTTGAGCATTTTATATGTAAATTATGTATCAATAGAGTAGACCTTAAAAAAATGAATGGTCAAGGAACACCAAATATTGAGGAAGACTCCAACAAGAAAGGCACCAAAACAAACCAACAGGGGAACAAGGATGAACAGAAATAATGAAGAAAGAAGAAAAAATATTAAAACCTCCAAATATTCTTGGAGAAGGATAAAAAGAAAATTACATCTAAATAAGAACAGAGTACTATAAAAATATAACAAGGAGAAAGTAGAAACAATATCTTGTACCTTTTCCTAGCAAGCTACAGGAGAATGTCCTACAACACAATGAGGGGGTAAACAAAGGAAAGAAAAGGGATCCAGGAAACACTGAGTGCTGCATCAGAGAGGTACAGGGAATTTCCAGGATGATCATGATACAATATTCCAGGAGGACAGCTATGCAGTAAGCCTAGAGAACAAGACCAGATTAGAAATGAAGGACTTCAGAATAAAAAAAGGAAAGCACAACAGTAAACTAATACGTCTGACCACAATGGGAACAGCTTAAAGAGGTATTTCACCTTCAAAAAATAAATGTCAAGGACTGGTTTTACTTTAGGTTTTTCTTAATCTAAGGAAGTGTAGAAATGTTTCAAGTACATCTACAACACTGTCATGAGAGTTCAACCAACCAGAATCTTACTGAAAACCACAGAAACAGAATTAAAATTTTTCCTCAAACAGGAAGTAAACGTGAACAAAAGACCAAGGAACACTCAAGGCAAAGAACAAAGGGAGAAAGTTTTCTTTTCTCACATCAAAACAGATTTTCAAGGGAATTTAACACAAATCTCTCCCAACAAAAAGCCGTGGTGATTTCAAGACATCTCAGTTTTTTAAATATTCAAGTATAATTAGCAACTCACGATCAAATACCAAGATCTGGTAAGAAAAAGTACTTGATAATCAATGATCATATTACAAAAGTAAAAGCGATTACACAGAAAGGGCAGATAGTGAAACAGATAAAATAAAGATTATGGTGATCACCAGTGAAAAAGAATTCTTCCAGTAAGATCCTGTTGAAATACAACCAATCAGTCAATCATCAGTTAATTCATTAAAGGCTACTAGATCCTTTACTTATGCCCAAACTCTGTGCTAGGCCATGAGGAACACAAAAAAAGTAAGACACCCAACTTCTGCCTTCAAGGAACTCACAGCAAAGAGACAGACTCGTGAATAAACAGTAACAACATAGTAAATATAAAAGACATAGTTGTGCAAAAAGGAAGACACCTTAAAAGGAGGGATCGAATGCTCTAGAACTACATTACTAAGCACAACTTTGAGCAAAACAGCTAGCTGCACCTAGTGATTATTTGCATATATACTCTCTGTAAAGGTCTCACTGTGAATTCTTACATTTGATCACTGATAGCATGACATTCTCAAGATCTATTTCACCTATAATAAACCTAATATAGCAACTTATCAACATAAACAACCTAATCACCAGTTATAATGTTTTTAAGAGAAAACTGTAGCCTTCTGAGCTAAGTACGACTTACAGGTTACATCAGCTGATAAAACTGCGACTAACATGGCTGGGTGTGAGTTAACTGTAACCTGAAGGAGAGCAGATAACTTTAGGAATTCCCCATGTGACTTAAGGCCCTCAACCTCCTCATCTGGATGGAAGAATGAACAGCCCTCAGACACAGACAATGGTGCTAGCCATGAATTTGTGCTTCCTGGACACCCTCTCATCCAAGACTTTCCCATCCTCTCTCATCACTTGGTTTTCTGAGCACAGTGAAGGCAACTGTGTACCCTGGTGAACTAAGGGAGGACACTGAATTCACTCCAGGCAGCCTATGTCCTGCTGAAGGACTACATAATCAGGGCAGTGGGCGCTGACCTGTGCTTCTTTAGTACTCTCCACTATTTCTGAACCACATTCCATCTGAGCCTTTATCTCACTATCAATAAATATTGGCCAAATAAATAAAAATACATGTGTAATTCCAACTGAAAAAGCCAGAAACATAAGGCATCTCCCTTACACCTGACTATTCTCAGACCTGACATTGGGAAGAAAAGCTGTATGAATAAAAATATTCTGTAGCTCCTTTGCTCTGGAACACAAATTCAAGCATAAAAGGAATTACTGGAGTTAGTAAAGACTGATGATGCAAAGTTCAAAAATGGAATACAGGGACCAGGAGGGTAATATAAATGATGAAGTGGGCCAGGTGGGGCCTGTGGAACCTGAGAGTATATATCCCATTTCCCATCTGCAGCATGAAGCTGCTACAAAGTTCAAGGTATTTGCTGCAAAGTGGCAATGAGGAAACCAAGAATATACATTTTTTCCTAAAATAGCTCTACCTAAAAATTGTTAGTCGCAAATTTTTTTTTTATTGTAAACAACAGGCAGTCTTAATATGGCCCGCTATCTGCCAAGTTTGGCAACCTCTGGCTGAATGGTTAAAGGTACAAACAAAACATATGTATGCTTCAAATCCAACATTGCCACTTACTAATATGTATTTTATATATGTATAAAAAACATATATGTATATAATGGTTTAACAAACACAGGGAAATAATGGATGCCTAATAATGATAGTCTGGGAGGAGAGGGTTTCTAGCAATAGTGAGGATGTCCCCTGTTCACTTTCCATTCCTAACTCTGGAGGAAAGTTGTGAAAATAAGGACTGGAGAAAGGAGGTAAAAGTCAAACAAACAAAAACAAGTTTTTCTGCCCCCATCCTCTTTCCTCCTTACAGACTAATATCATCCCAGCAGACCCAGCTGCCACCTAACACTGGAACGAAGGGAAGGAAAAGAGAGAGAGTGAGCAGAAGGGGAAGAGAAATACCAAGAGGAAGGCAATTTCTGCAGGTATGACAGACAAGCAAGTATTGCCATTAATTGTAAAGACCATACCCAAGTCAACATACAAGTCATCCCTCGGTATCCTCAGAGGACTGGTGCCAGGACACCCTCCCACCTTCCCATCCAGGATACCAAAATCCACAGATGCTCAAGTCCCTTATATAAAATGGTGTAGTATCTACATATAACCTACAAAAGTCCTCCTGTATACTTCAGATCATCTCCATACTCCTTATAATACCTAATACAGTGTAAATGCTATATAAATAGTTGTCTGTGCCTAGCAGGCATGGCAAATTGAAGCTTTGCTTTTTGGAACTTTCTGGAATTTTCCCCCCAAATATTTTCAACCCACAGTTGGTTGAAACCACAGACGCGGACCCTGTTGACATGGACGGCCAACTGTGTTACATTTGAGCACGAGTGCTGTCCTACTCAAAGCCAGGCGAGTCACATAACTATGACTATTCATAAACACTTAAAGAGGACATTAACATTCCGTAAAATTATAAACAAAATAAAACCTTTGTAAAACAAATTTTGCTATCAATATCACATAAAAGAAGCAAGACAGGAGCCATGTGATCTTAATAGGTCAACCTGGTAATTTTGCTGCAGGCACTGGCTATACAGGTTGGGCTAAATGATATTCACTGAGAACATGGGCACATTCATTTGCTATTATTTATTATACTTATCTATAAAGGATCTCAATTATAGTTGAACTAAAGCCACATTTTATAAAGTCTACTTTGTACCAGATTAAAGAACGGAGTTTATATTCTACTTAACCCATAGATCGAGCACAAGACTTGTTTAAACATTCATTAAATCCAAGACTTCTCTAGACAGCATTTTTAAACTTATTTTTAAAAATACAGACAAGAGCAGAAAAACCTTTCACAGTTGTTTGTCTAGCAGTTTCTAGTTATACGGTAATCCAAGCTTATTCTGAACGGCCCTTACAACTACATGAAATATCATGAAAACTGAAAAGAACTATATAGTCACTTAATTATATACGGGTATCTCCCACTTTTTTAAAGTTCACTTTATGTCACTTTGCTTTTATGAGAAATCCACTTTAGCACCTGCTTTTCCCAACTGAACAAAATCCAAAGAGGATTTCCATTTTTACGAAAAGAAAGTGAAAATAGCTTTCAGCATTTGCTTTGCAGACATCTGTCTATTACAGAGACGTAATGCACTCCAAGCAGCAAGAGTGGCACCGCCAAGCTCCTTCCCCAGGAGCTACAACAGCATCTCAGCATCAAACCGCCATAGCTCTGAACCGTGTCTGACTACCTGTGCTTTATCTCAATTTATTTTGTACATTGCTAGCATGATGTGTCCTCGGGTAACTGTCTCTTCACTTTATGCCATTTCAGCTCACAAAAAATTTCATAGGAATGCTCTACTTTCAGATAGTGGGGGAAACCCGTATGTAATAATAGGCAGTAGTGTGTTGGGTGCTATGGGGGGTTACAAAAACAAACTATGGCCCTTGGATTTAAAAGCTTAAAAACTGTCAACAAATATTTGAGTGTTCATTACAGGCCAGGCAGTCACTGTGTTTTATCTTCATTCCTTTAGTTCTTAATCCTGAAATCACCTGAGGATCATTTAAAGAAGTCTGATGCCCAGGCTCCATCTCAAACCAATAAATCAGAGTCTCTGGAAGTAGTACCTAGAGATTCAAATGTTTGCTAAATAAATGAATACATAAGTAACATGCTAATAACACAAAAGTATTATGTAATAAATGGCTTAAGGGGTATAAACAAATGCTATCAGAGTACAGAAAAAAAGATAACGGGAAGAATCAAAAGTTTCATGAAAGGGGGGCAGTTCTCATGCTAGAAAATCAAGAATGAGTACAAGACAGGGAGACATGAACATGTCAAGTATCAGAAAGGGAATGAGCAATGGCACAGAGGTCAGAAGATGTTAGGGAATTTAGAGGACAGTTTGAGAGGCTGGAATGTAAAATGTAGGGATTACAAGAGAGAAAAGTATGGAAAGAGAAGTGGAAGGAATATCTAGGGTAATACATGTTAATGAGTTTTTACTTTTTCAGGAGTTATTCTGGTGAGAGTGTGAAAGAAGTAATAATAAGGTGTAAGATTTTTAAATTGGGAATGAAAATCTGGAAGCTAATGAAAAACTAAATCTGATCTAAGACAACTATTAAGTGCTCAGTGTTCATATAAACACATGGTCCACACTGAAAAAGTTTACAACTTGAAAAAGAAAGCCAGAGAAACATACATGAGCCCTCATACAAACCCACACCTCATTTAATTTCATTTTCTGATATAACAGAGAAGAAAAAAGAAGGGCCACTGGCCTTGGTTTGAACTCTCCAGCATTATGGAAAAATATTTACCAAAATGCCCAGCATCTGCTTCCTGGATGCAGAAAACAAAGAGAATGAGACTGAGGAAAGGAAGGCAAATAGAATAAGAAAGTTAACAAAGCAAAAACAGAAAGATTAGAGAAAAAATATTAGACAAAGAGGCAAAGGAAATCAACATACATTTCACCAGTATTCCAAATTTTAGAAGCTGAAATAACAAGACTGTCACTTTTACTGTGTCATAAACCTGCCCAGATTCAAAAGGAGCAAACCACAGGTTCCACATCTCATGGGAGAAGTAAGCGTCAAAGTCACATTGTAAGCACCTTGTGGGACGGGAGATATCGTCATAACTATCTTTTGAAAATATAATCTACCATATATATACAAGAATACTACATATTACATTTGTACTGGGTTTCCTTTTTCCTGTAGGCACCTGAAGAATTCTACATCTTATTCTACTCTTAAATATTTACAAATCTCTGCAAGGTAAGTTAGATGTGTAACTTTCTCCAGTAGTGTAAGTACTGGAGAAAACGGTACTTCAGCAAAAAGTGTTACTAAGAACTTGGTCCTAAAACTGTTAATCATGCAACTCTCCTTCAGGAATACTAAACTACTATAGAGGATTACCTCTAGCCAAAGAGAGTTAAACTAAAGATTTAAACTTTCAACCTAACATCTTAGAAAAGATACAGGATCAACACGGAGAAGACAAAGAATAAAACCACGTGACCCGCTACTTCACTGAGAGAGATCAAAACCCCATCTGTAGTATATTTAAGCGCACCAATTCACAAACTGGGAGTAACCTAGCCTTAGAGAAAAAAAAGAGGAGAGGCAACTGATCAACTTCTTCACTAAGAACTTCAGTAACTAAGATCTAGCAAAAGAAGAGCAAAAAAAAGAAGGAAAAAAAAAGGAAAAGAAAAAGAAAAAGAAAAAGGAAATATATTCCAAAGCAAAAGGATAAAAAAAAAGTTATGTTAGCTTTAATCTGTGATCTGAGGTTCTAGGTCTAGCTAGAGCCCTTCTTCCTGAAAGTTTAAATGAAAATTTTCTCTTTTCCCATAGTCAACTTGGATAATGAAGTACAACTTATCAAGGCAATGGATACACTGTCCCTGAGGGGAAAAAAATCAAAGATGAAACAGAGCTAGTTAGTTATAACTGTTTTGTCATAGTTTTTTTTTAAAGGGGAGGAGGAGGCATAATCTGCAAAAAAAAAAAAAAATCCATTTACAAAAATTCATTTACAATGCAGAGCTATCAGGCCTAATTCTGTTTAACTCTGTTTTACACAATAAGCATGTTCAAATCATTCAGCCAGGGATTTCAGAACTTTCTCTAATTCCATCATTTTAATGCTATAGTCCATAAACCCTACATATTCATTACCTGCAGTAGAGGCAGTTCCTAACTGCATGTGGCCTACAAGAATAACATGCCACCTAGCTGTTTTTCAATTGTACTGTTAGCTGATTTTTTTTCAACAATCATTTATTAAATTGTCTACTATGTGTCAGGCACAGTCAAGATGAGTAAGACATAGTCCCTGCATTCTCATACTTCAAAATTTAGTAGGGAAGAAAGACACACAACCAAACTAACTGCAGTGCCAAAAAGGAAATGTTAAAGTGGAAATATTAAAACAGACTCCCAAAGGGAGTCATTAATTTTGTCTGAGTTGGTAATTAAGAAAGGCTTCCACGAGGTGTTGATCCTTAAAGAATAGGGATTCACCTGGCAAGAAAAGGGCAGAAGAGTAATCCCTGCAAGGAAAACATATATGAAAGAATAAAGAGGCATGGATAATCAGGGAACTGCAGGTTGCTTGATATAAATGAAGTACTGGGTGCAAGAAGCAGAGCTGTAGGAAATGAGGCTGGAATGACAACTGGAATGATAAACAGAACCCTTTTTTCAACGTGATAATATTCCCAGCTAAAAGACTATACTTTCCAGCTTCCCTTGCAATGGAACTAGAAATGGCAAATGAAATGTAATAGGTATTACTAGGGAGGACCCCTAAAAAGACTCCTTAAAAGCCCCAGATAGCTAGCAATGTCCTTTTGCTATTATCTCTTCTTCCCACCTGATCTTGGACTTTCCAGCTTCCATAAGTATTTATAATACCAATAACAAATAGGCTAACTCCTTCTCCCCAATTTAGATAGAAAATCTATTTAAATGGTTTTTGCAGGGTCAGTGGAAAAGATTAGAACTCACTGTCTTCGAAAGGAAAATAAAAATATGTACTTTAATGATCATACCAAAAAACAAACAAAAACACCTCCATATAAAAGAAAGAACAGCACAGTGCTCATCTCTAAACTCTTATAATTTTTTCATGTCTATACTAGTAGTATCAACCTTCTTCTGCAATGACACAGGATGGATGTTTTCATTTCCATGTGCCTTCCCTAAACTCTAGCTCTAACTACAGTTTTTTTTACTTCCACTTAAGAAATCACATACCTGTGTGAAGTACGTGAACTTTAATCCATTGTAAAGCTACGCTTTTTTAAAACAAAGTTCAGTACTTCGTTGTTACTCATTGCCTGGTTACAAAATATTTCACACTAGACCACATATTGGTTATCTATACTCCTATTATATACTGCCTTGTATCATAACTTTTTTCAAAGATAATGGTTAAATCTTATCCCCCGAAGTAGATTTTGCAGGGACCAAGTAATCTATTTCTTCGTTTTTCTCAAAGAGCCAAGGCTTGTCATAAAATCAGATTTTTGCTAAAAGATAGGAGATGCTGTTTTAACAGTTCAGTTCCAAAGGCATGGATAAAAATTTAACAACATCTGAATTAGGATAACCACAGAAGTAAACAAACACTGGGAAATATGCTTTTCACTGCCAAAGCAGCGTAAGAATTTCCAAATATACAAAAGAAAGAAAATGCCCAACGTGGCAAAGAAATCACAACCAATACTAATTTATAAATGTGCCTGGTGCAGCTGATCTAAAGTGAATTTACCTACCAAAAGTCCCTCTGGCAGACTAACTATAGCAAAAGCTACTGCAAAGCTATTTCAAGTAGATAAAGGGCAACCTAAATGGAACATCTCAGGCAAGAAGCAGCCCACAACCATGATGGTTTTTGCCACTAGTAACTTTGTAGAGAACACAGTTTCACCAAGGTTTCAGATTGTATCTAGGGTCAAATGGCGTCGTAAGAGTTTTTCTCTTGTAAGAAGAGGCAAAGTAAAGGTGAGGGATTAAACTCTCACAGACATTCATAATCTTTAATCAAATGGCACAAAATTAGACATTCTGAAACTGGCCTAACATTTGTTCTATAAACTAGAGTTTCTAACAATATAAAGGATCAATTCCTTCAAAGTAGACTTTCATTTTAAGTTGGTTTTTATGTATTTTAAGGGTTAACAAAAAGTATACAAAAAATTAGCTCTAAATAAGATAATGGAAAAAACTAATTTTAATGATTAAAGATTTATTCTTCTAAAAAGATTAAAGGACTTCAGAGAGCCACAATTTTGCACAGTACCACTATAAGGCAGGAAAAAAGTTCCCAATTTTTGTGAGGCCAAAAGACTGATTTGGCTAAACAAAGATAGTGCTAACACTATAATTACTGATTGTGATCTCTAAACAGTATTATCCTCAAAAAAAGTAACGGCTCATAGACAATGCTTATACAAACCGTTCCTGTGGCAGATTATGGTAGATATGGTTATGGTTGTACCTGTGAATCCAAAGAATAGACTCTATTATTATAGTTTAAAATAATAATTTTCTACTTACTCTGAATTCTACCCATCACAATATAAAAAGTAAATAAGATCATTAAAATTCCAACTCCAAGACCCCTCGTCAATCTAGAAAACAGTCATTGCCAGATTTAAGAGTATTAATTACATCGCTTCTGAACATCTACAACTTCATGTCACAGGGAATGACCTCAAAGTATCAGACTCCTTTTATTATCTCCCTTTAAAGCAAATATTAGAAAGAGAGCTCAACTAAAAGACGGGGGGGAAAAAAAAGACTTAAATGAGATTCCAAAAAAGAAGACAGCCAAGGTGTTCATTAGGACATTAGAAAAGGTGTTCAATTTCCTTGGTAATCAAGGAAATGTAAATTTAAAGCATGATGAGATACTACTACACAACTATTCAAATGACTAAAATTTAAAAACCTGAGAACATCAAATGTTGGCAAGGATATAGTGGCACTGAAAACTCTTACTCATTGCCAGTGGGAATATAATAAAACGGTTTATCTGCTTTGGGAAAAAGTTCAGCAGTTTCTTATTAAGTTAAACACACACCTATCCTACAACCTAGTAATTTCACTCCTAAGTATTTACTCAAGAGAAATAAAAACATAAGATCCCAAAAGACTTGTACAAAATGTTCACAGTAACTTCACTGATAATAGCCAAAAACTGGAAATGACCCAAATGTTCATGAACAAGTTAACAAAGAATTATGATACATTAATATTATAGAATACTATTCAGCAACAAAGAGGCAAAAGCTACTGACAGACATAAGGACATGGACGAAGCTCACAGACAGTATGAACAAAAGAAAGCTGATTTTAAAAAAGAGTAGATTCTGCTTACATGAAAAATGAATAAACCTATCCTAAATGCATAGGAACAGTCCAACAAATACAAATATCTGATCTGACTTAGTGACAACTCCCCAGCTATTTACAAATGGACAAAAATTTCCAAAGATACTCTTATCCTTCTAGGTGAGTGTTATATATAAACACTGTGAGGCTGCATCTGAAATGGGCTGGCTGACCTAGAAGGGAAGAGTATTCTATATTTCAAATATTAACGTTTAGATACATTTTTAAACTTTTTTTTTTAATTTATCTATTGGTTTTGTTTGTTTGTTTGTTTGGGGGAGGAGGTAATTAGGTTTATTTATTTACTTATTTTAACAGAAGTACTGGGGATTGAACCCAGGACCTTGTGCATGCTGGGCATGCACTCTACCGCTGACTGATACCCTCCCCTATGCTTTTTCAATTTTATTGTACTTCATCTAGTATCCCCACAATATTGTTTCTACTACTTTTCTATTGCAAATATACAGTATTTCAGCTACACAATGACTTAAATTTCTATATGCCACCACCCTATGAATCTAATCATCATTTATAATATTGTTTCTATGGAGAAAAAAATTTTAAATTCCAAATAAAATTGGGGGGGGGGGCATAGCCTGTAAAAAATTTTTTTTAATTTAAGTATAGTTGGTTTACAATGCTGTGTTAACCAAAAAAATTTTTGGAACTCAACCTATAGTGTACTTTAAAACTAGCTTACTCTCTTTCAGATTAAAAAAATGTGTTTCAATAGCTCAGCTAATCTAATCTGTTTCTCTAACCTCATTAAATCACTCAGTAGTGCAATCTAATTTTTGATAGTGAACATGTCTATCAAAATAACATTTTCACAAATCCCTTTAAGCATTCACAATATTTTGGTTTTTGACTCTAAACTAAAACAGAAATACAGCATTCTGAACATAAAGCCAAAAATAACCATTCCTCCAAAGTTTTCAAAGTATCTGTTAGAGAGGAAAAGAATGGTAAAATATAAATGATTAACTAAACATAAAAGTAGAAGTAATATAGAAGAAATCTCAGAATAGAAACAAAAAAATTTCTACAACTATGACAGGAAAACTGCAAACTAGTGATGAATAAATTATGTCTGGCATGAGTAAATTGCAAAGATATAGATATATTAAACTAGTCGAAAAGAACAACTTCTGGACTAGATCTGAATAAGGAGAGCATATAAAGACAATTAATGGCTACTTTAATATATAAAAATGTATAGGAAGCAATCAGGAAAAAAATCAGTTACAGCTTGAATGTCACAACTGAGAAATAGTACTAGAAAAATATAAATCATGCAAAATTCAAAGGAGCAGAAAACCAAGAAAGGTAGGGTTTAATAAAGGTAATGTTACTCTGTACATCAAGAATATCAAAGACCACTCTGAAAACAGGAGCCCAAGCAAGAGTTTCTACATCTAAAAATTAGATTAAAAATGAAAGGAATTTTTAAAGAAGGAGTTTACTATAGATTGAATTGGGAGAAACTAGCCAAGACCAGAAAATTGATGATGAGGATGCTTCCCAAGGCTTCTGATTTTACCTCACAGGGCATCATCAGAAACTAAGAAAATATACATGGTTACAAGGCCACGAAGGATGTCACCTACCAAGACTTGAAAATTTTTGTCTTAGACCAAAAAGATCTAAAATGTTCTGACACGTAATAAATAGATGAAATTTTTAAATGTAAACCTTAGAACAAGAAGTATAGATATAAAGGCTTGAGCTATTCCAAACTATAGTTGACCCCTGAACAATGTGGGTTAGGAGTGCCAACCCTCTGTGCAGTTGAAAATTCATGTATAACTTAGAGTTGGTTCTCTGTATCCACGATTCTTCTAGATCCATGGTTCCTCTGTATCCTTAGTTCCACATTCTCATTCATCCAACAGCAATCATGTACTACTACATGAATTTACTACTGAAAAAAATCTGCACAGAAGTGGACCTGCGTAGTTCAAACCCATGTTGATTAAGGGTCAACTGTACTTACCATTCATTCCCTAACTACATTATACTCACTGCCATCTTCTTTGCACTGTCCTCTGTCCACTAACTCCAATTACTTGAACTGGCCTAACATCTTTCAAGACTCGGTTTAATATCACTCCTTTACCTTTTTTTGAAGTATATTCTAAAGATTTCCATGCCCCATTACCTAAAGTTAAGTGCCCCTCATACAAAATGACCTTCCTTACCACTACTTACTCAATATTAAACTTTCAATGCTTTAACTTTCAAATAACATAAGTTACATTGTATTGTTGATTTAATTATATACCTCCCCTCTGCTCTCTGGGAACAAAGAAATGGTCTTATTAATCTGTATCCCAACACCTATCAAAGAACCTTAAATATTACTAATGTTCAGTCAATTTTTGGATAAAGATTAGATTTTTTTTAAATGATCAAATGAATGTCCTGTCAATTCTACTATTCCCAGTCTTTCACTTTTTACTGAACCACAGCATCTGAAAGTAAGGGCTCAATAAAAATGTTTTTTCATTAGCTTGCACCTGATGTTTATCATCACTAAATGTATCTCCCTCCTCACATCCTTCCTTAGCCTAAGATCCAATATGGAATCAGGTTCCAATGAAACCCAGGTGGGAAATACAGTATGTTAATTCCAAAAGTGCTGTGGAATAGGTATAATTCAGACATTTACCTGCCCAAAGGCAGAAAATTAAATGACTCAAAATCTCTTACATTTGATAGATGCATCTTTTTCCTTATCACTAAAACAGGTACTTTTACTCAAAAGTTACATATTTAAACACTTATGTGGTATGTTTTTGCTTCAAAAGACAAAAAGTGACAAATCTTAGGAGCAAAATAATCACACAATATCAAACAAGGCAGATAAGATACAAACTGGATAACACAGTCTTGTTTCGAAGCTCCTCCAAATTAACATTAAAAAATTTTTTTTATCTAACATTTACTCCATGTCAGACACTATTCTAGGTTTTCACGAATATTATTTCATATAATCCTTGTAACTTTCCTACGGAGTAGATAAAGTTATTACTCTCATTTTACAGATGAGGAATCTGAAGCACAAAAGTCAAGGTCACACAGTTGAGTGGCAGAGGCAGGATTTGTACCCAAGGAGTCAGTTTCCAGAGTTCACACTCTTAATTTCTATGTTACGCTTTTAAAAGGAAATCTGAACGATGAGGTTGTGGTGATGTTAGCGTACTTCACCACTGATTGTAGCATTATACACTAGTCAAATCCTTTTGTAAAGTAATACGGCAATACTTAAGATAAGCAGGATATGTTCATATCCTTTGGTCATATGGTTCATTCCTTGGAATTTCACTTAAAGAAATAATTTAAGAGTATTATTAAAGATGATTTTTTAAAAAAGATTTCATAGAAACATGAAAACATGTTTGTAATATAATAAATAACAACCAAAGATTATTAAAAAGTATACAAAATACATACATCAATGAATGTCTAAAGACATCACCATTACCAAATCCTACTCACTTCCTCCCACTGGTCTTGATCCCTTATCCTTCCCAAGAGATAATCAATGTCTGTCTCCTTTCAGACCTTTTTTCATGCTTTTATAAGATGTACCTGCAGAAGCTCATAGTGGTATCAAATAATACATACCACAATGGACCTTACTCTTATCACACACTAATCTAGCTCATTCCTTTATGTGTTGCATAGTATTAAATATTCCATTATGTAACAATACTATAGATCATTGATACATTCACTTGTTGTTGGACATTTAGCCTTTTTCTCTTTTCCTTCATACAACACTTGCCATGAAAAACTATGTACATGCCTCCTTAGGGGGAGGAAAAAAATATATATATATATAAAATCTTTCTCTAGTAAGTAGTAGGTCATTCACATTTTTTCTTTTAATAATTATCACCTAACTTCCTTCCAAGTGGCTCTACCAATTTATATTCCTACAGTTGTGCTTTTCCTAGCCTTTTTTTCACTATTGTTTATACAGCCGCTGTAATTCCAAAAAACAAAAATTTCTTAAAGAATCTATTCTGTATGGTCCATCTACGGGTAGCTATTCAAATAATGGAGAAAATAAATCTCCATTTCTCTTGATATTGAGAAGGTATAAATCCAGCTCCCTGCTATTATGTCCTAGCTTCATCCCTGACTACATCATCTGTAATTCAAAGTAGAAAACAGTGTGGCAACGTATATACCACTTGGCCTTAGCACTCAGATATATAATGTTGATGGTATTGCTATGTGTGAGTGTGTGGAAACTAAAAGTGCATGCATTCATCTCTTCTACCATGCCCATACAAAGTTGTTCTTGGCTCTACCACAACACACATGGTTAATGCATGCTGTAGAATAGACTGGCTTCATATCTTCACTTCACAGACTGTCAGTGTCTGTAATCAAAAGGAACCACCCTATCTTTGCAGAGCATCAGGTTGGACCATCTGCCACTACTTCTATTCTCTAGCATCCCTGAGCTGTGCTGCCCTGCATAAAAATTGCAGTAGTTCAAGAGAAAATTCTCCTTCCTACTTCCTATTGGTTTCTATTAACAAGCATTAAAAATGTGAATAAAAATAATATAGAAAGGAATACGTGTGTTGGATAGCTAAGCTATTTTGTCAATGAATGAACCAGTAATAACTTATCAGCTTAGAGTACAGAGAAATATGCAAGTTGTATACATTTTCTTCTATTAAGAATGACGGTCTACTAAGAATGACTTTCAGAAACATGTCAAATATGCCACTTTATAGTTAGCAACTTCAAATAATTTCTGGAGATGAATGTGTCTTTGAAAACTGCCCATCAGAACATAAATCAAAAAGACACCACTTAGTTTATAGTCACAGGAAATCTGTTGTATACTTGAACGCTGCAGGAGGGTCTTAAAAATATCACAGGAAGAATGCCTTTAAGTATTCATTAGCTTTTTTTATTCTTCATAATATAACAAAATGACTATTTAACATATGTCGATGACAAGTTTTCTAGTTCATTCACTTGCTTCCAGCAGTTTCTCAAATCAAACACACAATTTATCATTCTCCTGGTTCATAAACTTCTGAGCTATCAGCAACATGGCACTCATCAGTTCAACTACATTAAAATATATGTCTCCAAGTACCCTCCTTTCCCCCAGAGGGGGAAAAAACTTAAGCCAAAAGACATGTAGTAGTCCAAATTCCTCTGCAAATCTAACCAGAATGTAATGACAGGTTATCATCAGAGCCTTTAACTTAAAAGAAAAAATTAATAATAAATGTTGTATCTAATCTAGCATTTTACTCTTTAAAAAGCACTTTCATAGACACTCTCTTAAGAGATTCTTATGATAGTCTCATGAGATAAGGATAACATATAACTCTGTGCTGGTTCTTCTGTCTTGAAGAGAAGAGAGAGAGAGAAAGGGACTGAAGGTAAGAAAGGAGGGGAGGGAGGGAGGGAAGGCCAGCCCACATACAAGTACATAAATTTTCCAGTCCCTAAGAGAACCAATGACTTTTTTCACCACCATCCCCCTAAATATGCTAAGTAAGTCAATCACATTTAATATCCATGAATTTAAAATCATTTATTGCTTCCATTCTATTTACCTTTAAGAGTAGTCTTTTACAACATAATGTATCCTAAATCTCCCCTTTCCAGAAGCTTTATTATTCACTAAGATGTCTGCAAAGAAAACAAAGCCCAATCCTCCAATGAGATTCATCTTCCAAGTAACACTCAAATTTTATACTTTAGGCTTCCACTTATAAAGAAAGCCACAAATAACAACATAGGTGTATGTCTTTATCAAATGACTACAAAATTAAAAGTCAGACATTCTACATTCTACCACTAATACTAGCTAAACCCATAATATTCACTGAAAGTTATTTTCTTCTATCTTTCAATTAAGAAATCATGAAAAATTCCCTACAGTTCTGAGTACTCATCCATCCGTGTCACTAAGATCCTTGCTGAAAGGCACTATAAAAAAGCAACAAAAGAAAACCTTAGAACAAATTCACAACACTGTAAATCAGCTATACTTCAAATAAAAAAGAACAAAATAATGAAATTGGGAAATAAAAAAACAATTTATTAGTCAGAAGAAAACATATTAGTGAAATGTTCTCCTACTTCCCATACAGAGTGGAAATAACTTTTTTAACATCCTTCCTGGCAAACTGGTGAAAAAGAACATATATAGTCTCTCTAGTCTCAGTACTGCTGTAATTTAGGAAGAAATACTGTTGACAATAAACTGATGCCTTGGCAACCACTACACCTAACAAGCGACAAGAAAAAATGTCACTTTCAGTACTATTGATGGTAACAAAATGTAACATCTGTCAAAACTTCATGTTATCCCTTCTGATACCAAAAGCAATTCTGAAAAAATTATATAAATGGATGAGTCAGGTGTAGACAATTCAGAATTCTTTAAAGAAATCCACACATTTACAACGTCAAACTGAGCTCCTTTTTATATTCTCTCAACAGTTGTTTACCCATGCTTTATGATAAGAAGGTGCACACCAACCTGGTAATGACAAATGTTTTAATCTGAAATTTTAAAATCAAAGTTCTAATAAAATCTAACAACTTCAAACTTTTGTAGAAAGGATTCATGTACCACAGATACTTAATTTTCATGAGTATTTTAAATATTGTCCCTTACTAGTTCTCTGACCTCAGACTTCCTAATAGCAATGATATATACTCTTCCTATCCTAAACTCTCAATCACAACTTGCAGACAAATACTAATATAAAACTATTGACATAAATAGCGGAATACTAACAGTTTACCCACAAGTATGGGGTGGGGGGGGTCATTACTGTTCTATTAAATATTCAGGTGGAGTAGTAACAGCATTACCAGTTTATGGCTTAATAAAACTGAAAAGAAAGTTATTTCAATAAGTTAAAGTTACTTTTGTTTAAATGAAGAAAATGTTGATTTTTTTCCAGTTTTCCTTGTCAACTAAGCTTTAACTATTCAGTTTTATAAATGAGTTTCTTTCTTTTAAAATGATTGCATTTTACAGTTAGTTGAATTTAACTTTCAAGACAATTAATCTGTAACTAAAGAATTACCTTCCCTGTAATCATTCACTCAATATTTCCCCAAGTAATTCCTGTCCTAGTTATACACAAAAATTTTATTACTTTTTTCATTACTCTACACTGTGACTTAATGGTACTGGTTATTAAGACGTCAGGGAATAAAGTAATTACTAAAAGGATTCATTCAGAGAAGGCATTTTTACAAATATAATTTTATTAAAATATCAAAAATAATGCCACAGAATAAATATAAGAGAGAAAAACTAGAACAAAACTACCAAAAAGAGAACCCAAACTTCTGCAAAGGGTATAGGCTTCAAAATGACATGAGATTAATTCATATAGTAATAATAATAGTTTTAGTACTCTGACATTTAAAACTGAAATGAATAGTGCATAGTATTTCTAGGAAAAATATAATTTAGTTAGATTTGGTAAGAGTCTGCTATTGATTCTCAACTTTTATAATTCTAAAAATATTCTAATTTAAGTCTATTGTTGAAAATTGTGGTGTTGCTTCTCTCCTAGAAACAGAAACACACTGCTATTATTGAAGTGGATAAGAATCTTAAGCCCACTTTTTAAAAGAAACCCATGTAGAAGTGCAAATCAAAAACCACAATGAGGTATCACCTCACACCAGTCAGAATGGCCATCATTCAAAAGTCCACAAACGATAAATGCCGGAGAAGGTGTGGAGAAAAGGGACCCCTCCTACACTGTTGGTGGAAATGTACTTTGGTGCAATCGTTATGGAAAACAGCATGGAGATTCCTCAAAAAACTAAAAATAGACTTACCATATGATCCAGCAATCCCACTCCTGGGCATATAACCAGAGGGAACCTCAATTCAAAAAGACACATGCACCCCAGTGTTCATAGCAGCTCTATTTACAATAGCCAAGACATGAAAACAACCTAAATGTCCACTTGACAGATTGACTGGATAAAGAAGTTGTGGTATATTTATACAATGGAATACCACTCAGCCATAAAAAATAATACAATAATGCCATTTGCAGCAACATGGATGAACCTGGAGAATGTCATTCTAAGTGAAGTAAGCCAGAAAGAGAAAGAAAAATACCACATGATAGGACTTACACAGTGGAATCCAATTTAAAAAAAAAAAAAGACAAACTTATTTACAAAACAGAAACAGATTCACAGACATAGAAAACAAATTTATGGTTACTGGGGGAGAAGGGGGTGGGAAGGGACAAACTGGGAGTTTGAGATTTGCAGATACTAACTAATATATATATAAAATAGATAAACAAGTTTATATTGTATAACACAGGGAACCATATTCAATATCTTGTAGTAACTTATGGTGAAAGAGAATATGACAACGAATATATGTATGGTCCTATATGACTGAAGTACTGTGCTGTACAGCAGAAATTGACACATTGTAAACTGACTGTACTTCAATAAAAATATATTAAAACTTAAAAAAAAACCAAACCTACAATGAGATCACCTCATGCCTGTCAAAATGGCTATCATCAAAAAGAACACAAATAACAAGTGCTGTTGAGGATATGGAAAAAGGGAATTCTCCTATATTGTTGATGGGAATGTAAACTGGTGCAGCCACTGTGGAAAACAGTAAGGAGATTTCTCAAAAAACTAAAAATAGAAATACCATATGACAAAACGATTCCACTCCTGGGTATATATCTGAAAAAAACAAAAACACTAATTCAAAAAGATACATGCACTCCAACATTCACAGCAGTGTTATATATAATTGCCAAAGTATGGAAGCAACCTAAGCATCCATCAACAGATGAACGGATAAAGAAGATGTGGTATACATACACATACACACACATACATACATACACACGCACACACATATACATACACAATGGAATACTACTCAGCCATAAAAAAGAATGAAACTGCCATCTGCAGCAATGGATGGACTTGGAAGGCATTATGCTAAGTGAAAAATATCAAAGACAAACACTGTATGATATTCCTTATATGTGAAATCTAAAAAATACAACAAACTGGTGAATAAATAAAAAAGAAGCAAACTCAGATATAGAGATATATAGTTGTTACCAATGGGGAGAAGGAAGAAAGGAGGGGCAATATAGGGGTAGAATTAAAAAATAAAAATAAATTAAAATTAAAGAAATCTATATACCTCAAAGAATCATATAAGCTAAAATGCAATAAACAAATCAACAAATAAATAAAAAGAAAATGCAAGTAAAAATTCCACCTAACCAAGTTCATCCTGTTTCATAAAACACAATTTCATCCTTCCTGCTGCAAGAAAAATACAGTATTTAGAGACAATGAAGCATTTCATGGTACAGGATAGTGTTCTACTTGTTGTTTATTTATTTTAATGTAAAATTTTTAAAAACTTGTGAGTTATATAAGCATTAGATTGCTTTATAATCCTGTATATAGGGGATTTTTTTTTGTTTGTTTTTACTTTATAGAAATCAAGGGAATGAGAAGTTCTGTTCTTCACAGTTAACAAGAAATCCTGATATAAAGACTTAAAAGAGCTTTGCTGCTAGATGAAAACCTTTTCACCAAAAAGCACTGATTCAAAAGAAACAAGGCTACTAGTTGTACGGCCATTATAAGGACTAAAAAAAAAAAAGCTAAAGGGAAGATATATTTTAAACTGAGATCTTAGTTAAAAAACAAAAATAAAACAAAACAGTTAAAACCAAGAATTGAATCTGGCCATCAAAAAAATAAACATAGGTCTAGAAGTTTATTTTCCCTATTGTATACAATAAGGACTTCATTGTTGTTAGCAATTTCCTGACAACCATACATGGTTTTATAAGCAACCTCAAGATGGCAACATTCTGAAGTTTTATTACATAAAAGCAACAGTGTACAAACACTTCCAAAACAACCAAAGCAGAACAAAATAATTTAAAATAAGGAAGTCTAGATTACATATGATGCAATCCAAGTCTCTGAGAGAATATGCAAGTTTCTGATGCAAGACTATACAGAGGAATAATTAGAACAGAATACATGAGGCAAAATAGGAGTTATTACACATACTCCTTTTTTAAATATTTTAAAGAAATAAGAACAGAAATGATTCCCTGGCTCATACTGGGTTAGCTGCTTAGCAGCTTTAAAACAAAACAAAACAAAACAAAAAACACATAAATTTAGATCCTAATTTTAATCACCCTCTAAAATAAATTTCAGGTGAATTTTTTTTTTAAGTTCAATGCTAAAAATACAATCATAAATTAGAATCAATTATTTTTCAGACATCTGTTAGAGTAAAAACATGAAACTTCCAAAGTGATACAAAACACGGTAGATTTGACTATGTGCAAATTTTAAACTCATGCACATTAAAAACAACAGCAAAAAAAATCACTAAAATGGTAAACCAACTGGAGAAAATATTTGTAGCAAATCTGTCAGATGGTTAACATCTAAGGCATTTATTATAAAAAGCTCTACAAATTGATTTTTAAAAGTTTTAAAAAACTAAAAATGTTGATAACAAAGGACAAAAAGATAATAAAAAATTCAACTAACAAAAATGTCGAGAACTGTTCTACCTTGACAATTAATCCAAAAAATACAAATTGGGGGAGGGTGTGGCTCAGTGGTAGAGTACATGCTTGGCATGCAAGAGGTCCTGGGTTCAATCCCCAGTACCTACAATAAGAAATAAATAAGTTTAATTACCTCCCCCCACAAAGAAAACAAAATTAAACAAAAAATAGACAAAAAAATCCAAAAAATATGAAACAAGATGCCATTTTAGACTAGTCAATAAACAAATGATTTTTTGGCAAATTACAATACCAAATTCTCATAGGTGTTTAATAAAATCAACACTCAAGTATCACTTTCAGAAAATGATTTCCATCAAAAGATGTTACATTTCTGGAAACCTATTCTAAGGAAATAATCCAAAAATGGGGGAATCTTAAATAAACGAAGATGTTCACTTCAGCAAAATGTAATAAGTGAAAAACTGGAAGAAACTTCAAAAAATCTAGTAATAAGACAACAGTAAATTATGGACAATCCAGGCAGTAGAATATTGAGCAACCAAGAAAAATTATAATTATGAAAATATAATAATTTGAAAAAATAAGACATGATATACTATGTGACAAAAAATACAGAGTTCTGATAAAAGAACACTGGATTGAAACACTTAATTTCACTCCCTTCTTAAAGCCCACTAAAACTCAGTAAAGGGACTGTTTTCTTCTTTAAATGCATAAACCCAAAGACAAGGAAATCAGGATAGAAGATAAAAGCAAGAAAATTTTGGAAACTGTAAAGCAGATGAACACACATTAAAGGACTCAGTAGATGTAATAGAGTTGAATCCCTAAGTTGACAAGAGAAAAGATGAATTCTGTATATGGCAGAATCCTATAAAGGCCCAGAATTAGTGGGACCAGGGTACCTCCAGAAGGCACAGGAGAGTGGGGGTAAAGAAGGCAGTTGTGCTATTGGCTAGAAGCTATTTGAGAAGCAGTGACATTCCAGAGCTCCCCAACTCCCTTCCACACAGCCTGGTCACCAAGCCTCCCTAACCATGTCAAAAGACTAGAAGTTTATTGTCTAGAAGACATGAAACACTTCTCTGGACATCAGAAAATCTCTCTCTGGACACCAGATATAAATGAGGTTAGTTAAGGCATTCTAAAAACAGGGGTATTAAATAAATACATGAATGAGAATGTGGAGACACCTCCCCTCTTCCTCCTCTGAATTTCCAGAGTCTGGCAGTCAGAACTTTACCCTCCAGACAGAAGACCTGAAGGGACTTCTCTGATTAAAGACCAGAATATACTGACTTGGGTGTGGGGTTAGAAGGTTCCACAACGAAAATGCTTAGCAACAAGCCCCACTAACACAGAACTTCTAATCAGCATTATGAGCAGAGAAACAAGATTATTAGGCATCTGCAAAATGCCTCTAATATGAAAGAAGCAAAAAATAGGAAAAGAAAAACTTGAGCAGTCTATAGAGGGAGGGAAAAAAAAATCCCTTAAAAACATACCATTAATATCCTCAAAGAGATAAGATATCAAAAAGATGGGGGGAAAAAAAGAACAAGATACTATTAAAATTCATAGAACAAAAAAGGGCTCTTAAGGGACATACAAATGGCCAACATGCACAAGTATGCATTATTAGTCATTAAGGCAATACAAATTAAAACCACATTGAGATACTGCTTCCCACTAATCTGTATGTCTAAAATGTAAGACTCACAGTACGAAGCACTGGTAAGGAGGCAGAACAACTGAAACTGAGGAAAGTAAAAGAATTATATAATCACTTTGGAAAACTATTTGATGCTTTCTAATAAAGCTAAACATATACCTACTCTATGTCTCAACCATTCCACTCCACTCCTAGGTATGTAAGATATATGAAAGCATATGTCCAGAAAGACTTGTAGAAAAATGTTTATAGTAGTTTTACTCATCATAGCCAAAACCAAGAAACTCAAATGTCCAACTGAAGAACAGATAAATAATTATGTTAAATTCGTACAGCAGACTACTACTCAGCAACAACAGGGATGACATCAAAACAAAAAAAAAGCCAGACACAAAAAGATACATACTATACAATTCCATTTATATTAAGTACAAAAACAAACGAAACTAATGCATGGCAATAGAAATCAGAAAAGTGGTTGTCTCTGGTGGGTTGGGATGACTGATTGGAAAGAGGCATGAAAGATCTTTCTGGAGTGATAGAAACATTCTTTATCTTGAATTGGGTGATAATAGAAGCGTAAAGCATTTGTCAGAATTCACTGAACTAAACACTTAAGATCTATACCTTGATTGGAGGGTAGGAGGTTACATGAGTGGATTTTTTTTAAACTCACTGAAGTGTACACCTAAGATTTGTGCATTTTACCCCATGTAAATATATCACATGAAATTTTTCAATAAAGAAAAACATTAAGAGCTCTTAAAATTTAAAAAATGAGAGCAGAAAGATAAAGATCATTTGAAAGAATGTAAAAGTTTAAAGAAATCTCCCAAAAGGTAGTAAAAAGACAAAGATGGAAAATGGTAAGAAAATGAGAGGATCAGCCCAGGAGGTGCAATATCAAAATTATAAGAGTTACAAGAAGAAAGAAAATCTAAGAGAGGAAATCATCACTGAGACAATTTTTTTTTAATTTCCCCAAACTGAAGGACATCAGCCTTCAAATTAAAGGAGCCCATTTTTAGTAGCAAATAGGTGAAAACAAGGCCATACAGGACATCACTGTGAAATTTCAGAACACTGAGGATAAAAATCCTGTAGGCAAATCCTGTAAACAAACACAATGCTCCAAGAACTAGAATGCATTGGATACCTCAAGAACAAAGGGAAACCAGGCTAAAAATGAAGCAATACTTTTTCAAAATTCTGAAGAAAAATGATTTTTAACTTAGAACTCTAACTCAGATAAACGTTCAGTCAAGTATGAGGTCAGATTTAAGATATTTTCAGATTTAACAAATGTCAATAATTTATCTCACATAAACTCTTTCTCAGAAAGTTCCTGGAGGAAGTCATCCACCAAAACAAGAAAAAAAAAATCCAGAAAGTAGAAGATATGGGATTAGAGATAACAAAGATCTAGCAGCAGAGAATTCCCGGGATAAGGGTGAAGGGAGTTCCCAGGATTGTAGCTGTGGACCAGGTTCAAAGAGTCACCAGTCTAGTTTGAAGCCAGACTGAAGGCTACATGAAAACATTAGAAGAAACTGACATCTGATAATCTTAAGAGGCTAGTGTAGGGTTGAATTAGTGATAAATACTTAGAATACCAAACACAAATAAAACCACAATTAGCTCTAGGGAAGACAAAAAGTTGTGCTAGAAAAGTGATCACAGCCTACTATACAACTTGGTCTGGTACACAAGGTGTCATAAGGTAAACACTGAATATTTATGTAACCAAAATTACCATATAACTGTAGTGGTAGGATGAAGTAATAGAGAGAGAGGAAGGGGAAGTGACTAAGGGTGAAGGGTAGGGGGAAGAAAGCTAAATTTGCATGCTCAGAAGTGGGAAGTCAACAGATAATGCCTAGAATATAACACAGTCTCTTCTGGGAAGGAGAAAATACCAAGGAAGATTAGGCAACTGCTTGTTATTCAACAAACCTTAAACAAACAAGTTAACACTTTAAACTATATGTATGTATGACACTGATAACAATTGGCATCTCAGAAAAAAACCCAAAAATACAAAATCGCACATGCTATGATTAAAACAACGTAAAACATTTATTTGAAAAAAGAGTAAAAGCAAATAATTAGCTGTTAGGTGACAGGATCATCAGTGGAATTCTCTCCCTTTTCCAATCTGTCAGTAGTATTATTGTGTTGCTTTTATAATTTTTAAACAAATTTTACAGAAGTGCTACTGGCTGTCAGGTGACATTCCTGTTTGCCTTTGCTTACAATGCTCTCTTCTTATCTATAGATACCACCTTTTTACAACGCCACCTGAACACCAAATGCTCTTTTATGACTTGGTTAAAACATCACCCCTTCTTTCCTTTCATCACCAAACTACTCTCACCTTCATGACCCTGCTCTACCTTATATGAATAATAAGCTCCTTGAGTGTAGTAATATGTCTTATTTGTCCTGGTATGCCTAGCATTCAGCACAGAGCCTAGAACAGTGTGCAGGCATTTAATAAGTAATCATTCATTTATTTATTCCAACTTAGTGAAAGGTAAATGAGGAAAGTAGTTGTGATGAAAAGGAGGAAGATATCCCAGAGGAAGCAGCACTGGCAAAAAACAAAACAAAACAAAAAAACTTTTAAGAAATTCTCAAAGGTAACACTGAAAGCACAAAAGGGAAAATGTTGGAAGTTAATCCATACTCAGAAAGAAATGTGACAATTCACCAAAGAAAGATGCACACTGCATATTTTAAGTTATACAACGAGAAGGCAAGCTTCAAACTACTCTTGATAGGTTTTTTACAAAGAAATAAAACATTAATTCTGATCATTTAAATTACAGTGTACTAAACAAACAGTATTATTGAGCATTTAAAGAAATATCTATAACGCACCAAAAATTATATAGCACAATGCCAGAATGTACAGTCTAGGACCAAACACACAGACCCGACCATGAAGTGGATGAAAAACACATACTAAATTATCTCTCTGGTTAATACTGTTTTTCCTTTTCCTATTTTAAGTGCAGTAGAGCTGAGTACATTCCACGGATAAGGCCAGAGTTATGATTACCCTTATCAGCTTTGATAGAGGCAATCTGACAGAAAGCTACAGAAATAAGTCTAACATGCCAATCAGAGTTGAGATGTGAATTCTAAGCACAAAATGATAGCAGAAGGAAAGTGAAAAAAGTAAATACTAATTTTGACCTGTCATTTAAAATTTTCAAACAAATCTTTAACTTCTAAACTAATTTGGTAAGAAAGGATAATTCATATCCTCCAAAATATGTAATCAAAAAGCATCAAGTCAGACATGCATTGCATTTTTGCTATTACTCAATTTTTTTTTTGCCAATTATACTCTGATTTTTAATTTTATAAAAAGTAACAACTTTTTAAAAATGGAGAAAATTTAATGTCTTCCTTGGAGTATGCTAATGTAATTGCATTGTTATAATATGCCAATAATGACATTAATGTTTAATGCAACATTAAAGCATTAATAACTGATTAAAGCCATGCATTTAAACAATATTCAAAATCTGGAAAAAAATTTTCAGACTAACACAGAATATAAGACTTCAATCTAGAATAAAAGTTTTCTCCAATATATTAAGTTATAAAAAGCCACTGCCAAGAGATAAAAAGAATTATTAGATAAATGGCTGACAACCTCTAATAAAATCACACAAAGAACACTGCTATAATAAAATTTTGGTATGTAAAGGACTATGTCTGAGGGGTTATGTAGCTAAAAAGAAACCTCTTAGAGCAAGTATTAATTACTCAGTATTACTTACATATTAATCTCTATATGCCCATTAAGATATAACTTTTGAGAAACCTCCCTCCAGAGAGAAAGTTAAAACAAACCCTTCTTTAAAAGTGCCTACAAAAACAAAAGATTTTAAAACATAAAAATGTCATTTGTATCACTAAGTACCATCTTAACGATAAAACGGTCTCTACTCCAGCAGCATATGTCACTCACACCATAGGCCTCTACACCAATGGGGTTAACAAAGGTTAAATTTTAGAATTCATAAAGACACACGGCACTCTTACTCTTAGGGAAAAGACTACCTGTTATCATTTGTGTACATGTTTGCAATGATGGAGACTTGACCTTTTTGATGTTCCTCAATGAATATCCCAATTTTCCACCCTGGCTAAATTTGATAATGAAGTTGGCTTTCCAGTGCTTTCATTACAGGCAGGACTGCTTTTATGGGCATTGTTTGCTTTTAATTTACCCACAGGCTATGTAGATTATTTACTGCCAAAGGATTCTCTCTATTTGGGGAGATTTTTTTGGTTACAGTAAGTACAGTTCTTTCTACGCTGGTTTCCTACAGCTGTAGAATCAATCTTTCAGGTGTTTGTGGTTGTATCCTCTGCACAATCTATAACATTATTTACATTCAAAACTAAATACCTGACATCATCAAAATTAAAAACTTTTGAGCACCAAAAGACATTATCAAGAGCATGAAAAGCATCCCTCACAAAGGGAGAAAATAATTGCAAATCATATACCCAGTAAGGGATTAATATCTAGAATATATAAAGAACTCCTACAAGTCAACAACAAAAAAGCAAACAACCCAATTCAAAAATGAGTTAAGAAGATAAATGAATGACGGAGCACAGGAAAAGATGCTCAACACATCATTAGTCATTAAGGAAATAGAAATCAAAACTACAAGGAGATACTACTTCATATCCACCATGATGGCTAAAATATGAAAGACAGATAACAACAAGTGTAGCCCAGGATGTGGAAAAACTGTGACCCTTACACATTCCTGGCAGGGGTGTAAAATAGTGTAGCCACTTGGGTACAGTTTGGCAGTTCCTCAAACTGTTAAACATCGAGTTACCATTTGACTCAACAATTCCACTCCTAGATATATATGCAAAAGAACTGAAAGCAGGGACTCAAAAGATCTTTGTACACCAAATGTTCACAGCAACATTATTCACAATAGCAAAAACGTGGACACAATCCAAATGTCCATCAACAGATAAATGGATAAACAAAATGTAGTATATATATTATTATTCAGCCATAAAAAGGAATGAAATCTGCTATATGCTACAACACAGATGAACCTTGAAAACATTATGCTAAGTGAAATAAGACATAAAAGGATAAATACTGCGTGATTCCACTTACATGAGATACCTAGAATAGCAAATTCAAAAACAGAAAGTAAAATAGAGGTTACCAGAGACTGAGGGTGGGGGAAATCAGGAGTTATTATTTAGTAATTACAGAGTTTCTGTCTGGGATGATGACCAAATTCTGAAAATAAATACTGGTGATGGTTGCACATTATGAATGTACTTAATGCCAATTAATTACTTTTCAAATGGTTCAAAGAGTAAATTTCATATACTATATAGATACCATAGTAATAATAAATTACTGAAGCCAGGGGAAAAAAAACAAAATTATGCACATACCTGAGTCTGTGAAGGTCAGACAAAAATTTACACAAAATGTTTCAGAAGTACCTTACAATAATGCTAAGACATATAGTTGAAAATACAATACTGATCATAAAGCTATATTCCTATTACAATCAGATGTCATAATTTAGTGCAATTTTTCTTTCCCTCTCATATGTATGAGAAAAGTATATTTTATTTGTTAATATTAGAAATAAACACACAGTTTTTAGAAAGGGTTGTACAGAAATGCAAATGTCAAATTAGCTATGGTGAAGTTAAAAAAAAAGTTTTTTTCTATTAGGAAATAATTGTGAAGGACTTAATAAATGAGAAAATTTGGAAAGGCTGAAAAAGCCACTTGTAATGTTTTCACTTGCATAGGGAAATCCATAAACATCTATTATTCAGGTATAGGGACCCAGAATACAAAGGTAAACAGAAAAGTCTACCCTTTCACTTAGCTTATCAGTGCCAGGATCGAAAAAGGCACTGGTGAAAATTATAGGTCCTGGGTGCATCTTCAAACCCTCAAACTGACAGAAATATAGAAGATGAGCAAAAATCTTCTAAATTCCAGTGCAACTTACAATTGTCTATCTTCTAATAAATTCTTCTAACACATGTAAAGCTGCCATGCAGTGCAGTTCTCTTGGACCTATTAATTGTAATCTTCAGTCACATTCCTATAAACTTGCAAATTAGGAGTTTGTGATATGAGCCACATGTCACATGGAAATAAAATTTAAAAGGTATCGTCATCCCTCCGTACCTGCGGGGACTTGGTTCCAGAAGCCCCCATAGATACCGAAATCCACAGATGCTCAAGTCCCTTTTATTAAATGGTGCAATACAATGAATACAGTCGGCCCGCCTTATCTGCAGATGTGAAACCCACGGAATACATAGGGCCAACTGTGTATCTTAAAACAAAACTAAATAAGAAGTAACCATTGATTTTAAAAAGCAATACATCATATAAAGACACCAGTGACTGTAACCATCTGATTCTCTTGATCACCAAACAAATGCTGAATACCTATTTGTGCTTAAAACAGTGCAAAATGTTTTTTTTTTAAAGATTCCTCCTCAAGAAATCTGCAATCTAGTGGAGAGATTAAATTAAAACACATAAAACAATACCATATTTATGTAAAAATATTAAAACACCAAGGATACAAATTAAGAGTCACAGGAATTCAAAGGAGGTAAGTGCTGGATAGTCCACGAATGTTCGAGAGAAGAAGGTAAAATTTAGGCATATTCTACAAGTCTAGAAAGATAAGTAGAATCAGAGAATAAACCCTTCATGTTCTAGCCTCATCTTGCCTATCCAACACTTTGAACAATATCAAGTTATTAGAACAGATGAAAGCGGAGAGAAAGTCGCCCTAGACAAATGACAAACATGAAATGAGGAGAGCAAACCAATTAGCCTACATAGTCCTTATTATGGAGAAGTTAAAGAGTTTTAAGTAGGAGAATATATCTCACTGTTTAAGTTATATGAAAAAAGTTTCCAAAAATTGCATGGACTTTTGACATGACTTTCCCTTGTTTCCTATTCATATCAGTAAGTATTTACTATTTATGAGAAATGTGAATGTCTTAGGACCAGTGAAACCAAGGCTCATCAAAAAGTGGGCACTCAAACTTACTCAACGGTGCTAATTGTAACACAAATCAGAAATCTACTAGTCCTTGCCTATAAGGCTGTGTTTCAGTTTTCCTTCACATTTTCTGAGTCCTTCAAGGATTCAGATAATTTTAGTTTAAAGCCACTTTTTCACCCAAATTTTAAATGTTTAGATTCCCAGTACACTTAAATATTTGCATAAATGTCATGAAACAACCATAATTTATCCTGTAGAAATACAATTTATGAGATTATTATTATTAGCTTTATTTTGTCAGCTTCTCCCGTATTCAAAGGGCACTATGTGTCCCATTCAATCAGTCAACATTTTAATAAGCCCCACCAGGTACCTTCTAGACAACAGAGTCCTCATTCTCAAAGATTGCAGAACGCAATTAAGGAGAGGAGACAGCCAATTA
Source organism: Camelus ferus (assembly GCF_009834535.1). Classification (NCBI taxonomy): domain Eukaryota; kingdom Metazoa; phylum Chordata; class Mammalia; order Artiodactyla; family Camelidae; genus Camelus; species Camelus ferus. The sequence goes on from NC_045711.1 coordinate 3,449,155, forward strand.
AACTAGCAGCTGTATTTCAGTGCAATAACTACTACAAAAAAAGTGTATTACAGCTAGAGAGAAGGGAGGAGCAATATCAGGGAAGGCTTCTGAGAGGACTTGATGCCTCTAGTTTTGATGGATGAGGATCTAGTGAGGTGGATAGTTCAGGGAGAAAGATGCATGTCAGTTCACTGATGAGCATGTACTTCATGCCAGCCTCTATGTCAGCCTCTGGAAATAAAAATACACTGACCCAAATTTCAAGACATTAGTAATCTTTTAAGGAATTTACTTCATAGTGAAAAGGCTTCAGATTTGGTCTTAAAAATGAGTTCAGACTCAACTTTTTTTTAAAAACTGAGTTCACCACGCACAAAAGAAAAGAAATATTGGATAATTCTATTTATACAAGACTCAAAAATAGGCAAAACTAACCTACAGTAATAGAAGTCAGAACAGTGGTCACCTCTGAGGGGCAGTACCAACTGGGAGAGGACAGGAGAGAGCCTACTGGGATGCTGAAAATGTTCTTTATCTTGGTTTTGCATAGTGGTTACTTGGGTACATACCTAAAATTTCATCAAGCAACACAGTGAGTTTTGTGCACTTTATTGTATGTAAGTAATAAAGGGAAAGGGGGCATTCCAAGATCTAGGAGGCAATGTTTTCAAAGGCACAGAGTATTCAGGCAGGGACCAAATCACAGAAACTGCCAGGACTTGCCATGCGAAAAAGACTGACTTCAAACCATAAGCTGTGGATATCTTCCACTGAAAGGCACTTGAGTAAAATGACCAGATGTGTATCTCAGAGAAACACTATTCTGGTAGAAATACAAATAATGGATTGGAGGGGTAGGAGACTAATAGTCCAGGGGACAGATGAAGGCCTTTTCTAAGGCAATGACTTTAAAGATGGAGAAGAATCAGGAGATAATAAGAAGGCAGCACCAAAGGGACACTGTGATTGATTAAACGTGAACAGAGGCAAAATAGGAAAAGTCTCAACTGATGACCAGTTTCTGGCTTGGGCTTGTGGGTGAATTACAAAGACATGCAACAAAGAAATATCTGAAGATATACAGGCTGAATGATTTTCTAGGGTATTAAACTACTTCAAGTAGTCCATTATCTCATTTGATCTTCACAGCAATTTTATGAAGGCCACGAAAAGATATTACATCCATTTTACAGATGAAGAAATGGAATCCCAGAGAGGCTAATGGTCTTCATTCATTTATTTAAAATGCAGTCATTCATTTGCTTAGCAAACATTTACTGACTGTCATCATTTGTAAACTTGTTATACAAAGCAATAAAGGGCTTAGAAATAATTTAAAAAAAAACAAAGACATGCAATATATAAGCAGATCTGTAGGAAAAGAAGTCGCATTTAGTTTTGGACTCTATTGAAATAATATAAGAAATAAGCTCCACTGAAAATGGAACATTTTTCTATGAGATGTTATTTCCTGCCAAGTGTTCATTCAGCTGTCCTAATTTTCATTATTTAAATATATTTGCTTTGCAATCTTCTGTCAACTTCAATTTGAATCTCTATAGTACCAGTGATGTGACAATATAAAATGCTTCCATCATTAAGTAATTGCTTCTCACCACACCTCTAAGCCTATAAAGAATAAGCAATTTGTCCTTCTATAGTCAACTGTAAAGAGGTATTCTCAAGTCAGCATCTCTGACAAAATGCGTAACTTCTGATCTATACAATTCCACACAGTGAAAGATTTCATTTATAGATGCTTGCATAAACTAAAGAATCTCTAAACCAAATTTATTAATCAAACAACTATTCTAAATCCACCACAGCTTCCTACCACAGCTGTTCACCAACAGATTCCAAAACCAACTTTACAGCAGAGCCAAAAATGACATAATGGCATGCCTAATACAATTAACCATTTTTTAACAGCAAAAGATGCATTTAAATACATATACACTATAGATATGTAAATATGAGTTTTAAGCCTCTGGGCACGCACACCTGAGCACACACATACCCTTAAACAAGTTTCCACTAAAAATTTAATCCGGTTTTTAGAAAAGGTTGCTTATTCAATTCACTCATTCAACAAATATGTATTGAGTAGCTAATATGTAATAGGCACTGTGCAAGTGCTAGAGATAGAGCAGTGAGTAAGACATACATGTCCCCACCCTCCTGGAGTTTTAGAGTCTACTGATCCATGATCACAAAAACTGCATTCTAGGGCAATGTCTTCCTCTCACGCCAGTCTTTTAACTGATCGCTGCAATGAATCTGCCCTGCGGCTTAAATTAAGACCCACATGACTGGAGATCAAGTATAAGGATTACTAAAAAGAACTTCAGAATAATTAGTTGGTAAAAACATAAAGAGCCTCTTGGAAACTGAAGAGTACAGATGTAAGAATTATTTTAAAGCAAAAAGCATCAGCTTGAGAATGAAGGCCTCAAAACTTTACCTCCCATGCACCCTTTTTCAAGAAGCTACCAGGCAATGAGCTCCACCAAAATGGAAGAGTAAATCAAGAGAGAGGAAACAGGGATATAGAGAACAGGATCCAACAAAGGACAGCGAAGAAAATCTCCAGGATAATGGTGAAGGAAGATCCCAGGATGGCAAACTTTGAGCACAAGGGCAAAAAGTACAGACTGGAGGTGGACAGAAGGTTCCAGGAAGTTTTTTTTCCAATATGGCGAACTGAGTGAACACCTGATATATATGAACATATGGAGTAGATTTAACATTTGGTGGGAACTTTAGGGGTTGAATTACAGTGACTAGAAACCTAAGCAAATAAAATAAAAGGTAATTATTAAAGGAAATCTTTAAGAGAAAGTCAAGTGTACAGGAAAGGAAAAGTAATCCTAGTATATTAAATGGCTTAGCCATGAGCAGAATTTATAAAGACCTGATTACGGAAACATTGAACACTGATCTAATCAAAATTAAATTATACCAAGATCAGGAAATGGGAGGACAGGAGCACAGGTGTGTGTTTTGGGGACTGGGAGCAGAATAATAAAGAGCCAAGTCCTCATCCTTAATTAGTGGGGACACAAAAAATACTCCTTAAATGGAAAAAAAAAGTAGCAATCTAAGTATATTACTTCAAAACATAAAGACCAAATTAATAAATTTAAAGTGTTAAAAGCACTGGCTGATGGGTAGAGGAAAACTGGCTAGAGAAAAACTGTCAAGGGAGAATAACAGCACTACTGTTTTCATAACAAGCCCTGTACAATCAGCTGATTCTAAATTATGTGTATATATCACTGTCATAAAAATTAAAACTAAAAGACTAAGAGAAAAAAAGCATTAGCCATGGAGTATAAGAGAAGAAGAACCTTGGACAAAAAAAGCGCTATTCATAAAATTTAGTTTAAAATCATTTGGATTCTTTAGAACCAGTAAGAGTGCTCTGTATGTTGACGTGAATTTTATTCTCAGCTTCCAAAGGAACTCTGAACAACACTTTAAGCATGTAAGTTACCAACTCTAACCTCACATTTGGCAATAGGATTATAACTGTCACCATGGATGAAAAGTACATGAAGATCACTGTATAAAAATCAATCATTTCATGAGCAAAACTATTAAATTTTATATATTACCAAAAGACATTCTTAAGTGCTCATAAACACAATACTTACTGCCATATAGAACTTACCTTAAGTATCAACTTAAATATTTTAAATAAACAGACAAAACTGAATATTACATTTAAGGCTCCTATGTTTTTAACTATCATTCAAACTGAATCGCTTTGCTGTACACCTGAAACTAACATTGTAAATCCACTACACTTCAATTAAATTAAAAAATCCATGTTAAAAAAAATTAGCAATTTTTTCCAAAGATTTTCAAAGTTGACAAAAGGAAAAGAAATTTTGAGATGGATATATTGCTCAATATACTCAATCTCTGTCAGCACTCCATTCTTAACTCCCTTACAAACCTTATGCAGTTCTCCAAATCTTCTCTCCATCATTTATATATTCGCTCCACCATCCAATCCCTACTGAGCATTTAACATATACCAGTCACCGTACCTATCTTGGCACTGGGGATTCAGCATCATGCCTGACGACAAATATGATAATTACAAACTATGAACGATGCAGAATAGTGCAATATCCTCATGTAAGAGGATAACAGAAGGCCGAGTTGAGGCAATCAGAGCTAAGACTTCAGATATGAAGAATGGACCAGACATGTGAAAATTTGTAAACAGCCTTTCCAGGCTGAGAGAAAAACAGACTGAGAGGACAGGAATGACAGGATCCGATTTAAATTTTAAGATTACAAAGGCTGCTGTGTGAAACTAAAAAACCACTGTGCGGTATCTCAGCAAGAGCTGATGGCATCTGGGACTGGAGTAGGGGCAGTGAAGATGAGCACAAGTTAACAGACTGGACTGGATACCAAACTAACAGGACTAGGTGACAGACTCAAACTGGGGATAAGAGGATAGGTCAGATGGTGAAAGAGAGGAACTAAGGATGTCTATGGACTTTTGGCTTTAGCAGTTGTGTTGGAATACCGGTGCCATTTACTGTCATGGGAAAGACGAGGAGAGGCCTATCTTTATAGAAGGCTCTTTTTCATAATGTAGTCTCTCTAGACTCTTTCACAAGTCATTAGGAAAAGGCAAGAAACCACAGCAAAACTTAAAAGGTTTTTCTTCTGCAAGGGGTAAGATGCTGAGACAATCCAATTTCACAGAAATGGAAGAGAAGAGGGAGAACTTCCTCTGTAAAACCTTAGTTTAGGATAGTTTTGCCTTTAATGCAGTCCAGTATCAAGGACTCCAATAACCATCAATTTTCCTGAACCTTGTTCACAAGTGATGAACTTGGGATTTCCATAAAATGAAGCAAGCCTTACGTTAATGAATATGAAGTCTCTAATAAAAGCGGGTGTTAAGGAAAGGCCTTCATCTTTGAATAGATGGGTCTTCTAACAAATAGGTCTCTGACTATAACAGTAAATACCATGAAGCTAGTTTTATCAGGCTTTTATGTCAGTAATTAACTATCCATCTCTAACCTCTAAGAGTTATGATTAGAAAAAATGGAAAGAGGTGGAGGTGCGTGGCTCAATTTAAACACAAATATTATGAAGCCCAAAAGGTAAAAGCAAAAGTATAAACACACCCTGAAAAGAGAAGCCATGCTTTCTGGATACAGTATCACTCTCAGCACCACTATCAAACCACCAATTTTTAATTTATAAATAAAATCTCTCTACCTCTGCAGCTGTTTTAACACTGGAGCTTCTAATCTAAACTCTCAGCATTAATCTCTAGTGCTCCAAAAACAGATTCTCTACAGTCACACCAAGAATAATAACCACTTTCCTAACTTTTCCTGCGGCTTATCATAAAATCAAGTGCTGAAAATCTTCCCCTTCTCCTGAGAAAACACCTGGCTATTGGGTGGTCACCACATTCCCAACTCTAAGTGACTTATACATCTGTCTGAATGCTGTCACTCTGAAATCTCACTAACCAAGCACAAAGACAAACAATGAACAAGAAAAAACAACAACAGCTGTTCAGTTTGGTAAATGAGGCCATTAACTATCAAGTGATGTCACCTCATTCTGCTCAACCCCCCCCCAAACCCAGGGTTCATTGGTGTATTTATCTCCTCTTTGTCACTGACACTCCATATGGAGTGTCAAACTGGAGATTATGAAGAACAGCACCTTTGTAACTTCTTAGGTGACTACATATAAGCAGACTAATTTAAAACGGCCTCGTTTTTCTCCTTTACATACAATAGCAGCTGGCTAGGTATACTTGCAAAAGGCTTGACCCAAACCTACCGTTCTACACTAATGCTAGTTGAGTTCACCGGTAAATTTAGCAAATTTAGATGAAGGCAAATTAGTGCTTTCATAAGAGAGAACAGTGCATCCCAAAAGGTACCAACTGTGAAATTCAATTTTCACTTATACAATGTTATACTAAACTAGTTAACATCACATCATAGGTAATATAAAGCTAATGAAATTATAATAGTAATACTATAAAACTTGGAGAATAAAATCTTGGTTGGAAAGTCAATGTTTTAGAGCATTTTAGAGTTGGTGGATAAGCAAAATGAAAAGTACTGGAATCTTCAACTATTACATGCTTAATTATCCCACTAGCAAACACAACTTATAAGTGACTAGGAAATTAAATTCTTTAGCATACAATTATTGAACACATGCTGTGAAATGAGTACAGTGGTAGGGCACTTCCAGGCCACCAAGTACAAACACACTGCATTCCTATAGTACTTCCTTCTATAGGACTGTAGCACTTAATATACAATGTTAATCACTTATAAATTATGCACATATATACTATTATAAAAATGTTATGTCCACTATCAAACATACACAAAATAGAACTTTAAATAGAAGTTCTTATATTTTATTCCCATCTCCCATGGATAGTCTTGCATACACCTTGCAGTGTATCTCTTCAGTAGAGATCCCCAACACAGGCTATAAAAAGTCATTCATCTTTCTTCCTTCAGTGTCTAAGGAGTCATAGCTAGTACTCAGTAAAAATTTGCTGAATGTATGAGCAAAGAGACACTCTAAAGTGTGAATCCACAACATAACTTTTTGACATCACTCAGATATTTAGTCTAACATAAGTGCCAAACTCTACTAGAAAAAAAAGGGGGGATTAGAATAAATTTACCCACTGTATTTTACTACTACAATTTAAAAGCTAAGGACAATTTTAACTCAGCCAATTCCTACTAAAAAAAAAAAAAAAAAACCCACAAATGCCTTATAATTCTGTATCCAGAATGCTGCAAGAAAGGAAGAGAGGAGCAGGAGGAAAGAATTAAAGAATTGGAAAAGATTTTTAAGGTTTCTTGAGAGTTCTGAAATTCTCTAAACTACAACTCCTTTCATTCAATGTTTTTTTAATGCTATGTTCCAAGCATTTAGAATACATTGCTAGGAATACACAAGCCACAAACTTAGATGCAACAAAGAAATGAAGTAAAAACTTAAAAGACCTTAGCTGCTAAAATTGTCAGTACCCATGAAGTACAGTAGGTGGGTATACTTCAGAAAATACATGCAATCTAAGCCAGAGTCAAGCAAGGCTTGTGTTCTACTCAAGGTATTTAAGATAGATAGATTGTGTGTGAGTGTGTGTGAGTGTGTGTGTGTACCTCCCTTAAAAAAATGTCAGGGTGTATTTTAAGGAAACTATTTATGCTTGTATAACCGACATACAGTCTAGCAAAACCAATCTTTCTAATTTCTAGAGCATCTGAATGTAGATGGGAAGTCACTTAGACTACCCTTTCACTCAGGTCCAGTGTTATCTGTCATTAACACTGCATTTCCAAGGCCCCATTTTGCAAGATAAACTGCTGTAATTCTACGTTTGTAGGCGGTAATGTACGCTTGACTTTTTTTTTTTAATACTACCTAATTATGGTTAGGCATTATTTTGTGCTCAATAATTTTAAGTAAAGCCAAGGGGGTAGGTATTTCAGTAGTTTATCAAGCTTGTTTTTTACTTGTACAATGACTAATATAATATGCATTGTGTATTTGGCCAATTCTCTCCCACTCCCCATTCACCTTATACAAAACAAGTAGGCAGGTAAGAGTAACAGATGGAAGTTTTGGTGTCTATTTAGATTATTCATGTTCCCCCCTCCAAAAAGTTCTCAAACCACTTTTTAGCTCTATCAAAAGCTTTATAAATTCTTTTTATAAACTTACTAAAAGAAATTCTATATTAAACTCTGACATTTACTAAATAGTACCATGTTCAAAAGAATTGCCCACTTTAAAAAAAAAAAAAGCTCCTGGTTTACATTTTAAAAAGCTATTTTATCAACTTGCTTATCTTTCTTGCCTTAATTTTCTTCTGCAGCAAAACTGATAAAACATAAATTCCAACAACAGCTAAATAAGGTTTTTATCTTTCTTGCCTTAATTTTCTTCTGCAGCAAAACTGATAAAACATAAATTCCAACAACAGCTAAATAAGGTTTTAATAAATATTTTGCTACCTCTTCAAATATGTTTGAAAATTCAACAAGCAGACATTTCCTAACAAATTGAACAAAGATCTTCAGTCAAGTCACCTAATCAGTTTAAAAGGCACCAACTGTTAATTTCCTTTATATTTACAAAGGCAGAATCTTAGTTTGATACAAGACAAAGCAGGATAGAGTTGGATAAAAGTTTCATTTCAGAATTCCTTAATGCCGGCTATATCACCCTCTCAAACTTTAGAAACTAAACACCTGTGAACCCTGAAGCTGTGAATCAGTTTGACTGATCTCCTCTTCCATGCCATGTAAGCCATTGCCTAATTGAGGCCAGACCTGTCAGGCTCAACAGCATCCCGGAAATGACTGGCCTACTAGAGCTGGAAACACATCAAGAATTTGGAATATTTCTCATATTGAGGCAAGGAAAAAAGTTCAAGTGAGATTGTCCATAAAAACAATCAGTATACTGTTCCACAGGGAAAAAAAAAAAAAAAAGAAAGACCTAAAAAGCATATTTTTGCTATTCTGGTCAGTCCACAAAAACACATCTAAATACGTATCTATTTTCAGGTGATGGTCCACTGAACTTATCCCTTTCCTCCCTACATATGAACAAGAGTTCACTACCAAATTCTCATTTTGAATGCCTGTCTTGCAATTAATTTTTTATTTTATATCCTTAGTTACTAATACCATCACCTGGATAATGGCTGGTTTCTTAACTTAGAAACCTGTCAACAATAACGCCTAGCACCTAACCTGCTTAATGTTTTCCACTTCTTACGAAGAAAAGCCATTAAATGCTGAAAAGAAATATAAGTACACCTAGACACAGACAGACAGACACACACAAACACACACTCAAATCCCAGTCATGAAAAATTAAGTCACATTCCGGCCATAAACTGTGCAACAGACACTTCCAGTTAGCGTGTGCTTTAGTGATCATGGACAGCGGTATTGGAGTAAGTGGTAGGGGGTTGGGGCTGTTAACATACTGTGCATCAGAGCCAATAAGCAGCTGGCTAGGACTGCCAGCAAGGCCGGTCTCTAAAGGGAGCTATAACACAATATCAGAATGCTGGATTTCCGAAGGCCATTTTATGGGGAGGGAGGGGGTGAGAACTGGGGATCAAGTGCAATGAAAGGCTCTGACCAACGTCTGAAGAGATGAGACCGAAGATGAGGTCTTGCGGCAACACCAGCTGTCCAGTCTCATCTCATCTCAAACACAACTCAATTTCAGGTCGTTCTTATCAGTCAGTCGCTCAAAGGGTGAGTGGGTGGCGGCAGGGGGTGGTGATAGCCCCACGAGACTGGCAAAGGCCCTCGGGATAGGCAGAGACTCCACAATCGGAAGGGGTTTCTACCAGCAAAGAGAGGGCTTTGCAGCCGCCTCCCCTCTCCCTTCCAGCCAGGGCGAGGTGCGAGGTTAGGATGTCGCTGGGGCAGGGGGGGCGGGGGGGTTGTGAAGGAGTGATAGGAAAATATGGCAGTAAAGGATGAGGGGGCCTGGAAGGGCTGGTGCCACCCAAGAAAAGGGGGAGAGGAGGACTTCCCTGGACACATCCAGGATAACAACGCCACCAGAAAGCACAGGCAGTGCCGTGCCGGCGCCTGACACCCCTCTCCCTGGGAAAGCTTCCCCCCTTTCAGAAGGTCCCAATCCCCAAACACTGCTCCCACCCGACCCTTCTACACAGTATCCCCATCGCTGGCCTCCTTTCCCTTCCGCCTCAGGCGCCCCACGCCCTCCAGCTCCCCTCCCCTCCCCTCCCCCGGTCACCCACCCTCTGGGCAGCCCGTAGCCGGCCTCCCCGGCAGCTCGCCCAGACCCCTCCCCCCTCACCTCTCCTCAGCGCCTCCTCGTAGCTGAGGAATCCGATCCGTGACTCCTTGGCGCCCATGCTCCCCTCATCCCCTCGGCCGGGGGTCGGAGCCCGCTCTCGCCCCCACCCCCCTCCCGCCTTCTCCTCGGCGTCCCTGGGTGACGGTGTCGGCGTCCCCAGGCCCCCTCCTCCCCCCACACTAACAAGTGCGGCTTCTGCCCCGGCGGCTCCTCCCGGCCACCGCCACCGCCTCCATGCCGAATCACGTGACCCGCTCCCACTCCGCCCCCTTCCCCTCCCTCTTACTCCGCCCTTCTGTCTCCTCCTCCCCTCCCTTCCCTCCTCACGCCTTCTTCCCTCCCCCTCCCTCCTGCCTGCCCCGCCGAGGGTCACCTGACCCGAGGCCGGGGATTGTTCCGGGTAATGGCCGCCCGGGGCCACCCACACCGCCCCGCCCCACGCTCGCCGCGCGCAGGGGCGTAGGGGCAGGGCCAGACCTCGCGCGTAATACATCATCCCCACCTTCTCGCCAATCCGGGGCCGCGAAGCCTAGGCGCCTCCGCCCTCCTGGGGACAGCGACTTCCGGGGCGCCCGAGGCCGTCCCTCCCGCCCACGCGTTCTGGCGCTCTCTGGGCAGGGTGGGAGCCCTTGACAGTTGGTCTGGCCGTGGTCCCAACCCATCTTGAAAGAGAAATGGAATCTTAGGGAGCCAGGGTCTGAGGGGTGCGGTTCGTGAGGGAAAAGAGCAGGCAGTCGAGGCATTCCTATCGTTAAGGGCATATCTGAGTGGGAGGGAGTTGTGAAAGGAAAGGAGAGTCTCAAGGATTTCTTTTGATGAGAGTATTCTTAATGCTAGTGGGGAGATTCTTAAGGAAAGTGAATCTAGTGATAGAGTTTAGAGTATCTTCCTTTGCACGTTACCCCATTCCCTCCGCGCCAGTACACTGTAGATTTCCTTTCACATGCGCAGATCCAGCTGCCCATGGGCACATCTCCGCCTCTGAGCCTTACTCTTGGACAGTCTTTGGAAGCTGCTCTGCAAAGACGTAGCTTGATTACCTCCAAGGGTTGCTCCTCGCCAGAAATGTGAGGGTTACAAGACCGATACCGTAGTTCCTTACTTTTTTTTAAGTTGTGATAAAATAAACAATTGCCCATTCTAACCATTTTTAAATAGCTCAAGAGTATTTCTATACAGTTTCTCCTTTCGTGGCTGGCTTATTTCACTTAGCATAATGTCCTCAAGTTTTATCCATGTTGCAACACAATATCAGAATTTCCCACATTTACTGTATGATGCAGCAATACCACTTGTGAGTAAATACCCAAAGGAATTAAAAGCACGGACATGGATGGATATTTATAGGCCAGTGTTTATAGAGCATTATTATTCACAATAGCCAAAAGGTAGAAGCAACTCAGGTGTCCACAACGGACAGATAAATAAAATATGTCTGCTGTTCAGTTTCTTGCTTTTCACTCTGTTCAGTTTGCTTTTCTTAATCTTCACCCTGAAAGACTGAAAGTCACAGCATAAAGCTTCTGGATAAGGAAACACGTCCATTTGTTTGAAAAATAACCATTTGGATTAGATAAGACTCAAGGTGCCACTGAGCTAATTCAGTGCCAGCAGAAGGATTTTACTTCCTAAAGCCGATAGGTTATAATATGCCCTGCTAGAGAGAGAAGGTAATAACTCTTTCTCTACTCATCTTTCCTGGCAGACCAGATCAGCAGCGTGGCATTAGTCACTTTGCTGCCCTTTCCAGTTCACTGTGAGGTAGTTAATTTTAAGACCTCAGATTAGTTTCATTACTAAAAGGCCATGAGTAAGGGGGTTGGGAATATACTTCAAAGCCTTTAATTTCCAGGTGATTAATTCAACATAGACATAAGTCTCCGGACAAAACAATTCAGTCATCTTCAGCCTGCAGTTAGATTATCCTAATTAATGGGAAGTGAATCTTTAAAAAGGGCTCAGCTGTGGGAGAGAAGACCCTCAAGAGTTTAATTGCAAGATACCTTGGCATTATTACTGTCCTAAATAATTCAGTACCTACAGGTGACTTGTACAAAGAACAGACCTGAGTGATTTATCTACCCACCTGATTTACAGTAGAATTGGAAGTAAATTGTTTTATCTTTGTAGTATTTGCCCTACTTGAAAGGTAGGATTGGGTTGGAATTAATCAATCTCATGAAATAGTAAATTATTACAAAATACTCAGGAAAGAATAGAATATAAACTGTATAATGAAAGATTTAGAGCAGTACTAATACACAGGAACTTCTAAAATTTCCTCCTTGGTTTCAGGCCCTGCTTCCCATATGGCCATAAAAGATTTCACCCTGTCAGAGTTTACCATGGATTAAATACTTCTCAGAATTTATGGGTTGAGATAGGAGAGTAGGAAATACTATTTCTTCCTTGTCTGAGTTAAATTAAGCATATTATTGAAGGCAGTGAAGCAAATAGTTATGTCTAATGGGAATTTTTAAATGTTAAGCTGGGATTAAAACTTGCCTTTTGGTTTGTATTACACAGTTATCAGGCAGTCATATGTTAAACATCCCTCCATAACTTAAAATTGATACAGTACTTAAGTTTGATGATGTAGAAAATCTAAAGTCTACCTGTCATGCTTAAAGGAATTCTATTAACCATTTAGTTTATTCAGTTTCATTATATTTCACTTAATCCACTGAAGAGTTGGCCAGCCACCTGACTTTAAGCATTAGGTTGTACTTGGGGAACCATTTCTTTAACTATAATTACATGCCTGTGAAAGAGTGGTTCATTCAAAGATTTAAAGCATGGGAGATTGGTATGTAATTTCTGCTTCCAACTGGGCAATCTAAATAACAGAGTTCCTCAGTTTATACTCCCAGAGAAATAACATAGGAATAGAATAGAGTTATATTACTTGCCAAAGAAGCTTAGGTCATGGAAAGGGAGGTCAATACAATAAAGAAGGGGTGGAACAGCACCTGACGTATATAACTTGATTACCACAAAGTGAGGCCAACAGTGCATGAAGTATGACTATATAATAAAAGAAATGCTTTTCCAGAATTAGGGACTTGTTACCTTATGTTGACACAATATGAGGTTGTGGTCATTTGTATTATATTTTTATTTAAAGCACGTTAAGCTATTTTTTAATGAAAATAATACTAGTCCCTGTAAAAAGTTTTTGTCATCAGTACAAAAGTGTGTATAAAACAAAAAGTCACACTTCTTGCTTTATCCACTCTCGTTCCCTAGAAGTATGTATCTTTCCAGTTTTCTGTGACTATACCCACCATATTTGTTATGAATATAAGGTATGCATCTCTACTCCCTTTATTTCTACACATATTTTTCATAGTCTATATTACTGATTTGCAGTTTCTTTTTTCACTGGATGGTATATGCCAAACTGCTTTTCATGTCAGCATGTAGATCTTACTCTTTTTAACAGATGCACAATATGCCAGTTTTGTGTATTGTATAATTAATCAATTACCTATTGAGGACATTAGATTGTTTCTAGTGTTTCAAATTACACTGTTGCAGTAAACATCCTAGTACATATATCCTCCTTTATATATATGAGTGTATCCGTAGATGGAATTTCCAGAAGCGGGATTGCAGAATCTAAGAGTATGCACCTTTTAAGTTTTAACAGACATTGCCAAATTGCCTGCCTAAAAAGTTGGATCAATTTACATTCTAATCAAGATTATCTGAGAAAGCCAGTTTCCCCTCACCCTTGCTAACAATTTAAGCTAATTTTTGTTATTATCCTTTACCTGTTAAAAATCCTACCAACAAGGAATTGAATCTCTGCTCTTCTAGATATGAAATTCATTTGCATTTTAAACCTGGACAAAATATTGAAGAATGACCAAAGAGATGTCATTCTCTAATCAGCAATTAGATATGTTTCTCCTTTCCATTTATTGTTCGTAAAAAAGTGGCTAAAATTAGCAAAATTTCAACAGGGCCCATCTCCTAAGAGCCTCTGTCACACAACATACCTAAGCTAAAACTAAAAAGGGGAAAGAAGTAACACATTCAGAGTGAGGGCCTTTAATTAAACCTACTTTAGAAGTTTTCTTCTGTCTTACCACAATCCATGCTTGGCAAGCAATTTATATATACTACCCACTAAGCCTGTGAGTAAACGTTTACTCTTTATTGCCCTCCTTTGCCCCACCTGCAATGAAGCTATATTTGTGTCTCTTTTAAATTAATAGTTCAAAGATGTTAGGGAATGGGTCTTAGGGACAGTACCACTAGGAGCTGCTTTTCCTTGTGAGCTCCTGAAAAATCAAGTAGCTTCTTTGTAGTCCTCTTCTGATCTCTTATTCCTTCTACTGTGGCCACTCCATTGCTCTCTTAGGCCAGTCTTTTCCAGCAAAATAGAAACGACAAGAATAAGCACATTAATTGAACTCTAATCAGCAATTAAAACATAGAATAATACAGAATCCAGCTCTGAACAGATAGGATATACCTTCCTTCAGTTTCTAGGCTCTAAATAGCTTTGTCAAGTCATCCAAAGTCCAGCTTATCATTCTAATATGGTATCTGAGAAATGTCAAATGTACCTTTGACTGTGATTTCTTCTTTTAGTAGATGAGAGGTTTAAATTCAATCAGGCTTTTTCCAGTTCTTCAATTCTACTATTATCTCTTGAAATGTACATCCTCTTGCCAGCTCAAATCTGTTTTTGTTTGTTTTTTTATCGAAGTATTGTCAGTTTACAATGTTGTGTCAATTTCTATGTACAGCATAATAGTTCAGTCATCAAATCTGTTTTTATTTTTAGTTCAGGCTGAGTTTTTTCCTCACCTGAATATTAATGTAATGTTTCTATTCTGTTTTCCACCTTTTACAGGTCTGCTGTTTGTCTAATATCTTGAGGCTTCCTTTTAATCAAAAACTATCATTTTGATGGGGGAAGCTATGCATATGTGAGGATAGGGGGCACATGGGAAATCTCCATACTTCTGTGCAGTTTTGCTGTGAACCTTAAACTGCTAAAAAAAAAAAGTCTGATAATCAAAAATTCTGATGCAGAGACATGCCTGCCTACATATAGGTATTTAATAGCTAGCAACTATGGTGTAATTTGAAAACTCTCAGGGATTTACAAGGGAAGTAAAGTTGAGGTAAATAGTTGGAGTCAAAAAGAAGTTAGAGGGAGAAGCTAGACATACAGTATGTGAGTTGTGATTCTAGGTTTAGGTAAAACTTTTTGTTTGATGCTACTGATCCAGCAAGTAACATCTCTAAAAATTGCAGTATTTTCTTCCAAAAGGATTTGAAAGCTATAAAATAGCATTTGGTCAAAAAAAAAAAAGTTTTTTTGACAATTATATTCAATTACTCGCACTCTAGGGGTGGGGGTGGAATCAAATCTGCGTTTCTTTAAAAGAGGAAGGAAGTTCGTATAAAAAAAGAGGAAGCTGACAAGCCCCTCACTCATGCCTATTTAACATTTTCCCACAGCCCCAACATTTGGTATGAAGGTTGTAAAGAGTTCATTTTAACATTTACTAAGCATTTTCTGTGTACGAGGAATGGTGCTAAGCCCTAGGGAATACAAAGGTGAATTTTTAAAAAGCCTCTGGGAAGTACTATGATCAAGATAAATATAGTATGTGATGGGAACCGAAAGTACAGAGCGATATTAGTCCAAACTGAAGGAGTGGGGAGGGAGGGAAGTCTTGGGGGATAGGAGTCTTGAAGAATAAGAAAGAAATCAGCCAATTATTTACTCTTTAAACAAATTTAAAGTGCCTGCTATGTGGCAGGCATTGTCCTAGGCACTGAAGATACAGAATTGAATAAAGGAAAAAGTCCTGCTCTTATGAAATTTACATTTCAGTGGGAAAAGACAATAAGCAAAATAAGTAAAAATAATGGTAAGTCAGTCAGTAACAAGTCCTATGAAGAAAAACTGCAAAGAAGGGAGGCAGAAAGTGCTGAGATGAAGGTTCAATTTAAAATAGAATGGTTGAAGAGGAGCAGAAAGGCGATATTTGAGCCAAAGTCTGAAGGAGATGATAGAGCAAATCTTATGGCTATCCAAGGGAAAATTGTTGTAAACACTGAGGCAAGAGCATCCTAGCAGATGCGAGGACCAGCAAGGATCAAGTATGACCATGAGGGAAATGGAGAGAGGCAGATCCTCCTTAAAGATTTTGGCTCTCACTCTTTGGAAAATGGGATGCCATTGCATGTTTTTGAATGCAGAAGAGAGCTGTCATACATTTTTAAAGGATCTCTTTGACTGCTGTGTTGAATATGGGCTGGAGTAAGAGGAGACAGGAAAGGGTAGACACATGGAGACTGGTAGAGAGGCTATTACAGATATCCAGACAATGAGTTTGAGGGATGAGAGGTTGGGTCCAAGATAATAATTTGAAGGAAGAGCCAACAGGATTGATTGATAGATGAGATTGGGATGTCAGAGCGAATATTCAAGGATGACTCCCAAGTGGTGGCCTATGTAACTAGAAGGACAGAAATGCAATTCACTGAGCTGAGAAAGGCATTAGGAGGAGCAGGTTTGTGGGGCAAGGTCAGAAGCTCAGCTTTGGACCTGTTACATATGAGATGCCTATTAGACACCTAAGTGGAGGTGTTGAATAGAGCATTAATTAGTTGTCTGAAGTTAGAAAGAGTCCAAGCTGGAGATATAAATTGAGGAGTCATTAGAGATTGATGGTGTTTAAAGTCATGAGACTGGATGAGATCTCCAAGGACATGTCCCAATCCCAAAGGGTTTCTGACATTAAAAGTTCAGAGATGAGAAACTAGCAAGAAGACTGAGAGAGTGAAGCCAGTGAGGTGGAAAAGGAAATAAGGGGAGAGGGCATGCCAAGAAAAAACAAAAAGGTGGATAAAGGCACAGAGATATAAAGTAGAACTCAAAAGATAAGATGCTCTGCTTCATCAGAAATGCCTTTTTGTACCAACAGAATCAAAGCTAATAAAACAACTAAAAAATCAAAATCCATTATTAACTAGTAAGGTAACAGTTCTCACTTTTAACACCTAGTAGGGGATTATAAATGTTTCAGGAATGCTCTCAGGTAGATTTTTAAGAGCTTATTTGGTTTTTGTCAGATTTCTTTTTTGCTGCGGTCTCTTTGAGCTATCCTGGGCAATACTTGACAGGAGGTTCTGGAAACAATAGGCACCCATAATATTTCATCTAAAAGAATGAATTAGGCTAATGTATAATAATTAATGGTTAAAAGTGGAGTTCTACCAATGCATGAATTTCAGCCTGGATGTCACTCAGAAGAGACTGTTGAGGCCCCATACGTTGGTGTTTATTAGTAATTAACATTGACATCCCAATTAATTAATGCAAAAATCTAAGACAATAGCCAATAAATACAAAGTCTATCTCCAGAATATCCATAGGGAAAGGATTCAAATTTCCCCCACTCAGACAAACTCTCCTTTAATTAGTAGCTCAGACCATGTACTGGACATATGGGCAACCTTTCGAAAAAGGGTACTAAATTAACCCAACTCTTCTAGTTTCTGTGGATATGGAACAAAAACAAAAATCAGCATAGTTACAAAAAACTAAAACTAGACTTACTATATGATCCAGCAATCCCACTCCTGGGCATATGTCCAGAGGGAACTCTAATTCAAAAAATACGTGCACCCCAGTGTTCACAGCAGCACTATATACAATAGCCAAGACATGGAAACAACCTAAATGTCCATCAATGGATGACTGGGTAAAGAAGCTGTGGTATATTTATACAATTGAATACTACTCAGCCATAAAAAAGAATAAAATAATGCCTAAAAAAGAATAAAATAATGCCATTTGCGGCCACATGGATGGACCTGGAGATCATCATTCTAAGTGAAATAAGCCATAAAGTGAAAGAAAAATACCATATGATATCACTCATATGTGGAATCTAAAAAAAGAAAAAAGAAGACACTAATGAACTCATCTACCAAACAGAAACAGACTTACAGACATAGTAAACAATCTATGGTTGCTGGGGGGAAAGGAGGTGGGAAGGAATAAATTGGGAGCTTGAGATTTGCAAATATTAACTGCTATATATAAAAATAGATAAAAAACCAGTATCTTCTGTATAGCATAGGGAATTATATTCAATATCTTGTAGTAACCTATAATGAAAATGAATATATATATGTATATGTATGACTGAAACATTATGTTGTACACTAGAAATTGACACATTGTAACTGAATACACTTCAATTTAAAAAAAATACAGTTAAATTCTAATTAATAGTCACTAAATTCTAGTTATAGTTATTAACTATACCCAATTTAGCATTATACAAACACTAATATAAGGATTTATTATTTACTTATTATCTCTGTCCTCAATTCTCCATCCCTCATTGATCTTAATCTTTTTCATTCTTCTGCAGTACTAGAATACTCATTGGGATTACATATATCTGCCTACACAAGTGAGAACACCTGTGCTATTGTATGTGATTCTGGTTCTTATTGCTGCACAAGAAATTATCCCCAAAACTTAGTGGCATAAAACAACGACAACATTTATTTTGCTCATGGATCAACAATTTGGGCAAGGTTCAGCGAGGATAGCTAACCTCTGCTCGGTTTAGTGTCAGATGCAATGGCTTGAAAGCCAGGAGCTGGAACCCTCTGGGGGCTTGATCATTCACATGTCTGGCAGTTGCTGCTGGATGTTGGCTGAGACCTTAGCTGGAACTCTTTGCTGGAACAATTACATGCCTAATGTGCTTCCTCTTTCCTCACAGTGTTGTGGCTAGGTTCCAAAGGTGAGGAGAGAGAGAGAGAGACAGAGAGGGAGAGAGAGAGACAGAGAGGGAGAGAGAGGGAGAGAGGGAGAGAGGGAGAGAGAGAGAGAGAGAGAGAGAGAGGGAGAGAGAGGGAGAGAGAGAGGAGAGAGAGAGAGAGAGAGAAGAGGGGGAGAGAGAGAGAGAGAGAGAGAGAGAGAGAGAGAGAGAGAGAGAGAGAGAGAGAGAGATCAGCCCAATCTACATCCCTTTTAATGACGTAGCCTTAGATGTAACGCAGTGTCCCTTCTGCAGCGTTCTAATTATCGAAGCAGTCACAGACTTCTGCCCAGGTTCAAAAGCAAGGGAAATAGTCTCCAGAAATATTGCTGAGCCACGACCATCTGCCCTCTGGTCACAGCAATTTACATTCCTCTCATATGGAACTATACCTTCATTCCTTTCTCCAAAATCCCGATTATGACATCAAGGTCAGGCTTGGAGTCTGGGGCTCATCATCTAGGTCAGGTCCAGGTGTGAATGAGGCGCCTTGGGTGTGTTTTCTCAAATACAGTATCTTTTGACTTGATAACGTGTTCTTTGTAAATAGACACAGAGGTTATTTAGGGAAAAGGGACCATTATGTATGAAACTTACTCTTAAATGGCTCAGGAAAAAAAAACTATTTTGATACACACAATTTCTGGAAACTATTTCCCCACTCCTTGAGCCTGAGCAGAAATTTATTATTGCTTCAATGAACACAATGCAGCAGAAATGGCACTGTGTTACATCTGAGGCTAGAATATATACACATACATATATATGCAGTGTATGCACATGTATGTGTATTGTGTGTATATATGTATCTATATGTATCTCTATACATATAAAGAAAGAGAATGGGAGAGAGAGAGAATGCAAGTGATAGGGTAAATTGAGTAAAATGTTAACAATAGATGAATGTTAGTAAAGGGTATGCAAATGTTCTTTATACTATTCTTATTTTTGCAACTTTTCTGTAAGCTTGAAATTAATTCCAAATAAAAAGTTCTTTAAGGGGGAGGGTATAACTTAGTGGTAGAGTGTGAGCTCAGGATGCACGAGGTTCTGGTTCAATCTCCAGTACCTCTATTAAAATAAATAAATAAATGAATAGAGGGGGAGGGTATAGCTCAAGTGGTAGAGCGCACGCTTGCATGCACAAGGTCCTGGGTTCAATCCCCAGTAGCTTCTCCAAAAATAAAATAAGCAAACCCAATTACCTTCCCCTCAAAAAATAATAAGTAAATAAATAAGTGAATAAAATTAAAACTAAATAACCCCCAAAGATAAATAAATTTTTTAAAAGATTATGTCCATGAAATAGGTTCTGAGCATTAATATTTTGATATGTTTAATTCCAAGGGCAAGTCCTAACTTGACCTTTCTGTTAACTTTTAGGTGTTCAGAAAAGACCATTTAATTCTCTCTTTGCCCAGTTGTCTACAAGAAGACACCATCAACTGCCACACTTTAGCCTGCATCCCTACACATCCTATTTACTTAAATAGCTAGTCTTGGAAAGATCCCTCTTTGAGAGAAGAGATTTGGCCTTGCTGAAACTCAGTTTTTCCATGGTCTTTGCCTACCACACTAAAGACATCTGTAAGTGTGGCTTGGCTTTTAGAGAAATTATGGAAGGGTGCATATCAATCTCCTTGTAGCAAAAAGAGACTGGGATTAACTTCCTTGAAGAAACAACATTGTGCTCCTAGAGCACAAAGTCTAAAAACAGTAGTTGCCCAGAAACAACTTTCTCACATTTCCAGTTTGAAAATGACACTTAAATAGAAGGGTCTTTTTAGCCAGAATGTCACAATCCCCAAATAAAGAATAGTCACCATTTAAAGTCCCTCTAAGAAGCACATGCTGGCCATTTAACAAACTTATTCAATGTATACAATTTTATTCATTCAAAACTGATTATTTTGAAAAGCCTTGGACCAACATCAGAAGTGTTATCACCTAAAAAATAAGTATTAGCCATACTGAAGATATATAAAGAATTCATTTATGAGACATGTAATCAAAGAAAATCCTCTTAAACAATAATAATTGCTAGCACTTATTGCGCTCTTAAATGTGTCAGACACTGGTTTAAAGACTTTTACATATATTGTTAAATAACTTAATTGTCACAACAGCCCTATGAGCTGTGTGTCATCATTATATCCATTCTACATGTGAGGAAAATTGAAATCTAGCAAGGTTAAATAATTTTCCCAAAGTCATACAACTAGTTAATGATGCAGCTGGGATTTAAACCCAGGCCATCTAGATCCAGAATCATGCTCATAAACTATACTTCCACTATGGATTAGAAACTAAAGTAGGAACTGAAGTGTGTTGTTACTTTGTGAGTTATTTTTCCCTTGTGAGAACATTGGTGAGCTTTGCCCACACATTCATTCTTTGATAAATTAGTCTTGTTTTCCATGATGAGTGTGGTTAGATAATTTCTTTGCCATTAGACTCATAGATCAAGGAGTTAGTAAACTCTTAGGGTAGAGTAAATCAGTTGTCCATTCTTTTGGATCCTAGAAAAACCATGCTTAAATTTAATAATGTTAATTTAGTAATTCACTAATTCAGCAAACATTTGTCAAAGGACCATTCTGTGTGAGAAACTGGGGTGTGAGATGTCACCTCAACAGGTTTGTTGGCTGCCCATAAAAGCCCTCCCAGGTTGACACTAATCTTTGTGGAGACACTTCAGTTGAGGAACTTTTAGGTTTACAAACTCCACTATATCAGGTTGATCAGTTTCTCACAGATTGGCTTACGCTAATCAAATGACCATGAAACAGAGGCTCTTTGTTTCTGATCACGTTGGAGGAAAAGGAACCAGGTTTACCTTCTGCCGTAAACAACTAGCAAACTAGATAAAATATATTAAAAAACTGTTTTCAGACATTGGACAATAGACAGCCCAGAACCGACATCATTGAGAGAAGGAAAACAAATGCGGTGAATTCTACAATTGCCCCGGCTTTCTGCCTAGAGGCACGTTCTGGAT
The DNA here is from genome assembly GCF_009834535.1 of Camelus ferus. NCBI lineage: Eukaryota > Metazoa > Chordata > Mammalia > Artiodactyla > Camelidae > Camelus > Camelus ferus. Next base: position 3,470,821 of record NC_045711.1, read on the forward strand.
CATAAATTCAGAACACGGCAGAAAATAGCAATCTCACTGAGTTAAGAAGACAGAGGTTGGAGTTCTTGGTCTCTGTGGCAGCCGCAAGTTGCTAGACAGAATAGTAAAATGGAAGAAGGCATCCAAAAACAGAGCTCCAAAAATCTACACAGCATCTTGAGTCTTTGCTAGATACTAATGTGGCCACACACAGAGTTAAATTCCAGGAGGATGATCATGGAATAATCAAAGAGATGTAATTGAAAAATTCCCAGAGCTCATAAAAGGCTGGGAAACATTGTGGCCAGTTACAGTAGAATGACCTCGTTGACGACCCAAGACCTTCAAGAGAGATTTCAGAAGAGTCAGACATTATGAATTGGTCTAACCTAGCTCTAGAATATGGGATACTCTAGACCTGCTTCAACAAAGCCTTAAAACAAGCCTCAAAACCATCAAACTAATCTGAAAGAAACTTATCTGGCTGGTAAAACAAAGGCCTACAATCTTAAGAGAAGACTACAAAATTCAAACACTCAAAAACGTAACATCCTAGCATCCAGTAAAAATTTTCTATATATGCCAAGAAACAGGAAAAAAAAAAAAAACCCCAAAAAACCTTACCAGGAGAAAAATTAGCCAACAGAAACAGACCCAGAAATGACAGAGGTAATAGAATTAGCAGAGAAGAATGATAAAACAGCTATTGTACTTAGGTATTTAAAGGAAAACACAAACATAATGAGAAAAGAAATGGGAGATATAAGAACCAAATAAAACTTCTAGAGGTGAAAAATACAATATCTGAAATGAAAAATTCAACGTGGCAGCTAGCTTCCCCAAAGCGAGTGATCAGAGGAAGGGGAAAAAAAAAAAAAGAGGCAGCAAGGAAGAAGGCACATGCCTTTTATGACCGAGTATGTCCCTTTTCTACTGCAGTAATAAATTAACAATGTATTGGCCAGTGATTTAAAAGAACGCAAGCCTATTATCTCACAGTTCTGTAGGCTAGAAGTCTGACACAACTGTCATGTTGTAAGGAGACTCAGGAAGCCTTATGGAGAAGTCCAGGTGGTGAGGAACAGAAGCCTCCTGCCAACAAGCAGCACTGAACTACCAGGCATGTGAGTGAGTCACCTTGGAAGTGGATCCTCAGACCCCAGTCACATGACTGCAGCCCTGGCTCCCATCTTGACTGCAACTTCATGAGAAACATTAAGTCCGAATCACCATGCCAAGCCTCTGCTAGATTCTTGACCCAGAGAAACTGTGTCAGACAATAAGTATTTATTGTCTTAAGCCATTAAAATGTAAAACAACGGGTTTTCCAGCAGTAGGTAACTAATGCAAGAGTCTCTTCAACAAACAGTACTGGAAGGATTGGATAGCCATTCGTAAAAACAAACAGACAAACAAAACACTCCTCCCAAACTGGTATATTCATACAATAGAATGCCACTCAGCAATTAAAAAAAAAGGCATGAACTATGGATCCATGCAACAACCACGGATGAATCTCAAAAACATTCTGCTGAGCAAAAGAAGTCAGGCATGAAAAGTACATCCTATATGATTTATTCATATGAAACTGTAGAAAAGACAATTGATGATGATGGAAAGAGGACCAGTAGTTGCCTGGGGCTGGGGTGAGGGCAGAGGGAGGAGGGAGGCATGAAGTTTGGCAGGAAAAGGACAAAGAACTTTTGGTGTGATGCAATGGTCTCCATCTTTTTTTTTTTAAATTCTTTAAAAAATTATATATGTATTTATTATTTGTCTCTTCTTTTTTTAGGGGGAGGTAATCAGGTCTATTTTTAAAATAGAGGTATATGGGGATTGAACCCAGGACTTTGTGCATGCGAGGCATGGATCTTACCACTAAGCTATACCTGCTCCACAATGTTCCCCATCTTGATTGTAGCTATCCAGTTTATAAGGGTATATTTGTTACTACTCACTGAACTCTACACTTGAATGGGGTTCACTTTATATAAATTATAATCGCATAATTATAATGTATAAAAATTTACCTCAATCAAGTTGAATTTTAAACTGAAAAAAATAATCCCGTGAAACAAATATGCATACATAAATGGTTATTCCCTTTTATATAGGAGAAATTTCTTCCAGAATATATAATAATATTGGTCCCTATTAAGGATTTTACCTTTCTGGCATCAGGGAGCTTGGGAAACTAAATTTGTAATCTGAAGATTTTTTTTTTTGGTCAGCCAGTCCCCTTGTTAATAGTTCTCATTATACCTGATGTCATACTTGTCACTGTGATTACAAATTTCTGGGAGTACTTGATTGATATTTTTCTCTCCCATTAGACAGTAAGCTCCCAAGGGCACAGTCTAGCACAGTGATTGGCACAGGGTAAGTGCTCAATATGTATTTGCTAAGTTAATTCTCTACTCCATTCAAAGTACACAAGCTAGTCCTATAAGCACAAAGTCTTGCTTTCTTTCACAGATGAGGAATTGTTTTCCTTTCATCCAACCGGTGGAGAAACTGTGCCGTCAGATACCTCAGCCCTCCATGCCCTTTGTGAGTGTTCCCTCTCCCTTCCCTTTCTCTTCCCGCTCCCCTTCCCTAGCCGATCTCTCTCTCTCTTTTTTAATGGAAGTACAGTCAGTTACAATGTGTCAATTTCTGGTGTACAGTGCAATGTCCCAGTCATGCATATACATACATATATTCGCTTTCATTTTTTTTCATTAAATGTTATTACAAGATACAGAAGAAACTTCTTTTAAAATCTGTTTATATATAGTGGCTAACATTTGTAAATAAACTCCCAAATTTATCCCTTCCCACTGCCTTTCCCTGGTAACCAGATCTCTTCTAAGTCACGTGACTCACTTCTCTGCCTCTAGATGATGTCAGAGATGCTGCCCTTGGCGTGGGTGGCTGCCTGCCTCGACATTCTCATCTCTTCTCTCATCTGGCTTCTCTACTCCAGTCAAGCTAATGTGATTCCCTGTCTACACACTAGTCTTCCTTTCTTACCATCTCCATGACTTTGCCTGTGCTATTCCTTCTGGCTGAGAAATCCTAACCCCTCCTTGACGATGCATCAGATTTGGCCTATAAATGGTTTATTTGAGGAAACCATTCCTACCTAACACGTCTCAATCTCAAGGCTCTTGCTTCTTACCAGCTCTTTGGATTCAACCTGAAGCATGGGGACTTTGCACTTACGAGATGTCACCTCCTTGTGCCGTCGTGATGGATTTGTATGCAGTTATGCTATTTTCCACTAACTATTAACTCCTTCCAAATGGGACCTGCTTGCTTCTTTCCCTTGTATCTGTTTTCCTTTCTTATGCAAGTACTCAGGACAGAGTTCTGCACAGAGTTGCCCTCCACCTCAAAATATTACAGTTGCACAAATGAAGCCTCCAAGGGTAATTCATCCCCAGTGCAGGCTGGAAAAGGAAGGCAGGTTTGATCCCATGGAAACAGCTTGAGGGAGAATGTCTTTTCTGGGACCAAGTTCCCAAACGCATCCCTTTTTTGTGGGCTAGGAGAACCTAGAGAAAAGGTGTAATTTTTTTCTTTGCCAGTGAAGATAATTGATTCCTTGAAACGTACTCTGCCAGGTGGCACAAACAAACCATATAATTATATTTCCTTAAACAGAAAAACCTAGAACATACAAGGATATGTGGCTTCTCTGGGTCAGACCAAAGACCATGTAACTCAGATTTTTTGGGGGGATTTGTGTGTGTGTGTGTGTGTGTGTGTGTGTGTCTGTGTGTGTGTTGGTGGGGGTTGGGGGGGATTAGGTTTATTTATTTATTTTTAGAGGAGGTACTGGGGATTGAGCCCAGGACCCCAGGTATGCTAAGCATGTGCTCTTGACCTATACCCTCCCCACAATTCAGATTTTTTTTAAATAAACGTTTTGTTTGGAAATACTTTTAAAGATTCACAGAAAAGTTGCAAATGTTGCATAGAGAGTTCCTGTATAGTCCTTACACAACTGCCACCATTGTTAACATCTTATATTACCATGGTACATTTGTTAAAGCTAGGAAATTGACACTGGTGTGTTATTATCTAAACTCTGGGTTATACTTGGATTTCAACAGTTTTTCCATTAATGTTCACTCTCTGTTCCAGGATCCAACTCAGAGTACCACATTGCATTCAGTTGTCATATCTCCCGGGTCTTCTCTAGTCGGACAGTTTCTTGGTCTTTCCTTGTTTTGCATGAACTGAAAAACACTCTTGAGGAGGACTGGGCAGATATCCTGTAGACCGTCTCCCAAACTGGTTTTGTCTGATGTTTCTCTCATGCTTAGACTGGAGTTATGGGTTTTTTGAAAAATATTGCAGAGTTGCAATGCCCTTCCTCATCACACATCATATCTGGGAGTACATGATATACACATGACGTCATTGGTAATATTAACCTTCATCGTTAGGTTAATTTAGTGCTACCAGGCTTCTCTACTGTAACATTCCCTTTCCCTACTCTATTCTTTGGACAGCTCAGATTTTGATGGGCATCAAAAAACATTCTGTAAAGAGAGCAGGGTATAATGGCCTTCGATTTTATGGATTTACTCAAAATATTCCTAATTCTGGCAGGAGTCCAAAAAACCAAAGAATCTTCTCAAAGTTTGATCCTCTTGAACTATAGAAATAAAACCAAAATGTATTAAGTCCCACTTGTGAAGCAATGGAACATTGCACAGCTCTAAATTTTTTGATGTAATTGAATACAATCTCTCGATAGCTGAGATCTCCCAGATCCTTAAAATCTAGAGAAAATTGATGCAGATCTTCAACCTGTAGAGGATAGAAGTCCAAAGTGCTTCTGAAGGTTTCTCCAGGTTCCCAGGAATTTATGTCATCAGGGTGGTACCTGCTGATTCAGTTTTTCCCTCTGTAACTTACCTTGTTGTTATCCCTGTACCTGTCACCAGCAGCCTGGGCCAAAAATAGGAGAGCCTAGCTTCATTTGATTCATCTACTCCAAAAGAAACACAAAACCAAGGCTGTTGGGTTAGAGTAGACATGAGGGTTTTAATGAAGGGTTGCATCTTATACCTTACAGCGAACGAATACAATCCATATTAATCCTTCTGGCCACCCCTTTCCAGGAATGTCTTATCGGAAGTGTTAGTCTCCATCCGACCTAACCTCCAACTCACCCCATGGTCATCTCGTCATCAGTTTTGCTGGCTTCTATCTCTGCAGTGTCCCCCTCTTTCTTCCTCTCCCTTCTGGCATCCTTTTCTAGATCAAAAACAAAAACGAAGTCCAAATGCTTCTCATTTTCTCTTTCAAATCAGCTTAGCTATCTGTTTTTGGCGATAAGGCTCCCTTGTCTGCAGAGATCACCTTCTGCCCCAGGAGTTAGGAAGTTGCTGGGGAGCTTATGGTCTCCAGCGGGAGGGGAGGCCAAGCAAGCACTCACTGTGCAGCAGGCAAGCTGATGGGCCCCTTTACCTGAACAATCTATTTTCGTTCCTTTTCTTTTACTTTATTTTGACTGACCTGTAACATTGTATTAGTTTAACGCGTACAACATAATGATTTGATATGTGTATATATTGTGAATGATCGCCACAATAAGTTTAATTAACGTCTTTATTTAATCCTCAGAGAAACTCTGTGAGGTAGGCTTTGTTGTCTCCTTTTGACCATTGAGGAAATGATGGCTTAGGGACAGCGGTGTGCTGGTAAATGCTTAACAAACAATTTGGTGGGGAGAAGACCCTGATTTGTAGCGTTTTCTATTTCTGCTGTGTGAATACTCCCACTGCAGCCAGTATCCAGCTACCAACACGACATCACTGAGCTCGGAGTTGGGAAGAGATGCCCGGCAGCACACCTTGATAAAGCATCTCTACCGAGCAGATACCATAGACATAAATAACCTCCCGGGCCAGATAATTGTACAGTGTAGAAAAATAATCAGGAAGTGTTGAGTTTAGAGTATTATTGTGTTTCCAATTTATTTACCTGTAAGTGGATCATTTTATTTTTACAGAATCGACTTTTTATTGTGGTAAAATATACGTGACATTAAATTGACCATTTTTAACTGGAGAATTCAGTGGCATTAAGTATATTTACAATGTTGTATGGCTATCACCATTATCTATTTCCAGAAGTGAATTTTTCCAACATCCCAAACAGAAACTCTGTAACGATTCCTTCTTTTTTTTTTTTTTGGTGGCGAGGGGAGAGGTTAATTAGGTTTTATTTATTTATTTTATTTAAATGGAGGTAGTAGGGATTGAACCCAGGACCTCGTGCATACTAAGCATGTACTCTACCACTGAACTATACCCTCCCCCAACTATTCCTTCTTATTTCCAGATGCTGGTAACATCTGTTCTACTTTCTGCCTCATTAATATAGGTAGAATCACACAATGTTTGTCCTCTTGTCTCTGGCTTATTTCACCTAGCATAATGTTTTTGAGATTCATCCATATTGTAGCATCCATATTGACTGAATAAAATTCTATTGTATGTATATACCATATTTTATTTATCCGTTCGTCTGTTGATGGATACGGGTTATTTCCACCTTTTAGCTATTGTGAGTAACACTGTTATGAACATTAGTGTACAAGTATGTGTTTGAGTCCCCACTTTTAATATCATTTAATTTTGTGTTTAACAAACTGCTGGCAGAATTCCTGAAAATTTAACAATCAGCTCTGGTGAGCCTGTTAGAACCTGTCAGAGCTGGCTCTAGCGCAACACTGCAGAGTCCATAATGTAGCCAATTGGACCCAAGAAGCGTCAATTTGGGATTCATCTTTCAAACGTGCCTGCTGATAAGAATTGCCTGGGACATCTATTGAAATATGGATGCCCAGGCCCTCGTGGGACATTCTGATTCTGAAGGTCTGAGATGAAGTGATTTGACTCATTGGAATTTGTCTCTGTCTGGAAAACCTGATATGAGCCTCCAGTACCACCAGATCTGGATCTGAAGAGGGGAGAGGGGGGCGGTTAAAAATATAGTGCCCTGGAAGAGAGGAGGCGAGAGTAAGTCTTTTGGAGACAAGTTACTGCAAATTTGGGGGCAGCTTTTTTTTCTCTCCAAAATCTTCTCAGCTCTAATATTCATTGACTATACAGTTCTCTCCTGCTCAACTCCCTGAAACCCACTGTAGGAAAGAATGCTTTCTGGATACAGCCAAATGCAAACCATTAGGCCCAGCAATTTGACAAGATCACAGAAGCTTGCATATCATTAGGCTGTTTAGAAACATGCTCTGAAGTTCTGAGGATGCATTTGGCAGTGTTATTTTGATACGGTGACAAGATATTTTTAGAGCACATGAGGCCCAAATTAAAACATTGCTACAAAAGAAAAAAAAAGTGAAATTAATCCAAGGTTCCGTTAAATGGAAATTATCAGTAAATATCAGATAAGAGCGAAAAAAAAAGTACCAAACATTTTTGAGAGCTATTTTGAGAAGAGAGGAGATGATGAGAGGTTCCTGATCAGCTTGCAGAGATGTGCCTATCTCTTGCCAGGGAAGGAGGGAAAGGTCTCACGCACATAGCCCTGTCCTGATGGGCTCTCACCTTTGTATTAGTGCAAGAGGAGCTTCCTTCCCACTGGTAAGGCCTGGATGGAGGCCCTTGGCAGGGGACACAGTATTTCAACTTTACTGGACATGGTCAAGGATCTCACTGCCCCCAGCCAAGTCCCTGGTTTCTTGGGTTGGGTTTGAAATACGGTTAGTTAGGCCTAAAACCCCTTTGTCTTCTTCCTCCATTCTGTTTCTTTCTAGAGTAGCCCTGTATCTGGCATTTCTCAGTGTCTCTATTTGAGTACTTTTATGAGCTCAGATTTAAAGACCTACCTGTGAACAGTCCCAAAGTCATTCTATGAAGCCACTGTCACCCTGATACCAAAACCAGGCAAAGAGAATACCAAAAAAGAAAACTACAGGCCACTATCTTTGATAAATATGGATGCAAAAATTCTTAACAAAATATTAGCAAACCAAATCCAATAACACTTTAAAAAGATCATACACCACGATCAAGTTGGATTCATCCCAGGGTCACAAGGATGGTTCAACATATGCAAATCAATCAGTGTGATACCGTACATCCACAAAAGAAAAGACAAAAAGCACATGATCATCTCAACAGATGCAGAAAGAGCATTTGATAATACTCAACACCCATTTATGATAAAAACTCTTACCTAAGTAAGTAGAGGGAACATATCTCAACATAAAAAAGCTATTTATGACAAACCCACAGCCAATATAATACTCAACAGTGAAAAATTGAAAGAGTTCCTGCTAAAATCTGGAAGAAGACAAGGATGCCTACTCTCACCACTTCGATTCAACATAGTATTGGAAGTCCTAACCACAGCAATCAGAAAAGAAAAAGAAAGAAAATGTATCCAAATTGGAAGAGAAGAGGTAAAAGTGTCATTATACACAGATGACATGATATTACAATATAGAAAACCCTGAAGACTCCACATAAAAACCACTAGAACTGATAAACAAATTTAGCAAGGTAGCAGAATACAATATTAGCATAAAGAAATTTGTTGAATTTCTTGACACTAAGAATGAATATCAGAAAGGGAAAGGAAGAAAATAATCTCTTTTAAAATTGCATCCAAAAAAAAATTACTTAGATAAAAAAATACTTAGGAATAAACCTGACCAAGAGGGTAAATGACTTATACACTGAGAACTATAAAACATTGATAAAGGAAAATTAAAAATGATGTAAAAGAATAGAAAGATATCCCATGCTCTTGGATTGGAAGAATTAATATTGTTAAAATCACCATACTACCCAAAGCAATCTATAGATTTAATGGGATTCCTATCAAAGTACCCAGGAAATTTTTCACAGAAATAAAACAAGTAATCCTAAAATTTATGGAATCACAAAAGACCCAGAATTGCCAGTGGAATACTGAAGAAGAAAAACAAAGTGGAGGCAGAACCCTCCCAGGCTTCAGACAACACCACAAAGCTACAGTAGTTAAAACAGCATTGTACTGGCACAAAAACAGACATATGGATCAATGGAATAGAATAAAGAGTCCAGAAATAAACTCACACACCTATGTTCAATTAATCTTTGACAGAGGAGGCAAAAACATACAATGGAGTAAAGACAGTCTCTTCGGCCAGTGGTGTTGGGAAAGCTGGACAGCTGCATGTAAATCAATGAAGTTAGAACACTCCCTCACACCATTCATTAAAATAAACTCAAAATGGCTTAAAGACTTAAATATAAGACATGACACCATAAAACTCCTAGAAGAGAACACAGGCAAAACATTCTCTAACATAAAGCGTAGCAATGTTTTCCTAGGTCAGTCTACCAAGGCAGTAGAAATAAAAGCAAAAATAAACAGATGAGATCTAACTAAACTTATAAACTTTTGCACAGCAAAGGTCACCATAAAGAAACCGAAACGACAAGCTATGGACTGGGAGAAAATATTTGCATATGTGAGACTGCCAAGGGTTTAACTTCCAAAATACACATACAAGTCATACAACTCAATAACAAACAAACAAAAAAATAAATGGGCAATCAAAAAATGGGCAAAGCTCAAAAAAAGACATTCCTCCAATGAAAACATACAAATGGCCAATAGGCACATGAAAAGATGCTTAATATCACTAATTATCAGAGAAATGCAAATCAAAACTATAAGGAGGTATCACCTCACACAGTGAGAATGGCCATCATTAAAAAGTCCACAAACAATAAATGTTGGAGAGGGTGTGGAGAAAAGAGAACCTTCCTACATTGCTGGTGGGAAAGTAATTTGGTGCAACCACTATGGAAAACAATATGGAGATTCCTTAAAAAACTAAAAACAGAGTTACTATATGATCCAATAATGCCATTCTTGGGTGTATTTCTGGAGAAAACTCTAACTCGAAAAGATACATGCACCCCAATGTTCATAGCAGCACTATTTACAATAGCCAAGACGTGGAAGTAACTTAAATGTCCATGAATGGAAAAAGATGTGGTAAATATACACAATGGAATACTACTCGGCCATGAAAAAGAATGAATTAATGCCATTTGCAGCAACTTAGATGGACCTAGAGATTATCATACCACGTGAAGTAAGTCAGAAAGAGAAAAACAAATACCGTATGATATCACTTATATGCAGAATCTAAAATATGACAGATAAACTTATTTACAAAGCAGAAACAGATGCATAGACACAGAAAACAAACTTACGGTTACCAAATGGAAAAGGAGATGAGGGAGAGATAAAATAGGAATTTGGGATTGGCAGATACAAACTACTATGTATAAAATAAACGGTAAGTTCCTACTGAATAGCACAGGGAACAATCTATGTTCAATATCTTGCAATAACCTATAATAAAAAAGAATACGAAAAAGAATATATATGTATAACGGAATCACTATGCTGTACACCAGAAATTAACACAACATTGTAAATCAACAATATTTTGATAAAAAAATTTTTTTTTAATGTCCAGATAGCAGACCTTCCAGTTTGGAGGCAAAGCCAGCTTGCCTCCTAGGATCATAGAGCTAAATGCCCCTGTCGTGCGCAGCTACCGCCGCCAGATGGCGAGAGGCAGGCCTGGGAGGACAAAGGGGCAGGACCGGCCCTGGCCCCGCTGGCCAACGACGACGATCCGACCCAGTGCCAGAGAAGGCGGGGGAGGAAGAGCGCCAAACAGGGTGGGGGAAACGGGACCTGGGTCCAGAGGGCGCAAAGGCAAGGGCCAGGCAGGGAGTTCAGCGATCCAGGGAAGAAGATGTGGGAGCGCTGAGGAAACCGAGGCTGCACCGTCTTACCTCCGCCGTGACCCGCGTCGGGGCCGCGTTAGGGGCGAGGGGGCGGCGTGGACCCGCGCCCTCGAGAGCCTCCGAGGACCTCCAGGCCAAGCGGACAGGGGAGACGCCCGGACCCCACCGGCCGCCTCCACCTCAGATCCCCGGAGGGCGGCGCGGGAGGGAAAAGCGAGGGCGGTCGGAATCCGACCCAGAGCCCCGCGCCCCACTTTCTGGCCGCGGACCGAAGGCAAGTTACCGGACCTCTGTGCATCTCGGCTGGTCTATGAAATGGGATCACTGCTGGTACCTACCCTGGGGAAGACTGTTGTGAGGATCAATTGAGATTATACGTGGTAGCTAGTATTTTGTACATCCCCTAAAAACATCACCACCACCCAAGCAACATCCAACACAACTGGCTCCTTACCTTCCTACGGGGGCTGGAAGAGAAGATCTCTCTCAGTAGAGAGTTACTGTGTTCTGTCCTCTCGGTGCACCCTCTAGTCCATTGTCCCCAGTCCGGAAAGGAATGTTTCAAACCCTGGTCCTCACACTCGGGGAGCGCACGCTGTAACCGAGGGGGCATGAATGATACACACGCAGGAAATGTACTTCAAATACCTTATCAGGGTTCAAAATCAACAGCATCTGACAGTTCTCTCTCGGGAGAAGTGGATGCCAGCCCCTCCGGGCCAGCTGTGAGCTCTGACCTGGGTCTACCTGGCACAAATTGTTCACTTCCCTAGTCCAGTCCCGGTTGAAGGAGAGGCTGCTGGTCACCCCTAGGCACGAGGACAGGGGAGAGGGAGGGGCGCGGGGCGCTTTGTTGGCCGTTGCCATGGTTTTGCTCCGAGTTCTGGAGCCAACCTGCCCACTCCCAGACACACTCAGGTCCCAGAGCCCGAGGTCAGAAGCCCGAGGGGACGTAAGGAGCGCCCCTCTGGAGCCCATCAGTGCGCCGGCTGATATGGAGGCCTCCGATGGGCAAGAGGGTGAAGGGGACAAGCCACTAGAGAAGGTTAAGTGGGGTGGGAGAGGGAGGGGAAGAAGGCCCTTGAGGGGCTGGCTTTGGAAAGCAGAGAATTTGAAATTCAAGGAAGAAGAGAAGGAAAAATGGTGAAGTACATGAGGTAGCAGGAGACCGAAAGAACCAGAAAAGGTTAATTCATTCAAACAGATGTTTACCAAGGACATAGATACCTGGCAAGATGATTGGTGGTTATGAAGACAAACAGGATCTCACGCACGTGCGTGCGTGCGTGTGTGTGTGTGTGTGTGTGTGTGGTGTGTATGGAGATGATCAGCCAGAGTCCCCTCTCTCTGGGGTCTGCAGGAGCCTATGTCCTATGTTCTCTCCCTCTTCCTCCCTCCCCTTCCCTGGCCCCTCCCTTCAGAGGGTCCTGGGTCTGGATCTTCCTTGTTCCCAAGGAACGCAGGGAAGAATTACCGCTCACCTTTCTGAGAGGCTTTTGAAAGGTCAGATGTAAATCTTGCATCATCCTAATCCTGTGCTCTGACTTTGCGTTATTCCACAGACATTTTGCCCTCATTAATTTCCAGCTTTTTTGGCCCCAGCTTGCTGTCAGAAAGTTCCTTCTCATCACCATTGGCGTCACACATTTTTTGGAGTGCCCACTAGCATGGCGTGATGCTACAGGTTAGAGATACAAAGTGCTGGTGCTGGGACTCGGGCAATCGATTAGGATTTGCCAAATGAATGAAGTCAATGAATCCCTGCTCATTCCCCAGGGAGTTACTCAAAAACCCCTTGGTGTCTCTGTGTTCTCATTTGTAACCGGGGATCAGGATATCTAACCTCACAGAATCTGGGAGAATAAAATGAGTTCATGTTTATCAAGTGCTTTGCCAAGTTCACTAGTATACTGGGTTATATATTATAAAAGAAATGTGTAAGACATTCTAGGTTTCCCAAGCAGGAATTCTCCAAGATGGGTTTCTGTGACCAGGGCCCGCTCACCTGACTGCTGGGTCAAGGAGGAGGTCACTGGAACAATGGAGAAAGGCTCTGGCTGGCACCGGGGCCAGTGGTTGCCCAGCACTGCCGCTCAGGAGCAGGAGCCCACGCCCCGCCCACACTGATTCCTGCTCCTGCCTCCTCCCAGGTGACAGATGGACCCCGCATAGAGGGAAGATCCTGCACCAGCCTTGCTAGAGACTCACTTGTGTGCCAAGCCAAGGGCCTGAGCCAGGACACCTTCAAAATTGTGAGTAAGGAGACAGCCCAGGACCCTGTCCCCTGTTCCCCCACAGGTCAAGAGGCCTGAGTCAGAAATTGACAGGCCTCAAACCCATAGTTCACTGCCCCACTGGACACACTCTTAGGAAGGGAGTGGGGGTAAGGGGTCATGGGGCCGCCTCGCTTAGCATGTGTAACCCTTCCTGGGCCATAATGGCTGTAGCCGGGCCAACCCACTGGTTATTTGGGGCCGCCCGTCTACCTCTTCTTTTCCCCTATCACCCTTCACTTCACCTGTTGCCTCCTCAGTGTAAAGAATGCCTAAGGCCACTGAAGAAGTTCCTGCGAAAGTTGCACCTGCCCAGGGACCTTCCCCAGAAGAAGAAGCTAAAGTACACGAAGCAGAGCCTGGTAGTCTTAGGGGACCACATCAACACCTTTCTGCAGCACCACTGCCAAGACTGGGAAATCAAGCACTGGAGGAAGTAGGGCAGCCTCCTTGCCCTTCCACTACACCTCCTCCTGGGCCACCCCCTCTAAATTCCAGGTCACACCCCCTCTAAGGGCTTAGCAAAGAGCCCTCAGTCCCTTATCTTTATATGAAAGAGCCAGGATCCTGGAGTGAGCCTGGTGACGGGAGGATGGAAAGAACGGAGTCCTCTAGTGACTCAGGGCAGCATTGATTCACCATCGCTGTACACACTGCAGACAAAGAACTCTCCTGACCCTGGGAGGAATGACCTCTGATTGAACAACTGCTGGGTGGTGTGGGGTCTCATTACCAGAACAGAGGATTCAAGGTCTGGCAAATACCCGCCTCCCTGCCCCCAACCACAAACCAAGGGGGCAGCCTGTGTCCCGTTTCTCCCTGGGTAGTCCTGGCCACATGACAGATGCTGGAGGAAGAGGGGCTGTGCTCCGCTCCCCTCAGCCCCGTGCATCTCCCCTGCAGGATGCTCTGGCGATTTGTCTCCCTCTTCTCAGAACTGGAGGCAAAGCAGCTTCGCAGGCTCTACAGGTACGCCAAGAACGACCAGACGGCCAAGTTCCTGGTGAGGCGCCTCCCTGGCTGAGCTGAGGGTTGGTCGGTAAGGGCCTGGGACTGAGGGGCCCTCTGATACAACCAATGCCCCTCCAGTCTTTTCCACGCTCACTGCCCCACAGAGCGGGGCTGCCGAGGGCCAAGACTGAGCTTCACGTTCTCCATGTTTATTCCACCTCCACACCCACACCCTGACATTAGCAAGGGCAGGGACATCCCTGGGCAGCCATGGGTGGGGTCGACTGAGGCCAGGCAGAAAGGCACAGCCAGCTTGGAGAAGGCTCTGGAAACTGTTGCAAAGGACAAGAGACAGAGGGCCAATCTCCTGGGCTGGCTTTGTCCCCAAACAGTGATTCTCAAACATTTTGGTCTCAAGTCACTTGTACCCTCTTAAAAATCACTGGGAGCCCCCAGAAACATTTGTTTGCATAGTTTACATCTAGTGGTAGTCACCCTTCTAGAAATTAAAGCTAAAGAAAAAAAATCAAAATATTTACTAACTCATTTAAAAATAAAAATAAGGAGCCCATCCCCCATTAACATAATTTTTATGAGAAATAACTGTCTTTTCCAAAACCAAAATATTTAGTGAGAAGAGTGGCATTGTTTTGCATCTTTGCAAATCTCTTTCGTGTCTGGCTTAAGAGAAGGCAGCTGGATTCTCACATCTGCTTCTGCAGTCCATCTTGTATGAGATAATGATTGGGTGGCAAACATGAAAAACACCCAGCCTCACACAGATAGATAGTTAGAAAAGAGAAGGGTATTTTATCAATGCTTTTCAGATAACTGTGGATATTTTTCTTTGATACCACGCCAAAATTCAACAAGTGGTAGTTGCTTCATTGCAATGTGGAATTGGAAATTGTATCAATGAATGTTTGAAAAAAGACTTTTTAAAAGCAGTTTTAGGCTTACAGAAAAATTGAGTGTAAAGTATAGAGTTCCCCATACCACCCTCTCCTGATTCGCTTATTATTAGCATCTTGTCCTAGAGGAGGGCTCTGGTGTCTTTGATCAGCCAATACCGATACATTATTAACTAAATCATGACCATAGTTTACATTAGGGTGCACTCTTTGTTTTGTACATTCTATAGTCTTTTTGGTGGGGAGTGGGGGGTAATTAAGTCTTCGCTGCCCCCAAACCCCCCTGTGCTCCACTATTCACTCTTCTCTCCTTTCCCCCGGACCCCTGGCAATGACTGATCTTTTTACTATCTCCATAATTTTTCCTTTTCCATAATGTTATATAGTCAGAATCAAACAGTTTGTAGCCTTTTCAGATTTGTATCAATGAACTTTTCACAGTAAGTTCCATTAGAATCCATTGGTTCCTCTCTTGCACTTTGGAGTGGACCCCACTTTTCAGGGGGTCTGTGAGGTCAGAATACTTCACAGAGAACACCTGAAGGACCACTGGTCCAAAATAATCATCATAGGTAACAGTTTCCATGTACCAGACACTTTATGTTCCCCCGTGTCATCCTCCAAAGGAACCTAATGTAGCAATTAGAATGATTGTCCGCAGTGTGTAAAGGAAGGTGCCAAATATAGGGGGTAAAGTATCTTGACCCAAACCACATAACAGGCAGGAGGAAGGAGCCGGTTTCAAACACAACCTGACTCAAAGGAAAGCCCTCCTTTGACCTTAACTCCACCCCTCCCCTGCCCCACCACCTCTCCAGCTGTGCAGCTTTAACCAAATCCTCTCCCTCTCGGGGTCTTTATTTCTTCCTCTGAACAGGAATGAGTGAATCATTTCCGTGATTCTTCTCCTGAATATGAGGAGCTGCCACTTTAGTGATGCCTGGATTTCACCAGCCAGGAACATTTCAAAAGATATTTCCAGGCTCTCAATTTTAATTTAGCAAAGGACTTTCAAACAAATACCATTGTTTCATTACAAACACAGAAGACTCTCTAACCGAAAAGAGATGGAGGATGTATCTCAGAGGAAAGAACCACCCAAGAAGAGACGGCTGGCAGCCTGGCCTCAGCGTCCCCATGGTCCTTGCCCTCCCACGTCTGTGCCTCTCACTCTGTCCTTCTGGCTGCGCAGTTGCAGGTGTGGCCTGGCTGCAGCAGTTTCCTAATAAGGGCAGGGGTGGGGCTCTGGCACGCGGGCCCCTCTCTTCTCCTCAATGCTGTGGCTCCCTTGCAGGTGGCATTCTGCCCCATGGACACCCTGGAGAGCTCCTTGCTGGCTGACCAGGAGGACAGTCTGCCCAAGCTCTGCACTGCGTGGGGGCTGCACAGCCGCATCAGCAGCATGAAGGAGAGGCTGTCCAAGATGCAGGCCCCGATGCGAGGCCACGCTGCTGGGGGATCCCAGAGTCCCGAGCCGGGGGCCACATCAGGAGAGGTACTGCCAGGTTGAGGGGGGAGGGTCTGGAGGACTGGCCTGCGTGTCCCCGGAGCATCTACCATGATCGTCTTCCCCATCTCCATCTTCTCTTCATCCCTGCATTTCTCGTTCTGTCCGTTTTCCTTCCCCTTCTCTGAGGGTATGCTCATTACAGAAAGTTTGAAATGTACAGATAGGTATAAAATAAAGAGGAAAATCACTCAACACCCAGAGGCGTGACTAGTAAGGTTTAAGTGTGTTTCCTTCAGTGTTCTGTATCCTTTCCCCACCAGACGTCTTGTAATACGTGCATTTTCCAGTTAACGTTGAAACAAAAGCAGACAGACTGGGATTTCAAAATGTAGAATAGATAAACAAGATTATACTGTGTAGCACAGGGAAATATATACAAGATCTTGTGGTAGCTCACAGCGAAAAAAAATGTGACAATGAATATATATATGTTCATGTATAACTGAAAAATTGTGCTCTACACTGGAATTTGACACAACATTGTAAAATGACTATAACTCAATAAAAAAAGTTAAAAAAAAAAAACAAACCTTCAAACAAAGGCACTTTCCCAAAGGCTTAGAAGCAGAGCACAGACTGTTTCTAGTGGCCAAGAACAGGGACTCCCAGGAAGGGTCCAAGCAGCCGCAGGACACCAACCTCTGGAGGATGGGTGGGGGGTGGGAGGGGTTCATCCTCACAGCGAGGAGGCAGTCCGGCCCTTCCCAGCAGCTTTGGCTTCTGTGATGACCACACTGCCTGGAGGCGGCAGGGCTAGGGGACAGACACTCTTCAGTGAGAGGCGCCCCAGCCAAGGCTGCAAACTCTGAAGCCCCTCCTGTGCACTGGGGTGGAGAGAGATGTCGGAGCCCCCCACCTCACTTTTCTAGAACTGGCTTCTGGGGCCACACTTAGCTGTTCTTGCTTAGCTGCTGGGGGGGAGAAAATGAAAGCAACCAGGGTAGCCTGGGACCACAGATCGTGGTCCTAAACTGGGCGCAGGTATTCTGGGAAGGCCCGGCTGGCTGGGGCTCCAGGCCTCTTCACTAGTCACTGCTGGACCGAGTCGGAGAGCGGGAGTGAGAACAGGTCAGGCTGCTACCGAGACCCAGAACTCTGCCTGGGCTCTGTGAGGGTCCTTGGCCCCGGGGCCCACTGTTAAATTGAGGAAGTAAAACTTACAGTGGAATGAAGACCAGTCCGTCACTGAGATGACTTTGACCACGCAGACCATGAGTCAGGTGGGGAAAATGAGGTCCAGGCTTCGGGGGCCAGCATCTCCCAGCGCCAGGTGCTCTGTGGCTCTTAATTTTACTTCACCCCCTCCAGCATCTGGTGAGATGGGCATTATTATACCCTTTTACACCTGGGCACTCTCAAGCCACAGGGCAAAGGGTAGGACAGACCGCCTGGAGTTCAGGAGTCTTTAAAAGAAAAGAATAAGGACAGGGAGGTGGATAAACATCACCCTGTCATCCACTGGTAGCACTTTTTAGATTTTTTTTATGCATGTAAATTTAAGCAAAATGTATTTAAGTAAAATGAGACCATGTGATACAGACCATTTTGAATTGAATTTGCTTTTTTCAGTTAATTATATCAGTCTTCCCTGCCAATGGCTTCATTTCATCTAATTGTTGGATCAAATACTCCCCTTTTCAAGTTTTTCCAGTAGTCAGAGCTATCTTTTGCACTGGTTTCCCAAAGCATGCATTTCACTTGGTATGTCTCATTTCTTTTCACCTAACCCAGTCCCTTTCCTACACCCTGACTGATTGATGAGATCAGGCTATTTTTATTCTGCAGAATGTTCCCCTCTTTCTGCTTTTTTCTTGTTGCTTCCTTCTGGCATCTTTTAGGCTCATTCCTCTGTCTATGAGCGGATTGTGGGGCAAGAGTCTTGATGAACTCCTGTTAAACACATTTTTGGGCAGGAGACGTGAGAGACGAGGTTGTGTTTGTCACATTGTGTTACATGAGGAAACACGTACTATCTGGTGGAGCCCCCGTGACTGGGCTGAGGCGAACCACTGAGTCTGTCTTGCAGTTAACATTGACCAGTAGGGGGAGGGTATAGCTCAGTGGTAGAGCACGGCCTTAGCATGCATGAGGGCCTGGGTCCAATCCCCAGCACCTCCATTAAAGCAAATAAGCTTAATTACCTGTCTCCCCCCAGAATAAATAAATAAAAAGAAACCGCCACTTTAAAAATAAAATAAAATTTTAAAAAGCGACTGGCGTGGTATTTCCTCGGCACTATGTTCATGAGCCAGAAGCCAGAGGTCATGAACCCTGGGTCTGGTCCTGACTGCGCCCCTAACTTGCCTGAGGCTTTGGGCAGCCCATTTCCTTAAATGCCTCCCTCCATGGGATCCCTCATCTGTAAATTGTAATTGACACCATCTCCTTCCCTCCCCACCCCCACCCCCAGCCGCAGAGTTTCTTCGAGAAAAGAACAAAGGATATAGGCTGGGAACAAGATAAGATTTTGTTGTTCTTCCTTTCGGTCCCTACTGCGCCCCCCAAGTATTACAGACTGAGATTCTCTTACTATTCGTGATGTCTTCAGGACTGTCTCCGACCTTCCTTTTTTCAGGTTCTTTCAGGAAACTCCCTCAAAAGCCAAAACTCAAGAGAAAGGGGATTAAGGAAGCCCCAGAAACTCCAGAGATCTGCCCATAAGAAGATCTAGCTGGGACAGACAGACAGCTCGCCCTGGATCCCAGAGCACTTGCTCCTGGGGAGGAGGGGAAAGAAGATATTGTCTTTATCAAATGGCTGCTCAGGTCTTAATTACGTATAAATGGGGCGGGTGAGGAAATAAACATCCTTAAGACTGTTTTACTTTACTTGGCTGATCATCATCATTTATTCCTTTTTCATTAAAAAAAAATTTGCCAGCCACCCTCTGAGTGGCAGGTGCCCCATATATACACAGATAAATAAGTGGTGGTCACTTGTGTCAAGGACCAAAACAGCTTTGCTGGGAGACACTCATATATGGTAAATAGATATTACAATGGGGTGAATGCAGGTCCCTGGGAAAGGCCACAGTGGAGGTTACAAAGGGGCTGATGTGCATTTGCCAGGGGAGGGCACAGGGGGGCGTGGAATGGGGCTGGGGTCAGTCAGAGAGTGGTAAGTCTGGCAGCCTGCCTAAATCGTCTGGACTTGATCTTATGGGAAACTTAGCGGGGACAGTGGCAAGGGAGACTCCAGGTAGTGGAACCGTCTGGTGTGACTTGGGTACTGGGCAACGTATGTGGAAGTGAGAGAGGGTAGAGGCAGGAGACCCAAGAAGGAACCAGATCAATAGTCTTAGCTTGGATGGTTGGTCAAACCAGTGGTCCGAAATTGGGAGCCCAGGTGCTGAATTCAGACCACTGATGTGTTTTGTTTGCCCCTTGTGGTCTACTTATTTAAAACACTTTCATTAAAAAAAAAAAAAAAAAGTAGTTGCCAATATTAACGTGGTGCTCTTCATGTTAAAAACAACAACAGCGTTTAAAACTGGCCACACTGGGACCTGCCTTCCCACACGGCAACGTCTGCCTGGGGCTGAGTCCCACGTGGCGCTGAGGTTTCACTGGGGCTTTTTCCAGTTCCTCATAGTCCCCTCCCCTCCCTGTTGCCCTATGCACTGGCCTCCCTCACTCCCTTATATCACCTGTGGGACCATTTTAGCCTTCAGTGTTTGCTACCCTTGGGATATAAAATGCAATGAAGCTGTGTGTGGAAGGGGGAGGGGTGAATTTGTGAGATTAAGGTAAAATTGACAGTTTGGTCAAAGTATTTTCTAAGAACAGAGGAGAAACAGGGCCCTGCCGGCCACAGCGGCTTTCAGGGCCCAGTATGGGCTGGAGTGTTTGGGACCAGAACAAATGTGTGTCTCTTTTTTCCTTTTCGCCCTCAATTTGTATTCAGGTGTCAGGGAAGGTATAGCTCAGTGGTAGAGCACATGCTTAGCACGCATGAAGTCCTGGGTTCAGTCCTTAGTACCTCCAATTAAAAAATAAATAACCCTATTTACCCCCTCGCCCCAAAAACGTGTATTCAGGTGTGAATATCATTAAAGATTTAAAATGTTAAAATGAGTATCAATTTAGACTTGAAGAACAAGCCTGGGGAGGCATAAATAGGGAAGAAGATGGCAGCTTAGCTCTTTCTTTGTTCCTTATACCCATTGCCTCCCAGAGGCCAGGTGAGAGGGTAAGGCATGCGCCTGGGGTCAGCCTTGCTCAGGTGGTCCTGACGGCCCTGACAAAGCTGGGAGGAGCTGAGAGAAGGGCAAGCCGGCTGGAGGGTGTCCTTTATGATGGAGGGCTCTCCAACTTTCTACTACCCCTGAGAGAGTTCACTGACAAGGTCCCAGGGAAAGGGCTGGCTGTGTGGGGACAGACCAGAACAAGGAGGTGTCCCCTGTGTGTGAGGCAGCACCGCCACCTAGTGGAATTAGAGAAATCTACAGCCTTCTTCCTGTGCAGAGAGATGGAGACCAGGGGGAACATGGGGAGCTTCAGAACAGCCTGGAGGACAGCCAAGGCCTGAGGGCAAAATGGGCAACAGGGGAGGCTTGGTTTTGGAGGCTTCTTAATTCTTTCCTCAAATTCAGAAGGATCTCGGAATTCCAAAAAGGTCGATCACATGACAGAGTTCTTCTCAAAACCCTCCAACCGTACAGGGAACTTTGAGGGCAGTGAGAACACCCTGCATGATGCTAGAATGGCGGCTACACACCATTGTATATTTGTCCAGACCCACAGAATGCACAACACCAAGAGCGAACTCTAATGTAAAGCCTGGGCTCTGGGTGTTGACAGTGCATCAATGTAGGTCCATCAGTGGTAACAAATGTACCCCTCTGGTGGGGGCTGTGGGTGACAGGGGAAGGCCATGCACGTGTGGGGACGGAGGCATACAGGAAGTCTCTGAACCTGCTGCTCCATTTTTCTGTGAACCTAAAACTGCTCTGCAAAATAAAGTCTTAAAACAAAAACACAAATAAAACAGCCTTTAACATCATGCAGCTCAAAGGCCAAAATCTTTCCAAGGGCCCACAAGGCCCTCTGTGATCTACCCCTGTCCATTCCGTTACCTCTCTGCCCTCTTCTTTGCTTTTCTCATATGAGTCAAGCATATTCCTGCCTCAGGGCCTTTTCACTAGCTGTTTCCTCTGTCTGGAATATTCTTTCCCAAGATATTCACATGGCTAACTCCTTCTTTGCCTTCAAATCTTTGTTCAACTGTCACCTCCTGCGGGAAGCCTAACATGCCTCCCCGTTTTAAATTCCACCACCCTACACACTCTGAATTATCCCTTACTTTGTTTTTGTTTTCCTAAAGTACTTCTACCTCTCAAATATTACATAATTTAGTCAATGGTTATATTTCTTATTTACTGACAGTCTCCTGCCATTAAAATGAAAGCTCCACAGGACAGAGCTTTTTGTTTGTTTTGTTCATTGCTGAATCCCAGGCAATTACAGGAGTACCCAGCACATAGTAGACCCGTTAACACACATTTGTAGAATGAATGATTGAATGAAGGAACGAACCAAAATGGAGACTTCAGTCCAAACACCACCTGGTTTAGAGGGGATAAAGAGGCCCAAGAGGGAAGGTGACTTCTCCGTGGTCAAACAGGCAGTCAACACCAGTACTGGGGCTAGATCTCAGACCTGCAGACCCCTGGCCAGCACACTTTCCACACACCAAGGACACATGCTCCACCTGCTCTCAGCCAACAAACTCATTTCCCACAGAATGTCAGTAACCCACAAGACTCAAGGTATGACTTCTCCTAGGATGGTTTGTATTTTCTTAGTAATGCTGTTTCTACCCAAGTATGGTGGACCTGGGGACACCAGAAGCAGGGAGGTCAGGGAGGCTCTTTGGAGGTAGGGAGCCTTGGTGGAAACCCCCAAACCACACCTTGGTCTAAGCTGCCTGTGAATAGGTTCACCCCAAGGAACAAGCCTCGTGGATGGCCCCTCTCCTAGAGGATAATGGATACTTTCTCGAAAGTCTTAAACGGAAGAGGCTCCTGACCCTAGGAACTAGGCACGTAATGTACAACACGATTAATATGATTATGTTCTGTATGAAAGTTGTTAAGAGTAAATCCTAAGAGTTCTCATCATAAAGAACTTTTTTCTTTGTTTTATATCTATAAGAGTTGATAGATGTTCACTAAATTTATTGTGATAATCATTCCATGATGTATGTAAATCAAATCCACCTTAAACTCCTACAGTGCTGTATGTCAATTGTATCTCAATAAAATTGGAAGAAAATAAAATAACATAATTGTGTGGCAAGGGCAGAGTGCCTGGTGACTGAGGGAATACTTGCAGTGAGACTGGCCATGTATCTATAAGCTGAATGCAAGGTATAAGGGAGCTGCTTATACTAGTTTCTCTACTTTTGCATATGTTTGCAAGTTTCCAAAACAGAAAGTTTCTAAAGAGTAGCCAAACCATCGCCTCACCCCTATTTCTGAAAGAACCATAATCCTTCTGCTTTAAAACAGGATTGGCAGGGAGGGTATAGCTCAGTGGTAGAGCATGTGCTTAGCACGCACAAGGTCCTGGGTTCAGTACCTCCATTAAAATAAGTAAGTAAATCAATATACCTAATTACCTCCCCCCCAAAATTAAAAAAAATAAATAAAACAGGATAGTCTTCAGCCTTGATGTTTGGTCTAGAAGCCTATCCTGCACAGACCCTTCCCCACCCCAGGACTCAGTTTCTGTAAGGGGGTGGGATCAAGGGGCAGACCAGAGTCCAAATCGAGTCCTGACTTTGGATAGCTGATACGTTGCCAGACAGCTGTGACAGGAGCGTCAGAGCCACAGGAGATGCTTTGGAGTAAGAAATGCTCTTGGCACAGAAAGAACTAATTCACAGACATTGCTTACCAGCAGGAGGCTCCTGACTAGCCAACCACAGACCCAAAATGCATAACCTCGTTACTAAACCAAGAGATGCAAATGAAAAGAGTCATTCTTTCTTGGCATCACAGTGGCAATGAAAACAATCATAAAGCTCAGTGCTGATGTGGGTGTGGAAAAATAAGCGCTCTGATACATTATAACCTGAATGGAAATTGATACAACCTGGCAGCATGTGTCAAAATCTGACCGGCAACTCCAGGACATTCATAAGACAAGAATCAGAGAAGGGCACAAAGCTTCAGTGTCAAGGATAATCGTCAGAGAGGAATTTAAAGTAGGGAAAAACTGGGAGCAATTTGAATGTCCAGTGTGGAGATTTAAAAATACATCCACAAATTCTGATACTATTCCTTTCAAGACATAGGGCTGAATTCCCCTTCCCTTGTGTGTAAGCTGTACCTAGTGACCTACTTCTAAGGGATAGAACATGGTGAAAATGAGAAGTGTGGCTTCCTAGGGCAGGTCATGAAAGATACTGTTGGTTTCTGTCATGCTTTGTTGGAATCACTCGTTTTGGGCGAGTCAGTGGCCATGTCATGAAGACACGTAGCCCTGTGGAGCCGCCCACGTGAGGAGGGATGGAGACCTCCTGCCAACAGCCACGTAAGTGAGCCATTTTAGGAAGCAGATCCCCAGCTGCCATCGTTACCTGGTTACCACCTTCATGCAGTCTCATGAGACTCCCTAAGCCCGAACCACCCAGATAAGCCATTCCTGAATTCCAGTTCCACAGGAATTGTTACTTAATAAATATTTTCTGCTTAAGCCATTAAGCTTTGGGGTCATTTGTTACTGTTAACTAACGTTTTAGAAACAGAGACCTGATTGAAATAAAATTAAGTGTTTATTGGGAGTTTGTTAGGATTGCAGCCTGGGAGACACAGGGTCAGGAAGCCATTGGAATTGCGTTCCACTGGACTACAAAATGGGGGAGGCTTATACAGGCAAAAACTGGAAGGTTACAGTTAGTTACATGAGTTGTCTATCAAGGATTATAATTGGAGCTCGCAAAAAGTAAAATACTTAAGTAAGGGTTGGTTGGGGTCTGAAGTGGTTGTATAGTTAGAAGAGACCTTGAGACCCTAAGGTTGCAGCTGGCAGGTGTTCTAAATACAGCTGGTGGTGTCCTTGGGTCTGGTACAGTTCAAAGAAAGTTCAAGTTTTTACTGGTACAGAGATGTGTCTGAGACCAGATCCTCAGTGGCCACCTGTGGACTGTGATTATTATTATAATTCAATTTGTCATCATTACACAGCAATAGATAATTAATAATTCCAGCAATAGAGGATGCATTAAATAGATTATGGCCCATCCACAGAGGAGCATACTTGTACAGTTATTAAAAATTACACTTTCCATATATAATAGTATGAGGAAATTGTCGTAAGACTAAAGCTGGATAGGCTCCCTCCTTCAGCTGCTTCTGAGACTCCTCCCTTTCTTATCTGAAGTGACTTCTGTTACTAAGAACCAAGCTTCAAAAAGACAAGATCTAAATAAGGCTCCTCCCTACTAACCTGATCCGAAACCAAAGAGCTTAGCTCAACCCTACTTATTACTGAAACCCTGAGTAACTACTCCAGTTTTAGGTCCCAGCTGGGTCTTATAGATGCCATCTTGGCAGATGGAATCATCTGGGTAGGCATCATTGTATCATATATTCAGTAAAACTGGAGTTTCAGTCTCTTCCTTCTCCTCCGTAACCCTCTAGCAAGCGAGGAGGAGAGAAAGGAACTAACACTTTCACCATATCCGTACTGAAGCAGGCGTTGCATTCATTTTATTTCATCTTCTTAATAATCCATGTGACAGATGAGGCATCCAGCTCAGCAACGGGGTAATTTGCCTAAAGCCACACAGCTGGTAAAAGGCAGCGCCTCTGGACGTCTGAAGTCACTGTAAGCACCCTGACTCCCTGGAACTCTCGACTTTCTGATAAAAGCTGCCTTTAGGTAAATCTTGTTTCTGAAAACTAAAAATTAAAGGCCTGACTTGTGTGATCAAATATATACTGGGTAAACTTTGTCTCAGTCAAAAAGTGCCAAAGGTAGTTTTTAAATGACTCATCTTTTTCTTTTTCTTTTTTTTTTTCTGTCGAGCATAGAGGAATGGGATTACTCTGTCACCAACATTAACAGATGCAGAATGTGGGCCGGCACTGGGTCACAGTCAATAACAGGAAAGAAAAATACTCAAGCTATTTAAGTAGCATGCAAGAGTGAAACAAAACCTGATTCTGTGCTGAGAAGGAATTTAAATGCAAATGAACGTTTGACAGGTTATATCAACGTTCTAATTCAGAAGTAAATCACACTTGAGGTTCATCAAGCACTGTCTGGAAGTGACCATTCACATTTTTTCAAACTTATATATCATGTCTGCTCATGCAGTTGTCTTGAAATTTTTAAAAATTGTGGTAACTCATAGAATTTACCATCTGTAAGTGTACAGTTCAGTAACATTGTATTCATGTTGTGTAACCAACCTCCAGAACTTTTTTATCTTGCAAAACTGAAATTATACCCATTAAACAGCCACTCCCCATTTTCCTCCTTCCAGCCCTGATAACCGTCACTCTCCTTTCTGAGTCTGACTACTCTAGATAACTTCTAAGAGGAATCATACAGTAGTTGCTCTCTCCCCTCCCTTTTGCGACTGGCTTCTATCTGTTAGCATAATGCTCTCACAGTTCATCCATGTTTGTAGCATGTGTCAGAATTTCCTTTCCGTTTCTGGCAAAATAATATTTTACTGTTATGTCTATACACTACATTTTGTTTATCCATTCATCCATCGATGGACATTTGGGTTGCTTCCACCTCTTGGCTGTTGTGAATAATGCTGCTATGAACATGGGTGTACAAATATCTGTTCAAGATCCTGCCTTCAATGCCTTTGGATGTGCACCCAGAAGAGGAATTGCTGGATCACATGGTAGTACTATTTTTAATTTTTTGAGGAAACATCTTAGCTTTCCATAGCAGATACACCATCTTACATTCCCACTAATAATACACAACGGTTGCAATTTCTCTATTTTTTGATAATAGCCATCCTACTGAGTGTAAGTTTGCCTTGAATTTTCAAATTATAGAAAGTGAGTGTGGTTTACTACTACCTGTTACAGAGTAAACATCTCAAATTTTTTAAACGCACAAGTCAGCGAAGTTTATAAGCTAGAAATAGTCTTAATTCTGTAAGTTACATGATAATGGCTTTAACAAAGCTTTATATAAAATGCTGCATTAAGTATCAAGAAGTGGCAACTCAGGTTTTAAGGGAAGGCTTCCCTTGTCCTTTGAGCTTGACAGATGAAGTAAGACTTTAAGCAGGAAATGGTGTTCCTTACAAAACAGGAAATGGCACGTTCAAAGTCATAGAGATGTAAAAGGAAAGATTTTTAAATTCAGTACCACCAAAGGTGGTAGGTGATGGAGTGCTGACCATTCCAAGCAAGGGTGGGATTTTGTCTAAATGTTTTCTTTTTAATCTTTTAAAATTTGGTTTCATTTCCTGTAACTAACTGTTCTAAATGCTTAAGATTCATGCTGTTTTCATGGTGAATTTTTTTTAAAGAACTAGTTTGACCCCACCGTTCACATGAGGAAATGAAACACAAAGAGGCTTACGATGACACATCTCAAATTCCCTGCTGTTCAAAGGCAGGGCTGGAACTGTAACCAAGACCGAGTTTTCTCCACTGCTGCCAGCAGAACTTCACCAGGTCTCATCACCCATTTTCAGTCTTTTAGAGTTAGGAGAGCAGGGAAAAGAATGGCATCATTACTTTTGGAAAGACTAAAAAATTCCCCACATTAATATAGTGCTTATTTTTTCCGTAGAACTTTCAAGAGCACCATATCCAGATGCTGTTCCCATGTGTCTCCCCTGCCACACAACTCACTTTTCTTGAGCAGGAGCACTTTCGTTCTAGTGTCTCTTGCAGTGTTCTCTAATAAAAACGGTCTGCAATGTTTAAATAATCCCAAGTCCCAACCAACAGTGATCACAACTAAATTGGAAACAGATACGCTATGAATGCAGGAACACTATATTTATTAAGTCAATAATTCATTTTTAGCAATACAAGTACAGAATATATCACAATGCTGGTTACAAACATACTTAGTATGGTTTAATGGTTACAAACAATGGTGGGCACTACAAGTTTGTGGTAAGGATGATATGAAAGGTCATTCTGACACAATGAAGAATTAGTTGTCTTAAAAAAAATCTATCAATGACCTTAGATATTTCTATAGAAATTACTGTGGCACTATCAGTGGGGATTTTCACATAAAGAAATGGTTAATGATTTGCTTTTGTTTCATTAAGAGTTTTTTACTTTGAGTCTATTAAACTAAAATCCCCTGTTGCTTAATAAAGTATAAAAATAGTACTGACCTGGTAATATTTAATAAAACATCGCATTCATTCACATCAGAAAAGTAGAACTAAGTTTAAAATTTTTTTAGTTACCATGGCAACACATCTTCCCGTAAAAGCAATCTATAGAAATGAATGATGTTACACAAATGGTACCTGCAAAGTTATTTAGTGATCCAACACTTAACTTGTGCACCACAAACCAAGTTTTCTAGATATCTATATATAGCATATATTTTTAATCTTAAATTTTACTTTTGAAAAAAAAAATGTGCACTTCAACAGACTCACTAAGGCCACTCATGCTATAGATGCCTAGGACTGCAATTAAAGAAGGGCATTATTTAATAAATCCTAAAGCACACTCCTTCAGATCACCAACAGGGTAAAACCAGTTTTCTGCCTAAAACATTCCTGAGATTTGTGGACAATGCAAATACTAGTGTTCAAGCTGGACATTAATGCAAATGTCAGATTAAAAAGAATCTCCTAGCAAGAGCTGAGGTCCTCCAAAGCCAAGAGGTGAAATATATGTTAATTCTTACAGCAAAAATAAAACTCCTAATGAAGTTTTTACTTATAAGTTATTTTTCCAGTAGTAACTTTGCCATCCAGAAAAAGAACAGTTTGGAAGCAGCAAGGCTACAAATTCAGCAGGAAAAAAAAAAAAAAAAAACAAGCTGAGTGGCAGTTAACAACACAGGTATCCCCCGCTTTCGGAAAGTCCACTTTATGCCACTTTGCTTTTACGGAAGATCTACCTTAGCACCTGTTTTCGCTAACCAGATGAAATCCAAAGAGGATGTTTGCTTTTATGGAAAAAGATGAAAAGCAAAACTAGTGTTCAACCTTTGTTTTGCAGACAGCTGTGAGAGAGGCAGCCACACCTGGAGCAGCAGGGGTGGCACCGCCATGCTCGGACTACAGTCGGCATCTCAGCGACAGCCCTCCAGAGGCTTATTAGCTAGGCAAGCATCTGTGCTTCATCTCGATTTATTTTGTGCATCTGTATGTAGCAAGATATGTCCATAGGAAACTGCCTCTTTGCTGTCCACCCGTTTCGGCTTAGAGACGTTTCATAGGAACGCTCTAATTTTAGCTAGCGGGGGAAGCCTGTAACTGCTACTTAGCAAACCATTGTTTCACCTGTAAAGCGTGGCCAAAAGCTTCACTCGTGTTCTAGGCACGTGTTCCCCGTTCAGCATTCAGTCTGCACGGAAAGGAGCAGCCAAATGGCACGCTCACACAACTGCAGCCTCTGGACCTTGTCACAGTGAACTCTTCCCAAACAGGCTAAGAACAAAGATCTCTGTCAAATCTTTTATTTTCACAACTGAAAGCACACCTGCATGGGGGTTACTCCAAAGCAATAGTGAGTTCATTTTTCACAAAAGAGGACAGAGCTTTGATGGTAATAAGGGTCCAAATGCTTTGGGCAAAGTCAGCTTTTGGGAACCCATAAAAATTATGGTCTAAAACACTCAACTGGCTCTATTAAACCGGACGCAGGAGTGACCGACCCCCTGTGTGGCATATGGGTGTTACAGGGCTCCCGGATGCACCCAACTTGAGTAGCACCAAATTTTAGGAAAAAGACTGGGTAAGAGAAAAAAAAAAATGAAAGTCAGTAAAGGATGAGACCAAAGGTCCCTTACTTATTAACATTACTTTGCTGAACTAGAAAAACCTTTAAGTTGGTCTCGGCTTCCTTACACACATCCCCATTCATATATGAAAAATTCATTCAAGCAATTGGTTATTGAGGTAAATTTTATTCTTTTCTTCGAGATTTTTTTTCTAACCTCATAAATTACGATATTCACGTCTCCAATTTATCCTAAACATCCCTATTAAAAGGATAAATCCCACACTTAAAATTATCAGTGTATTATTCTTCATTAGAACCAGAAACAAAAGCATATTAAATTAGGTCACTAACAGAAAAAGCAATCTCTTTTCTAAACCTAGAGTGTTTATATTAAATCAAAGAAAACAATGTTAAAGTAGTGGTAATAAGGGGAAACTATTAACAGTGACTTTTTTTAAAGAAAAACTGGCTGCCACTGAACCCTGTGATCCTAGGCTTCTAAATATCATGTCGCTTTATCATTGAATGTGAGCTAAGTTGAGTTCAAACTGAATGAGAGAAGATGAGGCCTTAAGTCATTTGCTTGATTTTATCCTAGAAAATGTTACATGTGCACAAAACCAAAAAATATAAATTAAAAAAAAAAAACTTCATATGGAAACATAAGTTTCAAAATATTTATTGAAAAACAATTTACCATGACATTCCTATACCACAAACATACCACAGGACTCTAAATAACCAACAAAAGCATACAAAGCCTATCCTTAAAATATCTTTGGAGGTATTAAATATATAAGCCCATGAGGATAGAGCTGAGTAACTTAAAAATGTTAGTCCTTGGTCACACAGACTATTTGGTAACTAAGAGAAAGGTGCCTCTTGGCATTAGATTGCAATTAACTGGGAGGGGGAGGTGTAGGAGTGCCAATGTACTCTTTTCAAAATTAAAAATAATTCAATTTGAGGAATAAACTCAGGTTTCAAAATCACACAGCTATAATCTTAGGGTCTAGGCTTGCTTCATCTCTTTAGGTACCTCCCCTAGTCAATCCCCTCCTGGGGACTTAAAAAAATACTGGCTCATAACTAACAAGATGGCAAGTAACAGTTTTAAACAAGGTTATATTTGGGAAGTTCAAAAAAGTGTTTAAGATCAAATTTATCTGAAATCTCCAGCTACTTTTTTTGTGTTCAACGTGGCAGACAGATTAGATTCTTCCCCACCTCCCACCCCAATGTGCCTGTTAAAAGAAAACCAAAATTCAGCACACATCCACTCATCCACAGACCACTCCAAGCATTAGCCAGGAGCAACATCTCTAACAGCCAAGTCATGAGCCCCTGAAAATAGGGGGTAAAACCCTGATTCTTAACTATAGAGGCACCAAATAAGCCCCTATAATAAGAACTGAGGTAATAGCAAAAGACCTTTCTTGTTTCTTGGATTGCTACACATCACAACTTCTCAAATTTGAGTATTACCTCAACATTAAATAACCTGACTGGCTTAAAAAAAAAAATCAAAACTCAATAAACAAAGATAGGTTAGTGAAACATATCATTAGGGGAGTCTTTCCATCTGACTCCTGAATTTCAAATAAAATGACCTAGTTGGACTATTATTTACCACAAACATGAAGGATTTCTAAGAAGGCTTGCTTATTTTTGGGCATTCATTTTTCCATTAATCCCCATAAGCCATACAGTAACCTAAAATTCCCATCTGGACATGAGCTATTTCATGACTTTTACCCAATACACGTGCTAACTGCATTGATTATTAGGGTAACATTTAAAATGAAGGGGATGGCTGCAGCAGATCTTTATAGACTTGCTTATGACATTGCCATCTGTGTACCTTGACTAAAGATATGCCACTGAAACTGCCAAATTTCCCTAGTTTGGTGTCTATTACATGAATATAATCTTTGCATTATCACTTTTCATTACACATCTAAGTGAAATCATTCTACTGATAAAAAGTATAAGCAGGGGCTAAAATAATAATCTAAAGCCTCTGGTCCAAATAACCCCTTTCTACATTAGGCTGGTCCTTTTCAGATCCTCCTGGTCCTGTTAGCAAACACTATCAGAGCATCTTGCATTTTTGTACCCCCCAAAAACACAACAAAACCAAAACAATCAAAAAGTTAAAATTGCTGGTTTATCAGCTTTTGTGTTACTTACAGATCAACACTGGTCCAGTTCAGAAGAGTCTGACAGTCCTTCCCTTGAACTAGAGCTCTGGAGTGGCTGTGTCCACCCCTCTGGGTAAGGCAGCCAAACCTACGTCAGGATGTCCCTCTTCTATTAGTACTTGTGTTAACTTTGCTATACTGCATAGAAAGATTTTCCCCATAAAATTTCTTTACAATACAGTATTGAATACCTCCACAAGGAAGAATTACATGTTAAAAAGTTGTTAAAATCATCCTTACATAATAAGAATGCAACTCTTTTAAACTCTTAAATAGTTTTATTTAGGGGTTCTTTTTTTCTTTCAGGCTTTCTGCAAAATGAATTATTTTTTTAAAAAGAAAAAAAATTTTCCTGTTGTTTATTCTACTAGGTTGAAAATATGGGCCAGACTACTTATACATGCGGTACATGCTGAATATAACTGAATATATGCTTATTCCTACGGACACTCTGCAAGGTAGGGATCACCCACATAGGGTCAATGGACTGGACCAGTGTTTCAATGCAAATGCCAGCCGCAAAAAACAACATGGTTTTGATTTCACAGTATGAATTCCCTGGAATCTGGGAAAAGGTAAATTAGTTAACTGAGGTCCTCCCTCAGCAGCTGGGTCCCTCAACATTCTGAGAAATCAGGAAGGACTGTACCACTTCCTCAGTGGACTGGGGGCTGGTGTTGACGTCTTCAAGAGCATCGGTTACTGAATACTGCCGATCTCGCAACCGGTTCCAGTTAGACAGAACATTGTGATACTCAAACACTTTCTCGTAATTTCCAATGGAGTTGTAAAGTTTAATGAGACCTCGGTAATCATATTCTAGTCCACTGTAGCCTTCACCAAAAAGTTTCTTCCCTGAAAGTAACCAAAAAAACAAAAGAAAGAAAGCTTAAATAACAAAATAACAAGTGGTTATTGAACAACGCAAGTTCAATTCTTTAAAATAGGGTGGCTTGGTTTTTTCGCTTAAAAGGAACAGATTCAATTCTCATATCAGCATTCCCAACACAGTCCTACCCATAAACTATCTCCAGGACTTAAAAAAAAGTTTCTCTTGTTTAAAGCAGTTGAATAGAACAAAATTATAAAACACTCATTAGAATAAAATTATAAAATAGCATATTCTGAAGGGACCGATTTAAACAGATCTAAAGAATGGCAGTCTGATTATATTAAAATTTAAGAACGTCTGTTTTTTTGAAAGGCATTAAGAAACAAGGGGTAGAGTGAGAGTTATCTACAATACATTTAACCAACAAAGGGCTTGTTACAGCCAAAGTGGATAAAGAATCTCTGTACGCCAATAAGAAAATGACAGACAACTCAATATAAAAATGGGCAAGAATTTTAACAGGCACATCACTACATGATGACTACAGTATCTTATTTTGTAATAGGCCTGAACTGGAAACAATCCAACGTTCCACGTATCCATGAACAGTAGAATGGATAAATAATCATATACTAATCCAATACAGTATTATATGGCACTGGAAATTAACAGGCAACAGTGACATGAAACAACACAGATGTATTTCACAATTCGTGTTCACCAGAAGAATCTAGACATACAAAAATACACACTGTATGATTTCATTTATATCAAGTTCAAAAACAGGTATACTTAATCTATGTTAAAATCAGGAGAAGGGAGGGGATGGGTAAAAAAACTACTTTTGCCTTTACCTGACACATTACTGTCATACGTTTTACTAGTGGCTTCAACAACAATAAATAATCTTTAGCAAAATGCTCCAGGTGATTTTTCAGTGGTTCCTGAATATCCTTAGCAGCTCTGAACTCATTTAATTCTTAATAATAATAATGATAATAACACTTCTCTTATACAACATGTAAGAATGCTGATCTCTAATCAAGAAAATTTTAAAATAACATACCAATTGCTATAGATCGCAAATAAAGTTTCTCAGCATTTTCAAACTGATTCATGTCATAATTATATAAAGAAGCCAGGTGTCCCACTGAAAGGGCGACTTCATAATCTTCTTGACCAAGGAGTTGCTCTTTAATCTGAATTGCCTTGATGTGCATTTCTTCAGCTTCCTGAAAAATAATTAAGCCGAATTAACCATTAGATTAAACATTTAGATTAAACCTTACGTTGGTAATTCTTACTCAATAAGTAAGGTTCTTCTAAATGCCAAAGGCATCATGTGGATGGCATAAGGCAATCAGATCAGGGAACACACTATACTACTCCAAAAGCTGCCCGTGGGAAGCATTTCTGTTTGGGGAAGCTATGCACGTAAGCTGATGATAGTAACCGAGTCCTATGGCAAATTGACAAGAGAAAATTTGTCCTGGTAAAAAAAATTGTTAAAAGAACTTAACATCAAAACATTCCAAAAAGAAAATTATTTCTTTCGGTTAACATGTTCCAAATTTTAACAGAACCTTGTTAAGAAAGTCTATACTACAGTATGTTACTTTACATAGAAGTACATTTTTATTTTTTAGAGTTTTGACAAATTTTCTTCCAACAAAGTCAGGTTAATTGAGGGACATGTAAACTGATTTTCAAGTAAAAATGAATGTCTTAAGGACAGCAACTCTCATCCTTTCCTTATTGTGACCCTAAAATGGATTTATAACCCAAAATTCTAAAAGGGAAGTAAATTCAGTAAATTTTTATCACTACAAATAATACTTGCAGTATGTTCTTACATTTCTTGCATACCTACTATGCGTCCATGCATTCTGCTAAGTGCTGTACTTAATCTACTAGCTAAGACCTATGTTTTAAGTTTAACTATAACTGTTTTAGTCTTTATGGTTTGATGTATTTCTTATTTTTATATGGTCTTTATTTCTGAATTTTATTTATATTTTGACTACATTGTTATACACTAGCTATTTTCTCAAGTTTGATGTGAAATAATGTAGGAGTGTAGTAGCGTATACTTTATTACTTAAGATTACTAATGATGCATTATTTAAGATTTATTATTTAAGGTTGCACTTTATTACCTAAGATTATTTAGAGAAAGAAAAATACAGTAAAATATGCTTCTACCTTAAATTTTCTCATTGATTGATAAAGTCTTCCAAGGTTTCCATAGTGTTTTGCAGTCTGTACATTAAATTCACCAAAAGCTTTTTTAGCTAGCTGGAGTGAAGACAGGTGCAAATCATGAGCTTCTTGTAGTAGCCTCTGTTCAGTTTCTTTATTATGACAGTCAATTGCAATCTCCTCTAAAATAAGTGCTGAATAAGAAAGCAATAAAATTAATGCACTTTTAAACCATCTATCAAGGCTAACAGAACATAAGATTTAAAATTAAATTCTACAAATGTTTGTTGCATACATTTATATGCGGTTACGGTTTAGAACTGGTAAAAGTATTCCATTTTAATGAAAGAATACTTTAGGGGTCATTCTATTTTGCATTGTACAATGTATTTCAAATTTAAGAAAAACAATGGTATACATCAAAATATTTTGCAGAATTATTTTCTATTTTATCAGGCCTGTTATACTTTGCTGATATGACTTAGTGTTTTAAGCAAGTGGAAGGAAGATAAGAACAAAAAGGCACATTTTTTAGTTGTGAAACTGGGTCAAGGAGTACCTAAGCACTGACGAAAATTTTGAAACCACATTTTGTAGAATATAACCTTTAACCAAAAACAACTGAAGGAACTGGTTTCCTCCTACTCACTTGACCAACCAAATCAGGCAAGAAGACAGCTCAATTTCAAAGTCTCATTCAAGACTTTCAAATTCCATTTAAAGTCTTAAAAAATATATATATATTTTTACCAGGTCATTTTGTTTCTACAAAAACTATCCATGTACACAAAAGTAAAAGAGATTTAGTTCACTGTAGCATTTTTAAAAATAATATAAAGGTCCAATAAGACAGGTGAGGTTAAAAACATTAGAAAAAAGGATACATACATACGTGTATTGAAATGGGAAAATGTTTATAACACAGCAAATGAACAAGTAGATTATAGAACTAAAAAAAACTTATTCACTCAAAAAAAAAATTATTCACTCATTTCATTATTTGAAGAGAAAAGAGTCTAAAAAAATATGTACCAAACTGTTGATACTGGATTGATGAGATTTCAGGTGACTTATTTTTTTCTCTTTTCTATCTAACTTTTAATTTTGGGTGACTTTAAAAATGCAAACCTAGAGCGGGGAAAAACCTAGTTCCAAAATTAAGGTAAAAGTTATCCACAGAATTACCACATGGGTGACCCAATCGTGTTGGCAAAATAAATGCTTTAAATAAAAGGGCTTTGGCAGTGATTTGCAGAAAAGATAAAACACAAAAAGAAGAAAGTGGTATGTGGTAAGAGCCTTGCAACACTAAGGGTAACCTGATACGAAACTGAGTTTCACGATCCTGCATTATAAAGCTGATGGTATCTTTAGTTTGCTATCCATTTCACCGCACAGTACAGTAATCATTTGTGATTCTTCCACTCCCCCACAAAAGAAAGGAATGAATGACTAAATGAGGAAAGAAAGAAAGGGAGAAAGAAAGAGGCAAAAGAAAGGTATTCTGGTTTATTAACAATGTTACATGAGAGAAGCAAACAAATTCTTAAGTAGAGCTGTAGGTAAGTACTTTAAATCAGTGAATTGGCTATTTTAGTAATACACAGATATAGTCTAATCCTGAGGAAATAAACAAATACCTCTATTTTATACCATATATCATCAAATGAAAAATATCACAGACTAGACATTATTACAACTGACAGCTGAAGAAATCTGAAAAAAATATATATGTATGCATGTGTGTGAATATATATATATGGGAGACTAGATTACAAAGGGTACCTTTCACCCTCTTTGAAGAAGCCAAAAGAAGATGATCTTCAGGTAGGATGTGGGTAATGATACCAATAGCTCTTTCTGCATGAAATCTGCAATACAGATATATATATTCTAGCATTTCTTTTCAGTTATAAATGATTTAAATATTTTTAAAAATCACAATTTATAATATAATATGATAGAATTTCCAAAACTATCTGCGGTCAAGGACTAGTTTTTTGTTTGTTTTAAATTCTAAATCTTTTGTGGTCTAAACTTTTAACATCCAGTGGATCCCCATCTCCCCCAGAATCATCTATGAGGGTGTTATTATAGCCTACAAGGCTCAGTATGATCTTTCACTAGGCTACCTCTCTGACCTCATCTCCTACCATTCTCAGAAATAAACCCCTCTTTCCCTTCCAGCCACACAGGCCTAGCAGTTTCCTGACCACATAAAGCATGTCCTCTCCTAGGACTCTCGCACTTGCTTTACTGTCTCTGGAATGCTCTTCCCCTGAATGTCCACATGGCTCACTCCTCACTGAAGTCTTTCCAGACCAGCCTATACAAAAGATCTTAAAATATATTCCATCACTCTCTAAACTCGTAGCTTCCTTTATTCTTCTTTATACTGCTTTCTCACCTGACATGTTTGGTTGTTTATGGCCCATCTTGCCAAAGAAAAGAGGTAAGCTGTTTGTCTATTTTATCTGCCAGTTCCTTTCAAACAACTCCACACCTTCTATCCTCCTCTCTCAGGTAATCATTAATTTTCTCAGATCTGTCTTCCAGTTCACTAATTGTCTCTTTAGTTGTGCCTAATCTGCTGTTTAACTTGTTTATTGATTTTTTTTTTTTTTGGCAGGGGGAGGTAATTAAGTTTGTTTGTTTATTTTTAGAGGAGGTACTGGGGACTGAACCCAGGACCTTGCGCATGCTGAGCATGCGCTCTACCACTGAGCTATACCCTCCCCCCTTGAGTTCTAATATCAATGACTATTTTCTAATTCTAGCTATATTTTGCTTTTGGTAACAGTGCTTAAGATATGATTCACACCACACAATTCAGCCATTTAAAGTGTATGAGCAGTGGTTTTTGGTGTATTTTAGTTATGCACCCTTCACAATTAATTTCAGAAGATTTTGATTCCCCCAAAGAGCCCCTGTAGCCATCAGCACTCACTTCATTTCCTCCAACTCCCCCAGCCCTGTCTCCACAGGTTTGCCTATTTTGGATATTTCATATAAATGAAACTATATAATGCAGCCCCTTGGGACTGGCTTCTTTCACTTAGCACACTGTTTTAGACTGTTCATCCACGCTGTAGCATGTGTCAGTTGTTTTATTTTTAAACTGACTTTTTTCTTTATTTTCCCTCCAAAATATTACCTTCCTTTATATTAAGGTCAGCAAATTTTTTCTGTAAGGGGACAGACAGTAAATACTTCAGATTATTTGGGCCACACTCTGCCCCAACTACTCAACTCTGCTGTTAGTAGCATGAAAGCAACCACAGACAATACACAAGCGAGTGAGCGCTGTGTTCCAATAAACCTTTATTTTGCTTATAGACCATAGTTTGCCAACCCATTTTATATCTTTAATTGTTTAAGAATAGTTAATCTATAGTAGCAACCAAAAAGTTCTGTTAACTTGTATTTTTAGGGTTCTAATCTTGTTCATTATGTCTGCTGACTCACTCATCGAAGAAATGTTTCCTTACTTATGTAAAAACATTTTATGGTGAGTTCATTATAGGTAAAGCTAGATTTATAGGAAGCCTGTGTGATTTGGAATGAAGGTTAATTCTTTCCAAGAGTTTTGCATTTTCTCCTGAAGAGCATCCCAGGAGAATGAGCAGTTCCAAAGTGCTTGTTAATGTTTTTCTCAGCTTGGCAGTTCTTGCATGCATGATGCCCAAACCCGAGAGTGGTAGAAGTCTGCAGCTACACATTCCCCTGTGAGGTTCCTTTTTTGTTCAACTGAAAGCCCAACTCGAGATGGACAAATTTCCATGTCACCTCTCTTGCTAGTAGGCAGTTTTTTCCCCCTCTAGTCTACCCTTTCCCTGACGGTGCAGCCTTGATCTTGGCTTTATGTGAGGGTTTCAGTTCTACATCACAGCTTCCTATGGGCTAAATGCCTTCTCCCTTAAACCCAGGACTGCTGTTCAACCAAGGTTACAGAAACTTCTAAGCTTTCCCATCACCCCAGAACAGTTACACCACAGCTCATGAATACTCTTTAGGACTTTGGTCCATTATTGTCCCTTGGGGATT
Source organism: Camelus ferus (assembly GCF_009834535.1). Lineage (NCBI taxonomy): Eukaryota > Metazoa > Chordata > Mammalia > Artiodactyla > Camelidae > Camelus > Camelus ferus. The sequence continues at coordinate 3,509,406 of NC_045711.1, forward strand.
TCCTCACCACTACAAGCTCAGTTATACATTTAAAAAGATGATTGTTAAATTTTTTCAGTATTTCTGCATGTTTTGAGCAAGAAGCTTTTAGGTTAAGTCTGCCATTTAGCCAGACACTACTGTATTATTCAAGAAAAAATTACTGAAGTAGACAGTTAAAAAATAAGTCATATTCTTTATGAAGGTATATGACTCTCAATATTAAACCACATACGATCTAAATGAGTGGTTTACAAATTGGTATGATTTTTAAATGACTTCAAGAGCATTTTAGGCATCTTATTAAAGCTCTAGGAGGGCAAATTTAATCCACAAGGTACATTAAATACTATTGTATTAGGAAAAACAAAACAAAACAACAGCAACAGCACTGGAAAGGAAAGTGGAACTTACAGTGCATTGTCAAACTTCCCAGAGCTATACTGGTGAACGTAAGAAGAATAGGCCAAGTCTTCGTGAGCTGTTGCTACGTGGATATTTTTGCCACCAAACACTGACTGCCGAATGTCAAGCGCTGCCTGAAAGAGTAATGAAAATAACTGATGATACTGTAAATCCTTAGAAAACATGACCTAGTTAAGCTAAGCATCCCAGAAAGTTATATATATATTCTATATACTCAATCCCGTTGGTTTCAAAGAAAAGTCCTGCTGTATTTAAATCACAACAGAATATAAAAGTCACTTATAAGGCCCAATTTGAATCTGACTTGAAAAGTAATGGCTTAGTAATAAAAATCATTCACATGTGTTGGGAAATACATCAGTGTTTTTCTCTGTGTCCTTCTTCAGAAGTGAACTATAAAGTCAAGGATACCTTGTTATTGCCAGAGCAATGGCGTAACACATCATTTACCTGAGAATGAGTAAGACCAGACCTAAAATATTGCTATTAACCCTCCTTGCTATTGCAAAGGCAGCTATAATGATTTGTGCTAAATCAACAACAAAGACAAGCCATCATCTGGGTAAATGAAAACTGCTCTTAAACATTAACCAACAATTGAAAAACTTTTTTCCTGGATGATTTTCTTTAATTCCTATAACATTAACTTTTAAGCCATCTAGGCAGTATTTAGTAAAATAATGATGAAATAATGAGGAAGGTCTCAGAAAGAGTTATTTTTAGAGAGTGGTTTATGCACCACAAATACAGGGTCACCAAGTCAATTTAGGTTGAAAGAAAAAAAGTGTAACTATTAACATACCTGATAAATTGCAACAGACTGACAGATATTATCTACATTGAGTAAGTAGAACCCATAATCTAGCAGTGTATCAGAATATTTTGGGTGTTTGGATCCAAAATGATCCCTACGAAAAAGATACAAAACTATTAGGATATAAAGTAGAGAGAGACAATTTGAAATGGTATTTTTAATAACAACCACCTACCGTGCCAAATACACTGCATGCTTAATTAACTGTTCTGCCTTCTTAAATTCACGTTTTACAACACATGCCTAAAGACAAAGTGAAAAACTGTTAAATAACTCAGTCAATTAGCATGCTAAAACTAGTTTATATGCTCAAACTATAATGATCAAAAAGGAAAAAAAGTATCTTCAAATAATACACAGAATGGTTCTGTTTGTAATTTCTTTCCTTCCAAGTATTTGAAAATTTCATTATAAACATATCTGTCTGTACATATCCTGGGAAATTATAAAACTTAAAATTTGACAGTCATGCCCAAGAAAAAACCTGTCAATAACAAAGTTATCTTGGGGGGAGAGTACAGCTCAGTGGTAGAGCGCACACTTGGCATGCACAATGTCCTGGGTACAATTCCTGGTACCTCCATGAAAAAAAAAAAGACAAACACAGTTATCTTACAAAGCTGGTATGCCCCCATCTTCCATATTATTAAAATAAATCAGTTGGAGAGGGGGTCATCATATTATTTTGTAAGGTATTTATTAATATCCTAGGTCTAGAGTGGCTTATAACTGTTTTGTAGTTTTCCATCTAATAATTTTTAAATGCACAGAATTTCAAGTTTTACTATTACTTCTTAAAATACTTTGATTCAGGAGAGAGCCAGTAGTCTTTAAACTCTAAATATCATTTTCATATAGAAATATAAATCTTATACATATATTAAACTGTCTTTATATTAAGTGTATAATCACTGGTTTAAATCAATTAAAAACATATTAATATCTCTTCTAGATCTGATGATAACCTGAATACATATGCTATTTACTTGCTCTAAAATGACTTACTTGAAAAGTACATCTCAATGCTTTAAAGCCTCAGGGTACCAAAGCAGCAACTTTTAAATACTATTAAGTGGCCTCAAAGAGTTAATAGATTTATTTACAGAATAAGAAGAAACTAGAGGGAAAAAAATCAACTAAGTACTGCCCAACAGGTCAATAAAAGGAAGCTATCACATTGTGAGACTGCAATACTGTGATTAAAAGATTTAATACTAGGCTACCCTTTAGGAGAAAAGTGACAAGCCCACACAAACATGGCACAAGGAATTCAGGATGCTTCTTAAAAGTTTAAGAAAAAGCCATATTTCTAAAAATGAGCTGAGAAACTTGGAACATAGATTTTGTTACCCGTAAGTATGCAATATCTAATTTAAGTAGTAGGCTAATTAAAACAAATTTAAAGCTTACTAAATCATACAATTCATTCATAATTTTAACATTATATTCACCTTAGAAGCTTGTCTTAAAACATCCACCACAACTTTGACTGGTAGGCCTGCTGTGATTTCTTTCATTGCCTCAATGCACCATTTATATGCCTAAAAAATATTTACAGAAGAGTAAAAATCAAACTGACAATATTTAATGAAATGATTGTGAATTTTTTCCGAAAGCTTTCAAGTACTTGAATAAGAACACACAAGATATTAACACTTAAAATTTTCTCTCAAAGACTAAGTTTTCCTGCAAGTGTAAATTGGTTACATTTTTCTTTGGATATATGACGTATTCAGGAAATCAGAGGCATGTTCTCTCTCGTACAGAAGCCTTTGCATATATTGTGCCCTCTGCCTTACAATACATTCCCTTCCTTCTTCAGTCCCTTAAACCACCCAACTTGTCTTTCAGGTTTTAGACCTAGACTAGGTTTCCTATGCTTTCCTTATCCCACTGTAACACTTATTATTTTATATCTTAATTGCTTGTTTAGTTGAGTGCTTATTTTGTGCTAGGTATCAGTTTAAGCATTTGAGTGCACTAATACATTTAACTGATACAACACCATTTTGAGATATGTACTATTATCACAGCAAAATGAGGCACGGAGAGGTTAAGAACCGGACAATGTACTAGCCTCTAAGGATCTAGTGGGGAACAAAACATAAAATGTCCTTCCTTTCCCAGAGCTCAGTGGGGGAATGCAAAAAAAAAAAAAAAAAAGCAAATTACTTTGGATAGTAAGTACTTCTTCAAAGAAACAAAACAGTATTATGAAAGAATCACAAAAAATGTGAGGAAAACAGAAAAGAAAATATTAGAAAATAAACATTGTGTTTTCTTCTGCAAGCGTCCACCTCTTCCATTCCAGCCGTCATTCATTGCTGGTGGGAATGCATATTGGTACAGACAGTTTGGTAGTTTCTTAAAAAGCTAAACATACTCTCACCATACGATTCAACAACTACATTTCTTGATGATGCCTTCTCAGATAGCATTAACAGCAGGATGACCCTAGCACTGGGGTTGCACCATATCACTTTACAATTATTCTAGAGTTTTCTAGTTTCACTTCTAATGGTCATTTTCCTTTATATATGGAACACACATTTATTTATATTATGGGGCAAAAATTGAGATGGGATAATTTTAAAATATGAAAGCCAAATGGCAGCTATCTGACAGTAAAAAATAATTATGATATTCTTCCAAAAGTAACCTTGTAAAGTAGTTAAGCATACACAGATCACTTCTCAACTAAGTATTCATTAGCACCAAAGACTTAATTTAATAGTATAAAGCCAGGAGTAAGGCTATCTTTCTCACAATGCAGAGACAGAAGCAAAACAATGTAATAAATTATAAATAAAATCTAGGTTCCCATTGAAATGAATGCCTTCAAGCTATGAGAGTTCACTCAGAGCTACACATCCAATAAAAAAGCATCTAGTAAAGGTTCATTTAACAGAGCATGCCCTCAAAATAATTTAGGTAGAGATATATTTGGTCAAATTAAAAATAAAAACAGGCCCTAAATCATATATGTTATGTTTAAAATCCATCTCATAGAATACTCCTTTTGCCTAATTTTAAATATTCCATTACAAATGTGTACTGCTTTAAGTAAACCTAGTATGTGAAAATGAGATCTATTAAGGCAAATAGGAGATTATATGATTTATCTCCCGTTTTATATATACTTACTGGTCACAAGGAAATGTACTTCAAAATACTCACTTCATCATAGTGACTTTTTGCAAATAGGAGTGCACACAGTTCTCCATAGAGTGCAGCTTTGTTTGCTTGCTGGCCGTGTTTTGAGAGTTTATCCATATACGTCTGAGCTAACTTAAATGTTTCTTCACCCAAATGATATTTGCAGTTTCCATTTCGCACATGAAGCAACCTGCAAAAGGACAAATAATATTCCTCTGTTTCTGAGATATTTTCAGCACGGCAGATCTGGTAACCTCCTGCAGATCACGATGTAGCACCCATATGAGTAACTGGATACAAGAAACGAGGCAGCACTGGAAACAACTGTCTGGCTCAAACTGGGATTGACTAATGCACATAAAGAAGTGTACGCTCTTTATAGAAAGCTACCCATGACTAATCTCATCCAACTCTGATTCCTTATCTTCTCTATTTTGTATCCTTTGTGTACTCATTGTGTGCTACATACAATACTTAACTCTTTTTGTTCCAAATCCCAAAGTAATGCAGTTTTACTATAAAAAAAATTAGGAAACAATGAAGACAATAAAATTAACATGAAATACTATTATCTACTATTACTTTCCATTCTTTTTTCTAATATATTTGTGTAACCCTTGATCAGTTACCACTCATTTTATGTTGCTTCATAAATGCTTATTTTTGCTTATCTTTCCTGCAAGATAAGTTCATTGAAAATAGTGGTATTGTCAGCTCTCTCTTTTGTAACCTATGGTGGAAAAAAACAGTTCTTTACAGAAAGTATCTGTAAAACCACGCTGACAATCTAATGATATGCAATAAGAGTAGTAAAAAGAGTAGACTGAGGTCTAGATTGCAACGGACTATACATCTGCATAGATCACACAAGAAAGGAGAACAGTGTGAGAACTGGATATATATATATATATACACACACACCTATTTTAATGCAGGCTAAAACACTATGTCCATGTACCATGCTGATACAATTTTCTGAAAATACTCAGCCCTGAGAGGGAACAAGGTATAAAAATTATTTAAAAGAAAACCAAGTATGAAAAAAAAGGAAAAAAAAGAAAAGAAAAGAAAACCAAGTATAGAGAGAAACATTCTTCAGGAGTATTAAATGAAACCCAGATACTTAGAATCTACTTTTTATATCTATACCAAAAATATTAACTGATCAATGACCTAGGATGAGAAACATTCAATCTTCTAATTTCTGATTTCTTTTGTACAGTCAGAAAAGAGGATACCTTTAAATTAACCAGGACTATTAAATAAAGTGGCAAATATTAAACAATGCCAGTGTGCATCCTCCCAACAGTCACCATACAGTTGGTTGCTTTTAGAAAGAGTAAAACCCTCAAATAAAATGTATAGTACTGAGGTTAATCAAAAATTCTGAATGAAGTATATCTTTCATAATAACAAATTTCAACTTAAAGCAGAAATATAAAAGTGGAAAAAATGTATGTTTTGGTATATAGACAACTCTTCATGCTGAAGTTAGTATACTAATACAGAACAGACAATGTCACCTGACAGTCAAACTGCTGATCTAACAACCGAGTAATCTGCAATTATCTCTGTCACAATGGAAAATATACATAGGAAAATATCAGTGAAATCTAGTAAAAGAGTATGGTACAAAGAAATATGGTAGCTCAGATGATAAAATTCTGAGAGACTCTCATAGTCAAATACAGACGGAGGATTGATTATGTTTCAGTCACTTTTCTAGGTGCAAGGGATATGTGCAAAATGAGAGACAGAATTCATGACCATTAGAAGCTTCATTCTAATCATGGAGGCAAAGGGGGGAGGGTATATAGGACAGTGGCAGAGCATGATTACTTAGCATGCATGAAGTCCTGGGTTCAATACCTCCGTTAAAACATACAAACAAACAAATAAACCTAATTATGCCCCTCTCCCCAGGCCTGAAAAAAAAAAAAATAATGGAGGCAAGAACATACAATGGGGAAACGACAGCCTCTTCAATAAATGGTGCTGGGAAAACTAGACAGCAACATGCAAAACAATCAAACTGAACTACTCACTCACACCATACACAAAAATAAATTCAAAATGGATTAAAGACGTATGTGTAAGACCTGAAACCATAAAACTTCTCAAAGAAAACATAAGCTCTTTGACAAAAGCCTTAATAATTTTGGGGGGAGATATGTCTCAGGCATAGGGAAACAAAAGCAAAAGTAAACAAGTGGGACTGTATCAAACTCTTTGCACAGTGAGGAAAACCATCAACAAAATGAAAAGGCCACCTACAGAATGGGAGAAGACACTTGCAAACAATGTATCTGATAAGGGGGATGATATTCAAAATATACAAAGAATCCATACAACTCAACATCAACAAAACAAACATTCCCATTGAAAAAAAGGCTGAAGGATCTGAATAAACACCTTCCAAAGAAGATATACAGATGGCCAACAGGCACATGAAAAGATGCTCAACATGAGCAATCACTAGAGAAATGCAAATCAAAACCACAATGAGGTAAAGGGGAGAGGGTACAGCTAAGGCAGCAGAGTGCATGCTTAGCATGCACAAAGTCCTGGGTTCAGTCCCCAGTATCCTCCCCTAAAAATAAATAAACCTAATTACCTCCCCTCCACCAAAATAAAATAATTAAATAATACAATAATAAAAATATTTTAAAAAGCACAATAAGGTATCACACCTGTCAGAACGGCTATTATCAAAAAGACAACAAATAACAAGTGTTTGTGAGGAAGTAGAGAAAAGGGAACCTTTGTGCACTGCTGGTAGGAATGTAAACTGGTTCAGCCACTATGGAAAACAGTACGGAGATTCCTCAAAATATTAAAAATAGAGCTACTTTATGACCCAGCAATTCCACTCCTGGGTATTTATCCAAAGAAAACAAAGACACTGATTAGAAAAGACATGTCCACTGCTATGTTCACTGCAGTATTATTTACAATAGCCAAGATATGGAAGTACCTAAGTGCCCATCAATAGATAAAGATGTGGTATGAACGATGGAATATTACTCAGCCATTAAAAAAATGAAACCTTGCCACTTGTGACAACATGGATAGACCTAGAGGGTAATACGCTAAGTGAAATAAGTCAGAGGAAGACAAATACTATATGATTTTACTAATAGGTGGAATCTAAAAAATAAAACAAATGAACAAAACGTACAAAACAGAAACAGAGATACAGATACGGAGAACAAACAGGGGGCTGCAAGAGGGGAACGAGGTAGGAAAAGGAAAGAAACAGGTGAGAGAGATTAAGAGGTACAGACTTCCAGTTGCAAAATGAGTCAGAAGTATGAAATGTACAGTACAAGGGAATATAGTCAATATGCAATACCCCTCTATGGTGACACATCATAACTAGACTTATCGGGGGATCATTTTGAAATGTATAGAAATACAGAATCACTATGTTGTGCAACAGGAACTCAGTGTTACAAGTCAATTATTCTTCAAAAACAAATGCATAGAAAATGAGATCAGATTTGTGGTTAGCAAAGCTGGGAGGTAGGAGGAAGTGTAATTTGATGAAGGTAGTCAAAATGTACAAATTTCCAGTTACAAGATAAATAAGTACTAGGGATGTGATGTACAACATAATTAACACTGCTGTATGTTATATATGAAAGCTGTTAAGACTAAATCCTAAGAATTTTCATCACAAGAAAAAATATTTTGTATTTTCTTTAATTTTTTGTCTATTTGAGCTCACAGCAAAAGAGAATGTAACAATGAATGTACGTATGTTCATGTATAACTGAAAAATTGTGCTCTACACTGGAATTTGACACAGCATTGTAAAATGACTATAACTCAATAAGAAAAGTTAAAATTTTTGTCTATTTGAGATGAGTGTGCACTAAACTTACTGTGATAATCATTTCATGATATATCTAAGTCAGATCATTATGCAGTACTCCTTACATTTATATAATGCTGTATGTCAATTACATCTCAATAAAACTGGAAGAAAAAAAGCTTCTAGTGGGGAAAAGTGTATTAGGGTAGGCAAACACACCAATTTAAGACATTTAAAGATAAATCTATGAAGATAATAAAAACAGGGTAATATGATCAAAACCTTAAAGGAGGGGCTTTAGGATAGACAGGGAAGAATCTCCTGCAAAGGTAACATTCGAGTTGACATTTTTAAATGATGAGGAGGCAATCATGTGAAGATCTTGGGGGAAGCATGTTCCAAACAGAAATAACAAGTGCAAAGGCCCTGAGAAAAGGAAAAAAACTGTGGCATAATCAAGTAACAGAAAGAAGGCCATGTGAACCAGCTCTAGAACATTTGTTTAACTACCTACTCAATAAAACCCAGGGTGGAAATGCTTTTAAAAAAATGCTGATGTGTTTGGAGTATTATGAATAAAGAATTATGTAAAGAGAAAAAGCAGAGATAAGGAAAATTTTTATAGGGCCTACTGGCTAATTAAGGCATTCTGGTTGCAAAAGTGAATGAGATTATTTAATTTATGCTTTTAAACAACACTTTCTAATAGAACTTCCTGAAATGTTCTCTACCTGCACTGCTCATTTTGGTAGCCACTAGCCACAAGTGGCTACTGAGTATCTGAAATGTGCCTAGTGTGACTGAGGACTGACTTTTAATTTTTAACTTTCATTTAAATTCAAATAGTCACAAATGGTTAATGGCTATCATACTGAACAATGCAATTCTAGAAAGACTGCTCTGGCTGCAGTGTGGAGAACACTGTAATAAAGCCAAGAGTAGAAGCAAGGCAACCAGGACAGAAGATATTACAACAGTCCAGAAAAAGAAACCCTTGTGAAAAAAAGGACTGGTATTAGAAATACAGATTTCATAGTTATTCCAAGGGCTGAACGAGAAAAAGTTAAACCCAGGCATACCTTGTAAATTTAGAGAACAATGTTCACCTCTCATTTTAACAATACTAAGAACTGCATTCCCAGTTTACTTCACTACAGGTATTCCCCTTAAAAATAAGTTCCTGGAAATTATTTAGTAATTGGCATATGATGGGGGTAGCAAACTAAATATTTTATGCCAGGAAAGCACAGCTTGATTATTTTCTCCAATCCCTGCTCATTACCTATTAAAACAAAAGGGTAAATTAAACATATGGAGACTCTTCAGGGTCTTTGTGTCCATCTGGGCTGACAACGAGCAGGATATAGGATCTAAGAACTTTCGATTCAACAGAGGATCTAATTTTGCCTCAACACTCAGCCTAATTTGAAAAGGCAGGTTCTCAAGGTTCTCCAAGTGTGGCTGTACCATGTAAGCACAGTATTTTATTTTAATATTTTTTAAAAACAGATTTTATTTTTTAGGGAAGTTTTAGGTTCACAGCAAAACTGAGAGGATAACAGTGATTTCCCATATACCTCCACCCTGTAGTATTTTATTTTTATGACAACAGAAAATCACACCTACTTGATCAATTGCTATTATCAAAAGCAATTACTATTTAACTGGTTAAACTCATCGTTTATGAAATGGAAAATATACAAATCTAGAGGTCTTTAGTTTGTAAATATATTTACTGTAGGATTCAGCAGGATAGCTAGTCAGATCCTCATCAGATACGTAACAAAAATAAATGTTAAAGTGAACCTGAAGGAAAAAAAGCTCTCTCCTGCTTATACAAGTATATTTTTATAACTACTTAAGTATTTTAAAAATAAATGATAGATTCCAAAGGGGAGGGTTAGATAATAAAATTAAAGAAAAAAAAGTCCTATATATAAAGATATACATTTTTAAAAATTGTGGAGTAACAGTATGAAATCTACCATATTAACCATTTTTAGGTGTGCATTTCATTGGCATTAATTATATTTACCATGTTGTACAACCATCATCACCATCCATTTCTGTAATTTTTTCATCACCTCAGACACTGTAATAAGCAATGGCTTCTCATCCTTCCCTTACACCCACACTCTCAGTTCCTGGTAACCTTTAACCTACTTTTATCTCTACAAATTTGCCTATTCTAGAGATTTCATATAAATGGAATCATACAGTATCTGTCCTTTTGTATCTGTCTTATTTCACTTAGGATATCATTTTCAAAGTTCACCTATGTTGTACCACATATCAAAACTGTTTGAATAATATCCCATTGAATGTACAGTTGATCCCTGAAGAACATAGGGGTTGTGAGGCTGACCCTTTGGTGCACTAAAAAAAAATCCATATATAACTTTAGTGTCAGCTCTTTGTATCCATGGTTCTGCATCCGTGGATTCAACCAATGACAGATCGTGTAAAATGTAGTATGTATTTAGCATACAGGTAACTGTTTGTGTCCCTGTTTTCACTTCTTTTATCTATCTATCTTATCTACCTATATCTATCTATAGGAGTGAAGCTGCTGGGTCATACGGTAAGTTTTTTGCTCGGCTTTTTAAGGAACCACCAAACTGTATTCCATTCCAGCTGCATTTTACATTCCCATTAGCAATGCATGAGAATTCCAATTTCTCCACATTCTTACTAACATTTATTTTGTTTCTTTCTTTTTTAAAAATTACAGCCATCCTGGTAGATGTGAAGTGATATCTCATTGTTTCTAATTTGCATTTCCCTAATGACAAGTAATGCTAGCACCTTTTCATGTGCTTATTATTATTATTAGTCTTTTATATATCTTCTCTGGACAAATGTCTATTCAAGTCCTTTACTCATTTTTAGTTGGGTTGCCTGTTGTCAAATTGTAGTATTTGATATATTCTGGATACCAGACCCTTATTTGGTAAGTGACTTACAAATATTTTCTCCTTTCTATACGCTGTCTTATCACTTTTTTGATAACGTCCTTTGATGTACAAAGGTTTTAATTTTGATGAATTCCAATTCACCTGTAAACTAAAATGGTTTTACTTTTTTCTTTCCAATATGAATGCATTTAATATTTATTTACTTATTTAGAACTGCTTTGGCTAGAACTTTCAGGACAATGTCAAACAGGAGTAGTGAAAGCAGGAATCCTTGTCTTGTTCTCGATCTTAGGATTTGAGCCTAAGGAAAGATTTGAAGATGATGTTAGCTGTGGGTTCTTCATAAATGCTCTTTATCATATTGAGGAAGTTCTCTTTCCTACCTAGTTTTCTGAATGTTTCTATTATGAAAGGGTGTTGGATTTTGTCAAATGTCTTTTGTGTCAGTTGAGATGATCATGATCTCACCCCTTCATTCTATTAATGTGGCGTGTTGCATTCAATGATTTTCTTAGTTAAATGAACTTTGTGTTCCTGGGATAAATCCCACTTACTAACGGTGTATAATCCTTTTATATTCTATTAGATTTGACTTGTTAGTATTTTTTTTTGAGAATTTCTGTATTTATATTCATAGGAGACATCAGTCTGTAATTTTCTTTTCTTATGATGTCTTTTTTTCTGATTTTGATATAGGGTAACGCTGGCCTCACAGAGTAATTTAGGAAGTGTTCCTTCTTCTTGACTTTTTGGAAGACTTTGAGAAGAACTGATGTTATTCTTTTTCTTTTCTTTTTTTTATTGAGTTATAGTCAGTTTATAATTTTTCTTTTAATGTTTGGTAGAATTCACTACTGAAGTGTTCCAGTCCTGGCCTTTTCTTTTATGGAAGGTTTTTGATTACTGATTTAATCTCTTTATTTGTCACAGGTTTGTTGACATACTCTATTTTCTTAGGCCAGTTTAGGTAGCTTGTACATTTCTAAGAATTTGTCCATTTTATCTACATTATCTAATGTGTTGGCATACAACTACTCATAGGGTTCTCTTATGATTCTACTTCTGGAAGGTCAGTAGTAACATCCCAACTCATTTCTGATTTTATTCTCGTCTTCTCTTTTTTTTCTGTCAGTCTGGTATGGTTTTAATTTTAAGTGAGGGCATAAAGCACTGTGAGCATATGTAGCAGATGCTGTTGGCTCCCCAACCAACAGTCATTTTCCCCATATCATGCTTGTTGGCAGAACCCTGATTTTGTTTACGCACTGACCCCTTTCTCACAGGATTCATGAGTAAATCATGATTAGTTTAAGTGAATCATAATGAGTTTAAGTCATTCAGATTGCCAGTGACTGATTTCAAAGGTCACCAAATGACCTAGCTCTGGCTAAAGAGACTCAAGGATAAGTAAGCTGGGTGGTTTATGAAAAAGGTTCCTTCTCATCAGAGGTAAAACAGTGCTTGGGAAAGGAGTCTTTCTTCTGCTGGACAATGCAGAACCTCTGTGTGATACCTTACAACCACAGTAGCATTCTTACAACCACCCGGGAGCAAGCCAAAGACAAAACAAGCACACAAAGGATAGAGGAGCAGAAAGATGGAAAAAAGCATAGTTCTTTTAAAGTCTCTAAGAATTCTGAATTAAGTCACCCTGGAGGTACTCAGGACTTGGTATTGATTATCTTTTTATCAAATTCTTTGTATTTTTAGGGAGCACTGCCTATGTAGAGGGCTGCTATCTTGTCTGCTATACATGGGTTTATGATCTTTTTGTGAACTGGATGTTTTATTATCAACATCCCTTTTGTACCAACTAACGGTTTTTATCCTGAATTCTGCTTTGGCTTTTTTTTTTTAACTGAAGTATAGTCAGTTTACAATGTTGTGTCAATTTGCTTTTATTATTGTTATTTAGGGTATTTTCTTTTAAAATATATAGTAAGGTTTCATTTTTCAACCCTCTTGGAAATTGCTATCTCCAGACAGAGAAGCTGAGCCCATTTACATTTATTGTGATGACAGTTATATTTGTTTTTAATTGCTTCATATTTTTCATTTATCATACTTAAGTTATTTCCTCTATTCTATTTGCTTATATCTAGCTTGGACAAGTTTCCAATCATTCTTACTCCTACTTCCACTATTCTAATTTGGAATGTCTATCATATTTTCCCATTTATCAGTTTACTACATACCCCTTCTAGCACTGACAATGTTTGAATATTAAATAATGATAGCTATTCATACTTCACTCACCAAGATGAGATCTTCATACTGCTTTCTTATACTACTTTCCCCAAATGTGCATTTTTAAATAGGCTATCATATATACTGACTATAAAGCCATCTGAATATAATAACATGAGCCTCCATTTTCCAACCAAAAAGGTTTTTTCGCCAACTTGAATATATCAAGTTTTAGGGATACATATGACAACATTTTAAAACTTACACTATTTAAATCATCTTTATGTTATGTTATAAATACATATTAAAATCTAAGTTAAATTTTCAAAAATTACTTTTCCTCCTTGCAATTTATGAAATGTTATTTAAACTATTCATATGCATCTTAAAACATTTATCTTCATCATCACCAAATGTTTGAGTCATTTAACAGTTTTTCAGAGTAAAACAGCTTCACTTGTTTGAAAACCAGCACTTTTGAGTCTGGTATGATGTCACTAGAAATTTTATACAAAGGTACTAGCAATCATTTGCAAAGCATTAAGACTGTTGGGTTTTCTCATTCTACCCAAGACAAGCAGACATCCATAATCTCCACAACCAAACCAGCTAATGCACCATATTTCAAAGTAATATTAAGAAAGCCAGTTAATAAAGACACCTAACACAGCTATAAGGTTATGACCTCCAAAATAATTCTAAATGTGTTAAGTTCCATTACTTCCTTAAAAAGAAAATTCTACCTCTATAGCTTCCTGATATTGGCACTGGCTGAGTTTTCAGGCTAACATTTCTTTCCAAATAGTACTTTGTTGTTCAAATAATAAACCTGAAATAACATCACATAACATGAGGGACTTTGTAAGGTAACTCTCTTTACTGAAGGATAATTTGGGGGGAGGGGTATTCTTATATTTAATAGTATATGGTAACTGAGAATTTCTGCTTTATGTGATTTCTAAAATTTCCCTTTCATTTCCAGTTTGAAAAAAAAACCTTACTTAAGACATACTACAAATTTAATTTGTTCCTCATTCTCTTTCTATTCCATATGTTACAATATTCACTGCTGACCACTAACACCATCTTCCCCTACCTTGAGATTTCTTATTATTGAACTATTATTTGGTTAGAGAAATTCCTTGACTATTTTCCTCAGATAAAGTACATGGAGACATATTTGGCTTCTATATATTTGAAAATTTTAAATTTTATTGTAAAAGTTGGTGAAGTGTAGTATTTTCTCAGTAACTGAGACACTGCCTTTGTCTCCTAGCTTCTAATTTCTGTTTATTTTTGGATTTCAGAAAACTCACCTGCCTATGACCCAGCGTTCTGTTTCAATCTAGATTCAAGTCTTTTCCCCAAATAGTTCAGGAAATTCCTTTTGTCATTTAAAATCCCTAAAATACGCCAATATAATAATTGTGGTTATTTCTGGGCAGCGGGTTACAGATAATATTTATTTTCTTCTTCACAGTTTTCTGCATGTTTTAAATTTGTTTGGCAACAGGCATGTGCAGAAGCAGAAAAAAAAAAAGCTATTAAATAAAGAACAAGTAAAGGGAACTAGGCAAAGTTTTCAAGAAATACAACAAGGACTGATAAATGGTACCAGGTTAAAAAGAGGACTCTCTGACATTTGCTCTATACTGCTTCCATGCCAGCCCCAGATTAGAAGCTGGTTTTGTGCTATTAAATTTAAAAATACACTCTTACACTGAGCTCAAAGCTCTTGTGATTGGCCAAAGGATTTTATTAGTATCTGTTGTGTAAAACAATCCTTTTCCAATTCAATTAAAAACTAAGTAAGAAAAATTTACTCGTTTTCAAGGAATACTAATACAATACTACAAATTATATTAAATAAGCCCGTAATGACCAAGAATTTGACAAGCACAGCTGTATCAAAGCAAATCTTATTTTGAAATTTCAAATTGTTAAGAACAAAATGTCTAGGCAGTAAGCCCATATTATAAACAGTTTTGTTCCTGGTGCGGATATCTTTCTATTCATACGTGCCTGTTCTGAAGGCAGCTAGAACAGTCATGGTATTGACAGTTACCTATCCAATATTCTCCTCTCCTGCTTCCTTAATGTAGACCCATGAGTTCATCTGGGGCAGCAAAATGAACGATTAAAACTGTTTTGCTCCCCAGACCACTTTACACCATTGGAGGATGTGCAGAATGTGTCCCAGTTTCCTAGTTTCAAGGAGAGGTAATCAAAGAGACAGGGCTAGGCTTCTGCGAAAGCTCTTTTTTCTGACTGGGAGGGGAGGCTGACACAGGTGGTATGAGCCTTTTGGCCCTCTCCTTCCTTGTTAACAGTTGCAAACGATGTGATCTACGTGCTAAAGATGACAAAAATAGGAAAGAGGGGGGAGCCATGGTCCTGTGAGGAAACTAAATCATTTGGTTACATTAAAGCAAAATTAATATCAGAGCCTTAAAATCAGACAGACAGGAGAAGCATTTATCTGGATGAAATAAACCTTCTCATTCTGTGCATAAAAAGCAAGCACATACAGATAAACAATAAGGACCTACTGTATAGCACAGGGAACTATATTCAATATCTTGTAATAACCTATAATGGAAAAGAATCTGAAAAGGAATATATATATGTATATGTATATGACTGAATCACTTTGCTGTACCCCTGAAACTAACAAAATGTTGTAAATCAACTGTATTTCAATAAAAATTTTTAAAAATAAAAATAAGAACTTAAAAAAAGTCAAGCACATTCAAAAGAAAAAATTTTTACCTTTTGATCAAAGACTGCTATAAAAGAGGAATCTACAATGAAATCATACAAAATGGCTTTTCTATTCCAAATTAACTAATTCACATACAAAGAAACATTTAACTAGCCTCTAAAATCCCGTATGGATAGTCTAGTCTCCTATTCCTACAGGGGTAGGACAAGGGGAGGAAAGATGACACAGATTATTTTTATCAGCACTACAAATTATAGGCCCAGATACCAATCCATTTATAGTTTCTATACACTGAGTATTACTAATAATTTATCATAAAATATCTATGGGAAATTACCATAAGCTTCTAAGATATTACTTATAATAAAGTTTCCACATTATAAAATTAACTTCAGGATTTGAAAATCTGTCTAACACAGGTTAAGCCCTGTATAAAATAGGGTAATGATAACCTCAAAAGACTGAGCAGAGAGAGCTTTAGTCAATTTTAGTTTAAATCAACAATGGTTTTACATAGAAGAATCTGTATTCTAGATCTGAAGAGGTTCAGATTTAATTAACTTATCTCTAAGACAGAAAGGAAATATGACCCCTTACTCAATACAAATGGAAGACTATTAATTCAGTAAACTGATCAGACTAGTTAACTTAGGACAAAGATTTTTTTTTTAAATTTATTTTTATCTTCTTTTAGTTTTATAAAGAAATTCTTTTCAAGAAATGTCAAATGAAACGGGGGGATAGAGAGAAAACCTATGTAAAAAGAGTTAAAATTAAATGTTACATGTGCAAAAAAATAAAGACATTTTTTAAAGAAAAGTTATTTATAAGTAAAATATTGGGTTACGTACAATTCTAGAAATGTAAACAGGGGTTAAAAAAAAAAAAAAAAACCTCCCCAAAAAAAAGTGTCTTAGCATCCAGTGCCCAGTACAGTTCCTGGTACATACTAGGCATTTAATAAGTATTTGTTGAATGAATGAACAAACAAGCTCTATGACAAAGCAAAAAGACATATAAAATACACAGTCTGATTCACAACACTCAAATATAAGCTAAAAGTCTACAGCAAGATCACTCTATTTTGGTAATGAAAGGAGGCCAGACTAGTGAAACAGACATATGAATGTCACCTCAGAGGTTTATTCAAATGCTAAAGTATGCTGAGAAGAGCTAAAACTATAAAAGGCACTAATATCATTAAAGCAAGTATAGGATATATATGAATATAGGATCTGTCTCAACTTACCTTACACAACATTCTACTGCACGAAACCAATGAAGCATCTCATCGTGTAGAGTACACAACTGAAGGCAAGACAGAAAAACTTTCTCAGCGTCACTGTACCAGCCTGCATCGGAAAGAAAGCCACCTAAAGGACAAGAAAAACCAAAAATGTTAATTTAGTAAATCACTTGAAAGCTAAAATGACACGTTTACAATGAATATTATCTAAAATGAAAAAAAAAAAACCCTGTAATATTAAAATCCAGTGTTTAGTCTAAAACAGATACTAAAATTTTAAAAAAACCTTCAAACTAGAAAAATTAGATCAAAGTTGAGCCTCTGAATAAGAAGTCAAGAGTTTTAACCCTCTAATAATACTCCATGTCCAAAGAATTGACATTTTCCAGATAATTAGCCACTATGTTTTAGTGATTCTAATATTTTCATCATGCAGCATAAACATAAATAATCCCAAAGAAGATAAAGACATCTGAATAAACTTAATCATCTTAGCATAACAACACGTCTTAGAGGATACACAGGTGAAAGACACAGTAGTGCTTGCTCATCTCATTTTTTTAAACAAAAAACTGCTGTCCTGCAACAGTCCTAATGCACTGGGCATCTGGATATTATTTCCTTAGAATACTGTCCATTTGTTTTTGAGGCTCTTGACCCTAACAGTTTAATACATTTTTTGATAGTGTCAAGTAGTCTACAGTGTCAACAGTATCCAAGTCAGGAAAATACAGTTTGCTCAGACTTGTTTTTACATTTAATCAAAGCTATATATAATCAGGGGGAGGGTACAGCTCAGTGGTAGAGTGCGTGCTTAGCATGCACAAGGTCCTGGGTTCCATCCCCAGTGCCTCCCTTTAAAAAAATTAAATAAATAAACCTAATCATCTACCTCCAGCTTCAAAAAGCTGTATGTAAAATGAAAGGAACATTTTAACTGGAGAGAGGTGTGCTTCAGAACACTTTTTTTCCCTCCCAAATCTGGCATTTGTTATTTCGGGGCCCTCACCCAGTGACTGGAATAATGAGATGATACTGTTCATACTAAGCAACCTCCTACTCATCATCTCCGCATACTGTGCGAGCTGTTAGGCTACCATCTCTCAGCTTCAAACCAACCCTTCTAGACTGTTCTACGACGCTGGGCTAGGACTCTCCAAACCACATTTCTCCTTTGCCAGCGGGCTCCCTGGTAGTCTCCAGCTCCCTGGTAATCTCCGGCTCCCTGGTAATCTCCACCGAAGGAAGGGGAGAGAGAGAAAGGCTGTAAGACTGGAGGAGTAAGGGACGCTCCCTCATACCTTCCGGTTTCTGCCAGAAAGGCCCCTGCGGAGAGCACTGCCCCAGGGTAATGCTTCTTTACTCTGGCAGTAAGCCAATTCCAGCGGCAGTTTTCCAACACCTACAGAACCAGATTCACAGCACCCTCTCAGAGACACTAGCACCAGCCAGTCAGGTACCCCTCCCAAAGGTCAAGAGTCTAGACCCACAGGCCCCTTCTCAGAACTCTGAGGCACTGTACCAGCTGAGCAGCATCCCAGCTCTGTGAGACACCTCCTCAAGCTTCTAAATTTTAATCATTCCAACCCCATCCCTTGGTATCTCAAGCCCTAGGTGTGGCAGCTGATTCTTGCAGGTGCTATGTATAATACCCTAGTGCTGCCTTTTTGTCTCTTCAGTTCTCTAATACCTGGGTAAAAACTCTATAATTAAATTCTACCCCTACAACATGGATGGAACTTGGATCTCGAAAACATTATGTTAAATAAAATAAGCCAATTACAAAGATCATGTATTTTATGAATCCGTTTATATAAAATATTCAGGATAGGTAAATCTACAGAGACAGAAAGCAGACTGATGGCTGCCTAGGGCTGGAGGGGTTAGAAAGAAATGAAGAGTCACTGCTAACGGTTCTTTTCAGGGTGATGACAATGTCCTAAAACTTACTGTAATGATGTTTTCACAACTCTGTGAATGCACTAAAAACCTTTGAATTGTGTGGTATATGAATTACATCTCAATAAAGATGTCATTTTTTTTTAAGTTTCTGCAGTATGTACTTGCAGTATGAAGTTTCTTCACTGTTTCAGTAATTCTAGGATCAAGACTGATAATACAACTGAGTCTGTTAGGACTTGGTTCTATCTCCAAGATATTTCTTCAGTCTAGTTCATTACAATGGCCAGATTGGTTTGAGTGTAGCGGTAACAGAGGATCTCAATGAACACTAGCCTTCTTGCTTTTTATCTTCCTTGATACTAAATAACTCCCACGTAGATTTTTACATGACCATCCAGGATTAAATGGATGTCAATATTAACACTTATCAAGATCATAAACATTCCATTGTTAAGAGACATTCTTTAGTCACAATTCTTTGCTGCAATTTATATTCCATGGGACTATCAAAAGATAAATGCTGAGGGTTCTTTCCAGAAAGGAATATTCTTAAGTTCCTCCAGCAAACTCTCTATGACTACCACAAAAACTTTTTCTAACACTGAAGAAAATGATCAAGAAACTTGTTGGCAAAGAAAGTACATGTGGTACATACCAAAGAGAGAGAGGGAGAAAACATGCACACATTAATGTGAGAAGTTGAAAATGGAAGGTAGTCTTTGATAATGGAACAGTCCTGTATCCTGATGGTATTAGTGGTTATATGCCACCAATGGAATGACTGCACAGAAATCATGGAATCAACTGCACAGAAAAGCACATACACCAACATAAAAAAAAACAAAGAACCCAATTAAAAAATAGGCAGAGGCTCTGAATAGATATTTTTCCAAAAAGAGACACACAGATGGCCAACATATACATGAAAAGATGCTCAACATCACTAATTATCAGGGAAATGCAAATCAAAACCATAATAAGATACTACCACATGCCTGTCAGGACAGCTATCACCAAAAACAGTAAGTGTTGGTGAAGATGTGGAGAAAAGGGAACCCTCATGTACTGTTGGTGGGATTGTAAACTGGTGCAGCCACTATGGAAAACAGTATGGAGGTTGCTCAAAAAATTAAAAATAGAACTGCTACATGATCCAGCAACTTCACTTCTGGGTATTTACCAGGAAAAAGCAAAAACATTACTTCAAAAAGATACATGCACCCTAATGTTCACTGCAGCATTGTTTATAGTAGCCAAGATACGGAAGCAATCTAAATGTCCACTGATAGATGAATGAATGGATAAAGAAGGTGTAAGACATATTTATACGACATATTTATACACATACACAGTGGAGTATTACCTAGCCATAAAAATTTTTAAATTTTGTCACTTGTGACAACACAGATGGATCTAGAGGGTATCATATTAAGTGAAATAAATCAGACAGAGAAAGCACAAACACCATATGATGGCACTTATATGTGGAACCTAAAAACAAACAAACAAACAAAACATAATGAAAACAGACTCACAGACACAGAGAACAAACAGGTGGTTGCCAGAGAAAGAAGGTGGGGTGTGGGGTGAAATAGGTGAAACGGATTAAGAGGTATGAACTTCCAGTTAGAAAAAAATAAGCCACAGGAATGTAATATACAGTATAAGGACCATGGTCAATAACATTGTTATAACTGTGTAATGGGGAATATATTTGTGGCAATCATTCCATAATGTATGCAAATTCCAACACTATGCAGTACACCCGAAACCAACATGGTAGTATGTATCAACTACATTTAAATTTAAAAAAAAAGTTACATACACACACGAATGAGTATACGTAAAACCAATGAAAAGTGAGATAAGGTCTGTAGTGTAGGTAACGGCACTAAACCAGTATCAACTTTCTGGTTTTGATATTGTTTGTGAATCTACAATCATTTCAAAATAAAAATTTTTCTAAAAACAAAGTAAAAAGAAAGGTAGCAATAACTTTAATAAATAATTGCCTAAAACATACTTATCTATGTAGATTTGTAAAAACCATGCTAAAATGTTATGCAAACATTAAACAATATTTTTTTATAGGCACAGCACACAAAACCTTTTCAGAATCCTTTTCCATTTATACTTTCATGATTCTCATAATATGCCCATAAGGAAATGCAGAATTACCCTCATTTTAGAGATGGGAAAACTGAGGTCTCAAAAGGATTAAGTCCCATGTCACAGTATAGAGCAAGCTGAAGAGGTTGGCAGCAGGATGATATGGTAGTTTTGGTTCTGGAATCATAAAGCCATGGGATTCTAAACATAGCTCCACTACGATGTGACTTGAGCAGGTTACTCAACTTTCCGAGTCTGTTTCCTCATTTGTAAAATGCTGTTAATACCATCACATCATTGGAATGTCATGAGGATTTTTTTTAGAAAAACAGCATTTATATGCATAGCATAATGCCTGACACAAAGTTAATGTTCAATGTATCACACCTAGTTCCTCTGGTGTTTTTCTCATAACTTCCTTATGTTGACTTTAGGGATGTCCTGGGAGAATCCTTTAATGCTGGCAGGTTTAATTCTGAGTCATGTCACAGGACAAAACACACCCCTGTTTTATCATTACTTACCTAAAACAAAGCCAACTTGAATGGCTTTTTCCTTCACTGCAGCATCTGATTCTGCTATATATGAGCACCGTCTACTGAATGAGTAGGCCAAGACTGAAGCAACTTTCACACCATGATCCATCAAAGCCTGGAAACAATGATGAAGCAAATGTCTGAAAGAGAAGGAAAAAGTCATTTTTGTTTTTATGAAAGTAACACATTTTGTCCTTTTAGAAAGCACTAACTTGCTTTTTAGAAATAAAAAGATGGAATAAGATAAAAAGCTTTCTGCCTTATGAGTTATGCGGCCGTAATATACAATTTAGCCTAATAGCTTTTACTTAGTGGGTCACTGACTGATCCTGTATGTTAAATTGATGACAATGAAGGATTAAATGAACTTTTAACATGAATTTTAAAAACCAAATTGTTATGTAATTCAACAATGACCCAATTAAAAAATGGGCAATGTATTTGAATAGAGATTTCTCCAAAGAAAACATACAAATGGCCAATAAGCAAAAGAAAAGATGCTTTAACATCATTAGTCATTAGGGAAATGCAAATCACACTCACAATGAGATACCACTTCACACTGTCCAGGATGTGTTATAATAATACTTTTTAAAAAAAAAAAAGTTAAGGCAAGGATATGAAAAAGTTGAAACCCTCAAAGACTGGTAATAGGGATGTAAAATGGTGCAGCTGCTATGGAAAACAATTTAGGGGCTACTCAAAAAGTTAAACCTAGGGTTACCCTAGTTATATATATGTATGTATACACACAAGATAACTGAAAACATATGTCCACACAAAATCTTGCTCGTAAGTGTTCATAGCAGCATTATTTATAATAGCCAAAAGGCAGAAACAACTCAAATGCTCATCAACAGATGACTAGCGAAACAAAACATAGTATATCCATAAAACGGAAAATTATTTAGCCATAAAAAGAAAATAAGTACTGATATAAAAAACAACATGAATGAACTTCAAAAACACTATAAGTAAAATCCAGTCACAAAAGACCATCTACTCTCTGATTCAATTTATATGAAATGTCTATAACAGGTAAACCCAGAGACAGAAAGCAGATTAATGGCAGGCCAGGGACTAGGGGTAGGAGAAAATGGGGAGTGACTGTTAATGGGGACAAGGTTTCTTTCTGGAGTGATGAAAATTTTCTAGAATTAGACAGTAATAGTTGCAAAACCCTATGAATACACTAAAAACTTGTACTGAACTGGACAATTTAAAATGGTGAATTTTATGGTATGTGAACTATCTCAATACGAAAATTGTTTTAAACAGAATTGTAAATAATGAAGTCCCTGCTCTGGACAAGGGGGGAAGTCAAACTACATGCTTTTAGTTTCACAAATGTATTAAACACTTACCAAGGGATTTGGACCTGGTGAAAGATAACCTGAGAGATGAAAGAGAGGTATGCCACTAAATCTTTATAACGGCCATCTTTAGAACTAAATAGAGAAATTCAAATCCCAGAAAGCTAACTTTTTCTTAAAGAACGTTCTTTTAAAAAAGCTTTTCTACAGGCTTATTTTACCAAAATGAAGTTCTCATCTATTATTTTTTTACAGTTTAATTTAAATTAGTCAATGAACCAAGAAGTTTCTCTAGGCTTAGTACACAGGCCAACATTTCAAAAGTATCCCTGAACGGTGGTATCACATTAATTACTTACTTGATTATTTTATCACCCCTTTCTAAAATACAAACTTCATGAAGAAGAGACACTGTAGAACTTATTCACCACTGTAACCTCAGAATCTATAACAATATTTGACATATACTATGCATTCTAAAAAATATATACTTGGTTAATTTGTTGAACAAATGAAACAACTTGGCAATATTCATATTAGAGATTAGCAGTATTTTGTAAAACTGTATTTTTATTTTCCTAGAAATGTAGGTTAGGAAAAAGAAATGGTATTTAGAGCAAATTTAGGGAAGAATGCCAAAGACAACAGCAAACAAAGGCGATGTCACCTACACCCACATATTAACTCCTACTACATAATAGCCACAATGGGGAAAATGAATTCAGTCTCTCTCACTTGATCAAAACAGTATGAATGGACTTAGTGCTACTGAATTGTACATTAAAGGTCACAATAGTAAAGCATGTAGATTATGTACAGTTTACCACAATTGATTCAAAATGAATTTACCTTTTATCCAAAGCTCTCAATACTTTAGCAAAAACTTCCAATTCACAAAATTCACTGCCCAGTTGACATAAGCGTCCCTGTTGGTACAGCTGAAATTAAAAACAAACATAAAAGATAATTTAAATTTTTTAAATTTAATTTCCACTTTATTATATGAATAATCTGATGGACTTAATGTTTGATGAATTTATGAATATTACTCAAAGGTATCATTACATATTAGTAACATCAGGGAAGATACTTATGCTAATAGAAATGTAATGCTGAATTGACAAATCTATATAATTTATATAAAACATTTTAATAGTTGTATACAATAGTTGAAAATATTTGTAAAACAGTAGTATCTGGTACATGCTAAATACTACAAAGTGTCAAATAATTATTTTATTTATTAAACAATGAAAAGTTATATTCAAGAAACTTAAAATTAATCTTTTTTCCTTAAACAAAACTGGATAAAGTAAAATTACCAAAATGATAGTAAAGATAACGTCCAGAAGCCAGACCTGGTCACTATGTCCAATTAGGGCTATTAAGACTGCAGGAGTCTCAGTTCGCTTCCGGGCTGAAACTTCACAAGCAGACTAATAGCAGATCATGCCTAAAGAAATCTAGCACGGCAGGATTTCTAATCATGCCACAATCATTTATTCCTTTTGCCTGGCTTTTAAAATTTTCCATTTAAAATAGTATTTTAATAAATGTGCTAAATGTTTATCCCAAATAATACATGTACACAGTTTTAAAAAAACACCAATGCCCCTCTTTCCCCCGCCTCAACTTCCTCAAGTGTTACTGAATTTATACATCCTATATAAATGCAGCACTTTAGAAGGCAAGAATTCTGTTCTATCAACTCACTTTACATTATAAGCACTTAACACTTAGCTCATTTGACAAAAATATGGGTTTCAGAAAGACGACAGGATCCTACAGTCATTTGCCAAATGGGCCATTTAACTTTGCACAGGGAAAACATACTACAAACTCAGTCAGCAAATTCTTGGGCATAAACCACTAGCATGATGGAGGCCAGCTCAAATTAGGTAGATATGTTAATGCAAGTCAATGACTGCTGTGAAAAATCCATGACTGCTGGAGGGGAGAGAGGACAGGGACCAGGCAGGGGAGGCAGAAATGTTATCTTCACAAAATGACTGGACATTCTTATTAACAACAAACCTTCATAGGGAAAGATTTGCTATTTTTGGAGATGATTATGCTTTCTGCTCTAAAAAATTAAGAGCTTCTGGGAATGCATGATAAAATTCACTACTATCAATCACCATCACATACATTTTGACTATTAACCAATAAAGAATAAGTCAGGGAGACGGGTTGGGTATAGCTCAGTGGTAGAGTGCATGCTTAGCATGCAAAAGGCTCCAGGTTCAATTCCCAGTACTTCCACTCAAATAATAATAATTTTTAAAAGAAATTTTTAAAAGAAAATAGAGAACTTAAAAAAAAAAAAGAGTAACTCAGGGAAAATAAAGCTGAAAATTTACAATCAAATCCCTATTTGGGGCTTACCAAGGTGATAAATTTCTGATTTGGGGCAGAAAAACAAATGCAGTTATCAAAATAAATACATACCCATACTCTAAGAACAATATAGGACAAAAAACCTTAGCTTCTTACCAAAATAACTCATTAGCAAACTTAAGGCTTAGAATTTTTTTTTGAGAGAAGAAATGAAAAGTTGTACATTTTTTTTTTGCCTGTACTCACTAGTCAAACAAAGACAATTAAACTTTGTATGCTCTACAACTCACAGTATCCCTTTAATACTGAAAATTCCCTACCAAATACGATTTGAAACTAAAATTTAGGAAAGTAGTTACCTTTGCTACAATTTTAAATATATTATGCCCTATTAACACAAGCTTCCCCCACCCCCCCCACCCCAGCTGTTCAATTTTTCTAACTAAAAATTATGGGTCCACATTTAAATTCTGGGGAAAGAGTAATCACTTAACTGTTTCATATAATCCTTACCCATATATCAACTACACTTCAATTTAAAAAAATTTAAAAACATCCTTACCAGGCATATCCCCCAAAATACAAATTTATATATTTTATGAATTGGATTTTTGAATATTGATCCAGAATAAAAACAGCATTTAATCCTTACAGAAATCTTGTATGTATGTGCCAGGCAATGTTAAGTGCCTTTTGTAAGCAACTCATTCTGTGCTTCTACAGAAGAGGAAACTGAGGCATATAAAGTTAAATAACCACTCAAAATCATACAATTAAAAAGCGGCAAAGCAATAATCTGGCTTCAGGCAGTCTGTTCTTACATTCATGTTCTTAATAACTTACACTATAGTGCTTTTCAAAGATATTAAATCAGAAACTAAGAGTAAAAAATGGGCAATTTAAAGCATTTTATAGAAATAATAGATTAATCTCTTCATAGATTCATATACCTTAGGTAGAAGAGCTTAGAAGAAAACTGAGGCTCCAGGTTCTTTGGTAATGATTCTCATCAGACTTTTAAAAATTTAACTTATTTTAGTTCATTATTACATAATGTGTTTAATATTAGATTCTGCACCCACTGGGTAATGAGGCTATTAAAGGACTAGCAACTACTTTTAGCTATTGGTACCTTAAGGAAAATAAGAAAAAACAAGTTTATTTTTAGAAGTAGGTAAATTATCTCTCAACAGATATGAAAACAGACAATAAAATACAATTAAAACAATACTGTACAGATATGAAGACAGACCAATCAATGGAACAAAATGCAAAGTTCAAAAATGTATGTAAAAAGTTAACACATGATAAAGGAAGCATTTTAACATCACTGAAAGAAAGAAAAAATTAGTTAATAGTGTAAAAATGGGGAAACAAAGTAAGGTACCTCCTGATAAAATATAAATTCCAGACTTATCAAAGTTTTAAATATTAAACAATAAAATCATAGCAGTGTTAAAAGCTACCTGGTAACACTGCCTTTCTAAGCATTATATACACTACAGGCAAAAATCGTAAGTAAAGAAGAGATACATGATTACATAAACACCTAAAATGTCCATGAATGTAAAATACTGTAAATAAAAATTTAAAAATACAACAAAAGTAAAGTATTAGTAATGTACCTGTGTAAGATTTAGTATCTTTAATACACAAAGGGGTGAAACTCCCACTGATGCTTTAGAAGCAAGGGCTTTCAGAAACTAAAGCAAAAACCTTACAGAAACTGAAGACAGCTATTTCAAGAACAATGCAAGACAGCCCCAAACCCAGAGAACTCTACGGGAGATAAAGATGGGGTAAAAGCCTTTCTTAACATTAACCAAGGGATTCTGAATTGATATGGCTGCCTTCTCAGCCAATTCGAAATCACCACAGGCTGAGGGAACAGCTTAGTGTTAATATCAAATTAGCACACAAGATAATCGAGGCTAATTCCCAACAACAAAAACTCAGGTTTAGAAAAAGATGTAAAGGAAATTGAGGGGATGAGGGGTATAGCTCAGCGGTAGAGCGCGTGCTTGGCATGCACAAGGTCCTGGGTTCAATCCCCAATGCCTCTGTCAAGGGGGGAGGGGGGGGAAGAAATCGAGTCCAAAAGTATGGTTTAAGAATACCTATGAAAAGTCTCTGTCTCTGTCTCTCTCTCCCTACTCCTTCCTCCCTCCCTCCCTCTGAGAGGTATCTCACTCATGTTTGGAACTGTTACTTTTCTCTTTCAGAGTCATTAAATAGCAAAAATCTTCAGAAATGAAAAGGAATTATCAAGGGAAAATTACCATGGTATATAAAATGAACAAGTTTCAAAAAGTGTGAGTAATATAATTCCTTTTTTGTTCTTAAGTTGTATACCTACCATTATACACACACATTTTTAAAAAACCTGGAATGACAGTCAACAAAAAGTACATCTGTGGTATAGAATTTCTCTCACATCTTTCACCTGGATTACTTATTGCAAATGTTTGGTAGAACTGGTCTCTCCATTATCACTCTTGGCCCGCCCCCTCTAATCAACTGTCCATACAGCAGCCTGAATGAATTTTTGAAAAAGTAAATCATTTCATGCCACTCCTTGTTTAAAAGCTTTTAATAGCACCCTCAACGTGCACATAATTCAAAATTTTTAATGTGGCCTACAAGTCATCCGGCTCCTGCCTATCGTTTAAACCTCATCTTTCACCATTCTTTCCCCCTGTTCCCACATTAGCTTTCCTTTAGCGCTATCCCACCGCACGACTTCGTGCATAGGTGCTGCTGCCTCCACATGAAGCACTGGTTCTAGGATCCTTTGCCTGGCTAATTTGTAACTCATTCTAATGGTCTCAGCTAGTATGTCACTTCCTCATAGAGATTTTCCCTAGACTCCTCAATTTAAATTCTGTTCCCTGTTCTACTTTCTCACGACATACTGTATTTTTCATCCACAGGTGCATCAAGACATGCATACACACATTCACTTGAGTGATAATTTGTTAAACATGTCACTCCATCATACTCCACACTCTATGAGGTGACCACTGTCACCACTGTATTTCCAACACCAAGCACAGTGACTAGCATTAGATATACATTCAATATTTCCTGAATGCATAATCCAAATTGGTAGCATTCTACTCTGGATAGAACTCAGAACCTTAGAAGAAACAAAAAAGTCAAGACATACTTTATACCTCTGCAGTTTACCATCAAAGAATCAAGTATTTAATATTGTTATTCTACAATTATTTACTAAAACTGCCCAAATTCATCTATGAATGTGACACTGAAGAAAAAACCCCGATTTCATAATTATTTATTATCTCCCTAGTCAGACTGCACACACCCTTAAGAGATACATCAAACAGGCTCATGTCCTGTTCTCTACAGTACTGACACAGTGCCCATAGAATAAATTCTGAGAACAAATTTGAATGCAAACTTTAAACTAGAGTCATGAAGAACATAAAGGGCCAGCTAAATGCAAAAATCAAGAACAAATTCTAAATAACAGTTGCTTATAGACAAAAATAGGTGTTACCTAATTTAACATCTAATCTTTTACCAAATACCCTGGTATATATATTCACTACATGAAACTCCCAGCTTAGTGAACCTGTTTAATCTTTGTGATTTTAACATCTAAGGCAAGAATATTACAACTAGGAACATCCTACTTAATTGTTTTTTTAACTTAATAAATACCAAACTGTACTAGGATTGAGGGATAAAGTGGTAACTATGGTCACCACAGGAATACAAAGACAGTAAGAACTGTTCAGTGATTTTAAAAATTTAGAAGCTGTCAAAGCAGAAAAATAAATAATGTTCAGATCAGATTATACAGTGAAGATAGGCAGAGTGTTTTAGGAACCCAACTAAAATACCTAATCCAAGGAAGAACTTCAGCCGAGTTTTGAAGAGGAATGGGAATAAAGTTTCTGGCAATATGGCAGAGAGCACAGATAAACAGATAAAAACCTTCCAGCCCCTTTCCAAATACAGAGTAATGCTGGATAAACATGTCACAGTATAACTTTTGGATAAACAGCCAAGTTTGAAATCAAGAGCAAAACTCCACAGCTGCCAAAAATTAAGAAGACACAAACTTAAAAACAGCTGGGAAGGAAGGAAAACAGAGTAGTTTTATACCTCTGAACAGTTGTGGACCAGAGCGCAAAGACCAGATAGGAAGGAGCCCAGGAAGCAGATCCCTGTAAGCAAAGGGACCTGGTGCTGAACTAACTGCCTAAAGCCAGGAATAAAAAAGATCCAGAACATCTCCCACAGCCTTAGCAAAAAGTCCGCTGTGAAAAACTGAAACCCCCAGCCTAGGACACATGTAAGTATACAGTCCAAGTTCATACTACCTAGCCTATTTACAGATCCCAAACCCAGAATCTGGCTTTAAAAACTGGTCTGAAACCAATGAAACCCATGGAAGTGCCCACAAGGTCAAAGGCTAAAATATCTACAAGGGATGATGAAAAACGTTTTATATGCTGATCACTGGAATCTCCACCATGGAAAACTCTGTAGTACCTACAGGAAAAAGGATCCTGTTTCTCCAACAAGTAAGTTGCAAAGACAAAAAAACAGATGGAAACTACAGATCAAGAGAGACTTCAAGAGATAAATCAACTAACAGCCAAAATACAGATCTTATCTGGATCATGATCCAAACAAGCAAACTGTAAAAATATATACACATTTAACCTTTAAAACAAATGAAAATTTGAATGACTGGATATTTAGTTACAATAAGGAATTACTGTTAATTTTTCTTAGGTGTTGTAATAGTATGGTGGCAACTAAAATATTTACAGATGAAATCATATGATGTCTAAATCTGCTTCCAAATACTACAGAAAGAGGAATGTGAAGAATAGATTCAGCAGTAAGACTGGCCAAGAACTGGTAACTGTTAAAGCTTGGCAATGTACACACGGAGGTCCATTATTCTATTCCACCTACTTCTGTTTAATTTTTTACATAATGAAGTGTTTGTTTTTTTTGTTTTTTTTTTCAATAATGTATCTGGGGAAGAGTATAGCTCAGTGGTAGAGTGCATGCCTAGCACGCACAAGATCCTGGGGTTCAATCCCCGGTACCTCCACCAAAAGTAATAAATAAACCTAATTACTTCCCCTCTCCAAAAAAAAAGAATGATCCTTTAAAAACAATAATGCATGTGTTATCTCTAAATAAATGTATCATTTACCTCTAAATAAAAGTAGTAATATTTTGTTTTAACAGACATAAGATACATTTATTCTTGTTCTCTCATCTCAAAATTCATTTGAAACGCAGCTCTGAAAAAATTCACTATGGAATGTAACTTGGTATTCCTTCCTTTAGTCTCATATTACATTATATATTACATTTAATGTCCTTTATCTGTTATTTTACTGCATTGTGATCTAAGATTATACATTTTTGGATTAAAGCAAGTACCACAGAAATACTTTAATGTAATGTGCACTTAAAAAATAAATGCTTTCTTCTGGAGGTAAACCAACATTTAAATTTCTTGCTTCTTGTAACATTTTCACTTCTCAGCTGCTCTACACTCACTGGTTTTATGTCACACTTAGAAAAAAAATACAACTGACCAACATATGATTATTTGTATCTTGCAGGACAAAGTGTTTTGCTTATTGGTAAGTAAGCCAAAAGCTTAAGTCGTCATGTTCACATTACTTAAATGCACAAGAAACAGCTAACACTCAAATGGGAGGGCAACACTTTCCTAACTTTTAAATATGTTGTCCACATATAAAGATAGTACTAGATCCATCATCCAGTGAATAAGAAATTAATAGTTTTTCCCCCAATCATTAGAAGAATGAACTTATGCCTAATATTCAGATTCTGTCTCTCACTTGACAGGTCAATGGCATAATTTTCAAGATAGCATGATTGTGTTAATAGTGGAAGATACTACCATGATACAAATGGAAAGTCAAAACAAAAACTAGTCAGATGTAAAATCTAACCAACAGTGATAACCAGCCATATATAACTAAATACGTATTAGTGATCTCTGTATTTGGGTAAGAAGTGTCTTAACATGACGGCACATTTCTTTTTGGCCCTCTTTTCTTACTGGTTTGAGGAGTTCTGAGTATGCTTCATAAACTTTAATTCTCCATTATGTAAATTAAAAGCTTTTTTTTTTCATTACACATCTTTAAATTATTCAACTTGGTTCCAAGATACAGGACTTAGAGAGAAATAGTATCTTTAAAGCTCTGAATCTTCCAGTCTAGGAAGAAAATATGTTTCTTCTACACTTACTGAAGACTTTTAAATCTCTGTACACCTTTTTGGATTTACTCCATGGCATGCCTTCCTTTGACAAGTAAAATACATTCTTTCCCAAACTGTGTGTAGAAAAATTATTGAGTTTTTAATTATAAATGTATAATCATCCCTCTTACTGAATTATCTTATTGCTATAATTTTTCAGTAAACTTTGCTGGACTTTTCTTTATTCTAACTGCATTGGTCAGCACTTCAAGAATGTTAAACATGTAGTATACAGCTCCGGAAATAAGTCTGAAATTCTTTACTTAAAAAAAATTAATGAAACTAATAATAGAAAATATCTTACTATAGTCCTGATTTTAATCAGAATGCTTTTAAGTGTTTCACCAATAAGCATTTTTGCTTAGATATGTTTATTACCTTTTAATTAGGTGTATGTTTATAATGTCAATCTGTATTCCTTTATTAAAAAGTCTAGTGGAAGAGATGTAAGATTTTTACATTATGACAGTACTCTTCCTCTGTCCTATTAATATAATGAACTACACTAACAGATTTGCTGATTTGCATTTACTATCATTTTATCTAGAATTTTTGCCTCATAGTTCACAAATGAGGTTCTCCAGAGACTTTTTGTTGCTCTTTTTACGTTTAGGTATCAGTGTTATGTTAACCTCTCTTTCTTTTTTCAATTGGAAAGAATTAGGTTGGTCTGGAACAAACTAAGTATCTTTGATTATACTGTTCTTTGAATATACCCAAGAAACTGTCTAAAATTGGTGGGAGTTTTGTTTGTTTGCTGAGGGAGGTAACAAGAGGACAAAAGGAGAAGTATAATCTCTCAATTTCTTTTACGGTTTTAGTGTATCAACTTCTCTCTTCGGGTCATTTGTACTTTCTTAGAAACTCAGCTTCATTAAGGTTTTCAGACCCATTAGCAGAGAATTATAAAAGCTATTCTACATCTAAAGAAGCTATTCTACCAATTAAAAAGCTATCTTCCTCCTTTTCATTTTATCTATGATTGTTTTCTTACTTTCTCATTCCTAATTTTGAGAGTATACGCTTTAGCTCACGTTTGCGGATTTGGCTAGCTAGTCAAATTAACTACTTAATTAGTTGAATTATCTATTTTTCTTTTAAACCAATCACCTGGATTTATTTTTTAGTCACACTAATATTTCCAGTATCAGTTTTTAGGCTATTTCCCCTCTTAGTAAATAACCCAGATATCTTATTCTTAAAAATTCAGTTTTACTTCTTTTCTATATCAAAATAATACTCATAAAAACCCAAGCAACATAAAATAGAGAATATATGTACAAAGTTTAAATTGACTACAATCCTACCCCTTGACTAAACACTATTAAAGTTTTGTCTTCCTCTAGATTCTTTTTTTCAACACATACATAAATGCACACATATATTCCCCCATTTGAGAACAACAAACACAATTGTTATTCATACTACTTTATAACAATGATTTTATTCTTTCCGTTTGCTGTGCTCTGGCATCTCTACCCCAATATACACAGCACTCTCATTCTTTCTAACTGCAGTAAGATATTCCATTCCTGATTGATTAGCATATTGTTGTTTCCAATTTTGCCATCATAAACAATACTGTACTGAACATCCCTAAATAGAATTTTATGCACACTCAACAAGAATTCCTGTTGAAAAAAAAAATTTAATGGTATTGTGGGTTAAAGGGTATGAGTGATTTGAATCATTAAACCATGACAATCTGGTGATGGATATTAATTTTTAAACCTTTTTATTTAAGTATAACGTACATATATATACATATAGGTGAGTACATAACTCATACTTAAAATGTAAAGCTCTAAGAGGTACAAACTGCTATGTATAAAATAAGCTACATGGATATACTGTTCAACATGGGGAATATGGCCAATATTTTATAACTACAAACGCAGTATAACCTTTAAAAATTGTGAACCACTATACTGTACATCTGTAACTTACATAATACTGTGTATTAACTATACTTCAATTAAAAATGTATAATACAGAAGAAAAATAAAATGTAAAGTTCAACAAATTTTCACAAAGCAAACACACCCATAACCAACATGCAGATTATGAAACAGTATTATCAGAATCCCAGACATCTGCCCTTGTCCCCCTGCTTCGACACGATCTTCCAAGGGTAACCTCTCTTGATTTGTAACACTTTTGATTCATTCTGCCTGTTTTTGAAATTTATAAAAATGGAATCATACACTATATATCCACATTTCCCAAATTGCAACAAGGTGCCCTGGGGCACTCCAATATATTTTAAGTTTGAAGGAAACAACATTCAACATCTGTATTATATCATGCCAAATACTAGGTTGCTGGATTCCTTTCAATGATGTCTTCTCTTTGTGAAGCAGCATTTTCAGAGGTTGCTATGATAAAAATAATGTGCAAAAATCTTTATGGGACAGAAAATGAGAATGGTGGTGTCCAGTCTGACTTCAGAATTTGAGAACTATAATGCTCAACATACATATCCCATTAGTAAGTAATTGCGGTTATTTAAGAATGAAGTAAAATACTTCTTTCTCTTTCAATTTTTGTGCATTATTCTTTTAATGGCTCTTAAGTTGTTGGGATACAAGTATTGTTAGTACCTAACTACTTAATGAACAGAACTGTTAGGTATTTCTTTTGGCCTAAAGGTGCTGTGAAGGGAGAAAGTCTCGGAGCTTCTGGTATATACTCCTATGACTGATTTCTTCCACTATCATTTGTAAGATTATTGTTTCTAACAGTTGCAATTCATTCATTTTCATCATAAAATGTTCCACTATACAACTATTCCACAATTTATTTATAAATTCTCCAATGGATTGGCATTGGGATAGTTTCCACTTTTTGGTTATTATGAGTAGTGTTGCTATGAACGTTCTTAAGTGTATATATCTTGATGAGGAATTACTGGGTTATAGGGTATATATACATTCAATTTTAGTAGATAATGCTAATTTTCCAAAATGGTACATCAATTTACACTCCCACTATGAGAGTTCTGATTGCTCCATATCCTTACCAACACCTTTTTCTTTTTCATTTGGTCATTCAGAGGAAAGTACAGTATGGCAGGAATTTCCCTGAAGAAAAATGCCGTTGAGCATCTTTCCAAATGTTTGATTGACCCCTGAATATCCTCTTTTGGGATATCTACTGAAGTTCTTTCCCTATTTAAAATAATTTTTTTTCTTAATTTCTAGTTCTTTACATGCAAGATGACTCTTTTGTCAGATACATATGCTGGAACTGTCTTCTCCCACTCTGTGGCTTGGCTTTTTATTCTTTTAATGGTATCTTTTGATGAATAGATGTTCTTGATCTTAACAAAGTCCAATTTATCAAATTATCCTTATATTTAGCTCATTTTCTATCCTATTTAATAAATCTTTGTAGACATAGTGAAACTTTTTTCCTAAAAAACTATTTTTCACATTTAGATCAGCAATCTACACAAAAATGTTAATTTTCTATGATGTAAGGTAAGATCATGATAATTTTCCCCCTAATAAATTGACCAATACCAGTGATTTGATCTTCCGTTCCCCTGTACTGCTGTGTCACTTTTATCATAAATCAGGTGACAGTATACACGTGTCAAGTCTGTTTCCGGACTCTCCGTTCTGTTCCATTGGTCTATTTGTCTACCCATGTCCCAGTACCATATTATCTTAATTGTTACAGTTTGATATTTGATGGTGTAAGTCCTCCAGATTTTCTTTTTCATGACTTACTTAGCTTGACATTGCATTTCTTTTAAGCACCTTTTGATGTTTACTGGCCATTCATATTTTCCTCCATTATGAGCTAGCTGTTCACATCTAGAAATGAGCTGGTTGTCCTTCACATACTGATTAGTAATAGATCTTTCTGTATTAGGAAATTCACCCCTTACCTAACAAATGTTGCAACTTGCAGTCTTTTTAAAAACATGCTTATAACTTTTTCCCTATTTTTTAATGTATTTGAAAGCATCGACTTCTTTTTTCCTGCTGGTTTTTGGTTTCATGCTTTGAAAAGCCTTCTCTAAGCCAAGATGGCATCACAGTGCTGGCAAGATGAGTAACAGAGGACTTCACCTTTCACATTATTTATTTGTATAATGTTTGACATTTTTAAAATTTGTAAATTACCCTAAAAATAATTTCTTTAAAGAACAATTTCAGTCATTTCCCACTGCAAGATACTGACCCAATAATTTATTCTGATACTTCTATGATTTCATGTGTCACACTTAAATCTTTAATTCACCTGAAATTCATTTTGGTTTATAGTGTGAAGTAGAGGTCAATTTTCCCTCCATTTATTTAAAATACAGCACTGTCTCATAACTTTATTATATAATAAATTTTTTTAATTTAGGGTTTTTTTTTAAGGGGGGAGGATTAGGTTTATTTATTTATTTTTAGAGGAGGTGCTGGGGATTGAACCCAGGACCTCCTGTATGCCACACATGCACTCTACCACTTGAGCTATATAGTCCCCCAACAAATTCTTAAATATGCATTGGTTTCTATCTATACTGTCTAATACGTTCTATAAATCATTTTCCCTCTGCTATTCTTGTGCCAATACTATATGTTTTAAAATACATAGCTTTCTAATATACTCAACTATCCTAAGTATTGTACATCTTAAAATTTTTCTTGGCTCATTTATTTTCATGTAATTAATTCCTCCATATACACTTCATATTTAATCAGTTTCCTATACCCAGTGAAACTCTGAGATTCTGGATTCAAGTTGTAATAAATTCACAGCTCAAACTGAAATGAATTGACATATTTATAACATTATCTTCACATCCAGACACACGGTATGGTTGGCTATTTGTGTTCTTTTATGCCCTACCCTCTCCTGAAGCTTTTGCTCTCAGTTTATCAATCCTAAGAGTTTTTTTATGTGAAGAGAGTATTAACTCTCTGGCTGTCAAACATGTTGCAAGAATTTTTTTTCAACTTGCTACCAGCCAATTTAAAAAGACTATCAGAATAACAGTTGAGGCGTATATAAGAATTAGGAATAAACACAGAAAAAGAAAAAATTAATTCAGTTCAATACTAAATCAGGTATTAATTTATGGTTTTTGAGCATGAGACTTATAACAATTTTTTAAAACCCCAAACTAAATATAACACATTACTGAAAAACTTCACCTGGTCAAAAGCTTAACTCTATGGCAAACTCTGTTATTGGAAGAGGACACAAAACAGACCATTCAGCAGTTACAATAAAAAGAAAAGATCATAAACTTCATTCTTTTGAAGAACCCAGCCCTTCACTCCACTTGCTTTCACTTGGCATACAACTTTACAATTGTTTCTATTCACTTAATCCATTTCTATACCTAAACCGTTGAATGCCCTTGGAGAAAAATCATTCTGATTCCAAGACATTCTGTAGGGTACTGTTTTATTGAACCATCTGTTCCTCCTGTCAATTTTACAAAACCATATTTTTAGTGAGCTTCCCTTTGTCTATATACCTGAGCAGCCATTTCCAACTTCTGTTTAGCCTTCCTACCCAAAAGTCACCACTCCTACCACTTACTGTCAGCAGATGATCTTACCTCCTAATTTCTAACAACCATTCTTTACAAATTTACCTATGTTATGTCTTTTATGTCTTTTAACTCCTTCCATCTGATCTTAGAGGGAAGAAGTATTCTTTCCCCAACTCCAATTTCAGACTGATACCTTAATTTCATGGTGAAGAAAGGGACAAGGCTCATTAATTAATGCTCCTACTCAGGGACTCTGCCCCATAATTTATTTCCCACCTCACGTATATTCAACCTCTCATTCTGTTTTGGTTTCTGTCATTTAGCCAATAAATATATTTTAACATCTTTCATTCTTAAACAACAATAAAAACTTCCACATTTTACCCTTTCTACATACCAATACCTCTCTCCCTTCCCTTCTTAGGGAGCAGTCAGCATGACTACTTCTTCACCTCCCACGCACTCCATAACCCCATCTCCTAAAGTTTTATGACTGTGACTTCACCTGAAGCTACTGGCAAAAATTAACATAGTGACACTGGACTATGGTGAATCGAGATGGGGCAATTTTTAATGGCACAAACACTATACTTTTATCTATGACTATACCTACTGATGAAAGTTGGGACAGCTGGAAGGATCTGATTAAGAGTTTCTCCCTGGCTCTAAACTGGAGAAAATTAGAAACTATAAACAATAAGCCTCTTAAAATTTTCACAAATTGGGCAAGAAATGAGTATCACATATTCATATGTATTAAAATATTTAAGAAGTATCTTATATTTATGTGGTGAAACAATGCTTAAAAGCAAGAAAAATTCCTTCTTATATTTCTATTAGGCGAAAAAACTGAGGTCCAGGGATTGACTTTCACTTTACCTACTTTGACAAAATCAAATAAAAAATTAGTTCTATAATGTCTTTCATTAAAATAACTTACCAACTCAAGATGCAAAATCTTTCTAAGCAAGAAAGCAAGGTACACAGGAACCAAATACTAGGTATGAGACCTTGACTTAAATTATTTAACTTTCTCACCTATAAAACAGGGTTATACCCCACTTCACAGTTTAATTGTACTAAACAAGATAAATGTGTAAAATCATTTACAGTTTCAGGCACATGTTAAATACCTTCCTTCACCTTAGCACAGTGCCATATTCCTGACATACAACTATCAAGGAGTAACAGTGTACCAAAAAAGAAGCCATATTAAAACTTTGTGGACTCTGTGAAACAGAAAATGTGGCAAAAGCACCATATGTTCAGACTCACTAATAATAATCTTCAAATGAAAAGCTTCAATTGGAAGCGAAAGTTACTAAAAGATATCTAAGTACTTTCTGGGGATTCAATCGCCAAATGTACTTTGATTAAATTCCCAATGATTTTCTCTAAAAAGTGTAAAAGATTACTTAAATGGATAGGGTTAGCAAACACACAAAGCTGCAATTTCCCAGGCTGAGAAAGAAATTCAACTCATCCTTCCTGGGAGGAATGAATCTCAAATATACAAAATTTCCTTAGACACAAAAGTAAGTCAATGTATCAAAGGGATTTGGAATGAAGGGAGATTATTCTCTAATCTTCCCTTCCCCCAAGTTAATAATATAAATGGCCAAAATGAATATTCTCCAAATATCTAAGGGAAAAAAATTTGTCAGACTGGTGTAGAGCAGCTGGATTTAGTAGAATGCACCAAGCCAGCTGCTTTCTGAAAAAATATTCGGGGGTGGAGAAAGCCGGCAATCTTCCCAATGAAGCAACTGCCATAAAACACCCTACATATACAAGAACATATACATCTGTTAAATATCAGTTTACAATGTTCCACCCAAATTACAAATCAAGATGAAGTATTCAGATCTAAAAAAAATTAATTATATTTTACTTCTGGTCAACTTTTGCATGGGTTACTACTGGAGAACAGAAGTTATCCACGCCGATTCAAGGCGAAGAGGAGTGAATAATAAGTCCACTGTTCAACATTCAAATGTGGGAGAGAGGAAAAGGGAGGCTCCGAGTCCATAAAGTTCTCCTCCCTCTCTAAACACTGCAAAACTGTCCACGTCTAAATACACTTATCCTTGAAACTCCTTGGAGAGTGACTTGGAGACTTTTTGTTCAGGGATTTAGGAATTCTTCAAGATTACAACTTTCAAATACGGGAACATAATTTAAATCCTAAAATATTTTTTTTTTCTTTCAGGAACGACTTCCACCCTTCCTTTCGAGTAGTTGATCACTACTCCCATACAAACAAAACCCCCCATTCAAGCCTAAGTATCAACAAAAGCCAAAGCATTACTGCATATGCGAATAAGGCACACGGCTACTTCCAATAACTCAATTCCTTCCCAGTTAGGAAGAGAAAGGAGAAAAGAAGGAACACAAAGCAGAAAAAGATATTTGGGGATTACGGTAGCGAGAAAAGTAGGAAGGAGGGGAAAAGAGCAAAGCAAAAAGTCCAGTTGATGCTAACACTTAATTGGGAAGAGAGGGCAGAAAATACCCCGAAGAAACAGGCTACTAGGGAAGGAGTAAGTGGGACAAGGGCGCAACAGAGGAAGTTCACGCAAAAGGCCTACCCAAAGGGGCCCCAACGTAAGAGGGAACACCAAAAGGGGGAAAAGACTCATTAGGCAGAGGTTATCGACCAATGCCCAAGAGCTTGAGACAGAGGATACCAGACGGGATGTTTCTATACTGGACACCTCGACACCGCCCCCAGACGTCTCGGGAGGCGACCCTACTACCAGGGGTGAGGGGTTAACAGCGGGGGTTCGCGGACGTGGAAGGGGGTGCGGCCCCAGGGGTTGCGACAGGAGGGCGGAGAGCAGGCCCACGGGCCGTCGCCCACGGTCCGTACCTTGTAGTAAACATCGAACTGGATGTTCTCGGGCAAGGAGCGGATGTCTCGGCGGGAGCGGATGTAGTTGTCCACGACAGCGGAGATGGCGGTGTTATAGAGAGTCTCTGGGATCCACTCTAGTTCCACGGCCGCCATCTTCCTTCCCTCCTCCTCCGCCTCCTCCGCCTCCTCCTCCTCCTCCCGAAGGCCCCCGCCTCCCTCCGTAGCGAACTCCTATACGGCCCCGGAGGATTCGGAGGGGCGGCGGCGGCCACGCGGGCACACGGCAGAAGGGCGCGGCCGCCCTGGCTCCTCCAAGCGAGCTAGGGACGGCGGCAGCGAGCGCAGGCCGGGGCGGAGAGCGCGCCGGGAGCCGGGGTCAGCGGGGCCGAGGCCTCACATTCCAGGTCTGAGAGAACCCCGGGTCCGTCCCAGCGCCGATCTCTGCAGGGGCGGGACTACGTGTGCGGCGTCATGACGTCAGCGCACGCCGACGCGCTGGAGGGAAGGAATGCGGCAGGCGAGAAACTTGGGAAGAAAAGAGCCGTGATCCCGCCCACAGAGAACCTACTTTACTAGGGGGCCCGAGTTGGGTGGATGGGGGTAAAATTTTCTCGCTGGGACGGGTTATTAACAGGTTTTTACCATTCCGTTCCGAGTCACCAGGCGCATCATTCCTGTCAGCCAGTCCTGCCCTGGGAGTTCTGAGGCCGGACCCTTTCGAGGCTCAGGTAGAAGTTTGGATGCACAATTATCAGTCTATAGAAAATTATGCATTCAGGAAATTCACATTACTCTGGAAACCCTTCCTTAGACTCCGGCCCATAAGCCAAACTGGGAACCTTCGGCCTAGGAACTAGAGATCAAGAGGGAAGGGAGGCTTGCATTGTGTAACCATTTCCACTGTTTCTTTTTCCAAACTGAATTAAAAAAAAAAAAAAAAAGAAAGAAAGAAAAAGAAAAAGAACTGCTCTAGAAGAATTTGGTAGGAAGGTTAGCCTGATTATGCAATTACAAATCGTGATGAGAGAAAAAGGACTAAGTGGTGGGTATGATATCACTTCGTGGTAAACAGAAATGAAGATTTCAGTTTTTTCGCCTAGTTCTAGTCACAGCCTCGGAAGATTGTTGAACAATTGAGAGTACTTGTTTCAACTCCCTTTTATAACCTCAGCCTGAACATCTGCTACTTATGTAATTTAATTTTCCGTGTCTGCGATTTCAAGAACTTAATACAACGTCTTTATGCTCTAGAAATTTAACAAGGAAATGACTGGCCATAATTGATGACAGCGTCAAGCTGATAGTCACTCTATAACCAATGTAAAACCTGATAACAATGGTAATTGTAATGTGCTGACATTTAGAGCTAAAGGGATTAGGAGTTCTTCTAGTTCACCCTGGTATTTCAATGTTAAATGGTTAAATAGTTTGGTAAGAAAGAAGGAAACACACATAGTCCTCTTCTCAGTCTGTACCAGCTCTTACTCTGTAATTCATGAACCTGAGAAACTTGTGTTGGCCTCAAAGTAGGGTTGCCAGATTTAGCAAGTGAGAAAAAAAAAAAAACTGACAAATACCCATTTATATTTTAATTTTGCATAAACAACAAATAGTTGTTTGGGTATTTTTTTATGGAGGTACTGGGAATTGA
Source organism: Camelus ferus (assembly GCF_009834535.1). NCBI lineage: Eukaryota > Metazoa > Chordata > Mammalia > Artiodactyla > Camelidae > Camelus > Camelus ferus. Next base: position 3,551,155 of record NC_045711.1, read on the forward strand.
ACCCCAGACCTCATGCATGCTAAACATGCACTCTGCCACTGAGCTATACCCTCCACCTACAACAAATAGTTTTTCAAGACAAATATGTTGCATGCAATAGTTTTACCCACTCATCCTGAGTCACTCAAACACATCAGTTCCTTCAGCAAATCCTTCATCAGGAGTTCTTAGACACAGAACTTTTGAGGCTGGTTGGACTTCTTGCCACAAAAAATGCATAATTATCTGTACATTATCCATTCAAATATTGCACATGACATACTTCAAAATTATTCATTGTTCTTCTGAAATTCAAATTTAGCTGGGCATCTATATTTTATCCAGCAACCCCACCTCAAGGGATTCATGAATTCCCTGAAATTGTACTAGGATATTTGGGCTGAATCAGGACCTGGGCTCAATCCTATGAACAGGTTAAGTTGTGTCAGGCACACATGTTGATTGGCACACATGTTGATTGCCATATGAACCTTAGATGCTGCTGGGCTGCTGGGCAGAGTTAGACATTCAAAAATTATCTATATGGAAGAGTCTCTGTGGATTCATCATTCATTCAAAGGCCCCTTGCTCCCTTCTTCATTGTTTTGAGATTGAAGGTTATTAAAAAGGGTGAGATGGACTGAGAGACCCTGACCAAGAGTAGACAGACTGCCCAAAAGGACAGGGTCCTTGAGAAAGAATTTATTGTGAGGGTCAGAGGAGTCAGGGCCAGTGGGCTAGCATCTGTACAAAAGACAAAAGAACAGAGGGGAGCATCGACTCCAGAATTAAGATGCATCTGCAGGCTTGGGCCCTCATGAACTGGCTGAACAGAGAAACCAGTGGAAACAAGGCCATTTTTGTTGTGGACTGCCCTCAACTGAGGGAAGAAAGGTTCTCCCTTGTACCCTAGAAAATTAACGAGCCCCAGCAGAGATGGGATTTGAACTCAATTTGATAAATATTGCTTTTCACATGTTGGTTGATAGCATAGCACCTGACCATTCAGTGGTCAGGATCAGATCATGAAGAGGCTAATATAATGTTAATGACCTTGGACTTTATCATAGAGGTAATAGGGAATCCTTAAAGGATTGTAAGCAGGGAAGTAAAAGGATCATATTTGTGTGTCAGCAAGAAGACAGCAGTCATCTAACTAGCAGAGCCGGAAGGAGATCTCAAGTCATGCACTCCCAGTTACAGAAGGGTAGAATACAGAAGAGTCCTGCTGAACTGTCATGGCCACCTCTACGTTTTAGTGGACTGAAGTCCTTTGTATCACATACTTACCCCTACAGTCCACCAAATCCCCTTTAATCCTTGACTACTGGTAGCCTCAAATTTGGCAGAAACCCTTGCACTCACTATACACTATACAGATCTATATGAGACATGAACTTGGTCCAAAAAGAATCCTGAAAATCCTAAGAGGCAATACACATTGTGACCTTTTTTAAAAAAATGTATTTTTATTGAAGTATAGTCAGTTTACAATGTTATGTCAATTTCTGTTGTACAGCATAATGCTTCAGTCATATAGGAACATACATATATTCATTTTCATATTCTTTTTCACTATAAGTTACTGCAAGATATTGAACATAGTTCCCTGTGCTATACAATATAAACTTGTTGTTTATCTATTTTGTATACATTAGTTAGTATCTGCAAATATCGAACTCCCAATTTATCCCTAGCTGCCCACTTCCCCCTCTGTGACTGTTTTTAAATTGCAATTTCTCCCTTCATCGAGATGTTGGGGTCTAAGTACCTTGCTCTTCAATCTGGTTGAATTGTGTCTGCTTTGACAAATGGACTATAGCGGAAGTGATGCTAGGTTAGCAAAGGCCATGCTGAGTCTACCTTGTTCTCTGGAATACTCAGTCTTGGATTCCTGAGCCACCACGTAAAAAGATGAACTACCCTAAGGCCATCATGCTCTGAGAAAACCCACACCACATGGAAAGGCTGCATGTAAGCACTCCCCGTCAACAAAGCACTCCCCGTCAACAGTCCCAGCTGGATACAGCCTTTGAGTTATCCCAGTTCAGGATTTGTTTCAGTGAAGAAACCTCCAGGTGATTCCTCCAACTCCAAGACATCTGAGTTAACCTCAGCCACGGCAGTCTTTTCACATGAGGCCTGAAGCATCAAAGAGCTGAGTGAGACAAGTATCCCTGCTCCGCTCTGTCTGAATTCCTGACTCACAGAAGCATAATAAAATGGGTTTTCATTTATATCACTGAGGTTACAGTGCTTTGTTATGCCACAGTAGATCACTGAAACACCCCATTCCAATCCCCTAAGTTTCGCAGGAACCTATCATGTTAGGCTCCATAATTAACCTATTCCCTCTGAGGGCTACATGTTACTAAGCATATAAATTCTTCATGAGAATGAGATAATTCATAACCTGTGTTGGACAATTTTCTTAGTTTTCTGATGCTGGCTCTGCTGCACTACTTATAAGAGTGAGCCTAACCACAGAGTATCAGAATGGGGACAACAATTGTTGCCCTAAATTTGAAGAGTCTTTTTTCAGAGCACTCCAAGTCTAAATCCACATATTCATCACCCGTCAACCACAGGCCAATAGTCACAGGGACCTCTTAAATAGAGTCATCAAGGCACACCTATGGCACCAGACATCACATAGGCAAAATGAGTGGTTCCTGTAACTTGTAACCACCAATGAACAGAGCAAAGCTTTGTCTTCAAGTTCTTGTCACTTGGGGAAACAATGCAGATGGGAAATCTGCCCAAGTCTCATCCCTCAGGACCATTACCCATATCTGCAGAAAACTCAAGGGGTTTTTGCACTTTTTTTTTTTTTACTGTGTTTTTAGATGAATGTATGATGAGAAATTCAACATTAATAATTTTCTATTTTCTTACCACAAAAAATAAAATTAAGGACCTCAACCGCCAGAAGCTTATCAACCAGTTGGAATCTATTTGTCTTCAATTGAAAGTCTTCTAGAATATGTAAAAAGTAATGAATAGAGAGGAGGATATAGCTCAAGTGGTAGAGTGCATGCTTAACATGCAGGAGGTCCTGGGTTCAATTCCCAGAACCACCTATAAAAATAAATAAATAAACCTAGTTACTGTTGCCCCCCTCCAAAAAAAAAAAAAAAAAAAAAAAAGCAAAAAGAACTTTAAAAGAAGGAAAAATATAAAACAAGAAAGTAATAAATAAATGTATCTCCCAAGCAACATATGTAACAAGAACTTCTATAATTATGTATATGTGCCTTTGATGTATTTTCCCCCTCAAGATCATCAACTATGTGTTTGATAAGTGAAAAACAAATCTGTAATCAGTTGAAATTTTTGGTTATAAATGCATTATAATTGAAACTGTTTCACAAACAATATATAAAGCAATATTAAAATTTGAGCAAACAAAAAAAGCTGTCCATCTTGTCTTGACTCCTTTAAATTCACCCTGCTTGCTACATGTGACTTGCTGTTTCCAAAATTAATCCAAACTGCTACCTGCTAGGATACTCCCCCATTCTTGATCTCCACTGTCTTCATTAACATATATAACACCCCCATTTGGCCAAGAGCAATAGAAGATATAACCTCTCATTTGCCAGCCCTTATTTTGAGGAAGCCCACTTGGAACCTGCCCTGCATACGGTCTGCCTACTTACCCTGATAATCAGATGTAGAGAATCATAGAAGGTCTGAGCAGTTTTATATTTGTGCCGCTAATGCTGGTCCAACGTACAGCTTAAAGGCTTAAGGGTCATTCTTGGAAAGACACACACGTAATTAATAATCACAACACAATGTGAGAAATACTGTGATAGAGTTTGCACAGGACATTATGAAGGTACTGAGGAGAGAATGAATTGGTTTTGGATGTAATAATTCTATAACTGTTCCAAGATAGCTCAATTCTCAAAGTATTTTTAGTTGCAATGAAGTTCATAGGAAAATAACACTTGAACAGATTTACTTGAGCAATGATAAATGACACTATTGACACTATATCTGCATTTGGGGGGAAATTTATAATTATCAGAATGTAAAAAAAAATACATGCAAAATTGTGAAAAAAGTTGTAGTTCTTTATCTGTGACAGTGAAAAATTTTAACTTTTTCAATGAGATAGAAAATAGGAACAAAGTAAACGATATGCAGTGTTACAGTCATATAACTCTTGAGTCATCTGATGTAGATATCATTATCCTAACTGCATCCCACCCACCTCCAGCTTCTCACAGTCTTTTAAGAATGCATAACTGATGGTTAAAAAGAATGTGAAAACAAATATATGTACGTTCCTATATGACTGAAGTATTGTGCTATACACCAGAAATTGACACAACATTGTAAACTGACTATACCTCAATAAAAATATTTTTAAAAATAAAAAAGGGAAAAAAATACATAGCTAAAGACACTGAAGTTATGTTGGAAAAAACATTTAGGTAATACATATCAAAAACCTTAAGAAATGTGCAAATTCCTACTTAATTTACAGACGTTTCCTCACTTCCTCACATGTTTAAATAGACATATGTATAAAAATGTTCATATAGCTTCTTTGTATAGTAAAATAGTCGCTTAAAAATATGAACAGCAACCCTTCCCCCCACTGAAGGCAGCAGACAGAATGGTTCTATGCTCATTTGTTTTAAGTGGGAGGACTCAGAAGAGGGAAACAAGGATCCTTTTCTTTTCTTCTGCATTTCAAAAGTCTAGGCCCTGCAGGAAAATAGGAAGAACTTATATACAAAGAAAACACAGTAGATTTGATGAAGAATTTCCCCCAACCCTCACACCAGCTAGATTCCCTAAGAAAGGAGAAAGGAAGGAGGAAAGCCCAAAGTGGAAAGTATAGGAAACTGATCATGGAGGAAGTGTCCTGCACCCTGTCCCCACACCCCCAACCCCTGCATGGATCCTAGAGTAGGAATGAAAAAAAGATTTGATGGGAGGGTGAGTGCAGGGGGTCTGAAGTGTACAGGTTGGTAACTTTTGACAAATGTACCCATGTATGTAACTACCACCTCCATCAAGGTGAACATTGCCATCTCCCCAGAAGCTCCCTGATGCCCGATCTGCAGTCAATCTCCCCAGTTACCCGCTCCAGGCAACCACTGATGTGGTTTTTCTAGTACTACTGATTAGTTCTGTCTGTTTTAGAATTTCTTGCAAATGGAATAATACTCTAATTTTTTTTAATGTTTCATTTTATTTCCTGTTAGCTTCTTAGCTATACCTCTTCTTATTTCTTCAATGTTTCCTCTGAGGCTAATAATATGTTTCTTAACTTATTAAAGTCTAAATAGTTAATATTTTATCTCTTCCCACTCTACACTGTCTGCTTAATCCTTACCCTCACTTATCTGACACTTCCTGCTTCCCAATGAAATAATTTACAACAAATTAAAAAATGTACAGATAAATTCACCTGCCCGTTGATACTTTACATGATTGTTGTCATATTCTTTCCTTCTACATATAAGCTCCTCACCTTTGTTTTCTTTTGTTTTAAACAGTCATTGTCTTTTAAGCAAATTACAAGAAAGAAAACAGCCTTTTATATTTTCTTGCTTATTTACAAATCGTGATGCTCTTACCTTCCTTCCTGTAGATCCGACTGTTTGGAAGGTATTTCATATTCTACTAATTCACATTCCTGCCAGTCTTGGCAGTAATCTCCCTATATACAAATCATAGCAAGTTAGGAAATACAATGAAAAGAAAGACTATAAAAGCAATAAAAACATAAACTACTGAATAAAGAATAAGAATATAGAATAAAAAATAAAATAAAGTCAAGAAGGCATGTGAAATACCTATGTGAGGAAGGCCACAAAAAATAAAGGGACGCAAAAGAGGCTTTTAATGTAAGAAGGGACATACTCTGTTCCTAGAGAGAAACACAATTTTGTAAAGATGTGGGGTGGGAAGGGACAGACTGCGATTTCAAAATGTAGAATAGATAAACAAGATTATACTGTGTAGCACAGGGAAATATATACAAGATCTTATGGTAGCTCACAGAGAAAAAAATATGACAATGAACATATATATGTTCATGTATAATTGAAAAATTGTGCTCTACACTGGAATTTGACACAACATTGTAAAATTATTATAAATCAATAAAAAGTGTTAAAAAAAACCAATTTTGTAAAGATGTGATTTTTACTTTATTCTCAGCAATTCCATGTCATTTTCCTGGTCAATATAGCATATAGCTGGAATTTAACTTTAAAAATAATTCATTTATTAATTACTGGTATATCTGATTTTGCTCCAGTAGTCATGGTTTACATTTTCCACCCATTGTATATTCTTATTTTCTTTCTTTCTTTTTTTTTTTTTTTTTTTTGTATATTCTTATTTTCTTTCTTTTCCCTGCCTGTGAATTTGGCTATCTAGGTGTTGTTTTTTTTTAATATACTGTTGTTTCTGTAGTACTGCATCCTATTTGCATTCTTATTGTAAAGAATTTTATCTTTTAAATAAAATAGTTATTATTTTCTGATTATAAAAGTAATACATACCAATGAAAGAAAGTTTGGGATAAATAGAAAACTAGGAAAAATTTTACCGTAACCCTACCATGCAGAAATAACCACTGTTAATATCTTTAAACGTTCTGTGTCTTGAAATTAAATTGTTTTTCCTGAAAGTAAAGCACACTTCTTGTAACAATTTCAAATAATACGGAGGCACTAGAGTGGAGATCTTTTATTTTTGCTTGTCTAGTAACTATTCTTTCTTCTTCTGGTAACAATACCCTGATTTTGCTTTGGAGAACTACCTCTCCCAGACTTTCAGTCCGTGTGTTTCAGATGGGACTGACTCCACTGCTCAGCTCCAAGAGCTGGCATAAGACTCAGGTGTGGCCAGAGCAATGATGAGCCAGGCAAGGGTAACAGGAAACAATCCTGTAACTTTGGTAAAACTACATATTGAGGAAAAGAAGTTCTTTTCTGCTGAGACCCACATCTACCAAATAGCATATGATGAAAACGATGCTGTGACTTCCAAAGACATAGCTTTTACTCTGTGTTCTCCTTCCTGAGTCACTCGTTCTGGGGGAAGACAGCCACCATGTTGTGAGGACACTTAAGCAGTCTTGTGGAAAGGACCCTGAAGAGAGGAACTGCAGCATCACCCACGAGAGTGGCCACCTTGGAAAGGAATCCTCCACCTCTGTTGAGCTTTCAGAGGACCACAGTTCCCCCTGACATCTTAGCTGAATCTTCATGTGAGATACCGAACCAGCAGAGTTTAGCTAAGCTGCTTCCGACCTGCAGAAACCTTGAGAGACAATAAATGTTTGTTGTTCTTTTAAGCCATGACGTTTTAGGGTAATTTGTGATGTGGCAATAGATAACTAACACAAGACTGGTTTAGGAATCTAGACCTAAGCCAAACAAGAACATGGCATTCCCAGGTAAACTTTATTGGTTTAGAAACAGGTAATTTATTCAACTGTCCTAATTACACCAAAGGGATGGGCTTCCTTTTTTTTTAAACAGTTGTGTGAATAACTCTCTTCCACTACCCATAAACATGAAAATCTATATTCAGATTGTAACTGGCAGCCATCCTGTTGTCCAAAGGAGGCCAACTTTAGGATGAATATAATATTGCAGATGGCAAATCAGATACACCAGATAAATTGAGTCCTTGATGAAATTCTTGAGCTACAGAAGTATGTAACTATAAGCCCCACCTTAACTTTACCCTTCCAGTTATATGAGACAATGCGTTTCCTTATCACTTAGCCACAAAACTTACTGTTTGTTAGCATACGTTTTGAAATGAATATCTCCCTTTATTTTCAAACTTTCTTAGCCATGATGTTTTAGGTGCCTCTTTAGCTGGGTTTTTTTCTTTTCTCAACATTCCTTTGCCTTTGATTGGGAGAATTTACTGTATTTACTTCTAGAGTGATCATGCATTTGTTCTTATTCTCACAGGTTTGGCTCCTACAGTCTATGTGTTTTGCTTTATTCTTTGGTAATTTTGAAGTCCTATATCAGAGGTTGCAAACTGATAACTTATATTCAACCCACAGACATGGTTGGGGTTTTTATTTGTTTTTAGTCTCATAGGATATTTAAAATTCTTCCAGCCAACACTTAAAAATCTGCAATTTTCACACAGGAATTCGGATATCTATCCAGCCACACTTGAAAAATCAGAAGGCCTATAATATGGGGCCCCTAGCATCACATGGCAACAATCGTCTGGAACTGAATGGTGGCTGGGACCCCCCAGAGGTGGTGTGTGCCCTCTGGTCCACCGGAGTCTCTAGTTTGTGTACTTTTTCCAAAGTGGAGAGTGAATTGCAGTTTGTGTTTATAATTGTTGCTTGCACTACTGTTTTCTCTTGGCAGAATATGCCTCTGTTCCTGTGGTGCTATCAACTTCATTAAAGACCTAAGGACCATTGCTATGGAATTGCAATTGTTCCCCCAGCCCTCAAATTCATATGTTGGAGTCCTAACCCCCAGTGTGATGGTGTTTGGAGATGGTGCCTTTGGGAGGTAATTAGGTCCAGATGAAATCCGAGGGTGGGGCTCTCACAATGAGATTGGTGTACTTACAAGAGACACCAGAGTGCACTTGCCCACACATTCTCTCTCTCTCTTTCTCTGTCATGATGTGAAGACACAGCAAGAAGGCAGTCATCTTCAAGCCAGGAAGCAAGCTCTCGGAACCCAATTACACTGGAATCCAGATCTCAGACTTCCAGCCTCCAGAATTGTGAGAAAATAAATTTCTGTTGTTTAAGCCAACCAGTCTATGGTATTTTGTTATGGCAGCCTGAGCTGACTAACACAGCTACTTTTCAAAAAAAAAAAAAGAGTAAGAATACCCTTTTCTATCTAACCTCTCTGGCCTCTGTGAATATTTGGGTTTGCAATTTCTAATTAAAACCTTTTTCTCTTTCACTTACAGTTACCCATAATTTGTTAATAATTACGATGTGAGCCAATATTTTTTATGATCATCGAGATACATTAGCTATAATTTTGCTACCCTACACGGGGTACTTTTAACAGGATTTCATTCTCCCCTGCCTTATACCCCACTTCCACTTTAATTATGATTCAGTTCAGGATTGTTATTAATTTTTCTTACTTTGTCCCTTCTGTTTTAAGATTTCTTCTGAAGAATTGCATTAGACTTCAGGGTCACTTTATCAACAACAATTTGTACTTAACTGGAAGCTTTGCTGGTTTCTTTGCTAATCATGGTTTCTAATACATCATGCTTCCTCCTTTTTGACCCCTTCATTGTGATTCATTTTTTGTTTTGCTGCAGTACTTCCTTCAGGAAAAAAAAAAATCTCTGCTGATCGATGGTTTGCACCCTCAGAACTTGTGTCCATCACTGACCTGTTCAGTTTTTCCCGAGGGAGGCCTCCCACTCCAAGGCTGCAGCATTCCGCTGGCAGGATTTACCCTGGGTGTAAAGCCATGGGCGTGGAACAGGCCTGCAATTGAAGGCCCTCCCAGAGCAAAAAAGCCAGGGAGGTGGTGGAGGTTTGAGGGATTTCACTTATGTAATTTGACTGTTGTGCCGAGCCTTTTTGAAATTTTAAAAAATTCGTTCTTTGTTTGTTGTGGTTGTCTAGAATTAGTTGGATCTCAGCTAGCTAGTGGCTCTGACTGCCGAGGTAAACTGTCACTTCAGAGAGAGCCAGGTATAGCAGTCTAGAATCATGATCCCTTCCCCTTGAAAACAGTTAGGACTGCTCTGTTATCATTTTGCATCTACAGTTGCAGATGAGAAACCGTGGAAAGTTACGAATTTCTTTCTATCGTTGGAATATAGAAAAGTCACCATGAAGGCTGGTGGAGAGGGATAAATTAGGAGTCTGGGATTAACATATACACACTACTATATATAAATAGATAAACAACAAGGACCTACTGTGTAGCATAGGGAACCATATTTAATATTTTATAATAACCTATAATGGAAAAGAATCTGAAAAAGAATATATATGTATGTATAACTGAATCATTTTGCTGTACACCTGAAACTAACACAACATTGTAAATCAGCTATACTTCAATTAAAAAAGAAAGAAAGAAAAGTCACCAGGATTCACCTGGAATCATCTTTGATCCCCTTCAATCTCACACCCCATAGCCTACCTGCCAGGAAATCTTGTTGGTTCCACCTTCAGGATATATGTAGAATCTGATCACTTTTCACCACCCTGGACTAAGCCATTATCATCTCTCACCTGGATGACTCCTCAAGTGATCTCACTGCGTTCACAAAGTAAAAGCAAAAGTCCCTGCAATGGCCAAAAAGACTCCACATGACTTTTTTTGTTCCCTCCACCCCACCTCACCTCCCTGACCTGATCTCCTACTGCTTTCCTCCCAATTCTATTCCAGCCACAGTGGTCACCTTGCTGTACTGTTCTCTCTGCCTGGAACACTCTTCCCAAAAATAACTTCACTATGACCTCTCTCATCTTCTTCAAGCCTTCATTCAAATGATACCTTTCAAATGAGGCCTTCCCTGATCATCCTAAATAATACTGTAACTAGCCCTCCAACCCATTTTTTCCCGATCCTTCCCGTTTTCTGCTTTATTTTTTTCCCATTGCACTTGCCATTTTCCAACATACCACATAAACTGATAATTATTATATTTATGTCTATTACCTCTCCTCCTGCTGGAATGTAGGTTCCATAGGGTAGGAATTTTGTCTGTTTTGTTCACTGTTCTATCTCCAGTATCTAGAACAGTTCCCAGCATGTAATAGGTGCTCAATAAATATTTGTTGAATATAATGAACAGGATATATTTAGATGTGGCTTATCTTTCAGTAACCCAAAATAAAGATGATAGCAGCTTATATTTTTCCTCAAATAATGGTAATCTATGGGAAATTCTCAATGCCCAAGCCCTCTTTTTCATCCTCAAATGAGATAACCCCAAACTTTAAAAAATTATCTATATTAATGCTACTCTCCTCCAAACCTTTTATGTGACTCAGATCCATGGAAATCACTTGAAAACTACGGCATAAAAAGGATTCCACTTTAGTTTCCAGAAGCAAGATAAAAACTTCCTTTTCACAATTCTTGAATTATTTCACCCAGAAATTGGAGAAATAGGAAGTAGAATGTGTGTAATTTGTTCACCACTTTGGCCAACTCCACATCTGTTTTGTATTAATTTTTTTTAAACAGTGCTTAAAATATTCTTGACTTCTAGTGAAAAAGGTAGTTTAAACAACTGTGATTTTTTGCCAAAAATTTCCCTCTTTCCAAAACTCCATGATAGCAACAGTAAATGTATTAAAAAAAAAAAAAAAAACAAGAATTGAGACAATAGCAACAATATTTTGGCAACTGGCATGTAGACAGATGGGCATTAATTGATGTAGGAGACCTAAGAAAGCACAATCTTCAACCAGCAATGGAGAAAACAGAGAATCAATCTGACTTACAGCAGAGAACTCATAAAAGACTCAGGAATTTCCACCAGTTCTCATCACTATGAAATTTCAGAACGCCCGGGACAAAGAATAAATTCTTCTAGCAGGATTTCAAAATACAATCAGAATGGCATCAAACTTCTCAACAGCAAAGCTACTGTGAAAATGTTTATTAGCATATGGTCTCAGGAAATTCCTTTGAGAGAAAATTATTTCCAACCTAGAATTCCCTTCTCAGCCAAATTGTCAATTAAGTGTGAAAGTCAATATTTTCAGACATAGAACATCTCAAAAAAAAAAAAAAAAATTGAGGGTCCAACGAAAACAGAGCTAAAGCAGCCACCTAGGATAATGGTAGAGGCAGATACCAATAAGAAGGCGGCACCGGCCTAGAGGAACCAGTGCAGAATGGAACCGATCAGAAGCCTCTGGAAAAGATGTCTAAAAGAAGATTAAATTGAAAGAATATTATTGCTAGAATACCAATGTTTTTAAATGTATCATGAGTGGATATACCTAACCAGAGGAAGTTTGGGATTAAATTAACAATAAATAGAAAGCCAAATAAATAAAAAGACAAGATAATAACCCCATAAAAGACAAAATGTGAGAGAAAGGAAAAGAAATCTCAGTATAATACTAAATTGATAAGAATAGCATTTACATAGCCATAATAAAGTAAATCTGTAAGTTGACTTAGTAAAATTATAGGTATGGAGATTCCTCAAAAGACCAAAAATAGACTTGCTATATGACCCAGCAATCCCACTCCTGGGCATATATCCATATCTAGAGGGAACCTTAATTCAAACAGATACATGCACCCCAATGTTCATAGAAGCACTATTTACAATAAGCAAGACATGGAAACAACCTAAATGTCCTAAATGTTGAGATCTTTACAAATAGTAAAGGCTGAATGAATCCAAACTGCTGCCCTAAGGTATGTTATTTATGCTAGCTCTTACAAAAACAAAAACAACTCTTTCTTAAAGTTTAAAAAATTATAAACATAATGAGTCCTTCTTATTACACAGACACACACACACACACATACACACACACTCACGCACACAAGTGCATAATTATATGAAGTAAATAGGACAAATCCCTCATTCTCTGAAACTGTCCTGATTACATTCATTCCTATTTTTAAAAAAAATTTGGGGGGTAAGTAATAGGGTTTATTTATTTTTTAATTTTTTCTTAAAGTGGAGGTGCTGGGGATTTAACCTAGGACCTTGTGCATGCTAAGCACATGTTTTCCCACTGAGATATACCCTTCCCCCTATTCCTGTGTTTTAATGCTTCAATTTTTTTTTTTTTTTTAATGCTTCAACTTTTCCTTCCTTTTCATGAAATACAGTACATTTTTAGTATAGTCTCATTTTTCTCCAAAGCCACCAGAGTCGGTCTCTTTTGCTTGCAATCAGAAGAACTGTAACAGTATAAAATGTCCTTGGACATTTAAATTACTTCTGGTTTTTAATATTATTAATAATATTACAACAAACATTCCTTACATCTTTGTATATCTGTATATTATTTTTAAGATAAATTCCTTAAAAATTTTTTTTATTTTAAAAATTTTGGTGTGGGGGTAATTACATATTTATTTATTTATTTGTTTGTTTGTTTACTGATTTCAATGCAGGTACTGGGAATTGAACCCAGGACCTCAAGCATCCTAAACTTGTGCTCTACCACTGAGCTATACTCTCCCCTCAAGATAAATTCCTCTTTAAAAATTTTTCTTTAAAGTGTATATTGTCTTACTTCCCTGATTAAAGACTTTTAGTGATTCATTATTGCCCAAATCATAAAGTCTACATCTCCTGAACTGGCTTAAAGTCCTTCACAATCTACTGCAAACCTGCATTTCCACCGCTTTCATTATTTCTATACTACCTTCTACCCTACTTTCTATTTCTTGAAATCTGGTCTTCAGCTGTGCCAAAAAACCGGCCATTGAGTAATTGGGAAACACATGGTGAATCATGCTCCCCACGCTCTTGACACATCTTATCAATATTGAGAACACCTAAGTACCCTGAATTACTCAGACTATATCCTGCCTGGGCTGTCAAGCAGCTCAAAGTTAAATTTGACGCCTATTCACTTAACTCTTACTACTAACTCTTATTAGCCTAACCATGTCTTTCATTTCTTTGGATTGATCTCTGTCCATATATTTAAGGCTTTATTCTTTAAATTATAAAATCAACAGGATATAGAAAAGAAGAAAAATATTATTAGTTTTTAAAACATAAATAATGCTGTTAAAAAAAAAAAAGTACTTTATAAACTATACAGTCCTCTGTTCTTCCCTAATCCCACTCTCCAGAGGTGGCTGTTGTTAAGCTCATAAATATACTTCCAAGTTTTTAATATAAGCAACCAAAACTCTTATACATTGCTGATGGGGATAAAAATTGGAATAACCATTTTGGAAAACTATTTGGCAGCATCTACTAAAGCAATATATACATAGGCACACAATAGTTTTACTCCAAAGTATATACCCAACATATAGATATATGTGAAAATATATAAAAGAAATATTCATAGAACATTATTCATAATAACTCAAAACTAGAGCCAACCCAGTTGTAGAATAAATAAATAAATTTTGCTATATATAATAAAAATACCATACAGCAACAGGAATTAACACACTGTAACAACATTTGATATGAATATATCTCACAATGATGACCAAAGAAGACAGACACAAAAGAAAATATACTATATGATTACATTGAAATAAAGTTCAAAACAGGCAAAACTAATGTACAGTGATAGAAATCAGGATGTAGTTACCTCTAAAGAGGATACTTGCGACTAGGAGGGAGCTTGAGGGGGCATGTGGGCTGTTAATAGGTTCAGTAACTTTGTAATAATTTATTAAGCCGTACACTGATGCAGGAAAAAGATACTGATCTTACTATTTTTAATGCTCCAGAGTCTTCCATTGGATGGATGTTTAGTAATTCACTAATTTTCTCTGTTAATTGGGCATTTACTTTGAACTTAGGTATTTATTCCTACATTATTGTTGCAATGAACAATCTTGTACTTATACCTTTTTCCATTTGTATAAATATATCTGTAAGATACATTTCCAGTAGAAGAGATGATGCTTTAAAAGGAATACACATTGTAAAGGTTGATGGGCATTGTTGTATAATACTGCAAAAAAGCTGCACCAATTTGCGTTTATACCAATGGGACATGATTGCTTAATTTCCATAACCAGGAAATTCACTGGGTAGTATTGGTTTTTTAATTGCTGCCTGTCTAGTAGGTAAAAACACTTCATCATTGCTGCATTCATTTGTACTTTTAAATTATTGGAGAAGTTGAAAACTTTTCCATGCTACTAACCGTTTGTGTATGATTTTTTACAAGCTGCCTTTTTACGGTTTTTGTCTCCTTTTTTCCCTAGGGAGTAGTTTACTTTTAATATACATGTTAAGAACACTGACACTTTATCAAGTGGTGGAAAATATTTTTCCTGGTTTGTCATTTGGAGTTTGTTTTCATTTATGGAGGGTTTTTTTTTTTTTAGCCTTAAAAGAAGTATTTAAAATGTTCATCTGTTCTGTTTTAGGGTTTTAATGTTTTCTAGTACCTTGTCAGATTTGAAGTCCAGCAGGCAAGTTTTTCAGAAGTTGTCTTGTGTTGACCATTTTGTATCAGTTTTTCCTGGAACACACTGTCCCCTTTGGATGTTCTAGGGAAGGAGTTCAAGGTAATAGACAAATTCTGCCCACACATCCTGGGCCAGCCTCCCAGACACTGGTCTGGAGCAAATAAGACAAGCAGCCTAGCTCTTCAAGGCCTTTATGAATGCCTCTTTGATCCTGGCCTCTGAAGCTTTCGAAATGGATGAAGGCAGAACATTTACTTTTCTATCCAACAGACACATTATATACTACGTGAGAACTCACACTTTCTTTCCTGCTCAGCTCTGTTTTCAAATCTGGCTTATTAGATGACACCACCCAAATAACACTGTGCCAGCTATTTTTAAAAAGCATAACATGGTGGGGGGGATAGCTGAGCGGTGGAGTGCATGCTATGCACAAGGTCCTGGGTTCAACCCCCAATACCTCCATTAAGTAAATAAATTTAAAAAATAAAAAGCATAACATTTGGAACTTAACAGAATGAACGCTTTCTCTTGTATTTTTAAGAGAAATTGATGTTCCCCAAATGAATCTCCCATTCTTTACACCCAAAGAAACAATGAAATCCCCAAATTTCCCCTTTCTCAATTCTTATTCAGGGCTCTAGCTGGAGAGGTCTCCTTCAGGCGTCAGAGTTCTTTCTTTGACAACTGCAGCTTTAACCATCTTTCACTAGACCCACTGCAGTTCTTCCAGCCCCTCCCAGAATGTTCTAACCCAATTCTGTACTTTTCCTGAGTTCTAGAAGAATGCACGAAAATGTTTCAGCATAATCCTCTTGTCCACAAAACTTCATTTCCCACGCTGTAGTGATTTTCCATAATCTAACTGTGATCTGAATCTACAGGCTGGCTGCCAACCATTGGCCATGGCAGAGTTTTCATTGTTGGGGTAAGACAGCGGAAACAGTGAGAAAGGACTTCCCTGTTTTAGATTTACTATGAATCTCATCAGTACATTCCAGATATTCCGAGCACACCAACTATGCAATTAAAATTCAGTTGGGTCAGGAGAGGACATAGCTCAGTGGTAGAGTGTGTGCCTAGCATGCATGAGGTCCTGGGTTCAATCCCCAGTTCCTCCATTAAGAAGTAAACAAATAAATAAACCTAGTGACTACCCCCACTAAAAAAAAAACACACTCACAAAAACTAAAACCCAATTGAGAGATGGTCCGCAATAAGAAGTTGTGACAGTAAGCTTCCCTGAAAAGAAAAATTTACCTTGCATATAAACTTTCATTTCCCAGACAATAATATCTGAATTACTTTTGTCTCCTTGCAAAAAGAAGGAAATTTGTAAGGGTTATTCCTAAGACCCAGACTAGTGAGCTTTCTTTCTTTTCTGCCCATCATCCAACTTCTTTCATGGTGAGAGATAGTAGTTCACCTCACACTACAGTAACCAAAGAGGTAAATCCCACCTCTGGTAAATCCCAGCCACCAGGCCACAGGCCAAATAATTGCTCCTACCCAGGCATTTGAGTCTTGAGTGAGTGATGAAATGACGAAGGGATGGTTGGAAATTCACAGGGTGGGGGTGCGGTGGCAGTGTCTCACCACGGCAGGCACAGTAAACACTTCTTGATAAAAGACAGCTGCGGTGATTCCTGCTTCTTAGGCCTGAGTTGTCTCAGCCTCTGTTTTCTGAGCCTGATTCTCCAGGTTTGCATTGATTCTGTGAGCTAATCACAAGACTATGCAAAGTTAGGGATACCCTCCCCCAACCACAAAAAGGAGGACTGACACTGGACAGCAAAAAACTGTGACAGATGATGTACTGTATCTTCCTTCTGCTCCCTTTGTGTTTATCTC
Organism: Camelus ferus; assembly: GCF_009834535.1. Taxonomy (NCBI): domain Eukaryota; kingdom Metazoa; phylum Chordata; class Mammalia; order Artiodactyla; family Camelidae; genus Camelus; species Camelus ferus. Next base: position 3,568,086 of record NC_045711.1, read on the forward strand.
ATGTTTACAACATAGGAATTTCATCTTTGGTGCCCATATTCTAGGCCCACCAAAGACAGCCATAGGCTGTGGCCTCCACTCTCCTTTAGGAACGTTGCTGATAGATGCAACCAGTGTTCCAGGTTCTCGTCCCGTCCCAGAAAGAATTCAGAGACAAGACTTAGAGGTTAAAAAAAGGTAAAGTGAGGACTTATTAAAGGATGGATAGTACACTCTCAGGGGAGAGTGGGCAGGCTTAAGTGAGCAGCTGCCCTGAGTTTCTTTGGCAAGTTAGTTACATAGGGTGTAAAAATGAATGGGCGGAATATTCACTGGGGAGGGAACGGTTTGGGATCATATTCTCTGATTATCATCCCAACTCCACCTTCCCAAAGGGAGGAGGGATTTTTGTCTTTATTTAGTCTGGATTGGAAGTGTCATGGCGTCGGTGCATGATGGGTACTTCTGATCTGCAAGGCTAATTTTATTGAAATGATGGCATAATGAGCAAAAGGTTACATTCGGACACTAGAAATTCCTGCCTTTTCTCACCTTTCTTTGTTCTTCTCCAGGCCACTTGTCATCCCAAAAGGCATGATCCCTTATCAGCCCCAAGGTTCCTGCTTTTCTTTCTCTACCCAAGGATCCCTGCTGCTTACATGATGTGTGGTTTCCTGCATTTGGCCTGTGCCCCTCCTTTCTGCCCAATTCCTGCCATTTGGTCTGTGACCCCTTTCTCTGCTCATATCTAGCTATCTGCCTGCTCTAACAGGAATATGACTCCGTGTATTTATAAAAGGCATCTCTCCAAGCAGAGTGTACAGTTTTGTATTCCCTGCAGTTTCACCTCCATGGTCTTTGCAGCCCTCTGCTGCTGCGTATGCCCCAGAGGCTGCCGCTGCTCCTGCCTGCAGCCCCACAGTTCCTCACAGTTGTAGCTCCTGGTTCTAGGTGACATTCTCATCGTGTGCCACTCCTGCCTTGTGGGGATCTTCTAAGAGCAAAACATGAATCAATGAGCTTGAGGTCTGAAAACTTCCTCTTAATACAGCACCTCCTTGGTGGAGTTGTCAAGGAACTAGCCTTCCACTGTCAGCCCAGCGTCCAACCCAGTCTTACACATGACCTTCTGTGGTGGGTCATGTGTGCTGCTGTCTGACTCCTGTTTCATGGATCTCGACACTCTGGTTTCCCTCAACTCCGTGTATATCCTAAGCACGCTGCTTGTAGCGTATGTCATTGTGTGTGTGCTGGGCTATAATATTTCAAATGTTAATGTGTATTTCCTTACCCTCCAGACTGTCCTTTTGTTTTCTTTTTGTTCTTCCAGAAGAGATTTTTTCCCCACAACCTAGAATTAGCTCTGTATCTCCCACAGATTTGGGCAAATGGGGGTGGAGGTTGGGGACATCACTGTGCAGTGTCAGAAACAAAAGGCAACACATTTTGATTTGTAAGCTCAAAAGCCATTTCTGTCTTGTAAAGCAAAAAAATATTCAGAAAGTAGATAAAAACAGCTTTCGGAGGACCAGACAGGTAGAGACTGAGAATCTGACAATCTCTCCTCATTTACACTGCCACTCACAGGAGTTAAACTCAAAGGGAAGAAAGGCCAAGTAGGAACAAACCTAAACACACTATTTTAAACGTGAATTGAGATAGAATTGAATTGGATTGTTTGCCTTAAATTGGCAAGATTGTTTTCTGCCTTAGGCAGGATGGGGACTCAAGGTCAGAAATTACAATTGAATAGTAGAAAATACTTCTAGTTGATACACACCCTGCATTTGCAGGACCCAGAGACGGATCACCTTTTTAATTGTGCACAATAGGTGTCTCACTTACTTTTCTCTGGTACCAGCCCTGCTTTGTATTTGTTGCTTTTTGAGGGTACCTTTCAATGATTTCCTGAACTTTGGCTTTTTCCAGGGAAGAATCAGCTACTTCTGAGATTACTACTTGATCACTCCTTTGTTCAATCTTTTTTGGGCCCCAAACATCCTCCCTGAAATAGTAACAACTGATAGACTGCCCATTTTCCAAGACTGTTGTATCTGAGTAAAAGTTCTTCATATGTCCCTTTCACTGTCAGAGCACATCCTTTCTTTCTGACAGGCTCCTCTCCTCCCTCACATCCTGACAAACTCTAATCTACCCTCTGCCAATTCTGCAAAACAAACAAACAAACAAACAAACAAAAACCCACTGCTGTTTCTTTGTTTACAATTTCTTACAAGACACTGTTCTTTCTGCCAGAAGCCCTTCCTCCACCTCTCACCCTAACTCAAAACTGAGGACTCCAAATGCAGATTCTCTTTAAGTGAAATTTCATAATTCTAAAGGCCAAAAGTGTCACTCACTTTTTTCTCCCACCCCTTTTTCAAGAAGCCACACACAATTCCCATGGCTTCTTCCCATCCATTGTGGTTGCATCGACATTGCAGAGCTCGGAAATTCACAAACACAGGGCCTCATGTAATGACCACTCAGGATTCCTAATCAGCAAAGACGGGAAGGTGGTGGCAGTGTATTAAAGTCCTTTGGATTTAAACCCAGAAAATGACTGCTACTTGCTAAGGGGGGAAAAAACGAATTTGATGTGGAAGCAGCTCACAAATCTTGGAAAAAATAGTAGTCTTTTTTTGCTGTTGCCATTTTGACCATTTATAAGTGTACAACTCAAGAGGCACTAATTACAATCACAATGTTGTGCAACTGCCACCACTATTTCCAAAACCTTTTCATCATCCCTAATGGGCACTCTGTACTCATTAAGCAATAATTCCCATTCTCCCATTCTCCTGGTAAACTCTATTCTACTTTCTGTTTCTATGAATTTAACTACTTCCAGTACCTCACATTAGTGGACTCATACGATATTTATTCCTTCTGTGTCTGGCTTATTTTACGTAACATAATGTTTTCAATGTTCACCCACATTGTAGCATGTATCAGAACATCATTCCTTACTACAGCTGAATAATATTCCACTGTATATATATACCACCTTTGTTTATCCATTCATCTTTGGATCTACACTTGGGCTGCTTCAATTTTTGGCTATTGTGAATAATGCTGCTGTGAATAAGCTTGTACAAATATCTATTTGAGTCCCTGTTTTCAATTCTTGGGGGTACATACCCAGAACTTGCTGGGTCAGTCATGTAGTAATTCTTGTTTAATTTTTTGAGAAACCACCATACTGTTGTTACGGAAACGACAGGCCAGTCAAGAAACAAGCACCACTCGGAGGGTTGGAGTACTCAGATGTATTACGCCAGCAGGCTCAGAGGGACTTCTGCTCCAAAGCTCTGAGCACCTCCAAGAGGTGCGCATGAGGTTTTATAGGGTAAAGTACAAGCTTGGGGTATTCAGCCAATAGGCATGGAACAGCTTTAGCAGCATTATCATCACAAAAGTGGAGGTGGGGAGGCAGCAAACCAACATTCCAACGCCAGATATGTATCTTTGAAAATCCAGCTGGCTAGCAAAAAAACATGAACAGCAAAACAACACTAATTAACTTAGATTTACAAGTTAGTCAAGCAGAACTCAGATCAGTATTCCGATACTTAGACTTGTGAGTTATCTTGTAAGGCCCAGCCCAGCCTCTCCTTCACATTCCTAGACCTGTGTTATCTTGTTAGACCAGCCCAGCTTTTCCTTCACACTGTTTTCTATAAATTCATTTTATAGTAACATTTTGTTTCCTGATACCTTATGTGATTCAGAAAGTATTTCTTAAATATGATCATATCAAAAAACTTAGAATAGGTAAAATAATCTTGCCCTTTTCCATTTCTGAAAAAAAAATTGAGATTTTGCTAGAGATTACATTGAATCTGTAGACCACTTTCAGTAGTATTGACATCTTAATAGGAAGTCTTCCAATCTATTACATGAGATATCTTTCCATTTATTTAGGTCTCACCCAGCCATGTTTTATAGTTTTTGGTATAGTCTTACACCTCCTTGGTTAAATTTATTCTGAAGTATTTTAATTTTTTTGATGCTATTAGGATGTGGACTTTAAAGATTAGCCTCTTAGCAACTTTCAAATAGGCGATACAGTATTATTAACTATATTCACCATGCTGTGTATTACATTCCCATGACTTGGAATTGTTTTCTTAATTTTCTTTTTATATTGTTTGTAACTGTTGTATAGAAATACAACTGATTTTCCGGTACTTATTTTGTATCCTGTAGTTTTACAAAAATAATTTTTAGCTCTAACAGTCTTTTTATGAGTTTGTGTGTGTGTGTGTGTAGATTCTTTAGGGTATCCTACATGTAAAATCATACCATCTGCAAACAGAGATAGTTTTACTTCTTCCTTTCCAATTTGGATAGCTTTTATTTCTTTTTCTTGCCCATTTGCTCTGCCTTGATTGGAAGGAATTGACATTAGAGCAGCATAGTCATCTCCCAGAGCTTCTCTTTAGGATGTTGCCATAAGGCATCTCCGTTCTAAACTATTTCTGTGTGTCTCCATTCAAGATTGCAATTCCTGGGAGACAGAATCTGCGTATGCCCATGACTTCTGGTGGCCTAACTCCCGTGGGTGACATGTTGTAAGATTAGCTGAGCTTGGCCTTCTCCCTGCGTAGAGAGTGAGCCTGCTATCAGAAGAAAGCGATGGCAGAGATGCCAAGTGGATAAAAGCAGTAAGTACTTCAGTACTTAGGAATCCTACAAACAAACCACCCATCTGGTCTGCATAAGGTTGATCTAGGTGCCTGTTTTCTTGTCGATTTCTCAGAGGTAAGTAAAAAGTGCAATGTTGGTACCATCCTGTCCACTCAGGGTGGGTGAGGATTTCTCTGAGGTAATAAGCAAATTCTCTGTTTTGGACCAAAGCATTATGCCTAATGTCCAAGAGAGAAGTGGGGAGCTCAGGTACTCCTAACCAAACAGAACCCACCTGTAATCCTAAGAAAAAAACGGGTCATCAAGTCCTTCTTGTACTGAGACCTAGAACACAGATAACACCTGAGTCTATAGCTCATTGTGGTACTGGCAACATAAATCTCTCTTACATCCTGACCATATGTAATGTCTTTTTTTTTTTTTTTGTACTTGCAAGTATCCTCAAAGGGCCTGGTTTCTTCAGAAAAGGGCACACTCTTTCTGAAACTGGATGTCAATTTTATAACTTTGGCTCATTCCCCAATTAGGCAAGAGCGAATCTTGCAACATAATTTTATATATTCTATTTTGCAAACGCCCCCTGGTGGACAAAACTAATATGGTTTCCAGCATAACAACCAGTTACAATAAAGTCACTGGGAATAATAGATTGGGACCAGGGGATGATCAAATCCTCGCCTTGGATCTACTCACTACACAAACCAGCCAAAAGGGCCTTTGATGACTCCACCACGTTTTCTCTTGTCTTTTCTGCTTCCAACCAAATTAATCATGATACAATCTTAAAAGGAAAATATTTGTTATCATGCCATCCAAGTTGTTAGCAACTGTGGTAGCAAAATGTTTGGGGAGTAAGGTTCAGGTGCTAGGAAGTGATGGGAAGTTAGTAATTAGCATGTCCACTCTCCAACAGCATAGAATATGCATACCAACAGGAAAACCACTAAACCAAAAATCCCATGTATCATGTGAGAATTCAGTAGGTGCCATATTATTTGCAAAAAGTATCAATCATGACTGTTTCTCCCCACCCACAAGAGTAGCAACTAAAAATTCTGGAAATCTTTTTCACAAAGGTGAGAAGCACTCCATGAACTTGGACATAGTACACTTATAGACCAGATCCCTCAAATCTTCTCTTGAGAAATATCACAAGTAAAACTGAAATCTAGTTTCTGGGTTTAGACAGAAAAATTATCTGAAACTTATGCAAGTACTTGAAACTGCAAATTACTTGTGACTTGACCTTTACTGAGTCAGCAGCAGCCCATTTTAGCCCTTTTCTTTTTCTTCCATCCTGCTGATTTATCCTAGGTGTAGCAGAATATTAGTATAATTTCTCAGTCTCTGCCAACCACAAATGTCACTTTTGAATTTCAACTACAGGAAGTGACACAAGTAAACATTCATTATAAATTATGTCATCAATAATGGTTTCTGATGAGAAAGTTTTAAAAATCAGAGGAAGGGACTACAGCAGATGCTCTGGGCTCTCACATTAAGTCTCCTTGACCCACCTCTGCTTTCAGAAGCAGCTGTGGTGGACAGTTCCGTGTGAGCCCAGATGCACCTAGCACTGACCGTGGCCCTGCCTCCATACAGTACATCTTGCATATCCTGTCCCAGGACTTTCTCCAATGCCACAGGAGGTGCTAGATCCCTAGACAAGTTAGTGCAGGGCAAACTCATCCAGTGCAGAATGGGAGTGGATGGTGACCCAGCCTCCCATCCTTCAGATGGACCATTCTGGGAGGCATTCTGTAGTTTCTAAGGAGGCTCTGGCTCCTGTTACTCACAGCAACAATCTAGATAATGACCTTTGAGTGATCTTTTCCTTCTCTATTTCATTATCCTCTATCCCTCCTGTGATCATCTTCCAAATAAACTTCACTCAATTCTTTGTCTTCAACTCTGCTTTCAGGTGAGCTCAATAGTCATCATTGGTATTTGAGTCCTCTGTTCAGGAGCTTAGCTATCTTGGCACCTGGTCCCTCTAAGGAACTATGGCTGGGAACGTGTGGGAACAAACTGATGGTTGTGAGTATGGGAGAATACTTCAGAGAACAGAGACAGATAAGGGAGGAGAGAAAAGAATCCAGACCCGGACAAGGCAGAGTAGGAGAGGCTTTGATGAAATGGAGCAGAGGGTGAATGGGGATCCTGGGCCATCCCAAAGGGAGCAGCCACCAGGGAGGAGATTAGCTCAAGACTGCTGGGGCTATGTTGACATATCACCCCTCTCCCTATTCTTCCCCTAATTCTTATTCTGACAGCTCCAATGATTCTGTGAGCCCCAGACACATGCAGGAGCATGCAGTAATAGGTATTGTTTTCTTCCAGGGATGGGATATGACAAATACAAAAATTCTAAGGAGAGAAGAGAGTGCATGGTCCAGACCTTATCCCCAAGGATCCCTAGTTCATTCCTACTCTCCCTTTGCCCTTTGTCTCCCTGATTCTCTTGATTCCCCCAGTAGATTTCCATGGTGGGTTAGAAGAAGGCAAAGACCACTGAGCTCTTCACTTTCACCCTGTGTACTTGATTCTCAGGTTCAGGGGTTGTGGCCCAGCCTCAGTGCCAGGGTCCCTTTTGAACCCTCACACTATTGTATCACTCTCCATTTCCCACCTCAAACTAGTCCAGAGGAATAATTCCCTGCTTCTTTTTACCCTCCCTGGGAATGAGGTCCTAGATCCTGTTACTCATTCCTTAAACCTAGGAAGAAAAATTAAAACTCATTAGGAACAGGAGGTATCCTTGACTATGGACGTCTTTATGTCTTCTACCCTTTGCCAAGGGAATCTGTGTGAGAAGGCATGCCTTCAAACTTTAGGCAGTTTACCACTCAGCCTGAGCTTTCACTTTCTGTTTGCAAAGAGACTTAAAGTCAGCCAGAAATTAGTGTCTAGGACCTTCTCCATCTCAGTGTCTCTCCTGGGCATGAGCACAGCCTTGCGCATTCACACAACTTTTTAGATCCCCTGGAATATGCTAGGGCTTTTCAGAGTTCCCTATATTTACCTGGTTCTCCAGGCTGTGTTCTTAAATTCCCAGCCTGTCTCTTGCTAACCCCTACTCAAAGTCTAGCCTTAGCAGCTGCCATGTTGCCAGTGGATGCCTGTTGTTTTGATAAAGCTCTGGGAGCAGGGTATTTTTTTCTGTCAAGCTGAATTCGGAGTCAAATCCAATAGCCACAACTACCTAAGAACAGAGGTTTTCCAGGGAGCTGCAAGTTCAGACAAAATATTGACTGTGCTCTGGGGATGTTGCTTTTAATTGAGCTCCACAAGAGGTCAGTCCTCTCCACTGGCTGTGAGACTGCTGGCTTTTTGTGGCTACCAAGAAACTGAGCTGGGGAGGGAAGGTGGATGGGAATAGTATCCCATCCACAAGTTAAAATATCACGGATCCCACCTTCTAACCAAAGTTCAGTTGTTTCTCTTGGATAGATGGTTTTCAGTTTGTTCTGTGGCTTTGGTTAATTTCCAAAGTGTTCAAACAGTTGATTTTAGGTTTTTTTGCCAGTATTTCTGCTGTTTTTGTGGGAGGGTGAGTTCACTGAGGTCCTCACTCCACCATTCTGGAGGGTGATCCCCAGGCAAGCTCACTCCTAAACATGCTTCTTCTCACGTGTCCTATGTCTCTGCAGCAGTCTTTATTTAAAGTTTGTCCTGCTTTCATCCAACTCAGGGTCAGACTGTGAGTCTTCATCACAGTGTGATTTAAACTTATTCTGCTGTGAAAAATCCCAATTATCTTTAAGGTGTGTGCTTTTCTTCAATGAGACTCCCAGGGATCACTGGAACCTATTTCATCAAGAGCATCCCACTAGCCTGCTGTGCAGTAGAAGACAGCTTACTGACAGCAGCACCATGGACAGAAGGCGATAACTTGAGTAACCGTCAAGTTCTCTGTACAAGTGCCCTGGCAGGAACAAATCCCAGAAGACTCTTCTAGTTCTGTTTTTTATCTATCTTGCATATAGGATATGTTCTTGATCCATCATTGCTACCTGAGGGGAAGGGAAGCATCATGGGCTATTTGGGGAGAAGTGCTGATCCTTCCTACTTAGCTCTGGACCTTGCACCTGGCATAAGAGGAGCCAATCAATAATGCCTTTTCTCCAGACTTCTCAGTCCCTCTCCTAAGAATTAGTTCATATTGTCTCCATTATCATTCATGACTTTATGGCTGGGACGTGAACTGTGTTTTTAGGGTCTCAGTTGGTGGTCTGACAAAAACTTTCAGTCTTTAATGAATTTTTGTTATCCCCCAATGATTGAGTGTGAGTGAAGGAAATATATCCCTGCTCCTCTATCTTCATACAACTGATTTAAATAATCAAAGGAAAATTAACATCAATGATGAGATTATGCGTCATTGATGAAACAATATAAGGGAGATATAGGTGCATACCACAAATGTTTCTGCTAGATAATGGTCAGCTGGGACTCAATGTAAGGCTAAAACTCATACACATAATTTTTAACAGACTAGTGCAGTACCATGAAAACTAAATAAAGGAAATCCTAGCAGATCCTCACTAATCCTCACTAATCAGAGAAATAAGATCTCCAAGGAAAAGCTGTTTTTTGGAGGGATAGGGGTCATTTCTACTTGGAATTTCTTTTGACACTACAGACTAACTCAAGGCCACTGCAGAGTTTAGGAAAGAAAAGGAGGCCTTCAAAAGAGAAAAACCAGTGGAAGGGTCTTTCCCTGACCATACATCTCATTAAAGCAGGTAGCTTGCCTCAGCACTAGGAGTAATTTCCTTATTTTTAGGGGCAACTGACCCCTGAGGCAACTCAGCTTACAAAACAGCCAAGAAGGAAGCCATACACCTGTACCTAAAGCAGAAGCCAAACCAAACAGAAAATCAGATACCAAAAACTGTTACATGGGCAGCAGTTTGAGCAAACAATGGGCAAGGTCTACCAAGACAAACTTCTAGACAAGATGGCCCATGACTCTAACTTCCTCTCTACCCTGTTCAGGAAGCTGAAATTCTGAGCTGATTATTTAAACCCACATAATGAAGGACTCCAAGTGCAGCCAGGTAAATAGGGAGGGGCCAAAGGAAAATAAATGCACAATATTTTTAGTCAATTATTATGTCTTTCTAAATCAGGGGTTGGCAAGGTTTTTCTTAAAGGGCCAGATAAGTAAACATTTCAGGTTTTGTGGGCTAAGAGACATAATCAAGGCTATTATGTAGGTATTTATATAACCATTTAAAATGCAATCATTAAAAAAATGGGAAAACCATTTTTAGCTTGTGGGCTGTAAAAACAAAACAGATGGTTGGCCAGATATGGCCCACAGGCTATAGTTTGCTGATCTAGACTAATCCTCACTCAAATGTGAGTAATGAGGGAAAACATTGAGTCTCTGACTGTTAGGGGACAGAGAAGAAAAACAGAGCGTTCACAAGAGATAGGTATATTAACTAAGACACTTTTGGTCATGACAGAAGTCCAGTTTAAACTATCTTAAGTGAAAAAAGATTATTAGGGGCCTATATTCAATATCTTGTAGTAACCTGTAATGAAAAAGAATATGAGAAGGAATATATGGATGTATACGTATGACTGAAACATGATGCTGTACATCAGAAACTGATGCAACACGATACACTGAATATACTTCAATTTAAAAAATAAATTTTAAAAAAAGGATTATTAACTCAAACTGAAGACTGATGGGTCAAAAGGGGGAGCAATGTGCTTTTTCTTCCATCCCTTTTCTCAGCTCTTCTCTCTGATTCAGTCACTGTCATTCTGCACATGTAAGTTAAAAGAAATGTGTATTATATTGGAAATTTGGATTATGTAAAATATTTTGGAAAAATAAAAATGAGTAAAACTGACCAAGAAAGACAATCTGCACACACACACACACACACACACACAAAAAAACCCACAAAAAAAGAAATAAAAAAGAAACCAAAAAAAGAGAGAGAGAGAGAGCGAGAGAGATCTGTACAAATGCATAATGTGAAAGTGATTTAAAAACTAGCAAAGAGTAAGCTACAGAGGGAGTAGCTCTGGATTTAAGGGGGCTCGAGGTGAACGGGGAAAGCGTGGAATGGTGGGAGAGAAGAATGGAAGAGGAAGGGAATCAACCAAAGACAAGGAAGGAGGTTCTTGAGTGTTGCTCTGGGTCTACAGATCCAGAAATTTGAGGTGGCATTTATCCTCACAGCATCCCTCATCATTCTTGGTATAGGGGCTAAGAAGACAGGCATAGGATTTGTTCTCGAGATGGTGTTTGATGTCCAGGATGACAGGAGAAGGAAGGGATGTGAGGGAGGTGAGAGTGCTCCTGAGAGAGCAGTTGAGGTGATAAAACACGGAGGTGAAACTAAAGAGCGAAGGTCTTCTGTAAAGCACAGGGAACTCTAGTCAATATCTTGTAATAACCTATAATGAAAAAGAATATGAAAACGAAAAAAGAAAGAGTGAAGGAAGTAAGGCAGCAATGGGGCTGACAGGCTGGAAAAGAAGAAAGATTAAGAATTTATATTAAAAAAGGAAAAAAAAGAAAAAAAGTTTAGGACCGGGGACAGCTCAGTGGTAGAGCACATACTTAGCAAGCACAAGGTCCTGAGTTCAATCCCAAGTACCTCCATTAAAAAAAAAAAATAATAATAACCTATATGTCTGCAGTAGGGAGAGATAAATTAGGAGTTTGGGATTAGCAGACACAAACTACTATGTATAAAATAGATAAATAGCAAGGTCCTAGTGTACAGCACTAGGAACTATATTCAGTAGCTTATAATAGCTTATAATTAAAAATACATATACAGAAGTATAACTGAATCACTATGCTGTACACCAGAAACTAACAGAACATTGTAAATTGACCGTACTTCAATTAAAAAAAGAACCTATATGTCTCTTTTTTATTTGTCCGTCCAACCTCAATAAATCTGGATTAAAAAAAAAGAACCTATATGTCTCTGTATGATCTGAGAACAGTAGTAATACAAGTTAGGGCTTGGTAGAGGTGGAAATAGAGACTGGTAGGTACACTGGAGTCAAAGATTTCTAATATGGAGCAGTTTCTAGCATGGTCATGTGTGAGTCTGGTTGACCTGGAGTGAAAATACTTGTCACTCGAGTTGTATAAATCATGGAAGTGTGGGGTTATGGAATTTAATGTTTCTTTCAAAGGAAAGTGCATTTATCAGGGTGCTGGCACAACATAGAGGCAGATAGGAACTCAGAGCTACAAGCTCCGACAAATGTAAACAAGAACCATAAACTGGTGGATGAGAAAGAAAGTGGTAGAGAAATGTTTACCCATCTGAGGGGAGTACTGGTTTGGTAATAATGGAAATGAGAAAAATTCAGAATTCCCTCCAGCCCCTACGATGTGCAGATAATGGGAGACCAGGAGTCCCCTAAGTTCTAACGAGTAGCACCGGAAGCCGGATTTTCAAGATAAAACAAGAAGGGAGGGAGGGAAGATTATAGAGGAGAAGAGAAAGGGGAGGAGTAGGTTTATAATGGAAATAAATATCCAAAGGCACAGTGGAAAAGTCTTTTAGGGAAGGGAGCAGTGGGAGGATGAGTCAGGAAAGAGAGGATAAAGTGCCATTGGTCTGGAAGTACAGGAGAGGAAAAGAGTGGGAGACATAGAAGCTAAATGAGGAGATGTAAAATCCAAGAATGATGGGTGAGTTCATTCAGCTGGTCTCGAGACGAAACTCTGGTGTACTGTTCAGGTATCTCTGATATTCTGAATATAGCTATATTCAGATAAGGTCGCAGTGGATTCTGTCTCATGATATCCAGGCTGGGGAGCTGGGGTGGTCATGCTGGAGCAGGTCTAGTTTGGCTCTATTATGCAATAACTTCTAAGCCACTGTGTACAATACATGTTCAATGTGTATTTATTATTCGCCCAATGAAAGAGGAACTGGGTGTAACCAAAGAAAACAGATCAAGTCTCCAAAGGACTGAAAAGCCTAGACGATCTCAGCTTTTCTTTTTTACTTTCCCATTTCAACAGTCATAAAACTGGAGAATTGGGTGGAGCTGAGAGTCAGCGGCCTCAGAGAACTGGAGCAGCTGAGAGACTATCCTGCCCAAAAAGGCAAGGTATTGACCAGATGAACTTAGTCTTGGGTAGGAAGGTGTGTTTGTCGAAAGGGGGTTGGGGGAGGGAGGAAGAATTCATTGTACTCTATCCCATGGAACGTGTCCAAAAGAGTCACTCACTGAAAAGTCTATGAGATTCAAGCTTCTGAAATGAATGCAGGGAAATCAATCCATTGCCAGATGAGGTGGAGGAAAATGTCTTTCTTTTAAACAGAGAAGCTCCCTGCACCCCCTCCCTCACTCCCTACCATCATCTCTATGAAATTACCCTACAGTTCTGACATATCCTCATCTCATTTCATCTTCTGAATCTTTTCCCAGATCTGATCTCAATAACATTGTCACTCGTCCTTTGGGGATTTGACTCTATGTTTGTTGATTGATTTGTTTCCTCCTCTCTTTGCTGCAGTAGACAAAGTGCTGAACCAGATTATCATTAATTATCCAGAACCAGATAAAAATAACACCTCAAAAACTAAAGGTAAATCCCTACCAGGGAGATTGACAGACCCCCAAAGTTGTGAAAGTTCAATGCACACTACTTTGTTTCGAAATAATTATTTTCATTCTAGAATTTAGAAAAAGGAAAACTTTCTTGACCTCCAGCAAATTTCTAACTTCAGATTTTTATCTGTTAAATGATGTATTAGTATTTACCTTTTCAAAGCTGTTGTATTAAGGCTATTAGGGAATTAGTATGAAATAGGCATTCAACAAATAACCATTATTATCTTTCAATCTGCATAAAATACTATTTAAGTATCATAACAGTCCAATTAAATAAGAAAAATTATTTGGCATCTAAATAGTAGACTATTGAGGGTTTATGTGAAATAATTTGCTTAAAGCTAATATCTGGTTAATTGATACCACACCCTAGTGGTCACTCCAAGGTCATCTTGGGATCTGACCCAAAACAAAAAGAGCTTGTTCCTGAAACCATATCCTAGATCTGGAATCCTAAAAGGCACTAATACCAAATGACAGCTGCCTCCTCTGATTCACTTATTTGGCACATAATCTGAAGTGAATTCACATTACAGAGCCCTGAAGAGGCTATATTCTGAAGTGGTTGAGAATATAGCCCTGGATTTAGATTGTGTGGAATCAAACTCTATTTTCTGTGTGACCTTGAGCAAATTATTTTCTTCAGGTGCCAGCTTCCTCATCTACAACATGGGGAGAATAATAAAACCCATCTCCCAGAGCTATTGTGAGGGGCAGCTGAATTCATATGTGTAAAGTACTTAAAATAATGCCTAGCACACACTAAAAATGGTTAAATAAGTTTTAGTTATTACAGTAACAACTATATATTTTTTTAACGTCACATGGATGGCCACCTAGAATTATGGATGAAGATGAGTGTGGCTTTAAAATCGGTACAATCCAATCCCCTCATGAGACCCTTGTGAAAGTGAGACTCAAAGAGAGAAACTGACTTGGTGAAGTACTTGTGACAGGCACTGTGCTAAGCACTTACTGTGTTATCTCATTTATTTCTCCCAACAACTCTATGAGATGGGTACCATTATTGTCCTCATTGGTGAGAAACCGAAGCTAAAGGAAGTTAACTCCCATGCCCAGGGTTTCACGGTGGTATGTGATGAAGCCGGATTAGAAACCAGAGCTTCTCTTCTAGAGTCCACCCCCTCAAAAATTCTATGCCATTCTGCTTTTTAAAACCAATTGAGGGGGAGGAAAATAGCTCAGAGGTAGAGGGCATGCTTAACATACATGATGCCCAGGATTCGATCCCCAGCACTTCCATTAAAACAAACAAACAAACACCAATTGAATTCCTAAATTTCTACATCAAAGCACACAATCAACAAGATTTGGGCTTGGAAATTTCCAAAGCAAGTGTTTCTAGTTACCAGCCATAGGAAAATCTTAATAATTCTTCCACTGTACCACATAATTTCTTGGTCAACTTGTCTCGATGAATTAATTGCAAAATGCTCCTTTAATACATAACAAAACAAATTGACTTTTTGTGTGGTGTTATGAGAAGAGCTAACTGGAAGGCAGTAAGCCTTCACCTAATATTTATAGTTCCTTATGTCATCAGCCTCTCCCTTGCTCTCAGCTGATGATTCCACTCCTACGTCACTGAGAAGATACAGGCCATTGGGCAATAAATTCCTCAGCATCCTACCTCCTGACAAACCTCCAAACTTATCTGCAACCCTGTCAATCTGAAACCTCCAAACTTATCTGCAACCCTGTCAATCTGAAACCTCCAAACTTATCTGCAACCCTGTCAATCTTTGCATTTTCTTTATCTTTTCAATGGTGAAGGTATCACTCTTCTAAGGTGATCTTCTCCACTTACACGCTAAATCAATCTTAGATGTGATTCCTGGACTAGCAGTATCAGCAGCACCTGGGAGCTTGTTAGACATGCAAATTCTTGTGCCCCATCCTAGATGTACTAAATCAGAAACTCTGGGAGTGGGTCCCAGAAACCTGTCTGAAACAAGCCCACAAGGTGATTCTGACGCACACTGAAGTCTGAGAACCACTGCTCTAAATTCCTACTAGTCAAAATGGGGCCCACAACAAGCGGCACTTGCATCACCTAGGAACTTGTTAGAAATATAGACTCTTATGCCCCACCCCACACTTTACTGAATCAGAATATGCATTTAATAGAACCCCACAGGCGACTCCAAGATCCCCAGGTGAATAACACGCATGTTAAAGTTTGAGAAACACTGCTCTACCTAATAACCTCTTCTCAGGCACCAGCCTCATTCCCACCCCACCCCCCTCTTTTACCTTTTTCTCTTTTGCCTCTTTCCTGTCAGCATTTTAAAAATGATCCTGTCCCTTCACTATTTAAAAACAAATTATTCCCTTGATCCCTCAGCTACTTCTCTCCCCTCTTCCATTCACAGACAAGCTTCTTGAGTGGCTGGCCTATACTAAGAAGGGTTTGCTGAAGGTTTCTCGGAAAGTTCACCCCTTGAAAAAGAGTTGCCGAAAGCCATTCTTTTTCTCTCATCACAGTGGGGAAGCGTGTAAAGTTGACTGCTGCGGACAGCCTTCCTCTAACTCTGGATGAAGAAGGGGTTGGATCTCATGACATCACTGCAACACTGGATCGACCAGTCCTAATGTCTGCCCTTCCTCTGGATTTAAGTTTGAATAATAAACCTTCTACACTTGCTCACTCATCTTGTTGCCTCCTGTTTGTCTCACTTCCTCATACCTGTTTCTGGTGCCTCAGCCTGTCCCCTGCACACTGACATTTTATTTGCACTGTCTGTTTGGTTTTGTACTTTAGTTTTCCAGCAGATACTGACTTGAACTCTCTTTCTCCATGTTTTGCATGAAGCCTAGCCATTTTACCACTGTCACGACGACTCCCAGCTCCCAGGCCTCAACCTGAAACCTCAGAAACAACTCTTTCTGCACAGCTGAGGGGCACCTGGAACACAGAAGTCAGAAAAGTGGTCTGGCTGGACTCCAGAACTTTCTTTCACTGCATCTGAGGCTTAGCGGTGGCCTCTGCTGATACTAGGTCAGGAGTATGTGCCACTTCAACCTGAAACCAATTTTCTTTGGAGTTTTAAGACCCCTACTTAATCCTGTAGAAGAATAGGAATTGAGAAATAGAAACAGGAAGTCCGAAAATTGTGGGTCCTTGGAATTGAAAGGACATAGAGGCTTGAGGGCTTGGATGACCATTTTGGGGATATGTGTTTTTGTCTGTTTGATTCCTCTCTCTATGCCCATGTCTGGAACAGTCCCAGTCCCTGCTAAGAGCTCAGTACGTATTTGCCGAGTGAATGTGTGTGGATGAGCAAGCAAAGGGCTAGTCGGCTGAGAAAGGCATTGACAGTTGAGGACTTTTATGCTCCTAGAAAGATAAAAAGAACAATGGTCTTGATTCCTGACGAGTCCCTATTCAAGGTCCTCATCAGGCTGGGCCAGGCTTCCTGCGTTCTGGTTCCATGAGATACCCCTGTATTTGTATAACAAATCTTTTTAAATTTATGTTGTCGTGAGAGATTTGGCATAAGCCACTGTAGTTTTTATCTGGGTACATGGCCCTTTAAGAAAAAGGAATTCATTTCCAGCGTTCTATATGTTAGTTGTGGCCACGTGAGTAAGATCCGGCCAATAGGTTATAAGTAGAAGTGTTCTGAGGCAGTTGCACAGGACACGCATGCCTTGGACCACACTTAGGATACCTGTGTCTAGCTCAAGGATTGATCTGGGAAGCCTTGGTTCACAAAGAATGAAGAGATTGGTAACCAAACATTTCTCGAATACACTGGATTTGATCCCAGAGATGACCCTTTTCTATAGATCTGACATGGTCCTTGTCATGGCACATTTTATTTCTTGACCCAATCCCCACAGTAGTAATTATAGTGGGTTTATCAAAGTGATGTACAATTTGTTGACTCTCTGTTTTCAGATAGTGATTCCCAAAAAGGGTTTTTAAAATTCCTTTCCAATTGCAGCGAAAGAAAGAGACTTATCTTGTAAAATGATTATAAATCAATAAAAAATGTTAAAAAAAAAGATAGAGACTTATCTATTAAAGGAAATGCAAAAATTAGAGCATATAATGCTTAAGATGGGGGGGAAGGTAAAAGAAAACAAGAATCTATAGAGTACATCACATGGACTTTCCTAATATTTTGCAAAAAAATGTCCTGAAGGAAATCAAAGACATCCAAATGTAGGGAGTGTACAAACTCAGGTTGGCAAGAAATGTAAACTTATTTTTTATAATTAAGAAATTTATATTTAATAACCCCACTTCCCCAAATTAATGAAAAAATAATCTTAATAAATGAGATGTTCCTTCAAATTATTCAGATGGGCTGATTCCATTCCATATAGGGTCTCCCATATTTAGAACTTTGAGTGGTAAAAGGGGTGACTGGTCATAAGTCATTATTCGTTTGCTCTGGCATCTGCTGAGATTGCTTTTTCTGCTGTTTCTCATGGCACTCTGGATCCTGTGGATGCATCTTTCCAAATCCCCAAAGCAGCCATTTCTACTCTCCTGATGCCTCAACGTGCTAGTAGTAAGGCTTAGAGGCTGGTGACCGCCTTCCCAAGAAAATGAGGCATACTCCCCGTTGCATCTGATCTCAAACAATCTGGAGGAATTCAATGGACCACCTCCAGGCTTAGCTTGCTGAGAGGGCCAGGCACAGGATAATGGTCTCTCAGACACACTGGTATCTAAGCTTTTTAGCTTCTCCTTTAGTTCTCCTCCTCAAACAGATAGTAGAATCATTTACTCCTTCTCCTTGAGAACTTTTCTTTTAATACAGGAAAATATAGAAAATAATAAAATGAACACCTGTGTCCTCACTACCAAGGATCGAAGATTGTTAACATTTTTGTCATACTTTTTTGCTCTATTTTAAATAAAAGAAATAAAATATCACAGATGAATTTGATGTACCTTTATCTCTCGTGATGCAACCCAGAGTCCCATTACATCTCCTCTCTGCAAAGGCCATCACTACCATGATATATTGGTATTTTCCCAGTACACTTTTTAGATTTTAGACATATTAAATTACTTTATATTTTCTATATATTATCCAAATTATATTACTTTAATAATATAAAGTGTCACCGAAATGTGTTTAAATTTGTAAGATAAACAACAAGCTTATACTGTATAGCACAAGGAACTATATTCAATGTCTTGTAGTAACTTATGGTGAAAAAGACTATGAAATGGCTTTTCCTGTGGGAGCCGCCGGGTTGAGAGGAGAGTGGCTCTCTCCTCTCCCCGCCATGGCGTGTGCTCGCCCACTGATATCAGTGTACTCTGAAAAGGGGGAGTCATCTGGCAAAAATGTCACTTTGCCTGCCGTGTTCAAGGGCTCCCATTCGACCAGATATCGTGAACTTTGTTCACACCAACTTGCGCAAAAACAACAGACAGCCCTATGCTGTCAGTGAATTAGCAGGTCATCAAACCAGTGCTGAGTCTTGGGGTACTGGCAGAGCTGTAGCTCGAATCCCCAGGGTTCGAGGTGGTGGGACTCACCGCTCTGGCCAGGGTGCTTTTGGAAATATGTGTCGTGGGGGGCGCATGTTTGCACCAACCAAGACTTGGCGATGTTGGCACCGGAGAGTCAACACAACGCAGAAGCGATATGCCATCTGCTCTGCACTGGCTGCCTCGGCCTTACCAGCGCTGGTCATGTCTAAAGGTCATCATATTGAGGAAGTTCCTGAACTTCCCTTGGTGGTTGAAGATAAAGTTGAAAGCTACAAGAAGACCAAGGAGGCTGTTTTACTTCTGAAGAAACTTAAGGTCTATGCCTCTCAGCGAATGAGAGCGGGCAAAGGCAAAATGAGAAACCGGCGCCGTACCCAGCGCAGGGGACCCTGCATCATCTACAATGAGGACAATGGTATCATCAAGGCCTTCAGAAACATCCCTGGAATTACTCTGCTTAATGTAAGCAAGCTGAATGTTTTGAAACTTGCTCCGGGTGGGCATGTGAGGCATTTCTGCATTTGGACTGAAAGTGCCTTCTGCAAGTTAGATGAGCTGTATGGCACGTGGCGTAAAGCTGCCTCCCCTGAAGAGTAACTACAACCTCCCCACACACAAGATGCTCAATACAGACCTTAGCAGAATCTTGAAAAGCCCAGAGATCCAAAGAGCCCTCCGAGCACCACACAAGAAGATTCATCGCAGAGTCCTGAAGAAGAATCCACTGAAAAATCTGAGAATCATGTTGAAGCTAAACCCATATGCAAAGACCATGCGACGGAACACCATTCTTCGCCAGGCGAAGAATCACAAGATCCGAATGGATAAAGCAGCAGCAGCACTACAAGCCAAATCAGACGAGAAGGGGGTTCCAGGCAAGAAGCCTGTGGTGGGAAAGAAAGGAAAGAAGGTTGTTGGTGTTAAAAAGCAGAAGAAGCCTGTGGTGGGAAAAAAGGCTGCAGCGACCAAGAAGCCAGCAGCTGACAAGAAGCCAGCAGCTGACAAGAAGCCAGCAGCTGACAAGAAGCCTGCAGAAAAGAAGCCCACCACAGAAGAAAAGAAGGCTGTTGCATAAACTTAAATTTGTTTATTCCGTGGAGGTCAAATTATTTTGGACAGCTAAGTTTGAATAAAGTTCTGATCAAAGTGGTAGTGATAAAAAAAAAAAAAGACTATGAAACGAATATATGTATGTTCATGTATGGCTGAAGCATTGTGCTGTACACCAGAAATTGACACAACATTGTAAGCTGACTATACTTCAATAAAAATATATATAAAAAAGTACACATTACCATATATGGAGATTTAATACCAATCCTTAAGTCTCCTTACCAGCAAAAGATAGTATTGTTTTATTTTCCTCAGGACAGAGTCTGACCTGTGCTATCTTTTTCCATGGCGTTATTTTGAATAAAGACTTGCTTAACTGAAAGACAAAAAAAAAAAAAGTGTTTAAATTTGTATAAACAATATACTATGGCCATATCAATGTTTTCATTTAACATTTTTCATTTTATATCTTCTAACATTTTTTGAGATGTATCCATATTGACACAGTGTACCAGTTAGGAATGCTTCTGGCTGAAAATAGTATAAAATTCAACCAAGTGTAACGTAAACAAACACGGATTTCTTTTCTCACATAAAAAATACTCCAGAAGTAAATAGCAGTTGGTATTTTTTTCCATGGCTTGGTAATGTCAGGACCAGAATCTCCGTATTTCTCTTGGCATTTCCTTCACGGTTGTACGCTGGGGGAAAAGGCAGTGCCAGCTACCTTTGTCTCCAGAATCCCCCAACAAACTTCTATTTCTATTTCACTGATCTTTATTATTCCAAGACTCAGGTGCAGTGGAGTTGAGGAAAGGGAGTGCTGAGCTTTTTTTATCCTCTACAGAGAAGATGGCAAATGAAGAAAGGGGTTAGGAGTGGTTGATAGGTCAAACGATGTCTGACACACTATTTCTAAAAGAACATTCCTTCTAACTGCTGTCACAGTCATAATGAATATACCACATTTTCTTATCTATTCTATTTTTTTAGCTTTATGTTTTTTAAGTTTATTATTGTATTATTTAATTATTTTATTTTGGTGGGGGGAGGTAATTAGGTTTATTTATTTTTAGAGGAGGGACTAGGGATTGAAGCCAGGACCTCATGCATGCTAAGCAAGCGCTCTATCACTTGAGCTGTACCCTCCCCGTTATCTATTCGATTTTTGATGGATGTTTTCAATTTTTCTATTGCAAACAATGGTACAATGAACATCCTTACATGTCATCTTCTAAGTTTGTAAAGTCTTTATCACCGTCACTACACACAAAAACTGGCTCTAATAAATTATATATTTTCACATACCAAGGCTTTTGAAACAAAAAAGTTGAATATTTAACTTTCATTTTTCCCTCTAACATCTTTTTCCTGAGGTATAAACTCAAAGTGATTTTATGAGTTTATGAATGAAGGAAGGTTCTTGAGGTAATAGGAATTTCTGGGAGGGGAAAACCAGTAAACATATGAAACAATTTCCTGCCATACATAAACCAATAAATAAAGTCTCAGTATATAAAAACTGAAATTTGAATTAGTACATAAGCAAAAACTAGGACATATCAAAAAGGAACACAAAGGGGGGAAGGTATAGCTCAGTGGTAGAGTGCCTGGTTAGCATGCAGAAGGTCCTGGGTTCAGTCCCCACTACCTCTATTAAAAATAAATAAACAAATAAACCTAATTACCTCCATCCACCAAAAAACAACAAAAAAAAAGGAACACAAAGAAGCAGAATCTCAAAACAAACCACATGGGATGAGAGAAACACTGCAACACAGAGGAATGCAGGAGGGTTCAGAGCCCAGACAAACAAGACCCACCGTGCTAGTTACAGGCCATCCTAGGTTCCCTACTGGGGAGGAACAGGAGATTTCTACTTTTGTCAGTGAAGATTCTTTACACTGCAAGTGAAGAAAAATTCAAGGCAAACTGGTTTCATTTAAAAGGGAAACTGAAAAGACCAGTGGTGAATCCAGGGATAGTCATGACATTATTCAAAGTTCAAATAATGTCACCAGGACCTAGTTCCCAGATCTTCTTCCTCAGATGTTAAGCTACTTCTTCAGACTGATTCCCGACCAGGTAGCAGAATGGCCGTAGCAGTCCCAACTTCACATTTGTAGACACCAGATCCTGAAGTGAGAGTCTCTTCTAGTAGCTCCATTATTAGGGAGGAGCTTTTCTCTCCCAGAAGTCCAGCAAATGTCTCCTCATACCTCCCTGGCTTCTGATCAGGAGTCCATTAATGAACCCATCGCTAAGACCATAGAGATGGAATATATTGACCAGCTTAACCCAATCTGGGTCCTCTGCTAGAGCTGGGGGACCAGTGCTACCCAGTGACTGCTTGGGACTGGGGGAGGGAGTGACTCCCCAGAAGAAAATCAATGCATCATTTTACCAAAAGAAGGGGTAATGAATGCTGAACAGGAAAACACAAAATGTCTACTATAAGAGTATTAAAACATTTTATTTAATTTTTAATTTATTGCATGTAAATAAGCAGAGTAAGCTGTATTATTCTTGTAACAAAGATAGTCTCAGTTATTGTCTATGAATTCTTTGACTTCTTCACCTCATTTTTCATGAAAGTCCTCCCAAGTATAATTACACAGTAGAAACTCTTTCCACCAAACACCACTGAAATGATTTACCTGATTAATCAGTGCTCTCCTTTGCTTCTGAAAAAGACACTGATGTCCAATGCCATGCTAAAGCTTCAGGGCTAGACTTTGATTCTCTGATACATCCAGACACTCCTGCTTCTACATGTTGAGTCAATGTTGGTCCACAAACCTGTTTGTTCCAGTTGTTCTTGTTTAATTACATATTTAATTAAATGTTGTATGACTATGAGCAAAAGAAAAAGAAGATCTCTTTAAGAAAATCAAATTGAACCCTATAGAAAGATTTAATAAAGGCAAGTCAATTTAAAAAACTGTGGTGAATTAGGTTTGGGTAAGACACACTACTGTAAAAGATGGATGGTGGGGTGGGTAAGTCATAAAACCCAGAAGAATTCTGCATTGAGAGCACTGTGCATCAGTTTTTAAATTCTTGTTCCTTTTTAAAGAAGTCAAAACTGAAAGTCCTAGGTGATACACTATTGATGTGGTTTATGGAAGGAGGAGGGATGCTGAACTCCAAACAATGGATTCAACGTTCAAAGTAAAGGTCTTGGCCCTACATCAAAAGATTGGCAAATGAATATACGTGACTGTAAGTTAAAACATTTTATTTTAATATTTACCTTTAAAGTACATATGTATATGTGTGGTGAAAGCTATAAATTAAGCTGAGAGGTCAGTGAGCAAGAGAATTGGAACTCAATTTGGTAATTAGAAGGTAAGAAGTAGATGGTTTGGGAAGGTAAAGAGGATAGAGGGCAGATTACAGGAGAGTAGGGTAAAAAATAAAACTACTGAGAAAATTTAATCAAGAAGTTTACTACAAATCAATCATTAATAAGAATAAGAGGTAAAGTTATTGAGTGCTTACTGTATGCAAATACTATACTAGACATTTTTAATGCACTGTCTCTTTTTTCTTTACAACAACTTAGGAGGTAGTACTAAATAACTTGCACCAAGTTAAACAGCTAGAAAGTGAAATAGATTTTTCTGTGAAAGCACATGCTAGAGGGAGAAAATTCATGATTTTTCTGATGAGACAATATCCCAGGAAAAAAGTAAAAGGATTCAATCAAAAGCAAACTGTAAGTATTAACT
This sequence comes from Camelus ferus, assembly GCF_009834535.1. NCBI lineage: Eukaryota > Metazoa > Chordata > Mammalia > Artiodactyla > Camelidae > Camelus > Camelus ferus. The sequence goes on from NC_045711.1 coordinate 3,591,594, forward strand.
GTTCTTGCTACGTGTTCAATATTCATTTAAAAATACAAGCTTCTCTTTAAAATAGGTGATTTAAGTGGGGAGGGTATAACTCAAGTGGTGGAGCACGTGTTTAGCATGCAGGAGGTCCCGGGTTCAATCCACAGTACCTCCTATAAAAATGAACAAATAAATCTAATTACCACCCAGCCCCAAAATAAAATAAAGGAGGTGATTTAATAGTTTACCATTAAAAGTCAGTTCTGAAGTCCCTTCTAAGTTCACCCACAGACTGGATGGAAGAAAATGTAAGAAAACAAAACCAAACAAAACAAAACCCTATGCCTTCCAGTTCAGCACAGAGGAGACAGTGAATATTCTAAAATAATCTGCTCCTACCCTAGCTCAGAAACAAGAATGAATACGTTAGCACCTGAAAACAAATGCAATGTTTAAACTTTATTAGTTTCATCTTAAAGATGGTCTCTGCTTTCGTCTCTAATTCTGAAGGGCACACTATTTGGAGCTTAAAACTTCCAACTGAAGTATATAGTAAGCAGTACTGCTGAGTAAAAGTAAATTCACAGTACCTCAAGGAAAAAAATTGCTTTTCCCAAATTATTTAAACAAATAACTTTTGTTTAACTTTTCAGAAAATGAGAAAAAAAAACCAGAATCTTTCATCAAGGAAAAGCAATAAATTCAAGAGTAGCCCAGATCTCTTTAGAAAAAAAGGTTGAGTGTGGAAGTAGAGCTATCTGAAGAGAAAAGGTATGAATATTCTTTCCACTCTAATGACTCCAAAACCAGTTATCTGCAGAAAACATGACAGATTGAATTTCCATGGCTAATTAAGAACACATACAGGTTTGACACCTTTGGGACTCTGGCAGCAGTGATTCTAATTTTGTGTCTCATACCAATTTACGTTTGCACACAATGGATGTGACAGTGGTAGCCAGATTAGACTGATTATTTTGTTGTATTGAGTTGCAAAAACAATAGGGTCAGAGTAAAGGCAGGGTTATTGAATTTAGCCTCTTGAGAAACAGTAATCTCACAAGTTCTGAATACAGAGTGGCTGTAACAGATGAGCGATGGACTACTGCTCAGTAGATGTTATGGATATTTATAGCTATCAGAAGAAACAATAGCAAATAAATTAGAGTTTTATTTTTCTTCTAAGATTAATTCTCACAGTACATGTTTGAAGATTTTGAACTCAATAATTATAAAAAGCAAGATATGACTTCCACATTAACAAATTAGTGAATAAGAATAGTTTACACAAGGGGAGAGTATAGCCCAAGTGGCAGAGCGCATGCTCAGTATACACAATGTCCTGGGTTCAATCCCCAGTACACCCTCTAAAAATAAATAAGTAAATCTATTACCACCCCCACCAAAACAACAACAAAAACCCAGAAAAAACAAGAAATAGTTAACACAGAAATAGATCCAAGGGTATACAACAACTTAGATATAAAGAAGAAATCAAGAGTTTGTTATGGCCATGTTAAGAAGAAATGACCATTAGACATCTGTGTGGAACTGTCAAGTGTGTAGTTGCACATGGAGTCTGGGATTCAAGGTGAAGTTCAGACTGGAGATAGGAATTTGGGAGTCATCAGTGGGTTGTTTTTAGAGCTATGGGCTGGATGGTGTTACCTGGGGAGAGGGGATAGGAAAAGAAAGGAGCCCATGACAAAGCCCTGGGCACTCCCAACAACCTGGGGTCTAGCTGGGGAAGAATACGCAAAGGAGCATGAGAAGGCATGGTCCGTCAATGAGATAGGAAGAAACCCAGAATAGTGTGGTCTCTTATAAGCCAAGAGAACAGTTTCAAGAAGGAAGCAATGGTTTGACTTGCTAGGTTTCAAGAAGGAAATAGTGGTTCCACTCCTAGCTTCAGTTGAAACAAGTCAGTGAGAAGAGAAAAGTCATCACTAGCTTTGGAAACAGAGCAGTCTGGTTATGTCATAAAAACAGTCTTAGTAGCAATACAGGGATGGTTGCTTGATTGGAATGAGTTATTAAGTAGGAACTGGAAGAAGAATCTAGATAGAGACAACTCTTTCAAAAAAAACTTTTTTGGAAGGGAGATCAGAGAAATGCGGTAGAATAAGGGAACAGGTAATTTTGTTCGTTAAAATAGAAACCAGAACATGTTTGTACAATGATGGAAATAACCCCACAGAGAAAGAGACATTGATGAGGTAGGAGCAAGAAAGGATAATTGGTGGAGCAAAGATCTCCAGGAGTGAGGTGTGTAGAACACCAACAGAGGGACTGGCTTTAACGGTAGCAAGGTCACATCACCATGAAGAGGAGGATGAGGAACTGAGAAACCGGAGTGTGGATGGCAAATGTGGATAACATTTTGAAAAATAAAGTGGCTGAGGCGAGAATAGCGGAAGAAATTAGGAGTTTGGGATTAACATACACACACTACTAGGTATAAAACAAATAAACAGCAAGGACCTACTGTACAGTAAGGGAACTATATTCAATATCTTGTAATAATCTATAATGGAAAAGAATTTGAAAAAGAATATATTCTTATGTATAATGGAATCACTTTGCTGTACACCTGAAATTAACACAACATTGTAAACCAACTATATTTCAATTTAAAAAAAGTAGTGGCAGGGGGGTGGGAAGGGACAGACTGGGATTTCAAAATGTAGAATAGATAAACAAGATTATACTGTATAGCACAGGGAAATATATACAAGATCTTATGGTAGCTCACAGTGAAAAAAAAGTGACAATGAATATATGTATGTTCATGTATAACTGAAAAATTGTGCTCTACAGTGGAATTTGACCCAACATTGTAAAATGACTATAACTCAAAAAAAAATGTTAAAAACAAACAATAAAGAAATAAAGTTTAAAAAGTAGTGGGAGAAAGGAGAACACAGCCATGAACAAAGGGGGAGTTACCAGGGATCATAGGCGAGAGCATCTTGGTGTGGTGGCAGTTGGCATTAACTTTAAGAAAGTTTGGACTTTGGAAGGAGGAAGAGAAATGGAGGCAAGATGAGGAGCAGGTTTGAAGATAAGAATATCTTTGAGAGGAAAAATAATCTCTAGTACTTGAAAAGTTTCTAAGGGAGGTAGTTTTGTTCTGCAGTAAACCAGTTTTCAGTTAGAACAGGAAGTTGACAGGAACCTTTAGAGAAGAAGTGATGAATAAAGAGGAAATAGCTGATAACAGATGTTGAAATCTCAAGGGTGGAGTGAAATGGTTAGGATGGATGGTGAAGAGCAGGGTAGTGAATCAGTTTAATAGAAGTAGAGGGTAGCATAGAGATGTTAATCAGGGTAATGACGAATGACCTGGAGGCTACCGGTTGTGACTGAGTGAAAAGGATTATAGTGTGGTGGAATTATCTTTTTGTAATCTCTAGGAGGGGAAGGGCAGGTGGGTAAGCTGTTTAAGATGAATAACAGAGCTACACAACCTGTTCTCTCCTGCAGGTCTTGTGGTAGGGAGACTACTGGATTAGAATTGCTAATAGTTCATTTAGGTGTTCTGCATTTACAGTTATAAAATATGGTCTATAGATTTCCTTCTAGTGTTATAATTGTTAGGTTTTGATAACAGGATTATGATCATCTTTTAAAACAAGTTGGGATTTTTTATTCCCAAGTATTTTTACACTCCGGAATGCCTGATCTAGTGCATTACATTACTACATTTTTAGTTTAATTGATCTATTTAGATTTTCTACATTTTAAGCTGATTTTGCTTATTTATGTTCCTATTGGTATAAGGATTTTTTTCTATTTCTATTTCCTGTGTCAATTGTATGAACATTTTTCCCATTCTCATTTTAGTACTAGTATGATTCCATTTGAACATCTCTAAGTTTGTACAGAAAAGAGAACACAGGAGAGTGGATGGTGAAGTGACCAAAAACTGAAAAAGTAAACTTTAAGTTGATTCACTACAAGAACATTTGCTGCTGAGAACACACTAACCTGCCCACTCTGAGAATTATTTTAATGTCGTGGAAATTCGTGCAAAGCTTTTAGAGCTTAAGATTGTAACCTACTGGGCGAAGATAACCAAACTGTTAGAGCAGTGGAGCGCTGGGCAGTTTTTGCATGCTATTTTCAAGTGGTAAATTCAAGTGATGTCGCCGAAGGAGTAAAATGCTGCACCCAGGGCTCGTTGGAGATAGTACTATTTTTAACGAAAGCTGAAAATAACTGTCAAAAGTTAGTTTACAAAATAACCCTTTAAAGTCTCTGACATACCTAGTTATGTGAATCGAGACTGTGCAGCCGAAGCTGGAAATTTCCCAAGTTTTCTTAACACAAGCTGGATTGCCTTTCTCAAGTCCCAGCCGGATTCACCCCCCCCCCCCAAATCTAGTTCAAGAGTGCCACGCTTTTTCCAGCCTGCTCACAAACGACCTTCCAAAGTGAGGTTTCCCGCCATTTCACTTCAAGAAATGCAAAGTCTTTCCCCCCCAGATTCTCCACACTCGTGGGAGGCCCGAGCCTACACGGCTTTCCCTGCAAGGAGAGCAGCGGAACGCCCTGGGCAGCAGGCTGCAATACGGTCCCCGGGACTGAGCAAAAAGGTGACAGATCAAGTTGTCGGATGAACGTTCAGCACCGGCCGAAATGCCGAAGGGCGAAAGCGCTCACTGCAAGGGTAGAGCCGCCCGGGCTGCGCGCGGGCCTTGCGCCCGCGCTGGGAGGAGGGAGCGCGGCCGTTGCAGGGAGGAGCGACAGTTGGGGGCGGAGGGCGGGTTCGCTCCAACTCGACTCCGGATTGGTCAGGCCCAGAGAGCCAAGTGACGTCAGCCGGGGAGAACATCTGATTTGCGTGGTGGGCGCGGGCAGGCGGGGGAGGCGCATTGCGCAGGCGCACCTGCTAGGCTCGGCTTGCCGGGGCGCTCCGGCCCAGCTCTCGCGGACAAGTCCCGACATCGCGCGCCCCCCCTCCGGGACCGCCCCCTCCCCCTTCCCGGCGTCGTCGAAGATAAACAATAGTTGGCCGGCTAGCGCCGAGTGTGTCTCCCGCCGCCGGATTCGGCGGGCTGCGTGGGACCGGCGGGATCTCGGCCAGCCGGCCATGGCGGGGCTGTACTCGCTGGGAGTGAGCGTCTTCTCCGACCAGGGCGGGAGGAAGTACATGGAGGACGTTACCCAGATCGTGGTGGAGCCCGAGCCGGCTGCCGAAGAAAAGCCCTCGCCGCGGCGGTCGCTGGCTCAGCCGTCGCCTCCGCAGCCGTCGCCGCCGGCTCTTCCTGGCAGCGAAGTCTCGGGGAAAGGCCCAGCGGCGGCAGCCCGAGAGGCTCGCGACGCTCCGCCGGACGCCGGGGCCTCGCCGGCTCCCGGCCGCTGCTGCCGCCGCCGCTCCTCGGTGGCCTTTTTCGCCGTGTGCGACGGGCACGGCGGGCGGGAGGCGGCACAGTTTGCCCGCGAGCACTTGTGGGGTTTCATCAAGAAGCAGAAGGGCTTCACCTCGTCGGAGCCGGCGAAGGTCTGCGCTGCCATCCGCAAAGGCTTCCTCGCTTGTCACCTCGCCATGTGGAAGAAACTGGGTAAGTTCCCCGGCTTGTTTGGCGCCCGCCTCTTTTTCAGGCAGTTGAGGGCTTTTATAGCGCCGGCACCGCGGGCCCCCGGCACCGAGAGCGCTCAGTGTCCATTGATGGGAGTGAACTCTTCTGGGTCTAAGCGCGCCTTCCAGGCTGTGGGTCCGGGCAAACAAAGTGGCTTTGGGTGGGGGATTGCTGTCTCCCTGCAGACTCCCCTCGCTCAGTGTCCATCCCCGAAGGATCAGTGGGGGACAGACCCCTCCCTTGGCGGCTTCACTTTAGTGGCGGCCAGCGAAAACATGTTTGAAACCTGGCGCCAGATTTTGGCCAAAAGATGAATTGAAGACATGTTGCTGCTACCTGGGACTCACGAGGGAAGCGGGAGATGGCAAGAATTAGTATTTCCTTCTAATCTGTCATAATTTTGCTCTTAAAGGACTTGTCCCAATCGGTTGCCTCCTATCGGTGGTGTCAGTCCTCTAAATAAACCCCAGGTGGCTGGTAGTTGGCTAATTTAGAAAGGCCGAAAAGTGATCATCCAGCGACTTAAAGCCTTGGAAGAAATTTGGTGTGTTGATCTTTGGTGTCTAGGATCTTTATGTTCGTACTGCTTCTGAAAAACAAAAGCGCGGGACGCGTTCTTAACTCAGGCTGGCCCCACGTTATGGCAGTGTGTTAAATTCAGCTCGGGCTTTTTGAAAGTGCACTTTTTCCCCCTTTGGTAGTTGCCTTAGGTAATTGCTGTCAGATAGTTCCCAGTAGTTCCTAGTTAAAAGTACTTGTAAATTGTAGCTGCCTGTCAAAGTAGCAAGAGATAAGGAATCACTGATATGCTAAAAGGAATTAGAGATCTTAATTTCTAAAAAATTGGTGTAGTTGTAGTTTCATCTAAGTTTTAAATGTTTTCTAAAGCAGCCAGTTTTTCTGTACCCAGCATATAGTATCATACAGAGTTATAGTTGCTTACACATTGCTGTGAATGAATGGCATGGATCTTTTTTTTTTAAGAGAAAAGATAATGCTACTTCTGTCATTTAAAAAATCCTCTTATTTATGGTAGCATACTGGTAGCTTTATTTTCAGCAGTGGGACGGACATAGAGAAGAGTGTAAAGGTTGGTCAAATACAGAACATTTTTAAAAAGGTCTCACAGAGTTGTATACCAGCTTCTTTCAAAGTGTGTTTTCTATTTGCCTGGCTTTCTGCCAAGAATTATTTGATTGACTCATAGAACAACCAGTGCGCCTGTGGGAGGCGTTTTCCATCCAATCCCAGAGGTCCCTATTATGGATTTGTTTTGTTTTTGTGTAGGCAGAGCTGAGAGCACTGCAGTATATTCCAGAAATATGTCATTTCATTGCCTGCAGGGCAAGTGGGAGTGGACAGCAAGACCAGATAGAGGAAGATTAGACACAAAGAACTATTTAGAGTCCAGTTTATTTTGCAGTACACTTAGAGCAACATGAAATTTGCCATATGTTTTCACCAAAAGGATAAAGTATGAGCACTGTTACTTGAGCATTTTAAAAAATAAAGCAGAAACCATGCTGTTAAATGTGAGTGTGTATGTTTTTTGATATACTTGTACTGTATGAACCAAGATTTCACTCCCGTGCATGGTTCAGAGCCAAATACACCAATTGTTAAAGTTTGCTTTGTTCTGCAGATAACCTCGTACTCCATTCTCAAAACTTGAATTTAAAACAGAGTATGCTGAGTATATGGAAGTCTTGACACAAGTTTCCACTTTTGTAATTCTCATTGGGTTGTAGTAGTGGCTCTCAAACTTTTTGCTCTCAGAACCCTTTGAACTCAAATGATTTAGGACCCCAGAGAGTTTTTATGTGGGCTATAGCTACTATATTCACTGCATGAGAAGTTAAAATTGAGAAATTTAAAAAAGATTTATTAATCTATAAAAAGTAAACTTATTGTATGTTGACATTTTTTAATGAAAGATCACTTTTTTTCCTGAAATAAGAAATATTGAGTTAAAATATTCTCATATTTGCTTCTGCATTCAGTATGTTGTTCTGTGTTGTCTGATGGACTATTTAAAGAAAAGGCAGTCTCACACACAGATGTAGTAGGAGAAGGGAGAAATGGTTTGTCTTTTCAGATAATTGTGGATATTCTACATCAAAGTGGTAGTTTCTTAAAATGGAATCTGAAAACTTATCAATGAACTTTTGTATTTTTACATTAAGAGCCATTGGTCTCTATTGCTTTTTGAATCAGTCTTTTACCCACATGTGATTTTGTGACATGGTGTATTAGTCATTTGGAAAATAATGGTTCACTGAGTATGCAGACCGTCCAAGAACTGATGCATTTTATGACACAATATTAAAAACATCACTGATCTCATCAGTTAATATCACTCATCTCATCAGAAAGATTGGGAAGCTAGCAAGTGCATCATAGTGAATACACATATTCTAAAATAAGAGATTTTTAAGCTGCGGTTAAAAATTTATCACTGGCAACAAATACTGTCAGTTGTTTTTCTTGAAGTGAAAAACTCACTATGGTCACTTTGAAGAAAGTGTATGCCAAGTGCCCAAGTCTTATTAACACATTTTATCAGTCTTTCAAGTAAAAATGTTGGTCCATGAAAAATGTGGCTTCTTCCTTTCATAACTTGCACAATCACAGGTACTTTTCTTCTAAACAGCACAGTGTGCAGCAGAAGCCTTACCCATGCTTCCCTTTTTGTCATATAGAGTGTTAAAAAGACACATATTCATGGGTGGATGTTTAATAAAATGAATTTTTATTGCATCATCAAGGACACCTGGTTTGAAGTGAAACTGATTTGCTTTTTTTTTTTCTTTTCTTTTCTTTTTTAAAACTTAAGTGGGCAGCTATGATGAATACAATGAATGCTAGTTCACTTTGGTGCCACTGTCTTGTCTCCTGCTAAGGCACCAGCAGTTTTACAACTACTACTTTTGAACCATCAGTGCAGATGTCAACACAGTGTAAAGGGTGAAGAAATTCAGAATTATTATGAAAATAGTTTTGGCCTTGTGGAATCCCAGTCAAGATCACACAGACCATTGTGAGATAACCGCTATGTTTGTTTTATCTGCCTCTCAGCTAAATCTTCAGGTCTTTGGGGGCAAAGATCCTGCTTTACCCATTTTATAATTCATCTCTTGTATTTTACCACAATGTTTGAAAGGGGAAATTTTTTTTTAATTAAAAAAAAAGTAAGGAAAGACAATTTAATTGTTATACCCTCAGAAATTCAACTAAACTAACAGCTACTTTGGGCAAGGAATTGCATGGTTAGCCCTAAGAGATGTTTATCTATTTCATATATAGTAGTTAGTATCTGCAAATCTTGAACTCCCAGTTTATCCCTTCCCATCCCCTTCCCCTCTATAACCATAAGTTTGTTTTTTGTGTCTGTGAGTCTGTTTCCGCTTTGTAAGTAAGTTCATTTGTGTCATTTTTTTTAGATTCCACATATAAGTGAAATCACATGGTATTTTTCTTTTTCTGGCTTACTTCACTTAGAAAGACAATCTCCTGGCCAATCCATGTTGCCGCAAATGGCATTATTTCTTTTTTATGACTGAGTAGTATTCCATTGTGTATAGGTATATATATTTGTATACACACATATATATACCACAGCTGCTTTATCCAGTCATCTGTTGATGGACCATATAGGTTGTTTCCATGTCTTGGCTATTGTAAACGGTGCTGCTATGAACATAAGGGTGTATGTGTCTTTTCGAATTAGAGTTCCCTTTGGATATATGCCCAGGAGAGAGATTGATGGATCATATGGTAAGTCTGTGTTTAGTTTTTTGAGGAATCTCTGTACTGTTTTCCATAATGGCTGCACCAAACTACATAGGAGGGTTCCTTTTTCTCCACGCTCTTTCCAGCATTGATTGTTTGTGGACTTTTTATGATGGCCATTCTGACTGGTATGAGGTGATACCTCATTGTAGTTTTGATTTGCGTTTCTCTGATAATTAGCGATATTGAGCATTTTTCATGTGCCTATTGGCCATTTGTATGTCTTCATTGGAGAATGGCTTGTTCTCAAAACACAAGAACAATCTCAAACAACCTAACCTACCACCTAAAAGAATTAGAAAAATAAGAACAAACATAACAAAGAACAGACAAAACCTAAAATCAGCAGAAGGAAAGAAATAATAAAGATCAGGGAGGAAATAATATAGAGATTAAAAAAACAAGAGAATCAGTTAAACCAAGAGCTGGTTTTTTGAAAGAATAAACAAAATTAACAAACCTCTGGCCAGGCTCACCAAGAAGAAAAGAGAGAGGAAACAAATAAAGAAAATAAGAAGTGACAATGGAGAAATTACAACCAGCACCTCAGAAATACAAAAGATCACAAGAGAAAACTATGAACGACTATATGGCAATAAATTGGACAGCGTAGAAGAAATGGAGAATTGCTTGTTTAGGTCTTTTGCCCATTTCATATTGAGTTGTTTGTTATTAAGTTGAATGAACTATTTGTGTATTCTATTTTCATTACTTCTTGATCTTAAGTTATAGTATGTGCCTAATTTATGTGTATTATTCCTATGTGTGAATTTACTACTGTATTATGCTTGCCCTCTGAGAAATAATGTTTTAAAGTTTGCCTGTGCTTTAGGTTTATTCATTGGAAGTAATGTTCTTATTACCTCTTTCTTTTGGTAGAGAAGATAGTGAACAAAGTGCAGCTTTTATTCCTGGGTATCATAGTTCATTGACTTATGTTATCAAGAGAGCCATTAGGAAAGATAGCAACATACTGTTGAAATAAATGGACTGTGATCTCTGACGTGATTACAGGAAATTGCCACTGTAATTTGTAAAGGAAGATGAAATAATGGAAGTTTTATTTTTTAAATTTGTTCAACTGAAGGTCAGAGCATTTACTTAAAAGAATTTGGCCAAATGAGTGAATTATGAAGAAGCTGATCTTAACCTAAATTGTTGGTTCTAGATTTGTCAGGTAATTTTCATTATCTTAAATTTAAAGACAGGGACCAACTGATGAAGAAGGGGCATGGGAAGGCTACAGAAAAAGACAGTGAAAGTGAGATAAAACTGAATTTGAAGAAAATTTCTATTAAATCATGGAATTTTAAACCTGTATCTTTATTTTGTTATTTCTCAGTTTTTACTATTAAGGACCTTCAGCCTCTCACACATCACATGTTCTGAATGAATTTGCCATATTTATCAAGTACCTATTTTTCTCTGTTTTTGTTAATCACTCATTCTTTTCAATCAGGATTAGATAATCTCTGCTACCACACATTGTTGCATATATCAACATTCCTTTTTATTACTGAGTAGTACTTCACTGTATAGCTATACCAAAATTTGTTTATCCGTTCACCTGTTGATGGGCATTTGGATTGTCTGTGGTTTTTGGCTATTTCGAATAAAGCTTTTCTTTGTAGAAGTCCACTAATAAATGTAGACAGAATGGTAGAATTAGAAAATTGCACTTGGTAACCATCATAAATAATAGTTGATTCATCTGAGAAACATCAATGAATGCTAAAACTAATGAGTTAAAAATTAAGGAACAGGATTACTATATTAGTTTCCTAGGGGTGCTGTAACAAATTAGCACAAATTAGGTGGCTTAAAACAACAGAAATTTATTCTCTCATGATGCTGGAGGCCAGAAGTCTGAGATCCAGGTGTCAGCAGGATTGATTCCTTTTTCCAGGCTCTGAGGGAGAATCTGTTCTGTTCTCTCTCCTAGCTTCTGGTGGCTGGCAGCTATCCTTGACATTTTTTGGCTTGTAGATGCATCACCCAGTCTCAACTGTCTTTTATTAATGTCCTCTGTGTCTTCTTCCCTTCTTTTCTCTTTTAAGGACACTTGTGTTTGGTTTTAGGGCCCACTCTAATCCAGGATGATCTATTCTTAAGATCTTTAACCTAATTACATCTGCAAAGATCCTTTTCCCAAATAAGGTCACAGTCGAAGGTTTTGGGTGGACATATCTTTTACTGGGGTGGGGAGGGACCATTCAACCCACTCGAAGGATATTTACATTATCTCAGATAATCTTCCTATGAAATGCTTAATTACAAAAGGAAAAAGATTATGGGGGGAAACAGCACCTTAATTAAGAGATCAAGGGTAGCTTGATCACTTTTAATGGGACAAACTGCAACTGTATTCTGCCCGCAATGAGAAGATCATCTTTAACACTTGTGATATTCCCGCCAAAAATGCATAATCTGATTACAAACATGAGGAAACATGAAACATACCCAACTTGAGAGACATTCTTGAAATGATTGATCTGGTATTCCTAAAAAGCATCAAGGAAACACTAAGGAATTGTTCCAGATGGGAAGAGACTAAAGAGACATGACGAGTTAATATAACAAGAGATCATGAATTTTATCCTTTTATTATAAATTCTTTATTATTAAATTTATTATTGTTGTTAGGATAATTAATGAAATTTGAATGAGATCTATGGATTAGGCGGCGGTATCATATCAATGTTAGTCTTTTGATTTTGATGGTGGATTCTGATTCTGTAGGAGACTGCCTTGTTTGTAGGAATTAGATACTAGAATAGTATTTGGGAGTGATGGTTTATTTTGTTGGCAGTTTACTCTCTATTGAGTCAAGAAAAAGAAATTCTTTGAATTATTCCCAGAAAAAAGAAGAAGTAAACCTGAAGAAGCAGGTCTCAGATCAGAAACATCGATACTTCCAGGAATCTAGGGAGCAGTTTCATTTTCGTCAGGGCCCTGCTGCTGGACACTTACCAGCTAGCCAAGGCTATTTATTTGTTCCAGTAGAGAACCAGAGCTGCAGCTGCATCTGAAATCATCATTTGATTATAATCCACCGTCATTTTCCAAGAGCTATTAGACTTTTGCAGTGGTCAGACTGTAGAATAGAAGAATATGTAGGATGACCACCCCAGCTCTCATGTTTTAACCTTTGAGAGATGTGATAATGCTTTTAGTTTACTATTTCAGAGGAGAATATCATTGATGGGATGTTCCAAAGTCTTGCACTTGGCCTTTTCTTCCGTAATAGGCTTTCTCACCAGTCAATTAAGAGCTGTGAGGGCAAGCTATTAATTGCTGAGGTTACTTGAGAATAGGTTTGAGATTCCAGTGGATCTGAGGTGGACTGAATTGAAAGTCTTGTCTATTTAGTATCTGACCTCCATGAGCCTTAGCTCTTTTTTTTAAACATTTCTTTATTAAGTTATAGTCATTTTACTACATGAGCCTTAGCTCTTGACCAATGGACTGTGGTTGTGTTTTGTAGCTCTGGAATTATCATTTTAGAGCCATCATTCAGCAGTTAGTCAATGTTATGAGTATTTCTCTTTCCTTGGTGTACATATACATGTGAAAATGGCTGCGCATCACTTTGAAGAAGGTTAACAGTTCTTTGACTAAACTTGGAATTTTTTGATCTGTTTGTTTTGTTCCTTGTTTTTTTTGTGAATGATCCTTCTGGAGATCCAGTTTTTCTCCTGGCATGTTGTCAGTGAGGTAACCCTACCAACTTATCTTTGGGTGATTAACTGCTCCTATCTGATCTGTCACCTGACGATTCTGCCACCCCACAGAGATCAGGAAATCCATCTTCCCTGCAACCTCTTCCCTTAGTATCTCTTGCCTAGAGAGAAGAGTCGGTAAAATGTGTTTAAAAGATTTTGGTGTTTACCTAATTGCTTCTGTAAGTATTAAAGTTGAGGAGAGTCTTCTGAACCTTTCTTGGCTGGGTAGGTGGGATGCATATGCATATACCAGACTTAATCTAAGATCCCTATTCCCCAGATCTTTGAATTGTTTCCTCTATATCATTGAGTTTGTTTTCTGGAACTGCCATAACAAAGTACCAGGAATTGATTGGCTTAAAACAACAGAAATTTATTGTCTCACAGTTCTGGAGGCCTGAAGTCCAAAATCAAGGTGTTGGCAGGACCACGTTCTCTCTATACTCTGAAAGCTCTAAGGGAGAATCCTTCCTTACCTCTTCTAGCTTTGTTACCAGGAGTTCTGGCATTCCCTGGCTTGTAGCTGCATCACTCCAGTCACGTGGCTGCCTTCTCCCTATGTGTTTACCTCGTCTTCCCACTGTGTGTGTGTCTCTGTGTCCATATTCCCTTTCTTATAAGAACACCGGTCATATTGGATTAGGGCCCTCTCTAATGACCTATTTTAACTCAATTACCTCTGTAAAGACCCTCTTTCCAAATGAGGTCACATTCTGTGGTGTACTGAGTATTAGGATTTCGGCATACCTTTTTCAGAGGGACATAGTTCAGCTCATAACAGTCTTGTTATTTCTCAGGCATGGAATTTTAGGCCAGAGTGGGGTCTATGTTTGTATTAGCTGACCCAGGAAAGTTTTATTAACACTGTTCTAAGCTAGTATGCTGATCGTAGACTATCTGACTACCATTTATCGATAAATTCAGCCCTATCTCACTACTGGTTACTATCTGGAATATGAGCAAGAGTCTAGATGCCTTCTACCCCTTATTGGTTCCATAACTGACATTTTTCTGAGGGTCAGTTACCTGCAACCTACTCTATGGTACTAGTTTTGTATTACAGTTCTTTGAAAGTAGCATAAACTGACTTGGCCTATGTTAAGGAGGGAAAAGAACATGTGAATTTATTGAAAGGATATTAGGTAGCTCACAGAACCAAAGTAAAGGCTAAATTAGGTTTCAGGATGGACAAAACCACAGTGTCCCTGGGGCTCTAGGGGGTAGGAGCTGGTGGACACTCAGTGAAAGGTTTTAGTGTCTGGAGTGCATCGGCTCCAGTGTTTTCTGGCTTTATGTCTTTCTGTCTAAAGATGCAAATATCTGAAAGAGTGACAGTTTAGATCATTTGCCTATACCTAGGGCAGGAGCAAGCAAGTTTTTCAGATCCACTAAAGACTGGATGCAGTGGAGGCTGTGTACTCCATAACAAAGTTGGGGTGCTAGTACTGGTACTAGAAGGGGGAATGTGTGCCAGGCAGGTGTGTACTGTATTTAATACCATCAGTGAGGGCTAACATGAAAGCAGCATAGCCTTTCCCTCCGTTTGGATTATTTCTTCGGGGAAAAAAATTTCCCAGAGCCAAATTATTTGGTTAAAGAATATGCGTATCTTTTGATGGTTGTTTTTTACATGTTTTAAAATTGCATCCTGAAGCCTTTCACAATTCCAGTCTACTCTGGCATTAGAATTCTGTAAGAATTCATAGCACAGTGATGACGAGTATGTTGCATTGTCCCAGCTTCTTCATTTACTACTTGTGCCAGAGTATCTTCATCTTTAAAATAGAGTTTTATGGTACCTACCTCCCAAGAGTTAAATGAGTCAGTATTTATTAATTAGTACATGGTAAGTACATAAGCACCCCAATTTTAAATTTATCGTGAAGAGCATATACATTCTATACTTAATTATAACAACTTTACTTCACTAAGAATTTTTGTATTTTTGTGTTACAAAATTTATAAGTCTTTGTAAAGGACACTTCCATGACATGCATATTATCTAAAGGATACTATTTAAAAGTTAATATCCTATCCAATACTGTCTTTTTAATGTGACTTTTTAAAAGTCATTTTTTAAAAATTAAAAGATTAAAATGAAAGTAGAAAACAAGGAAGACTAAAAGGAAGACAAATTACAAAAGAGGTAGTTTCCTTAATACAGAAATTAACTGCAGTTTCATTTAGAATCTCTACAGGTTTTTTAATTTTGCAAGTTGCTTCTGAAGTTCAGTTGGAAAAATACTTAAGAGAATGTTGGAAAAAGAAGAATAATTAGGGGATACTTAAACTCCCAATTATTAAAAAAGCACCATAAATAGATCAGTAGGATGAGTCCAGAAATAGATCTGAGGCAAAATGTAACATGTTGTAAAAGGTGGCATTTCAAGTGAATAGAGAAAGCATGGATTGTTCAGTATTTTTAGATCATTGCAGAATGTCTTGTATAATATATTAGTTCTTTTGACCAAAAATGTGATTTAAATATTAACATTGCTTTGAATAACCTTTTTATTTTTGGCTTTTTTCCCCTTCCTTTCCATCTTGTTTTAGGTGCTTTTTTGCAAACAGCTGAATTACTTGTATACTATGGGTGAATTTTGTTTTCTCAATGTGCTTTAGAACCGTTCTTTCTGAGGTTTCACCTTATTCATATTTATTGTGATAATAGGCTTTTTTCCCCAGGTTCTTAGCTGCAAAAAACAATCTATTCTAGCTTGTTTAAAAGGAAAAGAGAAGGTTTTAGCAAGAGGTGTAGTTAACCCATAAAATCATTTAAAGGGCTAAAGAAGCATACATCACACTGTAGGCTGAGCTGCTAGGAATGACGTCTGTAACCAAACTGCAGAACTGGATGGGCTAGGGAGCTGTCCGCTGTGATCTTTGCTTGCAAAATTGATGCCTTCTTCTTGCTTTTTTTTTTTTCTAACTAAAAAAAAAGTGTGAAATACAGCGTGCATACAGAAAAGGCCATAAAACATACACTTTAATGGACAATCATAAAATGAACACCGTGCAGTTAAGAAAGAAAACATTGCCTGCACTCTAGAAGCCCCTGTACATCCTTTCTGATCTCATATTTCTATCTTTCCCCAAGGGATACCACCATCCTGACTTTTGGGATGATAATTCTATAGTGATTTACTTATTTTTATTAATAGTTTTTCCATTGCCTATAAACATGATACTTTGTTGTTGAAGAAAATCATGCTGTGTCTATTCTTTTATCTCAGGATTCTTCTGAGATGCTTACCCATTCCATGTAGGGTAGTCTGTTGTCATGTTGAAGGACATTGGGATTGTTGCTCGTTTTTAGCCCATATGCTACTGTGAACATTCATGTGTACCATGTGTACATATACATTAATTTATGGTGTATATCTAGGTGTGCTGAGTAGTCAAAGCACACATATCTTCACCTTTAATATATAAATGCCTAGATATTTTCTGAAGCAGTTGTACCAGTTTATACTCCTGCCAGTACTTGATGATAGAACCTCTTGCTCCACATTCTTAACCACACTTACTGTTGTCAAACTTTGATTTATGCAATCTGATAATTAGGTGGTGGTAACTCATTGTGGCTTTTAATTTGTATTTCTCTGTTAATTAAAGAAGCTGAACAACCTCCACATGCTTTTAGCTGTTTGGATCTCCTCATTTGTAAGAGGCCTTTATCCATTTTTCTATTAGATAGTCTGTCTTACTGATTTGGTTTGTTGGAGCATGTTACCTATTCTGGGTACCGTTCCTTTGGCATGTGTGTATATTACAGATATGTTCTCTTCCATTCTGTGAGTTGTCTTTTCACTTCAGTAAGGTATCTTTTGATGAAGGAAGAGAAATTCTTAATTTTGATAGTAATATAACTTCACAATCATTTTCTTATGTGGCTAGTCCATTCTTTGTCTTTAGTAAATCATTCCTTACCTTGAGATCATGAAAGTACCTTCCTTTGCTTTTTCTAAGCATCTTAGCTTTGCTTTTCATGTTAGGTCTTTACCATTCCTGGAACTGAGGTGGTTTTTTTTTTTTTTTTTTTTTTTTTGTTTTTTTTGGTTTTTTTTTTTGGTTTAGTATCAGGGACCCAAAGTTACTATTTTTTTTCTATTTTGTCCAAGTTCATTTACTGAATGTCTATACTTTATCCACCATTCATATACCGAATATCTAAATATGTGTAGATCTGTTTCTGTGCTCACTGTTCTGTTTATCCACTGGTTTACAACTTTTCCATAAAGTTCTTGTTAGAGATTTGTTAGCATTGTTCCCAAATATGTATCACACCTTTTGCTGCCTTTTGTGAATGGTATCTTTTTATTTTTACAAAATTACATTTTATGATTTTTGTTGCCATTTTATAAAAATATAATTGACATTTTGTATAACTATATCTAATAACCTTTTTTTAAAACTTTTTTTAATTGAGTTATAGTCATTTTACAATGTTGTGTCAAATCTAGTAACCTTACTGAACTTTATCAATGCCAGTAATCTATCCATAGATTCTTTCGCTTTTTCCGGAAGTGTTTTCTTTGTGGCCCTTTTCTCTTTGCATGATCCATTTGATACCTATCAGGCTGTTTGCTTTTCTTAAATACATAATGGTCATAGCAGCAAAAGCTGTAATTTATTGAGGACTTAACTTGTGTCTAGCAGTATTGCAGGTGGTTTTACATGTGTATATGCGTATATGCCTATGTGTATGAACTTCTAGCTTCATCAGTATTGGTAGCTGTTCTGGTTTCCCTCAGCAATTGTGAAGATCATTGTTTTGTATCTTGCAAACAGCCCTCTTTTGGGAGTGACAGGTCACTCTGTAGAGTGGGTTTCATCTGTGGGATGAGATGGGATGGGATGGGATGGGATGGGATGGGGAGATGCTCTGTAGGGGTCAAGAGATGTCTTTTCAGCATATATAATATTGGAAAAGAAAAGAGCCAGTTAGCCTGAATATATTAGAGAAGCCTTTGTGGCTGTGAAAGTTGTGTGGCACCAGTCCAGTTTAGGGGGGACTATTTCTTCTCCCTCATCCCCTTTGAAGACCCTGTTGTCCCTATCGGCACATGCACCACTTTCCTTAAAAGAGAGGTACTATAGTTACTGGCAGCTTAGGAAATAAGATGTTTCATCTTATACTATGCAGGGGTTTAGGGTTTTCCTTTCAGTCTCTGCACTGCCTCTGAGTTTGAACTTTTCTGGAACTCTGTTAACAGGGAATACTGATATACTGCCTTCTTTACTGACTGTGCTTTTTCCTTATGTTGGATTACAAATTTTGCATTCTGATTTTTCTCTCAATATAATTCCATTTGCTTAAAATTCCAGGAGTTTCTCAGATTTTCTGAGGGCCCTTCTCTGTGTTTCATGACTGCTATGGAACTTTTCTAATATTTATATTCTGTCCTTTCAGTAGGATTTTCATGGGGAGCATATGTCAGTGTTTGGACTGTTTGCTATATCTTGAACTGTAACTTGTAATTTAATACAACAGAATATTTCAGAATTTTTAAATGACAGCGAATATAATCAGTCACTTTGGGTTTTGAAATTAAATATATGGAATCTTTGCCATTTAGAAAACTTGTTATTTTGAGAAAATTTCTTAACCATTCAAAGTTTTGATTTTCTTATGTGCAAAATGAAAATAATAGTACTAATCTTACCTATCTCATAGGTTTATTGTAGTATTATATGAGATAATACATATAAAGCTCTTAGCACAGAACGTGGTATAGAATGGGTGCTCAAACTGTTATTTAATTAGGTTATGAATATTCAAGAGTTATTACAAAAAACAAATCAAGTAGCTTTTTCTGAAAATCTTTTTGGAGAGAGATCAATAAACTTGATAAGCTACTGGCAGTGTGATACCAAAACTCTTAACACATTCTTGCAGCTAAATGTAGTTAGGACTAAGACTCTGCAGAAATAGTGAATCTACCCTGTAATGTTTTTCTCATAGAATTGGTTTGATGGTTATAATATAATTTCATTACTTATAAAATTAATTTATTAGTATATCAAAGAAGGGATTATTGCAAGTCCTTCTTGAATAGCTTTCACAGTAATTTTCTTAAAATATTTTCCTATGCTAATTCACGTTTTAACATGCTAATCTAGCATATGTTGCCTTTTGTTTTCCTGCCACAGTATTAATGTTTGTACCTGGAAGAGTAAAATATTTTATTTTTTATTACAGCAGAATGGCCAAAGACTATGACAGGTCTTCCCAGCACATCAGGGACAACTGCCAGTGTGGTCATCATACGGGGCCTGAAGATGTACGTAGCTCATGTGGGTGACTCTGGGGTAGTTCTTGGAATTCAGGATGACCCGAAGGATGATTTTATCAGAGCTGTGGAGGTGACACAGGACCATAAGCCAGAACTTCCCAAGGAAAGAGAACGAATCGAAGGACTTGGTGGGAGGTAATCATTGTGCTATTTTGTCTTTCCTCTCTTGGTTCTGGTCCTTTTCTGCTTTACTAACCAGATTGACCTACTTCTCTCTTTTAATGAAGCTATTTTCTCAGTATTACAGATTTTTAGTTTGCCTGATAAAGTACCCATGTGTATTCATATTTATCTTTATTATTTTGAATTGACTGTTTTGTTTTTGATAATGGCTTACTCCAAAAGGAAATGATATTTTAAAGGCACTCAAGTAACAATACATACAAGGATTTATTGAAAACCTTTTACACAAATACTGATTGGCATGCCCTTCAGAATCTGGACAGAGCAACCCTTAGAGTGCCAGAGTAGGACAGTCTGAATCTGGCTTTGGGAATAAAATTTTGTTAGAATTAGCCTTCAGCTTTTCCCTTTGATTTCTAAGCCATATGTGCTGCAAACCTCTGTTTCAACTTGTTGTCTCATGTGTATAGATAGTTTGTAAACTATGAACTGAATTTGACTTCAGCATAATATTTTTATGATACAAACTAAAATGTAAGATGATTCCAAAAATCAAAGTAATGAATAACATAAGATTTAAAAGTTATCCCAATACTAATTTTAAAAATCAAGGATCTGAAAAGAAAAAAGAAAAAAAAAATCAAGGATCTGAGGCAAGTTAAACAGAATCCAGTATTTTCTAAATCATCATTCTAACCCAAGTCTTACTGTGATATTTTTACTTGGTTTCTCTTTCTTGCTTTTATTAAATCAAAATGGCCTTTTTCAGAGAAATAATAAGCTGAAGGAAAGAACTAACATCCTAATAAACTACAAGGAGTTAAAAAAATCAGTAAGAAAAACACTAAAACTCTGCTACTTCCAGATAGGTGGATAAAGGAGAGGAAGTTTGAACAATAACAAAAATGGAAAAGGATAGTAAACATTTGAAAAAATGTTTAACATTATTGAAATGAAATTCTGTTTTTTGCTATTGGGTTAGTAATATTTTTGTTGTAATGGGTATCCTGTTGGCAGGATTATATATTGGTATGATCTATACAGAATAGGACATGTACCACTAACTTTAAGTGTATATAAACTCAGTAGTTTTGGGAATCTACTCTAATGAAGAAATCTGAAATGTGAGTCAGAATCTGAACAGAGTTATTAATGCAGCACTGTTTCTTGACTGTTCATTTAGCTGAAAGTAACTTGAAGGCCCAGCAGCTGGAAAATGGTTAAGTAGATGATAGTACATATTCATAACATTGATTATGATGTAGCCATGAAAAATGGTGTTTATAGATAGATTTTTTAAAATAATGGTGGTGTGAAAATTTTCAAACATAAAAGATAGAATAGTACTTCATTAACTCCCATAGAGAGGGGGAGTTTTTTTTTAATATATGATTTTTTTCTCCTGTTTCATTGAGAAATAATTGGCATGTATTTCTGCATGTATTTAAGACATATTACATGATAGTTTAGTTTACTTGTATTGTGAAATGATTACCATAATAGGTTCATAATAGATCTATCTTCTCATATAGATAAAATGAAAAGAGAGAATAAAGTTACATTGATAACTCTTTGTCTCCATGGAGGTTGTACCAGTTTATACTCCTATCAACAGTATATATGGATACCTTGACAACATACCTATGGAACTTTTTTATCATATCCAGTTTTAAGTTTTTAAAATGGCTAGAAATCATCTTGGTGATGTTTTAATTTGAATTTATCTTAAGAAAGGTTGGATATCTTTTTATTTGTTTAAGAGCCATTTCTATTCCCTTTTCTGTGTATTTTTGTTTACATTCTTTGTTCATTTGGGGGGAAGACCTTTTCTGTATTAATATGTAGGAGCCACTTATGTGTGAGTGTGTATGACATTAGAGAAAGTAGACTAATGTATGTGGTAGGAGTTTCAGATGTTGCTTTCGCGGATTGTCTTTTGATTCTTCTCCTGGAATTTTTTTTCACATGAAAGTTTATTTTAATACAGTTAAGTTTATCAATCTCTACCATTATGATTTTTGGGCTTTGTGCCATACACACATACAATTCCTTCACTCCGAGGTTATTCAAAGTCTTCTGTATTTTCTTCTCATATAAGCAGTTATGAACACTTTTGGTCTTAGGAACCCTTTACACTCTTAAAAATTGAGGCCCTCAAAGAGCTTTTTGTTTATATAGATTATATATATTGATTTTACCATATTAGAAAATTAAATGGAGACTTCAGACTTTGTCAATTTATTGGAAAATAACATGAAGCCCATTATATGTTGACATAAAGAACATTCTTTGTGAAAAATTAGCTGTTTTCCAAAACAGACATTGGTTGTTTTACATTTTTGTAAGTCTCTTTATTCTCTGGCTTAATAGGTGACAGATTCTTATATTCGCTTCTGCATTAAATCTGTTGTAATAAAGTTTTTTGTTGCAGGATCTGAAGTAAAATCTGATCTTATGTAGGTATATAATCGGAAAAGAGAAACTATTTTAAAAGCTTTTCCATGTTTTGGGGATATTCTTTGATACTATTCCAAAATTCAAGAAGAGGGAGTTTCTTAAGGGTTAATAGTAGTATGGTATCTGAAATCATGTGAGTGACCTTTTCCTTATTCTTACATTAAGAACCATTGGCCAAATAGTATCTTTATCCATGCATGATTTTTTTAAATTAATCGAGTTTTATTTTTTAGGGCAGTTTAAGATTCATAGCAAAATTGAGCAGAAATTACCGAGAGTTCCTATTTACTCCCTGCCTCCTCCTGTATGCATAGCCTCTTCCGCTATCAGCATCCTGCCCCAGAGTAGTACATTTGTTACAATCAGTGACCCTACTTTGACACATCATTATAACCCAAAGCCCAGGGTTTACATTAGGATTGCTCTTGGTATTGTACGTTATAGGGTTTTGAAAAATAATGTGATGACATCTATCTACTATTATAGTATCATACAGAATACTTTCACTGTGCTAAAAATCCTCTGTGCTCTGTCTGTTTATCCCTTCCTCCCTCCTTACCCCTGGCAACCCTAGTCTTTGTCTTGTCTACATAGTGTTGCCTTTTCCAGGATGTTGTATAGTTGGAATCATATAGTATATAGCCTCCATGCATGATTTCGTAACATGGGCATTGGTCATTTGTAAGACATTGTTTAGCTGAGTTATGCAGATCATCCCAATATTGACACATCTTATTACACAATATATCAAGTCATGTAGCTGCTCAAAACTCCACTGTATACACATGGTATTAGTATTATATTAGTATTATGTATTAGAATTACGAAAATAATTTTGACCTTGCAGATCCCCTGAAATGGTTTGGGGGACTCCCAGGGTTCCCTGAAACCTGTTTTGAGAACCACTTTTCAAGTACTTGTATAGTTTCATTGTTTACATTTTAATCTCACATTTCTCTGGAATTTGAAAATCAAAGCTGTGTAGTAAGGATACAAATTATTTTTTTCTTGATGGTCACTAGTAGCCACTTGAGCAATTATACAACTTTTGATTACTGATTAGAAAGCTTACGAGGCATAAAAACCTTCTTCAGTGGGAAGATGAACTTGAGTTTGTCCTCGTCTAGCACTGCTACTCTGGTTAAGATAAACATGGAATGTTAGTTCTGTGGTAAGACAATATTGCTTTTTGTAGAATGACCCTTGAATGGAACTGCATCTTGGTAGGAAAGACTTTGAATGGACTGTAAGTTTCTGTTGGGAAGCACATGCCTTAGCTGCCCTGTGTACTTGCAGTTTGACTTGTACAGGGACCTGGGCATGGGCTGTTGTTACAAGATGCTGATTCTTGTGGTATATGAAGCTTGTTTGTAGTGGCTAGAAAATGGCACCTGGATTTCTGGAAGGATCATTGCTGAAGACAGCATAACTGAAGCTGTCATGCTGGCATACTGTGTTTCCTGTCCTGTCTCCTACAAAGTTAAATCAGCTTGGTTTCATGCTATGGTTTATTTCATGCGTAAAGTGCGAAGGTCAGTATGTATCTTAGACCACTGTGGCAGCTGTGCAAAGTGAGTTTTGCAGTTATATATATTTGGGTCTTTTTCTAGGCTTCTTTTTATAAAAAATAAAATATGTTTTATTTTTATGTTCATGTACCGGTACCATACTTTTTTTTAAACTGAGGCTCTGTTATAATTTTTAATATTGGTAGGCCTGATCCTTCTCATTAATATTAAAAAAATTTTTTTTTCTTGACTGTTCCTTCTTTATTTTTTCTATTTGAACTTTTCCCCCTTTTTCTGAGGCACTGGAGATTAAACCGAGGACGTCGGGCACACCAAGCACGTGTTCTACCACTGAGCTATTTCCCCACACACCCTCTATATGAGTTTTTAAATTATATATTCTGTGATTTTATTAACTTTTTATTTTAGAGTTTATTTATTTTTGTCCTATCATATAAAATGCCATGTGGATAATTGGACAGATGCTCTTTGCCATTTGGGAGCAGGTGTCTTTTTGCACACATTGAGCCATTTTATTGTAAGTTATTTCCTCCTTTCCCTCTTCCTCACCCTAGGCAACTGGCTAGTGCTCTGTGTTTGCAGCCTTCTGTTGCTGCTCAGTCAGCCCTCTGCTTATCAGGCTGCTCCTTTGTGTGTCCCTTTTAATCATACAGGACAACAGCAGGGACTGTTAAAAGCAGTATCTTTTACAACATTGCTTTGGTTTTTGGACACTGGATTTAAAACTTTGTTTTAACCAGTACCATTATTTTGTCTTTTGTTCCTCAGAAACACAGAGACCATAGTATCTTTGAATATTAAGTATCAAGAGAACTTCTAGTAGTTACGTTGGAAGCAATTTGGGTAGCTACTGTAATTACTTAAGTACTAAGCCTTACTTTTTAGGAGTGGGTTTAGGAAAGAACAAAGGAGTGTAAGGTGGTATGAAGGCTAAATGTTGATGTCTCTTCTATAACTCTTATGTTGCATATATTCTTGTAAATGGCGGATTTAGTCTTTACTCTCCTGTTTGCTCTTTAGGATCAGTGATGAAGAAAGCATAAAATAGCAAAGTGACTGCCTTTGAAACTCCGACTCTTACTATGACCTAGAGCAGTGTTGCTTTCAGTATTACAAATTAATTCGCAGAAAGGCTAGTAAATGAGCAACTCTATTGAATTTCTCTTCTGTGTTAACACTGATGTTTTCTGATCATTCTGCACCTGCTTCATCCTTCCTCTGTTCTGTCCAGAATAGTAGCCCCTAGCCACATATGACTGTTTAAATTTAAATATAAGTTAATTAAAATTAATTTTAAAAAGTCAGTTCCTCATTTGTGCTAGCCACATTGACATGGTAGTGACACGGTAGTCAGACGTGGCTAGTGGCTGCTGTGTTAGACTGTGCAGAGTGGCCATTCCCGTCGCTGTAGGAAGTTTCATGAGACAGAGCTGCTCAGACCTCCTGGCTTGCCCTTGTCTGATGAGCTTGTTTTCTACTTTAGGAAGATGATTGAGGTTGTTCTCCTTCTGTCATTTTCATGTTTTTCTTTGCTCGGGGGAAGATTGTTTTTTTTCTCATTTATAAGTTTTATGCCTTTATTTTGCTTCTGTTAGGACCTTTATACCATTTGTTTTCTCTCTCTAATATCTTCATTTCATTTGAGGTTAGAACAGAAATAGAAAAGCCATAAGTGGAGGTTACCTGGCTGGCTGCTGCCGAGTTGTACAGCATTTCATAGTGACATCCCTGTGGAGGTGGTCACCGTTATTTGTCCTGTCTCCAGCTTTCCATGTCTTGAAGCCAGTTTAGTTTCAGTGTTCAAGTTTAGGGGGACAGAGCCATGCCACTCACAGTCAACGTAGTAAACTAATAAGGGACTCGTGTGAACATCAGGATGTCAGAGTGCTCATTAACAATGAGAACAGGAACTGACTAGAAGACTGCTTATTATTGTCAGCTGGCCTGTTGTAGATGAAAAGAAATTTCAGATTATAATCAAAGGGTTTCAGTGTGCACTTGGGACGTGAGTATGAAGACTTAATTCGATTATCTTAATGTCATCGACACTTGAGTCTTAGGAATCAACTTGTGTCTTGTGCATGTATCTGGCAGGTGAGCCTAATATCAGGCAGGCTAATACTGTTTCTTGGAAGTATTCTTTGCCACTCTTCCCCTCAACTTTTCTAGCCTTCAAGGAGAGTGTTTTTCTTCTATTTATTTTAAGACGTTTTCAGGCAGATTATGATTAAATTTATTTAAGGGCTAGTTTCCCATTCTAGTCATTCAAGCACAGGTTGAGAGACCATCTCTATTGTGTTTTATTACTTTTTTGTTCAAATATTTGACCATATTTCAATGTTTTAGGCACCCTGGAGTGTACTATTTCCTCTGTGTAGTAATTAAAGATTTTTATTTCTCCTTTGCCAAATTTCAAGGAGGGTTTTCTTGTTCTGTAAGTTCCAAATCTGTATTTCTACAGCTGAACTGTTTCTAAAGTCTAGTCTCATACTTCTAAATACAGAAATATCTATCTCACAGATATTTATATTGAGGCATTTCGTATTGATTGCTCAAATTAAGAAGTAAAACCGAAGTTCTGCTGTTTTCAATCCCTCAAATCTCTCAAAAACTATACAGCCTTTCCTTTTTAATTTCTTTTATCACCACATAGTCTCTCTTCATTTCCAACCACTCTTCTTCCTCTCAATTTTTTTTAGTTATCAAATTATCTTGCTTTTTAATTTTACATGATATCTACTCATTTTGATTCCCATTACTTCCATTCCATTCTGTGTATCTTACCTCAGGGAATCTCCAAATTCTCATCTTAATCTACCCAATTTTGTCTTTGCTTTCTGGACAGGACAGGAATTTTGGTTTTTGCATCTTTGTATCTGAAACAGATAAATCAATATTTTGTGATAATATAATCTGATTTTATTAGTTATTTAACACGTTGAACTACCTTAGTTGTTGTATCTTAATCATTTAGAGTATTTATGTAATCTCTATTTTTTAGTGTGATGAACAAGTCTGGGGTGAATCGTGTAGTTTGGAAACGACCTCGGCTTTCTCACAATGGACCTGTTAGAAGGAGCACAGTCATTGACCAGATTCCATTTCTGGCAGTAGCAAGAGCACTGGGTAAGTAGGACTTACATTTGGTGAAATCATTTTGGATTTTCTACAATGTATGGTGGTAAAATAAAAGAGAAGCCTGAGAATTAAACCCTCATTTGGCACATAATGCGGGTAGAAATATTATATTATGATAAATGATTTAAAACCTAATTGAGGGGAAGATTAAAGTATGGATTTCAGTGCCAGTTGCTCTTTGATCATGAGTTATGTTTAATGTTTTGCTAATTCCCATTTATTCTTAGGGAAGTATCTGTATGCCTAGACTTGATGTTAGCCTTAGAATTCTAAATGCCCTTCCCTACTTCAGCCCTTCGTCTTTCTCTTAAGAGCCTTCAAAGCTCTTTTTTTTCTTTAGCTAGCAAAGTAAGTTGTCCATGACAAAATAAACAGACCTATTTTGAGTTCTCCCTGGTTTTAGAAGGAAGGCTAGAGGATGATAGCTAAAGTATCTTACCTTGGAGGTGCTAAATTTTCTTGTAAAATTTCTTGTAAAGAAAATTTCTCTTAGAAGACACCATTTTTTCCCTTCTCTCCTTCTTGCTCTAACTGACACTTGAGTACTGACTTGGTGCCAGGCACTTACTTGCATTAGGCTTTGGAGAGATATACTCTGCCCTCAGGGAGCAAGAGTAAGTAGCTGGGGAGATAGGCAATAACAAATTAAGCTTGTCTTGAAACTAATATACTATTGAAATATATTATCGCAAGTCAGTTATGCTTCAATTTAATAAAAAAGTAAGCTTGTAATGAAATAGGTACAGATTAGGAAATATGAAAGAAATATGAAAGAAAGAAAAAGGGTCCTGTGATAAAGAGTAATTTAGAAGGGAAAAACTATTTTAGACAGTGTGATGGAAATGCTCCTTTTAGGAAGTGTGATTTTGGCTGAGATTTAATGGCTGAGAAGGAGCTATTCTTGTGAAGAGCCTGTTGAAGAATATTCTAGGCATGGATCCTGAATTGGGAAAGAGTTTGGCATGTTCTCAAAAGGCAGGAGTTAATGAGGCAAACATGAGCTACAGATATTTTCCTTCTAGTTTAAGGGTACTGGGAAACATTGAAGGATATTAAGCTAAGGAACATTATCTGATTAGCATTTTATTTTTATTGAAGTGTAGTCTGTTTACAATGTGTCAATTTCTGGTGTACAGCACAATGCTTCAGTTGTACGTGAACATACATATATTCGTTTTTATATTCTTTTTCACCATAAGTTATGCTTTTTTTTCCTCCAAAAAGTTAATGCATTTTTAAAAATTGTTCTCCCTATCATCTTACTATTGTTCACCTTTGGTGATCAAATCATAAAGTCCCAGTCTTCATGGAGCCTATACCCTAATGAGGGGAGGGGGAGTAGATAATAAACAAATAAGAAAATTGAAGAAATTCATAAAGGAATTGAACAATATGATGTGGCAGTAATTGGCAGGAGGGACAGTGGGTGGCAGGGGAGGGCTGCTTTGGAGAGGATTATTAAGGAACATTCTTTAAGAAGGTGGTATGTGAGTCAGACCTGAAGAAGGGACCAAAAAAAGTAACAGACAAAGCAGAGCCATAGCATTTGCAGAGGCGATTAGGCAGTTAGTGGACATTTGCTTTGGGAGGGGTGTTGGTTGGGGTTGTGTAGCATTTATTTTATTTTTCTACTAAATTACGTCCTGATTTCCTTTTGGGAAATTCTGTCTCCCTTACTTAGTTTAGACATTCCTGTTAAGGTCCTTTTGTAAAATATATGAAAGGTCAGGCATATGACACCAGCCAGATAGTTAGATTCCCTATTCCAGGATTTTGAATTGTGACTCTAGTAAGGACAAAAATTAAAAGTAAACCTGGTTGGAATGAATTCACCCTAGTGATAGTGACCTCCTTTGGCAGTGCCCATTGGTGTGACTGTTTACTGCCTAGTTGTTTGGAATTGCCCCGTCTCCATGCTTGGTTCTCCAGCTTTTTGTCTATCGTGTAAGCTACTTGATTTTCTTCTGAGTTGCCTTTTTGGCCTAAGTTAACCTGAGCTGGGGATTGTCATTTGTAAGCAAAGAATCCTAATGCCAGAAAGAAAGATTTTGAGGCCTTTAAGGAACAGGAATGAGGCCAGTGTGAGAGAGAGGAGGCAGAGATAGGTGAAGGTGGAGATGAGGACACTTACCCGATTAAGAAGGGTGGTGCAGGCCAAGGTAAGGAGTTTGATGATGACATTATGGGTGGTGGGCAAAACTAAGTCCTGCAAGGCTTTCTAGACCATGATAAGGAATTTTATTTGAAATGCTTTTGGGAAGGGGTTGCAAAGTAAGAGAGGGAATGAACCATAGTGTTTAAGAGGAGGACTTTAGCGCCAAAATTCCTAGGTTCCAATCCCAGTGTTGTTACTTACTGTACAAACTTGAGCAAATTATTTAATATATTGTGACACAGTTTTTTCAGCTATAAAGTGGGGCCTGCCTCATACTGTTGTGAATATTGGGTGACTTAACACATGTAAATTGCTTAAAATAGTGCCTGGCACATAGTAAGTGCTCTATAAATGTTAGTTGTTATTGTTGTTTACTAAAGCAGGGCAGTAACATGATCCAGTTTGTTTTTAAAGAATCATTTTCGCTGCTCCAGTTTGTTTGTAAAAGCTCATGATGGCTAAAATTGTAGGGTACTAAAATTAGAGGCAAGGATATCATTCAGGGGTCTGTAGCAGTATTCTAGGGACTTTACATATTTTACAGATTTTTGCAAAACTAGAAGCCTTTTTGAGATACCAAGGCCATTCATTCATGGTATGCATATGTGATATAATTGACCATCCAATTATTGGCAAGGAAAAAGATGGGGGGAAGGTGATAGCTGCTATTTACATTTCAGGTAGATGATAAGTTTCAAGTTAACTATTGGCATTTGCGAGCTTAGAAGGAGGGCATGGGAGGCAAAGAGTTAATATTACTAAAGAATAGAGAGGGCTTTTTTTGTGGGGAACTCAGTGTGGACTGAGGACAAGTTCTTACTGCAGGTTCAAAAGTAAGGTGAACCTTCAGTTTAGAAAAGTAGATGCCAAGTTATTTTGTATATATGAAGTGTGTGTGCCAGGCATTTCAAGTAATTAGCCTTGAAACCCTTAAGTAATTGTGGAGAAGAGAAGGAGGAACAGATGAAGGAGTGGCAAAAAGCAGGAAAACCAGCTGGTTTTTCTGTTTCAGACATTCCTGCCCAGTTCAGAGATACCTCTGGAGTAATTCAGACAAGAAGTAATTCAACTCGCTTGAATATCTTCAGTAATCTTTACTTAATGTTTCAAAGTGCAGACTCTTGGATTATTAGACAACTCTAATTGTGAGTTAAAATCTTCCTCCATGAATCTTTCAGACAGGGCAGTGTACGTATTTTTCCTTTTGCATAATGACAGTCATTTACCTATTCAGAATTAGCTAGCATGTTTCTCTAACCTAATTTCAGACCCTTCGTTATTCTTGTCATCATATTCTTCCTACATGTTTCCTTCAGTAAATGTGATTCCAGAAATGAGGACACTCTGCAAGATGTGGTCTGCCCAGGTTGAAGTACAGTGGAAATATTTAGTTCCTGCCACCTGAGCATTGTACTTCCAATAATGGAGTCCTAGAATCCTGTCATTAGTGTTTAGTAATCTTGTCAAATTTGTTCGCTTATTAGGCTCAGATCTCTAAATATTTCTCTTATGAACAGCTGCCGGGTCAAGTTTCTCTATTACATACCCTGTTGGTTTTTATTGGGATGGTGTGAGGGTGGGGAGATGGAGACTGAATAATTGCATTAGATGAGTTTTTTGCAGAATGTATTAATACTAAAGATACTGATTAATAGATTGGTGTGTATTTGGAAAGAGATCTTGATTGATGTGATGCTGTGTTTTTTCCTTATCTTGTTTCAACATTTGTTAACTACCTAGAAAAAGAAATAGTGCAGTCCTTAATTTTGTATGTGATACAGATGTTAATATTTGAAAGTACTTAGGCAGCAGATTTTATCATTGTTTAACTGCTTTTAGTTGCAAGAGAGGAAGAATAGTAATTAGAGAGTAATCAGGCAACACTTTGACTGGATGATGACAATTACCATCACTAATGAGGCCTTGGACGTTGTATGTCTCTAGGTGTGTGATACACATCCCCTGTGTAGTACTCTGGTCAAGCATGCGTAACCTCAATCTCGATTAAAGGGAGGCTAAAGAAATGTTACAAGTAAATGCTATTCCTGATCCTAGGCTGGATCCTATAAAGGGAATTATAGGCCATTGGATATTTCAAGATATGTGGATGGTAGATGGTATATTAGACAAAAATTATATTAATGTAAACTTATGAAGCTGATAACTGCAGTGTCCTTATTCTTAGAAAAATACACCTTGAAGTATTTAGGGATAAAGTGGCCACAATTTTAAACATTTTTATATATATACACACACACACACGCACATAGAATATTTATATATGTACACATACATAGAATATTTATATATATGTTGATAGAAAACAAGCAGATGGGGCAATATGTCAACAATAGATGAGTGTGAGTAAAGATGGGTGTTCTTTGTCATTTTTTGGATAACTTTGAACATTTGAAATGATCTCCAAATGAAAAATGTTTTAAAAAACAGGCTGACAGTAATAATATGAAATTTAATAAAAGTAAAGTGCAAAACTTAAGTTCAGAATATTCTTTAAGAGACTCTGCTTTGCTAGCAGCATTTAATTTGAAAGAGGACTAGATTTTGTTTGTTTGTTCTTTTTGTTTCAGTTGATTGCTTATGAGCATAAGATAATCCAACATTGCTAAGTATAGCTTAGTCATAAAAAATAATGCAGTCTTTAAAGACTTAAACATAAGACAAGACACTATAAGCCTCCTACAAGAAAACATAGGCAAAAACATTCTCTAACATAAATCTTAGCAATGTTCTCCTAGGGCAGTCTACCCAGGCAATAGAAATAAAAGCAAAAATAAACAAATGGGACCTAATTAAATTTATAAGCTTTTGTACAGCAAAGGAAACTATAAACAAAACAAAAAGACAACCTACGGACTGGGAGAAAACACTTGCAAATGATGGAACAATCATTGGACAAGGGCTTAATTTCCAGAATATACAAACATCTCATAAACTTAACAGAAACCAAACAACCCAGTCCAAAAATGGACAGAAGATTTAAACATTTCTCCAGTGAAGACATACAAATGGCCAGTAGGCACATGAAAAAATGCTCAGTATCGCTAATTATCAGAGAAATGCAAATCAAAACTACAATGAGGTATCACCTCACATCAGTCAGAATGGCCATCATTAAAAAGTCCACAAACAGTAAATGCTGGAGAGGGTGTGGAGAAAAGGGAACCCTCCTACACTGTTGGTAGCAATGTAGTTTGGTGCAGCCATTATGGGAAACAGTATGGAGATTCCTTTAAAAATTAAAAATAGATTTATCATATGATCCAGCAATCCCACTCCTGGGCATAAATCTGGAGGATACTGTAATTCAGAAAGATACATGCACCCCAGTGTTCACAGCAGCACTGTTTACAGTAGCCAAGACGTGGAATAACCAAATATCCATCAACAGATGACTGGATAAAGAAGTTCACACACACACACACACACACACACACACACACACACACACACACACACACACACTGAAGTACTACTGAGCCATAAAAAAGAATATAGTAATGCCATTTGCAGCAACATGGATGGATCTGGAGATTGTCATTCTAAGTGAAGTAAGTCAGAAGGAGAAAGACAAATACCATATGATATCACTTCAGTAGAATCTAAAAAAAAATGACACAAATGAACTTATTTACAAAATAGAAACAGACTCACTGACATAGAAAACAAACTTATGGTTACCAGAGGGGAAAGGGAAGGGAAAGAGATAAATTTGGGAGTTAGAGATGTGCAGAAACTAACTACTGTGTATAAAATAAATAAACAACATGTTTCTACTGTGTAGCACAGAGAACTATATTCAATATCTTGTAGTAACCTATGATGAAAAAATATGAAAAGGAGATAGGTGTGAGAAGATGGCGGAGTAGAAGGACTCTCGCAGGTCACCCTCTCCCACAAATACACCAAGACCCACATCTACAGACCCATTCAGCCAACCAGAGCACCTGTGGAACTCCGACAGAACATCGCCCTCTTCAAAAGATAAAGACGCCAAAAATCTGGTAGGAGAAAAGGAAAAAAGAAAGAACAAAAGGCAAAGCAGCGCGGGATGGGTCCCGCGTGGAGGGAGCGGCAAAGGAGGACTGGCGCTCGCTCGCTAGGTCTCCCCTCTCCAACTGAGAGGCCAGCGGGACGGAGGGGGAGCCTCCGAGGCTCGGATCTGTACAGAGCAGCCCTTGACTAAGAGAACTAAGTTAAACAGGGCACAGAGCGTCCCCCCGACACCCAGCCTGCCGGGCGGAGGACGGAAGTGGCTGCACGGAGGCAGCCCCGGGGGAACGCTAGGGGCTGCGCGCCCTGGCTGTGGGTGCACAGGGCAGAACAACCTGGGCCCTCCATAAAACAGCAAGGTTGATGTGCTCTTGGGGGAAGGGTGCACACCCCCATCTCTGAAAACCCGTGGAAAGTTTTCGGGGGAAGAGAGGCGGGGCTCAGGCACAGCCGCCATATCCTCCGCGCTGAGCACTCAGGCGGGGGCGGGGGTGAAACCTGCATCCGCACCGAAGGGCTTAGCAGCCTCAAAGGCCAGACTGAGACTGGCCTGCAGCCCGGGGCAGATAGGATCCTTCCATCCTGGTCCCTCAGAGAACTTGCTCCACAAAGACAAACAAGGAGCTGGGTTTTGGCTCGGAACAGGGACAGGGCTGTCCCTCGGTCTTCCCCGAGCCCACCCGCGGAGCGCCGACCAGGGCGGAGCGCGCAGCCGCACAGAGAGCGGAACTACCGGCGGGAACTACCGGCGGCGCAGGTAGAGGGAGAGCCCCCCCCCCCCCCCCCCCCGCCTTTCGGGCAGGAGCACAGCCCCTGACCGAGGTGCTGGGAGGGGGCACGACCCGCCCTC
This sequence comes from Camelus ferus, assembly GCF_009834535.1. Taxonomy (NCBI): domain Eukaryota; kingdom Metazoa; phylum Chordata; class Mammalia; order Artiodactyla; family Camelidae; genus Camelus; species Camelus ferus. Next base: position 3,625,213 of record NC_045711.1, read on the forward strand.
CTACCCGGCCAGTCTGCAACATCTGACTGCGGCATCCGGAGGGGCAGCGACCCGCCCGCCCACAGCAGAGAGCTGCACCTGACCCAGTGTTAGGAGGAGGCGCGCTCTGCTTGCCGACAGGTGCTGGGAGCAGCACAGAAGAGGGCGCCAACGGAGGGCCTCTGAAAACAGCAAGCTGAGCTTCCAAAACAGGACGAAGACAGAAAGACTTCACAGTAAAAGCACACAGACTCCAGGAGAACACCGACAACCCCCCCCTTTTTTTTTTTTTTAATGTTTTTACCTGTTCTATTTTCTATTACTCTCTTAATTTTTACTTCTTAATTCATTTCTATTTCTCTTGGGTTTTGATGTCCTGCTATTGATTAGACACAGGTTTCAAATACATCTATTCATCTCCCCCCCCCCTTTTTTTGTAAAGGTTTTAAAAGAACGTCTCAACCCGATTAATACTCTGCTTCAACTCACTCTTCTATTATTCATTATACACTGTTTTCAAACCCTCCTTCTCCCTTCTTTTAAAATTCTTTCTCTTTCTCTTTTTTCTTTTTTTCCTAAGTTCTATTCCTAAATAGGCATCAGATAGATAAAATCCTTAAGGACCAAAATAAACAACTGATACTCCATAAACCACAGTGCCAAAGAGGTATGAGCAAGATGAAGAAGCAGAAAAACCTTTCCCAATTAAAAGAACAAGAGAAATCCCCTGAAAGAAAGATCAACGAAATAGACATCGATAGCCTACTAGATCAAGATTTCAAAAAAGGAGTGATCGAATTGCTGAAGGAATTAAAAGAGATAGTGTTTAGAGATATAAAATATGTCAAAAATGAAATTGAAGCTGTAAAGAAGAGCCAAGTAGAATGGGTAAACTCATTGACAGAGATGAGGAATGATCTAATAGCTGTGCAAAGCCGACTAGATAATGCAGAGGAACGAATTAGTGATCTAGAAGACAGGGCAATAGAAAGCACCCATTCAGAAGAACTACAAGATAAGCAAATAAAAAATAATGAAAATAGCATAAGGGACCTATGGGATAATATAAAGCGTCCCAATCTTCGCATAATAGGGGTCCCAGAAGGAGAAGAAAGATCAAAGGGGATTGAAAAGGTTTTTGAAGAAATCATGACTGAAAACTTCCCAAACTTAAAGAAGGAATCAGATATCCAAGTACAGGAAGCTCAGAGGGTCCCAAACAGGAAGAACCCAAATAGACCCACACCAAGACATATCATAATCAAGATGGCCAGAGTCAAGGATAAAGAAATGATTCTAAAGGCAGCAAGAGAAAAGCAAAGAGTAAGTTATAAGGGAACCCCCATAAGGCTCTCAGCTGATTTCTCTACACAAACACTACAGGCCAGAAGGGAGTGGCAAGATATATTCAAAGCCCTGAATGAAAAAAAGATGCAGCCTAGGATCCTTTATCCAGCAAGGCTATCCTTGAGGATAGAAGGAGAAATAAAGAGTTTCACAGACAAAAAAAAGCTGCAGGAGTTTAGCAACACTAAACCCATGCTAAAAGAAATATTGAAAGGGCTATTCTAAATAGAAAAGCAGCAGGATGCTACAGAAATGAGAAACACACAACTGGAAAGGTGATAACTCATGAATTACAAATAAACATGAAATTATAAAAGAAGACGTACAAATCACTGAGAGTGGGAGAGGGAGGCAGGGAAATATAGAATATCTTTTTCTTTCTTTTTTAAATTTTTTTAACAGTAGGATGGGTTTGAGATCATGTTACTATCAGTTTAATAAAAACAGTTACAGTAATGGGTTGATAGATTTACAAAAAAGGGTAACCACAAGCCAAAAATTTACAAAGGAGTCACAAAAATTAAATAAAATCCATGATAATACAAAGGAAAATTACCAAACCACAAAAGGAAGAAGAAAGGAACAAAGAGGATATACCAATTCAACTGCAAAGATAAGTTCAAAATGGCAATAAACACACATCTATCATTAATTACTGTAAATGTTAATGGACTAAATGCTCCAGTCAAAAGACACAGAGTGGCAGACTGGATAATAAAGCAAGAACCTTCAATATGCTGCATACAAGAGACCCACTTTAGGGAGAAGGACACATATAGATTGAGAGTGAAGTTCATAGCAGCACTATTTACAATAGCCAAAACATGGAAACAGCCTAAATGTCCATCAACAGGTGACTGGATAAAGAAGATGTTGTATATTTATACAATGGAATACTACTCAGCCATAAAAACCAACAACATAATGCCATTTGCAGCAACATGGATGCTCCTGGAGAATGTCATTCTAAGTGAAGTAAGCCAGAAAGAGAAAGAAAAATACCATATGAGATCGCTCGTATGTGGAATCTAAAAAACAAAAACAAAAACAAACAAACAAACAAAAACAAAGCGTAAATAAAGGACAGAAATAGACTCACAAACAGAGAAATAGACTCACAAACAGACTTGTGGTTACCACGGGGGTGGAGGGTGGGAAGGGATAGACTGGGATTTCAAAATTGTAGAATAGACTACACTGTATAGCACAGGGAAATATACACAAAATGTTATGATAACTCACAGAGAAAAAAATGTGACGAGTGTGTATATGTCCATGAATAACTGAAAAATTGTGCTGAACACTGAAATTTGACACAACATTGTAAAATGATTATAAATCAATAAAAAAATGTTAAAAAAATATGAAAAGGAATATATGTATGTACATGTATGACTGAAATATTACGCTATACACCAGAAATTGACACATTGTAAACTGACTATACTTCAATTAAAAAAATAGATTAAATATAACCTTAGAATGTAGTAATATAGTATAATATCCAAAAAAAGGGAATGGTTATGCTACTGTATTCTTTTTTTTTTAATGCCACTGTATTCTGTACTTAAAAATATGCCCAATTGGGGATGGTTCTAAGATCATATTGTAGTAGAAAGAGAACTACCAAGTTGAGTGTCTTTTTATGTGCCAGGTACTGTAGAAGTGCTTTACGTGTTATTTCGTTTTTAAACTTTATAAAATGGCAGGGAGGTGGGAGTTATTTCCAGTTTGTCAGTTAAGAAACTGCCTTAGCTGATCTAGTCAACTGGTCGTGTCCACATACTTGGCATTTTGATTACGGCTTTGTTCAACTTACGAGTAAAAGCTCTTTCCGCTAGATGCTGCTGCCGCTCTCCTAAGCTTATACAGGAGAGCTTGACAGGGTGTAGCCTGAAATAGAAATACTGAGGACAGTTACAGCTGGCTAATATTTGTGAAGTTTAGTCATCTAGAAGAAGAATTAGCCTGATTTTTAAAAAACTAGTTTGAAGAACTATAAAAAAAAAAAAAGACAAAAATTGCAGCTGATTAAAAAAAGAAGAACCATTATTTTGTGAACTGCTGTTAGCCTGCCCTTCATTAGAGGTGCCTGGGTGGTTAACGTGGATTTCTGCATTGGCTGGGGAGCTAGAGTATGAAAGACTTTGTGGGTCTCTTAAAGCTCTGAGAATCCATGGTAACATTGTTAAAATTGTTGATCATTGGACTAGCTTTCCATCATATTCAAAACATATTTTTTTAACTAGCTGTTTTTCTCTGTGTATTGTTTTTAGATTTATCCATGTTTATAAATATAGTTCTAGTTCATGTATCAACTGCTATACGTTTAGTTCCAGTATGAAATAAATTTGGTGGACATTTAGGTTATATGCACACATTAGCTATTATAAAAAATGCTGCAATAAATATCTCCTTGTATACATATATGAGACTTAACTTTAAGGACATAACTAGAGGTGGAATTACTGGGTCATATACATTACTTAACCAACTTTTCAAATATTGTGACACATACAATATAATAATATTTTACAATAAACAGAGAAGGCTACTTGAGGCTGGAGATAACTGGCTTAAAGGCTGTAGCCACCCAGGACCCACACTGCTGACCCAAGGTCACACTCGCACCCTCCAAGGTATATCACTTGGAAAGCTCAGGTCATAGATACTTACATCTTTAGCATTAGTAGGTATTGCTGAATTTCTCGCCAAAATGATTATGTCAGGTTATTAAAATCCTACTGTGTTAGTTATCTATTGCTGTCTAACTGAATACTCCCAAACCTAACAGTTCAAAGCACTGATCATCTCACATGGCTTTTGTGGCTTAGGAACCTGGGAGTGGCTTAACTAGGTGGTTCTGGCTCCGGATCTCTCATGTGGTTACAGTCAAGATGCCAGCTATGATTTTGATCATCTGAAAGCCTGAACGCAGTTGGGGCATTCACTTCTAGGATAGCTCACTCACACGGCTGTTGTCAGGAGGTCTCAGTGCCTTGCCCTGTGGGCCTCTCTGTGTGGCTGCTTGATGTGTCTTCATGACATGGCAGCCAGCTTCCCCAGAGCAAGTGATATGAGAGAGAACAAGGCAGTAGCCACAATGTGTTTTTATGATCTAGTGTCATAATAAGTGACACTTCATCACTTTCTCCATGTGTTTTTTTGGTAGCTGTTATCACTGAGTCACTAGGTCTTGCCCACCCTTAAGTGGAAGGGAATTAATAACCCTTACCTCTTTTTTAAAAAAATAGCAAGAAAAATTGTGCTCTACACTAGAATTTGACACAACATTGTAAAATGACTATAACTCAATAAAAAAATGTAAAAAAAATGCCCTTTTAGCACAAAAAAGTAACCAAATAACATGTGCACGTATTTTAAAACCACACGTAGTTCCCATTTCTTTATGATTTTTTATTCATTCACCAAATATTTATTAAATGCCTACTGTGTGCCATGTATTGCTCTAGGTTCTGAGGATTCTGCAGTAAAGAAAACAGTTGAAAATTCCTGGACCCATGAAACTTACTTTCTAGTAAAGAGAAACAGATGATAAACTAAAATAAATAAGTAAAATATATATTGTGGAATATAAAAAAAAAAAAACTACCGTGAAAAAAAAAGTGGGGAACGCTGTAGGGGTGGGAGTATAATTTTAAATGAGATGGTCAGAGGAGGTCTGAGAAGATGACATTTGAATGAAGAGGCATCAAGGCCTGTGGGTGTCAGGGGCAAGAGAATTTGGAAGAAACAACAAATGCAAGTATCCTTATTATGATTTTTTTTTTTTAACTGAGCAGCTTGAAATGTGGAGTTGCCATTAATTGATACAGGAAGGACTGGAGCATATGTTGTAGGGAGAAGTCAGGGGTTCAACTTTGGAAAAGTTACCTTCCAGGTACTTATCAGACTTCAAAGTGGTGATGTCCATTTATTTGCCTTCTGGTTATGTGAATTGACTAGGTGAGGGCTAGGCTAGAGAGATCATTTTGGGAGCCAGTGACATAGAGATGATGTTCAAAGGCTTGTGGCCGAATCAAGGGACTGAGTGTAGGTAGGAAATTGGAAAGGTCCAGTGACGGAGCACTGAGGTACTCTGGTAAGAGGTGGGATGTGAATGGAAGAACAAGGTAAAACAGGGCTGAGAAAGAGCCGCAAGTAAGATACCAGAACATTTAGGAGAGTGTCCCAAAAGCTAAGTGAGGGGAGTGTTTCAAGAAGTTAAGTGTTTTGTTAAATGCCAATTATACCTCAATTTTAAAAAAACTATATTTCAAATACTGTTGTTAGGTAAAGGCTGAGAAGTGACCTTTGGGTTTAACAATGTGAAAGTCATTGATGACCTTGACAAAGTAGCTTTTGGTGGAATAGTGAGACTGCAGTCATGATTGGAGTTGGTTCAAGGAAGAGCGAGAGGAAGAAGTTTTGATATAGCAAGTTTAGACATTCTTCCTAGGAGTTTGGGAAGGAGAGACACGGGGCTTTAGCTGGAGTAGAAATACAGGGTCAAGAGAGGGTTTACTACTATTGTTGTAGAAAGGGAAGAACTAATAGCAGTTGATGGGAAAGAGCCACCGGAACAGTGAAAACTTCACGTAGGAGATAAAATATAATGGCTCTTGTAACATCCAACAACAGTTACTGTAACATAATTTTGTAAACAAAAATATGGGAAATGAGGCTATATTTTAATATAAAAAATATGTCAGAGAGATGAAATTATTTCAGTAATGAAAAAATTGCTTCTGTTTTTTCTCTTGATTTTATCTTTCATATAGAAAATAATCTTTTTTAAGCTTTATTAAGATATAATTGACATACATCACTGTATAAGTTTAAAGTTTACAGCATTAAGAAAAATCCTGTAGATTTGGACATTTAAGCTGAAAGAAATTATTTGTTACATTACTTTTCCAGTCTAAGGACTAAGGACTAAGGTCTGGCACTTGTGAAAAAAATTTTAAGAAGTGTTTGAGTTCTAGCTTTCTTTATTTTAACTTGTTATATGGTAATTCTTGTTGGCCCATTGTAAATTACAGTATTTAGCACCCTTCTTATGGTTTATAGCCATTTTTTCCAAGTTTTTTGGGAGAGAAGTTTGCCTATCAAAATTGGTATTATTTGGGCACTGATGATCAAAATTACTTGAGTGCAAATGTAGCAAAGTTGCCTCCTACTGGCTGCCTGATGAAATTGCATGTGAGTCTTGCAAATCATTTATTCATTGAACAGGTATTTGAGTGCAGTGTGTGCCAAGACGTTGTCTCTGCCCTCATGGAAGCTTACAGTTTAGAAAAGGGAAAAGGCATTCATCAGATGATCACAAAAAGAACTGAAAAATTACAACTCCTAAGCTCTTGTATATGTGTTAATGAGAACTTAAAATAGGGAGAGGCCAGAGAAGTGATGTTTGAGCTGAGATCTGAATTACTAAAAGTTAATAGAAAAAGAAAATGTCTTATAGGCATAAGGTCTGCATTTGTGGACAGCTCTGCAATAGGAAGAGGCATGGTGAATATAAGGGACTTTGATGAGGGCCAGAGTGGAACAGAGAGAGGGGAATAAGAGGCATAAAAAGAAAAAAAGAAAATACTGCATATTTGTAACTGTGGTTAAGAGTTGTGTCTTTATCTTAAGAACAAGAATAAACTGTTGCGGAGTTGGAGTGGGAAACATACAACTAGATTTGTGTGTGTGTGTTTTAATTATGGCAAAATACGCGTAACAGAATTTACTATCTTAATCATTTTAAGTGTACAGTTCAGTGGTATTAAGTATAACATTTACATTATTGTGCAATTATCACCACCAGCCATCTTAAATTTTGTGTTTTAAAAAAGATGATTTTGGTTGCAGTTTTGAATATGGACTTGGTGAGGCAGAAGTTGCTGGGAAGCTCTCTATGGGAAGCCATCTGCAGAGTGGGGGAGGTGCTGAAATTCACTAGAGATAAGGACCACTAGGTGTCCTGCACACTGTTGGCTGCAGCGTGTACCAGGAGCAAGCAGAGAACATACTGAAACCAGAAGAAAGGCCTCTTTCTCCTCTGGTAGTCCCTCCAGTGCCTCTAGTGAGGACAAAAGGGAAATGGCCATTGAGCAGGCAACCAAAAACATGTGCCAGTGTCCAAGGCCCCTCCCTTCAGTATGTACAGGAATGACGTTCTGTGCTCCTATAATGGTATACAAATACTAGACCAATAATAAAAACATTTAGTTCAATTCTGATTCTTACTCATTGGATCTCAGATAAAGCCATGTAGATTCCCTGAACTGGCAAAATAAGGAACTGGCTATATCTTATGTTCCTAAATTTGACTGTGGATATGAATCATCTGTGAGTTAAAAATTCAGATTCTAGGGACTTCTACTGGCAAATTTAAAGCAACTTGAACATCAAAATAATAACAGGAATAAGTTATAAAATATTGAGGGGAATTTGTATGCTGAAAACTATAAAACACTGATGAAAGAAATCAAAGATCTAAATGAATAAGTTCTTGGACTGGGAGATATAATATTATTAAGATGGCATTTTTCTCCAAACTGATTTGTAGGTTCAGTGCAATCCCATTCAAAACCCAGAGTCTGAGAAATTTAAGTTAGGAGAAATGTGCCTTTCTTCTGGTAATGTATTAAGGTTTAGAGAAAAAAGGAAAAAAAAACAAACAAGAGATTGGCAAGATATTGGGATTAGTAATTTGGGAGTTAAAAGCTTCAGAGGATGATTTTTCCAAAAGAGTGTACATACATGCTTGTGTGTATATATCCACAGATGTCTCCAGAATATGTAAGGACAGTAGTTGTTTCCTAAGTGGAGAATCAGGAAGGACGTGAATGGAAAGGGAAATTTTTGTATCTTTTGGGGTTTTGTGCCTTGCAAAACAAATAACACATAAAAAATGTCCTTGTTTTCAAATTTATAAAGATTTTAATGTTAGTTTATATATGAGAAATTGTGACCCTTCTTCAAGGTCATATAAACTGCATTAGCTTGAAATTTGGAATTTCTTTTTTTAATCTAGATTTTAAGTTTAGACATTTTTTAGGGGGTTTCACTTTATATAAATTTATGTTCTTACTTGGAGTGGCAATATTAATTACAAATATTAGAGAAACACTGCTTTTGAAAGCTTTTAGCATGATATATGAACTCTGTAATTGCTACTTTAATATTTATCTGAACTATTTCCATGTTCATTTTTATAGTTTCATCAACCAGGGAGCTTTGTTTTACTGGTATAAAGAAGTAAGTGTGTCTTTGTGGGCTGACCTGGATTATAATTAACGTTTAGCGGTCATATGTGTTCTCTTTTGTTGCTCTGAAGGATGAATTGCCCCTTTCAAGAGGCGATTTTAGCAGTGAATTTTGCTATTTTAGAGTGGAGTAATTGATTTGAGTTACTCTTTTCTTGGACCCTGAGCGTGTTTGAATTGGCCAATATTTCTGATGGGAGCTATGGGGAAGTTTAAATAAGGAAGGGAGAGGACAGAGTGCTTCCTCTGGTTTAGCAAAAGTCGGACCTACTGAAAGACGGCAAAAACAGTTTACCCTCTTGTCTGAAAACCTTTTGCTCTTAATTTAGGTCTTCCCTTGAAGTGTTTCACAACAAACAAAAGAGGCAGAAATTAATGTTTTTTTCTGTTTCCTCCTTCCTGTTTTGGGGCATGAAGAGTTTACATTGCCCTACTTACTTTGTCTTATGTATCACAAAAGAGTAGATGGTTTCTGTAATTTTTTTTTTCTATTTCAGTTTTACTGATCTTTTTAATGGCCCAAGTCAACCAAAACTTCTTTTCTGTTGAACATTTTGAGGTTTACTTCTAATAGATCCAAGAGGCAGAAGTTTTAGCTATTGTTTTAGGTGCAACTAATCAAGAAGAAGGCTGACTATGTAAGGACCCTGTTTTACTGGCTCACCCAAATGGTGAACCGTTGATCTTCAAAGGCTAGTCGTATGGTAGGGTTAAGAGTATAAAAACACTCATCTTTCTGTTTTGTTTTGTTTTGTTTTAAAGTTGAACTATAGTTGGTTTATAATGCTGTGTTAATTTCTGGTGAAAATGCTCATCTTTATCTCTGGAATTTTCTTCCTGGTGACTGGCACTCATTCCTTAAGTTTTGATGTAGTTATTTTCTTGACCTCTAGGAGGTTAACAGGAGGTTTTCAGATGGCCACAAGGAGTCTTATTTTTAGAGCCAGTTCTCCCCACCTTATCTTTTCTTCATAATTATCTTGGTTAATCTTGGGCCTTTGCTCTTCCCTATACATTTTAGAATCAGCTTGTCCTTTTGGGATTTTGATTGGAATTACATTGATGTTATTCTTGCAAGATTTAGCATATTAAATATTGGAAGACTTAACATATTAAATCTTCCTGTCTCTGATTATAGTTATTTCTTCATTTATTTAGTCTGTTTAATGTTTTAGAATCTAATTATATAATCTTGTCCATAAAAGACTTGCACACCTTTTGTTAAATTTATTTCTCAATACCTAACATTTGCTTCATTGTTGTAAATGGAATTGTTTAAACTTTTGTATTTTCTTTTTCTTGCTATTACAGAAAAATACCGCTGACTTTTATATATTGGATTTGTATTTAACAAGCTTGCTAAATGTTCCTGTTCTGATAATTTAATCTCTTTTTGATTTCCCTTGCAGAAATAAAATTATCTGCAAATAATGATAGTTTTAGTTTCTCCTTTCCAATTCATATGTATGATTTGTTTTTATTATCTTTTTGTGTTGGGAAGGATTCCCAGTATACAATTGGAAGGGAAGTAATGATCGAAGACGTACTATTATTAGGTTAATGAGGGAGTTATGTTTAACGTTTTCTAGTCTGCTAAGACATTTTTTTTACAAATCATGAATGTATTTTGAATGTTATCTAATGCTCTTCTGCATCTGTTGAAGAGAACATGTAGATTTTCCTCTTTAATCTCTTGATGTGATACTACTAGCTTGAAAATCATGGTTCTTGCTTTTTCTGCTTCTTACCCCCCAGGTGATTTGTGGAGCTATGATTTCTTCAGTGGTGAGTTTGTGGTGTCACCTGAACCAGACACAAGTGTCCACACTCTTGACCCCCAGAAGCACAAGTATATTATCTTGGGGAGTGATGGACTTTGGAATATGATTCCACCTCAAGATGCCATTTCAATGTGCCAGGACCAAGAGGAGAAAAAATACTTGATGGTGAGAAGAACTCAATTCAATTATTGTCTACACATTGTTCTGGTACTCTTGTCACAGGTCTTGAATATGAACTAAGGATGTTCACCTTGAGTAGATTTTTGCATTTGCCCTTGCTCTGGAAGAAAGTAAAATGTAGACTCTTGCCGCTCATTAGAGGAATGAGACAGGAAATAGATAAATGAAACTAGGTAACAAAACACATAACCACTGACTTCATTATGAACAACCCTTGACTTCCTGGTCTGTGGAACCCTCGCCCATCCTTTTTTTTTTTTTTTTTTAATTGAGATGTAATTCATATACCATAAAAATTTACCCCTTTTAAAATGTTCACTTCAGTTGTTTTAGGATATTCTCAAATTTGTATCACTGTCACCACTAATTCCAGGACATTTCATCATTGCCCCCCAGCAGGCCCCTAACCATTAGCAGTTATTTACTATGACCCCTGTTCCCCTGGCAACCACTAGTTTTTTTCCTTTATGTATTTGCCTGTTTGGGATATTTCACATAAATGAGATCATAGCGATATGTGGCCTTTTGTGTCTGACTTCTTTAACTTAAGCTTTCACTTAAGTTTTAAAAGTTCATTCATGTTGCTTGTATTGGTACTTTATTTCTTTTTATGGTTGAATAATTTTCCTTTGATGGATGTATAACATTTTATTTATTCATGCATTCATCAGCTGATGGATATTGAGTTGTTGCCACCTTTTGGCTGTTATGAATGACATTGCTCTTAACATTCATGTACAAGTTTTTGTGTGGACGTGTTTTCTGATCTCTCAGTATCTACAAGTGGAATTGCTGGGTCACGTGGCAACTGTCACCTGTATTTAGTCAATTGTAAATCTAGAAACAACCATCAGTGATAAAATCCTTTTCTTTTTTTCCCTGGCTTTCTTGAAAATTGATTTGCTCTTATTCTGAGCTATGACAAAGTAAGGAGATTTGGAAAAGTACAGTTTTGTTGAAGGCAAGAAAAGAGAAAGTTTTGGAGTAGTAGTCAGCAATGTCAAATTCTACAAAGAAGCAGAGGCGGATGGATGAAAACAGGGTGTTGGGCTTTACAGTCAGGATCTTTTAGTGACCGTTAAGGATGAAGAGTTTCAGTTGAAGTGATGAGGGCATGAGCCAGCAGATTGGAAGTGATGATGAAAGAGTACTTTGTAAGCCTAGGAAATAGATTTAGTGAGTGTTCAGGAAGGCAAGAGAATGTGCCATTGTTGGCTTTAAAAGTAGTGAGGGTCTTGTACTGTCGTACATTATGTATTACATAGTATACCTTATAGTATATTATAGTACATTGATATTTTGTACTTACAATACATAAATATATTTTATCACATTACATAAGGTAACATTAATTAAATTTTTATCATTTATAGTTCATGACACTTTTCTTTTTCAAACATTTCCACTCAGTTTTCATCATTCAATAATTTCTAGAGATACTTTTTAAGACATGTAGCTCTGTTTTCTGGAGCACATCATTTTCACTTGTTTCTTTGAAACTTAGCAATTATGGAATCCATGTAGGATGCTGTAAGTTTTATAACAAGCCACATTAATTTGCATAAGATCCTTTTTTTAAATTTTGTTTCTCTTTCTGTTGGTATGTATTTGATCTGTACACTGTAACCGCTTATTGTATTTATTTTTTTCTTCATGTGAGTAATATTAACCATTTATATGGGTAACAGCCATTTGTATTTCCTTGTCTCTGAATTGTGTTCATATCCTTTGACAATTTTTATTTTGGGATGGTCTTTGACTTGCAGAATCTCTTACTTTAGAAGGAAATTGACCTTTTGCAATGAGGTTTTTTTTGCCATGTGTGATTATTTCGTAATAACTTGATGTTTATCCTCTTTTAGATAACTTCTATATAACTTTTCCTAAGTTACAGTGAAAACCAAGTGTCTTCCTACCAAAAAGATAAAAATACAGATAAAATTTAGCCAGGATGAGGCTTTGTTTTATTATTTTAAAAAAATTTAAAGTAATACTATTTCAACATATTTAAGGGGGTTGTATATGTTTGAAATTTTGAAAATTTAATATTTATTTAGGCCATATTAAACACCTGATTTTTAATTCGATACAAATGTAGTGGCAACAAAGTCTGAGTTGTTATCTTCCTTCTTGTTCTTTTACATACAGGGCGAGCATGGACAGTCTTGTGCCAAAATGCTTGTGAATCGAGCGCTAGGCCGCTGGAGGCAGCGTATGCTTCGAGCAGATAATACCAGTGCCATAGTCATCTGCATCTCTCCAGGAGTGGACGGTCAGGGGAATTTCACCAGTGAAGACGAGCTCTATCTGAACCTGACTGATAGTCCCTCCTACAATAGTCAAGAAGCCTGCGTGCTGACGCCTTCCCCATGTTCTACACCACCAGTCAAGGTACAGAGTTCTATCGTATTTAAGTTATAATAGACAGAATTTCTTGGGTTAGTACTGCCTGAAAACAGTTTTCAGATTCTTTACATAATAGAATTTTGGACTTGAGCCACTACGTTCAGGGGAAGTGATAGATCTTTGTCATATAACTTACTGTCAGTGAATCATGAACACCTCGGTGCTAAACTGAATGCTGGCTGTAGAGCACCTAACAGAAAAGTGATTAGATGTGGCCCCTGAAGAATATTAGCAAGATTAATATTTGGAACTTGCTGATCCCCTTCTAATATGATGAACATTTGTAAGCATGTAGACGTTTGTGATGCACTTTCATATGTGATATTTCATTTGAACCTCATAACCCTGAAAGCTAAATAGTGCGGATGTTATTCCATTTTATAGATGAAAAGACTGAGAGAAGATTGAACCGGACCTTAGGATCTCAGACGTTACAACTGGTTGTCTATTAACATGGATAAGAAACATCATTCCTATTTCTTATCCCTGTTATTATTGAATGAATTTTAAGATATGTTGTAAAATAAACAAATTTAAGTGATGCCATATTTCCCCTTTTCCGACTTCATCCCAGTTTTTTTCTACTAATAATTAGTAATATTGATAACTGCTTTGATATTCCTGGCCTTCTGAAAATGGGCTTTGAGACCATTAAAATGGGAAATACAACGGAATTTTATGTCATGTATTCAGGCAGCTTTTTAAGATGTTTAAAGCTATGCACTACAAAGAATTTAATTAATTTTGGGGTTTGTGTTCCTATACTTACTACTTGGAATTTTTCTATCACTGCTTCACTTTTTTTTTACTTCACACATATATGGCGACTTAAGTTTCCTTACGTGGACTCTTCATTTAGAAATTGACAAATATTTTATGCTTATTTTCTTAAATTCTTGTCTGAGATTTTTCTTTGAAAACCCTTGAAGAATAACGCAGATCAAAATCTTTTAAAGTCCCTCATTCTCCTTTGAGAGTTATAAAGGAGCACATGCTCATTTGAGAATTTGCCTGTTTTTGTATTTGTATTTATTCATGACTTTCATTTTCACTAATGTATTTATATTTGGAGAACTGACTTCAGGCAGAATAGAGAAGGAGGCGTTAAGGTGCAGGTAAGGATTTGCAGATTGGCATTAGTAAAATTGTACCAAAATTACACATAGAAATAATTTTTAAAACATTTTAAAATTCTGAGAAATAATGCTCTAATAATTATACTAAGATAAAGATGAGGAGATTTATGTATGTACTAATAACTTAAATGTAGGCATAGTTATTTGTTGACCATTTAGCCCCACCCAAATGTGAAAAAATATTTAGAGTCATTCAGAATAAGTAGTATTGTTGGCTCTGACCTAACAAGTAAATAAAGGAAAATTTCTGTTCAAGAAGTTGTGTTTTGTTTTTTTAATTAACTTAACCAGAGATACAAGTGTCTCTGACTTATTTCATTGTTATAATAATCCCATGTTAAGTAACATCTAGATAAATATAATGACGTTTTGGTTGATTTTGAATGACTTTTAAGACTTAACCCACATTTAGACTAGGCACTCGAGACTAGGTTTGTCTGTCTATAGACATGTCAACTTCTGTTTGAATCCTAAGCTAGAGCCATAGTCAGATCTTTGTTTGGGGACAGATAAAGTGGAAATACTTCCGTTTAAGTATTACTATGGCACACATTTCTTTCTCCATCCTTTCTTTAGGACAAAACTAAATTTAGCTTTTTTTTTTTTTTTTTTTTTTTTTTTAATAAGCCAAGAGCTAAAGGAAGGAAGAATGAGGAAGAGAGTTCTTTCAGATCAACAGTTTCAGTTGTGTTCTAGACACAATTTGTAATGAGTTGTTTACTCCTAGATTGTAAGATAGATGGAGCTCTCGAGGAAGTTGATCTCTGAGGTAGTAAAACTCTTAAAGTATGCATTTAGGAGGTAATATCTCTATATCACAAGTGTTCTATGAACTCATAAGAAAGTTTAACAATACAAATAGTAATTAATCTGGGATGAATCTGAGATGTCTAAGTAGTTGTCTGTGTTAACAGATGCAATGTGTTTCCACAAAATGCCAGTAAAAAGAGAAGGAAAAGGAAAAGTTCAAAGTGGGGGAAAAAGTTAGCGCAGTAGTGTCAGAATAATAGTCTGTGAATTTAAAAAGACAGCAGAACAGAAATTACAATAAATTGTGTTAACTCTGAAATCGTCCCATTGTATTTCTTGGGAAGGGAATTCCATCTAATGTCTAACCTTGTTACATGAACTAGAGCAGTGTGTTCTATTCCTATAAGTGGCTTGATTAGTACCTTTTTTCTTGTGACTAGTTAGTGATGTGCTTATTTAATAGGAAGCCTTCTGCCTGCAGAATTTATCTGCTGCCTGGTCTTGTTGCAAATCCTTTTACTAAATTAAAGCAAGATGAACTTTCAGTCAGCGATTACTTATGACTAGATGGAGTTTTCTGTGATGGGTCAGAACATGCTTGTGACCAGGGCAGTAGGCACTGGGATCAACCTAATGCAGAGGGGATAAATTCACAGACAAGTTGCTGCTCATATTATTGAAAGCCGTATGTAGATATTCTAGAACAGTGGCTGTCCTGTTATCCTTTCTCAGCACTGGTACTTTGAAACAAGGTTGCTACCCAGCAACTAGTCAGTGTGTTAAAACAGATAAGAAGAGTTGGGCTTTCAGTAAACCATGCAGTGTAAAACAGACAGACAAACCAGTGACCCCAGAAAGAAAGAGTATATTCTTAGTTAAAAAAAAAAAAAAAAGGAGCAAGCTCTGGAGCAGTACCAAATTAGGAACCCTAGGGTTTCTCATTTTCAGTCTCCATTGGACCTAAAGGCAGTTTATTTTTTTCAGTAAAGCATGTTCCAACTTGTGGTTGGATTGAAATGCTTTTAGGTTGGTTCAATTTCCCTTTTTCTTTTTAATTCTAGAAATAGTAAAGGAAACTTTTTTTTTATGAATATACTTTTTTGTATAAGTGCTTTTTTGAAAGGCATTTATTCCTGGGGGATTTTATGTCAGAGGGAGGCCAGATAATATATCTTTGTTTATCATTTACAAAAGGGTTGACTTGGGCTTTTCAGAATATATTAAATATTTTAATAAATTTGATTTGATTGAGAGAGGGAATGATTGAGGGAAATGTTACACACTTGGTGAAGAGATAGTATTTATGCTTAAACTCTGTCCTTGAGAAAGTATTTAAAAAATGATTTTATAAAATATTATAGTGGAAGAGTTGGATTTGGTAGGAAGAATGTTCTTACCTGTCTGGAGATGAAAGGATACTCTGAATATATTTAGATCTAGAACACTACATCTAAAGGTGTGGTGTATATCCTAACCACCCGTGAAGCTTTTAAAAAACAATACCTGGAAATTTCTGTATGATTTTCATTATTATGTCTTTGAAAGTTGTCCCAGCCGTACTCAGTGGATTCCCATATGTCCTACTTTTCTCAAATCACAGAACAGTGTTTAGTGTTTGGGAGATGGGTGCCAAGCAGCAATATGAGTTTCTGTTTTGATATAGTTGCTTTAATATTGCACTTCACATTTCCCACACTACTAAATATTCAGAAATTAGAATATAGAGGGGGTAGGGTATAGCTCAGTGGTAGAGCACAACTATGCATGCACGAGGTCATGGATTCAATCCCCAGTACCTCTGTTAAATAAAAAATAATAATAAATAAGTAAACCTAATTACCTCCCCCACCAAAAGAAATTAGAATATAGAAAGTAGGAAATAAGTCAGAAAAATAAACAAATTTGTCACTTACTCTAATGAAGCCCCTTTATCTCCCCAGCAGTTAAGCTGAATTCTAGGATAAAATATTTATTGGTTTACCCTCTTGTTTTTCAGTCACTGGAGGAGGACCCGTGGCCAAGGCTGAACTCTAAGGACCACATACCTACTCTTGTTCGTAGTAATGCCTTCTCAGAGAATTATTTAGAAGTACCAGCTGAGATAGCTCGAGGGAATGTCCAGGCTGCAGTCATACCCTCAAAAGATCCAGAGCCACTTGAAGAAAATTGCACCAAAGCCCTGACTTTAAGAACACATGATTCTTTGAATAATAGCTTGTCAGTTGGCCTGGTGCCTACCAATTCAACAAACGCCATCATGGACCAAAAAAATTTAAAGATGTCGACCCCAGGTCAAATGAAAGCCCAAGAAGTTGAAAGAACCCCTCCAGCAAACTTCAAAAGGACACTAGAAGAATCCAACTCTGGCCCTCTTATGAAGAAGCATAGACGAAATGGTTTAAGTCGAAATAGCGGTGCTCAGCCGGCAAGCCTTCCCACAACCTCACAGCGAAAGAACTCTGTTAAACTTACCATGCGACGCAGGCTTAGGGGCCAGAAGAAAATTGGAAATCCTTTACTTCACCAGCACAGAAAAACTGTTTGTGTTTGCTGAAATATGTTTGGAAAAAAAATTTTTTTCCAAATACAAGAGGGCTTTTTGAGTTTGGTGCCGAAGTTGAACTTTTTTTAAAGGGACAAAATAAAAATAGTATACAGTTTGACTTTTTGGAATTTACCAGTTTTATCCTGGCCTGTACTTGCTTGTATTATAAATGTGAATTCTGTAGATGTTAGGGTATAAGCTGCTGTAAAATGTGTGTAAATTTTGTATCCTTCACACAGACTCAGACTCTCACTCTGATACACAGTAAATGTAACAACAGGGCTAAAGTTTTTTAAAAAAAAAATGAAAAGAATCTATTAGATTTTAGAAATACATTTAAACTTTTAAAAATGCTTCTTAAGAAATTTGTATAAGTCACTTGCAATGAAAACTACACAACTTTTTAAAGTAAATTATTAAGCGAACTGGAAAAGTGATGTATTTTCATAGTGACCTGTGTTCCTCTTAATGTTTCTTAGAGACAACTAGTGTCTTTTGAAAATTATTTTTTATTTCTAATTTCATAATCCAGAACTAAATTTTTCATAGAAGTGTTGAGCCATGCAAAAGTAGCCAGATGTTAGTCTTCTTGTCCTAATTAAAATGCTATGCAGGATCTCTTACTTCATTCAGTAACATTTTTTCTAAAACATTAATCATCAGACTTGCTCACTAAATCTTTGGAGTGGAAGAAGGTGCATTTGCCTAAAATGACACCCTTCTCGGTCATCCCAGACCCTCAGTGGCATTAGTAGATCCTAAGATAGTTACTCTCTTCTAGTGTTTGCATAAAGTATGTGACGTTTTTCTTGCTATTTCAATAACAGATGGTGCTGCTAATTCCCCACATTTCTTAAATTATTTTATATATCGTACAGTTTTCATTGATTATATGGATACATGTTTGTTCATCTAATAAATCAGTGAACTGTTACTAACGTTGCTGGATTTTTGTTGTTGGTTTGTTTCAATGCTATATGTTAACTTTCTGTTTATTCCTTGATCATGCTTTAGAGTAACAACTTAAAATACATGTAATACTCATTTTTTTTCACTTTTGACTTTTTAATTTAGAGTACATTGAAATATCCAGCAATAAGAATATGGTTGAGTCAGTTATGGCTTAGAAGAATTTGATGAAATAGTATGTAGTGATTAAAAATGAATAAAACTATGTTCTTTGCTAATGTAGAAAAAACTGAAAGGGACTAATACCAAAATACAAAATACTAAATGTGTCATTTTGGTGTGCTGAACTGTTCTACAAAGAACCTTTTATAGTTTATTAATTTAGGACAGATGCTAAAGGAGACATTGAAGAGTTAATTCATGCATTCAACGCTGATCATGCACCCACAGCATGCTAGGAACTGCCTCTTGGAAGCACACTGTTTTCCATAAGAGTATTAATTGGGAACCAGTGGTCCAGGTGAAATGTTAATTGTAGCTAATTTTTCAAAAGTAAAGAGTTTGTTTTTCAGATCTTTCCAAGATAACATAGCAAGTAGCATACACTTCTGAAGTCAATTTTTTGTGAAGGAATTTTCCATCTTTATTTTTCAAATTAGTTTTTTAATATAAAATGTCATAGCATTAATTCTTTTCTGGATCACATTTTTGGTGTAATAGAGTTCAGTTCCATACCATACTAGTAGCTATCTAATACTGGAAACGTTCTTGGTTTGAAACATTTAACTGAAAATGCTAATATTAGCTCTTCTGTATGTGTTCCTAGGGCTGTGTTTAGGCCTATTTAAGGAGTTGACGATGCTATGCAATTCCAAATAATGTTTTAATGTTTCTGCTATTTTTATTACATTTTATTTGCCTATAGTGTATAGATCAGTAGTATGATGCATGATGGAAAATTCATGATGTATAAAATGGCACCTCAGTCCCCACGGTAGCCCACAATTCCCCTCCTTTTTATGTGTGTGTTTTCAGTGACAATCTATGTATAGACATGCAACTATACATGTTTCTTAATTTTATATCTTGAAGAATTTTCCATATCAGTACATTACAGAGCCTCCTCATTCTTTATTTTTAAAATTTATTTTATTCTATTTTATATGTTTTGTTCTTTTATTTGGGGGGGGAGGTAATCAGGTTTATTTATTTTTTAGTTTATTTAATGGAGGTACTGGGGATTGAACCCAGGACCTTGTGCATGTTAAGTACACGCTCTACCACTGAGCTGTACACTCCCCCTCCTCATTCTTTGGAATTCTACTCTGGAAAGAAGTTATTTAACTATGCCGCTACTTAACCATGTCCACTGAAAGGAAAACAAACATTTCTTCCTTTATTCACATTCATAATACTTAACGATGCCAGATGTGTGGGCTTTCCTACACCAAAAAATTCTCCAGTTTTCTGCAGACACCAACTGAGTGTCCTACAATTCAGCTGTCTGACACTTATCCATCTGGAACTACCATCTGATCACACAAGTTAAGGACTCAGTCTCACTTCAGACTCTAGTTGCAAGTCCCAGATTTCACGTACTCTTCTGACTGGCTGACTATACATCAGGGTTCCCACAGTCATCACCTCAGGTTTGATAATTTGCTAGAATGGCTCATAGAACTCAGGGAAACACGTTGACTGCTTTATTATATGTAGTAGAGGATATAGATGAACAGCTAGATGGAGAGACATTAGGGAAGTCCAGAAGGGTCCCATGTGCAGGAGCTTCTGTCCCAATGGATTTGGGTTGCACCACGCTCCCAGCATATGAGTATGTCCACCAGCCTAGAAGCTCTCCAAGCCTCATAGTTCAGGGAGTTCTATGTAGGCGTGTTCAATCATTAACTCAGTCTCTAGCCTCTTCACCTCCCAGGAGGATGGTGGTGTGAGGTGGTGAAATTTCCAAGCTTTTTATCATGGCTTGTTTTCTTGTTGACCAGCCCCAACCTGAAGCTTATCCAGGAGCCCACAAAGAGTTGTCTCATTAAATTAACAAAAGATTCCTCTATCAGGAAATTCCAAGGGATTTAGGGGCTCTATGTTAGGAACCTGGGTCTGATAACCAAAGACAAAAGATACTCCTAGCACTTTTTACCACCTAGGTTTTAGGATCCCCAGCCAGGAGCTTCGGACAAAGACCAAAATACGTATTTCTTACATCACTATCATGTGAACACACCGGTTCTTTTAGATATTTTGTAGAACAGATAATTATTGATTTACCTTATGCCTCAAAAGACTTAAAATAGGTATTAATTACATACTGCTGCACTGTAACATCTCAAAATTTTGCAGCTTAAAGCAACAGATATTATCCCCACAGTTAGAGTGTCCGGAATCTGGGAATGACTTAGCTAGGTTACAGTCTCCTGTGGTTGTGATGCAGGAAAATGGATGTGGGGCTTGAGGAGGGCCGTGTCCCAGGTCTCGGTTGAGCCCCTGGGACGGGCCCCGCCAAGTGTGGGTCTTTGGTTTCGCGCAGGAAAGAATTCAAGTGCGAGCCACCATTGAGTAAAGGTAGATTTATTTAGAGAGATACATACTGCATAGAGTGTAAGGCAAGAGAAAGGCAAGGAAAGAGATGTGGGAATTGGGTGCTCAGGTTAAAGTAAAAGTAGGTACACACTCCATAGACAGAGTGCGGGCCGTCTCCAAAGAGGAGGGAGCGAAAAAGGGCGCTAAGCATGGTGGTGTCAGTTTTTATGGGCTCTGTAGCTTCACACGCCTGCAGGTGGGACCATTCCAGCTGCCCTAGGGGAAGGGGCTGAGATTACCAGGAATTGGGCCACCACCCTTTCTTTGGCCCTTTGCCCCTTTGCAGTTAACCTTGGGACTGTCATGGTGCCTGCGGGCATGTTATTTATCACGCTGTTACAATGAGCATATAATGAAGCTCAAGGTCTACTAGAAGTTAAACCTCTTAATCCTCAAGGCCAACTAGGAGTTGAATCTTCCACCATTTTGGTGTTAAATTGCTGTCATTCCTTGAGTGTCTGTGCCCTGCCCCATTCCCTCCTATCTCATTTGCAGTCAAGACAACAATTAGGGCTACAGGCATCTGAAGGCTTCAGTAGGGCTGGAGGATCTGCTGCTCACAATGATCACCTATCTCTTGGTCGGAGGCCTCAGTTCCTTGCGACATGTGCCCCTCCATAGCGTGTCTCACAATATTCCCCCAGAGCAAACAATACCAGAAAAGAACAGGGCAGAAGACACGTATCTTCCGTAGCCTAACCTCAAAGCTCTCACGTCATCAATTCACAGACCAAACCTGGATACAGTGTGGGAAGCAACTACACAGGACGTAAATACTAGGAGGTGGGCATCATTCAGGGCCATCCTGGACACAGTCCATCACAATGTAGAAGTTAAAAGCATAAATATGCAAAATGTAGGAGTTTTAGCATTGCTCTCATAAGCTGTGCACTAGGTTTGTTTTGGTAACATTAATGAATAGTGTTATTTTAATCATCTTCCAGATACCTATAAGATTCCTCTAGTGAAGTGAAGCATTTTAGTGTATTTTTTCCCCTAAATATACAATGTCACTAAGTAAAGCTGAAAACCTAAATTTATTTTTAATTTTTCCAATGTTTTCCAATTAAAATTTTTTTAATTCATTTTTCTTTCTGTTGTTGTTGTTGTTGTTGTTGTTGTTAATGGAGGTACTGGGGATTGCACCCAGACCTCGTGCATGCCAAGTACGCACTCTACCACTGAGCTATACCCCCTACCCCTCAAAACCTAACTTTTAATCTTTGAGGCAAAATATTTTGGCAGTATGAATGGTTGCATTAGGGATTACAGGATACAAACTTCTATAATCTACTTAAAATCAATATTTTACCACTTAAAGTGGGATGTAGAAAACTTACACTGTATTACCTTCTCTTTATGTTCTAGTTATATGGCTATATACTATCAGCCCTCTGTATCGGTGGATTCTGCATCCACGAATCCAACCAACTGTGGATCAAAACGTTTTTTTTTTTTATTCCAGAAAGTTAAAAAAAGCAAAATTTGAATTTGCTGTACGCAAGCAACTGCTTACATAGCATTTACATTGTGTTAGGTATTATAAGGAATCTAGAGATGATTTAAAGTATATGAGAGGAGGTACTTAAGTTATATGCAAATATTACACCATTTTATATACGGGACTTAAGGGGGTGGGAGGCTCAGTGGTAGAGCATGTGCTTAGCATGCATGAGGTCCTGGGTTCAATCCCCAGTACCTCCACTAAGGGAAAAATTAGAATAAAATTATTTAAAATATATATATATATATATATGGGACTTAAGCATCCTTGAATTTTGGTATCCTCACGGATCCTGGCACAAATTCCCCACGGATTCTGCAGGATGATTATACATTGAAAACCTTAGGCAATGATACAGTTTTTGCTATCAAAAATCAAACATTTTAAAGAACTCACGAGGAGAATAGTCTATGATATTCATCCAAATATCTACCATTACTATTGCTTTTTCTTCATTCTTAATATTGTTTCCCTTTTTTAATTGTTTTCTTTTAGCACTTTAAAATATTTGCCACATAACTGACTGTACTTCAAAAAAAATAAATTTAAAAATATATGCCACTTCCTTTGGCCTCCATGATTTCTGATGAAAAACTGGCAGTCATTCAAATGGTTCCCCTGTAGGTAACACATCGTTTTTCTCTGGCTGCTTTCAAGATTTGTTGTTGTTTGTTTTCAGTTTTCAACAGTACGGTTATGATGTATTTGCATATGGATTTCTTTGATGTTTTCCTGCTGGAAATTTGCTGAGCATCTTGAATTTGTAAGTTTAGGTCTTAGGAAGTTTTCAGACATTATTTCTTAAAATACTTTTTTCAGAATTATATTCTTTTCCTTCTTTGTTTCTTTTTAAACTATTTTCCTTTTTGTTACAGATTTTGTTGTTATATTTTTGAGTTCTAAAATTTCCATTCGGTGCTGTTAACTGAAAAACTGGGTTCATCTCTTGATGGATGTTTAACCAAAAGACACAACCAGGGCAAAGATGGGGAGAAAGAAGGATTTATTACTTGCAGCAAGTAAGGAGAACACCGGGTATCTTTCTCAAATCAGTGTCTCTTTGAAAGGCAAAACGGGAATTTTTAAGCTAAGAACATATGCATAGTCATGAAAGGGCTTGAGCAGAGGAGAATTCAGCATAAAATTGGGGCAAAGATTGACAGAGTCCAAGCTTCAGTTGATTGAAAAGGTCAACATCATCATTCCATCCTCCACCTAGGTAGCAGCCTTAGCTCCTGCAGAACTCAAAAATACGTATCAGATTATTATGTATATCCCTTGAGTAGGAACCAGTAAGTCAGGAAGGAAGGGGACAGGGCACAACCATTAAAAGAATGACACAGCAATGAGCACAAAGTTGGCAGAAGATTCAACTCCCATGAGGCCTTGAGCTTCATGATACACTCATTGTAATATATTAGCATAGTACATGACACACTCACAGGCACCATGACAGTTCTGAGGCTGCCAGTAAGGGGTCAAAAAGCGGGCGGTGTTCTAGGTCCTGGGAATTCCAGCCCTTTCCCTAAAGTAGTTGGAATAAGCCTCCTCTTTCTTATCATACGAAGTTACTGAACTCATGAAAACTAACATCTCCTGGTTGCTTTCTCTCACCTTCTGAGACAGCCTGCACTCTGTCCTATGGAGTATGTGTCTCTCTGAGTAAATCCACCTTCATTCTACTAATGGCTCACTCTTGAATTCTTTCCTGCATGAAGCTAAGGACCCTCACTTGCCCCAGGAACTCGACCAAGACCTGGGACGTGACCATCCTCTCGTGCTGCCCCATTTTGCTGCATCACTAGGACTCTGTTTTATCTCTGAACTACTGTGTCTTGACTGTTTTTCCTTTGTTCCAGCACTCCCGCACTCCCTTAAGCTCATTAATACCTGTTCTAGAGCAAGCATTGTGGCCAGGCTTAGATCATAAAATGGCTTAGGAAGAAAAAAAAAATCCATGCCAAAGTACTCAATAGGATCACGTTCCTAAGCTCCTCCCTCTCTATAGTCTGCATGGTACTTTCTCCTTCTTTGGGGCTCCTCTTTACTGGCAGAAAGCCAGGGCTTTAGGGTCCATGCATTTCTACCACAGTGCTTGCTTTTGGGGCTAAATGGCTTAACCTCTTGAGTCTTGGTCATTGTCTGTAAAATTACAGTAGAGAATAACCTTTGTTTTGTTGGAGGTTTACAGGGACACCATGACCTAGCCCAGGGGGATGGCTGCAAGAACAAAGAATGCCTGCAGCAAGAAGATTACAACAATCAACCAAACACCCTCCCTTATTTTTTGTATAAAAGGAGCCTGTATTCTGACTAGAGCGGGATGGTTCTCCAAGACATTAGTCTGCTATCCTCGTAGTCAGCCAGCTTTCTAAATAAAGTTGCTATTCCTTGCCCCAACACCTCGTCTCCTGATTTATTGGCCTGTCATGCAGCGAGCAGAACGAGTTTGGACTTGGCAACAAAATGTAGATAGTAATACTACAATGACTGGCATATAGAGCTCAATAAATGCTACCTAACATTATGGCTTTTCAAAAATGTTACTACAAAAAAAAATATTACTACAGATTCAGTTAAAAATGTTACTGTGCCAAGCAAGGAGTCCGAAAAAAAAATGCTACCTAATATTCTTATTAAATTTTTAGCTTCCTAAAATTGTTACTACAAATTCAGTTTTCTCAGCTTTAAAACAATTTTTATCCAGGGTTATGTATATGAGGGGAAGGTAAATTATGCCCTGGGCATCATTAAAAACAGTTGATGAAACATGAAAACAAATATATGTACGTATATATATGACTGAACTATTATTCTGTACACCAGAAATTAACACAACACTATAAACAGACTATACTTCAACTGAAAAAAAAGTTGATGAAACCGATTTTTGGTCTTTGTCAATAGTTTTACTTTCTGGTATCTTTACTTACAAATACCAGCTCCATATTTCAGGATAAATTGTTGGGGTTCTGACATGTAATCTTCTCCATTTAGTAAATAGAGTATTATGAAGAATAGAAAATGAACAAATAATCCTTTTGCAAAAGAGCTTACATTTTAGCTAAATAGACAATAGAATTATCTATTAATCATGTAGAAAAGAGTTTTAAAGTAGTACTAATGTATCACAGATAAAGCATAACCATAATTCATGGTTCACCTGGGGCAGTCTTTACCTTAATTTTTGGGTATAATTATTAATAGAGCCTCATTTCATGAAGGGTTCCTGGTTAGGATGATAAATTACATGGCCACTTTATAGATACTAGTCTCATGAGAATGAAAACGTAAAGGAAAATAATCATTGTATCTTTAGAAAGTTTGCTGGGCCTGATAATGAGCAGAGTGGATTAATGAGACCTGCGGGTTAGGCTGAAAGGACCCAAGATAATAAATACTTAGCACTTTGAATAGCAATGTGGGAAATACTGTTTTAGAAACCACAGTTATCTAATAATATGCAGGACAGACAAATGGCTGGCACTATTGTAATTAGATAGATGTGAGGTGATAGAACCTTGGATTCTATCCAAGGTCTACAAGGTTTTTGGTTTTTGCAGGTCTAGAAGGTTTAATTAAAAATTTTTTTAATTAAAAAAATTAAAAAAAAATTTTGGGGGGTAATTAGGTTTATCTATTTATTATTATTATTTTTTAATGTGTGAAGGAAAAGCTGGGCTGGTCTAACAAGATAACTCAGAGGTCTAGGAATGTGAAGGAGAGGCTGGGCTGGGCTAACAAGTCTAAGTATTGGAATACTGATCTGAGTTCTGCTGGACTAACTTGTAAATCTAAGTTAATTAGTGTTGGTTTGCTGTTTATGTTTTTTTTTTGCTAGCCAGCTGGATTTTCAAAGATACATATCTGGCTTTGGAATGTTGGTTTGCTGCCTCCCCACCTCCACTTTTGTGATGATAATGCTGCTAAAGCTGTTCCATGCCTATTGGCCGAATACCCCAAGCTTGTACTTTACCCTATAAAACCTCATGCGCACCTCTTGGAGGTGCTCAGAGCTTCGGAGCAGAAGCCCCTCTGAGCCTGCTGGCGTAATACATCTGAGTACTCCAACCCTCCGAGTGGTGCTTGAGAATTACACACTATCTTTATGGAGAAAAAAATGGAGTAGTTAGAAATAGTTGGTTAAGTAGTAATTAGAACTAGTTAATTTGGAGGAAATTCTAATTGGTGCTAAGAATTTTAAATTTATTTACACCTCATTAAAAATCTTAGGAGGCTCACAATATTCTTTCCACAATTTACAAAGAATGAATTCAGGGCACAGAAATTCACCTCCACTAAAAAAATGTATAAAAAACAGGGTTCATCCTATCTCTAAGCGTCATCACTCAGTTGCTCAAACCCAAAGCACAGGCATCATTCTTGTTTCTCTGTTTTCCTTCTATCCCACATACAACCCATTATCAAGTTCTTTTAATTCTTTCTTCCAAAATATTCTAAGATTGATAACTTTTTACCTCTACTGCTTTACTTCTAGTTCTAATTCTAGATGGCATCTCCCCTCTGTTCTACTGAAACAGCCTCCTTACTTGACCCACTGCTTCCACGCTGATGACAGTTTAGTCTCTGTTTAGTAGATAGAATGAGCATGACATTTCCTAGTGAAAAATCCTCTGATAGATTCCCACCCTTACAATCAAGTTATAACTCCTCATTTCCATCCAGCACCGTACTTCATTTGGGCACAGCTTACCTCTCCTAATTAGCTTGCTATCATTTTCTATTTAATTCACTTTCTTTCAACTTTAAACTGTTTTTCTCATTCTTCTTCAAAATTTATTCCTTTCTTAGGGCCTTTGTGCTATGTTGTTTCTTTTGTCTGGACTGCTTTTCCTTCAGAGCAGCTTTCTCACCTACTTCACTGAAGTCTTTTCAAATGTCATCTCCTGAGAGGCCTTCTCTGACCACATTACCTAAAATAAGTCATCTCCCACTTCTATATATCTGGCTTTTTTTTTTTTTTTCCCTATAGCATTTAACACTGCTTGAATTTCTCTGTTTGTGTGCATTTCTGTCTTCCCACCAGAATATAAATTCTCTGGCTGAGGACACATTAGTTGATTTTTAAAAATTTTTTTAATTTATTTTATTTTATTTTATTTTTTGGGGGGGATCATTAGGTCTATTTATTTATTTAGTATTAGTTTTTTTTTTTAATGGAGATACTGGGGATTGAACTGAGGACCCTGTGCATGCTAAGTATGTGCTCTACCACTGAGCTATACCCTCCCCCCAGTTGATTTGTTAATTGCTGTATCTCTATAGCCTAGAACATGCCTGACACTTAGCAGGTATTCAAACATTTGTTGAAGGAATGAACTTGTGTTTGTGATTTTGTTTCCTCCCCCCCACCCATAGTTTTGTGGAGGAATAGTGAAAGAGTTATGGAATTTAGCGATGTGTATAAAATGTTGTAGACACAATGGGGCAGCCAGTTGGTGACATGGTGACGTGGGTTGGTAAAAGAATCTACCAGAGGTATAAAGTATGGGAATGGAGAGGAGTTTATTAGGGGTACGCTGTCATAGACAGCAGCAGGCCACACAGACAAGGGGTGCCTGTGTGAGTGCCGAGGTGAAGAACAAGGGAAGAGTTCAATAGTTATGCTGCTGTAGGCAACAGTAGGCGCACAGGTGAGAGATGCCTGCATGAACACCGAGTTGCTGGGGTCTTTTATAAGGTCGGGTCACAAGGTGCCTGATCCTCTTGTGCACAAGTCTCTGATTGTTTGCAGGTGAGGTGAGAGGCTTGGGGTCCCTGAAGGGCGGTGGGATTTGACTCTGATAAGGTGGGCTAAAACAAGCCAGCCTGAGCATTATTTGGGGCTATTAGTTTGTTAGGGGAAAGACACCCAGTAAGAATGTACTTTATCTGTTGAGGGATCACTGCCACACATCTGAGAGCCCCGGAATGGGGGTCGTTGGACTTTGAAGGAAGTCAGTGGGCCCAATAAGAAACAGCTATTTAAACTGAAAAACCTTATGCGAATGCTGGTTATTCATTTATAGTTACAACCTATTGGTTTCCTCTGGATTTCCTTTTTTGTTTTTGTGTTTGTTTCTAAGCTATAGTTAACATTTATTTATTTATTTATTTATTTTTTATTCATTTATTTATTTTTACTGAAGTACAGTCAGTTTACAATGTTGTATCAATTTCTGGTATACAGCATAATGTTTCAGTCATATATATACACACACATATTCCTTTTCATATTGTTTTTCATTATAGGTAACTATAAGATATTGATACAGTTCCTGTGCTATATAGTAGGTCCTTGTTTTTTTTATCTATTTTATATATAGTAGTTAGTATCTGCAAATCTCAAACTGTCAATTAATCCCATCCCACCTCCTTTCCCCTCTGGTAACCATAAGTTTGTTTTCTACGTCTATGAGTCTGTTTCTGTTTCGTAGGTAAGTTAATTTGTGTCTTTCTTTTTTTTTTTTTTTTTTTGGATTCCACACATAAGTGATGTCATACAATGTTTTTATTTCTCTCCCTGGCTTACTTCACTTAGAATGATGATCTCCAGGTCCAACCATGTTGCTGCAGGTGGATTTCCTCTTTATTCATGGGTCAGGGACAACATGAGAATAATAATTATTTAATTCAAAGAAGTCTGGTTTTAAAATATTTGTTGTTAAACCAACTATCTGTTGTTAGGTGTTAAGGGGGATTCAACAATGTGAAATTCTTAGTCTACTAATGCGAAGGAGGAGTTTAAATTTCTAGTGGGAGAAAATGAGACATGCATTAGGGAAACAACCAAAAAACATTTCAAAGACAACAAGGAAGTAAGCCATTGATAGCAATAAGAACAAAAGGTAATTCAAGATATTGGAAAGATTCCTTTTTTAGTGGGTTTAATGAAGGAAGCAAATCTTAAATGGCTGATAGTGCTGGGAATTTGTGTAGTGGAAGAAGATGAATGTCCAAAATCTTTTAATTAGCCTGATAAATATCACTTTGGGTGTCCTTTTTATTGGAACTAATTGAGCATCAGGAGCAAATGAGTGGTTTCTTGGCTATATCTGTATCTATATCTATCTCTCCACCACCTGATTAACTGCATATTTCCGGTGAGGTAATTTGTCTACATTCTCTATTCCAATGTGCTAAACCTTACTACTAACCTACTTACTTATTAAATTTGATAATACTTATGAAGTGCTTAGTACTGGGCTGAGAGTTCACTCAATAAAACAATAAATAGTATCATTATTATGAGAAATGTAACTGACGGAATGAAACCAGCGAGATCTCCATTTGTTCTTTAGGGGAAGTAAGTGTAAACAGGTAAGGTAGAAGTCAGGCATGGTCTACACGCCTAAGTCAAACCGACAACATTACCACCCTCACCCCTCATTCAGACCACCACCTTGGCTCCAGGGCTGCCCACCAGCGCAAGCCAGGTTAGGCTCCCGGAAGGTAAACACATCGAAAGGGGTGGGACAGAAGGCGGGTTCGGGACGGGTGATTGGCCAACTAAAAGTGATTGGCAGCTGCCATGTCCACGTGCTTTGAGCTTCGAACCAGTTGTCGCGAGAATTCGATGTAAACAGACCGGTTCCCCTGCAGTCTGGCTCCTAGCCTGAGACGCCCGGGTGAGGGGCACAGGTTTCTGCAGCCCG
Organism: Camelus ferus; assembly: GCF_009834535.1. Classification (NCBI taxonomy): domain Eukaryota; kingdom Metazoa; phylum Chordata; class Mammalia; order Artiodactyla; family Camelidae; genus Camelus; species Camelus ferus. The sequence continues at coordinate 3,655,259 of NC_045711.1, forward strand.
ATGCTTTTTGATGAGGCCACGAAGTTGCTGTGTGCAAAGGAAAACAGACATGTTTGTAACTCCTCCCCACCTTCCTGCGTTCGCAACCTAACCTGACACTTCGGTTTCACCCGAACTTACATACTGTTTTGTTTTCCCTCGAGCCCCAGCGGATTGGATCAGATCAGGAGGCGGGTCCGCCTCTTTTCCACTTGCTGGTTGGCGAAGCTGACCTCTAAGGGCGGTGCCCGGCCTCGGCGAGTTTGCTTCTGGGATTGGCTAGAAAGGTAGTTCCGCTGAGGCGTGGTAGGAAGTGGTGACCGTCAATCACGAGGGGAGACTCCAAACAGTGAGCCTTGAGCTGGAGAGCAGCGTTTACCGGCGGGGCGGCCGGTGAGAGGGCTGGCGGCGCTGTGGCTTTGGGGAGGCTTTGCGAGGACGAGCGACTAGCACCGTGAGGGGAGAGGGCTTGGCTGGCAGGCATTCGACGAGGGAGAGCTGTCGGGGTTGGAGGGGGAGGGGAGACAGGGCCAGGGGCCAGAGGGCGGCGGGGGGCAGCGGTGGAGGTTAAGTGGGTAGCGCCGAGCTCCTGTCTTTCAGGAGAGTGGGGCCTTAGGGGCTGGCGAGGGTCTTCCTCAGGAGACAGGGCCCTTAAAGGACAGTTCTTGGGAGGCTGTGTTATGGGAAATAAAGGGTGGAATGGAAATGAGAGGGCTGAGGGGCTGGGGGTGAAGGTACCCACTGAGGAAGGAGCACCTGGGCTAGTTGGGGCAAAGGGTGTTTTGGTTGTAGCAGATGGGACTTCATCAGTTTGCGAGTTTTCACATATCCCTGCTTAGAAGAGATGGTTTTAGGGGCTTTCAACATTAGTTCCAGCCTGTGGGCTTTCCTGAGCCCTGTTAAGAGATCTTTAGTATTGCTGTCTAAAGTGTAGTCCCTTTTAACCGTAGCCAAATGCATTCCATGCTTTTACAACCTCCTCCAGTGATTCAGACTCTTATTAAGCATTCAAGGATCAGGATTCAGCGAGGTCCCTGGAAAGGATAAGGGGCTTCTAACATCATATATGTTTTTACTTACTTAGACTCTGGTGATTGGATTACAATAGCAAGGGGTTTAACAAATAAGATTTTAAAAATCTTGTTAAATTATGACTGTGCAGTTTTAAAAAAATATAAAGGACATATAGCATTATATTAGTTTCAGATTCCAACATAATGATTTGATATTTGTATATTTTGTGAAATGATCACCACAATAAGACTAGTTAACATCCATCACCATATGTAGTTAAAATGTTCAGTCTTACTCGTAGATTCCCAACAGCCTCAGTTGGAGAGTATTACTTCAGTGTTCGATTTGGCTTTAAAATATTGTACCAGGTGTATTTTCATTATCCACAACATGAGATTTCAATAAATTCTTTGATTTTTGGCTCACAGAGATAGCACATTTGTTTTTATAAAGTGATTCTCTGCTAAACTTTCCATCCCTTTTGAGTTGATGTTAACAGTAGATCAAAGGATCCTGCAGGAGTCTTAACCTGTTCTGTGGTTCTGAGGCTTGGTGCAAAAGAAAAAGTCTCAGTAATTTGAAAACTTTTTAATCTATTTGTCCTCTTCCGCCCTCTCCTCTTTAAGGTGTAATAGGAATTGCTAAGAAAGTTTCTTAAGTTTAAGGTATTTTTGACAAGGGATTTCTAATGAGCAACCATAAGCTACCCACCAAAGATAATGATCTGTTTTTCTCTTTTTGTTCTGGAAACAGGTTTTGTGAATGAAACAATGGCTACAGATTCCCCCAGAAGACCCAGTCGCTGTACTGGTGGTGTTGTGGTTCGCCCCCAGGCTGTCACGTAAGCAAATTTTAGATAAGCCTAATAGATGCAGGAAAGATTACTTAGAATGGTAACTAACCTTCAGGTTTCCTTTCTGAGCATTGCTTACTTTTGTAAAATCTATTTAATTTTGGCTCTACAGGATGATTAATATTGCCAAGGCCAAATAAAAGGAATAATTGGAGGATCAGTTGATGTATTTATCACATTTACAGAGTACATGAAAACACTATGCTAAATCCTAGAGTACTGTTTTCTTCAAACCTCAGGTTTAATAATTAGTGGGTCATTAAATCAATTTAGTGGATCAGGACCATTATTTAAGAAATAATGGAATATAATAGAAAATACAGTTGAAAGTTAGTATTGTTTTGTGATGCCCTCATAAATATATTCATATGTATATGTGTGTTTACTAGATTGTGATATAAAATGTATCACTTGCTCTAGGTCCTAGTCAGAAAGTTTCAAAGTCAGTGTTATAAAGAATACATTTCAGGCTGCTCGCTCTCTCTCTCTCTCTCTCTCTCTCTCCCCTCCTCTCTCTCCCTCTCTCTCCCTCTCTCTCCCTCTCTCTCCCTCTCTCTCCCTCTCTCTCCCTCTCTCCCTCTCTCCCCACCCCCTTCAGAGATGGCCCGCACTCTGTCTATGGAGCGTGTACCTACTTTTACTCTAATCTGAGCACCCAACCCCCACACCTTGTGGCCTTTCTCTTGCCTTTTGATGCATCTCTCTAAATAAGTCTACCTTTACTCAAAAAAAAAAAAAAAGAATACATTTCAAAAAAATTTTTTTTAAATGGAGGTACTGGGGATTGAACCCGCACATGCTAAGCGCACCTTCTATCACTGAGCTATACCCTCACCCCCTCACTTCTATATATTAAGCATTCTTTGACAAAGCATATCTATACTTTCTAGGAGCTTATAATCTAATGTGTTTTAAGATGTGTGTGTTTGTAAGCACTATAATCAATAAAAAAGGTGCCAGCCTAACAGCATGAGAATTTAGAGGGAGAATTTTAGTGGGAGTTTTTTAGGATTTTAGGTCAAAAAGATTTCATGAAGAAGCTAACATTTGTAGTGTACTTTAAAGGCTGAAAAGAAATTGGGCATTTAGAATCAGGAGCACATTTTTGGCAAAGGGAATAGAGTGAGTGGATGTGGGAAAGACAAGCAGTTTTCATAAATGAAATCTAGGAGAGTTGACCTATTTAAAGGAGGTTGAGGTGGACAATTCAGACCCTTGAATACCTGGCTAAGGAGATGAAACTTGTTTTCTACCTTTTCAAATGTTTATGATAGAATTGTAGCATTTTGGATGCTTTCCCTTGGGCAGTTTAGCATGTTACATAAAGACTGCCTTCTCAGACTAACAAAAGTATACGTATAATGTGGTATTTTGCCATTGTGCTGCGTTTCCCAGGGCTATATTTCTTTGCTAACTGTGATCCATGGCAACAGGAAAAGCATGTTATTAGCTACGAGTTAGGCCCTACTTCAGTCTTCATTTTACACATGAGGGAACCAAAGCAGAGAGAAATAAGTTGTCCTTGGTAATAGTCAAGAAGGGAAACCTGGATCAGACCCAGGCAATTTGTCTCCAAGTCTGTGTCCTTGTGTGGTAGTCAGAGCTGCCTCACCATGTGGTATTTGACATATATTGCTTTTTGTTATGCAGTACATAATTTTAGTGGGTTTTTTTTTTAAGATATCCCCCACCATTTTAGTGTTTTTTAAGTTCTTCACTTTATTATTATTATTATTATTAATTATTCAATATTCTTTTAAGAAATAATGCTGATAATGCTTGAGCCATCCACTCTGCCTAAGTACTGGCTTATAGATTCTGGAGATATAAGGGAAATATGAAAGATGGATTCCTTTCTGTAAGTTTACATTCTAATGGGGGACATCGTGAATAAGTAATTTCAGGCTCTGATCAGTGCCCAGTGTGCTATGAGAGTGACAATGGGGACTATGACTTAAGGCCATCAGGGCAGGGCTCTCTGAGGAGGTAAGACAAGCTGGAGATCTGGAAGGGAGGGAACAGTTTGGGAAGGAATCCAGACAGAGAGAAAGCTGGTGTAAAGGTCTTGATTCAAAGAGGAGCTTGGTGTATTCTAGGAACTGAAGTTGCATATGACTGAAGCATAGTTAGTTAGGAGAGTGGCAGAAAAATGAAGTTGGACAGGTAGGCCTAATCAAAAAATTTTAAAAGCCTAATCATTTTTTGTAGATACTTAAGGGATATTGCTTGCTTGCTTGCTTGCTTTCTTCCTTGCTTTCTTCCTTGCTTTCTTCCTTCCTTTCTTTCTTCCTTCTTTCTTCCTTTCTTTCTTTCTTTCTTTCTTTCTTTCTTTCTTTCTTTCTTTCTTTCTTTCTTTCTTTCTTTCTTTCTTTCTTTCTTTCTTTCTTTCTTTCTTTCTTTCTTTCTTTCTTTCTTTCTTTCTTTCTTTCTTTCTTTCTTTCTTATATATAGGGTTTAGGACAATTCACCTTATTTTCTTCAAATATAATTTTTCACATCTCCCTGACATGAGCTTGATTTGATATTTTTTCTCCACTTGCTGACGTCTGTATATCTCCCATTTAAAATATCTTCATTTCCTTAATAGTTCTTCACTTTTATGCATTCTAATATTTTCCCTTGTCTTCTGTGTGCCAAAGTTCTGTGAGGATTTCTTAACTCCTTCTAATGCCTGTGTCTGCAGCAAAATACAGGTTCATTTTGCTATATACAGGTAAGGGACTAGGTTCATTACCAGTTTAAGGAGAAGGTTACTAAATACTGAGTCATCAGCAAGTTTTTCTTGCTCTAACTAGGGCATTCTTCTGCTCTGACTCAAGAGGAAGGTCCTGCTTTAGCCAAGTCTTCTGTCATGACTCTTTCAAATACGATTTCATATTAAAATAAGAGCGTGTGACTTTTAAGAAGAGAGAATGTTTTACAAAATTTAAATCTCATTTGCATTTAATAACATACGAAGAAATTAAGAAAGCAGGTTAGCAGAATTATTAGGTGATGAGAGATTTTTTCTTTTTTTCTTTTTTAAAAATATTCTGAATAACTTTATTAGGGCTTGTAGAAAGAGCTTTTCCATGTTTCATAGGAAGCTGTCGTAATCAGTTTTATCCCTTTCACCCTTTTTCAGGGAGCAGTCTTACATGGAAAGCGTTGTGACTTTTCTGCAGGATGTTGTGCCTCAGGTAAGTGTCTGTGTGGTTTCAGAAATAGTAGGTTTTACTCTTAGTCAGGAAAGCTCTGAAAGACTGTTTCCTAAACTTGACATGAGTACCATCCACTTCGGAAAGACTTGATGTTTTTGCATGCCCAGCATGCAAAACATGCCCAGCAGGAGAAACTGTACTTGCTGTCATTATTAGATGTGCCTTGGTTTTATGCTGACAGAGGCACAAAAATTATTCCTCAGAACTTGCTTTACTGAGAGGAATCAAGGTGAGGTGTTACTGAGAGATGGGACGTGGGACTCTCTTTTTGGGTTCTGTTTCCAAAATCTTTCTCTTTTCCTGGTTAAATGTTACCTGTCAGACGTGAAAAAAGCAATATAATTAGATATTGTATTAACTAAATACCATACCAAGTGCAAATCTGCACCATTTCATATTGAGCAGGAATTTTTATGCCAAGTAGCACTTGCCTTGTTCACTCTAAGAGAGGAAGCCCTTTACTGTTCCGTCTATATAAATGTAAGAATGAAGAATGAGAGTGGCCCTCTTGGGAGCATCTCTAGTGCCCTGTCGCCCAGACTTAAATTATCAGAGATTATCGCTTGGCACACTTGTTAAAAATAATAATTTCCAGGCTTCTCTCCCAAAGCATTTGACTCCGTGGAATTGAGGTGGCATTGCGTCTCTAGTAAAAATCTCAGGTGATTCTTTTGATGCAGTAGCGTTGGGAGGCCCTGTTTAGTGGAACTACTGAAGAGAAAGGTTTCTGTGTCTTCTCCTGTGGTGATGTCAGCGTTCTGACTGCCACGGCATCTATAAACTGCACTGTTCATAAAGGACATTCATAGGTCCAGTGTCCCAGCTTTATAAGAAAGTCCTAGAAAAGTCTATAAAGTCTAGATTTCAGTTGTATTAAACAAATTGTATTCGTCAAATAGGAGAAAGTATCAAGGCATGCTGTTATTCCTAGATTATGTTCAGTCAACTTTAATGAAAACAGACCACGGTGACAAAGTGTGGGGGGCACGTACGGAAAAATACATGATTGCTTGCTTTGAGGAGCTGAGAAAAGAAGGGAAGTCAAGTTGCTTGAAACAGTCAGAGATAATAGCAACATATCAGTAAGTGTTACACATGGGAGTACTGACTGAATATTTAGTTGCTAAGGGAATGCATAGCAAGGAAAGAGTGAAAGAGTCACGTTCCAAAGGACATTGGAAGTAGCATTAATTGAAATGAATGGAAAGGCTGGGTGTTTGATGTTGGAGGACACTGCCTCGCTGGGTATGGCAGACAGCAGAGCTGTAGCATCTTGTACCCTGTACAGCCCGGCTTGGATGGCAATCTGGGGCTGAGATCCAACTTACTCTTCTACAAACTGCATCTTCCTCAAACCCTGAGCCCTGACACGAGGCTGGTTCCAAGGAAGGGGCATTTCACAATTTTGGTAATTTGTCTGCTTCTAGATTGACCCTTTATCAAATTTTTACAAAGACACTTTTTGTGCTAGTGGAAACCCTGTGTCACATGCAGTTTTTGCTGGCTGGAGGAGAGAGGCTGCAGTCAGAGGCTTTGAGGGAATAGTGGAGAGATGGCCAGAGAAATAAGAATACTAGATGGAGTAATAGATGGAAAACAGGGGGCTGATAAAACTGTTAAAATGCTGGAAGGTAGATGTTTAAGGTCGTTTTGATGAGGATTATACATTAGAAAGGGGATAATCTGTACAATTGACTATGAAGATTTGGATCAGAGTTAAGTAAATGTGGAAGTGAAGCTGTAGTCACAAATCTAAGAATTAGAATGTTCATTTAAGAAATTTATGTTATGCATGTCATTATTGTCATTACTGTGGAAAGAAAGCCAATACTCAGGCAGTAGATGTTTTACTGAGTACCCACTATGAGCCAGGCACTGTGTTAGGCTGGGAGGGTACTTGGACCTCTTCTTTTTTTTTTTTTTTAATTGAAGTACAGTCAATTCTCAGTCCCTATTCTTAAGGCTTCGTGATCTAGGGTAGCAGTCAGCAGACTTTGCTGTAAAGGGCCAGATAAATTTTGCAGTTCATACAGTCTCTGTCACAGCTACTCAGCACTGCTTTTTTTTTTTTTTTTTACGTAAAGGAAAAGGTGTGGCTGTGTTAAAATAAAACTTTATTTAAGAGCACAGGTGGTGGGCCACATTTGGTGACCCATGTTCTCTTTTTTCCCCACATTTAATCCAGAATCCTCCATTGGCACTTCTAGTCAGCCACTTAGAAAATGGTATTTTTTTTGCTAATATTATGTTCCAACTTCTGCCCTATTCTGGGAATCATTGAATTCATGAGGCCTGGAAATTATTCTCTGGGTCTCCAAAAAGGGAGAAAATGTGCTGTTAGACTGGTATTGGCTTCTTGAGCTGCCACATATAGAGTGAATTCCCACTGTGTTTAACAGATGTCATTGATGGCTGGTGGAATCCCTAAGCTGTGCCCTTAGATATAACTCTGCTTATGAAAATTTATTTAAAAGAAATGTCATCAAAGAAAAAGGTTAAAGCTTAGAATTTTTCATTTCAGTCAGAAATTTTGACATTTTTCAGTGTAAAAAAATTGTAGCCAGCCCATATGACAGTAGCAGACAAGCAAATTATGATACATAGTCCCTATAGAATAATTTGCTGGAATTAAAAATTATACTTTTGACAATAGCACACAATGGAGGTTCTTTTTCTCTACGGTGAATAAATGAAACAGCGTATCTACAGTGATTGTTACTGGTTTTTAAAATTCGACAGTAAGTTTGTGCTTATGTGTATATGTGTTAGAAACAAGATAAGGAATAAGAGGAGAGATAAACAAATCCTGTGCTCAATAATGGGGTGAAAGCTTCAACTCTGAACACGAGAGCTAGAGCAGTCAGATCTTGGTTGAAGAAGAGGGCTTACAATCAGTGCTGGGGGGAAAAACAAACTTTTGCGTGGCAGTACACTAATTTCCATTAAGATAGCCAATGAAAGCCGAGTGGGCACCAAACAGTGAAGTCTGTGCTTCACTGACAGCAACGTATCTAAACACGAGCGAAGAGTATTATAAAAAGCTGAGCGGCAAAATGATGTGTCACGTGCTTTTGTGCCAGCCTGCAGGAAGGCACACAAGAAGCAACACTCAGATGTTTCCATCAGCTTAACAGAATATTCTCAAACGCTTAGTAAAGAGCACTATGTCTGCTAAGGAGAAAGGAAAACTTGAAGACATAGCAAAAGTATGCAAGCCGCGTTGTGAAAGTCTTGTTTCCCCCTGAAGGGGGAGGAAAAGAAGTTTAAGAATCCCGGCACACTGAACGGCCTCTTTTAACCTCGTCCTTTGCTGCATATCAGCCAGAAATCAAAGGAGAGCATCTTGCAAATGTTGCAGAGGAATTGGGAGAATGTTGACGGACACAGGTGATAAACAATTTTATAATAAATCTGCTGGATGGGAGATTCGGAAATGTGTTATTGCTTTACCAGATTAAGGGAGAGTCTGATATAGTGGTCCTAAATGCAACATGGTGTCCTGGATTGGGGTCCAGGGGTGGAGAAAGGGCATCAGTGGAGAAACTGGTGAAATCCGAACAAAGTCTGGGGCTTAACTGATAGTAATGCCCCAGTGTTGGTTTCGTAGTTTTGACAAATGTACCATGGTAACATAAAATTTGGTTAGATTAGACAGTTAACATTAGGGGAATCTGGCTGAGGGGTATATAAGAACTCCTTGTCCTGTGTTTAATAATCTAGTTATTCCCAAATAAAAAGTTTATTTTTAAAAAGGAGAGTTTTCAAGGATGAAAAGAGCAGGACCAACGAAGAACGTGAGGATGAGGTGGTAGGAGGTAAAGTTGATGAATTAGTTGGTTCTAGTGCAGGTTTTCCTTTTCTCCAAAGGAATTAACTGCCCTATACACACCTCGAGTTTTTTTTTTTTTTAAAGACAGTTGAAATCATAAGGATGTATAAGATAACTTTTCTTTTTGTATAATAAACCTACTATTAAAGTAACCCCATCTTTTAGTAATATTTTCAATGGCCATTAACCTTGTGTGGCACAAGAAAAGGGCTGTAAACTGACATGGAAATATAAACAGGTCACGTAGAACACATATTACATATGGAATGGTGGTTTTTGTATGCTTTTTTTTTCAACTTTTTTTTTTTAATGGGGATAGGATTAGGTTTATTTATTTATTTTAAGTGGAGGTACTGGGGATTGAACCCAGGACCTCATGCTTGCTAAATGTGCGATCTGCCACTGAGCTACACCCTCCCCCTACAACAAATAGTTTTTTAAGACAAGAATGTTACTTGCGATAGTTTTACCCAGCCATCCTGAGCCGCTCAAACACATGGGTTCCTCCAGCAAATCCTTCATCAGCTTTTGATACAGCTTATAGTAAAGAATTGTTCTGTGAACTGACTACCACCATATAACTGACAGTGTTGCAGCTCTTTTGTTGACATTCTGAGTACTTGTAAATATATACAATCTAGAAATTCTAGAAAATTTTAAATAAAAACATTTGCTTTGTAGCAAGATGACTCCCTTTGAATACTGATAGGTACCGTTGATATGTTTCCTATGACTTCGTGGCAGTTTATGCTTATCTTAGTGACCCTTGCAGGCTTGCAAGGTTGTGTCTAGAGGCTGGATAAGAGACTAAAAAAGTAATACTTTTTTTTCCCCACCTCTCAACTCTGGCTTGTGTCCTCCACCCTGGCTTGTGTCCTCCACCTGAAACTGGTGGTTAGCAGAATAATACTCTTGAAAATTCTAGCTAGAGTGTAATTGCCTGATCATAAATACCTGGGAGCTAAATATGTGTGGTAGTTTGGTTTACTTCTTAAGCTTTATTTGTTGACCAGTATAGGAGGTAATTTAGTCTTGAGTGTCTTTGAATTACTGTGATGCTGTAAACTGTGATCATTGTATTTGGGTTAGGTTAAAAACCCTTTTTTGACCAAGATTATCAAGACTCCTGGATTACTTTCTTTGGGAGTAAAAATATTACAAAATGTGCTAGTTCTCAAGATGTAGGATTGGTGAGGTTAGAGGGGAATAGGGTTGGCGTTATTTAAATTACTCTTTGTTTTGAACATCAGTAAAATTTGAGCTATTTTCATTCAAACATTTCTGTTTACTATGCAGGCTTACAGTGGAACACCTCTAACAGAAGAAAAGGAGAAGATAGTCTGGGTCAGATTTGAAAATGCAGATTTAAATGGTATGGTTTTAATTTTTCCAGGGCATATGAATTAAATGTTTGAGGTTGACCTGATTCGAAAAAGAAAACTCTTACTTTAGTCAGATTACTTTCCCTTACAGTGACTTTTTAGTTTTCAAAATGAGTTTATTTTTAATTGAAAAAGTAACATATTCAACTACAGAAACTTCATTAGAATTAATACTGTATTGGACAAGTCTTAGAGTCACTGTAGCATATCGTGCCTAGCCTTAAACTTCAAGTCCAAGTGAGATAACAATTTCTTAGAAAAGGTTTTATTAATTCAAGTTTGGACGTTTGTATAGGATGTATAACTGCAAAACAATCACCAGTGTTGAACTTTTTACATTTTAAAATTATTTTGCTGAATTTACGCCAGTCCAAGGCCTGCTGGCTCTCGCATACCTTCCATTTATCTCATTGCTCCTTCCTGCTCCCTCTTGCAAGGGGACTGCTCCTTGTCTGTTTCGCAGGCTGCCATGTCAATTGCCTTCTGGCTGAGTTTGGGAGGTGCTGGTGGGAAATTGAAAGGGAAGATGGGAGAAAGGGAAGAGTATTATGCTCTCTTCCTCTCTCTGTCCGCAGCTGCATTTCCTCCGTGGTCCTAACTTCCCCTGGGCAGCTCCACTGGCGTTCCAATTTGTGCTAGGTGACCGCAGCACCCTGCCCTTCTCCCTGTCTCCCTAGCCCAGGGGTAGTAATGGCTTCCTGCCATTTGCTAATCCAGTAGGTTGCCTCACGTTTCCTGTTTTGGCTTCTTAGCTATTTTGTCATATGTGTGACCAGTTGTCTGTATTAAATTCCCAATTATGAATACATTGAGTGATTTTCGTTGCCTAGTTGGTCCTTGACTGATACCATCCTCTTAGTCTTTTTCTCCTCCAAGACTTTTACAATATGATACCGTGTTTCCTTTAAAAGCTACTGTTCAGGATGAGAGAGTCTAAGTATCAGTTCTGCAAATTGGTTTCTTTTGAATTTTTGATTCTCTGTCAGCTGGTTCGTTCAAATGACAACTTGTTGGGCCTTCTTTGTGGAGAATAAAATGTTCACTTGTGGTGATTATTTATGGTACCTATTTATGGTAACCTTTCCAGCACTATTTCTCTCTGAAAGCTTATTTAAAATTTTCTATTTACAACTGTTCACATTTCTTTGTTTACTAGCATATTCTTCTGCCTTTCCTTTCTTCCTTTTCCTTCTTTATAAGCATGTAGGTGTTCGTCACCTTTTGTTTTCTATCAGGTTCCTCCTGAATTCAGACTCTTTTTCTCCTGGAAATATATCTGATTTGTGGATGTCAGAAGATATCAGAGGAGTTTCTCGATTTAATAACAAAGAAAATGTGGTTGTGGTCTTGAAAATATTTAGCTGGATAGTAGCGAAACTTGCTATACAACATATGCATAATGTTAAAAATAATTAATTTTTTAAAGTTTCATGTTGGCAGTAAAAAATGATTTAAAATCATACAATTAGCTTTTAAAAATGTCATCAAAACAATGTTTAGGCAAGGTTTTTGTGTTTTTGTTTTAAACAGCAAGTAAGCATTGCTGGGATAATGTTCTATGAAGTTTTTGCTTTTTTGCAGTAGAATGCATCTGGGAATGTAGATGGATGTTGCTTATTTGGTACTATGTATTCCACTGAATTTATCATGGTTGTTCCTAACTTAGTATTTCGTATCCCAGTTGACTTAGTAAACTTTCAAATTTATATGTCTTCCTCTTAAATACTTAGCACACTCACATGTCCTTTGGTCTCTCCATATCATATTGATTTTGTATGAAATTTTGTTTTGTGTTTTTACAGCTATGCTTTTTATTATCTTTGGTCCAAGGAGAGAGAGAGAGAGGGAGAGAGAGAGAGAGTGTGTGTGTATGTGTATGTATGTGTGTGTGTACTTTTGTGTGTTTTAAGGCAGTAGTAAATACTACCAAAAAATTTGATCCCCCTTACCTTCCTGGTCTCTTACGGCATTTTTAAAATTTATGTTTTTTCTTCAAGAATGTTTGTTTAGGTGTTTGTATGGCAAACCTTCTGAGATACTTACAATTGAAGGAAAATTTGGCTTTGGGAAAGAAAAAGTAGGGTCCACAGGCTGCAAGTCCAGCCTCTCCCTGAAGAAGACTAACAAGGACTAACTTCTCCATTGCACTGGGGATTCCGGATCAGCCAGCCTGCCCTTCCCTGGCTGTGCCTGCTGCATCTGGGATGCATTGCCTTGTTCGTTGCCTTTTGTCTTTGATAGTACCCTAAGGGAGATCATGGAGGGGACTCTCCTGACTGCAGCTATGCTAGTCTAGCAGCCTGTTTCTCTGTAGAGCAGTTGTGGATACCCCGGAATTGTATTAGGTACTGAGGCTTCTCTTTGCCAGACTTGGAGTTTTTCTGGCAAAACAATGTAGAAGTCTTTTAGCTGTTTATAGATTCAAGTTATTTTTATAATATTAATGAAACTGTATTGGCTGTTAATAGAACTTGCAGTGTTTGAATTGAACTCTGCCCTGGTGATTGCTTTCAGTTTTTTCCAGCAGGCCTGGGAGCTCTGCCTTTCTGCTTAAGGTGCCAGTTGGCCCCCTTACCTCCAGGCTGCAGCTCATTTGATTATGGGCTTATCATGGTTGGGGGTGGAGTGGGTAATAACGGACGAGAGATACTTCTGAGGACCCTGGGTTATTGGGGTTCTTCAGTCCTGGACCCTTCTAGGTCTCTCCATTCCTTTTCAATGTACTAACTTTGCTTTGGTGTTAGGTAGAGACTGCTACTTTTGGAGCTCATTAGAAGGTGGGATTAAGGCCTTGTGTATCATGATCATTGTTCTGTTTCTGCTTTCAGGCAGTCTGCTTTATACCTAAGATTGTTTTTCTTGAGGCACTGTATTGGAAAAAGTTGTAAAAAGTAGCCAGAGTAGTTTAATATCCTGACTTTTTTGTGTGTGTCAGATTTCCTAAAGGTGAGCACATAGTTTGAGTCCCCAGACACATCGGGTTAACCAGCTGGTTTGCTGTCAGCACTCTTTGGAAATTCTTAGCAACCTCTAGCCCATCCTGACTTGGTCAGTTCTAATGTCAACGTCTAGTACTACATACTTAGGTATCAATTTTTTTGTATTGAACAGGATTTTCTTTTTTCAGTTGCACGTGATTGGCTTAAGGGAATCTTAAAGTTTTAATTGTGGTAAAATGCACTTAGCATAAAATTTGCCATCTTAACCATTTTTAAGTGTACAGTTGGGCAGTGCTAATAAGTACATTCACATTGTCATGCAGCCAGTCTCCAGAACTCTTATGAAACTGAAACTTTGTCCCCATTAAGCAACAACTGTGTGTCCTCTCCTTCCCACCAGCGTCTGGCAGCCACCACTCTACTTTTATGTCTCCATGACTTTGAGGTACTTAAGGTACCTCATACGTGGTATCATACAGTATTTGTCTTTATATGACTGTCTTATCTCACTTAGCATAATGTCCTCAAGTTCTGTTCATGTTGTAGCATGTGTCAGAATTTCCTTCCTTTTTAAGGCTGTATAATATTCCCTTGTATGTACCGGCCACGTTTTGTTTATCTCTTCATCAGTGGTCATTTGTGTTGCTTCCACCTTTTGGCTCTACGAATGATGCTGTTCTTAACATGTATGTACAGATACCTCTTTGAGTCCCTGCTTTCGGTTCTTTTTGGGTAGTACCCATAAGTGGAATTGTTGGCTCATATGGTAATTGTGTTTTTAATTTTTTGGGGAGCCACCATATGGTTTTCCATAGGAGAGTTTTTTCTTTTTTAAACCTACTCAGATCTGGGAAAGATGGAGGGCTTGATACCTCTAGCCTTTCCCTTCTCGTCACTACTTCTCTCTGAGTGCTTGCTTCTCTTCTTTGGCTCTATTGAGGTTGGAGTAGTGATTGCTCATGGCTCTCTGTTCATACCATCATGATCAAAGAGGAGAAAATGTTCATTGAATGATCCAGAGCGCTCAGTCTGGATTACTGTCCAGTTATTGGAAGAGCTGCAGTGGCCCAGGCTGTAGTTCTGGAACTGGCTCAGCTGGGCATGTGCCTGTCCCTGTGCTTGATGGGGGGGTCAGATCAGTTACCAGAAAAGGGGAAAGCGTAGAGTAGGATGTGTGTGAGGTGTGCAGAGATAATAGCTACTGTGGACCCCTGTTGCTCTGCTGTGCCTGAGTCCCCATTTTAGCTGCCTTCTAGACACCTTCACTTAGATGTCCCTCAAATGCTTAATCCTTTTCCATGTACCTCTGTCCCCTCAAAAGCTGTGCTTCAACCCCACTTGTCTTTCAGGTCATTAAAGGCACAAAACTTTTCATGTCTTACGATCTTTGCACAAGGGGCTGTCTGACTGCAATGTCCCTTTTTGCCTTAATCTTCGTTTACCTATTAGCATCTCCTAAAAATGACTTTCCAGTTTTTAGACTGGGTATTGGCAGTGTGTTGCTGCTGTCAGTATGCATGGGGAATACAGAAGAAGCTGGTTTGGGAGAAAAGACTTAATTTCACTTTATACTTGGATTTTTGAGGTAAGCAGAAAAACCAGTATTCTCTTCTCCCCCTCCCAAATGCAGACATTTCTTCTAAGGAAGGAGAGTGTACTGTGTGCAGTATTGTGGGAGGTTCACAGATAGGTTAAGATGGACAAATGTTTGAAGGGTGAATCAAAGGAGAACATTGCAGTTACCTAAGACCACAGAGGAACGCTGGATGTGTCTATAGGAGAAACTGTAAAGTCCCCATTTAGGGGTGAAATAAGAAAAAAGAAACCATTAAGGAAGACAAAGGGCAGTTTATGGATAGAATTGCCAGTGGTGGTGTGACAGAAGGTGTAAAGTCAAAGAATAAGGATTACTTAAAGCTACACTCTGAAGAATAAGCTAAAACGTTTACAAAATTGTATTCAAAAGTAATCAAGACTGCTGTACCACCATCCAGAGAAAGAAAAACAGTACAAGTGACTAAGCAGAATCTAAAATAAGAGATTTTCTCCATGTAATGACCTCAGAGTTTTATATGTGGCATTTGAGCCGTCCTAGAAGTGACAGCATGTGATCAAGGTGGTAGCTGTAGGAGGAAGATGACTGGATTGAGTATCAAGAGTCCTGAGATCTCTCTTCAGCTTGGAGTAAATTATACCCAACTTGTCAGTAAAAAGATGGAACTGGCTCCTCTCTGCATACGACACAGAGTTGCTCTGTGTCAGATTAGGTGATGGACATCCAAAGCACATGGGAGATTGTAAAAGAGCATTTAAATGTAAGCTGTAAAGAGAATTAAATATGCCTGAGAAAAATAAATATATGCTTCTGAATTTTGCTGGGTATAGAATCATTTGCTGTTTTATGCTAGTGATGAATTCCTGTCACAGGAAAATCAGCATTAAAAATACTGATTATAAGCTGTGTTCAGATTCTGATCTTTATATTTGAGCAACAGGAACTCACTAATGTAGACGATGGCGGTGAGGAGGTCTGTCACTACTTGTATTTTACAAAGAGCACGCTGACTGTAGTATGGAGTTTGGTGGGCAGTGGTGAGGGCAGGAAGCCATTTATGCCTTTGGAGTAGACGCTGTAGAAAAGAGTGGTGGTGATGTAAGAAGATTGGTCACAGATTTATTGCTAGAGGGAAGGAAGAAGGCGGTTCCTGATTTTGCTCTCTGGTGAGAGAATCATGCTGTTCACCAAAATAGGGAGCCCTGGAAGTTCAGGCCTGGGGAGATGATCTTGATCTTTGAGTGAAATCTGATCTTCTATTGAGACATCCAAAAACCCATGTAAGGGGAAGTCACTAGCAGATACTAACTGAAGCGGTGGTCGGAATGAGATCACTTGGGGAGGGTATGCTGTGAGAAGAAAAGGAAGTTTAGGAATAAGCTTTAAGTAACTCTGATATTTAAAGAGTAGTTAGAAAAGGATGAGCCAGCAGAGGAAATGGTCAGGGAAAAACTAGAGAGCGAGGAGGAAAACTAGGAGACAGTTTTGTCTGGAAATCAAGAGGAAATATTTTAAGGAGAACGTCATGAGCATTGGCTATAGCTATTGAATAATCTTAATAAGATGTGCTTGGAAAACGTGTATTAGATTCAACAACTTGGATGTTACTGGTGACCATAGCAAAAGTCACTTGGGAGGAGTGTTAGGGGCAGAAACCATTCTGAAATTGATCTGGGGTGAATGAGAGAGAAAAAAATAGATGACAGTTATAAACAAGTCAGTCAATGACTTTAGCTTCTAGGAGAGGAAATGCCGAAGTCAAAGGGAGAAGGATATTATTGCTTTGATTTATGATTTAAAAAAACTGTTGTGTAAATACATCAAGGTAAGTAACACAAATGTATGGATCAGTGAATGAAATTTTACGAATCCAACACTCATGTAACCATCTCTAGGGTAAGAAATAGAACATTGCTGTCTAATTGCCTAGTGGTTTGGAATTTCATGTAAATAGAAAAATTCAGTGTGTAGGCTTTTTTATTTGTGTTTTTTTTCTCTTTATATCTGTGAGGTTCATCCATATTATGGTGTTTGGTGGTAGTTCATTTTATTTCTGTGTTGAGTAATCTTCCATCATATACCACTTCCATCATATACCACTGTGCTTGTCCGCTCCTGGTGATGGACATTTGAATTGATTCCAGCTTTTGGATCAAATAATGCTGCTATGAATTTTCTTGTGTGTGTCTCTTGATATATATTTACGCCTCTAATGAGTATATACCTAGTGTGGAACTACTTGGTCAAAGGGATCTGTATCTTAATGTTGAGTATCTATTGTTCAGACTTCTCCACAGTGGTTATACCGATTTACATGTACCAACAGTAAATCAGCAGCCTCTTCGCTCCACATCCTGTCAACATGTGGTTTTGTTATTGTGGTTTTAATTAGCACTTCCTTGATTACAATGAGGTTGAGTCACTTTTCATGTTCACTGATAATTGCTTTATTTGAATATCCTCTTTCTGGAGTGATTTCATGTCTCTTGCCTTGTTTTTCTAATGACGTAACCTTTTTCATATTGATTTTTGATTGCTACGTGTGCTAGATGAATTCTTGCGGGGCTATGATTGTCTCCCATTTTGTGGCTTGGCTTTTCACCCTTCTGGTAAGGGTGGCTCATGATTAACCGAAGTTCTTCATTTTAGTGTAATAAATAATATAATAGAATTTGCCAATCTTTTATGCTAAGTGTTTTTTTTTGTGTGTGTCCTGTTATGAAGTTTTCCCCTGTACCGTGATCATAAACATTTCTACATTGTTCTCTAGTGTTTTATTAATTTTACCTTTGGCATTTGTCACTTGGTACTGACTTATTTGAAAAAATTTTGAAAGATAAGAGACACTTCATCATATTTAAATGCTCACTGGAAATATCCAGTAGCATGGAAGGAATTGAAAGTGGAAAGAAATGATTAGAAAAAGACTCCTGAGAGGGTTTGGGGTGGGGGTGGGGGTGGGGCAGATGAGATCCAGAGCAGAATGGAGGGATTTACATTAGACAGAAGGAAAAGACAACTGTTTGTAATACAGTGGAATGAGAAGAGGGTGGTACAGATGCACACAGGTCGTTGGCAACAGGAAGTTTCTAGTTTCCCTGTGAGTATGAGACACATAACCTGCTGAGTAGAGAGAGATCGGATAGAGTCAGAGCTTGGAGAAAGTTTAAGAAAGTCTTTGAAGAAATTGTAGAGTAAGTTCCAAAAACAGAGTAAATGTGTTGTGCAGTTCTGAGGGTCCAGTTGAGGTCTGTGGATATTAAGTTATAGTGGTACCAGTTGTGTCTCACTGTGTGCTTTTTCTGTCGTAGGACTTGGTTGCTGTGGAATGTACTAGGATAGTGGGTAGTTGGGTTCACCTAGATTGAAGTTTTGCTAGTTGGACATCGTGCAAAGATCCCACCAGAAAAGAATGAGTGAACGTAGATTATTGACAGAAGTTACTGAGCTGATTGAGTGAAGACCGTGAGCTGGGAGGAGAGTAAATGTAAGAGGGACCTGAAGAACTGGGAGAAGGCCTGGTTATTGGAGGTCCTGATGAAGTCAGAGAATGAATCATAATGCAGATAGTGAGCAAACTTGCTGGAAGGTAAGGTTGTGATCTGAGCGTAGAAGGGCTGATTAGCGATTTTTGAAGTGTGACAGTTTTGTTCGGTAATAATACTGATACAATACTGATTATGTAACAGGTGCATTATTATTCACTGATGTGAATTAGAAACATACATATAATTCTTTTGTAGTGGGTCGTATGCCCAGTGTGTTCAGATGTATCAGGATTCAATTCCTGTTTGTGAAGGAACATAAGTTTTCTCCCATTGCTAAATTTACACATGATAGAAATTCTAGATGATTATACTTCACATTTATATTTAATGAATTTTGGTAAAATACTTCATTTTCATTTATCATTTACAGATGGTTTTGTTCCTGATGCTAATATTCCCTAGTTCTCTAGCGAGAGTTTGATTTTTAAAACCTTGCTTGTGCTGATAATTGTAGGTACTGTTTTAAAAAAAATCCCCAAAACTACTAGTTTTGTAATTTCAGCTTCCCGTTCACTTTCTTTTAAATGTCTTCCAATACTTCTGTATTTTTAATTGAAAAACAATTGTTACATCAGTAACATTAATTAAGTTTTCTTGTAACATGAATGTTGTTTCTTTAGTAACATTAATGTTTTCTTGATGGACATTGTGTCTTTAACCTGTTCCATTGTTAATTCTAATGCAGATACATCAAGAAATCTGGAATTTCATGAAATACACAGCACAGGGAATGAGCCGCCCTTGCTGATTATGATTGGCTACAGTGATGGAATGCAGGTCTGGAGCATCCCTGTAAGTATGAAGATAGTTAAATCCCTAAAATAAAATACTTCTCAGCATGCTAGCTGGCGATACTTTAAGATCTCATCTACTTATTTCACAAGCAGTTGCTAAGAGACTGGTATATGCGCATCACTTTACAAGGCCCAAGGAGTAACGAGCAAGTGGGAAGTCAGAGAAGCTTTAAATGTTTTATAAAGTGGACCAGGAATTGTGGCAATCATTTTACATACAAGATCTCATTTCTCATTATAGTACCCCTATTAAGTAGATATTATTATTGTATTTTTCTGCATTTTACAGAAGAAGAGTAAACAGGCTTGCAAGAGGCTTTTACAAAAAAAGTAATGATCATTTAAAAAAAGAATCATTGTTTTGAATCAGTTAAAACTTTCACATGGTACAAAAGTCAGTAGGTATAAACAGGTAAAAAACTCTACCACTCTTGTGCACCGTTTCCTTTGTCTTAAACAGCCAGGATTTCTAGTTTCTTATGTATCCTTATAGCTATATTTTATGCAAATAAAAATGCATATGCATATATTTCTCCCACCCTGCCCTTCCCTAACAGAAGGGAGCATATTGTACAACTCAGTCTGTACTTTGCTGTTTTTTACTTATAATGTCGGTTTTCAGAGAGCTTCTCTATAGAATTTTATAGCTGCGAACAATTCCATTATTTGGATTTTCCTTAATTTACATAACTTGTTTCCTTTTTTTGGAAATACTTGAAAGTCTCTCCTGTCTTTTTTTTTTTAAATATTAGAAATAATGATGTAATACATGAACTTGAACAAAGATTATTTTATATCTGTATATCTATGTAGGATAAATCCAAATTTTGAAAAATGTTTTAAATTGTCTCATATTGGTCCCTGTTTGCTTCTTAAATACTACGTATTCTTTGGGATGACTAGACATAAAATGTGCTAAAAGAGGAAGAGGCCTGGTAGGGTCACAGCTCAATGAAGCATGGTAGGGACTGCATACTTTGGTTTGTACTTATGTTCCAGTGTCTGGCATGGCCTGAAGGTTGGAGGTGGTAGTGGCTGGCAGAAGTTCTACCGTGTGGCTATTTTGCAGTTGGAAGCTTGGGGCCAATAGAATTTTAATTTGTACCTTTTTAAATGCAGTGTTGTACAGTGTATCCTTGTAGCTTATTTATTTTATACATAATAGTTTGTACCTCTTAGCCCCATACCCTTGTCTTGCCCCTACCCCCCACCCTCTCCCTGCTGGTAATCACTAGTTTGTTCTCCATATCTGTGAGTCTGTTTCCTTTTTGTTATCTTCACTAGTTTTATTTTTTAGATGCTACAGTATAAGTGATATCACACAGTATTTGTCTTTCTCTGCATGACTTATTTCACTTAGCATGATATCCCCTAAGTCCATACATATTGTTACAAGAGGCAAAACTTCATTCTTTTTAATGGCTGAGTAATATTTTACTGTATATCTGTCTATCTATATGTACCACATCTTCTTTATCCATTCATCTGTTGATGGACACTTAGGTTGCTTCCGTTTCTTTATATTGTAAATAATGCTGCTATGAACATTGGGATTGAATGTATCTCTTAACATTATTGTTTTTGTTTTTTGAGGATATATACCCAGAAGTGAAATTGCTGAGTCATTATAGTTCTATTTTTAGTTTTTTTGAGAAACTACCATACTGTTTTCTACAGTGGCTGCACCAATTTGCATTCCCAACAACTGTTGTATACCTTTGTACAAGGGTTACCTTTTTTCTGCATCCTCACCAACACTTGTTATTTGTGGTCTTTTTGATGATAACCATTCTGAGGTGAGAGGTGATACCTCATTGTGATTTTGATTCGCATTTCCCTGATGATTAGCAAATGACGTTGAGCATCATTTCATGTGCCTGATGGCCATCTGCATCTCCTCTTTGGAAAAATGTCTATTCAGTTCTTATGCCCACTTTTTAATTGGGTTGTTTTTTTTTTTGTTTGTTTGTTTGTTTTTTGATGTTGAGTTGTATGAGCTGTTTATATGTTGGATATTAATCCTTTATTGCTCATATCATTTGCAAATATTTTCTCCCATACAGTAGATGGTCTTTTCATTTTGTCATGGTTTCCCCTTTGCTGTGAAAAGCTTTTATTTTTTTTAATTTTTAAATTTTTTTAACTTTTTTTGATTTATAATCATTTTACAATGTTGCATCAAATTCCAGTGTAGAGCACAATTTTTCAGTTATACATGAACATATATATATATTCATTGTTACATTTTTTTCTCTGTGAGCTACCATAAGATCTTGTATATATTTCCCTGTGCTATACAGTATAATCTTGTTTATCTATTCTACAATTATGAAATTCCAGTCTATCCCTTTCCACCCCCAGCCCCCTTGGCAACCACAAGTTTGTATTCTATGTCTATGAGTCTATTTCTGTTTTGTATTTATGCTTTGTTTGGTTTTTTTTAGATTCCACATATGAGCGATCTCATATGGTGTTTTTCTTTCTCTTTCTGGCTTACTTCACTTAGAATGACATTCTCCAGGAGCATCCATGTTGCTGCAAATGGCGTTATGTTGTCGGTTTTTATGGCTGAAAAGTATTCCATTGTATAAATATACCACATCTTCTTTATCCAGTCATCTGTTGATGGACATTTAGGCTGTTTCCATATCTTGGCTATTGTAAATAGTGCTGCTATGAACACTGGGGTGCAGGTGTCATTTTGAAGTAGGGTTCCTTCTAGATGTATGCCCAAGAGTGGGATTCCTGGGTCATATGGTAAGTCTATTCCTAGTCTTTTGATGAATCTCCATACTGTTTTCCACAGTGGCTGCACCAAACTACATTCCCACCAGCAGTGTAGGAGGGTTCCCTTTTCTTCACAGCCTCTCCAGCATTTGTCATTTGTGGATTTTTGAATGATGGCCATTTTGACTGGTGTGAGGTGATACCTCATTGTAGTTTTGATTTGCATTTCTCTGATAATTAGTGATATTGAGCATTTTTTCATGTGACTATTGATCATTTGTATGTCTTCCTTGGAGAATTGCCTGTTTAGGTCTTCTGCCCATTTTTGGATTGGGTTGTTTGTTTTTTTCTTATTAAGTCGTATCAGCTGCTTATATATTCGGTTTCATTTGCAAAAATGTTCTCCCATTACATAGGTTGTCTTTTTGTTTTACTTATGGTTTCCTTTGCTGTGCAGAAGCTTGTAAGTTTCATTAGGTCCCATTTGTTTATTCTTGCTTTTATTTCTATTGCTTGAGTAGACTGTTCTAGGAGAATATTTTTGAGATGTATGTCAGATAATGTTTTGCCTATATTTTCTTCTAGGAGGTTTATTGTAGCTTGTCTTATGTTTAAGTCTTTGATCTATTTTGAGTTTATCTTTGTGTATGGTATAAGGGAGTGTACTAGCTTCATTGCTTTACATACTGCTGTCCAGTTTTCCCAACACCATTTGCTGAAGAGACTGTCTTTATTCCATTTATCCCATTGTATATTCTTGCCTCCTTTGTTGAAGATTAGTTGACCAAAAATTTGTGGGTTCATTTCTGGGCTCTCTATTCTGTTCCATTGGTCTATGTGTCTGTTCCATTGGTCTATATGTCTGTTTTTGTACCAATACCATGCTGTCTTGATGACTGTAGCTCTATAGTATTGTCTGAAGTCTGGGAGAGTTATTCCTCCAGCCTCTTTCTTTTTCTTCAATAATGCTTTGGCCATTCTAGGTCTTTGGTTCCATATAAATTTTATTATGATTTGTTCTAGTTCTGTGAAATATGTCCTGGGTAATTGGAAAGGGATTGCATTAAATCTGTAGATTGCCTTGGGCAGTGTGACCATTTTAACAATATTGATTCTTCCAATCCAAGAGCATGGGATATCTTCCCATTTTTTAAAGTCTTCTTTAATTTCCTTCATCAATGGTTTATAGTTTTCTGTGTATAATTCTTTCACTTCCTTGGTTAGATTTATTCCTAGGTATTTTATTACTTTGGGTGCTATTTTGTGAAAAGCTTTTAAATCTAATTAGGCCCTATTTGTTTATTTTTGCTTTTATTTACTTTGCTTATGGAGATAGAGTCAAAAAAAATTGCTGTGATTTATGTCAGAGAGTGCTCTCCTGATGTTTTCTTCTAGGGGCTTTATAGTTTCTTGTCTTACATTTAGGACTTTAATCCATTTTGAACTTATTTTTCTGTATGGTGTGAGTAAATGTTCTAATTTTATTCTTTTATATGTAGCTGTCCAGTCTTTCCAGTACCACTTATTGAAGAGACTGTCTTTTCTCCATTACATATTCTTGCCTCCTGCGATTGATTGACCATAAGTGAGTGGCTTTATTTCTGGGCTTTCTGTCCTGTTCCATTGATCTATGTGTCTGTTTTTGTGCCAGTATCATACTGTTTTGATTACTGTACCTTTGTAGTATAGTCTGAAGTTAGGAAGCATGATTCCTCCAGCTCTGTTCTTCTTTCTCAAGATTGTTTTGGCTATTTGGGGTCTTTTGTGTTTCCATACAGATTTTAAAATTATTGGTTCTATTTCTGTGAAAAATGCCCTTGGCATTGAATCTGTAGATTACATTGGGTAATATGGTCATTTGAACAATATTAAGTCTTCCAATCCATGAACATGGTATATCTTCCCATCTGTTTGTGTTGTCTTCCATTTCTTTCACCAGTGTCTTATAGTTTTTCAAATACAGGTCTTTTGCCTCCTTTGATAGGTTTGTTCCTAGGTATTTTATTATGTGGTTACTTCTTACAGGATTTATATGCAAACAAACATATATTACCTCAAATTTAATGGAATTCAGGATGTTCTTGAGTACAAAATTTGGCTTAAGAATTATTAAGTAACGAGCACATTGAACTGCGTAATTCTTTAATGTTTTAAGTAAAAAATATTGTTTCTCCTTTGATAAGTCACTTATGATGAACTTTGGTATTCCATCTAATATAATAATTATGTGTCCTATTACTAGGTATTTAGGATTTGGGGTTTTATATTTCTTGTTTTTAAAAATTAGCTTTTTTTTTTTTTTTTTTTTTTGCAGCAATAGATGAATCTTGCTAGTATGTCATGGAATGAGTGTCCTTGTTCTTTTTGACTTTGGAGATGTGTAATTGACATGTTTTTCCAAAGCCCTGCAATGTTGTTTGTAATTTAAGTATCACGCCAAAGGCATGGACAGGGGACTTAAAATTTGGCTTTTCTTTTCCCCTCCTACCAAAAGAAATACTTCTAGGTTTTGTTCAGAGGAGAAGATTTTGTAAAGGAAACTTTTTCGTATTAATAGTACATTTTGATCCATTACGCTGTTTGTTGGCAGACTTAAGGGCAAAGAGGAAGCTATAGCTTTAACAAGAAGGCTGGCCCTAGGTGGGCTTGGGGTGTAGACTGGATGGAGCACATTCCTTTGATGGTACTCAGGCTACCCTCTTGTTTTGGTTATAATTAGAGGTATCACTTCTAATAGTTTTAAAGTTAACTAGTGTCTACCTCTGAGTAGATTAAAGGTCTTCTGAGTAATTTAAATTACTTCTTTAAAGTAATTCTTATGCCCAGATTATATTTTGAGAGACTTAAATAATCTCCATGGAATTTTCCTTGACTAACAGTTGTTTACTATGTAGTACAGCCCCATGAGGACTGTTTTAAGAATTAGGAGGCAGTTTGGAAAAATAAGCTCTTTCTTTTGCATTGATTGAGCTCTCACTGTGTTCAGAGAGCTTTATACACACACTGTCTCATCTGTATATTGTGAGGGAGAAGTTATCCTGCTTTACAGGTGGTAAGGTCACACCACTTATAGGAGGTGGAATTGGAATTCGAACCCAGTTCTGTCTGACTTCAATTTCAAAGCCCAAATCTAAGCTCTCTCTATTTCATTACTTCCCCTCTGTGATAGCTGAAGATAGGCCCTGCAAGTAGTATGGCAGTTTAATTTCAGTTTTCATTGTAAAAGGTTATGATGTGCCTTCATATATTCATCTTTTATAGACTACAGTGACTGTTACCCATTACTCTAACTAAACCCTTCTGAAACTTGTTTATCACTAGTCAGTTATTCAGTAATCATTTAAGTGTTACCATGTGCTCGACAGTGGGGCTCTTACGCTGGTCAACCTAGAAGGAATTTTGGCTCTTAGGGATCTTTCCAGACCATAAATCGTATTTGCTTTTGAGTAAGTGCGGGTGGGCAGAAAGTCAGTCCCTGTCCAAAGCATAGCTCAGTTTTTGCTTCAGGTTTTGTGTACAGGGTTCCTTTTTGTTGATTTTACATAACTGTTCCACCAGTGAGCCTCAGATTATGAAAATAAATGTCCTGCTTTAAGATTTAAAAAATTGTCTACTAAGTGCACAAATATGAACGAGGCTTAAATGATGTCTAAGAATATAGTTAAGTGGAGTTAGCCCAGAAGCAGAACTGTGCAGAAATAGTTTCTCTACTGAGCAGTCTCTGCCACTTTGTGTCTGAGAAGGCCACAGGGAAACTCGCCCTCTCCTAGCTTTCCCAAGCTGTCAGGCCCCTTCTTTCAACACATCTGATGTAACATAAGGAAGAATGATTATTTGTTATGTTGACGTTCTGGATAAATAGACCCCGTTCCCACCCGTGCCTAACCATGTCACTGCCTCTTTTTGGTAATGTAAATATAGGCTCTTTGATTAAAATCCTTAATTTAAAAAAAAATCAAATTTATACATGTACATGGACTAAAAATCAAATAGTTTTATGTGAGAAAAACAGCAATTCTGCCCTCCTTTCTGAACTCCCTCCATTCTTTTAGTTGTTGTTATCTTAGTATTTATTTCAGTTATTTAAAAATATCTTGCTTACATTCTTGATTTTTTTTTTTGCCTGCCTGTCTTACACATAGATTGACTTGGTGCCATGGACTGTGAGAACTTAAGAAGTGTCATTTATTCAATGAAAGTCTGGGATAAAATATGTATTTTGAGCAAAATAGACATGGTCTTTGCTCTAATGTGGATAGTGGGAGAGATGGATTTGAATAAAAATAAATTAATAGACAACTTAAATTGTAATGTGAAGAAAAAATAAGAGATTGTAATAAGGAAGTGGCATGGAAGTTAGCCATGGTAAGGTTGGAACAGCAATCAGTAAAGTCAGGCTCTGAGGTAGAAGTGTTTTCTCTACAGTTGGACATTGATTTAGATTTCTTAAGCTTTTTCCTTCTTAAAGAATATACAGATAAATATCTTTATGATTGTGTAATTTGGATAGATCAATAAAAGTAGATATACTAAGACTTTTGATATATTTGCCAAATTGCATTCTTGTAAAGACATGCCGTTCTACTTGCCCTGTTCATTTATTAATTCATTCCTTCAGCAAAGATTTGATTGCCTTTTATATGCCAGACCCTGTTCAAGGTGCTGGGAAAATGACAATGAGCAAAGCAAAACCATTATTCTTGTGGAATATCCATTCTGGGTAGGTGGTTTGGAGGGTGGGCAAGATGATCATAAACATGTACCATGCTAGATGGTAAGTGTTATGGCGAGATGGGTGATGTTGTGGGCTGCTATATTATATAGGGTGGTTTGGGAGAGCCTCTCTCAAAGGCCCTTTGAGCAGAAGTGTGGAGGAGTTATCCTTCTTGTTATTTGAGGGAGGAGCATTCAGAGCCAGTACTCAGTGATAGGATTATGCTTCCTATATTTAAGAACAGCAAGGAGGCAATTGGTGGAGCTGGATGGGCAGGTGAAGAATGCTAGATGGTGGCTGAGGGGTGGTGGTGGGCTAGAGCTTTGTAAGGTAAAGCTTACAAAATGAGCTTTGTGCCATTGTAAGGACTTCAAAATCTTGAATATAGAGCAGAGTTGAAACAATTTTACAGGGAAAACACATATACCCACCACCTAGATTGTACCGTGAAAATTTTACTGTACTTGCTTTATTTCATTTCCACCTGTAAGTGTTACTTGATGCATTTCATAGTAAATTGCAAACATTAGCGTACTTTCCCCTGACTACTTTTGCATGCATATCATTAACTACAGTTCAATATATGACTTGGCTTTAATTTAAAATTTACACATAATACAGAAATCTCACTATGTAAATTTCCTGAGCTTTGACAAATGGGTGGTAACCCAAATCTCTGTCAAGATAGAGAACATGATTATCACTCAAGAAATTTCCCTCATGCCTATTCCTGGTTAATTTTTCCTCCACCCCATCCATGAAAAAAAATCACTGTTTTCATTTTTTTCCACTGCGGTTTTGCCTGTTTTAGAACTTTGTATACTATTGCGTAGGATGCGCTCTTTGTGTAAGTCTCCTTTCACTCCACATAATGTTGGTGAGATTCACTCATGTTGATTGTTCCTTTATTGTTGAACAGTATTCCAGTGTATGAATTTACCATAGTTTATCCCTTCTATTAATGATGGCTGGCTGGCTGTTTATAGCTCTTGCCTCTTACGAATAAAGCTGCTGGGAAGGTTCTTCTGTAAGTCTTTTTGGAAACGTGTGTATTTATTTCTCTTAGGTAAATATCTGAAAGTGGATTTGCTGCTTCATAGGGTAGGAATGTGTTTAATTTTATAACAAACTTCCTTTTTCCCAAAGTAGTTGTACCATTTTACATTTCCCCTAACCACGTATGAGTTGTTCTACATCCTTGCCAACATTTGATGTTATTCCTTTTTTTTTTTTTAAGTAGTGGAGGTACTGGGGATTGAACCCAGGACCTCATGCATGCTAAGCATGTGCTCTACCACTGAGCTATTACTCCCACCCCCATCTTTTTAATTTTAGCCATTCTGATGGGTGATACCTCGTGGTTTTTATTAGCATGTCCCTGATGACTAATAACATGAAACATTTTTTCATGTATTTGTTGGCCATTTGCATATCTTTTAGGGATTATCTATACAATTTTGTTTTTTTTTTGCCCTTTAAAGAAAAAGTGAGTTGTAGAACCTGTTGGAGGACTTTGAACAGAGGTGGACATCGATTCCTCTTATAAAAATTGGAAAGGTATGCTAAGGAGCAGATTTGGGTGGAAAGAGTGAGTCTGTGGAGCATAGATTGGTGCTGTTCACAAACTGTTGGTTGTCAGTGAAATGTTTGTTACTGTTAGATGCCAGCTGTACATTATCCAAACATGTGTTTGTCATTTACAGAAGTATCTGTGCCAGAATGAAAATTAAAAAAAAAATAAATTAAGTGGCTGGACCTTCATAAGATGGTTTGACAAGCACTATCAACAGGGCCTTCTCCAGTTGGAGGAGGAGTTGTTCATGGCAATGAATGTGTTTTAGACATTACGCAGTCCTGTATTATTTCATTTAACACAATTAATATCTATGATTATTAACATTCATTTTAGTGTTTGTATGTTCCCCTGGATATGGAATGAGATATAGAAGTTTCAGGGAGGAGATTTGAATTCCAGGATGAAGATTTGGATTTATTAACATTTCAGCCAAGAAAAAGGATCTTCGTGTAACAGAGATACAATCCAAAACCCGTATTTAATAAAGACTGGTCTTGCAACGACTGTGGAATGAGCAGAGAATATGGAGAAAAGAAAAGAAAGGGGTATGAGCCCGTTATGAGACAGTTTCACATGAGGTGTTGAGAGCCGGGCCTAAGCTTGTGTTGGTAACTGATTAAGAAGAGAAGAAAGAGTCAAAGATGTTTCAAAGGTCTTGAGTTGGTGCTGGTGCTGCCTGGTGTGTAAGATGGCACAGTTTACGAAGGCATAGAATTTGACTATTAAGACTTAGACTTACATTATGTTAAAAATTTTATGAGGCAAAACTGTGTTGCATAGTTTAAATAATAAAATGTTCTCATCAAGAATTTTTCAATGGGCAGGAAACCCAAGATAGTACCTTTGTAAAAAGTCTTGATATTTATTTTCCAGTGCTTTTTTGGTATCTGTTTAAATGGCTACATATATTTCTCATCCTCTTTTGAAATGTTCAGTATCTCAAAAAAAAATCTTGAAAATGTATTCATTACAGCACCTCGAAGATGAGAGTTGCATTGTATGAAACTATATTTTAGGTTTACGATTTGAAGTGTTTTCTTGGAACGTTGAGAATATTGCAGTGAAGTAACACTAGGTGTCGCTAGCACATTGAGCTAAGAAAAGTACAGCTGTTCCCCTTGAAAGGAAACATTTGCCCTAAAGCTTTTAGTGTAACTTTTACACTAAAAACTTTAGCGAAAACATACAAGGACATATTTGAGGTAAATACCAATTAGTCTATTATTTATTAGAAGTTGGGTGCCAACAGACCTTGCCATGTCAAGATTGCTAGCCAGGAAACAATTCTTGTGGGTTTTATTTGGGAAGAGTATAAAGTCAGTGATTTGGGTAACTGGCCAATAGAGAAGAAAGTTGGACCCAATCAAAAAATTGCCTTTGTTGAGAAGAGGGCCTTATTTAGTTTGGTCCAGTCTCTTATTACTGGAAAGAGAAGTAACGGATGGCTCTTAAGTCATCTGCAGTGGAAGAGCATTGGGTGTCACGGAGTGAATAAATCAGAGATGAGGAATGACGTTGAAATAACTTCTGGAATCAACCCATGTTAATAGGGGAAAATACTTTCCTCTCGAGTATGTTTCTTAAGGTGTCACCTTAGAGAATTCTTGTGTCTAAAGTTTATACATTTCCTATATTTTAATAGTGGCTTTTTGTGACTTTTGTTGATCTGATAAGTGAGTTTGAAATTTATTATTTGGGATCTTTATTGTTTGAAATATTTTTGATGTTTTTCTACTCTAAAACAGAAAATATTCTTTGGACCTAGGATGACTTACAAGTTTGTGGAAGGCAGCCTTTTCTTTTGTTATAAATTCTTTTGTTATATATTTTGTTGAATATATTAAATACAGTAAAGTGTACAGATTCAAGTATACAGACTGAATTTTTGTGTACGTGTATGACCTGGACACCACCCAGATTAAGATAGAGAACATATTTTCAGCAACTCAGAAGAGTCGCTCATGCTGCTTTGCTGTCAGTTGCCCTTGTAACTCCAAGTGGCCACTGTTCTGACTTCCATCACCAGAACCTAGGTTTTTTCGTTCTTTAACTTCATTAAAAAAAAAAAATACATATATATAGATATGTATGTATCATCATAGATAATCCAATCTGTTTTGTATCTGGCTTCTTTTAACAATGTGACTATGAGATTCTTTCACGTTATTGTGGGTGTCAGTAATTTGTTCCTCTTTTTGGTGTATTGTATTTTGTCATGAATAGAACACATTTTTAAAAAGTCCATTATACAACTGATGTCAGACGTTTTTGTTGTTTCCAGTTTTTGAGTATTATAAATAAAGCTGTTCTGAACATTTTTGTATGTTTCCTGGCGGATATATGCTGCACCCATTTCCCTTGAGTATAGCCCTAGGAGTGCGTTTGCTGTGTCATCGTGTAGGTGTATGTTGAACTTTAGTAGATACTGCGAAGCAGTTTTCCAAAATGGTTTCCCCTAACCTGTACTGTCACCAGTAAATGTGTGAAAGTTTGATTGGCTCCGTGTTCTCATTAGCTCTTGGTATTGTCAGTCTTACTAATTTTAATCAGTCTTGTGTGTATGTGTTGGGATCTCATTGTTGAGTTTTAGAGATGCTTTTATTTTGTAATAATTTCAAACTAGTGCAAGGAACTCCTGTTAACCCATTATCCAGATTAACCAATTAAGGACATTTTGCCCCATTTACTTTATCATTCTCTCAGTTTTTTTATTTGTAAAGATTCTTTTCTGAACCATTTATAAGTAGGAGAAGTCATGCTCCTCTTTTTCCATAAATAATTCAGTGTATATTTCCTGCAAATAAGCACATTATTTTTTACAACCATAGTGCCATTATCAAAACCAGAACATTTACATTTGATACAATACTATTTTGTAATCCACGGTTCATTTTCTGATTTCATCATTTGTCCTAATGGTCTTCTTTATAGGTTTTCTTACATTTTTACTTTCTTAATGTTGTCTTTGATGAAAGAAACCCAGATCACATTTTAAGTGGTTTATTTTATTGTTAGTGCCTTTTGTATTCTTGTTTACTCTAAGGCCTTGTAAATAGTGTCCTGTGTTTTCTTTTAGAAGGTTGTTATTACCTTTAGGCTTATAATCCTTTTGAAATTTCTTATGTATGGTATGATGTAGGGCCAAAGTTTTTTTGAATGAAAAAAATTAAAAAAAAAAGATGCTAAGTGATTCAGCACCATTTCCTGAAAGAATCATTCTTTCCCCACCATATAATTTTTGCCATCGCTGCGTTTTTTTTTTTCTTGGTCTATTTTTGAATTGATTTTTAAAACCTTTTAATTTTGAAATAATTACAGACTCATGGGAGGTTACAGAATATTATTTAGAGTCCTGGGTACACTTCTCTTGGCTTCCCCTAGAAGTGACATCTTACATAAACTGTAGTACAATATCAAAACCAGGACATTGACATTGATTTTTAAAAAAATTTTCCTGTTTGTCTTTTCCAGTTTTATTTAGATATAATTGATCTAGTGACACCTTAATTTATGCTCATTTGGTCTGTTTTGAACTTTCTCTGGATGGATTCACAGGCTATGAACCCAATCAGATTTTCCTCTGCAGATACAATGATCAATCTTGAAGCACAGTCCCTTTTCTTTTTAATTGACCGTGTATGAATATTCTTTAGCTCTGGCCTGGGGATTATTTGCAGCTACACAGAGTGTGCATCGTTCACATTGGCTTTTTTATCTTCTTTCTTTAGGTGTACATTTCTGGTTTAGAGAGTTGGTCGGCTTATGTATGGTTGTGACTCATTCTTGCCATTATTGGCATTTTGGACCAGAAGGTTCTTCGTTATGAGGGCCAGTCCACTGTAGGATATGTAGCCACAGCTATGGCCTCCATCTGCTAGGTGCCCAGAGCAACTCCCTTACTTGTGACAATTAAAAATGTCTCCAGACATTGCCAAACACCCTCTGGTTGAGAACCACAACTCCAGAGAAAATACTGGTTGAAACTGCTGGTTTAAATACATATAATTTGATGGGAAAAGTTGTTGTGTGTAGTTAAGAATACTGAGGATTCTCTTTCTCCCTCTCTCCCTCTCTCTCTTTCTCTCCCTCTCTTTTTCTCTCTATTATATATCTATACATCTATATATAATATAGACACATACATATAAGGGATTTTATATATATACAAACACTCATACATACACACACCTTAGTAAGAATTGTAAGAACTGAAATTATCTTTTTAAAGATATTGAAATAAAATTATTAAAGTGCTATCCATTATTGTTTCCTGTTCTTTGCCTTAATACTCATTTAAGTTGATAAAGTTGTCAATAATCAGTTTTTTCATCTTTTTTCCTGATGGGAAGAATGAGATAATAGGAAATTTTAGTTTTCAGGGGACTTTTTTTTTTTTTTTTACATTTTTTATTTTTTACTTTTTTGGTGGAGGGAGGTAATTAGATTTATTTATTTATTTTTAGAGGAGGCACTGGGGATTGAACCCAGGACCTCGTGCATGCTAAGCACACACTACCACTGAGCTATACCCTCTCCCAAGAATTTTTTTTTTTTAAGAATTTCTGATTTCCTAGTTTTTGATTCATTTTGTCTGAGTTTTAATATTTTCTGGGAATCTTGATTTTACATTAGTAGTTGGGAGAATTTTTTGTAAACCTCTCTAGAACTATGATCATGTCTTAATGGTCTTTGAACATGTGTTGTCAGGTACATTGGCAGTTCGTTGTATGTATGTGTGTGTATTTACATATGTATTTATGTATGTGTATGTATGTTTAATAAATGTGTTTCAGGATTTCAATCTTTTGTTGGATATTTTCATCCAAGTGTGTTAGAGACTCAATTTCAGAAAGATCCAAGCTAAGTTTCATAATCTTTTGCTGTTTGCTCTTATTCCGTTCTATTCACAATCTATCTGTTCTTCCTAAAATCTCTCTCTCTCTCTCTCTCTTTTTTTTTTTTTTTTTTTGGTTATTAGAGATACTGGGATTGAACCCAGAACTTTGTGCATGCTAAGCACACACTCTACCACTGAGCTATATACTCCACCCCTCTAAAATCCCATTTTTATTAATTAACAGAATCACCATTTTCCCATTCAGCCACACTGAAACTTTAGGGTTTGTGCCACATAATAAGAGATAGAAATGTAACTGAGGCCTGAGCCCTGCCTTGAGGAGATCGTATTTTATTTATGCAAAATGTTACTACATAATTGCAGTCTATGTTAGTGCTTCTCAAATGTGAGGCGTTTTGCCCCCAAGGAAATGTTTGTCTATGTTTGGAGACATTTTTTATTGTCACCATTAGGAGTTGCTACTGGCATCTACTGGGTAAAAGCCAGAGATGCTGCTAAACATCCTACAATGTACAGGACAACCTCCCACAGCAAAGAATTGTTCAGTCCAAAACATCTGTAGTGCTGAGAAACTCTGGCCCATGAGATGAGTGTTTCTGTGGATGTTCTGAATAGAGAGCTGAGTAGTGATGGGATGCCTGGGGGAGTTTTGACACTTGTGCTGCAGAGTGGAGTTTCATAATATTAATA
Organism: Camelus ferus; assembly: GCF_009834535.1. NCBI lineage: Eukaryota > Metazoa > Chordata > Mammalia > Artiodactyla > Camelidae > Camelus > Camelus ferus. Next base: position 3,688,917 of record NC_045711.1, read on the forward strand.
TAAATAGTAACGACTGTTTTTTTTTAATGATCAGAATATGCCACACATTATTTTTAGCATATTGCCTATTATTGTCATACTGTCCTGTCAATTTTACTAGTTAGTGCTTTCCCATTTTACAGATGAAAAAAATTGAATCTCATATTTAACCAGCTCAGCTTCTTTGATAAGTGCCTGAAAAAAAAAAGACTATATATTTTAGAGCAGTTTTAGGTTCATAGCAAAATTGAGAGGAAGGTACAGAGAGGTCCCATGTACCTCTTGCCTCCACAAGCCCTCAGCCTCCCTACTGTCAACATTCCACATCAGAGTGGTAGATTGTTAGAATCAGTGACCCTACTCTGACACGTCTTTATCACTTAAAGTCCTCGACTTACATGAGAGTTCACTTTTGGTGTTGTACATTCTATGGGTTTTGACAGATGTATGATGACATGCACCCACTATTACAGCATCATTCAGAATGCTCTCACTGCCCTAAATATCCTCTGTCCTCTGCATATGCCCTGCTCTAAAAATCTTCTGTACTCCCTCCCCTGGCAAACCCTGATCTTTTTACTGTTCCTGTAGTTTTACCTTTCTAGAATGCCAGGGAGTTGGAATCATATGATATGATTCCATACAGTTGCTCTTCTAGCTTCTTTCACTTAGTAATATGCATTTAAGTTTCCCTCATGTCTTTTCCTGTGTTGATAGCTCACTTGTTTTTAGTGCTGGCTAATACTCCATTGTCTGGAGGTGCTGCAGTTTATTTATGACAGATAAGTTTTCAAAAATTAAGATACAGCATACATACCATAGTCTAGATCCCAAGCCTATGGTTTGATGATTGTGTGTTTAAAAGTTAATATAAGTATGTAGGTGTGTGTAAGCACACATAAGTGAAACTGCCATTGAGAACAAAATGTGGAGCATTTTTCTTACCAAGTCAGTATTTACTCCCCCCTCCCCCCCAGTAAGGCAGTCATGATTCTGACTGTAGCTTAGCTTTGCCTCACATTGAATTTCATATAGAGGTACACAGGATGTGCTGCTTTGTGTCTGTCTTTCTTACTGTGTCTTTTTTAGATTCATCCATGTTGTTGCATTTTGCAGTACTTTATATTTTTAATTTTTTTCCCATTACTTTGTTTTATTCCAAGGATTGACTATATCACAGTTTCTTTGTTTTTCTGTTTTTTAAGCTGTTCTCCTTTTGATGAGCATTTGTGTGTCTGGCTTTTGGCCATAGTGAATAAAGCTCCTGTGAACATAATTGTAGATATATGTACTTTATTTCTGGTTACAAACCTAGGAGTAGAATTGGATTAGGCATGTATTTAACTTTATTAGAAATTACCTGGAGTTTTCCAAAGAGGTTATACCATTACGCACTTCCATCCACGACATCTCAGAGTTCTAGTTGCTCCATTTCCTGCTACCTTTGGTGTTATCAGTTATTTTTTATCATCTTATCAATCTTACAAGTTTGTATGATATCTCTTTTACAGAAGAAAAACCTTAGGCTTTTTTGATATAATCATTTTCTCTTTGGTTAGATAGCTGTTGCAAAACTATCTTCAATCAACAGATTATATCAGGATAGGTTTACAATACCAGTAAAACATGACAAAGTCATTATTTTAAAAGTGGAAAAAGCTATAAGCCAAAATTGGCTTATCTGTAGCGCGGTTTTCTCTCTTTCCCTTTTCTATTGGACATGTATTCGGCACGGAATGAAATAACGAGTTCAAGGGAATCCAGTTCGTGTGTCTGAGTGATTACGAAGTGTTTATGACAGCTGCTAGGCTGACACTCTCTGTAATGGTGTTACATTGACTTCTGAACACCTTCCAGTCTGCCTCTAGGCGTGTGTGTCTGTGTAGTCTGAGTGGTTTTACATTAACATCTACCCTGAGTAAGATCTTTTGACTACAGAAGTGTTACTTGCAAATGGAAGATACCATTAGGGCTGCTTCAAAGCTCTGGAATGGTATTTGGTTTGGTGGTGCTTTAGTAACGGCTGGGGTTTTGAAGTGTAATGTCTAAATCTGCGTTGCATAACCGGAGGAACGTGTGACCTTAAACTGCTTTTCTTTGATCTTCCTTTCAAAAATCAGGCTGAGGGGAAAAGGTTATAGTTGCCTTAAAATATTCCGCTCTATGTGTGTAAAAATTTGGAAGTATGAAGATATGATTACAAGTTCCGTTCATTATTTATGTTCTGCGGTTTTCATATTGTTCTTGAAACTCACTTCCTTCTTGCCTCAAGTTTTGTATTTTGAATTTAGTGTCAAGACCAAAATACTGACTTGGTTGCCGTCTGCTTTATGTGGTTAGCAAATATCTGTTCTATAAGTTGTTAGTCCTCACAAATATGCGTTTTAGGTGGTTTTTGTGGTTTACATTTTTTTTTCTTGATGGCATACAGAGTAGGTTACAGAGATACTGACACTCTGACATTAACTGAATCATTTGTGGTTAGCTAGGCAAAAATAAAACAAAAAACTTATCCCCTTCTTTCTCCTACTTTTAGGAGCTTTCAAAAGAATTACTTTTTACCATTAGGAGTGCTTTCCTCAAACTGTGCTATCTTGAGTTTTTGAAATTGTTGGAGCAGAACTACAGCACATAAAATAACCCCCTGGCAGTGACTGTGACTTGTTCGAAGAAAAAAGGCCTGAGTTTAAAAACTGTTCTTGAATACAGTTTATTAATAGGAGATTCTGATGCCTCTTTGATCTGGTCATTTTAAGGGAGTAGTTTTCTTTGTTTCCTTCTGTCTGAAATGAAAATATATCATCAGATTGGCGACTCCAGAGAGAGCTTGCTTTGTAGTTATGATAACCACTCACGTGGCGAGGTGCCATTCTTCTGTTGCTTAGGAACTGAATACTTTAGAATAAGATGACACCTCCCCGTCCTTCACCTATCTCTCTTTTTTTATATTTTTATCCTTTCTATAAAAATTGTATAGATGCATATATATTTACCTTTTCTCCCTAATTAAAAAAATTATTGTCACTTTGTAAGTTAAACTGTCACGAAAGTCTCCTTTTTAAAGAATTTCATCAGTTCATTTCTGTTGTCTATATGATTACTTAATGTGAAAGTTAGCGAAGTGTAACTTACATACTTATTTATTTAAATAGACCGAATGAGGCTTTTGTGTTGCTTTAGGAACTGAATTCTTTAGTATAAGACCTTATCATGGTGAGAGGGTAATAGCTCAGTGGTAGAGCCCGTGCTAAGCATGCCTGAGGTCCTGGGTTCAATTCCTAGTACCTCCATTAGGGAAAAAAAAAAAAGGCTGTCTGTCCCTTCATCCCCCCATCTCTCTGTATTTTTGCCTTTTATCCGTATTTTTTGGGGGGTGGGCGGTTATCAAGGAGGGTTAAAATGTATTTATGAAATTTTCACTTTTTCCATATATATGTAAGTAAACATTAACAGACTTTTTAAAGCAGATTTAGGTTTACTTAAAAATTGAGCAGACCCCTGCCTCCCCAGCCTTCCCCCGCGAGCCGACGCGGCAGCGCCTCTGTCTCGCGTTTTAAAATCCCCCCCCTTTCCCCTTCCTTTTTTTTTTTTTTTTTGCCCTCTTTCCTCTTCCTCCCCCACCCTCCTTTTCTCCCTTCCCCTCCCTTTCACCATTTCCCCTCGGAGGCGCTTCCCACGGGCAGGGGCAGAGCCGGCCTCACCCCCCACCTCTCCCCGGCCCGCGCCGCCGATGGCGAGAGGGAACCCTGTCCCCACCCGGGCACAAGCGGCGGCGGCCTCAGGTCCAGGGGCGTCACGGAACTAATTCGCTGCCCGACCCGCCGGCCGCAGCTGTGCGTCCCGCGCCCGCGCCCTCCGGCCCCGGTCCCCCTCTTCTCCTTCCTCATGCGGCCCCATCCTCGTCCCGTGCGCCCCTCTGCTGCGCGCTGAGGAAAGTGAGGTGGTAACGGGCCCCCGGATGACCCCGCATCACCTCTGGGAGGCCTACAGCTCTGCCGGGGAGGAGGAGGAGGAGGAAGAGGAGAAGAAGGTAGCTACATCAAGTGGGTGGCAGGAAGATCCAAAGGATATCATGAAGTTTCCAGGGCCTTTGGAAAACCAGAGACTGTCTTTCCTGTTGGGAAAGGCAGTCTCTAGGGAAGCAGGTGAATGTGCCAAAAGTGCCTACAAATCAGAATGTTTCTCCATCCCAGAGAGATGAAGTGATTCAGTGGCTGGCCAAACTCAAGTACCAATTCAGTCTTTACCCAGAAACATATGCACTGGCTAGTAGTCTTTTGCACAGATTCTTAACTACTGTAAAGGCCCACCCAAAACACTTGAGTTGTAGTGCAATCAGCTGTTTTTTCCTGGCTGCCAAGACTGTTGAGGAGGATGAGAGAATTCCAGTACTGAAGGTGTTGGCAAGAGATAGTTTCTGTGGGTGTTCTTGATCTGAAATTCTGAGGATGGAGAGAATTATTCTGGATAAGCTGAACTGGGATCTTCACACAGCCACACCACTGGATTTTCTTCACATTTTCCATGCCATTGCAGTGTCAACTAGGCCTCAGTTACTTTTTAGTTTGCCCAAACTGAGCTCATCTCAACATTTGGCTGTCCTCACCAAGCAACTACTTCACTGTATGGCCTGCAACCAACTTCTGCAATTCAAAGGATCCATGCTTGCTCTGGCCATGATTAGTCTGGAAATTGAGAAACTCATTCCTGATTGGCTTGCTCTTAGAATTGAACTGCTTCAGAAAGCACAGATGGATAGCTCCCAGCTGACCCGCTGTCGGGAGCCATGGCACATCACCTTTCTACTCTGCAGTCCTCCCTGCCTCTAAATTCCGTTTATGTCTACTGTTCCCTCAAGCATGCCCTGGTGACCAGTGACAAAGGAGTGTTCAGATTACATCCCTCCTCTGCCCCAGGCCCAGATTTCTCCAAGGACAACAGCAAACCAGAAGTGCCAGTCAGAGGTCCAGCAGCCTTCTACCATCATCTCCCAGCTCGAATGGGTGCAAGCATACCTCTGCTGAATGCAAAGTAGAGGAAATGAAAGTGAATGCCTTCTACGATGAGATCAAATGGCTCTGTAATGAAGATAATGCTTCAGAAAATGTGCGTTCTGTGTATGGCACTGATTTATCAAGGCAAGAGGGACATGCTTCCCCTTGTCCACCTTTGCAGCCTGTTTCTGTCATGTAGCTTCAAGTGTTACCTTCAAGTGCAAACTAAGGTAGACTACTGCTCTGGGAATGGGAACATGGAAAACCAGGAGAGGCTATAGAAAGGTGTATACCTTATCAGGCTGATTTGAAATGAGCCAGAAAAAAAAAATTTATTTGTATGGCTAATTATAATTCAACATTATTTAAGCACATAAAGACCAAAAACAGTGTAAAATTCAAGATTGAAAAATTTTTTTAACTAAAAAATTTGTTTGTAGTGTGTCAGTTCCACCCTTTTCTCTGCTTAAATGTGATGTAGATTACCCTGTGTCAGAAATTCAGTATTTTTTTTTTTAAGTTGCAGAATTCCTAGCTAGCAAACCCTGTCCCAGAATCCTGATTTAATTTTCATCTTGCTTTTACTTGCTGCTGCTTTGAATACTTACTGAATTTTATGCATGTTGATCTTCTCCTGACTTCCACTGATGAGGAAACCCTCAAAATTTTTTTAGCAATTTAGTGAACAAATTATTTGTGTAACAGCCCTGTTTAATCCATGATTCAAATTCAAATTAATCTGGAAAAGGTACTTCAGAATTGCCTTATGAATGAGAAGAAGTTATAAAAAAGGACTCCCCATTACCATGTTGATTTGTTTGTCTCCTTTCAATTTCTAGAGTTTGGAAACAAAATTATTTTCATTTTTGTTTATTTTAAATTGAAGCTTAAAAGTGGCATGTGATTAGGACACTTAGATTTGTTGAAAGCATTTTTGACATTCGTATAAAGGAATTTGATAAAGTTAATATATCCTGGTGTCACCAAAGAAATATGTTCTGTAACAGCTGAAATTGATTTTTTTTTTTTTTTTGGATAACTGATCAATTCACTCATTTATAATCAGTAGGAGAGACTGACTAGATGTTGGGGCAGCTCTATGGTTTGGATCTGTAGTATGTAATTACTGAATTCAGTGCCCTAGTTTTATGTTAAGCTATTAGGATTTTCTCGAAAAAGTTAATACCCCTGCCTCCCCAGTCTACCTATATTTCTTCATGACTTAGGGATCCTGAGCTCCCTGTGCAGTCTGAAGAAGGTATTGCAGTCAGAACCATGTACTGATGATAAAAGCCTCTGGTAGCAATAAAGCTTGTCCTTAACCTTAAAAAAAAATTGAGCAGAACAAAGCACAGAGCTCTTTTTAAGAACTTCATTTCAGTTACGTCTCTATGATTGGTACATGTGAAACAATTAGAAAAGATTGATAACTACATTTGTTAATTTACGTGAGCTGTTTTTATATCACTGATGGTAAGATAACTGTTTGCAGGTAAAAACATTATATAAACACAGAAAGGTTGGAATGACTGGGGGATATTTGCCAGAGAGAGTGGCAACTGCTTGGATCGTGAGCCAGAGTGTGAGGACTAATGTGTTAAGAGCTGCTGCCCAGATGAGGTGCTGTTGGCCCCCTTGGTAGTTGTCCTTTTCTTGGGCGCTGAAAAGCTTAGGAAGTAATTCACCAGTGGGTTCCAGAATGAGTTGTACCAGAATGTGTGTCATGACATGGTATTATCACAAATTTTCAGGTATTAAGTATTAACATGTTTTGAAAACAGTAGGGCAAGGGGAAATTGTGCTAAGTACCATTAAGATTGAATAATGAGGCCAAAATAGACTTAGTCATTTATTTATCAGTACATTAATTCAACTAGCGTCTTCTTGATTTAACTCTCTCTTGAGTGCCAACTATGTGTTACATATTTTAAATCACACAGTTGCTTTGTTAGATATGTCACTGCTGTTATTTTAAGGACAAACTCAGATTTAGCAAATTTGTATGGTTAATAAACACAAGTCCAATTTATTTTCTGCTATAATAAACTGTTGGAATCACTGATGTTGTTGATGGGTGATCTTTGTAACTGATGACCTGGCGTATTGTACATACTTGGCAATGTTGCCATAGGCCATGATTTTGGGAAAAGAGTAAAATGTCCAGGCTCCCACCTCTTGGCTGCTTTTACTCTGTTAGATTTCCTAGGTGGAACCAGAGGCATTACTTGTCTGGAGAACTCAGACGTGAAAGATATCTTTGAAAGTTAGGATGTGCTTAAGATAAACAAGAGGAATTCTTTTTCTGATGTCTTTCATGTCTAGTGGCTTGGTCCTTTAATCTGTATTTCCAGTCTAAAACTGATCTACTGTGTATGATATAGCCATTTTGAAAAATAGGTAAATTAATGCTCTTTTTAATTAATTTATTTTAGAGATTAAAGCTTGTTAAAGTATTGATCAGGAAGAAGAACTACTAGTCATATCTTTTGTTTTTGAACTGCTTGAGTAATAGGAGAAAGATAATTTTTGTATGTTTCCTATCTTTAAAAGGGACTAAATTTGCTTTGACTGTTTTTGTATGAATTGTTACAAATTAACATTTTTTGACTTGAAGGGATATCATTTTGTTATAACTCAACCATCATACCTTAGTAAAGGGGAGAGATTGTTCATTACTGGATTTGGAATTAAGATATGAATTCAGTTAGGTACAGAAAGCTCTACTTTTTTTTTTCCTTTTTCAATTTTATTAGATGGGATTATCACAGTCCAACTGCACATACACATTATATTGCATGTAAATACATATATACAGTACACTGCACCAGAAAGCTCTACTTTTTTCCAGAGCTGCTGCAATGAGTTCTCGAATCTCGTTCATATTCTGTATTGTTCATCAAACCTAGTGCTGGAAATCGAGGACCCTTCAGGACAGAAGTCTTACATCATGTGCCCTGATAGAGGACCACTGCGATAAAGGTTGTTCATATACTCAGTTTGAGGCAGCATTGCTTTTCCAAAGGAGACTGATTTATGCATTTCATCACTGTGCATAATAGATTTAAATCCATCGTTTCTTAGAATCAGGCAACTGTGTTGGGCAAGAGTATTAGACTATTCATAACTAAATTCCAATAAGCATATGAAAGGGTTGTTCAAGCAACCTCCTTAGTGATAAAGAAAATGCAGATTAAAACCACAGTGAGAATCCCACTGAATGCTTACCAGAATGGCAGACACTAATTGTTGGTGAGGATGTGGAGCAGGTAGAGAACTCTGTTAACTCTGGTAAATTGGTACAATCACGATAGAAAACTATTTTGTTAAAATCTACAAAATATGCACCTATTCATAATACAAAAGCAATTCCACTAGTAAATACCCCAAAGACGTACTTAAATAAGTTCACTAAACGATATGTGTAAGAATGTTCATAGCAATATTCTTTATGACATTATATTAAAAATAGTAAAAACCATGACACTCACATGGACACATCAAAATGAACACATCATAGATTTTATTTAACTTTATTAATGAGATGTTAAGTAAGTTGTCATCGCTGATTCAAAGGAGAATCTGAAAAACCCATATAGGCAATTAGGAATGCTGAAATGGACTTGTTAAGAGATGCAAACCTACCTAATATTTTATTGAGACTAAAAGGTACTGCCTGGAATCATCTTTTTTACAAGTGGAATTCTGTTGTATCTCTGCCAGACAATTCATTTGCATTTCTGTGGACAAGATTCGATTGCATTACTATCAGTTTCTACACCTTGCAGTATTGTGAAATAGTCCAGTCAAGACAAAGGTCCAGATCCTTACAGAATCAAATAACCTCAAAGGGTCCACTAGACAACTCTTGGTAATCCATTGAAAGATTACACAGTAATCTTTTTCCCATGTGAAAGTTTTTTTGTTTTTGTTATTTTTCCTGACATCTTAAGAGCCAAAAACGAAAACAACCCAGAAATTCATCAACAGTAGAATGGATAAATTGTAGTATTTTCATATAGTGGAAATCAATATAGCAACAGAAATAAAAAACTGCCATCATGTGCAACAATATGGATGAACTGCACAGGCGTGTAATGTGTGAAAGAAGCTATTCACAAGAGAGTGCACGATATGGGATGCCATTTACCTAAAACTGAACAAGTAAAACTTATGTAAAGCTTTAAGTCAAGATAGTGTTTATGGTTATTCTTGAGTTGGGTTTGTGAACGGAATGGGGTGTGGAGGGAGCTCTGAGTATCCATAATGTTCTATTTCTTGATGTCTGTGCTGGTAACAGAGGTGTATTATCATTGAACATTCATCAAGCTGTACATATACCTTAGATTATGTATTATTTCTCTGTCTGTTATCTTTCAATAAAGTATGCTGAAAAGAATCAATTGCAGACCACAATTTCTCCATGTGACCAGTGTCTAAAAGGGAAGTTGAGGCTGTAAATATGTACTCTTGTCCGAACTGTATGTCGCTGTAGAGCATTGTTATTGTCCTTTGTATTTGATTGAGTTTTAGTTTTGCAGTCAGATGCCTTTGAAAAGTTATCAGGGTTTGAGAAACAAGTTGGGTCGTGAGGGCTGGATGAACTTCATATGTTTTTAGATTTCTCTAAAAGCAGTTATAGAGTGCTCCCACAACTGTTACAGCCTTTTCTCTCTGTGTATGATTGTCTCGCTGTTATAATTTCCTTTTGCCTTAGACTGAGTTGTGAGATTCTAAACTTGTACTCCCCCACCCCCCTTTTTGGTTTGGTATGTAATTTGCATATTTTCACCATGCGAAAGCTATTTTCTATGGTTGGAAAAGATTTTTTTCCTGCAGTGTGAACAAATCATTCTTTGTTCTCCTTATTGTGCCTCCAAACTGGTACGTCCGGTTTATGCTCCAAACAACAAAAGTCTGTCATCAGAAATTAAAATGCCAGTAAGAACAAAGGCAGAGACCCATGAGGAGCTATTGGAGAGGTTTCCTCCCTGTTTGCTCCTCTCCCCAAGTTACCGCAGTTGCCAGGAAGTTGGAACGTTGCTTGGTACACTCCTTCCTTGTAGTTCTACCCTTGCATTTATTATTATTGTTGGTTTAAAAGTGGACTTAGAGCTCCTGGTAATTCTTGTCAGGATCAATAAAACCGGCATCTCTGAGATTCTTTGCCATTTTCAGTGAGCTCTTTTAAAGAAACCTGAAAATCACTTTGAAAGCCTTAAAAAAACTTGATCAGTTTTGACACTCATTTATTTGTGAGCAAAATTACCAGTGAACGTACTGTATAAAATTATTAGAGGCAATTGAAAATGGCAGCTAATGTGGAGCCCGGGAGGACATATCCACCCTCTCTGTGTCCTACCTAAAATGTGCACATCTTCTCTGTACGCACTGTGTTAGCACTGTCTCTGTTTTGAAACCATATTTCAATAAAGAGTTTGCTTATGCTATTTGGAGAGTTCTCTCTGGGAAGTTTGACATTGTAACTCACTTTGGATATTCAGAATCATGCTTCTAACAAATCTTGATTTTGACCTATTCACAAACATCTATAAGTAGTGATAATGTCTCTCCCCCACTTCCCTTATAAGTAAAGATTCTAGGACCTTAAAACTGAGAGGAAATGAAGGATGGGTGATGAGTGTGGGGATGTATTTTGTAATCACTCCTAATGTTTTTTCTTACCTGTTGCTGTCCATTTGAAGAGGGATTTAGAGTAAAGCTTAGGACAGAATAGGGCATTTAGGTTTGTTTTGAAAGCCGTTATGCTCAAAAGCATGTTGTGTTCACATTGCAAAATGTTTTTGTATGTTGAAGTGAGCTTTTGTGTATTAAATCCAGTGATAACAAACGTTTATCATATTGTGACTATGCCAAGCTAGGTCTGTTTTATTCTTTATTGTTTAGTGTAATTTAGTATAGCAACTCAGTTAAATATGGTGACTTTTTTTTTTTTTTAACTTTAAGGCTTTTTTTTGGTAGGACCAAAAGCTAAATGCTAGGTTTGTGGCATATGGAAATAATAGTAGAGAGCAGTGGATTTTGTGTTAGAATACTATGATTTGTTATAGGTATAAACTTTACCTGTGAGAAGTGGTTTTCATTACTCTGAATTATAGTTTCAAGGCAAGTTCTACAGTATTGTTTTATAATTTACTTTTCGTTTTATTGTTAACAAAAATAGTATATATAAACTGAAGTTATTTATCCATTGCCCAACTACAATTTATTTTCAAAAGGTAAATGACCTGGTAGCTTTCATGGTGATAGCCAATACTGCATCCTAATGTAATTGGATTACATTAGCGCTATACCTTTCAGTGAAAGCATGCTTAAAATCAAAGAGATGGCAATATTTAGATTTTAGATAATGTAATCAGTGCTTTGGGTGGGAGATTTAACCAAATGACCCTTTAAGGCTTTTTCTAAATTTAAAATTCTGTTCTTTAAGAGTAAAATGGAGACTTAAGAGCTGCAATATATAACGGCTGTGGTTTTTCATTTAGAAAGTTCATGTTTACAAAGGAATTTGTAGAGAGGTAAATTCTTACGGTTTGCTGTCCTTAGTTCGCAGCCTTTGTGTGTTCAAGTGGTGGTAGGTGGTGCTATTGTTGCATAGTTAGTGGGAAGAGCCTAGCTCTCCTCCTGTCTTCTGTATCCCAAGTGTTACAGAGGGATTTGGCATTGTGGCTAATAAATAGATTTTAATAATTGTTATAAGAAAAATGAATATGATGGCTCTTTGGGCGTTACCACAATTTAACAGTTATAAGAAACAAGAATATTTACAGTTTGCAGCTCTTAAATTCAGAAAGAAGAGACGTTGGAGATCTAAAAAGTAGTTAATCTCAGTCAGCTCTGCAGATTTATAGTTTAATATTGGAAGATTTATAAGACTTTTATTTCATAATATATACAATGTTGATATTTTAAACTGCTTGTTTGGCAGGCCTATTAAAAAAAATACCATCAGCATATTTCCTTTGAATGTTTGTTGTTATTACATCTGTTATAAGTTCTTGGGTATTTAGAACTAGTTTTATAATGTTTGCCATTTTCTGTATCTGATGTTACATATTCCATCAAACATTCGACATTTATGAAAATGTATTAGAAACTACATTACCACTTATAAGTAGTCTAGAAAGCCTTTCTTACCTAATTCTAATTTAATCTGTTCAATATTTCAGTTAGCAGCACACTGTTCTCTTGAACCACTAATTTTGAAAAGCAGTTGTTCTCATACTTGATACATGTATTAGTATATCTCTTTTACTTTTGGATTAATAGAATACAATTCTCTTTGTATTTGAGGAGCAAATCTGATACAACTCAAAATGAACGGACGTTGATACAGTGTTTGATCTATGTGTATAATAAGTTGGGAGGGTATAGCTCAAGTGATAGAGCACATGCTTACACAAGGTCCTGTGTTCAATCCCCAGTCCCTCCTCCAAAAATAAATAAACCTAATTACCCCCCCCAAAAAAAACCCCTCCAAATATTTAAAAAGGAAAATAAGCAATATAGGTTTGTAGAGTTTAAGTGATTTACTCAAGGTGGTTAACAACAACTATGGGTTGCAGAACCATAATTGGTAGCTAAAATATTCCCCTTCCACTTCAGTGTTCTTTGCAGCATATTGTATTTTTTCTTATTTATGATATGTTTGCAAAAGTTAGTACAACATTTAAGTTCTACTTTTCAGGAAGCTAAGAATATTTATCTTTTTTTAAGTGGAAAATTGAATACTAATTAAAAAAATCATAGTTGCTTTACTCTAAATGGAAGGCAGTCCTATAGGAACTGAGCAGACAGCATAGATTATTAAAGATAAAAGATCATTTATTCAATTCACACCAAGCATGTGCTCCTATAACTTTCTAAAAATATTTATAATTTAAGATACTGATATGCTTAACGTATTCGATCAGCCATAACATGTGCTAGTGTGTATACATATATTACATTTCAGACAAAAAATTATGATAAAACTTTAGGAGATCTTGTTTTCGTATTATAACGTTCTGACCTGCATTTTCATTTACTGAATTTTTTTTCTGTCTTCTTCCTGCAGATCAGTGGGGAAGCACAGGAACTCTTTTCTGTTCGACATGGCCCAATTCGAGCCGCTAGAATCTTGCCTGCTCCACAGTTTGGTGAGTGTAGCCCTTAAGAAGAAACAAATCATTCAGAAAGAGGTTTCTCTTTTATTGGTCTTGGACTACAGACAGCAAGAATGATAACTAAGTCTGTGTTCCTCCAAGTGTCCATCCCCCTCCCCTCCCTCCAAGATAAACTCTTAGTTCTGTCAGTTGAGATGGAAATAGGTAATCTTAACCAATTCAATATGGCCATTCACTTTCTGCTGTGGTTTTGATTTATCTTCCTCCTCTTTGATCTCCATTTAGCCCCTGACTTTGCTGGCTCTTTCTTGAAGCCCTCTTCTCTCTTGGTTTTCATGGCACGGCTCTTCCCAGATCCCTTCCTTGCTGACTGTGCCGCTTTTGTTATGCTTCTGGTTTAGCTTTCTTCCGTGGCCATTCCCCACGCCTCTGTTGTTCTCAGCGTCTTTGCTGTCTCAGTTCTCCTGACCGCCTTGGAGAGCTTGGTTTTCACCATTATCTTGGCTGTAGGTGAATCGGCTGTCTGTACTGCCAGCTATGTCACAAGTACGGCTTCAGGCTTTTGACCTTGGATCTCCGCTTTGCTCACTGAAATGTCTTCATGTTGCGTTTAAATATTGTGTGTTTTTTATTAAAAAAAAAAAAAAAGTCAGATATATGCTTAAACTACTCTTATTTGGGAGCCTAAATAATTCCCAATTCTTTAACGATCTAAGCCTTTTAAAGGTTGGTACTTTCTCCTTAACTTGCTTGTGTTCACTCAGTAATGTTTTTGCAGGTGCACTAAAAACAATCTTATTAATATCACTTGCATATTTAAAAAAGAGGATATTAAAATATTTTAATTCTATTATATTTTTAATGTTTATCCAGAAGTTGTGAAATCTCCCTTATACTACTTCTTTTTGCAGTTAGTTCTCTAAGTTGGTGAGAATGATGCTTATTAAAGCTTACTACCATGTGCATTGAGCACTTATCATGTGCATAAGTAATGTTAGGGATTCATTTAGTGATTAAATCTGCCTTTTATTGAATTGGGAAGAATGGTGGTAATGAGGCAATGATACTCTGCAGTCAGGTGGAGATTTTCATTGTTATTCAACTATGTGGCATATACAGAGCTCAGCTCTGTCTCTCCTTTAAACTCATTCACTGTTTCCTGTTGCATTTGTGTTTTGAAAGTTTCGACAAAGAAGATTGTAGAACATTCTTTTCTGATAGGTTTTTGGAATAGTCAGCTTTCTTCTTTGGATGGTTGGAATCAAGAAGAACTTCATTGCTAAAGGACTCTGCTGTGTATTTGTACCTTTTATATGTAATTCACAGAGGCAGATTTTTCTCCCTACATTTCATTTATGAAGTTCTTCTCTTTATACTAATTACTAGTGTTCAACTTTTCTCAACTTTTTTTACTTTGGGCAGAAATACCTCATGAGAGAATATAAAGCTTTAAAACTTAATATTGCTAGTCGACTTTGGGTATGTTTAATTTACTTCGTTTAATTAAAAGAAATTTTTCTCCATCCACCATAATATACTTTTAAATACAATATAATATACTTTCAACATGCTTTTTTAAGAATTAAAATATAATTTCAGCAAAGCTTAATGTTCTATTATGACTTGCAAAAATTACATGTGTTGCTTTTATTGTGTCTTAATTTTTCAGGTTTGTTTTCATCAAAGTTATACATGCCGCTGATCACATAAAAACTTATAATGGAAAATAGAATACCCCATTTCTTTCTTTGGCCCATTTTGGTTTTGTACTCATTTTGGTGGAATTAGTCCTTTAGTAGCTTCCTGAAAAAGGATATGTGGTGTGTTTTGTTTGTCCGAAGATGTCTATCTTTCTTAATTCTTGATGGCTAATTTGGCTGGGTAACACATACTTGTTTGTAAATAATGGTACTTCAGGAATTTCAAAGTATTGATCTGATGTTATAGTTGAAACCGGTTTGATACCCTTTTCTTTGTATATGGCTTGTTTTTCCTTCTGAGAGCTAATAGATTGTTGGCTTTGTTCCCAGTGTTCTGAAACTTTTCACTGTTGTTTCTTGATCACACATTGTCCTGGGCCCCTTCAGTGTGGAAATGCAAGTAATATAGTTTTGAGAAAATTCCTTAAACTTTTTTTTTTGGTTTTGAAGATTTCTTCTCCTAAGTTTTTCATGTTCTCTCTTTCTGGTACTTGTATTGTTTGGCTGTTAAAGCCCACTAGAATGATTAATTAGAAAAATAATTTCATTCCCATTCTTTTTGGGAGAGGATCTCAATATGGATTATTAACTCTTCTTGAATAATTCTTTTCTTGAATAGTTCAATTTTTTATATCCTCACCTTCATGTGCCTGTTTCTTTCTTTCCTTCCTTCCTTCCTTCCTTTCCTCTTTCTTCCTTTCCTTCCTTCCTTTCCTTCCTTCCTTCCCTTCCTTCCTTTCCTTCCTTCCTTCCTTCCTTCCTTCCTTTCCTCTTTCTTCCTTTCCTTCCTTCCCTTCCTTCCTTTCCTTCCTTCCTTCCTTCCTTCCTTCCTTCCTTCCTTCCTTCCTTCCTTCCCTCCCTCCCTCCCTCCCTCCCTCCTTCGAATTAATAAGTAATTAATAAGAGCTGTTGCATACCAGACTTATTAACTCTTTTGTGTACTGATTCCCTTACAGTGTATATTTCCAACATCATTTTGGGCCATCTCCGGTGTTCCCTATCTTGCCTGTATCCTCTCCCCAACAACACTCATTCTCTTGTGATAGTTTTACTGAACTTCTTTCATTTCCTCAAGTGATCTGTCTGCTTTCTTCCAGGTCTCTTCCCTTGCTGTTTCCTCTCCTAGAGTACCCATGTCCTAACTCTCCTTGCACCTTATCCAGGGTCAGTAGTATGTGCTCCCATGGGACTTACTGGTTTTTATTTTAGTTGCTTATTTGCCACTTACTTGCTAAATTTGTAGGCTGTTTTCATATCTTAAGTACCTCACAGAGCACTTGATACAAGATGTTAATAAATACTTGATTATTGCTGCCTAGAATAATATTTACAAAGTTATGATCTGGAAGAAAAGCAAGGTCCCTTTCTGTAGGTGTTTGTGCAATCTGTCTCTTAACTAAAAGTGAAAAACTGAAGTATTTGGATGTCCTTTTATCTCACAGAGGGTCATCATTGTATTTAATGGGCATTTACCCATATTAGCACAGTTCTTGCTTCCCTATTTCTTCATGGTCACTAACAATAATTGATTACTTTCTTAATAAACCTATACCTGCTTTAGAATTTTTTTCACTTCAGTGTTTGAGAAAGCTGTGACCAATCAATTTGTATTCTCATATCAGTTAAAATCTTTCTTTTTAGAACTTAATTCCACGTGAAGTAAATTCTTATTCATTACTCTTAGTAGTAGTTTTTAGTGACTCAGTACCTCACGTGTGAAATAATATACAGCAATATGTATGATTTAATATATGTTAAAGTTTTTATATAATTAGAGACTTTGTGCTAATAGTGGTTATTTCCAAGGAGTGGGATCAGAGGACAGTTTCACTTTAATATGTTTTTAATTTCTTAAAATGAAGACTGTATAATTCTAATCAGTTAAATTGTTCATTATAAAAATTCAACGAATACTGAAAATTCACATGATCTTATGTTATCAGAGATAAACCCAGGTTAACTTTTAACTTTCCTTCTTTCTTTACTCAGATATCAAGCATGCATTAATAGCTTAGAATATGCATTTCCTACTTTTTTTCTCTTACTTTTTCACACATGCATAAAATTTACTTGTAGTATTATGTCCAGGGCCTGATTCAAGTTTTTTACATGTATTAATATGTCTTTGCTCAAAAATTTGTAGGTATCTAGGTTTTTTTTCAGTTTGTATTATGAACATCTTTCCATTTCAAAACTTGAATTTCTTTTAGCGTTGTTAAAAATTGTCATTCCATTGGATGAACATTTATATTAATTTTAACCTTTTTCCTATAACAGGCTATGTTGTTGTATACTTCTCCATGTGCACATTTTAAAAAATATATAGAATTATTTTTAGGATCACTTATAGAAGGGGAATTACTGAGTCAAAGAATGTATACATTTAAAATTTTGATAATTGTTGTAAAATTGCTTCTCAGAGAGTATGCTGTCATTTATATATGACACTTCCTTTTTTCCCGGTTCTGTCCTCTGTCATAGGTCTTTCAGTCTATGTCTGTGTGATGGAGAAAAACCCTCTTCATTTGCAATTTTTCTGTCTTTGAGTGCTAGGGAGAGTGGAAAAGTCTTCATATTTTTGCTGTTTATTCTAATAACACCATGTTTGTACTCTTTGCTCTTACTGATTTGAGCTTTTTACTAGACTTTTAGTGATAAATTATTATGGACATGTATCCTGTAGACTTCCTTTATAGTTTGCAACTTAACCTTGTTATTTGGTGGAATCTCTTGGTTTTTATGTTATGTCTTTAGTTTCATGCAAAGAACACCTTTGCCTATTTTACCATGTCTAAGTTTAAATCATGACTCTCCTTGAAAGTTGAATTAGAAGTTTTTTCTTCTCTAAACTTGTTTTCTTCTTCTTTTATAGCTTCATGATTTTTCCTTGCCAAGCTGTGATTTTCATAGTTTTTGGGGAAATTTCTCCTTTATTATGGTCTTTCCCCTAGTATAATGTATTCCTTTAAAGTCACAGGAACAGTGATTGCATTCTATGCAGAGCATTGCATAACGTGGAATAAAAATGGGTAGTGCCCCCCCCCCCCCCGTGAATTATCCAATATTTTACAAAAGAGAAGCTAGGACTCTAATTTTGTTTGAAGTATGTATCAGTGACCAAGTGGGTAGCACTGTTTTTGACTCTAATAGAGCTTATAACTCTGTTAGGAATTATATTAGCTTTGTAGTTATGCTGTTTCCTTATTGCTTATGGAATAGACAATCATTTTGGCCTCTGACTTGAACCAGATTTCTTAGAAATGCAGATTCAATCTTAGTTGTTATCCTTAGGAGTCCAATATACTGAGTACCTGAACTTTCTCCCAATAAGAAGGTTTTTGAGCAAATTCTTATGAACTAGAAGGGCCTTTATTCTGAGAACAGAAGCTATAGTTTCCTCAAGACTCTACGAGCCAAATTTCTGGTACCCATCCAAAACACTGGGTAGCCAACTTGGCTTGTTTCTTCTAGATGATTTTGTTACTACTGACTGTTGGAAAGGTACTGTTATTTTTTGTTCTGCTATGCAGGCAGTTCACAATTTAACATCTTAAAATATTAAAAGGTTTAAAAAAAAACCCCTGAAGATCTAACCCATTTTTTTTCCCCTTACTGGAGCGTAAATGCCAAGTATTTTCTGAAGCTTGTAATACCGTAATCAGCCCACCCGTGCAGGTGAAATACCGATTGTTGCTGCTGTTTTATGATGTGAATGGCTTAAGTTATTTTCTAGAAACAAACATGAGTAGAACACCTTTAGAGCTGTTAGTCAGGTAAACTTTTCCTCATTTGCTGTTTTTCTTGTTTGTTTGTACATTTTCAAATAGACTGCAATTCCTGTGTATTGAGTTTTTCATTATTTTTCTCAAGGTACAAACTACCTGTTTAATCATTTTCAAACAAGTTAAGTGGGATTTTTATCATGTTTAAAGAAGAGCTGTTTGAATTCATCAGTTGTATGAACTTAGATATTCTAATTAACTTCTCCAGACGAGTTTACCGTATTTTTTCTTTGCTGTAAAATTTTAATAACTATGATTAAACAAGTAAATCCTACAAACATGCACACACTCTCACAGTCTGTTCAGCCAAAACGGCTAGCAACCTTCCAAAAGTAGGCCAGCTGACATTTGCATACAGTCATCACCAGTATTTTGCAAAGAGGAAACAGGCTTATCGACATTTTAAATGGCCAAACTATGAGATTTAGGGCTTCCCTAATGTTTTCTGCTCTAATTATTTCTCAGCTTGCTTGGCATATTTTTTCATTACACCTAGCCCTTATCATTTGGGGCCTTTTGCACTTGGGGTCATTTAGGTTTTTACAAAATTTTGCTAAGCTTGTGATTTAGGTAAATTATAACTCAGAAACATATGTTCTGTTCACTTCAAATTTCTTTAATGCTTTTGGACAGAGAAACAGTGTTTCTAGTGGAGAATGTTTTAGAAGTACTTTTTTAGTTTTTCATGATGTCATGGTATTGAATTAGAGAAGTTGATCTAAGAATATACACAGTTTGTACCTATTTGATTCCTGTAGTTAGGGACTTTTCCTACAAGGGCTATTGTGAGAGAGAAGTATACTGAACAGAAAAGAGAGGAAGTAAATTGATAAATGAAGTGTATAAAATTGCTTGATATTTCTCAGATGAAATTCTGGGTGGATTATATACCTTATCACCCCTTTGCCACTCTTCTGCAGGGTGAATACCACTAACCCTGTTTCACAGGTTAGGAGACTTAAAGCTGAGAGTGGTTAGGTGACAGACGTAAAGACATGTGGTTGTAAGTGATCAAGCTGGAATTTGAACTTATAAAGCTCACCCCAGTCATTCAGGCTTCTGTGTCTCCTAGTATATGACTTTACCATTATTACAGAGAAACACTTTTTACCAAATCCAGGTGTTTCTAGGCTGTGTTGGATGGCAGAAATCAAACAGTTGTGTATTCACTGAAGCGTGTAAAAAGTGGCTCTGTTTCTCTACATCTTCGTCTGTTTTGAAGGTCCAGAGTATCTTCAATTATGTCTTCATTGTATCTGGAGTCCTTGGTTGTTTAGTCTTAGGGTGAAGAGCAATGAAAATAGCCAGTCCAGGGACCAATACATAGAAAGGTTGTTATCCTACCTAACTCCGTTTAAAATTTTAAGCTGTTGGGATAGTTTGTCACAAAGACAGCTGTAGTCTATTCAAGTCACGTTCATCCTAAATTAAATCAATCCTTTAAAAGAAATGTTGGTTCCCTTTTACAGGACTTGGTATAAACTATTAAAAGTACATCAAAAGGGTTAGTGACAATATCTCGAATCAGATAAAAACAAAGGTGTAACATGAAGCAACTAAATTACATGTGAGCATAATGATTCTGACCCAAATAAACAGCCTTGTAATGGAGATACTGATTCTTATCAGTGCAGCTTAAATGTACTTTTCCTGTAGAGCCGTAAGGAAGATTGTAGGTGTCTTAGTGAATTGACCAAATTATGGTCTTGGAAACTGGTGTTTATTTATCA
The DNA here is from genome assembly GCF_009834535.1 of Camelus ferus. Lineage (NCBI taxonomy): Eukaryota > Metazoa > Chordata > Mammalia > Artiodactyla > Camelidae > Camelus > Camelus ferus. Next base: position 3,709,225 of record NC_045711.1, read on the forward strand.
TAACACATTCTTAGGTGTGAAAATGGAAAACTCATAATTTTCTAAATAAGTTATTCTAAAGTAAGCCTTTTAAAAGATTTATCTTTATTGAGAAATAATTTATGTACAATGAAACTCATCAATTTTAAGTTTACAATTTGATGAATTTTGCCAGATGGATATAGTTATGTAGCTACTACCACAATCAAAATATGAAGCCTTTCTGTTACTGTAAGAAGCCCCTTTTCTACTTCATACCCACTGAAACGGCTATATACAGAAGGGAGATAATAACTAGTGTTGGTGAGATGTGCACTAATTGGAACTCTTATCCGTGGCTTATGAGAATGTAAGATCATATAGCCACTGGAAAACAGCTTGGCAATTCCTTAAAATATTAAATAGGGAGTTGCCATATGACCCAGGGATTCTACTCCTAGGTGTGTAACCAATAAAAATGAAAACATACATCTACACAAAAACTTGTACATGAGTATTTATAGCAGCATTCGTCTTGGTAGCTAAAAAGTAGAAATAATCTAGATGTCTATCAACTGTTAATAAAATGTGGTATAATGATACAATGAAATATTACTTGGCCATAAAGAAATGAAATTCTGATAAATACTATAACATGATGAACCTTGAAAACGTTATGCTAACTAAAAGAAACCAGACACAAAAAGCCATACATTGTTGATTCCATTTATATGAAATATTTAGGACAGGTGAATAGTTTTTGCTTTATATATTTTGCTGCACTGTTACTGGGAGCAAAGACATTTAGGAGGGTAAAGCCTTCTGTATGAACTGATCTGTCTGTTGTTAATGAAATCCCTGGTAATGTTCCTTGCTCTGAAACCTACTTTTTCTGTTAGTAATATAGATACTCTTGCTTTCTTTTGACTAGTGTTGGCATGATACATCTTTTTATTTTTAACCTTTGATTTTCTTTATATGTGAAATGCATTTCTTGTAAGCAACATATAATTGGGTCTTGCTTTTTTATCCACCATTTCATTCTGATTATAATTGTGTTTTAGACCATTTACATGTAATACGTGTATTACAGGATTTAAATCACAAAATGATTCCGCTTTATCTCCTGTATTGTATATGTTAACCATGTCCATTTGTTTTGTTTTTAGTGGTTCTTCATAGTGTATTTACAAATATATATCTTTTTTTAATTGTAGTATTGTTAGTTCACAGTGTTGTGTCAATACAATATATATCTTCAATTCATCACAGCCTACCTTCTAATAATATTATACCATTTCATAAATTATATAAAAATTTGAAAACATTCAACAGCAACAAAAAAAAACAAACAACATGATTTAAAGATGGGCACAGGACTTGAATATAGATTTTTCCAAAGAAGATATACAAATGGCCCATAAGCACATAAAAAGATGCTCAACATTGTCATTAGGGAAATGCAAATCAAAACCACAGGGAGATACACTTCACACCCATTAGGATGGCTAGTATATTAAAAACAAAAAACCCACAAAAAATGAAGTTTTGGTAAGGATGTGAAGAAACTGAACCCAAGTGATTTGCTAGGTCGCCACTGTGGAAAGTGGTGTGCGGTTTCTTAAAAATAGTGGATTTGTGAAAATTTTTGGTTATTTATTTAAATATTAAAATAATGTAGAATATATAGATATATCTGTTTTAGTAGACTTTATATTTTAGAGCAGTTCTAGGCTCACAGAATAGAGACTAGAGAGTTCCATTTATTCCCCCAAATGAGAGTTCCTGTTGCTCCACATCCTCACCAGCATTTGATGTTGTCAGTGTTCTACTAGCTGAGTAATGCTATTTCTTTGTTTTCCCTAATAACATATGATGGGACACATTTTTTCATTTGCTTATTTGCCATCTATATGTCTTCTTTGGTGAGGATTCTGTCGGAAGATGTGCAGATGACCAACAGGCACATGAAAAGATGCTCAACATTGCTAATCATCAGAGAAATGGAAATCAAACCACAATGAGATACTACCTCTCTCCTCTCAGAATGGCTATCATCAAAAAGACCACAAATAACAAATGTTGGTGAGGATGTGGAGAAAAGATAACCCTGACACACTGTTGTTGGGAATGTAAATTGGTGCAGCCACTCTGGAAAATAGTATGGTGGTTTCCTAAAAACTAAAAATAGAGCTATCATATGACCCAGCAGTTCCACTCCTGGGTATATATCTGAAAAAAACAAAGACACTAATTTGAAGGGATACATGCACCCTAATGTTTATAGCAGCATTATTTACAATAGCCAAGATATGGAAGTAACCTAAGTGTCCATCAGCAGATGAATGGATAAAAGAAGATGTGGTGTGTATATACGCCCCCCCCCACGACACACACAATGGAATTCTACTCAGCCATAAAAAAGACTGAAATTTTCTATTTGCAACAACATGGTTGGACTGGGAAGGTATTGTGTTTAGTGAAATAAGTCAGACAAAGACAAATACTATATGATGTCACTTGTATGTGGAATCTAAAATTTACGACAAATTAGTGAACATAACAAAACAGAAGCAGACTCACAGGTATAGAGAACAAACTAGTGGTTAACAGTGGGGAGAGGGAAAGGAAGAGGAGCAAAGTAGACTAATCCTATTTAAGAGGTACAACTATTAGGTATAAAATAAGTGACAAGGATATATGTACAATATGGGGCATATAGCCACTATTTTATAATAACTATAAATGGAGTATTACCTTTAAAAATTGTGATTCACTATGTTGTACCCCTGAAACTCAAGTCATTCTGTTCTACTGATTGATCTAATTATGGGTCAGATTTCCTTATTTGCATGCCTTGAAACATTTGTTTCGATGCCACACTTTATGAATTTTATGTTGTTCAGAGTTGGTATTTTGTATTTCTTGAAGTATTTTTGGGCTTTGTCCTGGGATATAGTCAAATTACTCAATTTTTGTTTGGCACATCTGGAACAATCTTTAGCTTAAGGCAGGAGTGTGCAAACATTTTCCTAAAGGGTCAGCTAGGAAATATTTTAAGCTTGTAGGTTATTTGTTGATAAAGAAAAGAAAAAAATTGGGTGGGATTTTGTTGTAAAATAGATTAAACTTTAAATCCTTTATGTTGACAGTATCTTTGGAGAACTTGAATCTCAGATCCTTTAAAAGGTGCAAGCATTCTTAGAGTCATTGTAGTTTTAATTGTGCTGTCTTCTCTCTGGTGATAGATGTAGTAGCAAAAGAAAATGATAAAAACACCAAGGGATTCTTTTTTTTTTTTTTTTTTTCTTTTGATCTCATGAATAGGTATTGGAGGCTTAAACTTTCTCTCTCTCTTACTATTATCAAGGGATTACTATGATTCTTGCCTTTTAGAAAATGGCATATTTTTTTTCCTTTGCCTGTGATGCTTTTAGTCTTAAAAACAAGAGGATTGGGCCTCAGTTGTTATCATTTGAATATCTTCTTGGCACCTCTGTTTGACTTAGTTTTCTCTGAAATTTTCCCTCTTGTTGGTTTTGCTGTGTCTTGCAGTTTTTATGTATACATGGGTTTTCATTATTTCACCTGCAGAACATAGGAAGAATTTTATTTGAGGCTGGTTGAATTTATATAGCTTCATAGTTAACAGCAACAAGCAGATGCATGAACTAATCAAAACCCTGATTTTGTAATATGAAAATCAAAAGTATACCTCTCTTTGTCTGCAAAGGAATGGGAAGCACACATTTAGGAGAATGGCTACCTGGTAGTGGGTGGGTGACAGGATTTAGGATGCATGAGCTGGTAGTGTTTTACTTGTCATCTTGGGTGAGAGGTTCAGAGGTGTTTACTGTATTATCAAAATGTAGAGAAGTCCAAGCATTCATCATTAAAGAGAAATGAACCAAAGGTTGTTAATGGTCTGATTCTTTGTATTCAGTATCCTAGGAGAAGAGGAGAAAGGTGCCAGCATGAGAAACTGACTGTGGCAGTCTTTACTTTGTCAGCAATAAGAATTAAAAGTTTAAAGTGAAATAAAGGGAAGGATAGTTCTCTTCTATGTCTTTTGCCTTGAGAGATTTTCTTACGTAAAGATACACTCCTTAAAGATGTTAGTCTTTTAAATTTAACAGTATTGGCAGGGGGCATATAGCTCAGTAGTAGAGTGTGTGCTTAGTATGCACGAGGTCCTGGGTTCAATCCTCAGTACCTCCATTATAAATAAATGAATAAACCTAATTACCTTCTGCCCCCCAAAATGTCTAAAAAAGTAAATAAAACCACATCCTTTAAAAAAAATAAATAAATTTAACAATATTAAATCAGTTCTCCATTTTTAAAGTACTGTGTGTATGTATATATAGGTTTTCTCTGACCAGAACATGACTGCAGCTAACATCTGCTCTTGGTATTTTTATTCATTTATTGAACCGGCCACTGTAGTGTGATCTCAAGTTATTCTAACCTGCATACCATAGTTTTATATTCTTTCAGATGTAAATAATATCTTCCTTTGTTCCTAACTCACAGCTGTCATGAGGACAAATGATACTATTTTTAAAAAAATTTCACTGAAAATATGACTAAAAGGAGCAGGTGTCAAGAGGGAGCCCCATGACCTCCACTCCACCACTGGCACTGAAGGAAGCAGTGGTTCTAGAATTCTCGATGTCTTTACCCATCACCAGCTCCCTCCCCCTGCTCATGCTATCCTGACAGTGTTGCCATCACTATCTTAAGACCATGGGGACTAAGTTCCTTACATCCTTTATCCTTGTTGACCTCAGTCACCTTAAGTAGCCCAGCAATCATCTCTCATCCTTACAGTCTCCTCTGTACAGCATGCAATTGTCAAACTTTTTCAGTCACTATTTCAGTTCAGTAGGGATTTTCCTACTCTGTCCATTACTCACCCCAACTCTTAAAATCTTTTGCCTGGGCCCTGCTGGAAGTCGCTGTCATCTGCAAAGTCCACTGTACTTTTAACCTCTTTTGGAATGTTCTTGCCCTTGCCCCTTGTTTTAGTTTTTCTTAGTTATTGCCTTTCAGTTTTTGAAGGTTGAATTTTTATCTTATGGTTTTCTGTAGTACCACTCCTTTCACAATTCCTAATAGTTAAAGATGTTGAACATCTTTCATGTGCTTATTTGAAATCCATCCCTTTATCCTCCTTGGTGCTATGTCTGTTCATGCCAATCACTGTTGAATAGAAAGCTCTTTACATATTCTGGATTTAAGTCCTCTGTTGGATGTCTAATTTGAATTTTTTTTTTTTAAATCCATGGCTTATCTTTTCATCATCTTAATTTAAATAAAGTCCAATTAATCATTTTATTTTCAAGTGAGATAATTTCCTCAGGAATATTTTGCCACAAAGTGGTAGAGATCCATCTATACATTATTAACTTTGACACTCTGTGGTTTTGTTCTCATTTCTTAGATATTGTTATGTTGGGAAATTGGTACGAGAACTTTGTGTTATTCAGCAAGATTTATTTTCCTGCAGTCTGTAAATCTTTAAAGGAACTGGGCAAATCCCCAAAGTTTACAAGTTGATAGAGTTGTTCCCTGGGTGGCATAAGAAGTTTTATAGCTCTTTATAAGAGGATATAATTACCTATCATGTAAAAAGACTAACTCTGGCATTTGACCAGGCAGTAGGAATCTTTTGGCTGGAACTGAGTGGTTTATGCATGTGTGTTGGGTGAATGCTGTGAATAGCATATGGTTGTGTGGGCAGATAAACTATGGGTGATGTACATGTTAACACATATTTATTGTAAAATTGTCTTGTGTCCAAAGTAGTTTTTTTCTGGGCAGATATTGAATAAACATCTAAATATAATTTTTGTAGTATACTTTTTGGCTAATATATTACTCGTGCTTTTAACTTGTCTTAATGCTGCCTTGATTCTAACCACATTGTTCTACCCCTCACTGAGCTTTTCTCTAAACCTTGCAAGGATGGTGTAATTCTCTTTAAAAAGTGTTCTTGGTGGCTATTTGATATGTAGGCTGTGACATGTTTACCTGGAACATGGTGTATTATAATATTTTTGGAAAAAAGTCCACGTATTAAAAAAAAAAACTTACTAGATATTTACGTTTTCCAGTGAGATTTTTCTCTCATTTGTTTTCTTGTTATTAATTAGTGCCCATTTTTTTCTTCTTTTTTTCCCAACCTAATGAAGTCCCTTTAACTTTTCTTAATAAGGCCAGTTATGAAGTGATGAACTCCTTGAGCTTTTGCTTGTCTGGAAAACTCTTTAATTCTGAATGGCAGCTTTGCTCGGTTGAGTATTCTTGGTTGGAAGTTTTCTCCTTTCAGCACTTTACATGTCATGTCACTTCCTTCTGGGCTACAGAGTTTCTGCTGAGAAACCTGCTTATAGCCTTATGGGGTTTCCCTTATATGTAACAATTTAGTTTTTCTCCTGCAACTTTTAAGTTTCTCTGTCTTTAACTTTTGATGTTTTAATTGTAACGTGTCTTGATGTGGATCTCTTTGGGTTCATCTTATTTGAAACTCTCAGTGCTTCCTGGACCTGGCTATCTGTCTCCTTCCCCAGGCTAGGGAAGTTTTCAGCCATTGTTCTTTCCAAATAAGTTTTCTGCCCTTTCCTCTCTCCCTTCACCATCTGAGACCCCTATAATGACATGTGTTTTTCTGCCTCATGCTGACTGATGTGTCCCTTAAGTAATTTTTGTTTTTAAAAATTCTTACTTCTTTTTGCTGCCCTGTCTTGATGAGTTCCATTGTTTTATCTTCTAGCTCCCTGGTCTGTTCTTCTGCTTCATCAAGTCTGCTTTTGAACCCCTCCACTGTTTGTTTCAGTTCAGTTATCGTATTCTTCAGCTTTACAACTTCTGTTTGGTACTTTCTTGCATTTTCTGCCTCTTCTTTGAAGTTCTCACTGGGTTCATCCATTTTTCTCCAAAGTTTGGTGAACATCTTTATGACCGTTACTTTTAATTCTTCAATTCTCCACATCATTAGGGTCCTTTTCTGAAGTTTTGTCTTATTCTTCTGTTTGGAACATGTTTCTCCATGTTATTCAGAACAGCTGTCTCTTTCAGTCTTGAAGGAGTGGCCTTGTGGCCTTTATCCACCTTGCCCTAACTCTTGATTGTCTCTCGAACCTTTGTGGTTTATTCTTGGTATGACTCCCATTGTTGGGAGTGTGCCAAGACCTGTCAGTGTTTTTACAGGAAGAATTTCATTTAGCACCTAGTTTCAGACTGATTGGAAGCCAGACCCCCAGGCAGCATGGAAATAAATGCAGATTATATTACAGTTGTAATCCCCACTGGCCTCCAGTCCATGGGAGCTATAGGTGTTCCTTGGGAAACAGTTACAGAATTGGGGCTCTAGATGATTGTATAAGCTCCTTTCTGGAAGGTAGAACTGTAGCAAGCTCAAAGGAGAGCACAGGGATGGCATCTCCCTGCTTATGGTCCCTGGGAGCACCTCCCTAGCTCCTGGGTGTGTGGGAAACTCGAAACCTGTCCCTCAGGCTGACGCTCCAGGCTAAGTAAATAGGCCCCTTTCACAGGAAGACTGGGGTTGTATTTCATTTGGTTTTCTGTGCAGTGCCCTCGGGGTGGTGGCCTGCCAAGAAGTGTCTTTTTGATTGTTACAGTCCCCTGGAGCTCAGTAACGTCAGCTGCCTTGTCCAACAGGGCCAGGCAGTCAAGGGGGTGGTCCTTGTGTGGATCGCACATGTCCTGCTGGCTTTAACAGTAAGGCAGCTGGAGAGTGTCCGGAGTGAGGCAGGCTCTCCAGCTTTCCAAGGGCAGTGGGAAAATGCCTTGACTACACGTGCCTCTGGTTGGAGCAGTGCAGCCGTGCAGGTTTTAGACTGGGAGCGGGAGAATGCCACACTGCTCGTGCTTATCAGCCCCAGCCAGGGTGGCTGAATTTAGTCCCTAAATTTAGCTAGGGAGCAAGAGAATGCCATGTCTGTTCCTGCTCATCCATTCCCAGCCAACAGTGGCGGAGCACTGCAACCCCCTGCGCTTTCTGGCGTCAGCAAGGCAGTGGCAGAGTGCAGCCCCCACTTTCCCCTGCCTGCCTCAGCAAGGTCGGGGCGCACCACCTGTGCAGGCCGGGTGGGAGGAGAGTGCAGTGACGGCCACCGGTGCCTCTCCCTCCCAGGAGAGATTCTGCTGTCCCTCGCCCCTCCAGCAGTAACTTTTAAACTAGCAAATCAGTCTCCTTCACATACAGTCTAGGCGCTTTTCAAATTACTGTTTTTTAAAGAAACCTCCATACTGTTTTCCACAGTGGCTGCACCAGTTTACATTCTTACCAACCGTGTAGGAGGCTTCCCTTTTCTCCACATCCTTACCAACATTTGTTATTTGTGGACTTTTTGATGATAGCCCTTCTTTTAAAAAAAAAAAAATTTTTTTTTTAATTGAAGAAACCATCAGTTACAGTGTGTCAATTTCTGGTGTACAGCACAATGTCCCAGTCATGCATATACATACATATATTCATTTTTATATTCTTTTTCATTAAACATTATTACAATATATAGAACATAGTTCCCTGTGCTATACAACAGAAACTTTTTTAAAAATCGATTTTTGTATATAGTGGCTAACATTTGTAAATCTGCAAGCTCCCAAATTTATCCCTTCCCACCCCCTTTCCCTGGTACCGTAAGATTGTTTACTATGTCTGCGAGTCTGTTGACATTTACAGTGATTATCAATATGATATATATGTACTCATTGCCATTTTGTTCCTTGTTTTCTGGCTGTTTTTGTGTTTATTCTGTCTGCTTCTTTTAATTTCTTCCCTTGTGGTTTGATTTTTTGAGGGGTGTTATGTATTGTAGGTTTTTGATATGTGATTGTTATGAGGTTCACGTATGTCAATCTTTAACTCCTTGTATGTAAACTGATAGTCGTTTAACTTCAGACTCATTCTAAAATATCTATATTTTTAAACTCATTTGATGTTTTTTGATGTCATATTGTACATCTTTATGTTTATCCTTTCAATTCCAATGTCTTTCCACAAAAAACATAAAACTCTGTAACATGACTATAACTCCGTAAAAAAATGTTAAAAAAAAAAAAAAACCAAAAATGTGAAACTCCCAAAAAGATGGAAAAAGTAGGACAGTAAACTCCTGTATGTATAGTGTTCCCCTAATTTCTAATATTTTGGTCACATTTTAGATAAAAAAGAGGGAAAAGCCCACCTCTGTTCTTGACATTCTCATCAACCACCACTAATACTATGCACACAGTTTATTTCCTTTGCCACTGAACAACTTTGCTTCAATTTTTTAATATAGGTGTAATTAACAGTAGAAAAATACAGAGGTTGACCTGTTGCAGTTTGATTTTTAACAAATACATACACTCATGTAACCTATACCTCTGTAAAGACAGGTTATTTCTGTTATTCTGGGAAGTTCTCACATTCCCTTTCCCAGTCATCCTTATCCCCTCAGAAGCATGTTATTTTCTGACTTCTTGCACTTTAGAGGAGTAGTTTTCCCTGTACCTGTTAGTGTTGCATGTATCAGTACATCTTTCTTTTTTAGTTGCTGAGTAGTATTCCATTTTATGAATATATATATATATATATATATATATATATGTAATTATTCATTTTTCTGTTGGATTGAACATATACTTTTGAGCTATTATGAATAAAGCTGCTGTGAACTTTGCCATACAGGTCTTCTAAGTCACCACTGTTATGAGACAGATAAATCAATGGAATGTATATAACATGAGGCACTGTAAAGTGCTTTGAAGCAAAACAAATTAGGGTAAGGACCTGGAGCATGATGGAGGGTGATCTTTCTGATGGGAAAATGTTTTAGCAACGTCCTGTAAGAAGTATACAAGCAAACTGTGGAGCCGACTAGTGTATAACTGGTTAATTCCAAGGAAAGAGCAGAAAATGTGGCGTTCCTGAGGCAGGAGTGTGCTTGGCATATTCCAGTGTGGATGAGCAGGGTAGAGGGTTAAATCAGAGAGATATTGGTAGAAGAGCAAAAAAGGAGTTGAGGATGTGAGTGTTTTTTTTGTTTTTTGTTTTATCCAGAGAAGTATATGAATAGATTCACCATACAGCTGTTGCCAGTGACGATAATAATTGCATAAAGTTTATTGAGTTCTTAGATGTTGCAGCACCTTCTTAGTCCGTCCTATTTTTTATCTTTAGATCCTCACAACAATCCTATGTGAGGTATTGGTACTTATCTCCACTTTACCGATGAAAGAATTAAAGCACTAAAAGATTACGTACTTTAGCCTTTATCAATAATTTTATTCATTTTTCAGCAGAGTTCTGGTTGATCGTTTTCTGACAGTAGATTTTCTTAGTGTCCCAGGGTAGCAGAGGAATCAATTCTGGGCTGTATAGATACATCGAGAGTATCTGTTGGGGAAGATGGATGTGGACAAATCTGATTGAATTAAATATTTTCTAAAAGAATAAAATAATTGGAATGGAGGACTTGGAAGCAGTTTATCTGATAAAATGAATTAAATGGTTTAATGGAATCTTTCTGCAGGAGGCATTCTCAGTTAAAATTCATTAGTATTATCATACTTTTGTGTAAAATCTCTTATTTTCCAGATACAATCCTCAACATGAAAAATGTAGCACTGGACTATTTTACTTATCAGTTGGACGTTTATTTGCGTCTTGAAACGGTTTTGGATCCAAGCAGAAGTGGTTTCTATTTGGTATCTTTAAATCTTTAAGGCTGATTCGTGAGCTTAAACTCTTTAGTTTAAATGAGAGTGTATGGTAGGGGGTATTACTTTACATTTATTGACATGCAAAGTGTCTTGAATTTTGTTAAGGGGGAGAGAGGAGTTGGTGACTTGGTGAGCAAGCCCATTTTCATTACTTTAATTGTGCGATTTATTAGGATTTTAAGCTTTTTATAAATGTTTTAGTGTTATAGGACAGAATTAAAAGGATTTAGAATAAAAGGAGTTTAACAAAAGGACTTTGCAACAGGATTGCAATAGTTTTTATATTTGATGGATTTGGCTAACCGCTTTTCATTTCAATCATCATGCTACATTCTGTTAAATGCTGTAGAACAGGTGTGTGTAACGTCATTCTCTCTATTGTACATGCAAATAAACACAATTTTATATATAAAAAGTTAATCCTCCACAATTTGGAGGATTACATTATGGAGGGTGATGACTCCATTAGGCATCATGGAGAGTACTTGCTATTTATATTGCAAGAAAAATCAGGTTAATAGCTACAGTGTTCATGAGATTGTAGAATTTTTATACCGACACTTTAAAAAAAAATTGTATCTATTCAAACTATCCAGAATGAAACTATTTAAAGCAGAGTTAAGGTTTTGTTACATGGTTTTCCAACTTTGAAAAAGTGAACTGTACAGCATGCCTTAAAGAAATTTGGATGATTTGTTATGATTTGTTTACTTATTGCCATTACTTGTAGAATGGGTGCTTTTGGCTTTATGTTCTTAAATGAGGGCATTATTTTGTAGTTTAAATTTTTTGCTTGGTTACCTTTTCTGAATATCCATGAAGAGTATTAATCTTTAGTAAGTGTCAGGTGACCGACCTACAAGGTAAGGTCGGTAGGACTGATGCAACCCAGTAGGTCAGTGGAAACCAGTGGAGTTCTTCAATTCAGGTTTAAGGAACGCAAAAACAATCAAACCATTCTTGTCAGTATTATTTGCGTTTTAAAGACATGATGTTTCATTTATCAGAATATCGAATTGGTGTGTATACTGCAGGTATAAACCATAAAGATCTTGTCAAAACACCTGGAAGCAGAGGGAAAATAGGTATTGTTAAAAGTGAAGGTGAAATATGTAGGGGTGAAGAATTGGCCTTGCATAGATGAAGTTCAGTTATAATTCATTTGAAAAATAAATATTATGGGCTTTGGACCAGTTAATTTTTAACTTGTGCTTCGTTTGAAAGTCATATTGTTAATTGTGAACTCGGGTTGATTTGTTTAGCAAGGGTAAAAGCACACAATCCATAGTAAATTAATGTTTAGTGAAGAGCAGACACTGTTATATGCTTCTCAAAATTTAACATAGTTGTGGAGAACTTTATTCATCAACACTTGTTTATACTTTTTATCTTTATCCTATTCAGGGTGTAATAGTACAGTCTATCAATGGGTCATAGAACTTGTCTTAACTTATTTAGTATGATTATTGTAATCACAATTTAAAAGTATATTATGTCAGATCACAATCTAAATGTGTAGCTGTTAACCTGTCCTCCTCTGGATTAAACCTCCTTATTTTTGGAGGGACTCATTAACATGGATTATTATTATGTTTACCACCCAGCCAAGAAGTGATACATTGTTAGGAGTGCAAAAGTCCCCTGGCAACCTCTCCCAAATATTGTCGCCATCCTAAACCCCTAAGAGGTGCATGCCTATCCTGAAATGGGTATTTATCTTTATGTGTTTATGTCTTTAGTACTTAATGTAACTAAATATGTGTCCCCATGTCTAACTACACACCCACATAGGCACACGTGTGCAAGCACACAACTTAATTTGTACCTTTTTCAAAATTGTGGTGAAAATCACATAATATAAAATTCACCATCTTTAAATTGTTAAAAACTTTTAATTCCACAGTTTGGCAGTGTTAAGTCCATAGTTTGCATTAGGGTTCCCTACTGGTGGCATACATCATGCTGGTTTTGACAAATGTGTAAGGAAATGTACCCACTGTTGTAGTATCATACAGAATAGTTTACCTCTCCTCAACAACCTCTCTGCTCTACCTATTTATGTCTCCTTCCTTCTTAACACGTTTAACTTAACACTGCACATTGGGGTTAGCCTATTGAATTTATTGTGCTAGACCCTCAAGGGGCTCATAAACTCATATTTGTTTATATTTGATTCATATTCATTGACTCATATTTGATTCTTTCCTCCTCTTTATTTTTCTCTTTTCATTTTGGAATTCCTCGCTATGTATTAGACCTTTGGGACTGTCCTTTAATATTTCTCTTGGATATGTGTTTGTGTGTATAAATTAATGCCATTTTCCTCTTTTTTGTGGTTTTTTGCTCTATTCTTTAGGAAGTTTCCTCTGACCCTTGCTTTGAGTTTTTAAATAATGCCCACGTTGCTTTTAATTTCCCAGAGCGCTCCTTTATTCTCTATGTCAATTTTTCTTTAGCATTCTTATTGTTTCACGAATGGTCATCTCATATTCTTAAAATTATTGATGACAGTTTAAAAAATTTTGATATTTTCTTCCTGTATAGAGTTAGTCACTTTTCTAGGTGATTGTTAATCCTTGGTTGCCTGGATCTATTTGTAAGCTGCAAACTAAAAAGCTGACTGAAAGCACTGTGTGTTTGTCAGCTTTTAACCTTTTGAGGGTGCTTTGGTTGTGCCATTTTTTGGAGCCCTCATTTTTTGACAGTGTCTTTTAGTCTTTCTTTATGGACTGACTTACTAAGTTCTGCAGAGAAGACTTATAAGTAAACTGCTTTATAAGCTCCTGACTTTACAAGAACAAAGTTCTTGCATTAGTGTTCGGGAAGCACAATGCGGGGAGGGAGATGGACGCTGAGGAAGGGCTGCTCCCATGTATTAATGCTTCATTGAATTCCGTCTCCCTGCAACTCCCCACCCACCATTAAAAATTTATATTCACCTGTGCATGGTGTTCCCCTGTCTTACCCTCTGTAGAGAATAGCCTTTCAGTCTTCTGGGAATGGGGAGGGTGAGTTGCCTAGCAGAGTAAAGGATTTAGGACCTTAGTGTTTTTCAGATAACCTATACCATGTCCTCTTCATTTTATCTTCATTGCCCTGCACAGTCCATCTCAGGTGTACCTGGTGTTATCAGGTGTGAAATAGTAGTTTATGTCTCAGGTTTTAGTTTTCCCCAGCACTGGCTTGAAAGTTTTACTTAGGGCCACTAAGTTAGTCTTCACTCAGTTATTTCCCAAACTTGATTATTTTTACTGTATATTTTAAAATCATATTTGATTTAATACTGGAATTTATTGGAATTTTCAGGAAGAATAAAATGAAATACACGTGTAGTCTCCTAGCTTATCTGAGGTTGAAATACCACTTCTGCCATTTATTTGCCTCCTTATTTAAAAACAGTAGAATTTGGAGGGGAATCAATATATTCAAGTGGTTTGAAAACTAAAAAGTATAAAATAGACATACAGTGAAAACTGTCCTCCCATTGTTGTTCCCTGTCTTCCACTTTTTCCATTCTCCATCTCATTTAGGTAAGATTTTTTAATGTATCCTTGCAGTGAGTGGTGTGTGTGTGTGTGTGTGTGTGTGTGTGTGTGTGTGTTTCTCTTGGTTAAAGAAAAGATGGGACATTATTTTTTATCTTCCTGTTTTATATAGTGTCCTTTTTCTGTTTACTGTTTTGGATCCATTCCTTGTCTTCATAGAGCACTCCTTCGTTTTTTTACAGTTGTAGGAAATACTCCTTTGTCCATTCGGATTCTATTAGTCTTCTGGGGTTATAAACAGTACTATCATGCATAATTATATATAACAGTTATTTTCATCATGGCTGAATATATGTGTAGAGTGAAATCTTAGCAGTGCTGTTTCTCTATCAAAGGGTATGAGCGTTTATAATTTTGATTGCTATGGGCAGAGTTTCACAGAATTTTTTGAGACGCTCTTAGGTAAAGATCAATGTATATCATACAGTTAAAAAATTTGAAATGGAAAATTTCTACATTCAAAAGCAATGAAAATAGTATAACGATCTCTAAGAACCCATCGTTTTTTGGCCAGTCATGTCTCATTTATTTCTGAAAGATAAAAAAAATCTTAAAAATATAACCGTAATATTTTTATCACTTCTTAAAAATTAGAAAGTTTCAATGCAGATTTTCAAAATAGTTTTAAGTGGAAATTTGACATCTTTTTTTTTTTTTAATGGTTCAGAGCTTTTTATATTTTCTGATTTTACTTTTCTGTCTGTTGCTGTTTTTGTATTAGTTTCGTATACAGTAATACTGTTGAGTTCTTTTATGATAATTATCCTGACTAGGACTTTCAGCATAGGGTTAATAAATAAGAGCAGTTAGACTGGGCATCCTTTTGTTATTACTGGTTTTAATGAGCGTGCTCCGAAGCATTACCTATAATATTTATTGTAGGTCTTTTGTAGGTAATCATTATTGAGTTAAGAAAAGTTATTTTTGTTTTCTTTTGTTCTTATGACTAGGTATAGAATTTTATGAATACTTCTTGCATCTACTGAGATGTTAATATTGTGAATTACATTAATAGGTTTCATAATGTGAAGTTATAACTTGCTTGGGTAAATCCATCTTGGTTATAAGATTTAATTTTTTTCAAATTCATTGCCATTTTAATTTTTTAAAGGATTTTTAAATTTATATATATAGAAAATTACCTCTAATTAAATTTTTTGTTGTTGTGATTTCACTTTAGTTTTGACATCAAGATCATACTAGTTTTAGGTAATTGGTAGAATTGGAGGTCATTTTCTGATCTCATGGAGAATGTGTATAAAATTGAAGTTGCCAATTAAAATAAAGGTTTAGAATGTTGATTCAACTTTAAAAACAGATTAATACTAATATTTATATTGTTTTGGCATCTCTTTAGCTGTAAACATTTTGAGAATGAAATTAATGGGAAATATGCAAGAATAATTCTCAAAGTTTTATATTACATTTTATTTTATTTTCTTTATTAGGTGCTCAAAAGTGTGACAACTTTGCTGAAAAAAGGCCCCTCCTTGGTGTTTGTAAGAGCACTGGATCTTCTGGGTAAGGAAATTTAAAAAAAAGGTTCTTTGAGCCACCATTAAAATTTTGTATTATTTCAGAAGGAGAACTTTGATGCCTTAAAGTCTTTGTTTACCTTAAGACTATGCTCTTATAAGAGAGAGTGGAAGGGAAGTAATAACATATTTTGAGTTTTTGTCACGCAGGTCTTGTTACTTTTCTTCTCACTGTTTCTCATATGTGGAATGATAGCAGGAGACAAAAGAAACTCAGTGGTGTATCAGAATTCAGTCTTGAGATAAAAGTTTAGCATAATTAAGAGTATTTTTTAGTTTATGTGTTTTTTGATAGTTTTAATTTTCATGGCCGTCTACCGTCGGTTAGAAGTTACTATTAGATGATAATCATCATCTTCATCATCATTAACTATCACACTTATTGTTGTAGCATGTGCCTGACACTGCTTTAAAGGCATTGCATGAATTTTCTCTTTTATTTCTTAAAGCAATACTATGGAATAGATACCATTCCTATTCCTGTTTTACAGTTTTGAAAAAGTGAGGCACTGAATTCACACAGTGGAGATGTGGATACAAACCCAAGATGGCATATTCTTAATTTCATGCTGGTTGCATTTGTGACAATGAGAGGGCTATGAACTAAGATGATTAAATGGTATTATTCATGAATTCAGATTTTTTACCTACTTTCTTCATGCATTAAATGGGAACACTATTCTTTCTTCTCAGAGGCTTATAGTGATTTAGTTATCAGGTTTACAGTGACCTTTTTACTGCACAGTTCCAATTAAGAACAATCTTCAGCTGCTGGTAAAGTTACAATGGCCTGTACAAACCATGTGATTGAAAGTTTGAGGGTAGGCAGTCCAGAGCTAGTGAAATGTTTCTGTGATATGTCATTAATGACCTAGATTCTCTCTAGCTGTGACATCTTTTAGACTATGACCCTTTCCTTAAGGATCTCACGAGGGCCGCCATCTTTTCAGTTAGTGCATCTCAGAGACTTTAGGAAGAGGATCAAAATGACTATTAGGCTTGGCAACCAATAGTCCCTGCCATGTGTTTTCAGCCCATAGTGTGCTCTAGGTCACGGATGCAGTGGAGAAGGGAAGAATGTGCAAATGGTATAGCATGATTAGATCTTGGGGTCTCTTTTTTTGTTTTTGGGGGACGTAATTAGGCTTATTTATTTGTCTTAATGGAGGTACTGGGGATTGAACCCAGTACCTCGTCATACTAGGCGTGCACTCTACCACTGAGCTATACCCTCCCCACTTTGTGGTCTTAATTGTTTTCTAGGGAGATGGTTCGACTACATGGGCTACAAGGCACTTTTCTTCCAATGTACATTTTTGGGTTGAAGTAGGCAAAAATTTGCCATGTACTCAACCATTATACCAGGTATGGGGTAAGGATACAGAAACATGAAAACCTAATTCCTTGTCCCAAAGACTCAAGGATGTTGCTGAAAACAAAATCATAGCACAGAGAAAATGATTGTGAGATAATGATGTGTAATAAGAATTAAGAGAAGGCAGAGATCAGTGTGCATGGATTAATGGGAGAAGGCCTCACGAGGAAGGCACAACATATGCTGGATCTAAAGGAGTGGACAGTTCGGCAGTACACGTAGAAGAGTAGAGACTTAGATTGTAAAGCTGCAGCAGTAGAACAGAAAGTGGTATAAATAGGAAAGATGGAGGATTGTGACTTGGAACTCAGGTCATCTGCAAAACAGGTAACAACAACCACTTCAGTGCTCTGGAACTCAACCAGAGCCTTCCAACAATGTGAAAAGTTTCTATGTTTGAGAAACTGGGAAATATTAAGCAGTGACAATGGGAATTTGTGGCATTCATGCCTGGGGCTGCTCCCATCACACTGCACCCTTTCTCCTTCCAGCTTGGTTTATTCTTCCGGAGTGCCCAGGGCATTGTCCATGGAAGTTATGGTCTTGGGGGCATATGAGTTGTGAGGGCCAGTGGCTCTTCTACTTAAAGTCATGGTTAGCTGAGGAGCCATGAAAGCATCCCCAGGGGAAGCTAAAATCTGGTGGCTGAAAATATTCTGCCTGTTGAATGGGCTCCCCTACCCACACACAGATCCTTTTGGAGAGAATGACAACCTTTATTAACTCAGGGTGTTTGAGCATATCTCTTTTGAATCGTTGACTAAAAACTAAGCTATAAAGACACAGGGGGCAACCCCCAGGAAATCAGGCTTTAAAATGAAAAGAAGACTTAAAGAAGAGTAGATTGCACATTGTGGAGGAAGATGGATTTCCAGAATAGTACCATATTATATAACACATCTAGCTTTCAACAGAAAATTATGACACATGCCAAGAAACAGAAAGTGTGGTATATTGAGAAAAGAAAGTGGATGATACAAACTGTTTCTGATTGTTTCCAATGTTAAATTTTGCAGACAAGGCTTTTAAAGCAGCTGTTAGAAATATGTTCAAAGAACTAGATGAACCATGTTTCTGGAATTAAAGGAAAGTATGGTAACAGTGACTTAACAAATACAGGATCGCAATAAGAAATTGGAAATTACAGAAAAACCAAAGGGAAATTCTGGAGTTGAAGAGATACAAAAGGTGAAGTAATAAACTTGCTGCAGGAGCACAACACAATATTCAAGTCAGCACAAGGGTCAGGGACTGATGTGTTGACAAGGAGCTGAAAAGGAAGGGGAACCACAGAGAGGAGGGGGAGCTACTGTGGTAGAAGGAAACTTTGTTGACTTCACTTTTTCTGGTGTTTTCCTGGTGCCTCTGTAATTCAAGTGCACCTGCTGTGTTTGGTTTGCAGTTTTTCGAAGATTTTCCGTTCCTTATGGAGACAATTTTAATTTTTATAGGATTCGTTTATTGAGGTATCACTTTATCAAAAAATAAGACAAAAAAAGGAAGGGTAAGATGGTTACATAGAGTTGGTGATGAGATCACTGATTGAGGGATGAAAATGATGGTGTGTGGGTTATGTTAGTTAGGGTTCCCCAGATAGAACCAGTAGGATATGGGATGTATGTGTATGAGGAAGTGGGGGCAGTGGGAGATTGGTTTTAAGAAATTGGCTTGCATAATTGGGAAAGCTGCAAATCCAAAATCTGGAGACTGAGGGAAGATTTGCAGTTTAAGTCCAAAGACAGAATTCTGTCTTCCTCCGAGGAAGTCAGCCTTTAAATTCTGTTAAAGCTTTCAACTGATTGGATGAGTCCCACTCATTGTGGAGCATAATCTGCTTTACTACTGATTTAAATGTTAATCGTATTTTAAAAAATACCTTCACAGAAACATCTAGAATAATATTTGACCAAATCTGGTTATTGTGGCCCAGCTAAGTTGACAGATAAAATTAATCACCACAGGGGTGATGAATACAGTCTTGATTAAAATAGTATTTTCCTATTTGAAATAATCTCTTGTAGGTATTCGTCTCCCCTCACCCCCAACCCATTTCTACTCCTTAATTTATTTCATAGTAAGGGAGTCATTCTGGCAGGAGACTGCTTTATGTCTGTATTATTTGCTGGGTTGTTTTATGAATGGTTTTTGATAGATAAATGCAAAGAAACTTTTGAATTAAGTGCATAAGCCATCTCATGAGCTGTAAATTCTAGGGTAATGTATCCTGGTATTATTGTATACAAGTGCTCCCTTCCCTGCATGCCCTTTTTTTTTTTTTTTTTAACTTTTTCCTCTCTTGTTTATACCTTTCTTTCTAATGTAAGAGGCTGGTAGGAAATACTCATTTTGTTTTCACTTATTTATTTGCTGATCTGATTAGAATAAAGCAAACTATTGTGTGTATCATCTTTGTCAAAATGTTTACAATCTCAAGAAGGACATTTTTGTAGAGGGATTGTGTTCTGTTTTTTTAAGTGTTACATTACAGTCGTTGGTGAAGAGAATTTTCTCCCTAATCTGAGCAAGTGATTTGTATATGAGCATATATATATCTTCAGTGTTATTCTATGTGTTTCCACTAGGTTAGCAGAAAGTAATACTGAATAGACTAGACACTTTTTAGTAACCCCAAATTTGACTATAATAACAGAGAAATTTAGTTATCAGTGAATTCTTTTAGAATCCGTTTCCCAGATCTTGGGATTAAGAAAAAGTTACAACCCACATTTTTAATGCGGCATATGCTTGTTGACTATCATATTATAGCACCAGGGAATGGAAGGCAAATGTTAAATGCCTGTGTCTGTTAAATGTTTCCCCCGGCGTAACATCCTTTAATCTTACAACCCTGTGAAGGATCCTCATTTTATAAAGGAGGAGACTGAAGCTGAGGGAGGTTCACTCACAGTTGTGGAACTTTGCCTTGTTCGCCAAGTTTGTAGAAGGAATGGGTTTTGTATTCAGGGTGCCCTATACCTCAGGTTTATGCATTTATACTTTTCTGTCTTCTGACCAGTTATTTTCAGAGTTAATGAATTATTTTTAAATGTAGCAGATAAATGGTATGTGCAGTGGTTGTGTTTAAGCAGGTGACTTTTTAGGAGTGGCATATACTTTGGTTGTTTCTACTTTTATTGTTATATTAGTGTGATGCATATTCCTTTGTAGCTACTTAGTTGGAATTTTTTAAAGTGTAAAGGGACCTCCTTGGTTAATTTTTTCCTTTATTTTAGCACATTGTTTAGTAAATGCAAAGGGGATCTCCTTTATACTATAGCAGTAATATTCAATAAACAGGGCTACTGAAAAATGGAAATAGCTAATTTAAGAAACATTCTTATTTTAAGACATGCAGCGCAACTTACATCTAATGTGAAGGTTCCCTCCCCTGCTTCCAATTTTTCAATAAAGTAACAAAAAGTGAGAGGCACTTGAAGAAGTAGAGGATATGAGTGCATCCAAGTAGCCTGAATTGAAGAGTCTCAAGTTCATGGACGTAAAGGAATGAACCTTCCTTTTGAGGGAGGAAATGGAAAGAACTGAAATAATGGAAAGAGTAGACAAGTAATTAAAAGAGACGTGCCCGAGTCAGATGGCGATGGAGCAGTTACGCTGTGGCTGCTTAGAGATATTGTCATCAACGTCACCTGCACTTCCAGAATGCTGATCTTATCTTGTTCGCCTGTATTTCCTTCTTGGTTCTAAGCACAGTGCCTTCTATCTAGGAGGCCCTCAAAACTACTTATTTTTTTGCTAAATGAATTTTACTAAGGTTGCTATACAGCATTTTATTATTATCATACCAGTCCTTTATTTGAATGTTAGTAACACTTCTTTATGGTTGAGAAAATGCCTTAATCTGAGCAATGATACGTCCTGAACCTGGGTGTTGACATCTTCTTCAAAGCCTGTGGTGCACAAAATCTTAGGACTCCCTTTACCCTTTGGAGAGATACAAGACATGTCTGTTGCCATTCGTTTCCCTGGCAAATGCTTTATTGAGCACAAGGTGCTTTGGACATTGTCGGTAGCTTAATATTTGCAATTACTACTGCTTAGTAAGTTATTCTTGGGAAAATTGAGTAAAATTTTCTTTTCTTTTGGGTATTTATACATTTTAATGCCTTTTCAAAGAAAGGAGGGAATTGTTATGGAAATAATCCCAATTTTTCCTCATATTTTATCCTTTAGATATATACACATTACGCTTAGCCCACAAATTTGAATACTGGCTCTTACTGCATTCATGACGGTCATTAAAACATCACTGATTTTAGCATTCTAGTGATGTGTTCTTTCTTTCTTTGTGTGTTTGCATGTGTGTGTGAGAGAGAGTCAGAGAGGGAGAGGGAGGCACATGCAATTCCATAGTCATTCCAGATAAGCCATTTAAGGTCTTCGAGGGAGATAATGTTTATTGTGCTACTGATCCAGGGATTAGTCAGTGCCTTGTGTAATAATTTGAGGGAGAGGGGGAAGTGTGGACAGTGTACTAAGGAAATGAGAGTTCGTTGTGTATTATGTGCTAAATAGTTCCAGTAATTCAGTTGTTTGTGGTTAGGATTTTGTTGGGTATTTTGAATAATCACAAAAGAGTAACATTATTCAACAGCTGACTGCAGACCTTGAAGAATGTTAATCCAATATAATGGCATCACTTTATATACATTATTGGAGTAGAGATGTGATCTTTACATAGAGAGAATCATAGACTATGGGAAGTGGAAAGAACCTTCAGAATCATGTAATGTAACTGCCTCACGATACAGATAAAGGATGTCTTACCCAGAGACTCACATCATTATCCATTTGGTGCTGGGAAGTTCTTGTAAGAGTGAGAAAGTTTCCCACAGAAACAGACTCATAGATACAGAGAACAAACTAGTGGTTACCAGAGGGGAGCAGGGTGGGAGGAGGGGTGAAATAGGTTAAGGGGATTAAGAGGCACAGTCTGTAAAATAAGTAAGTTACAGGGACGTATGTACAGCAGAAAATATAGTGAATATTCTATAATAACTCTGTATGTGTGTATTCTATAAAAGTATTGAAGCACTATTATCATACACCTGAAACTAATATAATATTATAAGTCAACTGTACTTCAATAAAAAAAGACTGAGAAAATGTCCCTTATCTCTTATTGAATAAGCATTCTATGGCCATATTTATACGGTTGAATTTTAACAATCAGAAAAAAACCCATAAAACCAAAAACATAAAAATCATAAATGATTGTCTTTTTAAATTTACCTTGAAAAAAGCAAAACAATTTTAATAGCTGTGTAGGAATAAAGACTTACTTTCAAAATTAAGGACTATTCGTTAAATATAATACAATTAGTTCACAGTATTAAGTTTTTTGCAATTTTATTACATATTTCAAAAAAGGTCATGTTAGATTAGCAGAATTCCATGGGGCTTGTATTTGGTGGCCTCTGAGATAAAGCAGTAATTATTTAGGTGGAGGTTAAACACAGTGTCACTGTCCTGAAGTGTTACCGAAGAGACTATTTCAATTTACATCATAACATAAAGGTTACGTTAAATAGAACTAGAAGGGAGGTTGCTGGAATAATAGAACACCATGTTTCTTTTTGTTGTGAGGTTACAGAACCTTGACATAAGATGCTAAATATTTTCAGTCTTAACTGAATTTCATCCTGTTGTGTTGTGGGGTGTGATGGAATGACAGTTTGGGCTGACATCACTTGTGCAGATAGGAAAAAGACATTTATGCCATTCTTCCAGGGTTTGGTGCTCTAATACATGGGCTTTTCCAGCAATTCCTTGGCCTTCCTTCAGGCACCCAGTCTTTCCCTTGCTGGTCTTGCTGGTATTTTACATTTCTACGGGGGTCCCACATTTTCTCCGAGCTCTCTGCGTGGCTTTGTGACTCTCTTTACTGCTTTCAAAGAGTGGGCTTTTACATCTTCGATATACCATTTATGCTGAGAGCTGCCACACAGGCAGAGAGGTTTTTAATGAGATATAGGTCTGGATACTGGTTTATCCAGTATCATGGATGGTTCATGGACCTCTTGACTTTAGTGTTATCTTAGAAGAGACCTCAGAGCATGATAGAGCATGCCCTGTTCATCTGATTATGAATGTTAATAAAATCTTAAAGAAATAGTATTATGTCATAATGGTGGGGGGAGGATATAGCTCAAGTGGTAGAGTGCATGCTTAGCATGCACGAGGTCTTGGGTTCAATCCCCAGTACCTCCTCTAAAACTAAATAAACCTAATTACCTCCCCCCACCAAAATAAAATAATTAAATAATACAACTGAAAAAAAGATTATATCACTGTAGCTTCTTAAGTACTTTTTCGCACGTGGCTCTGGTACCTTATATATCTTCAAATAACACTGCCTTTATTAAACAGGAGCCATGGACAGGAATGTTAATTAGGCAACATTTACTCCGTTCACTTACTTCAAGTAAATTTTTAGTTTTCCTGTAGGGGTGATGCAGAGAACCAGGATATTACACACTTGACTCACACCCATACAGTTTTAAAGCACTCATTGGAAAAATCTGTAAGATGATAAAAGATTTTAAACAGGGGAAGTTTTATTTTAATGTATTTATTTTAAAATGTCGAATCTGAACAGTGGACTCCCGTAAGTGGTATGTTGTATGATCATTTTTATAGATACTGTTGTATGTTTCCTTGTGATCCTGAAATTGGTTCGAATCTCAGATGGCCTACCAAAATGATTATATGTAGGTGACCAAACCAAAGGAATCCTGGTTTAATTTTTTCAAGAACTGCTTTTCTTGCTGTTACATGATATGTGTATTCCTGAACACCTATGCTAGAAATAGAAGGCATCCTCACCTTGGGTAATTTGAGGAGAGTTTAAATAAAGTAAGAAGGAGCTGAGATCCTTTGCCACTTCTAAGCAAGGGGAAAGAGCCATTAGCTGAACCTATAATGAGAGCCGTATCAAGAGGGTTACCTGGCGGGAGCCGTGGCCCCTGGCACAGGGATTTGGGCCATCTGTGGTTCCCATAAGACATGTCTGATTCTGGTTTTCAGTGTCCACCCGAAAGTAGGTCACCTGAAGGTAGATTTGCCTGTCAAGAAAAGACTCTCTGATACCCTTCCTTATCAACAGCCACTTATAATAGAGTCTTTGTACTTTGACTAGTATGATAAACTTTCATTATTTAATTTTTAACTTTTTT
Source organism: Camelus ferus (assembly GCF_009834535.1). Classification (NCBI taxonomy): domain Eukaryota; kingdom Metazoa; phylum Chordata; class Mammalia; order Artiodactyla; family Camelidae; genus Camelus; species Camelus ferus. The sequence goes on from NC_045711.1 coordinate 3,733,565, forward strand.
TTTTTGGTGGGGGGTAGGTAATTAGGTTCATTTATTTATTTATTTTTAGAGGAGGCACTGGGGATTGAACCCAGGAGCCCGTGCATGCTATATATGGGCTCTACCACTTGAGCTGTACCCTCCCTACAGCTTTCATTATTTTTAAGTTAAAACGCAATCTCTATTTTCAAATTAATGTTTATTATGTAAACTCGCTTTTATATTCAATTAGCATATCTTTCTCTCTCTGTGAAAATATGGATTGAAACAGAGCTCAGTACAGTTTTTCCTATTAAAAGTAATGGAAATGATTTTCCACTTAATGCCTTTTCATTTAGTGGCAGAGTTTTCAGGAACAAATTAAAGTCATTGAGGCTTGCGTATTTGCATATTTGGGTTATAGTTTTCTATTTTGTGGGATTTTGGAGGGATATTTTCATTAAGATTAAATCCTTGTTTTTCTTTTGGTAGTTTTGTGTGAATGTTGTTGTTGTTTTCTTTTTTGTTTTTTTATGATAAACTCAGTAAAGCTTTTCTTGGGCAGTGTTAAAAATAATTTTTATAGAGGTTAGTGGTTGTGGTTGGAGGGGTTGGGTCTTTACTTGGTGGGAGTGCATCTTTTTCTGTAGGTACAGTGAAGTATAGGGTTTCTTTACTAAATAGCACGGGGGGACAGTGACTTCAGTTCTCCCTCCGATTTTCTGGTAAGACCTGTATTTCTTTCAGCTGCTTTCTACCATCTTTCCTTTACCTCTAAGTTACCATGGATATGTCCAACATCTGACGTGATTCCTCTCTGATGCTTTCCCCCTGACAGGCGTCTCTGGTCCAGCATACACTCTCATGCCCTTACTTCTAGTTCATTAGTAGCCAAGGCTTTGGGCCAACATATGTGTACTTTGTGTGTTACCACTTTTCTTTAGGATCGGTACACCTAAGTATGAGCTGGTTGGAAATCCTTTTCATGTATTGTTGAAGCAGATTTGGCTCTTGAGCAACTGAAGCATGGTTGGTGCCAACTGAAGTGCTGATATTGTGGATATATTGCATTATTAATTACGTTATACAATTAATAAGCATGTTATAATGTTATATATTCATTTGAAATTAACATTAATTTCACTCACTTCTTTTTAATGTGGTTACTAGAAAATTTTAAATTACATGCGTAGCTCACTTTTCCTTTCTGTTGGACTATGGCTCTAACCTTGCTTTGGCCTACAGGTATATATTTGAACTCTTTCTGAACACCTCTGTGAGGAAAACCATCACAGTTTCTTCTTACATGTACACATGTATATATTCATCAATCCTGAGCTATTAGCCAGGAAATTTTACAGGGGTTTCTAAAAATCTGACTTAAGGAAAGTGTGCCAGAGATAGTATCTGGTAATACAATTTTGACATTATGATATTCTGGATGACGGTGGGCTTCCAGTGGCAGCTTTGGTAGTGTTAATCTAACAGGAAATCTACCTATAGTGACATTTATGTTGAATAGATCTGGTTTTCATTTTGGGTTCTATGATTTTCTTTCTATATGCATTTAGCCTAAGGTTGGTACCCTGTAATATTTGTTGATACTCCTGAAGCCATGGATAGAAGTTTAGAATAATGGAAAGAACAACGATTTGGGGTCACACAGACCTAAATGTGAGTTACTAGAGTGAAATTATTCAATGGCTTTCAGGCTTAGTTTCCTTATTTGTAATGTGGTGCTCATGTGCAACTACTGTGCTGGGTGGGGATTAAATAAGGCAATATTTTTAGGAACTTAGTACAATGTCAGGCCTGTAGTAGATGTACCTCATATTATTTGGTCAGAAGGATATGGAGGGTAGCCAGGAACACTCTTTACAAGGAATTTCTTTCCATATATATCCATATATATGTATATAAATACAGAACAAAAAGTATTTTTTTGTTGGAAAGCGTTGCCTGTGTGACTGTTGGAAAACTGTGCCTGTGATCTGCGTCTTGTTCTACAGGTTTGTCAGGCTTCCTGTCCTAGCCCAGTTCTGTATCTAGTAGTATCTCTGATGAAAGAGCCCTCTACTTTCATTGGAAAATGGTGATTTGTTTATGTTCCCCAAGAAAACTCTAGTTGTATTTATTTATTTCCATCTTTATCGAGCTGTAATTGGAACATGACAAGCTGCATGTATTTACAGTGTACAGTAGGACCAATTTTGACGTGTAGACACACCCATGGAACCGTCTCTCCAGGCAGGATGATGAGCGTGTCCATCACCCACAGCAGTTTTCTCATGCTTTATAGCGCACCCCTGCTGCCCCTCGCAGTGCTCAGTAGGAGAAGCACATCTCTGTGTAATAAGTCTCTCTGAGTATTGCCGAGATCTTTTTTTATCGGGTGAGATACTTTGCTGCCATGTAGTTCAAGGTGACTTCAGTATAATATGGTTAAAAAGATAAAGGTGGGAGTCTTGAATTCAGAGTTGTTTTTCCTTCTGCTCTAAATCTTAAACTAAAGGCCCTTTAAAATAAACGTCTTCCCTCTAGAACCAGTTCACAAAACAACTACAGTGGTTGCCGTTTTCTGTGTAATCATTTCAAAACAACAGTTTTTTTCAGCCACCAAAAGGATGCAGTCTTGACATATAAATAGAAAACAGATTGAGTTTTTGGCTGATATTGCTCTACTGGTTTAAATGTTGGTTCAGTCAACTTCAGGCTTAGATTACAAGATTTGCAAATTAAAGGAAAACCAAAAGGGGAAGAACATCTGCATAGATTCTGACTTTGTGGAATTCCGACCCGGCATGCTTACTCTGCTCGGTGGAACAGGGCATGTGCACAGTGAGTAAGCCTTGAGAAGAGATCACGGTTGTGTTGTGATCATCCCAAAGACAAAATTGATGATGAAAGTCAGGCAGTTCATTATGAAGAACCATGACAGTTTGCAAATCAAGTATTATTCCACAAGTTTGTGGGAGGAAATATTTTGTTGTGTATACTATACGGTATTTAACCAGAAGAAAAACCTCACTAAATCTCACTGGCTGTGTTGCTTGATGATTTTCTTGAATCAAAATCTTGGGAATGGAGGAAAGTCCTTTGGTTTAACTAAGACTTAAATATGTTGCAGTCAAAGACTATGTTGATGTAATTGACAGTAATTTAATTACTGCACACCTCAGTGAGATGTAAGGAATCTTTGCCTGCTACTGGAATAATCTTACCTGTGTGTATGATTTTAAAATGTTTGCTATAGATTACCTATGCTGCTGTCTCAAAAACTGCATTATTTTAATGTTTTTTTCCCTTTTGTTCCCTAAAAGAACTTTATATTCTTTTGAGAAATACTTATGGGTACTCATATTATGTATGGGTACCTATTATATTTCAGCTCCTCTCATAGTGTCTGGGAATTCAATAATAATCCAAGGCAATATTTTTTAACTGAGAGGGGAGAAGGGAAGGGTGTTTTTGACCCCCAGGGGACACTTGGTAATGCCTGGGGACATTTTTGGTTATCACAGCTTGGGGCTAAGAGGTGCTAGTGATACGGGTAGAGTCAACAATGCTGCTAAATATCCTATAATGTACAGATCAGCACCTGACAACAGAGATTTACCCAGCCTATGATGTCAGTAGGGCCAAGGTTGAGACACTTGTATCTAAGGAGACAAAAATTGATGCACTGACCGAGCTGACATTCTAGCGTGGAGAGAGAAAAATAAAGTACGTAGAATGGTAACAAGTGATATGTAAAAAATACTAGAGATGGTGGTTAGAGAATGTTGGACAGGGCAATGTTATGTGTTTTTGATGGACATTTGGATAATTTGCTGTTTTGGGCTATAGTGAATAGTGCTGATATGAACTAGTGCCCATTTTTCCTGTATGTTAAGTTTTTTTTTCTTACTCATTTGTTGAGTCCTTTTAATATAAGCCTTCTATCTATGCTTTTATGGTTAGTGCTTTTTATATCCCATTTGCCCCCCAGGTCATGAAGCTGATTCCAAAATGTTTATGGTTATCAATACAGAGACCCAAGAATAGCCAAGACATTTTTGAAGAACGACGTTGGTAGGATTATACTATTTGACATCGACTTATGAAGGGACAGTAAATAAGTTGCATTATTGCATTAATGGAGAGACCATCAGATTAGTGGAATTCATAGGGAATCGAAAAGCAGATTAACATATTTTCATGGTAAAGAGGGCACTACAGGACAGAGGTGATTCATTTATGATTCTGGGTCATTTGGATATCCATATGGAAATTGAAGAAATTGTTTCTTATACCATGCAAAAATCAACTTAAGATGTATTGTAGATCTAAATGTGAGAGAAAAAAGAACAAAGTATTTTGAAGACAGAGAAATATTTTCATGACATAGATAGGCAGTCATTTCCTTCAACGGAACATATGTACTCACCATAAAGGAAGACATCTACATTCTTTTGGTTTCAATATTATATAGATAATTGCTTCATTTGGTGGTATATCACTTATATGTAATATTCTGTTACGTAAATGCAATGAAAAGTGAGGATTTTGTTATATCATCAACCTTTATTTAATGTCAGTGTATGGAATTATCATATAATTGGAACAATATAGTAATTGTGCATCATTTCCTATGTTGATGATACCATAGGTCCTATGAGGCTGCCTTAAAAGAACTGGGATTTTAAAAAAAACTGGGTTTGCTTTTTTCCTTTTGTAGTCATTTAAAAATTCTTTTGTTTCTTAATTTCTTTTCCTAGTTCAATTCCAATTATTGAACACCTTTAAACAGCTTTTCTCCCCCCTAATGTTTGAGAAGTGTATATCCAACTCCAGTAGGTACATAACATAATACTGTTTCACAAGTCTAGTTGGAAAACTCCCCACAAAGATGGCAGAACTTGAGGGGGAAAAAAAGACATATAGGAAGTCCTGGATTAATTACTTGATGGGAAAGGTCATGCTAAGTTAAATGGTAGAGGTATTCTTATTTTTAATGTGGTTTGTGTTCTGGGCAGGATGGTACAGAGGGCCACAGTTTTCTTGTTTATTTCAGTGTGTAGAGCTGGTTAGTCATACCTTACAATACAGAGGAGCAATACACAAAACCTCCTTTGGACTTACACTTTGCTGAAAAACTTTTACAACGTCACAAATGACTTGAAGCAGTGTTTTATGTTTATAAACAGATTATTATTATTAAAAAAAAATCAACTTTCTGGCCTCAAGCTGATTGTCACAACCCATTTAATGTCCTAGAAGAAAAACTTTTTGTTTTTTTGTTTAGTCTTTTTAATGTGTTCTATTTTAATGTTAACTGGTTTTGTTCTTTGCTAGAAACTTACGTAATGACAAGTATTTTTTTTTTTCTCATGGAGTTCAAGTAATTTTACTAAGATCTTTTTTTCAAACACAATATCTAAAGAAGGTTAAAACAGCTCTTGTGTGATAACTGGTATATTAATTAGAGCCTCCTGGGGGTGGTGTAGGTGTAGGTGAATGTGCTTGTGGGAGAGGAATGAACAGGAGACAATATTTTGAGTGTCCCTTTGGAGTGATTTTTATTTCTTAAACTTTCAAGTGCTTAAAGGTGTGGTATATTTAGGTTCTATCACTTATTTAAAATATAACTATTTTTCTCTCTATGGAAATACTGAAATATAAAAAATGTGTTTGTGCTACAGTAACATCTCCTATTTTACTCTGTTTGCTTATTAGTCTTTTTCTTGCCCCTGAAAAATTTTCAACGAACTCACTCTGAATGCATGTGCTTGTCCGTTTTGTCCATGCACCTTTCTCAAATAAGGAAACAAAACTTAAGTTTGTGATGACCAGGGAGCTGGATGAAAGCAGCTGCACTGCATACTTCCGTGAGTCACTTGTCAAATGAAGCAGCAGTATAGGAAAAATGATAATGCACCTCTCCTCTCTTAAAGACGAAACTGCTGCGATCTGGGCCGTTTTAAATTATTAAACACTGTACACGCCATAACGTTAATTAGAAGAGGAACAAACTCTACAAAGATAAATGTGTTTTCAATATGATTCTTAGGGAGGGTACAGTAGAAACCAGTGAATAGAGAGGAAATTTATTTCTGGCAGGACTCAAGACATGGAACTGTGGCTGAACTTTTTACCCTAATTACCTCCTGCTAATGCCTGCAGCGGTCTGGAATCAAAGTGGTGCTTCGGGCCCTGGAAATTCTCTGATGTGGCAAACATTTGTTGTGTGAGGAGGGTTTCTTAAGAAAAAGCAGAATATTGTGACAGGATTTAAAAAAAATTTCTCAGTTACCACCCACCTCACTTGTTGCCTACAAAAATAGAGTAATTGTTTGCATCTGTGTGTGCTTTTTCCCCCCTAAGAAATAACTGTTATAAATCAATGTGACATAGATCCAGTGAACTGAGGCTTGCCCGAGTTAGGCTTTTTTTTTTTTTTTAAGTCTCTCCTTTATTTAAAAATCTAGGATTCAAAATGTAAAGAAGTTATTTTTGATAAATGAGAAGAAATATTCTGCCCATTTCTTAGGAGTATTTGGATCTTAAAGTATGCTTTTCAAAATGAAGTATAACCGCTTTTGGAGCATCAGACTGATAACTATTAAACTGCTTAATCCTGGAAGTTGAAATGGGAATTTCCAGTTTCCATTTTTAGCTCTCCATCCTACTGGGACCAGAACCTTAGAGACATTTCCCTTTAATTTTGCTGGAACTCTCCATTCATGTGTCACCACCTGCTTTTTGTCCTTTTATTAAAAAAAAAAAATCAGTGTTTCTGTGCTATTTATAGAATAAATACTTTCTGCATTTTGTATATTATTAGACAATCTAAATTTCATTTAGTCTGCACTTGTGTCATCTGAATGTCTGTGCTAACTTGTATGTGCAGCTCCAGCCCTTCACTAATCTTAAATACCTTTTATATAAGTCTTGAAAAACACTAATTGCACTGTTGTTTTGTGATGCAAATATATTCATGGTTTCACCTGGGTAGGAATTTATTTTGGCAGTCTTTTATTTTAGGTATTGTATAGATAGCTTTATGTTGTTAGTTTTCTTGATCCTGGGCAATAAAGAATTTTTATTCTTCATATTGGAATCTAAATAAAATTTCTCAAAGGTTGGATCAGAAATTCACATCTTGTGGTTAAGCTGTGGTTACAAATTGCTCCAATATAACCTTAGCATTTTGTATTTTGTATAGTATCCTTTTGCATCGCATCTGTGGTAATTCATAGAGTAGTGTTGTTTGTGAATTGTGAATGAAGATTATTTCTTGAATTACCAACTTTTAGAATTATGTTCCGAACAATTTATTTTTATTTTCTTTGTATATATGTTTATAAAAATTTTTAACCAGTGGAAAGCAATGATACATTTTCACTTTTGATATATTGTTTCAAAATTATGATTATCCACATTGAAAGTAATATGTGTATTTCACAACTTTTGTTGTTGATTCCCTTTGATTCCCCCTCCCCTGTTCCACCTACCTTTATAAGAACAGTCAAATAAGAAAAACATTTTTGTTCTAACTACTGTGAAAGTAATCTTTTATGGTAATAATACTGTTAAAACTGGAAAATGACTTACATTTTAACTATACCTTTAGACTTTCGGTGCTGTTGCCATTTAGTTTATACTTCACTATAAAGTAACTTTGCATATTAATTATAAGTGTTTAAAAGTGTCATTTGCTTTTTTCTAAACCTGATACCACAGGAAAAAGAAGGGACAATCACGGGGCTTTAACACATATTATGGAATGTAGATACTCATCTCAGGTTTCAAACAAATGTACAAATAAGGATTTTCTTGTGCCTCGTAAGTCAAAATACGAGAATGGATTTAAAGCAATATAGGTGTCCTCTTTAAAAAAAAATATGCAAACACTCAGATTTTCTGTTGTCATTTTAAGTACCAGTAGAAGGGAAGTAATAAGTTATTACACATGTCCTTTTCTAAAATGTCTTTTAGTACATTTTGGTATTCCTTGATTTTGAGAAGTAGATTTCATATAATCTCTCTCTTTTTTTTGAGTGTCCCAACACCATACTCTGTTTTTGTTTTTTTTTTTATTCATATAGCCTCTTAACTTCAGCTTTCCTATGTTTCTCAGTGTGTTTTAAATGCTGTGATGATCATCTGTTGGTTTCTTTGACATGTTTAATATGTTAGTTTCACGCACACTGATAAAGATTTAGGGTTACTCTGGAATAATAAAAACACTTATGCTTTTACATAGTAGAGTGCGTTGGCGTCTTGGCTTTCTTGGCAGAAGTTGGTGTAAATAACATCTCTTTGTGAATTGAACCAGACTTTAGTGTTCTCATTTCTGGGATCCCGTGTTTCTCAGTTAAACTATGGTTCTGTGTATCTGTTAATATGCAAAATGATTCTGTATGTACTTAGTTTATCACAACAGGTAAGCAGTTACAAATTAGCTTTCTGTCTAGGGAAATAAATCCAAGCAAGATTTTGCTTTGTTTTGTTGGAGTGTTACTGCGTGTACCACAAACAACACAACTTTTTCATAGCATTCAGCGTTTCCGGATAATAGCTTGACTCAAAATTAACTTCATATTTTTAAGGCAGCTTTATTTATGATGTATTTCTTAATCATTAAACTAAAGTTTTAATTTTTAACTGATCTTTTTTGCTTGTTTTTCTGTATCCTTTTGTCAGTGGTTTCCCATATGGAGGAAAATGGCCACAAGAAGGAAAAAAAAATAGGTTACAATAGAGGTTTCTAATTAGACTCACTAAATTCATACATCTTCTAAAAATTATAAAATAGAAGGCTTTATTTATATTTCTGCTGTTATCAAGAAAAACTCATTTTGTTTTACATAGGGAATTGCAAACTGAGGTTTTAGTGTCTTGCATTATTAATTTCAAAGAATACAGCATAACATTATCCTATAATTATGGCTAATTATAATATTTACTATATGAATACCAGAGGCAAATTTATTTGTTTTCTTTTGGATTTTTTTTGAAACTTGATGCTAATGAAGGCAAGTTTGTAGCTTTCAATCTTTGTTTTCTTTGTCTTCTATCCTCGTCTTCTGTCTATAAATCACTTTCCTAATCAATTAGTAAATGAATATCAGCAAATTAAAATGCTGAACATTCAATATTTGAAATCTTTGCTATTGATAGAAAGATTTTTCCCATGATATCTTATTGCTGAAATTTTTTTGAATAATAAAACAAATGCTTAGTGGAAAGCTGTCTTCTATAAATAGATCATCATCTGGGATCAATGAAATAATACATATAATGTCTTTATAATAATGGCTGGTATTTATCAAATGTACAATAATCAGAATTACAGAGTAGCCGCTTGTAGGGCTTATTAGAAAAGTAAGATTCCAAAGGTAGAATGTCAAACATGTTTGTATCTTTACTTCATAAGTGAAATTTTGAAGAGTATCTTGAGTTCATTCGGTCTTGTACATTCTGTGGGACAAATGTATAATGACATGTATCCACCATTATAGTATCATATAGAGTAGTTTGTTGTAGTAGTTAACATCAATTTTTTCTCAATTCTTAATTGATTCCTTTAACAAAAGTGCTGTGTTCAACCTACAACAGTAAATAAGATGTTGTCTCTGCCCTCCAGGAGCTTCTGGTTTTTTTGAATGAAATAACATATAAGTTGGTGGAATGTGTAGATGACATTAAGTAGATTTGTTTAGTCCCTTTGTATTCCTCCATTAAGAATATATCTTAATATCTTCAAAATATTCTGGCAGGATTAGTGGACAGTTCTTTTCCATATTTGTTGGAATTTATCAATATGGTTCATTAATGTTATTTACAGATACCTCACATGTATGTTATTATGAATTGTCATATATTATTTTTAGAGTTATATTTTGGTAATAGCTCTGAAATAAGATTTTTACTATGTGTTAGGGTTTTTGTTATTATAACTTCAGGATAGTTTTATGCTACTTCATGTTAGATCATGTTATGTAAAAAGGTAATTAGAATGTGTTTCTGTGGTACCCCATTAGTTAAAACCAGTTGGGAGATTTTAAAATGTTCTAATTTTTATTGATATTTATTGATTTATTTATTTGAAGTGGTTGATCCCTGGTTTTTGAATTTAGGAGAGATATTTGACTGGCTAGCAAACTTGTCTTTTGTCTTATTTGAAAACAAGGCTTTATCTTTCTTGGAGACTTGGAAGATTTTGCTCTGTTTTCAAATGATTACACTTTAAGCTTTCATCTATTGAAACTTTTGCTTTTCTTAGGATATGTCAGAAAAGTTTAAATTTCAGTGATATATTGTAAATCAACTATAATAAAAAGAATTTGGATGGTAAAATTGATACTAGTAGGTGTATGTATTGAATAAATAGATGCAATAAAAGGTGGCAAATAAGCTGTGCAAACATTCGTAACTTTGTTTAAGCTCTTACATTTCCAGCAGATTACCATACGTCCTATTTCAGAAGAATTGTGATTCAGTTTATTTGGAATTACCTTAGATTCTTTCTCTTTTGCCTTTAAACTTACCCATATATATATATATATATATATATATATATATATATATATATATATATATATATATAAAAATACCTACTCATGTGTAATGGATCTGATTACTTAATATTTATTTCTTCAGGGGAGGTGACTGGCAAACACTAGTTCTTTCTTAAATATGTTCAAGCTCTTTTAAAAATGACTATTTAAATATGCTTGAAAATATATGAATTTCTAAAATACGTGATCAATGTTAGAGCTGAAAAGGAAATAGAGAAATCAATAACTAAAGTTGGAGATTGGCACTCCTCTTTTAGTAACTAATGGGACAAGTAGACAGGAAATCAGCATATAGAAGTCATCAACTACAATATCAATATGACTCACCTGATATTTATAGAGTATCAATCATATCCACATACTGTATGTAGAACATTGACCAAGACTGATCATATGCTGGATGATAAAGCCAGTCTCAATAATAGAGTATGTTTTGTAACCACAGTGCAGTTAAGTAAAGAATTAAGTACAGATATCTCAATGTTTGGGAATTAGAATTTAGTAACAAATATCTCAATGTTTGGGAATTAAAAGATTGGTCAGGCAGAAATCAGGGGAAGACAGAACAGATTTTGAATTGAATGATAGAAAAACCACAGCATACCAAAAGTGTGATGTAACTAAAGCAAGCACAGGGGGATATTTATAGCACCAAATGCTTACATTTGACAAAAAAGAAAGGTCTAAAATCTTTAACTTTTAGTATCTGAAAAAGAGGAGCAAGTTTACCTAAACTGGTTAAACCAAAAGCTAGTTCTTTAAAAATATCAATAAAAAAAGAAAGAATAAATGATATGGAATTTAATAAGAAAGAGTAACAACAAAAAAGAAAAAAACATCAATAAGGTGAATAACCCTTTAGTAAGACTGATTTAAAAAAAAAACAAACAGAAGGCATAAATTAGCAATATCCAGAATGAATTCAGGGGCATCACTACAGATCTTATGGTCATTAAAAGCAATATTTTGAACAACCTTATCTTTGAAAACTTATATGAAGTGGACAAATGGAAAACATAACTCAATGAAAAGTTATTGGGAAATGAAAAACAATCAGTAGAATAATGTTTCCATGAAGTAGTTCTTAATTGTAAACATATTTCATGATTTTTATAATAATTTTAATAAGTGAGTTTTCTCTATAAAGAAAGAGCACAAAACAAAAATACAAGAACTCAGAGAAGAAAAGGTGAGATAATATGACAGGTACGACCCATCGGAAGAAAGAGAAGGGAAAAACTCGACAATTCACCACAGAACTGACAAAGAAATTAGAAGGTAGAGAAAGAAGACTAGAGAGAAAACTCGATAAAATTAGAGCTTGAACAAAATGAGAAGAAAATTGAAACATCCACATAGTTCCCAAATATAAGAAGGAAAGTAATGAAGTGGAGGAAATGTCAAGCATCAGTATGGTTAATCCCAAGGTATTAGAACTGTAGAGTTCCTGTATTTCAGGAACTCGGGCTCGCCTCGTGTTCCCCCTCAACCTAAGCAAATCCATGTAAGACCCCCGAGAGAAGCTGTGTAAAGCAGCCCAGTTATACTAGAAATGAAAAACTAAATCAGGGGTTAGTAAAGTTTTTGGTTTTGCCATATGCCAAATGTTTTAAGCTCAGCGGACCACGTGATATCTGTGGAAATTACTCAACTCATCCATAGAAAATAAAGAAACGAATGGATATAGCTGTGTTCCAGTGAAACGAGCAGTAGGGGTTGGAGTTGGAACATAGTTTGCTGATCTCTACTGTGCCCTAAAATGTTTGAAAATTTTTCCTAGATAAAACTTTTTTTAATGTCATCTCTACTTTTTAAAAAAATTTATTTTAATTTTTTGGAGGGGGGAAGTAATTAGGTCTTTCTTTAATTAAAAATTTTTTCCCCTAGATAACATTTTAAGTATTGTATTTATGAATGGTTTTTACTTGATAAAGGTTGTGTAGGCATAATTAAATAGTACCATAAATATATAAATTATGGATATGTTTATATTAGTCATATATGGATATATGAACTAAACTGGAGACTTTTCTTATTCCCTGTAACATCGCTTCTATAATCTGAATTTCCACCAAATTTGTTTTTCATTGTGGTGTATAAAGTGTATTTCCTTGTATTCATGTTTAGTCTCTATCCTTAAAAAAAATAGCTGATTTTTTTTTTTTTTGGGGAAATCTCCTTGAAGGTACAATATTCCTAACTCATCTTTGTATTTAGTTGCAAGTAATAGAAACTTACTTAAAAGTATTTTTTATCTGCTTCTTCTGTGGTGTGGGAGATGAGGATCTCTACTGAAGAACATTTGTCTAACCCCAATTTTAACAATACCTCCTATTTTTATGTGGAGACTATACGTACTCCTTCCTGCCTGTTTATCTCCTCATGTAAAGGCATCATTAATACCACTTTCTCAACTTGTAGAAGTGTTGGAAGCTTTTTAATTACCCAGTGTTTATTCAGAACTTTGCAGAAGAAAAATGTTATTATTAACTAGGCTGATCACAAGTTTAACCTTTAATATGGTTAAGTTCCCATTTTCTTTGCTTTTTCTTTTTAATTACTTAATAAAAAAATGCGACGAACTGGCTTTTGTTCTTTAGAAGCTGAATCAGAATACAAATAATGTAATACTATTGAAAATTTTCCTCTTATATTTAAAGGATTAGATTCAGTAACACATGTTGAAGGTTGTGCAGCTTTTTCCCATTTGAAGTAAGTGTTTCCATGCTTCTTGCAATTTGTGGTAGATTTAAAATGTCTTTGCTGTTTTGTGTTTCACTTATATATGCACATTCTTGGAAAATGTCACTTTCTCAAATACTTTGTTCCACTTTTCTTAATTTTGATTCAATCTGTTAAATGTCAGGAATGAAAATAATAAAAGTCTTTGTAGAGGAAAATGGTATTAATATTTAGAATTTTCGAATCATAAAAGCCGTTATCTCACATTGTTTTAACATGCTGCTCAGTGGATTGCATTGCAAAAAAACTATTTTGAAAATAGTGTCCAGGGTAGGAAATGGCTATGATTCTAATAAAACACATGAATATTAAGAACAAACATATTGTTATAAAAATGAAAAGTAGACTGCGAGACTCAAAATTGAAGTATTTTTGATAGAGATTTATAAGTTTAGGAGTTTGATATGTATTATTTGTAATTCTTGTTTTCCACTAGGCATAGAAGCTAGTTTGTACCTGTCTAATACACCATTTTTAGGCAGTGTCTTAATTTCAAAGATAAAGTATGAGGTCATCATCATCATTCTCCATGTACTGTTTAAAGATATATATTTAAAAGAAAACACTCAACTAACTCAACATCATGCTAAGTCTTCACAGAAAGCGCAAGATACCTGGGTCATTCCTCATTTTCTAGATGCTAATAGCCTAGGTTTTGACATCAGAAAAAAGATTATTGATTCTTCCATGGAAAGGTGTACTTCAACAGGAACATTTAACTGCACATACTAGAAATCTTATTTAATCCCTATTTGAGAAGTTCATGCTTCTTGCTCCTTTTAGTGGTTCATTTAGCTAGGCCTCACTTTTTCCTTAAATAGTAATTGTTGAATCTGAAACAGACAGTCAGACTATTTCCCCATGTTTACAACATCTATAGTCTTATTTGTGTATAAAACTATTCTGAAGTCATGGATTGAGGGTTCTGACAATCACTCAACCAAATATTGTGGTTATTTACATTTGGTTAAATCTTTTCACTGTGTAAAAGTAATTTACTCATTCATTTATTCACCAGTAACTTTTTCATTAAGAAAAAAGTACTGATATAACTTACGAAAATAAAAAAATCTTTTTGATTGAGTACTTAATGCTCAATAGAGCATTTTTAGTTTTTATTTTGGAGACTCTGTATTGTCTTAATAAAAGTATGTTAGGAAGTCAACAATGTTGATGTGTTATGGAAGAACTTGAGAAATGGAAGCCCACTCAGATTTGTTTCAGAATAGTTTATAATGGTAAAATTTTATTTGAAAGTGTATTGGTTTAACCTAGTTGTTCGTATACTACTTAAAGGAAAGAACTTTTTTAAAAAATTGAAGTATATTCAATTACAGTGTGTCAATTTCTGGTGTATAAAGGAAAGAAATTAATTTGATGTATTGAAAGAATAAACACTAAATCATAACTCTAGATGCATTACTGAAACTTAATCTTCAAATAAATTAAGTGAAAAGGCAACCCAATTTTATTTTGAAGTAGTGGTAGATCTTTTTACCATCTCCACAGATTTGTATTTTCCAGAATGTCATATAGTTGGAATTTCATTCTTTTTAAGCCAAAATAATATTGCATTGCAGTATATATACTACAACCTGTTTATGCATTCATCATTTGAAGGACACGTGGGTTGTTTCTGCTTTGTGATTGTTATGAATAATGCTGATATGAATGTTCACATTTTTTTTTAATGGACATATGCATTCCTTTCTTGGTATGCTGCACACCTATTAGAATGGCCATCATCCAGTACACTGACAACATCTAATTCTGAGGCTGGGAGCTGTAGGAACTCCTATTATTTTCTGGTAGGAATGCAGAATGGTAAAACCACTTTAGAAGACAATTTAGCAGTTTTGTAGAAAACTAGTTTAAAAAACAGCGCACAGCTATTTATACCAGCTTTGTCCAAAATTGCTAGAATTTGGAAGCAACCAAGATGTCCTTCATTGGGTGAATGGATAAATACGGTATACCCAGATAATGGAATATTTTTCAGGACTAAGAGCCATTGAGTCCTGAAAAGAAAGAGGTGAAATTTTTAATATTTTTATTATTACTGAGTGAAAGAAGCCTCTCTGAAAAGGATACATACTGTGTGATTCCAACAAAAAAACAACATTCTGGAAAAGGCAAAACTCTGGAGACAGTAAGAAGATCAGTGTTTGCCAGGCGTTAGGGGTGAAGGAGGGATGCACAGGCTGAGAACAGAGGATTTTAGGGCAGTGAGACTATTCTGTGTGATACTATAATGTTGGATACCTGTCTTTATAAATTTGTCCAACTCCATACAATGTACAACACCAAGAGTGAATCATAATGTAAATACGGACTTTGGGTGATTATGATGTGTCATTGTATGATGTAGCAAATATTCTGCTCTGGGAGGGGATGTTGATAATGGGGTAGACTGCATGAATAGGGACAGGCGCTAAATGGAAAATCTTTGTACCTTCTGCTCAATTTCGTTGGAACCAAAAACTGCTCTAAAAAATAAAGCATGTTAAAAAAATTTAAAATATGAGGAAAGAATTACAGATAAAGTAAGAAATAATGAGATAGGCAAGAAATTTAGCTGAAAACATTTAGTGTTTTCTCAGTGTTTATCTTCTATATTTGTAATAGTTTCAATATTTCCTTTTCAGAAATCTACTTAATTTTGCTTTGTAATTCATAATTGCTTAGTTTAATCTATAATGGAAGCTTTCACTAGTTTTCTCTTTAAATATTTGTATTTAGCTCTCTTCAGTGAACTGAATGAACGGTGTAAATTCCATACCTTTGGCTCTGGGAGAACTTTTCTCCTCCTAATATAAAGCTTAATAACTTCCTTTATGGGTGTAGGTCATGTGTACGGTAGGTAACAGATTGTTTCAGTGCAAAAATTTTTAATATATGTCCTGATTCAATATGTCACTATAAAACGTTACATAGGTAAAGAACAGGTCAGTTAAGGAGAATTTGCATTTATTTCTACTTTATATTTATCATTAAAAGTACTGAATAACTTCACATCACTCCTGTTGATGTATATGTGTTGGAAAGGCAATAGTGCCTGGACACAGTTTTAAGTCCTCTAACCAACCATTTAATGATACAAATTGCATCATTTCTGCTTTTCTTCCAAACTCTGGTTTTTTGCCTATAATAGATTCAATTACATTCTAAATTTGATTCTCTACATTTCTGTGTGGAACTTTTTCCCATTAAAATATTAATTAGGTTTATCTTAAAGTGAAGTCACAACTTTAGGTTTAAATGTCAGATGCAAGCCTGTAAAATGTTAACCCATTTGAGCTCTAGGAATCTAATAAAGACTCATTCTATATACAGCTTTTGACATTGCTTGGTGTATAGTGGGATACAAAGTAAAAGCTTGTTTCTTGCCTGTGTGTTTTAGTATAACACGCGTCCTTTCTGTTTTGGGGCATGCATACTGCTGATGTTATGGAAAGGCTTTCTCATCAGCCTACCCATGAGGAAAATTAAGATTGTCTTGCTCTGTCCCAGGGAAATAGTCAAGGCTTTTAAAAAGAGAGAAAACAGAGAACAAAAGGACATGTCAGGCGTGCACACAACTGTGCTATTGGCAGATAGCGTGACTCCTTTATGAATGTGTGACTTTCTGAAAACTCTTATTTTTAAAGAATTATCTTTTTCTTTTAGGCATTGAATAAGAGGTTTTTTTTCCATATATAAATAGAATTTTTAGTTCTACCACATCTTGTTCAGTCAACTCTAAACTGAGCCTTCCTAGCATTTGTTTTGTCTACTTCTATTGAAGGTTTTCTGCAGGAAGAATCTCAGTTGTGACATTGTATGGATGCCAGTGAAATGATCAGAATTCAAGTTTCTAGTGTACCGTAGCTATAATGAGCTGCTAATTGAAGGCGACAAGCTGTTTTTTCCCTTCCCAGTTGGTCTGGCAAAATGTTAGATTTCATTCATTATTAACTCGTTGCTTCTCAGCAGAGGACCGGATTAATTAGTTGGGAACATTAAGAAAAGAATTTTTGCCTTGTGTCAGTTTTAGAGATTGAAGTCCAGGTTTCACTAGATTTTCCCCCAGATTTGCCGGTTGTGTACAGTTGTGTAAGTACCTACCACAGTCAAGACATGGCAACATTTCTGTCACACTGCAAGTGGCATCCAACGTGCTCCTTTGCCCACTATAGCTTCCCCCTCTTCTCTGGCTACTGGCAACCACTGATCTTCTTCCTATTATTAGAGTTTTACCTTTCTAGCTTTTCATTGAAAGGGGCCCATACAGTGTGTAGACTTCCTGTCTGGCTTTTTTTTTTTTTTTTTACTTCTTAATAGTTTTGAGATTCATCTATATTGTTCTATGGATGATTTGTTCTTTAAAAGTTACTGTGTAATATTCTGTTGCATCAATACAGTACAGTATATTTATCCATGTACTCACTGATCGATGTTTACCTGTTTTTGTTATTAGGAATAACAAGTTACCTAGGTGTGACATATATGTTGTATGTATCATTATTATTGAGGGACAAGAGTTCTTTTTATATTCTGTCTATAAACCCATTGTCAGGTATATCTTTTCAAAATATTTTCTCACGATATGGGGTTTGCCTTTCATTTTCTTATATCAGTATTAAAAAATGAGTTCTGTGTTGTGAATAATATCTACATTCATGCTTCCTTTTCCTTGTTTTAAGAAGTAAAATTTTCTGCTATATATTCTAGAAGCTGTATAGTTTGGTTCTTATGTTTTCAGATCTGTGATCTGTTTTGAGTTAGAAGTTAGGAAACAGTTTCTTTTTTGCATGCAAATATCTAATTTTTGATCAACATTTGTTCAAAAGACTATCCTTTTATCATTTAATTATATGGTACCATCAGTGAAAACTAATTGGCCATACATGTGAATTTATGCCTCTCTATTCTGTTCCCTTGAATATAGATCTAAGTGTATGTCTATCCTTAGACCAGTATTATATATACTATCTTTTTTTATGAAATGAGATATAATTGACATATAATGTTTTTAGTTTACGTGTACAAAATAATGTACAGATGTATAATATTTGTATGCATTGCATAATAAAATAAATCTTGAGTTATGTCCACTTATTTCTTCTGATGAGAACTTTTAAGATCTACTCTCAGCAATTTTTAGATATGTAATAAAGTATTGTTAACTATAGTCACCATGATGTACATTGCATTCCCAGGACTTACTGATCTTATAAATAACTATACATTTGTACCTTTTTACTATCTTCATCTACTTCATACCCTAACCTGACCCTACCTTGCCTCTGGAATCTACTAATTTGTTCTTTTTATCTATGATTTTCTTAAAACAAATTCCACGTATAAGTGAGATCATATTTATTTGTCTTTATCTGGCTTATTTCACCTAGCATGATGCCTTCAAGTTCCATTTATGTTGTTGCAAATGGCAAGATTTCCTTTTTTATGGCTGAATAATATTCCAGTGTGTATATGTGTGTGTCCATGTGCCCATTCATCAGTGGGCACTTAGGTTGCTTCCATGTCTTGGCTATTGTAAATAATGCTGCAGTGCCCATGGGGATGTACATATCTGTTTGATTTAGTCTTTTTATTTTCTTTGCATAAATATCAGAACTGGGATTGCTGGATCATATGGTAGTTTTATTTTTAAGTTTTTTGGAAACTGTATTGTTTTGCATAGTGACTGCACCAATTTATATTCCCACCAACAGTGCACAAGGATTCCCTTTTCTCTGCATCCTTGTCAACACTTATTTCTTATCTTTTTGATAGTAATATTCAGCAGGTCCGAGGTGATATCTCGCACTATATTAATTATTGTAGCTGAATAATAGGTCTCATACAAATCAAGTCCCCAGGTATGTTTTATAAATTTTCATAAAGATTTAAAAATTAGCATGTCCTTGTTGAATAGGAGTGGTAAGAGCAGACCGTTCTGCCTTGTTCCTGATCTTTTGGGGAAAGTGTTAATCTTACACCTGTGGGTTTTTTGTAGATGCCGTTAATCAGTTGAAGAAGTTCTTTTCTATTCAACAATCTTTTATTTCTAGAATAATGCACATCTGGTTTTGTATTGCTGGATTTGACTTGCTAATATTTTGTTGGGGAATTTTTGATGTCTGTTCATGAGACATAGATATCTGTAGTTTCTTGTGAAGTATTTGTTTATTTTTGAGATCAGGTGTTACTGGCCTCATACAGTAAGTTGATAAGTGTCTCCTCTTCTACCTTATGAAAGAATTTGTGTAGGATATATCTAAACTTTTTTGTTTAAATGACTGATAGAATTTACAAATGATGTCACTTTTGAGAACTTCCTTATAAGAAGTTTTAAATTATGAGTTCAGTTTCTAGGTTTAGTTTATTGAGATTGTTTTACTCACTCAAGCTGATTTCTTGTTATATTTTATTAACTCCCTCATTCCACTTCCATTGGATGTAACTTGCTCTTCTTTGCCTGTTTTCTTAAGGTGGAAACATTGATCTCTTTATCTACTCCAGTGTCAGGAACACAGTATCTTAATGACTACACCATTATAATAATATGTCTTATGTGGAATGTATGCATAGAATGAGGTCTCATTTCTGGTAGATTCTTGATTAGGGTTGAACTGTATCAACTTAGAGAGTCTGTCAGCCTATACTTCCATTCATTTTGGCCTTTTTTTGGATTTCATTTTGTTCTTTTTTTGTATAAATGTATTGAAATATTTCCTTAGGTTTATTTCAAGATATTCAGCATATTTGTATCTTTCACTTCATAATTGTCCTCAATTTGTAAAAAGCACACATACTGTTTTATCCAGTGACCTTGGTAAATCCATATATTAATTAACAATCCATATTTACAATTAATCCACATATTAATCCATGTATTAATGGTTTATCTTTCTTATGGGATTGTCTGTATATATTTCTACCTAAAGATTTGTGTTGTTGGGTTTTATATTTGTATAATCAAATTCTCAGCAAATAATGACAGCTTTACTTCTTCCTTGTAGTAATTTCTTATGCATGAGACCTTCTGTACTATGTTGAGTAGAAGTGGCCATAATGAGTATTCTTGTCTAGTTCATGATTTTAGGGTGAAAGCTTTCAGTGTTTTACCATTGTATGATTGCTAATTTTTGTTGGTTAGTTTTAAGGTTTGTATCCTTTATCAGATTAATGAAATATTTTGTATGAACAGGTTTTTAATTTTATCATATGCTTTTCTGCATCTCCTGAGATCGTCTTATGATTTCTCTTTTCTATAGTACTAATTTGGTAAATGTTTCATTTTTTGTTTTTCTTCTTCTAATTTGGCATTTCTGAAATGAGTAGATTGGCCATATATGTGTTTTTGGTACTTCCAATCAATTTGCTTATGTTATATTAAGAAGAAAATGTAGAGTTTATTTTATTGGCTCTCCCACTTTTTTAAAAATAATTTTTTCTTTTCTTTTTTAGGACAAGTCCACCGTACTGTTGTGTGGATCTCTATTCACTTCGTACTGGGGAGATGGTCAAGTCCATTCAGTTTAAAACACCTATCTATGATCTCCATTGCAATAAAAGGTGAGCATCTTTTCATGGCATTCTTGTGCAAGATAACATGACTCCTGTGCATGTAGACCTTTACCAATATGATTGACTTTGATATCATAATAATAAAAAAGTCACTAATATGCCTTGTGAATTCTGCCAGATAGAGTAGCTCTTAAGATTTCTTAATGAATGTTTTCAAACTTCCCATCTTGTCCCATTAATAGATTAAAAGTGAAATGGGAAAGAATAAAAAGTATCTGAGGAAACATATAAAGGTTAAATATTGCTTTGAGGAACCTTTTACATGTATAATAACATAAATACATATGTTTGTGTATATATATAATGTATGTTCATCTTTATGTTTACTGCTTTATGATGTGAAATGTACTTTTCTTGGTAGCATTCATCAAAATAAAGCATATTTTTGAAATATAAAAAAAGCTTTTAAATATTCTTATTCTTTTACATTTCACAATGGACCTAAAAGAGGGACAAAATAGACTTATCTTCTTTAAAATCAATTTATTAAAATCTTAACAAAAATATTCAGACCTAGTGATAATGAAGAATTAATTTATATAACCATAGGACATTAGAGGATAAAAGGGCCTTAAGATCTGTTTTTAAAAAAGTTTTTTTGTTGAGAGGAGATAATTCAGCTCATTGATTTATTCTTAGAGGAGGTGCTGGGGATTGAACCCAGGACCTCATGCATGCTAAACATGCACTCTACCACTTGATCTATACCCTCCACCCTAAGATCTTACTACTGAACAGTTTCCCTTTACATTTGAAAAAACTGAAGCCCCTTGATGTTGAATGTCTTATGAAGGTCATGGATGCAAAATATAAATCTTTCATCTCATCAAAGAGCAAACACATGGAACATGGAAGACAAAATATTTTATGCTCTGCCAATAAAGTAAATTTTATAGCAGAAGACTCTCAGGCTAAATTTTAAAGAGATATTTCGAGAAGTGCTTTAGAAATGTTGAACGTAAAAGGGTAAAGACATACCTGATAAATACAAACTAAAAGAACACGTAGGCTTTGATACTAATGATAGATATACTTGAATTCAAGTATAAAAATATGAGACAGGACAAAGAAAATTTGTTCAGCAATAGTGTGCAAATTCATAATGAAGATCTAGTTATTAAGCATGTTTACACTTCAAATAATATCAGACTCAAAATTGACATATGACGTAGGAGAAATAATATTATTTCTGGGATAATGTGATTATCCAGTGATACATCAAATCGTTCAAAATCAACATTACTATATGGAACGGTCCAGTAGATAATATATTTAACCTAGAAAACTATAACAATAGCTCTTCTTTTTAGTGTCCTTTGTACTGAAATAGATTACCTATTATTTAGCCAAAGAGAAACTTGAACACACTTGAATAGAGAGGTAAGTTCAGCAAGATTTTTAGATCATAATTTACTTGTATAAACACAGTGAAGTTTTAAAATAGTATTTCTTACATTGTTTTTTAAGACTGTTACAAAGTCTATGAAGGGCAAAGTTGTTTTTTTTCCCTCAACTCTCCAGTTCTTCCAAGTATTGCAAATCACCAAGTATTTCTGGTGATGCCCATGAAAATACAGTTTCAATTGACTTCTCTAACAGCAAATATTTTTGTGTTTATTTCTTTTAATTTTGGCCATGAAATAATGAACACATTTAATGTTTTATAGATATTAATTACCTTGAAAATTAAGAAAATTCATAGTCATCAGTGTAGTCATCATAAGTAAAGGAATGATTGTGAAACTTGTGTAAAAACAGATGCAAGAGTGGTAATACGAATTATTAGTGGAAAGTGGAAATGAAATTCTTTCGATTTTTTTTTTTTTGATATAGCAAAGGTTTGTATTATACCTGCATTTTTTTTTAAAAAGAAAAACTATATGAAGTTACGTTCCCACAGAAAAATCTGTTCATTTGGATACATTGTACATTTCTTGGGAATTGATTTTCCAATTAGAAATTGTGTGAGTTCAATTGTGTAGAAGATTAGAGGAAAAGTTATCATGTGGATTTCAGTCTGTTGCATAGAATTTGCTCTATAAAATGTCACATCTGATTCACAAGATTTCCCTGGTTAAATTTGCTTCCTGCCCCACCCCCCCAAATTAGCAGTATGGTATAATTAGTCTTTTAAACTTACCAATATTCATAATACATTAAACCTTCTTTGGCGAAATCATTTTTTGTATTACTGTGTTTTGGGGGAATGGCTGCTGTATTATATGAAAACTTCATCTCTGATTTGTCTTTTTTGCACTTTCTCTCATTGAGTTTGTCACCTTATTATGGATCTGATGATTGGTTGGTTTCTTAAATACTATGACAGAATCATTTATTATGTATTGTCAGCTGTGTTAAGGATTTTGTTCTGCATCTGGTAATGAACAAGATTAATAAAGCATGCGTGTTAAATAGAACATTTTAATTTTTTCCCCATCCGTCATTGACATCTGTTGCTTAGTAGGTTTATCTCCCCCAAATTTGGAAAAATAAACTGTGTGTATGTTAAATATTTAAAAACAGTTATAAGGAGCAGTACTCTAAAATGTGGTTTATAAAATAACTTCATTTTGGATACATTTTATTTCCAAAAATTTATAATTCTTTTCCTAATTATTTATGAATCTTGGACTCTGGGAGAAAACATTGTTCATACAGATTCTGATTCATTATTTTAGTCAGAAATGACTCATTTCACTGAATAGCAGTTGTCTGAGCGTCCTTCCTTCTTTTTCTTTTTTCCTCTTGTGTTGGGAAATTCAGCAGTCTTTTTAAGTGACAGGTTATATAAATCCATTTTATGTTTAATTCCATGACTTTGAGTCAGCAGTGGAAAAACATTTTTAGTAAATAGCCAGCAGTTCATTGATCTCATACATTCTTAATGAAGATAGATTCATTTGACTTGTAATGAATGAAAATAAAATTTTACTTTGAGAAAAATACTTTTTCGAGGTGTAGTTTGTTCTCCTGTCACTTTTCTTCCTCAATCTTGCCTATCTTGATTATATTAAGGATTGTGTGGGGGGTTATTTTTACAGTTAAGAAGCAGATGTTTCTAGCCTAAATGTAAGAAGTGTTTGATTTTTAAAATTGCTTTGGTAGATATTTAAGTCTAGATTATTTAACTTATGATTCAGTTTATAGGATTTCACATTAATCTTTTATGTTTTTTTCTCTCTAATTTTAGGATCCTTGTTCGTAGTTTTGCAGGAGAAAATTGCTGCCTTTGATAGCTGTACTTTCACGAAAAAATTTTTTGTCACAAGTATGTACCAGTTTGATTTATTTCCTATCATATGCATCGAGTTTATACTACTTGCTTGATAGAATCAGGAGACTGATTGGAATCATAACATTAGTATTTCATGGTTATTCAATCACTGTATTTCTCTTTCTGTGGAATTCTTGTTTAGTAATATAATTTTATGGTTTATATGTTCAACCCCACAACACATTTTCTTCATGTTACTAAGGAAGCCTTGTCGTATACGTCAGTTTCTCCTTGAGTAGTTGTGATTAATTTAGGTTCATAGAGCTCTGTTATATTTTAAAAGCAGTTGCTGAATTATATAATTAACATAACATACTGTGGACAAAACTGGATTATCTCTTTCCTTTCCGCCTGCCTCTCCTGACTCTCTGCCTGGATGTGAAGAAATAAGCATAGAATCTGGATCCAAACACACACACACACACACACACTCCATGTGTTGAGTACAGAGTAGTAGACATTATCCCTCTCTGATAGAAGCTCATGTTCTATATGTAATTGTATACATTGTAAAATATATTTTACTGTGTAACACACACATATATATAACACATAATAATTCATTGTGATACATAGTTTGTCATTTTATAGACTATGAAGAAGGATATGCCAGCTTGTCTCCTTGATGTTCTAAGATCTAAAGATGGATTAATGGAGAGCATGTTCTTTGAGATATTTTTGTTTTATCACAAAATCTAATGTACACCATTTACAAATTTATATTAGTATCTCTAGCACCTAGGACACTGGCTGCCACAATATAGGTGCTCATTAATATTTCTTGAATAAATGAGTGCATTAACCCACTTATCAGTCAGTTATGCTGATCAAAAATTTACTGCTGTTTTAATAATATTAAATACAGTTTATTAAACAGAAGTCTTCTATTGTTATAGCTATATGTTAAATTGAAAGTGGGGCATGTATTTGTTAACATCTTCATTCACAAATATAGTATATACATAATATGGTAAGCTTTGGTTATTACATGGCCTGTTTTAGCATATTAATTCTTTGTTCCTATACAAATCTTATATATATTGCATTTTAATTGTATCACTCATTAATTTAAATTAATTAAATTAATTAACACAGGTAGAGAACCTACCTAATAAACCGTGTATGAATCCTCCCCTTTCTACTAAGTGTGTGGGCTCCAGAGGAGTGAATCAGAGCAGAGTCTGGACATTTAAGCGTGGTTATGACACCAGGTTTTCCAGAGTATTTGTCTTTATGTCATCAATATTCTTCTGTTCTTCATCGTTAATCAAAGATATGCATGTCTTGACTTCTGCAAAGTTAGACATCTCTGTTGTGATTCCATTTCATTTTATAGTTTAAAAAATAAAGATAGCTCTTGCTGCTTCAGCTGAGTGTTAAATTGAGGAAAACTCTCAAACCGTTATTTGTTAAGATAGTTTATTTAAATGGCAACGTATGTTTTGAAATTTAAACCGTATTTAAATACTTGGCTGTACTGCACTGTGTATGTTAAAGTAATATTACACTTGCCAGTAATTTTCCTTCAATGAAATGAATGCTAGGATATAAAGTCAGTTGTCACAGCGACTAACAGGGAGTTAGTATATACAACTAAGTTAATAATGGAGATATTTATAGTGCATATTTATGTTTTTTTTTAGTGGATAGATAAACCGTATGGATTTTCATTGATTTAATACCCACCATAGAATTTTAAAATAAAAAGATTAAACTTTATTGTAAAGGAATAATTCAGAATAATTAGATTTGTGTATTAAGCTTAAAATAATTAGATATGAAGGACATAGGCTTTTAAGTGATTTTGATACATTGGAATGAGAATAGCTTTTCACAATACTCTGTTCTATTGGAGAAAATTTATAATAATAGTAACTTTTAAGCTTAGATGATCTAATTAAATTTTGCATAAAATCGTGTAGATGTAGCCTATATCTTTAATTGTATACATCTACTTATGAGTAAAATTTGTTTCTAATAACGTGAGTATCTGTCATTTAACTAGTGGCTAATAAAAGTGGATTTGTTTCAATGAAGGACCTACAAATAAGAATTTAAAAATACCTTCAGTACTGTAGGCTATAAATGGAATATATTTTTAAAAAGTTTTGTTTTTATACATTGATGATATCTGCAGCTTTTCTAGGAGAGTATTTTGCAGTCTGAGATTTTGCAATAGAATTTCGTTTTGTAATGTGACTGGGGTCAACTTACGGAAAATATGTAAAGCTTTTGAATCAATTGGCAGAATCTATATAGAAACTGGCACATTAAAGAAATTTCATATTTCCTGGGAGTCTTTCTGTACTTTCTCAATTAAACCATTTATGGTGGAAATAAGAGTGCAAATACCTTTAAGGAGAATAAGAGACAAGAGTATGTATTCTTAGTTTTCATCTTACTTGAAAGTATGAAGTACTTGCAGAAAGAAGTTGAATTTTTAGTCACCTTAAAATGGTTAAGTGTACCTTTGCTTTTCAATAATTTTGCTTATTTGATACATAGGTGTATGGCAAAAATATTATATTTTATTAAATTACTAAGGCCATTGATATACCATTTCATCTCCTATGACTTTTTATTTTAAGTTTTATTTTGGGGAATATAAACAATTATTTAAAGGAAGTAGTATAAGGAACCACCATGTACTTATCATGTAGCTTCAACAGTTTTCAACTTATGGACAATCTTCTTCATTTAGACCCTCCCCAAATTATTTTGAAGCATATCCCCGACATTATATAATTTAACCTATTGTCTAAATGGTAAGAACTTCCAAATCATTATTTCTGTATTACCAAATGATCAAAACGTTTATCATCTAAACTGAGGTCTTCTGATTTGCGCAAATACTGTGCTTGATTTAACCCTGGTCAGTAAGTATAAACTTGTACTTTTCCTTCTAACTGAACTCTCAAAGTTTTTGGCATAAAAAAAATCCTTCTTTATCAAAGTCCAGTGTCCTTGCTAAATCTTTATTTCTAGACTTGTATTAGTCTCAGTTCTTTGCAAGTGCTCTGTTGCTTTGTTTTCCTGCCTGAAATGACCCTTTCACTAGCACTCTCCCACCACAGTGTCTTAATCCTACGTGTCTTTCTGGCCCCAGTGTAGATGGTAGTTCTTAATTGAAAAATTTCCTGATCCCCTTAGCTGAAAACAACCTTAACTTCTAAATCCCCAAAGACAGCAATTTCCAAATCCTGTCCTCAGAACACTAGATATACCTTTCAACGTGCTCTGCAAATCAGGATTTCTGGTCAAACAGATTTAGGAAATGCTGCCTTCATCATGGAGGATGGCAATGGTGATTAGCTTTTAAATCTGTTTAAATTTATTTATTATATTTCAATATTTCCCAGATTTATTTGATTACAGACCTCTTTTTGTTACCTAGCATCCTTTGGGAATGCTTTTTTAACATGTAACCTCCGCCTCTGTTAACAATATTTACTTTCTATCTTATTGTATGTGTTTTCTGTCTACTTGTTCTATCCTTGCCACTAAGCTGTAAACTCCTAGAGAGCAAAGTTATTCTTCTTGACTTGAATTAAGGAAGTTAGATCCATCATGCAAGGTATAATAAATCCAGTATGTTCTAGCTAATTTAAAAATATTTCTGATGCTTATTTTTGCTTCTTATAATAATAAAACTTAATTTGCTAAAGATGAAAACATTTATCACCTTGTTTTCTAGTTTCAAAGCATCAGTGTGATTCTTTCCCCAGATGTTTATTTAGCCGTAATGGTTGAGAATGTAATACAACTCTGTCAAAAGTTATCAGATGAAGAGGAAAATTATTCATATAGGATATGTACTCATCTCTAGGGAAAGTGATACAGATTTGAGCTGGAAATTTACAGTGTTTTTTTGGTATTTAAAGGAATAAATATATGTATGCATATAAGAATGAGGTTTCTCTCTTACTATATCATATTGGAGTAAATCCAGAACTTTTCTGAAGTATGAGTTTATTTGAAAATTATGCCTTTGTGCTCAGCAGCTCTTGAGTATCTCTCCACTAACTGGATTAGTGTTTCCCCTTTCGGGAATAGGAACTTCTTTTTTAAAAGCTTTAGCAAGCACAAGAGATCAGTGGAGTTTGACAAAAATGAGTGGGAGACTGAGTTGTTATTACTCTTTCTTAATGCTTTTGTTCTTTCTTTTTCGGCGAATATTCTTTTAGGTCTTTGCCATGTAGTCCTAAATGCTTCCCTCTGTAATGCTGAGCCACTGAACAGTTGAGACAAGTATTAGTCTCTCTTGTATTCTGTGAATCGTTCTTGATAGGTAGAAGCGAGCTGGAGGGATCAGGAGGGTTTCTGTTGCTGCAGTCAGGTGCTTTATAGGTGGCGGGCAGCTTATCAGTACGTCCTGGTCAGGTGGCAGGGGGCCCACCAGTAGTCAGTTTTCAGTAATTTCAGATCCATTATGATTATCACTTACTCTGTCAGTGCAGTGTTTGTAGAATGTCCCTTGTGGTTTGGGGAGGTCGTGAAGTTTATTTAGTGTGGATTTTGTTAAATGTGTGTGTTACCTAAAATGTTGAAAATGGGGTAGTATAAAAGTATAGCTGTCACTTCATGGTATAAATAAGTGTGATACACTATGTACGAAAACCCAGTGATATCTTTTGAGGACTGGGTGTCCCGTATAGTTGTCTTACGAGAATAGGACTGGAAAGGGGAATGAGAGGGGACTTTTGGGATTCTGTAATGTTCTATTTTTTGTTTTGGGTGATGCTTTTATGTATGCATATGTTTACTTTGTTGATTTGGGTATTTCTTAATGTATATTATATTTAATTGCATAGTTTACATTTTAAAAGAGTTCGAAACATATCATCAACAACAAAAGTTTGTGATTTCTCTCCTCACACTCTGCATGCTGTTTATTGTAGAATTTCACAGCAGGTCTGCTCTAACCCTTCCTCTGTGAATACCCTGGCCAGTAGTACTAATACATCTTATTTCATACTTCCATTAAGAAGTGTCTCCTTCTTAGTTACATTATTTGACTTTACTTGGAAACCAGATTTATTTGAGTGATGTTAGGTTTGTAAGATTGATGATATTTGGCAAACATTTGCACGAAGAAATGTAGCTTCTTTTCTTTGAAATACAGCTTCACCTTAAGTAATTTTTACCAATATTTTGAACAAAATTCAGCAAGACCTACTATTTAAAGTCAAGGAACAAATGAAGCCATTTCCTAACTTGAGGAAGCTCTGCACTGCCCCGAGTCCCCACCCCTCAGTTCCTTTAAACAGCCTGAAACTTTTGGCAGGTTGTGTGTTTCTCTGAATTTGGCTCACCCCAGACACATAAACCACTCTTGCCTGCGACAGTGAGCAGGTACGGGATGTGGGACTGGAGGACAGGGGAGCTGGTGGACATGCATTGCCTGTGCCACATATCTTTTTCCATTGATTAGTTTCTAGTTCTTAAAGAACTTGTACCAAAGCCCATGCAGAGGGACAGATTCTTACTGAGGGTATTGTTTTGCTCACACAAGCGTTTAATTTCTAAAAGAGTTTGAAAAGCTCCTGGGTAACGCACTTGTGGGTGCCTTAGCTGTGTGTGCGCACAATGACGAGACTGTAAGAGAAGCAGAGGTAGTTGTGTTCATCAGAGAAAGCATCATGGGAATTGGTGCCAAAGGCTGGAAGGGTCAGGTAAAGAGAGCTGGTAGAGAACTGGAAAGGGAACACAGCCAGTTCGATGAGACAGGAGACACCTTTGTATTTGGCTGGACAGAAAAGGTGGCCTCGAGCAGCTGTCTGATGTGGAAATCCAAAACCCACGTATGATTAAGAAGACAAAAGACAAAGACTGATAGATGTCATTAGCAGTCATTTCCCGTGTGCTTAAATTGAGAGGTAGATATGAAGTCTCCAGAGAGACTAAAGGGTTGTATAGTAAGTAATTCTTTCCATTGGCATCTGTTTTTACTTTGAGGAAGGAAATTTATTCCTTACAATTCCAATGTTATTTCTTAGTGTTAAGTACATGTGTTACATTGCAAATGTAAAGAATGTATTTAAAGAATCCTTAAAATTCAAAATTATTTTTAATTTTGGAAACAGGAGCCTTTCTTTTTCTGTTTAGAAGCAAATTTGTAACGTTGATACGAAGTGATTGTCAAGTTAATGTGGCCAGTTCAAGTTAAAAGTCAGATCTATCCCCGTTCCCATCTGCATACAATAGACTGGACTGCCATGATGTTTTCATAACCCAGGCAGGGGAATGATATAAAGTAGACACTAAATAATATGTGTGCAGTGAACTAAGCCATGACTTTCCTGTTCCCTGCACATAATTCCCATGCATTGAGCCTTGGAATGGCAGTACTCTTAGATTCATGATGTTTCATAGACATAAAAATTAAATAAAAGCAAAAATCAGAAGTTTAAATTCAAAGCTCATAGAACCTTGAGAGTGTCATTAATCAGCTCTGAGATGGTCAAATAAATCTTTGAAGTGGTATTTAATATTTTGTATGCTTATATATATTTTTGGAGAGGGTGTTCATAGTCCTTCTTGAACTTCAGTCATTTTAAGGTCTTTTGTGACTTGTGTCTTTTACTGAATGTAGTTGATATAATTACATTTATTAAAGAGCAGTTTTACGTTCATAGCAAAATTGAGTAGAAGGTGCAGAAGTTTCCCGTATATTCTCATCCCCCCCATATGTATAGTCTCACCCTTTATTGCCACCCCCTACCAGAGTAGTACATTTGTTACACTTGATGAACCTACATTGACACGTATTTATCATCCAGAGTCCATAGTTTATTTTAGGATTCACTTTTGGTGTTGTCCACCAGTGGGTTTGGATGAATGTACAATGAGATACATCCATCACTGTAATAACACAGAGTATTTTCACTACCCTAAAAATCCTCTTTGCTCTGTTCTGGAATCGTGGCCATCTGAGATTGGCTTCTTTCATTTAATAATGTTAGATTTCCTCCATGTTGCTACCCAATGTCAAGATTTACATAAAACTACAGTAATCAAGACAGTGTGGCATTGGTTATTAATATGATTATAGATATCATATTGGTATCTCACGAAGTAGTATCTGATTATAGTTTCGATTTGCATTTCCCTGTGGCTAATGATGTTGAGTATATTTTCATGTGCTTATTTGCCATCTTACATCGTCTTTGCCAAAATTTATATTGAGTTATTTGTCTTTTCATTATTAAGTCGTAATAATTCTGTTTATATTTTAGATACAAATCAGTTATCAGATACATATTTTGCAAAACTCCCCTTCTGAGAATTGTCTTTTCTTTTTCTTGGTGACATCCTTTGAAAAAAGGTTTTAATTTTGATGAAGTCCAGTTTATCCATTTTATCTTTTATCACTTTTACTTTTGGTGTTACAGCTAAGAAAGCATTGCCTAATCTAACCTTATGAAGATTTACCACTGTTTTGTTCCAGGAGGTTAATACTTTTAGCTTTAAGTCTTTGATTCATTTTGAGTTCATTTTTGTATGCAGTGTGAGGTCAGGGTCAGTTTCATTCGTTTGTGTGTGGATATCCAGTTGACCTATCATCATTTGTTGACTATTCTTTCCCCATTGAGTTGTCTTGGTAACCTTGTTGAAAGTAAATTGACCATAAATGCAGACATCTGTTTTTTCAAAAAAAAAAAAGCTGAAGTCTTTTGAGTTGTCCTTTCCAAGAAAAATAAGACAGTGTTACAGAGAGTAGTTAAATCCTTTGTTTTTCAAAATAAGTTCAGGTCACCTCCCCATAAGGACCAACATTCTGGGAGGATGCCATCTAAAACTGTCAGTCTCATGAGTCTTCTTAATTACTTTTTCAGTTATAGAAGCATCTTCATGTAGTGTGCTTTTTGTCATGGATTTTACCTTTATTCGTATTTGGAAACCTGAGATTTTTAATATCCAGCTCTCTTTTACTTTGTTCACAAACATTGTAAACATGTTAGAATTAGTCCTAGTATTATAGAGGTTTGGGTTTTTTTTTTCCCCTTCACTTGTTTTCAAAGTTTAGCTGGAGGCAATGGTTAATCTTTAAAGGAGTCATGCTTATAAAGTTGGGATAGTTCTGAGTGGCTGATGGTCTGCTGATTCCAGCTGTAAAATGTTTTTTGGAGAGCAGAAAAACAATTTGCTTTCATTCCAATACACTGTAATTCTTGAGGTCCACTGGCTTTCTAAAAACATTGACTCAAAAAGTGAAATGTGGGGGGAGGGTGATAGCTCAGTGGTGGAGCACATGCTTAGTGTGCATGAGGTTCTGGGTTCAATCCCCAGTACCTCCATTAACCAAAAAAAAAAAAAAAAAAAAAAAGAAGAATTGTAAACTACATTTTCCCTTCGTATCCTTTAGTATATGAAGATGAATATACTTTTTTTTGTAATAAATAACATACTTGTTTATTGAGGTAAAATGGTTATCAGAATTGACCGAGAATTAGATTATGCTGACTTTAAAGTTTGGAAGATTAGCTACCTCTAATGTAATGCCACAGTTCACCAGTATTTGTTTTTGTTTTTCATTTGGTTCTTTTTTCCATGACATTTGATTTAAAATGGGAAATTTTTTTAGAAAGCATATTTATGCTCATTTCTCCAGTTCTGAAACTATGTATGGAATATGTGTATACACATATATAAAAGTACATTTTGGTATGAATTAGATGGGAGTGTAATAGTGAAATCTAGTATGTAAATATTGTGTGATATATGTTAGAGTGTGTTTCTTTGTACTACTTGCGTGGGCCTTTTCTCTGTGTATATGTCCATAATATGCATTCAGTGGTTATAGTAACATCAGTTATCCAGAAGTCGATTTTCCCCAAACCCAAAGCATTCCAAACACACCTCTTTAATCTCTGAAATATACAAACAATGCAGTACAGTACACAAATTGTTTTTTTAAACAATGAGCAAAAAATTAGAAATGCTTATACCTTTTATTTTGTATGACATGGACTTTCTCTTAGGATCATTGTCTTTTTTGTAAGTTCTTTACCTTTAAAAACGAAAACTTATAAATTGATGACTGTTGAAGGAGCTGGAATAAAAACTAGTGTGTAACGGAAGGAAAAGCGATGGGTGCTTCTTTAGTGCTTGTGAACACAGCAGCATTATCATTTTAGAATGACCACCATTCCTACTCAAGAGGCTTTCTGAATTCAGAGAAGCACGTGATGTACATTTAAGAAAGATTTCTTAATGAAAGATCTGGCTCTTCGGCAGGCACGCTATTTGAAAAAATATTTGCAGAATGTTCTTCTGTAAATGACTTTTTTTTTTTTTTGCCATTGTATCTTATAAATATGCTTTGGTCAATTTAGGTGCACTGTTTAATTCATTCAAACATAATTATTTAGCTATTTTTCAGAAATTATTCTAGGCAGTGGAGATTCAGCAGTAAACAAAAGACAAAATACTTGACCTTACATATCCCTCTTTTCAGGTGACAGGGAAATAGAAAAAAAAGATCACAGAACATATAAATTATTTTTATTTTTGACAGCATATATATAGCTGTTCCTCTTAAGATCAGTGATAGACTGGGATTGTCTGCTGGTAAGGTATTTTTAGGTGTGCAGTTCATGGTATTTAGATCATGCTATTTTTTTTTCCTATTATGCTCATGTGTCTCATGCATGCTATTTGGCTGTTTATTTTGCCATGGGAAGAAAAGGTTATTGTTATAAAATGTTGTCTGTCTCATTATTGTATAAATTTAGATTCCAAATTGAGATGTAAACTATGAAATAGATAACGTCAGTTTGATCCTCTAGTGTATATTCTAGAGAAAAACCTTTGTGAAAATATAACCAGGTACTTGTGGAATGATAAACCAGGAATTCTTTAGATTAGGCTTTTTGTGTTCTTTGATTCTGTAGTCTCATTTGAGTAGTCTTTTACAAACAGTTTTGTGAGACAGTAGAATATTATTTCGTGTAGTTGACTAGCTGAGGGCAATATACTCAGAGACCTTATTGGCATTGTCAGGAGGGGAGATGAGAGCCTCAGGGATGACAGATACCACTTCCTTCAGTGAAGTGTGTTATGTCTTGGTTAGTAGAGTTCAGGAAGATGGCACTGGTGTTTCCCTGCATGGATGGTGTCCACTGTCTGGAATATGTGATTTGTTCTATTTGAAAGAGGAGAACCACAAAATAGTTCTTCCTATTAGTCTGATATTGGCTGGGCTGAAAGCAAGAAGAATACAGTTGAATGCCTGTTGTAGATGCATAGAACTATGTAAATTAGTTCCCCAACATCTGCTGATGCACCCGTTGTGAATTACTTCTCATTGGCTCCATACTTGTTCTCCTTCCTGACCCCTCATCCCCAATTATTGTCATTTCATTTTAGGTGTATGTTTTCCTTATCTTTTACCCTTAAATTCCTGAACCGATTGTATACTTTCTCTTTGCTAAACATTTTTGCTAGACTTGTGAAGTTGTAAGCTTATAAACTCTAAAAATTCTTCTTGGCTTCTTTCTCTTGTTCTAGGAATAACTGTATAAAATGCCCGATTTTTGTTAAAAGTGAATGTCAGTTCTTCCTAGATTTATTTCTTATTGGAACAGAGTCAAAGCCAAAAGGAAACTGTAGCAGAGAAAAAAAATGATCCCCATTTAGCTATTAAAATAATGACAAGTGTTATGGGAATTTTTACGTGAAACTTGAAAAAATAAATTTGTTTGATTGTTCTGTTTTTATGGCATCAAAATATGATGCACCAGCAGAAAAATTGATTAAGAAATTTCTTATTATTGCCATTGAAATTTTTCAGGCTGCTACCCTTGTCCCGGGCCCAACATGAATCCTATTGCTCTTGGCAGCCGCTGGCTTGCTTATGCAGAAAACAAGGTAAGGCAAGGGCCCGTGTTGGAATATTTGTAATGGAGTGACCAATAATGAATGTTTAACTTACTCATTGGTTTTCTTCTATTTCAGTTTTGTTTTAATAGGGCACCCAATAGTTGCCCTATCTTTCTTATTACTTAGTGTACATCTAAATCTAAACAAGGGTTCTGTGGTCCTCTTGTCTTAATTAAACCACAGGTGCATACATTCTGTTGATTTTTTTCAGTTAAATAGGTTTCACTTATCCATTAAGGTCATCGTACTAAATGAAGATATATTTATATGCTGAAATTTTTAATTTATGTTTTTAACTCAAAGCAAAAGACAAAATCTTTTTTATGCCATTTAGTGCCCTGCATGCAAATGTAAAATGAAATCTAAAAACTACTCCAGAATTCAAAGAAGATGATACTTTTTGGTTTCATTTTTGTTTGTTTTTATGGTTATTGGCATATTGAGAATAATATGAAATAATATCTATTGAAGAGTTCTTGACTCTCTAGCCTCTGGAATTCACCAAATCAAGACACTACTGAAGAAAGGTACTTATCTAGATGAGTTCATTGATGCTTTCCCCAAAATTATGTCTGCTATGTACAGATATTTTGCATCACACTGATAAATACTGCTGTATTTGTACTCTGTCATGTTTTCTCTTGATATCTCATAAAAATAGTTCTTTTCAAGTTAATTCTTTTCAAGCAAGGCTAGAGATATGCAATCCAGTATGCTGACATAATAGTACCTTTTAAAGTTTACTTCTGTAATAAATTCCCTAGACTGCTGGAGACATCCAAGAGAAAAAGAAATAAATTGCCCCTTGGCTCTTGTAGATGTATTGTCACACGTGGAAGACTATACATTTAGAAGTATAGGTATTATGGCAGTAGTTACATATTGTTTTCAAACAGAAAGAACTTCCTTCTTAGATGCATAGCGTGAATGTGTGCTTTTATAGAGATATGTGTCAATAATATCTAGTGTTACATACAGAGACTAGAAAGCGTAGTGGCATTCACAAGGAGTTTCCTAATCCGATAGTCATACCATCCTTTGGAAGAAATATTTCCAGAGAAACATTTTTGCGTGGCATTTACATAAGGGGTAGTATTTATTAACAGTTTCTGATTGTTGTAGCATTTGGGCTGAGTGTGGAACTGCAAAATTGATTTAAGTTTTTCAGCAACAATCTCTTTCAGTGGAAGTTTTCTTTGACTAAAATTTTAAGCAAGAGGCCATGTATCTTGATTGGAATTGTTTTTCATTACTTCTTTTAAAATAACTGTTAACCTGGAAGACTTACAGAAAGTTTACAAGAATAAATATAGTACAAATAGCATAAAGTATACGCATGTACTCTTTACTCAGATTGACCTCTGAATTATTTCAGGTTTGCACATATCACATTATTCCAAAATACTTAGATTATCAGCCAGTTTAATATTAATAAATTACTTTTATCTATTGTACCATGCATATTCCAGTTTAGTCAATTAACTCTACTATGTCATTTATAGAAATTTTTTTCCTGTAGTGCAGTGTCCACTCTACAATCTGGTATTATATTTTTTAGGAATATCCCTTTCATTTTTCATCTTTTACAAGATGGATAATTTTGAAGACCACAACCCTCTGCTTCTACCCACTATCCTATTTTGCTTTAATGGAAGGATTTTTATTTTGAGGTTTGTTTTTGAAGTTCTCTCTTGATTATATTCAGGTTCTGTATTTCTGGCTGGAATCCTATGTGAGCGTTGTTCTGTACTTCGCACGGCATCACATCTGGAGGTGCATGGTATACATCTGTCCTTTATTGATGATGCTAATTTTGTCAAGGTCTTGTCCAGTTTCTGTACTGAGTAATCACTGTTTTCCCCCCTTGTAACTAACAAATAATGTGGAAAGATCCATTCTTATATCCTGCTTTTCATCAAGATCTTAGCCTAATTTTAGCATCCATTGTTGATTCTTGCCTGAACCAGTCTTTACTATGAAGATGGCAGATGAATGATTTTCCACTTTCACTCTCCATATTTACCAGAAGGCATTTGGCTTTCTATCTTTTTAACTTTCCCTTCTTTTCTATCTTTCTGTGTCTACATTTTCGGTATAGACTCATGGATTCTTGTTATTTCAGTGGCTTTTAATACTTGTGCACCTGTATATACACATAGACACAAACATTTTGGGAGTGAAGAGTTCATATTTTGTCCCCTATTTCCTATATATATGTCCTTTGTTTTAATAGGAGACCATAACATCAGCCAGTAATATTTTCCTCATTTCTTCAATCCTGTAATATAAAAATTACAGAATTCCTTGCTCATACCACTACAAAAATCAAACCAACTAAAATGATAAAAAGACTTCAGGATTTTCTTTTCCTTTGACTTTCATTACTGCCTAAAACCACAGGTATGCAATCAGATAGTGTGTTTATAGGTTATTTTGGTTAGTTTGGCGTTTATCCCTCCTTTTCTACCTTCCTTCATTATTGTTACAGTTTTCATTTACTACGTAATTGGGGACATTTGTTTTTATTTTTGTTTTATTTATATGCTGATATACTTTATCATGTGTTTTATATCTGTTTGCTTATTTGTTTGTTTTTTTGTTTATTTATTTATATTTCCCTTTCTTTCCCAAAAGATAACTCTGTGTGTGTGTGTGTGTGTGTGGGTGTGTGTGTATGCATATAGTGTTTTGTACATTGCTTTTTTCACTTATCAATATTTCCTGGAATTTGGGCCATTTGATAGTTTTAAACTACAAAAATTTCTAATTTATCTTTTTTGTTTTGTTTTGTTTTTTATGTCCTGAGATGCAAATATAATTTCCTAATGAGTTTAAACAAATTGCTGGCTCAGTTATATTTATGTAGACATGCTGACTCAGTTTTAGTTGACTTCAAAAGGTGACAGTATTGCTTGTTTTCACATATTTATTCTTGATTATTTTAATTATCTGAGGCAAGGACAAGATGATTGTATTTCCAAGACAATGTCTTTCCTTGCATTTGCTGCAGGAGGCAGCAGAAGGGTAATTTTCTTAGTTGTTTGAATGTGTCTTTGTGAATGAATAAATGAGTGAGTGGGTGGGTGAGTGAGTGAATGAGTGAGAGAGATTCTTTTCATTAGCTAAAATGATCACTTTTCAAACTCCGTCCCTGTTGTCCCCTCTGTGAAACTGCATTTGCCAGTCACCTGTGATTTGGAGAATTCCTCACCACTGACCTTGAATTTTACTTAAGTAACCATTCAGTGAGGCAGCTTAACGTCTCATGTCAGAGTTTTAAAGATATTCTGCTATAAATATTATTATTGTCTTAAGGGATTTTTTAAAATATAAAATCAGTGATGGAGAAAATTTTAATTTTAAAATAAAAGAAAAAATGGTTTCTTTATACAATTTAAAACTAGGTTTAAATTATATAAGCATTTTAAATTTTGAATTATATAAAGCATTTTTTGTTATATTTTGGGAGAGGAAGACTCTGAATTCTATAGGCTTTTAATAATTTATATCATAATTTGGAGTTCTAATAGTCTACTACTACTATTATTATACTACTATTATTAAAAACTTAAAAAATCTGATTTTTTTTTCTTTTCTCTCCTTTTTTAAAAACTAAATTTAGGAAGTGTAGGAGCCATGGAGAATTTAGTTCTGGTTTATTTCTCAGTGCATGAGAGAATCATACATGTCAAACTAGTGATTCGCTTTGAAAATTGGCAGGTTGATTTATTTATGTCAGACATGAATAAGGGCATGTCTTTTTCATTCTAATGGTGAAACCAGTAAGCCCTCTGAAGTGGACAGCTACTATATGTGTCAGAATTGATTTATGCATAATTTGTGCCACTTTCCCACAAGCACAATTGAAAATGGAAATATGGCAAATTCATTTGTCTATTTTTTAAAGTTTCCTTTTACAATCTTTATGTAGGAATTAAGAGGACAAAACTTCCAATTTGCTAGCATGTTAAATATTTAATGTTAGGAAGTCAGTCTTAGTCCCTTGATTATGTTTCTAAAATTTATTTGTGGAAAGTCTGCCAGGTCTCAAATCCTTCCATTTCAGAGTTTATAAATTCTTAAAGACTATTCATCTTGTAATTAAAAATCGTATTTGAGCATGAAACTGCCAGAGCGGCACCAGCAGGCTATAAAAAGGGGTAAAAGTGTCTCAGCAGGGCTTTTAGCTGTTTGTCTGAAAAACACTCATGCAAACATTCCCACCCAGTACCATCATTCTGCACGGTAAATAAGCTCCAGCCTAAGAGCCTGTAGAGTTAAACAGTTTAATAGAAATGGCTTTCTGGTCTCTCTCTCTCTCTCTTTCCAGTTGATTCGGTGTCATCAGTCCCGTGGTGGAGCCTGTGGAGACAACATTCAGTCTTATACTGCCACAGTCATTAGTGCTGCTAAAGTGAGTACCCAGTTGTCTCCGGGAGTTGTGATTATGCTAAGTAAACGATCCTGATTCTCTCCTGAAGTGTATTGAGAGTGTCCCTTCCCTTTTCATTCACAAATGTCGAATGGGCTTAAGAAATAACTCAGAATTATTTTATCAAGTGAAGAGAATTCATGACCAAATGATTATGTATTTTATCTCTTAAGGTTCCTAAATAATGCTTTGTTGTTATTGATGATTATAGGGTTTGTATATATCAAGTTTAAAATATTGAAGTCTGCTATGTAGATCAAAGCCTGTAATCTAATAGATACCACTTTGGAAAGAAGCTTTACTTACATGTTTTAAGTAGTTACTTCTGGCTTCTTTTTTCGTGCATCATTGTACCTATACTGACATCCTTTTGCATCCTTGAACATTTATGAATCTTCTTGACATAAAAAGAATATTATTCCTTAGGAAAACTTGAGTGAGACCCCTGGCACATTCAAAGATTCTTTCATGACACAGAGCTGCCCCCTGCATGTTTGTCAAGTGAGTTCTTTTTGTGTACACACGAGGGTTAATTTTGATGATGGCTCGTAAACTTTATGCTGATTATAAGGTATTCGTATAATCACCAGCCTTTTGAATTGTGAAGTATACAACAAAACAATTCCTGTAATAGGGATGACATAGTGAATCTAAATGACAGCATGTAATAGAAAGCACAACTGCTCAGAACAGAACAGCAATTTAAAGCAAACCACAGGGAGGGAATCAAAGGTCACACTGTTTTATGTAAAACAAACACAGAAATACTTAAAGATTGATCACAAATGCTTACACAATATGGTCTGATGAGAGAAGCACTACGTATTTTTGACTCAGAGGGAAATATTGAATGGCTTTATGCTTGCTTATAGCACCCTATACTTTAGATTTCTGAATCTTTATAAAAATTGCTTGCTTTGTTCCCACTGTGTATGACAAAATTGTGATGGTTATTTCAATGAAGAGAAATCCAAGACAGAATTATTAGGCAGCATCAGTGTTACTCAGTTAGTTTGCAATAGATCCACAAAACGTACCAATGAGATTGCACATTAGATTCCTTTCCGGTTTGTCTGTGGCATACACTTTCTTCAGGGTAGCTTATGGTATTGTCATTCTGAGTAATTTTTAGTTATGTGATAGAGGATAACTTTTCAGTTCTCGTTTGCTATAATTATGTTTTTTTGTGCCTACGTAAAAGGAAAGTGACCTGCTTCATTCAGTAACTGTTTAGCTGTTAGCTGAAAGTAGACTTGATAAAGTGAGGCTAGACTTAATATCCTTTGAAAAGAACAAGTCCAAACTTCCCACTTTTCTACACGGCAGTATTGTGAACTGGGAAGAATTCTTCTGCATTTAAACTCTGAAGAAATTACGTTGATGATAACACCTTAATCCAGTTAATTTCCCATAGGCTGTTGGTCTCCAATGGAATTGGCGTTGATTGCAGTTCACTGTTAGCTCTTGGATGTGAAAGGAAGATCATTCTAGAACTGACAAGATTTTAGGAAAATAATTTGGCATTATTTGCAAAGAAATCTCAAGCTATTCGTGGTTTTTAACTCAAGAGTCCATAAGTACAAAGAAATTGATTACATAAATGTAAGAAAAACATTACAATGACAATATTACACTCTTCTGTAGAATAAAAATGTATGTCTAATAAAAGAATATATCTAATCTTATAGATAAGACAATACATTAGATTCTGACATTAACTCTGGAATAAATTGATTAATGTTTAATTTTTTGTTTAAGTGCTTTTGCTTGATTTTAATGCTTATTCATGTTCTTGCCTATAAATTTATAAAGTGAAGGAAAAATATAACCGTGAATGCAAAAGTTTCCCATTTCTCGTTAGTTTTAGTAAGTTCAGTCATATATTGTACCCTGGTCTTTTAGCTCATTTAACTTAAATATTATGAAATATTTTTGAAAATATTTTCCTTATACATTTATGTAATCATTTTCTTTGTACTTATGAACTCTTGAGTTAAAAACCGTGAATATCTTGAGATTTCTTTGCAAATACTGCCAAATTATTTTCCTAAAATCTTGTCAGTTCTAGAATGATCTTCATTTCACATCCAAGGTGTGGCTATCTTACATAGGGAATATGTGAAAGTTGGGATGGTTTCCCCTTCAAATATAATTTCTCCTAGTAAGTTATTGGATGTTAGAAACTTTCTGGGTAAATTAACCTTCTGAAGTATTGGCAGTTCCAGTTTTCCATGGTAAGGACATGAAAATGACTTTTGTAATTAAGTAGTATAATTATAAATATATTCTTTTTTTTTTTTTTTACTGTTACATTATGGGTTATACTTGTATTTGTTTGTTCACTTGTGAAAATCTATCAAGATGTACACTTATGATTCCTATCCTTTGCTGTATAAATGAGTAAAAAACTTACCAAGGAAAGAAAAATCTCACAAAGATACCTTCAGATCTGGAAACCTTCTGCAGAGAATTCTGTCTAACACTTAGAAATAAAGAATAACATAAACAACACGAATTTACTGTATAGCTCAAGGAGCTATATTCAGTATCTTATGATAACCTACAATGAAAAAGAATTTGAAAAAAATATATAACTGAATCACTTTGCTGTACACCTGAAACCAGCACAATATTGTAAGTCAATTATACATCAATTAAAAAAGAGAATAAACAATGACAATATTACACTCTTCTGTAGAATAAAAAGGATATGTCTAATTAAAGAATATATCTGATCTTATTTTATGATGCAAGATTACTTTGAAATTGAAAACTTGACAAGAGTGTTATGAAAAAGGAAAGCTACAGACCTGTCTTTCTCATGAACACAGATTTGAAAAATTCTAAACAAAATTCTAGTGGAAAAAAATTAATATACACAGAGGGGTAATATGTGTTGGGATAACTGCATTTTAAGGCTGGTTTATTACTCAAAGTCAGTGAGTGTAATTTGCCACAAGAACAGAATAGAGGAGAAAATGATGTAATTGCATGTACTGAAAGCATTTGATAAAATCAAACATACATGCATCGTTAAAACATTTTAAATAGTGATAGCTTCTGGTTCTCTAGAATTCCATTTTTCTCAAATTACCAAACTATTTAAACATAGTAAGCATGGCCATTATAATCTGTTTCTGATCACTCCAATATTTTGATCTCTTCTGGATATATTTTTGTTGTTTGATGTTTCTGTTAATTCTCATTTATGATGTCTTGGCTCCTTGTTTGCCAGAATTTATTTTAAAAAATCTTTAGAAACATCTTCAAGTTTGGATGATACCAGAGTTCTGTGACAGTCTCAGGCTTGGATGATCTTAATCCAATTTCAGGGATTGGGATTACTTAAATTATTTAAATAAAGGTCACCTGAAATAGCTGTGAGAGCCTGATTTCTACAAGTTATTTCTATTGTGTGTCCCTTTATGTTCCAAACCAAACCATAGAGGTAAAGTCACCAGGTAGACCCCCATGAACATGACCACCTAGTTCCACAAGTGAATAGAGCACCACTCAATCTCTTAGAAGTCCCCTCTAGAATCCATAAATGCATTTAGGCCTAGATACCAGCTAAATCCACATGTCTGGATCTCCCTGTTCTCTTGGAATTGGACCTAGTAACTCATCACTATCTTGTTAAATATTCAGTGCCTTGAGAGAGGAAAAAACAAATTTTCCCCAGTTTTCCTACTTGTTTTCAGTTGGTAGAACTGATCTGATTTACCTAGCCTGTCATTACTGAAAATAGAAAATAAAATATCTCATTATTTCTTAGCATTTCAGTCATTTCTAGCTAATAAGATATTTTTTTGAGATATAACATGGAAAATGTCTTAAAAGCCAGTATAATACTTGATCCTTAAGAAAATATTAAATCATGCCCTTTAATAGAGTAGTCAGTAATATTTTTTTCTCTGTGATGACAGCTTCTATGTGGCTTAATAGAGGTTAACCACTTTGTTATATAGAAGGATTATTTATTAAATTAAAACTTTTTTTATGTCTCATTCAGTTGTAAATATAAATATATTGTATGTGTGCTTGGATCTCTAGAGGAAATAATTTTTTAAAACATTTTCTGAATTTTCAAATAGCACTTAAATACTCATTGTTTTACTTAAAATTTTTTATTTTTGATTTTCCAAATAATTCATTTGGCTTTCCTTATAAATGATATAATAAAGATGAATTCTCTGTGGTAGTGTTGAAGGAAAAATTTAATATTGAAATTGTTCAAATTGGATTATTTTGAAACATTTATTAAATCATTGGTATGTATTTTCTAGTTACCCTGTAACTGTCCTATTTGATTTTTCCTTTTAATGGGTTTTAACCCCTGTGTGGTAAATTGA
Source organism: Camelus ferus (assembly GCF_009834535.1). NCBI lineage: Eukaryota > Metazoa > Chordata > Mammalia > Artiodactyla > Camelidae > Camelus > Camelus ferus. Next base: position 3,777,338 of record NC_045711.1, read on the forward strand.
TTTAATAAAAATGCCTGTTTTCTCTTGTTATCTGATAACTTCTTAATGACAACTAACAGCTTTTTTGAGAGAGCAGCACCATTAGTACTAATGGATAGGGAGGACACTGATATGGCAGGAGAAGGGCTAAAGATGACTAGTGACCCTTTGGCAAATCTGTCTGCAAAAGAGCAGAATAAGGACCATGCTCATTTGAATTTTTCATCCCAGTAGATTATCTGACACATATGTTACAGCCTTATGTCCAGCACTTTTACAAGTACAGTTTAGTTCTGTGAATATTCTTGTAAAGGTTATTTGAGAGTATAAAGAACTTTTTAATAATTTATATACTTCAGATTGTGAGGACATTCAGTTCAATCACATAGCCATTTGGCCAAATTGGATTTTTTCCCTAATTTTTGCTAAGCCTTCATCCTTTTTTGTATGTGTTTGAGGAAATCATCAGGTATGCACATAGCCTTTCCATTAAAATCTACTGAAAAGACTAATTACTGTGAGGTGATTTAGGTATGTAAATATGGTTATTGAAAACTGTTAAATAATAACATATTATATATTTCTTCTGGTCACCAGTGCTCATTGATGTATTTGATTGTAATATGGAGACAAATTTCCCATAGAATCAAATGTCTTCACAAATGTAGAAAACTTCCAACACCCCCTCTCACACCCTGCATTAGATCTCACTGGAAAGTTAATGAGCTCTGTAGACAGTAATGTCTTGTCACTTACCATACATAGTATACATCTGATGACTGTTAAAATATGAGTTTAGATTTGTGTCCACTAATAAGATGATTCCACCAAGTATTCATAAGGTTTTTTTTTTTTATGTGTGTGTGTGTATGAGAAATATCATTAAGTCTTCCTGTAATATGAATCTTTGACAATGAAATACACTACTCTGTTTTTCTCCTCCTTCTGGAGTTTTTTCCTTGTCTCTTATATTAACTTTCCCCTTCATCTTGTGGTTTGCTCTGGTACATTACTTCCCACTTTCTGTGTGCTCCAGTTATTTCAGTTTTATTCCTATTCATTGGTATAAGAGCATGAAATAATAGGCTCAAGGGCAAATAGGGAGGATATACAACCAAAGACTTTAAACCTGAAAGGCATTCCTTTGATAAAGGGATCGCTCCGTTTAAGTGGGAGCATCTCCATTAACATTAATGGAGCTGGTACATCAGCGGAGGCATCTCAGAGGTTAATCAGGCTTCCTGGCCAGCTTTTGACATCAATACACTGTGGCGCCTGATTTTGTTGGTCCTTCAGAGGCTTTCTTGACAGCACTCTAACAGACTTTGTGTAAGTCATTTCTTGTGAATTATTGAAACAAATGTTTGGCTGCTAATTGAGGAACACTAATGTGTTTTATAATCACTGCAGTTTGGGTTTTTAGCACTAAACAAAACAGTAACAATTGATTTGTGGCTTTTTCTTGGTTTCAGTCCACTGTAAGTTATATCATTTTGCTTGAATTCAGCAAGTGACTTTGTTGGTCATTTTATTTAAGTATTTATTAGGACACACTATTGTGGTCTTCATTTTCCCTTTTTTCCTTCCCAGTGTACGTTTGTGTTCTAAAATCATGAAGCAGTAACAGGAATAGATTACAAGGCAATACTGGGTAGCAGTTAAAATCAGGCTTTGGAGATAGACTGTCCTAGTTTCAAATTCTGGCTTTGTCATTGGCCAGCTGTTTGAGCTGCCATTTTGCTTAACTTTACTGCAGCCTCAATTTTATTTTCTATAATTCTGAGGTATTTAAGGAAATCTGTACAGGTCATATATGTTAAAGAGCCTTGACCAATCCCAAGTTCATAAGAAAGGTTCCATGTAACATGGCCATACAGTAAAATAATATATTACTAGAGTTAGTTACATGGCATTTTAATAGATAGTTTCTTTGGAAATATGTTTCCTTTTTAAAATTTCAATCTGACTATTGCTTAAATCACATTTAGGCCTTTATAAACAACCTTTTTTGCTTACCATTTATAAATTAATATTTGAAATGCTGTGTATATAATAATTTACACTTTTAAATTTACCTATAGCATATGCCAGAATATTGGTGAACATATTTTCCCATTATTATTTTTAAAAGCAAGTCACCTTATTGAAGATTAGTTTGAAGTATTTTAATAAGAACTTTACCTCACAATATAAGAATTAGAAAAAGTTATTTCTGAATGTGTGCCTAGTATAGATGATTTTTGAAATGTCCATGTAATCTGGATGACTTATTCTGGCGCCAGTGATTAGATCTTCTATGAATCACATAAACATTGTTTTAGCTTTCTTCCCTTCAGACAAAAAAAGAAAAAACCTGATACTTAACATTATTGTTTGTTAATGCATATGAAAGTAATCACATGATGAAATTCACATAAAAGAAAAAATACACATGAATTATTAGTTTTATCTACTTACTTAAATGAAATGGAACCAAAATGTTATAAAACATCTTAAGTTGTATTTTTATTTTTTTTAGAGGGGGTACTAATTAGGTTTGTTTGTTTGATTGTTTGTTTGTTTATTTATTTTTTAGTGGAGGTACTGGGGATTGAACCCATGACCTCCTGCATGCTAAGTATGCACTCCACTGTTAAGCCATAACCTCCCCCTTGTCTTTAATTAAATTGTTTTCTGTTACCAGAGAGCTATTTTTGTATGATACTTCATTCATCCAGTGATAAGTAGCTTAGATGGAGACTGTATTTTCTACATGCCAAATCTAGATGTAGAATATTATGTAACATCGTATTATACATTTAATTTGGAAGCAAATTATTTCCCGCATAGGGATTCTACCAATGTCTCAGTCTTTTTCATGCTAAAAAGTAGACTTATAAAAAATAGTTTTATAATATTAAAAAAAGAACAGCACATAGTTTCTACATTTTACTCTGTCACATGTTTTAAGTTATGTGCATTTGCATTGAGGAGAGGGGGCAAAAATAAATATTTCTTATGAAATATCCTTATGTGAAACAAAGCTCTTTTGTTATTTATCTATGGCTTTATTCTCACCATGCTGACTTAGTAGACTCTAGTGATATCAAACTAACACCGATTTTCTAAATTTAAGATCATATGAAAAGTCATACTGATTTTTCATGACGATGCACCGCTACATAGAAGCTTGTTAAGAGAATAAAGAATTTAATACATATGAGAGTTAACAACAGTGCATATTTCCATTTAGAATCCAAATGCTGATGTGAAGTCATACATTTTTACCTTTCATTGTGTAGACATTGAAAACTGGCCTGACAATGGTTGGGAAAGTGGTGACTCAGCTGACAGGCACACTCCCTTCAGGTGTGACAGAAGACGATGTTGCCATTCATAGTAACTCAAGACGGAGTCCTCTGGTCCCAGGAATCATCACTGTAATCGACACTGAAACCGTTGGAGAGGGCCAGGTAATAACTTCTGATGCCTGTGATGTTCATTTTCTGCAGAGGATGAGCTGACTAAGAATGTTTTGGGATCAAGATCAGACAAAATGTGTTTGGCCTTGGAGATTGTTAATTTGGAATTCTGGAAACTGGGGTTATTTCAGGCTAGAATTTTTTTCCAAAAAATGATGAGTAACACTCTAAAACTTATTATTTCAAGCATAGTTAATGTATCCAGCCTTAAGGTAAAATTGAGGTTTTAAGGAATTCATCAGGACATTTGTTTCATAAATATGTAATCTCTTTATACTGTTTTGTCCATAATGTTTCTCTTTTTTTAAATGACGCATGTCATAAACTAAATCAGATTAATTATGACTAGTTATGATCTTTATAAGTGCAAGTGTCTTTATTACACATACTTCCTTATATATGAATAAATACACAAAATCTCAAAACATATAGTGGAATACATAAATGGTAACAGCTTATTATAAAATCATATATCTTCAGATAAAGTGTATTTTTACAGGGTTCAGAAATACTTGGGAGTAATTATAAACATGGAAAAATACACTATGCTTGTGTAAATCTTACTGGTAAGAAGCTAATTGGATTTTGTTTTCCTCCCCCATGCGCCCATTCCAAAGTATTTTTTTTTTAATCATAGTCTAGACTTTAAAAATACATTTATGAAAGGAAGGCTATTGTAATAGTTTGTGATCATTGCTATAAATATACAGTCTAAAATTTATTGCTAGAATAAGGTAGTAGAGCAACATTTGTGAAATAGTAATTTATATATATTATGTATTTATAATTAGAAAAATAGAATATAAGATATATATATATATTATGTATTTATAATTAGAAAAATAGAATATAAGATATATATATATCATATATTATATTTATATAGAATTTATATTCTGATTTAATTCTGTTTTCAGAACATAACTATGTGAGCCTTTAAAACATTAACCCTAAATATTGTGTGTTCTTTTGAGGAAATCTGCTTCCAGTATATATGGTTGTACTTTTTGATGAAAGATTGTGCTTGGCTGGTACTCATATACCAGTTCCTATAGTAAGATCAAGTGGCATTTCAAAAAAATATGGACTGTGCTTGCAGTTAAAAGAGAAAGATTCTTTTGTTATTGAATCTGGCTGTTGTATTTTATGTAAAATCTGAATAATATAATTCTCCACCTTTCCCATCTTAACTTTGTGGTTAACCAAATATGTTACAGGCTTGTATTCTAGTTTAAAACTCTTTTTAATGAAGTGCTAGCAAACTTTTCAGTTGACTGTAACGACTTTTTAAAAAAAAAAGTTGTGTTAATTAGCTCAAGTTGATAGACACATATAAATGTTCTCTTTTTAAATTGGAATTAAATATATAAACCCTCAGTGTTTTATGAGTGTTAAAGTAAAAACTATTTTCTTTTGTCCTTTGATTCTTAATTAATTCACCTCTAAGGCCACCCACATTTACTGAGTAGTTAACAATCCTTCTCAACATTGTCTAGTTTGGTGAGTATGAGTGAGTCTGTTAAATATCGAGCATTTGGTGACAGACAGATTTGTGGTCATTTAAAAGCAGAAAATTTGTCTCTTCTTATTTTTGATCAAATAGCAGTAGAACTCATTATTTTATTACATGTAAGTACAGGAACATGTAAGAAGAAAGATTCAAAGTAATTTATATGAAAAGCGTAGTGTGAGTCTTTGCGTTTTCAAGTGCAGTTTGTTTTGGATTTTTTTTTCGCCAGTCCTTTATTAACTTTTTATAACTTTAAAGTGGAATTCTCACACTTGGAATATGGAAATGGACTGTAGATTCTAGTTGCAAAGTTCATTTTTCTGGGACAAATGCATTGTTAACACTGAAAAGAAGTAAAATTGTTTATTAGGAAATAAGAGTCATAGAAATGTTAGCTTTTAAAAGTTAAAAAAAGTTAACAAGTATTGCTCAACCAGAAAATTTTTATCTTTTCCATTATTTGTATTGGGAGCATAATCTCTTTTCATTCCTACTTATAATATTTTCTGAAATTTTAACTTGATTTAAAAAATCTAAGTCAGGAAATAAAGTGATAGTCAATAAATGATAAGTTGCTATGCACATTTTTAAAGAATTATAAATATTTTTTTAAAGGAACAAGATTTCTTCAGTGTGATACTGTCCTCCTTTCTTTTGTTAACGTGAATCTGTTTTTTGTCAAGAAGACATTTTTGTCTCTGATAAATAGTTCAGTTGGAGTACAGAGCTGTTTTTAGGCTATGCTGGATTGTATTAAAAAGACTGCAGTGGTTAATGTCATAGATTTATCACTTTTAGCCCTTTCCCACTGATGTTTGACCTTAGCTGTAATGTTTTTTTCTTTTCCATCTACATCTCAGGAGCTCACACTGTTCATTTTAGCTTTTTAAATCCATTGAGCCTTTAATAAAGATATTCTCATGTTTACAGTGATAGTGTATAAAATTTGACTCACTGTCTTTCTGATGCTAAATTGATTAGTTTGATTTGATGGTGACAGGATCGCTGTGTGGTCACTGCATTAAAAGGGGAGTGGATTTGATTGACTTCGTCCATTTTTATCTTTGTCACTTTCATGTTTTATTTAAAAGCATTTTGTGGCTAGGATAAGTTAAGTGGTATAATTTGCCTTTACACATTTGTATAATTGAAGTTAGCAAGGCGGCAAAGTCTCTAATCAAAGAAAAACGCTCCAGATCGTGATGACATAAACTTGAGCTATTTCCTTCCCTGAGTGCAGCTGTATACAAGTGTTATTTGTAATAATTTAATGGTTCTTGAGGTGTTTTGTCTATCTTTTTGTTCATATGATAAAGGCCTGTTCATTTTGTATCAATTAAAGTGCTTTGCTTTGTTTTAATAAAGTCAGGACAGTTACAACATATACTTAGGAGTTGAGCCTGTTAAGCAGTGAGTAAAAATTACATGTCTTAGGGCAACTGAATTGGGATGTCTCTGGTATTATTGATTTGATGTTTAGGAAAGGGGATGATACAATGGAGGGAATCCTTACAAAAGTATCTGGTTGTTGTGTTGGTGAACCTCATGAAGAGAAGATTCAAAGAATCCTATATAGTGGCATGAGGTTTTGCTGTGCACCAAGATTAATGAGCCTTTTTGCTGGATAGCTTCTGTACAAGTACCATCAAATAGAGTACTCAATACTAATTGTGTTGGAAAGAGAGATATAGGGTTATAATATATGGAAGGAAAGGGAATCTTATAAGATTGAGTTAAAATAGAAAACTGGGCAAAGGACAAATATTTCACAGAAAAATTAAAATATATCCAAATGGCATAAAATCTATAGACCTGACTTATTATTAAGAGAAAGACAAAATTATACCAAGATACCATTCGGTCACCTATCAGAATGAGGGAGATTAAAAAGCTTAGACTATACTCTACATTTTTAACTTTTAATTTTGAAGTAATTGTAGACTCATACTAAGTTGCACACCCATGTGCCCGTCACCCAGTTTCCTCCAGATTCCCCCAAACGGTGACATCTGATATAGCTGTAGCAAAATATCAAAACCAGGATGTTGGTGGTGGCACATTCTCTTAAGTAGGCTACAGACCTTCTTCAGCTCCCGCCATTTGTGTTACCTGCATTCACTTGTGTGTGTATGCGGAATAGTGAAAGAATTCCTATAAATCAATAATAAACAGATAAATAGCCTTATTTTAAAATGAGCAAAGGATTTGAATAGACATCTTTCCGAAAATGATATGCCAATGGCCAGTAAGCAGAAATGAGAGCCCTTGTACACTGCTGGTGGGAATGTAAAATAGTGCAGTTTTGCTTTGGTAAAGAAGTTATCCTATGACTTGGAAACTTATCTCCTCAAGATTTGCTCTTAGGTGATAAAACAGTCAAGAGAAATGGAAATATATGTTCATATAAAAACTTGTACATGAATGTTCATAGCAGCATTATTCATAATAGACAAAAAATAGGAGCAACCCAAATATGTATCAACTGATCAATGGATGTTTAAATAAAATGTGGTTGTATATATAGAATATATTATTATTTAGCAATAAAAAGGAATGGACTGATTTATGCTAGAAAATGGATGAACCTTCAAAATATTATGTATATTGAAAAAAGCCAATCACAAAAGAACACATACTGTATGAATCTATTTATAATGAAATGTCCAGAATAAGCATATCTATAGTAAGAGAAAATAAATTATGGGTTGCCTAGGGCAGGGAGTTTAGAGGGAATTGGGGAATGAGCGGTGACTGTTAATGGTTATGGAGTTTCTTTTGGGTGATGAAAATGTTCTAAATTTGATGATTGTAATGGTCACTCAACTCTGAGAATGTACCATATATCCTAAAGCAAGTCCTTAGTATATTTAGCAAACTTGGTTGAATTCACTTTCTTGGAACCTGCTCCTGTGACCTCTTTTTCTTGTTGTTCTCACCTAACATTTTTGAAAGTCAAATGGAACAGAGGAAAAGAGAGATTAGAGAAGTAATTTATAATGCATGTTTCCCCCTCAACTGTGGTAAAATGTAAAATGTACATAACATAAAATTTGCCATTTAGCCATTTTTAAGTTTACCATTCAGTGGCATTTAAATGTATTCACAGTGTTGTACAACTGTCTCTGCTATCCCTGTCCAGAACTTTTCATCATCTGTACCCATTTAATAATAATTCCCCAACCCCTTGTCCCAACACTCCCCGGCAACTACCATTCTGACCTCTGACATCTCCAAAGGATTGCCTGTAATTAAAAAGACATACAATACAAATTGTTGGAAAGGATGTGGAGAGACTGGAGATCTCATACTTGTGGACATATAAAAGTATCTACCTTAGAAAATAATTTTCCTGCTTCTTCAAAAGGTCAGCGTACATTTACTATATGACTGAGCAAATCTACTTCTAGGTATCTCCTCGAGAAGTTTAAAAACATGTTCACAAAAAAAAAAGATGTGTATGCAGATATTCATAACAGCATTGTGCATAATAGCAATCAATTTGACATTATTCAAATTGCCAAGAACTGATCAATGAACCCACATGATGTAGCGTCTCCATACAGTGGAATACAAGTAAGCAACGTAAAGAAATGAATGATACCTGAAATAACGTGGTCGAACCAAAAAAGTGAAAGAAATGGGAGATAAATCTCATGATTATATAAAAAATTTTGAAAATTTTTAGAAAAGGTGAAAGAAGGATTTCAGGGATTGCCTGTGGTTTAGGGCTGGTGATTTACTGTGAAGTCATTAAGAAGAAATTTTAGGGTGTTGGAAGTATTATAAATCTACGATGTGGTAATGATGACACTACTATATTAAGTACTATCCACTAATATTTAAAATGGTTGATTTGTTGGCATAAATTTAGTGATATTTGGAGAATGACTCCCACCTATGGTGAAATGAAAAACCAATCAAATCCTTTCTCCAGAAAATAAGTACATTACTGGATAGGATTTTCAAAAATAACTACTTGGGCACACTGGAAATTGACCAAAAGCTAAGATGATGCTCTTATCCACATCTCCCTGGAGCTTGGTGAGTGTGATAGTTTTACCAGACCATTGTGAACAAAGTAGGTTCCCCTCTAGAGGAGGGGTTTGATTTGGAGTAGAAGATTAAAACTCAGGCCCAACAGTGTTTTCATTAAAAGTAGTAATCTTGGTAGTTGATAAATAGGGATAATAGGCAGTTCTGGTAGCCTGAGCTTGCAGTTCAGTTTTGAAGAACAGAGAGGAAAAATTGATGAAATGTATGTTAGCTTTGGATTCTGCACATGTGACTTCTATTATATTGAGGTAGTTTCCATAGTTCCCATCCATTCCTAGTTTACTGAGTGTTTATATCATGAAAGTTGTTGAACTTTGTCGAATGCTTTTTCTGCATTGGTTAATATGATCATGTGGTTTTTGTGCTTCAGTTTGTTAATGTGGTGTATGGCATTAGTTGATTTTTGTATGTTGAACCATCCCTACATTCCAAGTATAAATCTCACTTTTCATGGTGTGTGATCCTTTTAATGTGTTGTTGAATTTGGTTTCCTCCTGTTTTGTTTTGGATTTTTGCATCATTATTTGTCAGGGATATTGATTTATAGTTTTCCTTTTGACTTTCTCTTGTTTTGGTGTCATGGCAATGAGGGCCTCAGAAATACAATCCATTTTATTTCTGTGACATCAGTTGTAGTGGCTCCTCTTTCATGTCTAATTTTAGCTATTTGAATTTTCTCTCATTTTTTGTTGAGCATCTTTGCATATGCTTATTGGACATCTCTTTATATTCTTTGGAGAAATGTTTATTAAAGTCCTATGCCCGTTAATTGGATTTTTAAAGGATTACTGAGCTGTGGAAATTCCTTACTTACACTGTATATTAACTCCTCATCAGATATATGATTTACAATTAGTTTCTCCCTCTCTATAGGCTTTCTTTTCAGTCTGCTATTGTTTACTTTGAGGTATAGGGTGTTTATAAGTTCGATATAGTTTCATCTATCTATTTTTTATTTTGTTACCTGTGCTTTTTGACATTGTATCCAAGAAATCATTGCTCAGTCCAATGTCCTAAAGATTTTCTCCTATGTTTTTCTTCTAGGAGTTTAATAGTTTCCAGCCTTATGGTATGGTCTATAACCTATTTGAGTTGATTTTGTACATGGTATAAGGTAACCCTTGTGTACTGTTGATGGGAATGTAAAATGATGCAGCCATTATGAAAATCAGTATGAAATTTTCTCAACAAATTAAAAATGGAATTACCATATGATCCAGTAATCCTACTTCTGAGTTTATACACAAAAGAATTTGAAGCATGGTCTCAAGGAGATATTTACACACCTGTGTTCATTGTAACATTATTCATGGTACTGAGAGGGTGGAAGCAATCTAAATGTCCATCGCTAGATGAACGGATAAAGAACAAGGTGGTATATCCATAGAATGTAATAATATTACACAGCCTTAAAAAAGAAGGAAATCATATGTTACAATGTGGTTGAACCTTGAGGATGTTATGCTAAGGGAAATAAGCCAGTCACAGAAGTACAAATGCTAAATACTTTGTTTTATTTTGAATATCTAAAATAGTCAAAATCATAGAAACAGAAAGTAGACAGGTGTACCAAGGGTGGGAGGAGAGAGGAGGAAGAATTAGTGTTTAGTGTGTATAGAGTTTTAGTTTTGCAAGATAAAAAAAGTTCTAGAAATCAGTTACACAACAATGTTAATATACTTAATATTAATGTACTAAACTGAATACTTAAAAATCATTAAAATGGTAATTTAAAAAGATATACACACAGAAATTTTTGAAAAGTCTGTAGCTTGAGTGAATTGCAGGTTTTAGCCAGAATAATAAGGCAAGAAAATGAAAGCATTAAGATAGAAAAGGATGACAAATCAGACATAGATTCTAGATAATGGGTTATTGTAAAGATTATAGTACCGTATAAAATCATTAAATTGTAAACTTTTTAAAATAAAATAAGCAACTTTTATAACATGTAAATTGTACCTCTGTATAGCTTTTCACACTAAAAGAAAAATTAACATGGCTGTATAGGACTACTTCTTAGATTATTTCAAATTAAATCAATCATGTCAGAATATCATGATCCAATATCTGTATAGTAGGTTTTCCCTTTGGAACATTAGATACGTGAAACTTTTTTGTTTCTTGGGTTAAAGGCTAGGAATCATTGAACAGTACACTCACAAAGGGCAAGTTGTAGGGAATGTAAATTATATTTCAATATGCTTACAAGAAAATTAAGGGGAATAAATTTGAGATATAAAACTCCTTGTCTAATATATACTTCTGCTTGGTAATAACATTTTCAAAGAAGTGACGTGTCCATCTAAAACCTAGGAGCTAAAGACCTCTACTATATGGCTGTTTGTGTTTAACTTGTTATGTTGTTTTTCTCTGTTTTGTTCCAATAATGGGCAAGAATTTTTCAGCAGGCCATGACACAATAAAATCTCTTAGAGAAAGCTCTCTGTAGCTGATTTTATGTTTTTCGTTTTTTTCTGAACCTACACTTCAAGAAATTATTGTCTCTGTCATTTACAGTCAAGCCACACAATCTGCTGGAGGCATACTACATGTTTTTCTTATTCCTGAAGTGGTATTCTCACTTTTTATTGCCAAGAATAATCTTACTTTTCTATGAGGAAGCATGTTATTTGTTCAGGGATGTAGTGGTGTAGCTGTGTGTATCTTCAAGCTCAGTAATTGGTTAACTTACATTTGCCTTCTTTCTTTTTGAAAAGGTGCTTCTGAGCGAGGATTCTGACAGTGATGGTATCGTGGCCCACTTCCCTGCTCATGAAAAACCAGTGTGCTGTATGGCCTTTAATACAAGTGGTACGTCCCTCCCCGCCACCCCCACCTTTTATATTACATGTTTTCCAACGAAGTTTTTTGAAATATATGTGTTAGTGTATATTAGAAAAATGAGAAGTCTTCAGTAAGTGGTTATTGAATGAGTGAATCTATAATACAAGTTTAGAAACTCCTTTAAACATTAGTTCGATTCTGAATAAAATGGTAATTGAGTAGTTGCAGTAGGTGAATAGCAGTGGTAAACAGTGCTGTTGAGTTGTGTTAGTTTGGTGGGTTTTGTTTTTCTGATGTTCATAAGGCATTTGTAAAGGGGAGATTTTATAGCAGTGTGGAATGTCCATTTTTTTTCCAGACTTTTTATCGTGAAAGTTTAAAACATAAAAATCGTAATGACCCATGTACGTCACCTTGATTAAACAGGTATTGACATTTTAATATAATGTGTGTGTGTGTATTGTGCTGAACCATTTGAATATAAATTACATATGTGATATTTCACTAGCTGCAAAATAAGCATGCATTTTCTAAGAATAAGGACCTTTTAGTACATAATCAAATATATTATACTCAAAAAATTAACACATTATATTATTTAATATCCGAGACATAATTTAAAATTTCCCAGTTGTCTCAAAAATTGGTTCTGTAACTGCTTCAAATCAAGGTCTGATTAAAGTTCACTCTTTACATTTTGTTATGTCTGTATAGTTCCTGTTAATCCAGTGTGTAACTGTGACCTTCACCTCATCTAAATAGGAGTGTCCAGACCAGTGATCTTGTCCAAATTCTGCTTTTGTCACACATTTTTTTCATTATGATAATGTTCTTTTTATTCCCTAAAGATGTTTTTAAATACATTCAGGCTGAGGAGTTTTTTTTTTTTTGAAACTTCCTAAGTATTGCTGTCTACATCATTTCATCCCAGTAGGAGACACATTGTATCAGGTTGTCTTGTAATTTATGACACTGTGTTTGATCACATGAATAATTTAGTGACCCATCAAATGTCTACATATTGGAGGTAGATTGTCTTTTCCAGATTAGCAAGTAATCTGCAGAGTGTTATTTTGGCTTCATTTCTGAAACAACTTTTTACTAAGTAATTTTGTTACATTTGAAGGCTATAGAATTGGTGTTTTTTTCTAATCCTGTTATGTCTTCTGCATTAATCAACTGCTGTTCTTCTGTTAAAAAATTTTTTTCTCTCATCAACCAGAAATGAACCACAGTTCTCCTTTATGTAAAAGGCAGGATAGATGCACTATGTTGTCTCTTTAATTACCAATTTTCGTGGTTAGGAATTGGTTTAATATTTCTAGTGGTGGAATTTGCTCCAGTGGACTTAGTTTTAAAATACTTTGCTTCTAAATAAAAGATAATATTGCTCTTTTCCTTTCAGAGCTGAAATAATCTTCATAGGTTTTGCAATCTTTTCAGCTCTATTCTTTGGTTGATGGGTCTGAAGAGACGTCCATTTTTATATTATTCTGCAGAAGCAATCCTATTCGTTAAAACTGATGGAAAGACCTATCTTTTCCCACTTCTTTTCATCTTTTCAGATGAAAAATGATGGTAAGAGGATAATATAGAGTATTTCAAATAATCTTCCTTATAATATCCTAATTAGTCATTTTTGACATAGATGAAGGTTTTGTAGTGATTGTTGATCGGTAATATTGATTTAATTTATGAAGACAAAAATTTATGGAAATGCTCTGAATGTTGTGGAAATTAAGTTAAATTTGAAAAAAACAGTCTGGAAGTTCTGTCACTTACAGCACTCCACTTGGAGGAACCAGCATGACTCAGTTTGATAGCCCATCTGTTACGTCAAGTCTCCTTTGTTTTAGTGTATAGTTCGTATTGCTGTAGAGTGCTTCAGACATTTGAAGCTGCATTTTTTTCCTGTCTATGACTTTCCATTGTAATAGGAACATCTTATATAACTTAAAGAATATTGTGGTTCTCTCTATTACTGTCGAGTAGTAACTTCTAGAAAACCATAGATTTCTATGATTTCATAATTTTGATCTCTGTTTGCCATTTGATTCCTTTTTTGAATTGAAGTATGGTTGATTTGCAGTGTTAGTGTGACATTTGATTTCTGTTTGAACTCTCCAATTTCTTTTTTATTGATAAGACTAAGATTTTAATTATTTATACCTACTTTTTGTTTTCCTAGGGCATTAATTGTATATAACTCTATGATATAACTTACCTTGCAGCAGTAATTTCTTTACATGTTTGTTTTCCTAGCTAAATAACCTCTCTGTTCCATTTTACTGTGTGGTTCAATCTTGGTGTACATTCTCTGGCTTATGACAAATACATGACATGCATCCACCATTACAGTACTGTACAGAAGAATTTCACTGCTGTGAAAATCCCTTTTGCTCTGTCAATTCATTCAACTTCTCTCAGTACCTGACGATCACTGATTTTTTTTAAAACTGTTTCCATAGTTTCAGAAGGTCATATGGTTGGAATCTTACAGTATGTAACCATTTCAGATTGGCATTTTTCACTTACTAATATGCATTTAAGGTTCCCCCCCTTGTCTTTTCATGCCTTGATTTCGCGTTTCTTTTTTGTGCTGATAATATTCTATTGTAGGAAGGTACCATAGTTTATTTTCCATTTTATATAATATTTGTTGAGGTGTCTATTCATATCTTTTGTCCATTTTTAATTGGTTTGTTCATTTTTTAAAATTTTTGAGTTTTAATAATTCTTTGTATATTTTGGATACCAGTCCTGTATCAGATATGTATTTTGTAAATATTTTCTCCCAGTCTGTAACTTGTCTTCTCATCCTTTTGAAATGGTTTTTGAAGATCAAAGTATTTAATGTATGAAGTCTGACTTACTTTCAGGGATCTTCCCTTTGGTGTGTATTTAAATTGACATTCTTGTACTGCTGTAGTCTTTTTTTTTTTTTAACATTTTTTTCTTGAGTTATAATCATTTTACAATGTGTCAAATTCCAGTGTAGAGCACAATTTTTCAGTTATACATGAACGTACATATATTCATTGTCATTTTTTTTTTCACTGTGAGCTACCACAAGATCTTGTATATATTTCCCTGTGCTATACAGTAAAATCTTGTTTATTTATTCTGCATATGCCTGTCAGTAACAAATTTTGAACTCACAGTCTGTCCCTTCCCACCCCTCTCCCCCTTGGCAATCACAAGTTTGTATTCTATGTCCATGAGTCTGTTTCTGTTTTGCTGTATTCTTAATTCAGTCTCATGCCAAATCTTGTAACTTCTTGGAGAGAGGATAATTTTATAAGAACTATTTTATGAGTTTTAGAATTTCTTACATTTCTCCTTGAATCTAAAATAAGGCTTCTTAACAAGAGTCTGAGATCCGAGAGGTCCATGGATAAAATTCAGAGAGTATGTAAATTTAGAAAGGAAAAAAATTACATCTTAATTTTCTTTAATTTATAATGAAAATTTCTTTCACTTATGATTATATACAATAAAACTGAAAGATTAGCTTGCTTGTGAGTTTGTGAGCAACAGAAATGATGGGTAATTTCTTTTTTTCCTGATGATTTCTTATCATTTTGACATTACTTATATAATTCTCTAATAATGCTTATGGTTTAAAATGCTGGTAGAGCCTGTCTTTTAAGATAACACACACACATATTCTGCCATATATCAATTTTTATAATCCTAAGTATTTTATTTTTTTTTAAATATTATTCTGAAAAAGAAGTTCCTAGGCTTCACCATATTGCTAAAAAGGTTCATGACACCAAAATTTTTAAGAGCCCGTTTATGCTTCGTATGATTCTATCTGTTTCAACCAAACACGTTGGAGGCTAAACTCCATTCACATCTTTTGGCTCAGCCTTGGTGATGCAGTTAGTAACTGGCAGTCCGTACCCATGGAGCCTGCTGATGTGATAGGGACTTAAAAAAAAGAAGTAAGGACAGAGTGCTAGGAGATGAATGTTAACTTGGTCTTTGACTTTTGGGGAAAGTTCTTCAAAAGGAAGTCAGTTCTAAGCTAGAACCAAAAGATGATTAGCAGAATATAACTTTTAGATCCTCCAGTAATAGCTCAGTTTTTATTTCTGTGTGTCTATATGTATTTCAAAACTTATTTTATATCAACAAGTTTTAACTGACCTCTAATAATTCTCTATTTGGTTAAAGGCTTTTTCATTGGATATATAATGTGGCCAATAATAATGATAGTGCTTGTTGGAATACTTTTTATAAGTTTAGGGAGATTCACTTAAAAAAATAAGTGAAACAAATCATATAGGAAAAGTTGACTGCTTGTTTTTTGTTTTTAAACCCGATTTTCCTCCAACTAGTTTACTTGCATATATATTACCGTTAAACTTATTTTTAGAGAGGCATATTTTTAGATGACAGAATTAAAATGTAATGGACATCAAAATTCAAGAACAAACCAGGAATATTGTCCACCTCCTGAGGAATTTTAAAAACAATGTAAGATGTACACGGTGGAATAACACTGCAAAGTGAATGAAGGAGAAAATGTAGGTTGTTCCAGCAGCATGCAGTTCGGCCTTGTATGGGACCTATTCAAGGGAGAAATTAAAGGATGCCATTAAATAGAGTTGTGAAACTTGTAGTTTAGCAGCTGCATTCAGTTTGCTTTTCAATTTCTCCTTCCCATTCTTGTTCATAAGCTGTGACTCTGAGTCCCGAATTAAAACAAATATTTTAATGACAACATTTATGATTTGGTTAGAAGTGCCAGAGAGGCCTCATGCTTAGATCTGGGCAGATTCAGTGTGGGTGGTGTAAGTTTGTTGCTTTCAATTATTTAGATACACAATGAGAATTTTTTTAATTAATAGACTTTATTTTTTAGAGCAGTTTTAGGTCCACAGCAAAATTGGGTGGAAAGTACAGAGAACTTTTGTGTATCACCCCTACTCACCCACAGACACCCACTCTCCCCTCACCCACCGGCACACCCACAACCTCCCACAGTATCCACATTCCAAACCACAGTGATGATTTTCTTACAATTGATGAGCCTATATTGACAGGTCATTATCAGAGTCCATGGTTTCCATTAGGGTTCACACTTGTGCTTTCTATAGGCTTTGACAAATTAATATTGACATATAGCCACCAATCTAGTATCATACAAAATAGTTTCACTATGCTAAATGTTTTTCATCAAATTTAGGACATCTCAGTCATTATTTCTTTCTGCCTCTTCTTTCCTCCTCTTTCCTTCTGGGGCTCCTGTTACTCATAGATTTATCTCCTTGATGCTATCTCACAGGTCTCAGAGGCTCTGTTCATATCTTTTCATTCTTTTCTTCCTCACACTGGATAATCTCAGTTGATTTCTTCTGCCATTGAAATCTGCTATTTGCCCTTCTGTTTAATTTTTCATTTTGATTATTGAACTTTTCAACTCCAGATTTCTTCTTCTTTTAGTTTTTTTTGGGGGGTGGGATTAGGTTAATTTATTTGTTTATTTATTCTTACAGGAGGTACTGGGGATTGAATCCAGGACCTTGTGCGTGTTAAGCATGCACTCTACCACTTGAGCTATACCCGCCCCTCCCCACCCTGCCCCCATTTCTTCCTTTTTTAAAAAAAATTATGTTATCTCTTTATTAATTTCCTCTACTTGGTGGGACATTGTTCTCAAACATTCCTTTAATCTTCTAGATGTGATTTCTCTGCATCCTTGCCAGCATTTGGTATTCTCATCATTTTCTATTTTATGTATATACTGGATTTAGATCCTCTGTTGGGGAAATGTTTTTTCCCAGTGAGAGGTTTGTCTTTTTATCTTTTTAATAAGATCTTTTGCAGAGCAAAATTCTTTGCTTTTTGTCCAATCTGTTTTTCAAAATCAACTGTGTTTCTGTGTTCATGCCAAAGAAGTGGTCGCCAGTCTGGGGCCTGAGGATTTTCCTCTATGTAATTTTCTAATAGTATTCTAGTTTTACATTTTGTATTTAAATTTATGAACCATTTTGTATTATTTTCTGAATAATGTGTCAGGCTAGGTCATGTCCTCCCCACCCCCACCCTAATTCATTCCTCCTTCATCGTGTTTTCAAAATATTCTCCTCCTTCCTTCAAAATACTCTCCTTCCACTGAATTATTTTCACACTTCTCTTAGTAACATACTTCTGTTGGCTATTTCTGGTTTTTCTGATGAAGATGACTCCTTTTAGAATTCTTTTGTCTGAGAGTATCTATATTTTGCCCATAATTTTGAGGAATATTTCAACTACATATGACAGTTTAGTTTGACTTTTTTTTTTTCTTTCAGTAACTGTCAGCTGTCCTTCATTGTTCACAGTGTTAGGCATTAATAAATCTTACTCCTCTTGATTAGTTGGGTACAGAACTGTACTTTTTTGGAGGGGCATATTGTAACCTATGTCATTCGCTCAAGTGGAGCCATTGAAAGTTTTCGAACGGTTGCTGAGTTCTCCTTACCCTTGTCTATCTCAGACTCCTCTTCTTCCTGCTGTTCTGTTCGAGGTGAGAGCAGCTACTTTTATTTAGGTTTTTTTGTATTGAATTTTCAAATAGCATTTTTTGAAACTTTGGTTTTGTTCCTCATCAGTTTGTTTTCTTATAGAGCAAGAACAATAGCCTCTTTTGATTTTATAAATCCAACCCAAAAGTCTTTTCACTGGTCACTTGAGCATGTATAGTGTTCACTACAGCACTAGGTCTGGAGAGTAACCTGTATACTTGTTATTAGCTCAGGCTGCCAGAACATAATAGCAAAGACTCAGTGGCTTAAACAACAAAAATTAATTTTCTTGTAATGACGGAGCTTAGAGGGAAATAGCTCAATGGTAGAGCACATGCTTAGCATGCACAAGGTCCTGGGTTCAATCCCCGGTACCTCCATTAAAAGAAAGGAAGAAAGGAAGAAAGGAAGAAAGGAAGGAAGAAAGGAAGAAAGGAAGAAAGAAAGAAAGAAAGAAAGAAAGGAGCTCTGTACCAGAGGATGAAGACCAAATATATATTTTTCTTATTATAAATCAAATTTCCAGCTGATTTGGTTTTCAGTGAGGTCTGTCTTCCTGGCTGACAAATGGCCACCATCCTGATGTGTCCTCACATGGCCTTTCCTTGGTGCAAGGGAGCAGGGAGAGGGAGCTCTGGGGTGTCTCTTGATAATGCTATCAAATCAGGGCCTCACCCTTATGACCTCATTTAAACTCAGAACCCTCTCCCCGCCCCCAACTCCACATACAGTCGCACTGGGTTTTTAGAGTTTCAATAGAGGAATTTTAGGGCTATAGAAATGTTTAATCTCTAACAGTATGTATGACAATGATTCAGTTACTCTTAGTTTTTAAAAATCTTCCTGGATCACAGCCCAGTTCTAGGTTATTTTGTTTAACTATGATTGTTGTATCATACTCCATATTTACTTCCATTTTCATTTACTCAAATATGTCTATATTTTGAATATATATATTCAAATTTGTCCAAAAGTATTACTGCTTGGTACAAGTTTACTGTTGTCCTGTGTTCTCTGCACCTCCCCCGCCCCCGCCCCACGTGCTGATTTTCAGCTCTTTAAGCATCTTACATCATTTTACGTCTTCCTGGAGCCCTCTTTTACCTGGCACTTATTTCTTGAATTCCATCTTAAATATCCTTTTGGGAAGACTTACTTGATCCTACATAAAATATCGTGTCCCTCCCATCCCCTTCACCTTGTCACTTAATAGGGTAAGTTACTTAATCTGCTTGGATCACTCCCAGTACTTCAGTTTCCTCATCAAAAAATTAAGGGCTATAATGGCATCTAAAATAATACCTAAAATATAGTGAGACCTCAATAAATATTAGCTGTTGTTTCATTGTTATTAACCTCCTCATCCTAGTTTTTAATTTATTTATATCTATCAAGAGTATTCTTTCAACATATTTTCTGTTAGAAGTAAGCTTTTATTTTTCCCCAAGTGTTAGCCTGATAATTTTCACATAGCTGATAGTAAGTATACATTGAATAATTACATTAGTTGTCTTTTTCTATCATTATAATCATGGAAAAACTCTGGCAGGGCAGAGATAAGGCATTAATTTAATGTAATTAGTCATTTTTTGAATAAAACCAACTTATTTCCAATTTGTGATTTGAACAAGAATTATTTCCCTCCCTCAATTGTGGGAGTGATCCATGATGCAAATTATATTAAATGCAGATACATGTATCACGTGTAATGAAGGTTGAAATATATAGTAGATATTAATTAAAAATATCTTGTGGAAACTACATCCTATTTATGTGATTATGTATGCTAGATTGGCATGTTTGTAACTATATTGCATTTGACATCAAAGAAGATATATATATATATATTTTTATTAATTAAACTGGAAATTAGAAACATAAAGAGGAAACTCAACTCCCTGTATAAGCACGACATTTCTAAAACAAACCTGTTGTCTTTAATTTGGTAAATAATTGATCTGCTTTCCAGAGGCGTTATTTCTGCCAGCTGAATAGCCTAGAGCTGTGAAGGGTAACACATCTACATTTTAAATAATTACCCTTCCTTGGCAGAGAAATTGCTTTTCCATCCATTAATAAGAGGAAAATGAGCGTTGGGTCTCTAGTAAAGTAGATTAAACATGTACCTCCTTGGATGCTTGACTGCATCTTTAACAGACTTGAAGTTTTTCTGGTTACTTAAATGCTGTATATTGAAAGATGATGGTGGTCTTGGGTTAATCATTTAAAAGTTGGATTTTTTGTGTGTGTGCACAGTTTTTCTCATCACAGCAAGTGGTCAGAAAAATACCTTGTCTTGATTTTTGTTAACATCTATAATGACTCATCAATTTATAGAATTATGTGGCTTCAGATTTTTTCATCTGACAGCTCTGGTTTGTTACTGCTAGTTACTTATACTATATCGACAGCAATTCAAAGGTCGCTTAAAAAGTTTATTGCCCCTCCCACCCTCCACAAGGGGATGTTTCCACTAGAGGTTTGTAATGACGCTCTTGTTTTTTCATCTTGTAAAATGTTGTGTTTTACTCACGTAATGAATTACTCCTTCAAGAATTTCTTGTCTTTGCCCTGTGTTCATTGTGGCACTGGGCTTGTATGAGAGTCAGAGGGAACTTTGCAGGTTTGACTTGCCATAAAGGACAATAGGCACTATGTTAGGGCCCACAATACTTCTAGGGTCCCACCAAAACGTTCCTTTTTAATACAAAAAATATATAAACTTTTAAGTTTATGGAATGACGCAATATACATTTTAAACCAACAATAGTAGTCATAAAACATAATTAAGAAGACATACATTGAAATGGTTCAGATAGGTACTCAAACCCAATTTCTAAAGACATTCGGTAGTTTTCTAATATTTAATACAATCTCAAATATACCCAAAATGAAGTGCTAAGTGATGACCAAATTTTATCCTCCATCTAATCATTTTGTGTTATGTAGTTTCTGATCTTCCCTGCTAGGACTTTGAATTAAATCTATTTTCAACTAAACACTGTGGAATATATGAATCATGGTGCTTTGATCACTCATTTGTCCAAGCTGCACATCTGAGACTTGCTGACCTCTGTTTTGACTCCTTACGTGTATCTGTATTTTTTAAACATCCCTCTATGGGTGCTATATTCTTTAGTTTTTTTGTTTGTTTGTTTCGATGTGTTGTATTTTCCCCCATAAGGGTAACATTTTAACTTTCCAACCACTCTGTTTATCGTCTTATCTTTTCCCTCTCTTCATTCATTTGGACAAAACCACCAGTGTTATCTCTTTCCCTCACTCTTGTTATTGTTTTGGTTTGCCTTCATTTTTATTGAACTATGGCTTATATAAAATAGATCGCACAAATCTTGAATGTATACTGCTGTCCTCAGAGAAAAATTATAACAACAAATATGCTTGTGTGTCTGTGTGCACACACTCACACACACCTGTATAAGCTCTGCTCAGAAAATTTAAAAGTTTTGTTTCATACATCTGTGAAGTACATCTAATGATGTTCCTTTGGAAATTCTTAAATTTCCCTTTCAAATTATATCTTATAGTCCTAATACATAAAGTACATTTTCTAAGCAGATCTGCCTCATATCCTCTTCTTTACTTCTCCTTCCTGTCTTCTACCAAAATTCCTATTAACCTCAATTCGAAGTGTATTTTATTATGAACTTGTAGTAATGATTATCTGTGGTATTAATTTAGTACTGGTTGTGTGTGTATCTGTGTACATAATTTTTCTTTCAAGATAGCATTGCATTGATATAATAACACAATCTAAAACTTTGATCTTTAGATTTTCCACAGTCTATGGGTTTCAGTTATCATATCTGCCAATTATCATATCTGAAAGCAGACATGTTTCTAAGACCATTGGAGCTATAAAACTCTGAAATTATATGATATGCTGTTTTCTGGGGTGGGGGAGGGGAAAGGAGTTAGTCTTTACAAACCATAGTTCCTTATCTTCCCAATATACCTGCTTTATCTAAAAATTTTACGTTTTTGCCATCCTAGTGATTTATTGTGTTTTGAAGTTACAATATGATATTGTAAGAAACATCGCTAAATTATGATAGAAAACCGTTTTCATAAAAATGTTTGATCACTTTATGCTTTGATTAGTGTTTTGTGTTAATATTGTTCACTAATAGTTAACTTTATTAAAAGTGAATGTTTAACTAAAAATAATCAATACAACAAGCTTATTGTAAAATTATATGAAAATTGAAAGGGTCTAAAAGGGTGAAATTGATCTTCAAAAGAATGAGTAAATTTTAAAAACAAACTACTTAAATTTCTGACTTACTCTAAATCTATACTAATGCAGAGAGGATGGTTTTGGGTAAATATAGTCATAGATGGATGAAATCAAATCCAGAAACTGATCAAACTTTCACATTCATTTGTTTTTCGACCAAAGTCTCAAAGTAATCCAGTAGGGATAGTCTGGTTTTCTCAGCAAGCAGTGCTACAACAACTCATATACTCATTTGGGAAACAGACCTTTCGTTCACACCATACACAGAAATTTAACTCTAAATAGATCATAGGCTTAATTTAAAACCTAAAACTGTAAACCTTCAAAAAGAAAACAAGATTATATCACTGTGACCCAGGAGAGAGAAGATTTCTTAGATAGGACACAAAAAATTCAAAGTATCAAACTTGTCATCATTACAATTAAAAACCTCTTGGGAAAGATATGATTAAGAAAATAAAATAGGATGCCATAAACTGGGGGAAAATATCTGAGACAGATTTACTTATATGTATATGTATATTTATAATGTAATATAAATGTACTTTTTAATGTATACGAAAGTGACAAAACAATTTAAAATGGATAAAAGATTTGAATAATTATGTCACAAAAGGAAATGTGCAAACAGCTGTTTAGCACACCTATGTCACTGATCACCAAGGAATTTGGCTTATTAAAACCATAAGAAACCACCAAGTACTCACTGAAATGATTAACTTTAAAAGGAATGACAGTACAAAATGTTATATTATGGAGCTTGTGGGCAAGCAATATGATACAGTCACTTAGGAAAAACATTTTCACAGTTTCTTAGAAAGTTAGACATACGTGTGACCCAACAGTTCCACTCCAAAATATTCACCTAAGAGAAATGAAAACACGTCCACACAGAACCTTGTACTTGAATCTTCATAGGAGGTTGATTCACAGTAGCCAAGTACGAGAAACAACTGCTGAATGAATGTATAACTGTCATATATTCATGTATTGGAACAAGCACATGCATGGACTACTGTTACCTGCAGTGAATAGGTTTAGCAAAATATCATGTGATTCCATTATATGAAATGCTAAAGTCGGCAGTATTAATTCATAATGACAGAAACCAATCAGTGGTTGCCTGGGGTCAGGCAATGGGGAAGAAATGGACTGCACTTGGACACAAGGGAATGTTACGTCTTCTCTATCTTGATTATGATAGTAGTTGCATTGGTATATATCCTTGTCATAGTCATCAAACTGTGCACTTTAGTTTTAAATTTGAAGTACAGTCAGTTTACAGTGTTGTGTCAATTTCTGGTATACAGCATAATGTTTTAGTCCTCTATACACATCTATTCATTTTCATATTCTTTTTCATTATGGGTTATTACAAGATACTGAATATAGTTCCCTGTGCTATGCAGTATAAACTTGTTTATTTTATATATAGTAGTTAGTAGTTAAGTTTCTTTTCTGTGTATGAAACTCTATACTTTAAATTTGTATATTTATTTTACATAAATTATATAGTAATAAAGGTTAATAAAATTTAAAAATTATTCTGGTATCTGACAAGAAATACATTCAGGCAACTGGAAAGATAAGAATACACATAGATATTTACCATTTTCCCCCATGTCTGTTGGGTGAATAAACTGTTGAAAACATGAATGCTAGAATATTTACCCATTGGATATGGCCAAAGTTGTCCTCAGATATCTAACAATTTCATGATGCAAAGTCAAAGGAAGAAAGCAGTTATTTAAATAGAGATGTTAGGACATATACAAATTATAAACTTACAAAACAACTTATAATAATCTGTGCAAATGTTGTTGGGGAACTGTAAAGTTCACAAGAATTAATACTAAAACATATATTTATTTTATGAGTGATACCAATCTGAATTCCCATAAAGATTTCTATTTGCCCCAGCATATTAGTGTTGATGTCTCTTTTTGGAGGAGAGTGTGAACAGCTGGTAATTTGTCTTTGAATTCATATGTGTGCATGTGATAAAGAACCATACAATTAGGTAGGTGTTATAAATAGGATATGGCAAAAAAGTCGTACCTACTCATGTTTCCAAGATTTTACAGCCTATGCCCAGTGGAGGTTTGCTACTCTTTAATTTTGCCTTTTGGGCTAACCAGCTGACGCCCAGTTGAAAAGACTTATGTTCTTATGAGGCCACAAAAGCCTTAATGTTCAGTCTCCAGCTCCCTCAGATTTTGGAGGACGCCATGTACCATCAGCAGCTTTAGTCACCATCCTCTTTTGCTAACGCTCATCTATCAAACTTAAGGCTGAGAGTGAAGGAGAGGAAGCTTCCAGATAAACATACAGCAGCGCCTAAACAGCTAATCACTCTAGGCTTCCGCTTCCAGGCCCTATAATTAGAAGCCCTTCTTTTCCTTGTGTTCCCAGATGACGCAAATGCTTTTTGTGGCTTGGCACCTCATTTTGGGCGTGGGTTTAGTTTATGGCCAGGCTAGAGTCTGGTTTAGTCTTCTGATGCTGCATAAATAGTTCTCAAGCCACAGTCTACTCTGTACAAGTTTTTCCTTTTATGTATATCTGCTTTTTAACTTGTTTTCTAGAAAAAAAAAAGTTTGTCATTTCTCCCAGCAGAATGTGTGCAAAAGAGGAAATTATAAATTAAAAGAAAGCACATGATTGGGGTGGTGCTATGCTAGCTATTTCTCTAGTTTTTAAAACCTTAAAAAATTATTTTAAAGTTTTATCAAAAAATGTGAGCTCATGGCTGAACTATAGAAGCCGCATTTGCATGGAGAAATAGAAAAAGGAAACTTTTGAGATAGTTTACACAGAAGATAATAAGGATAAATTTTCAATGGGCTAATTCTCTAAAAATTTGAATGTGTTTTGCATATTAGAAGCATTGCAAAAAAGAGATATTAATATCCGTTTGAAAACCTAGGAGCATGTTGAAAAGTTTTCATCTGTGATTATCATTCGTATGCAAAACAACGATATTCTTGATTTGGCTAATAGGGACTTTTATTTCAGTGCTCATTATGAGTAAAATATTGACATGACTATGAAAGAAACCAGGTGAAGTTTATCTTCAGTAGATGAGTAATATGTTTTCCTATAAATATAAGTTTATCCTATTTCTTTCAGAATGATATTTCCATTGAAGTGTTTGTCATGTGCAGAAAATAATTTTGTTGTGGGAATGTGGAATCAGAACATAGTAGTGGAATGGTGATAATTGTGATAAATATACCATAACTAAGCAAAAAGTAGGAGGAGTTAAGAAACACTGCCCACAAAAGACAACATGTCTAACCTTAGAAGTTTATTGTTGGAGTAGCAACAACAATATGGAATGAATATAAAGTATGTCATTGACCTCATGATCACAGATAGGCACACAGTGGGAGGCAATGTTTTTAAATATGATTATTTTAAAATCTAATGCAGTGACTAGAGCTGTACCTTATATTAGCTAATAAATAGCAAACTGCAATATACTTCATCTTCGCATATAAATGGCCACTTTATTTTTCCATAAGTGCTTAATATTCTTTCATAATCTTTTCTTTCTAACAAAGAAAAGTTTTAAGAATGAAAAAATATGCTTTTGCTTCTGCTTCCCACAGAAAACAAATAGAAATCGTGGACAAATATAAACAAACACACAAAAATTTAAATATCAAAAAAGCCAATATAGATAACTAAAATTGGATATTTAAAATAGTGAAATTATCCAAAAAAAAAAAGTGGGGGGAAGGAAGCAAGAATAGATAAACAAACAAAAATAATAAACAAGGATACAATCAGAAAAAAAAAGGTATATATAAATTCACCCCTAATCATAAGTTACGCTAAATGTGAATGAACAACAAACAGCAATTAAAAGTTTTAGACTGGAATGACAAAACTCCTAATTGTTGTCTGGAACAAACTGATCTTATAGTATAATCATAATGAACATGGAAGTAAAAGAATAGAAGAGCATATTTCATTCATATACCAATCAAAACAAAGCTGAAGTGATGATACCAATATCAGAAGTTGACTTCAGAACAAGGGCAATACCAGGGTTAAAATGGGACATTATGGTAAAAGAGGAAATTCATCAAGAACTCATAAGAATCCTAAATGTGTATGAACCTAAAAAAGTAGGTCTGAAATTTAGGGAGCTCATATAACTGGAAAAAAAAAAAAAATCCAAGTTGTGCTTGTAGCTGTTAACTTCTATTCAGTAATAGAACAAGAGATCAGGCAGTCAATAAGTAAGGATGTTGAAGATCCAAGTAACACTATCAGTGAACTTGAATTAATTGACACTGGTAGGGACACAGAAGGTGTTCAAGTGTACATGGAACAATTACCAAGATATATCATTCTGAGATATAAAACAAACTTTAACAAATTTCTTGTCATAATAGAATTAAACTAGAAATCAATATATGAATGATACCTGGAAAGTACCCAAACATTTGGAGACTAAACAACATATCTTAAAATAGCTCATGAGTAAAGAAAGTCTTTAGGTAACATTTAGAACTGAATGTAAAAGAAATTGCAGCCTATCAAAATTTGTGGAATTTATCTAAAGCGAGCCTACAGGGAAATTCATACAAAATATGCTTGCTCTGGAAAAAGAGAAAAAAAATTCCTAGCACAGTAATCTAAGCTTCCACCTTAAGAAACTTGAAAAAGAAAGGAAAAAAGGTAAAGTAAGGATGATAAAAGAAATAGTAGCAGAAGGCAGTAATAGTGAAAGAAGGAAGATAGGAGAAATCAGTGAAATGGAAAAGAGAAAACCAGTGACACCAAAATGGTTTCCAAGAAAATAATCTATCCAGACTGACCGAGAGAACAGAGAAAGGACAAAAATGTTCAATATCCAGAATGAAAAAGTGGATGTTACTAAAGACCCTGGAGCTATTGATAAGGACCATGTCTTTGAATTACAGAACGTGATTCCTTGAAGAATGAAAATTACATTTTACATTTCAAATTAATAAAATTTAAATTAGAGAGAAATTACATTACTAAAAATATCTAACAATCTTCACACACACACACGAGTCCCACATAGTTTTACTGGCAAATTCTACTGAACATTTCTTCTAGAAAGTAAGTATAAAAAGAAAATTACGTAAGGCCAGATTTACCCTAATACCAAAAGAAACACATTATTAGAAAAGAAAACTACAAACCAGTATCCTTCAGGAACACAGTCTTGAAAATTTTCAGTAAAATAATAGCTAATTCAATCTAACAATGTATAATGAAGGATTTTGACCAAGTGAAGTTTATCCCAGGAATGCAGGGCTTGTTCAACATTTGATAATTATTTGTTACTAAAATTCACCATATTGATTGACTAAGGATGAAAAACCACATAATCATCTCATAGGTGCATAAAGCACTAGACAAAATTCAACATCTCTTCATTATAAAAACTCTCAACAAATTAGGAGTAGAAAGGAACGCCCTTACCTTGATAGAGGGTATTGACAAAAAGTCTACAGCTAGTTTCATATGTGAAGATTGAATATGTTCTCCTAAAACTTGGAACCACGCATGAGTATTGCTCCTCAGCACTCCTGTTTACCTCAGCAAATGTAGTAAGTCAAAAAAGGAAGATCTTGAACTATGTCTGTTCACATACTACCTGATTATAAAAAAAATCCCTTGTGTTCTACATAAAACCCCCTAGAACTAGCAGAATATACTTGTCACTGTAAAAGAAATATCAATTATATCTCTATAGTAACAAGGAAAAACAAATAATTGATACAGAGTACCATTTCTAGTAGCTTTAAGAAAGTATGTTTATCATCTGTATGCTGAATGAAGAGGAATAAATCACAGAAGTCATATATCAAGAAAAAGGTTTTCGTAGATCAGGAGGCTCAATATTGTTAAGATGTCCATTATCCTCACTGTAGACATCAAAAAGCTGAAAAGGCAATGGAATTGGATAGCCAAAACAATCTTGAAGAAAGATCAGAAAATGAGGACTCACTTTACTTGATCTCAAAAATTTTCTATTAAGTTAAAGTAAATTAAGAAAGTGTGGTATTGTTGAAAGCATGGACACAGACATCAGTGCAATAGAATAGCACTTCCAGAAAAAGACACAAATGTGGCCAGTTGATCTTTGGCAAGTTGACAGTGGATATAGAATAACAGATAAAGAATAGTTTCTTCAAGAAATCCTGCTGGAACAATTGGACATCATTTTCAAATAGTTAATTTGTGTGATAGCCCTCACTTTATACAAAAATTAACCCTGAGTGGATGATAGACCTAAATGTCAAACTATGAAATCTGTCAAGAGAACAGAAACTTGTTGTGATCTCCTGTTAGGCTCAGAGTTCTTAGCTATGGCATCTCACCAAAATTAGAAACTTGCTCTATGAAAGACACTATAGATAATTTCAGTAAACATTATGCCCGGGCAGAGACAAGCTTTAAACTGATGTGTTAACGCATTACTAGTTGTGTAGTAGATAAATTGGACTTATAATTCAGGTTTTGAGAAATGGAAAACATGGAAGTGGGTTTTAATTCTGTGGAGAAAAGCCTTTCTTTCATTCTTTGTTACCAGATTTGCTATTTTAAAATGCTTGCGAACTCTGTAAATTCAGGCATTTTAAAACTTCTCTCCTGGATGTATGTGGAACATCATAAAACCTTTACCTGTAGAATGCTTACTATGCCTATATCCTGATGTGGCGTTAAGGTTTTATAGTCACACAGGGAAAACACCCAGTGTTTTAATTTTTTTAAATGTGTGAAGTTTCTTATACATTTGGTAATTTTTTCCCTTTGGTAATATTTTAAAGCATGATGAGTGCTTTGTGAAAATATTTCATCTACGTACGTAACAGTTTTTATTTTTACCCCTTTTTGATGTGTCCTTCAGGAATGCTTCTAGTCACAACAGATACCCTGGGCCATGATTTTCATGTCTTCCAAATTTTGACTCATCCTTGGTCCTCATCACAAAGTGCTGTCCATCATCTGTATACTCTTCACAGGGGAGAAACAGAAGCCAAAGTAAGTTGTATATTTTTCAGAAGGTGTTTTCTTTGTGTAATATGACGTCTAATCCAGCTAGTTATAAATAATCATATTGGAATTTAACATTAATGTTACTGAGATCATGTTGTTCTTTTAGAGTGGGTCGGATAATTAAGAAAAAGTTCTTGTCTTATTTTGACCCAGTAAATACATAAGCAGTTGGTGAAACACTCAATCAGTGCATTGGATAAGACAGAAGTTTCATTTATCCTTCTCCTTCTACCCTAATACCATTTCTTGCCTCAGAGAAAACCCTGTTATCCATTTGATACCCATCTTTCTAGACATTTTCCTAGGCATTTTGATTCTATATACTTGCATACATACACATACCCACACATACATGTAAATACATATATATTCACCTAGACTGCAAAGTAATCGAGCTCTGTAAGGTATATGACTGTATGGATAATATTCAGTGGTATGCTGGAGCCAGCTCATAGTTACTAGTGAGAACCAGCTCTGCACAGTAGGGTGGAATCATCCATGGTAGGAGTGTTTGCATAACGGAAATCAGCAAACACTTCAAATCAGAGCTACTTTTTTCTTAGGGAGCCAGTTTTTAACATTTACCAGCACATCCCTGTGCACATAAGCACATACACACACGCACATACACACACAGACGTATCCATATATAATTAAATGAACACTTGAATTAAGCACCCTGATAAGTGCATTACGTGCATTTAATACTCTTAATATCACGTGGTAGATACTGCAATGTTAAAAGTAGCGTTAAATCCCAAATATTCTGAGAGCCTGTGGTTATGCATTTACTGGTAAACTACTGTATATAGCTTATTCTGAGAGAGCGCTCATTGACCCAACACCATTTATTGACTAGTCCATTCTTTCCCCGTGGTCTAACATGCTGTTTTTCATGACTTCCCGTTAAAATTTTATGATAGAAATCTCTTAACTGTATAGAAATCCATGATTTATAATGATACTTAAAAAGGAATCATTGGGCATTATTGTAGGTTGCTTGTTTCCTAACTCATTATTCTGAAAATTGATAATTAAAGGGAAAGTATCCAGCATTTACCCTGCTTTTCCTGTATCAGTTTAGTAAGATAACTAAGTAGTTGATGAGGGAATTTTTTTTTAAATTGACAAATCCCAGTGTAAAAAAATGTTAGAATTTAGACTCATTTTGATGATCATTTTATAATAGATACAAATATTGAATCATTATTTTACATATTTGGAACTAATGTTGTATGTCCATTATGTCTCAATGTAAAAAAAGGTAGAATTATAAGAATCACTGTGCTGCTACTCCTAATGGAGCAATGGACATTGGCAGTAAAACATCTGTGTTTGGTTTTAGCTGATGAGTCTTAACGTTATCAATGTGGAACAGTCACGTATCATGTGCTTCCCAATATTATGTAAGAGGATGTATACAACATCATCTGTGAAATATTTCTGTCCAGCCCTCTAAATTAAACCTGAATCTAATTCAGCCTCTAGATATAATTAGCACTTTAAACAAAATACAGAGATAGAGGGACAAGTGAAATAGTACCGTGGGAGTACAACTAGCCGAATCTAAAATGTGGGAAATTCTTCGTTACAGAAACCAGGGTGTGTGGCAGGGGTAAAAGTAATTTTAGAGAATAATATCTAACTAGAAGGTGTGGACCTTGTTTGAATCCTGTTTCATAGAAATCAAGTATAAAAATCTATTTTTCATACAAATGGTGAGATTTGAAGATTTGGCTTATTAAGAAATTGAATGTCCTTATTTTTTTGTGATGCATATAGAAGTATTTACAGATATGTGGAATTTGCTTTAAAATGATCTAGCAGGGAGTGTTGGTCAGTTAAAACAACAAATAAATCACAAATAGGGATATGGTTATGTTGATGACAAGTGTCTTAAGAGGCACACCAGCCAAATGCAATGTGTGACCTTTGTAGCCTGATTTAAACAAGGTATAAAGAGTCACTTCTGAGACAGTTGGAGAAAATCGACCTTGAGCTGGGAATTATGTGAAACTAATCAGTTCATTTTGCTGCGTCTGTAACTGTGTTGTGGTTTGCTTTTGTTTTGTTTAAAGAAATTTTCTAAGTCCTAATCTACTGGCATATATCCCAAAGTCATCCCGAAGTAGTTATGGGTGAAACAATATGATATATCTAGTTTGCTTTTGAATATTCTGGCAAAGCAAAACAAAGAGATAGATTAAGCGTAATATGCAAAGTGTTAATGATTATCCAAGCTCGGTGATGTTGATATTGGTGGTACATTATAGCAATCTCTATACTTTGTGTATATTCAGAAATTTCTCTAATAGAAAGTAAAAATCAAACACTACCTTTCACCAATATGATGCTGTTTTATGTATTTTAGTTTTATAGTCTGATTTATTTTTCATTTTCAAAAGCTTCCCCAGCTATTCTTGGGCATTTTCTCTTTGAAATACATTTTGGAGTAACTCTGTTGAATTATGTAAAGTTTATGTTGGAGTTTTTTTGTTTGGATTGTATTCAAATTACATTTTTATGCAGTTAGAATTCACATCATCAAATATAGAATTTTTGCATCTAGGAATTTATTACATTTTTAAATTAGTTGTTGCTGAGGTATGATAAACTATTGGTTGTTTTGCATCAAATTTGTATCTTCCTGCTTTGCTAGACTCTGTTGTAAGATCCATTAGTTTTTCAGTAAAATTTTCTTAGATTTTGTTAGTAGAACATACTTTCTGACAATTCTGATAACTTTTGACTGTTTTAAATTTTATTTTTCTTGTTACATTAGCTTGGAACTCTGAAACAATGTGTAACTGTAGAAGTGATAGTTGTAATCTTTTCTTTGTTAATAGTACTTTTTATTTTTTTTTTTACTTTCTTATTTTGTGCTATTGCTAGTATCTGTTTTAACCCTAATACCATACTGTTTTCATTATCTTAGCTTTGTAATATGGTTTGAAATCAGGAAGTATGATGCCTCCAACTTTGTTTCTCTTTGTCATGATTGTTTGATTGCTTTGGTTATTTGGGGTCTTTTGTGCTTCCTACAAACTTTAGGATTATCTGTTCTAGTTTTGTGAAAAATCCTATTTGAATTTTGATAGCGATTGCCTTGAATCTGCATATTGCTCTGGGTAGTATTAATTCATCTAATTCATTAGCATGGAACATTTTTTCATTTATTTATGTCTTCAGTTTCATCAATGTCTTATGGTTTTCAGTGCATAGATCTTTCACCTGTTTGGTTAACTTTTTTGACATATTTTATTATTTTTGATGCAATTATAAGTGGAATTTTTTTTCTTAATTTCTCTTTCTGATAGTTTGTTATTAGTGTATAGAAACACAACTGATTTTTGTATGTTTGATTTTGTTTCCTGCAGCTTTACTGAATTGGTATATTGGTGGTATGATTTGTTTTAGTGGCTTGTTGAGTGTTTTCTATATATAAGATCATGTCATCTTCAAATAGAAACAGTTTTTTTCTTCCATTCCAATTTGAATGCCTTTTAATCATTTATTGTTTTTTTTTTTTTCCTTGCCTAAGTCATCTGGCTAATACTTCTGGTACTATGTTTAATAAAAAAGGCAAGAGTGGGCACCCTTGTCTTGCTCCTGATCTTAGAGCCAAAGCTTTGAGCTTTTCACCGTTGAGTATGATGTTTGATGTGGGGTTGTCATATATGGCCTTTATTATGTTCAGGTCCATTCTCTATACCCACTTTATTGAGTTTTTATCATTAATGGATGTTGAATTTTCTCAAAAGCTTTTCTGCATGTATTGAGATAATCATATGATTTTTATCCTTTATTTTGTTAAAGTGGTGTGAATCTCAGTCAGCAACTAGATGCAGGCTGATTGGAAGCTGAACTCTCAGGCAACAGCTTTTAAAGCATGCAGATTACTTCTTTCAGGAGAAGACTGGGAGAAGGATATTTTAGACTGCTGCCTCTATGCTGTGCCCTGGGTGGATAGTGGGTTAAGAGAAGTCATTTAAAACTATGTAAATATCCCATTCCTCATCAAACTGTGTATTACTCCTTTTATTTACATATATCATTCGATTTAATAAATTTCTATTTTATTAAGTGGGTTATATTCATCCAATAATTATTCTAATACTCAAAATATCCCAGATTTTTGATACCTCTTTTGTATTAGCATTAATTTGTCATTGAATTTTCCTTTATATCCACCCTAAAAATAGAGATCTTGATTAAGCTTCTTGGTGTCTCTAATCCGTAGAACAGTGCCCTGCACATAGACAAATGTTTGTGGGTACAAATGTTTGCTACTGCCAATGCCATTCCTATTTAACAGGTAGGAAAATCAAATAGACATTATTAAAATGAGTTTGTTCTATGTCACACCCTTTAATTTAGGAGATTGGAAATTTCTAAACATCAAACATCAAGATCTAAGGAAACTCAGTGACCGTAAAATTAATTTTTATAAGCTTCTTCTGAAAGTGATCTTGAAGTGATGTATAAAATTTAACACTGATGATAAAATCTACATGGCACGTGATCTGTCTGTCTTTGAATATTTTAAAGTCATGTCATTCTGGAATCTTCCAGGAACTCTGAGGGTGCTTTAATCAGGCAAAGAAAAAAAATCAAGTATGTGGATCTAATTATGTTGAATTAAGTTGTTTTGTGATCTATGACTTGGGATATCCTCTGCATCTGACAGTAATTTTCCTCATAAAGTACATATGCAGTTAGGAAAATATTCCTCATTTTCATCTGTAAAGTCATACGTAGTAAAACCTTACAATATTTTTTTAAAGTATACTTCTGTGATGTCTTACTCAAGCAGACACAAGTAGTTTTCGTACTTAACATGCCAATTTTGATAAATTGTAAACTATTTTGAAACATCTGCACATCAGATAAGTATTACTTTTACTTTATCAGAGTAGTCCTGCAAAATGGTATGATTAGTATGTTTAATTCTGAAGGGGAAAAACGTTATTGATAGCATTTGATGGTCAATTCAGGAAAAAACAGCCCATGGTACAGGAAAGGGGAGCCCAACTGGAGCCTAGTATGCTCCCTCTGTGGTGAGATATTTCTAAGAGTCCAGAGAGATGAAGATCGTAGTGTTCTCAGGACAGAGATGAAAGCCACAGAGAGCGAACCCCTCAGATCTGCAGAGAAGTCTGAGACCAGGGGAAGAAGCACCATCGTACCAGTGAGGAAGAAGTAGAACTGTTCATTTAAAGATGACGTGATTATTCATGTAGAAAATCTAATGGGATTCTACCCAAAAAGTTTGAACTGATAAGTGATTTTAACAGGCCTTCAGGGTATGACGTACTAGCAACAAACAGTTGGTAATTGATAGTTTTTAAAAAATTAATTAAAATTTTAAAATAGTAACCAATGTATAAGACTGTACTCTGAAAACTATAAAACCTTGCTGGGAGTAAAGACGTAACTAAATGGAGTATTAAACTGTATTCTTGGGCTGGAGTACTTAATACTGTTAGAATATCATTTCTCTTGAAATTGATCTGTATAATCAATACAATCTCCATCGAAATCCCGGCAGGACTTTGAAAATTTGGGGGTAGAAATTGACAAGCTAATTCTCAAATTCATATGGAAGTACATGGGATTTATATTGGGCAAAATAATATTGAAAAAGAAAAAGTTGGATGGCTATCACTACCTGATATTAAGACTTATTAAAGCTACAGTGACTTTCAGGAACACTCCCATCTGTATGTACAGTTGATTTTTGACAAAGGTGCAAAATAGAGGAAAGTTACTCTTTTCAACAATGGTAATGGACCAACTGGGCATTTACATAAAAAAATCAATCCATATCTCATCCCATATACAAAAATTAACTCAAACTGGATCATAGTTTCAAGTATAAAATCCACTATTTTGAAGCCTTGAGAAGACAACATAGGAGAAACCCTTTCGGTTAGATATAAGTTGTCTGGTATTTACAGCACATTTTAAGGAACTCTCCAAAAGTCAGTGAGTGGAGGAACTGGATCTTCCATACATTGCTGTTGGGGATGTAAAATGGTACAGCTGCTCTGGAAAATAGTTTGGCAGTTTCTTAAAATCCTAACAGGCGCTTTCTCTGCCACTCGGCAACCTTGGTTCCAGGCCGTCCACAACATAAAATTCACATTGTTCTGGATGATGTACAAATTTACTGCACATTTCTTTCTGGTGGTTGTTGTAACAAACTACCGTGAACTCGGGGGCTTAAAATAACAAATTTATTTTCTCACAGTTCTGGAGGCCAAAAGTCCGAAATCAAGCTGTTGGCAAGGCTACCCTTGCTTCAGAGTTCTAACAAAGAACTTGTTCGTTGCCCTTTCCAACTTCTGGTGACTCTCAGCATTTCTTGCCTTATGGACACATCACTCCAGTATCTGCCTCTGTGGTCTCATTTCCCCCTTGTCTATGTCTTCTCGTCTTCCATGGATCTTATAAGGGCACATGTGATTCCATTTAGTGTCAACACTGACAATCCAGGATAACCTCTCCAGGTGTAGAAATTAATCACATATTTTGTTATATAAGGTAATAGTTACTCCTTTGGCGTATAATGTACCATATGTAGGTCCTAGGGATTAGGAACTTGATGTGTGTTTTTTTGAGCCACTGTTTACTTCACTACAGTCCACCCCTCAAATTTAGGATCCCTTCATGTGCAAAATACATTAACCCCATTCAGATATCCCTGAAGGTCTCAACACATTACAACATGAACTCTAACTCTAAAATGTCTGTTTAAAATGTCATCAGCCCCAAAGTTCCAATCTCTTCATCAAAATCATACAAATCAGATATGGTTGAGACCCTGTGTATGATACATCCTGGAGTAAAGTTGTTCCCCATCTGTGTAGAAGGAGAGGATATAGAGAGAATGAGGCAGAAAAAAAAAAGTATGAAGAAATAAATTGGAAAACTTTCCAAATTTGTTTAAAGACATATGTTTAAATATTCAAAAATATTAAAATTATAACATTTCTATATAAGAAATTTTAACATTTTCTGGGGGTTATATTTGTGTACATGTAATGCATTTAATAACTATAGCATAATGGACCATTGGTGCTTGGGTGAGAGCAGGTAAATGGAGCTATTTTAAGGTTCAGTGTGCTACACCAAAAAAGACAAGACTTCATTTAAAATGGAACTCTACAAAATGTTCAATTAATTTAAAAGTAAAGGCAGAAAAGAAAAACAAGAGGCACATGAAACAGCAGAGAGAAACAGAAAATAAAATTAAATGGTACACCAAAAGTCAACCATATAAATAATTATATTAAATATTAGTGTATTCTAATCTAAAGAACTCCAGACTGAAGGAACAAATTACCTGTTAAAGATTCACTCTGGATATAGAGATATTCATATGAGGATAGTGAAAGCATCTGAAAAGATTTGTTATGCAAATAATAAACATAAGAACGTTGAAAATTTGGCTATATTAATATCATGTGAGATAAAAGTTAAGACAAAGCCTGTTATCAGAGATATTTCATAATGTTCAGGAGTCAAACATCAGGGAGATTAAAATGTATATGCACCTAAAACAGTTTAATAACACTTTCTCAGCATTTGATAGAACAAGTAAGGGGGAAAAAAGGGGCAAATATCTGAGCAGCCCTGTCAGTGATATTGTCTTAAGAGATAAACAGCTAAACCCCAGCACCTGTAGTATATTTATGCTTTTCAGTTACGACACTGTATATACTCTGAGTGATACGAAACAGTGGATAATCCCTGGGACAAAGATTATCATTGATGGGTTTAGATGGAAGTCACTGTGCAGCGCAGGGCAGCTTGATTCCAGTCACTCTCATCAGTGGGTGGAAGCCTACCTTGGGCCTTAGTGACCCGGATTCTTCAGTTACCAGCTATTATTTGCTTGCACAGCTCATGGTCCTGAACGAGGGGCATCTGTAATCTGCCAGTATGTAGTCTACCTCATGTCAAACCAGAGCATTGGCCAGGCTGTTGGCTTCTGCCCAAGTTTCAGTATAAATATAACATTTGCAGTCCTTTGGAGTATTGTCTAAAGCAGGAATCAGCAAACTGTTTCTTTAAAAGGCCAGGCAGTAAATATTTTATACTCTGCATTCTTTATGTTCTCTGTATGACCTCTGTCCTTGTGGCATAAGAACATTCATAGATAATACATTAATGAATGGGTGTGATTGGCCCACAGTTAGAGTGACCCCTCAGTTAAAGCAGGGGACAGCTTTCCAGTATCCTGCTGTGCTGATTGGTCCTTACATTTGTCCCTCCAGGGTTTTTGTTGGTGCTGTGCGGCTAGCCTGGGCCAGTGGACACCATCACCTTTCATCTTATCCAAACTGTCACTGAATCAGGCATTTAAAGGAAGCTCTGTGAATCAGGGGCCTGTTGAGCCAGGGGCATTGCTTCAGGCAGTACTGTAAAAATAAAGTAGCTGTAAAAACAGGGTGCTGCTAGGGCCAGTCTGGAACATGTTCTTGAATATACCATTCCCATGTGGCTAGCAAGCCCTGTTGCGCCTTTCCCATCATGCTCATCACCAGATTTGGATCGACCCATCCCATTGTGAGTCTGGAAATTCACAAGGCCTCCATGGGCCAGTTGCTCAACTATAAGGACTTGGTAGCAGGTTGGTAGCTGCCATCTAAAACAGGCAGTGTACTTGGTCGCTGGATCAGGCAGGTGGCGATGTTGTACTGGGTTAACACCTCTGACTACCTTAGCGGCCATTAAGTCTCTACCTCAACTTTTCCCTCCTGGGGTTCTGTTGTTTCTATTACCGAAGGTGGGAAGGAACCGAAAGCCTAGCAGGTAGGCTGGTGGGCGCGTGTCTCACTCTCGCCTCAATCTGCATGGCAGGGGATGCGCCCTGACACTTACAAGCATGTCACTACAATCAGTTAAGCCATTAATACCAGTAAAACATTCATCTGCATGAGCCACAACAATAGTACACCCACAAGGGCACTTAGCTCCTCTCCCTTCCTGTGAACTGTGCTTACATTTCATTCCAGGGTATTTTTCTTCCTGCAGGGACATGGGCTGTTTCCCACTACATGAGACTGTAGACTAATGTGTTTAAGGTGCCCATGCCGGTTGTCCCAGTGACAGCTGCCAGGCATTCTCTTTATCCCCTATCTTGGTGACAGGGGAGGCCAGCCTGCAGATAGTCTGAGGGCAGCTGGGAGCGTTAGCCTTTTTTTCTCTCTTGGCCAAGTGTGGGAGTTGGTTATTTCCCTAGGGGCATTGGTGCTGCTTGCCATTGCTCAGTGAGTGTCCGGGCTCAACAGCCCCTTCCTTTCTGCCCCACTCCTATCGCTGCCACCGTTCACACAGCAGTCCTTGGCACCAGGGGCCACCCCTCACCCTCGTCTCTATGCAGGTTCAGGCTGCAGCAGGAACCAGTTCTGTTATCACTGCTGACCCCATGGTGTTTCCAAGGTGTCACATTTTCTTTCTTTTTTCTTTTTTAGTTTAAATTTTTATTGAAATAATCATAGATTCATATGCGCATAAGAAATTGTACTAAGACAGCCCATGTACACTTTAACCGGTTCATCCCAATTGTAACATTTTGCAAAATGTGATTTCACCAGATTTACTCGCATGTGTGTACCAACTTACTGCATTAACCTTGTTGCTTTGTCAGAGTTACAGTATTTTTACTGAAAGTGTATTTATCAAACTTGATAGAAATTATTAAAGTGTTGAGTTGGGAATGTCTCTAGAACTTGTATATGAATTCTGATGCAGGTAGCTTATTTTTAATATTTTTCTCTTCATTAAACATAACCTCGTCTGATGGCTTGGACTTTGGCTAGTTTGTTTTTTGCTCTGTGGGATTTGTCTTTACGGTTTTGATTGCCATTCTTACAGGCTTCTGAAAGTATAGTACTCTTGGATTTGAGACTTTTTAATCTAAGGATTCTCTGCTTTTGAGTTTTCTTTCTTTTTTAAAAAGAGACTTGGAAAGGGAATTTAATACATTAGGCATATTGGGTTTGGCTACAGAAACAAACTGCTATTTAACAGTGGCTTTAAAAAACCCAGGATTTATTTTTCTCACTTTACAAGAAGGCTGCTGCTGGTTTTGGTACAATTGCTCAACAATGTCTCAGTAACTCTTGGTCTTTGTCTCGTGATTGCTTTATAAATTGCCACTCTAGTGGGCATCATTTCTGAATTCAAAGCAGTAAGGTGAGTTCAAGGAGTAAGGACAGCTTCAGTGATGTTAATTCCTTTCATCAGGAAAGCGAATACTTTCCCAGAGTCCTGCAGTAGCATCCTGATTTTGTCTGGCTGATCGTAACTACGTCAGCACCTGCTGTAAGCAAGGCTGTGGGAGGCACTTAGGAAGCATCTGTGCTGGTGGCAGGTGAGGGAGTGTAGGTTGGAGACTGGCTGTGAGGTTTGCCATCCACTAGTTTCATCTGTATAACTGTAAATCAAGATAGAGAACATTGTCATCATCCCAGAAAGTTTCCTCCTGTCCTTTTCAGTCAGTCTTCTGCCCCACTCACCCCCTAGGAAATCATTGCTATTACTTCATTAAAAAAAAAAATATCTTATATATGATTTCTAAGGTTTGGTATGGGGCTGGGGAACTGCCATTTCGGGTCAGTTTATTTTTCTTTTCTAGCTCCATTTTACAGACTTTAGGTTCATATCACAGTCATTATCCGAGGGTTCTAAAGCTGCAGGTTTATTGGTCATATCTCCCCCAAGACCTCCTGACATCTCCTGAATTGTAATTCTGAAGGTGGCACCAAAGGGTCTGTATGCCCTACAAATAACGCGGGTGCTTCTTAACACGCTAAAGTTAGAGAGTCTCTACTTTAGATTTTAGGATGTTAAAATAACCCTAAATTTTAAAATTGCTGTCATTAGTTAATTGGGTTTGGGGGGTAGATTTGGGGCATAAATTTGGAGCCTAGTCTGATGCTAATTTCTGTATCTTAGACACTTAAATGTAGTTACCTTAATTCTCATGCTCAAATACTCTTATATGTAATTTTAATTCAACCTGTTTCGGTGATTAAATATACATTTGGGTTTTTTGTTTTGATAAAATGTTACACATAATTGTATGTCTGCTGTATTAGATTTTTGTTGCCCCAGATATTTTTGTTTTGGATTATTAAATCAATGAAATTGATTTAGATTGCCAAAAAATATTTGTATAAATTAGAATTACTGGAATACAGCTGCAGCATATTTTAACCAATAACTATAATAGCTTTCTATAGGCCTAATTGGCTTCTAGTAGCCAAATTTTACATCATTACAATAAGAAGCAAGTGTGAGATGTTATAAATATGCCAAATAATACATTTAAAGAACAATAAATTATATAACCTAATATACATTTGCAAAACATTTTATTAAGCACTCTGTGCATTTTATTTGTATCTCATTATTTAAGAATTGTGACATTTGTTTATTTAAAAGCTATATATTGATAATAATGAGTGTCCTAATGAGAGTTCCGAGTCCAACTTGTTTGATAACGTTAACTGTTATACCATTCTGCATTTTGTGGGTGGGTGACTCGTTATCATCTGTAATGTTATTTAAAGGATTAAACTTTCTCTAGTTTCTTGACAGCCAATGTCTTTAACAACTCTTCTCTGCTCACTTATGTATCCTGATGTATCTTTAAGGTCACAGAGCAGAGTCACTTCTCTAACAGCAGTTTTCCAAGGAAGCATTTAGGTGGAATTCCACCTCTTGCCTTGATACTGATTTTAGCACCACCTCATATCAGAAGTATTCTTAAAATGAAAGAAGGAAACTTCTTTTCATTGGCAGACCAAGAAGTGGTCTTGATTATAAGTGTTATGGAAAAAGGTTTTAGATAACACAGGTTTAGTTCCACTGTGGATGGAACATAAATTATTCAATAAGTCTAAAGACGTTTTTCTTTATATATTTGATTCTGGCTTGTGTTAATGCATTCGACATTATGATGGTAAATTTTTCTGGTGCTATGTTTCTATTCTTTTCTCTTACTTCTGCTATTTACACTTTACTTTGTCCTGCCCCTTCCTTTTCTCTTTCTTTCCTGTAAGCTGAATGTGATTGTAGGCAAAGTACAGAGGTCAAACACTTGCAGAATGACTTTTTATTCCTAAATCTAGAATCCCTGGGAATTAAATTTGTCAGCTTTCAGGTGATTCTTTAATTATAACAATAATGTGTCATTTGGATGTGTCACAGTAATTGAAATGGGCTGGCATGTGGTTGAATTTGGTGTTTAGCCATGTATTGATAATTTTTGTCTAGCAATGAAGTATTATCTTATTTTGATGTATAAGACTAAAATTTTCTTTTTTATCTCAGTTGTTCCAGGCTTTTTTAGAGACTTGTACTCTGATGAATACTTACAGCTTTTGGTAGTAGACTATTTCTGGAATATTAGTCAAGATTTTAAGCTGAATTTAGGCTTATTTGTATATTTAATATATTGAAGAATGGCTTTGATTTTTTGAGTTTTACTTAGCTCATGTTGTTACAATGATAGCTAGTATTTTTTGTATTTATATATATACACATATACATTTTTAAGTGTTCAATCCTACTCGCAAACGTCTTTATTTTACCATACTTTTTGGTTGTATGGATTAATTTTTTTTAATGTTCTGTTTGACAAGTGTTTTATGTAATATAAAATTATTATCATTTGGTCAGTGTAGAAATCTTTCTGTATCTGTGACTTGCCTTTGTCTTTAGAGGCTATGGTTAAAACAATATTGGATTTTACTTGGCTTTCTTTTTTAAGTATAGAAGTAGAGACATTTTTGTTCAGGTTGTTACCATTAAACTGACATCAAGATAAAAGAAATAAATACAATGTGCTAATTTGAAAGTGCTGAAACTATATTCAGTGCCTCATAAATGTTATATTTATCAATTTAGTGACTTACTTTCTCTAGATCAAGTCTGTAGCCAGCTAGTTGTTTTTGTAAATAAAGGCTCTTAAGGAACATAGCTACATGCAGTCATTTACATGTATTTTCTATGGCGACTTTGACACTGGAAGGGCAGAGTTGAGTAGTTCCAACAGCCAGCAGAGACTGTATGCCCTGCAGTGTTTGCCAACCACTGCAGATATAAAAGTTGTTACTTTTTTTTTTTCGGTTTTTTGTTTGTTTTGTTTTGTTTGCTTTTTATTATCAAAGTGTTTTTTTAATTAAATAACTTTGACATGCAGCTTTGTGTAAATTTAAAGATGTGCAGTGTGTTACTTTGATGCATTTATATTTTGTAATACGGTTGGTGTTCTAGCCATATTTATTGCATTGCGTAATTATTGTACAAGGTTATTGTCTATATTCAGTATACTGTGTATTAGATCTCTATGGCTTATTTACTAGTGGTAGAAATTTGTACCCATCAATCTTATCCCCCCACTCCCATCCCTGGTAACCACCTCTGTTTTTTATAGGTTTCCTTTTCATGGATTTCACGTACAAGTGATGTCATAGTGTACTTTCTCTGTCTGACTTACCTTGTTTAGCATAGTGTGTTCGAAGTCCATCCATGTTATTGCAAATAGCAGGATATCCTTCTTTCCCATGGCTGCATAATATTCCACTGTGTGTATATATCACATCTCTTTTCTCCATTCATCTGTTGATAGGTATATGGGTTGTCATTAGAGTGTTTTGAGACATTTTTTCTTTTGTATCCCACCTCTCTTCAGGGTCCTTTATCTCTGTCTCTTGAAGCACCTTCTGCTTAACTTTCCTTCAGCTACCTGCATCCCCACTACAAGTCCACTCCCCTGCATTTTAGTTCCACAATCGTTCTTCCAAAATTTTCTTTTTCGTTTCATTTCATTTCATTTCTCTTTTCTCTTCTCTCCTTCTTCCTTCCTTCCTTTCTCTCTTTCTCTCTTTCTCCCTTTCTTTCTTTCTTTTCCTTCCTTCCTTCCTTCCTTCCTTCCTTCCTTCTTTCCTTCCTTTCTTCCTTTCTTGTTTACCTTTTCTTTATTTTAGAGGGAAGGAGAGGGAGGAAGGCAGGGAGAAGGGAGACAGACTGGTTTGGCTCCACTATTTCTTAAGTAAAATCCAAACACTCCTTACACCTCTTGCTCTGGCTTTTGCTGTCTTTCATCTTGTTTCTGATATAACCGAACTACTTTGCCCATTATTTCCATCTTATATCTATGCATTTTTATCTAAGGTGGGTTATCTGAATATATCTAAATTGGAATGACTATCTCTTCTTTCTCTGTAAGCATATCCTACTTCAAAACCCATTTCCAGAACCCAGAGCTATTCAGACAATGTTTTGGGGGCCATTCCTAACCCTCTACCTTCACAAACATCTCATT
Source organism: Camelus ferus (assembly GCF_009834535.1). NCBI lineage: Eukaryota > Metazoa > Chordata > Mammalia > Artiodactyla > Camelidae > Camelus > Camelus ferus. Next base: position 3,821,286 of record NC_045711.1, read on the forward strand.
TTCACCTCTCACAAACAGATTTCATATTTTCCTTCCTTTTTGTTACCACTGTGCCTTGTATGTAAGACAGTTATTTCACTTTTATATGTAATGTTTTTGCAGATTTCTTATGCCTTTTCTTCCTGTTATGCTGTGAGCTCAGGGATTATTTCTGATTCACTTCATTTCTAGTACCTTTTGGCATGGTGCCCAATGAATATTTGTTGAGTGAATCATTGGGTTAATAATCTCACCTACACTATATAATCTGTATCTTAATTTTTACTGCCCTGTGCTATTTAAAAGGCAGATTTCTTTTAAGAAATAAATATGACCCTTGTATTTCTTTCCCCTCCCCAAATATAGCTCTGTAGGGTGACACTGTCTAGGTCCTCTTTTCAGACATGGCCCTCTATACAGCAAGGGATAGGATTCCCTATTCTAGACCTTATCAAATCCCTGGCAGGGAGTTTTGATCCATATTATCCATGTATCTAATCTTTAGAGTAAATACTTTAAATTTATAACCTGACTTAGGTAAATTTAATAACAAAGCAAGCATTTCTGTTCATATTTGGTAATATGTGTGATACTCTTTGATAAATGTAAATAGCTTCAATCATTTTGGTGTTTTTCCATATCTCATTTCTAGGTACAGGACATATGCTTCAGCCATGACTGTCGCTGGGTCGTGGTCAGTACACTCCGGGGGACTTCCCACGTTTTCCCAATCAACCCTTATGGTGGCCAGCCTTGTGTTCGAACACACATGTCACCACGAGTCGTGAATCGGATGAGCCGTTTCCAGAAGAGTGCTGGGCTGGAAGAGATCGAACAAGAACTAACGTCTAAGCAAGGAGGTCGCTGTAGCCCTGTCCCAGGTCTATCGAGTAGTCCTTCTGGGTCACCTCTGCATGGTAAGCTGAATTCGTCTCTCACTGTACCCGACAGTCCTCCTTTCCTTTATCTGTAACTTTTCCATCTGGGATGAAATCAACCCATTTTTCTAATTCATTCATACAAAGACAAGAATCTTAAGCCCACTTGGGGCCATTCTTAATTTCTTTTATTTATAATATACAGAAGCCAATATAGTAATGGTGATCACTGCCATGCTACTTTAACTCCTTAACCTTTTCACTCTGTAAGGGATCGTTGATGTCATATATATAGACTATCTTGTTTGAGACTATTTTCATAAATTAGGGATTGAATCTCATATCTGTTAGATCTTTCCCAGGAAACTGTTTTTAACCAGAGTCAGTACTGTTGTTCATGAAGAAATGTTCATTGTCGGAGAGGAATAGTCATGAGTCACATGTAGTTTAGAGCAGCATTTGCATTTTATTTTAAAATATCCGTCTGTGGGATTTCTCCCAATATGTTGCAGGAAAAACAAAAACGTGTATGTCAGTAATTTAACTTAAGAGCAGACAGTTGTGTAACTATCATCCCAACCAACATATGAAATATGACCAGAACTCTACCTTTGTGCCCCTTTTCCATAAAAGCAAACCATGATTCTGACTTTTAGGGTAATCACTTCCTTACTTTTTAAAAATAGTTTTATTCCTAGGAAAGTATCCTTCAACAGTGTTTATTTTTTTTATGGATTACGCATATTTTTGTGTAGTCATCTTCTGTATGTAACATGTTGGTGAGATTAATTCATGTATTTTTAGGTAGGTTTAATTTATTTATTTCCATTGCTGTTACATATTTAATTGTCAAAATATATTTCTACTTAGTTATTTATCCTTTATCCTACTGTTGATGTATATTTGGGTGGTTTCTGTGTGTAGTTATTATGTATAATGAAGAGTTGAAAATTCTTGGTGCAAATGTGTACTCATTTTTGAGTGCAAAAATTAGGTTACAATGTATGCAAATTTTGACCTTTGTAGATAATATCAGTGATTGTATCTACCAGAATGAAAGAAAATATTTGTTGACATTAGATGACACTTTGTTATTTGGAGTATTGCAGATTCTCCTTGACAGATGACCAGTTTAGGTTTTTAAATATATGGAATTTTACATAGAGAGATTATGGTTACCCCAGAAGACAATTCTCATTTATTTAATTGATTTGAAATTTGTAAAATGAGATTAACCATTTAGATGTTAACAATTCAGTGGCATTTAGTCCAGTCACAGTATTTTGCAACCACCACTTTAGTTCCAAATGTATTTTCTTCCCCCCAGGCAAAAACTGCATTTTCTTTAAGCAATTATTCCCCACCCTTCTGTCCCCAAGACCCTAGCAACTACTTACCATCTCTTTGGATTTATCTGTTATGGATATTTCATATAACTGAAGTCATAAAATATATGACCGTTTGTTTTGGGTTTCTTTCATGTAGCGTGGTGTTTTCAGGGTACAGCCACATTGTAGTATCTATCAGTATTTCATTCTTTTTTAAGGTTGAATAATAATCCATTGTATGTATGTATGTACCACAGTTTTTCATCCAGTCTTTCACTGATGGACATTTGGATTGTTTCTGCTTTTTAGCGTTTGTGGATAGTGCTGTTATGGACATGCGTGTACAATTCTTACAATTCTTTTTCCTATTTACCTAACCGTATTTATTTTAGCTGCTGCTTGAACACATATCCTTTTGTAATACCTAATCAATTCAAGGTATATATTTTCTGGTGGAAGTTTTAATATAGACCGAAAAAATATGTAGGTAAATAGAATCTCGGGGAGAAATTCTTTATCTCAAAGAATTTGGTGCCTCATTTTTCTCCTTAGATGATGTTTTGTGCTTTGGCCCTATTATATTTTTAAGAACAGTTGTTATTCATGTATATTTAACTAGTGATCCATGATTTTCTAGGTTGAAAATCTTTCGTAATAAGTCCTCGGTTAAAACAGTTATTTAAAAAATTATTTAGAGTTTTTTAAAAAAGTTTAGAAAGCTCTTGGGTATTCATATTTTCAGCCATTTGCAAGAAATTTTACTTCAGAAATAATTACTTACATTAAGTGTAACTGTTTTGTCATACACTTAGGTAGTAGTATAGGTTTCTTTAAGGACCTTGATTTTTTTCTGTTGAATATTTTTTTTATTGAAGTATAATAGATTTATAAATCTTGTTAGTTTTAGCTATGCAGCAAAGTCATTCAGTTATCTATATATTTAGATCATATTCCATTATAGGTTATTATAAGAATGTTGAATATAGTTCCCTGTGCTGTAAATCCTTGTTGCCTGGGTTGAATATATTTCTTAACTTGAATTTCACCGAACACTTTATGGAGAGCGATTCAGTGTGTATGTGGGGCAGCTAGGTTGACCAAAGAACCAGATGTATTAGTAGAAACATTAGGAGGAATTTATAGTCTTTACATTTATACATATTCAGAGGACATTCTTTTGAGCTCCTTTTTTCTTCCTATTCTTCCTTCTCTAATAAGCACACATACCAGGTTCTGTGCTAGGCTTTGGGCATAATGTGCACAGAAAATTAAGGTCATCTCTGCCCTTGTCCAAAGGAAAAAATAGACGTTGAATGACTGAACAAATACCTTTCAATGTATTTTTTGGTGAAGGATGCAAAGTGCCAGCCAATTAAGGATTTCTCATTTGTAAAATATCAAATAGTTGAAGAGTAATCCTTGATTTATCTGTCAAAATATATTATTTTCTCTCAGTGTTATTGGTTTCACAGCTTTCTTCATAGTTTTACATAAAGCCAGCAGAAGACCTCTCAGAGAGGAGATTATAGACTGTTTGGCAATACTGTTTTTCTTACATTCCCTTTTGAAAGCAAGGAATTTCAGGAGACATTTCCCTGCTGATAACACATGTAAATTTTTATTATGTTGGAATTTAGTCTCCTTACTCTGTGTACTTTTTCTCATTTTTTAAAGTGCAGACATTAGAGCGGTGGTCATTTTTCTTTATGTTCTTTTTGTATCTTACATGTCAAAACAAAATGGGCATTGTTGTTGCTTAGTTCTAAAAATGATGTATTTACAGTTTGTGTGGATAAACAGTCTGATGCTAGTCAAAAACAATGTAAACCTTTGAACAGGGAGGAATTCATCTTGAAAATGAATCATGCTTTGGCGGTATTACCGTTGTTTGTCTGTGCTCTTTTTAGCAAAGTAAAGGAAACTGTTAAATAACAGTTGATATAGGGATATTTCCTTTTTACTCTCTGGAGTCAATCCAGTTTAGGTTGGGATTATTTTATCTATTTGCCATTTTTTACTTAGCAGAGGATGTTTATTTGAAATATATTCTCTCTAAATATCTCTTTCATTTCTGATCTTGTTGCCTAGACCTTAAGTCTTTATGAGGGGTTCTTCAGATCTGTGAACGTGGATAGGAAAAAACATTTCACCTTTCTGTTTATGATCCTCTAACCAAAATTAAGTGTTTTCTTCATTATGATTATAGACAATACACAACAGTGATAAATAACAGTACTTGTGACATTGTTACCAGTAAAAGCAGATGTTTTCATATCACATTATATACAAAATACATATATATGAATATATACACTGAATTGCTAAAATATATTTTAAAATATTGTTGATGCTCATCATTGCTTGGGAATTATCACATATTATTATACAATAATATTATTGATTTTAACACTTACTACATATATTACTATAACCGAACTTAATTTTTAAAATAAATTGATAGCTAGACTGCAATATAATTGGTTTTCTTTGTAATTCTATGTATGGTATCCCATGCATTTCTAAGTATTATTCTGACAACAAGTCCAAGTGGTCCATGATACCATTTCTTACCTCATCTGTTTCAGCAGCCTCTTGGCACCGCCAACACCCCCCCCCCCCCAACACACACTTCTTTTTTTTAACCACTGCAGACATTTTCTTTGTTTTCTTCCACTTTTCTGCTAGGAAAGTCTTTCAGTGTCTCACTGTGCCTTCTGAAGAAGGTTCCAGCTTATTCCCAGCTTCTTATCCCACCACACCTGCATTTCTGTACCCTCCCCTGAAAATGCCACAGTCATTTTAATGCACAAATTTTTTTCTACTTGAAATAATTGTCATCCCCTTGAATGCCTACTAAAATCCCACTTCATTACGATCTAGCTAAAAATATCACATCACCTCTTAAGCTGCTTTTAAACATTTCTTGGTGGTGTCTTCTGTGTCAGCCTCGCTATGGGCACAGTGAACGTAGTTTTATTATATTTTAATATGTTAATTGTTCACTGACAAGCCTGTGTCTCCCAGTAGACTGAACTCCAGAAGAAAGGGCTTTTTTCTTGTTGGTATTTGTATCTTGGCACCTCATGTAATATTTGGTAAAATGTAGATTCCTAGGCTTCAAGTGTCATTAGAGGTTCTTCTAATAAAAACAATTTATTACTTGCCAAAATGAAGAGATTGTCACTCATGGTCCCATTTCTTTTCATTTTGACATCTTTGAGATTCTTTCATTTATTCAGCTATTAGTGTTACTATGTCCAGGCCGTGTTCCTGAGCTCCAGGAATAAAGCAGTGAACAAAAGAGGAAAACATCCCTGTTCCCATCGAGCTGGCTTTCTAGTGGAGTGATGGGAACGATCAATAGGATACATGATAGGAAGATGGATAGATGGATAGTTTTAAGTACTACGGAGAAAAATAAAGGACGGGAAATAGGGAGTGCCTGGAGGAGACTGCACTTTGAAATTAGAATGCTTCCAGCAGGCCTTATTGAGATGATGACATTTGAGCAAAGAGCTGATGGAAGTGTGGGAGAAAGTCATGCAGATATCTGCAGACAGTGTTCCAGGCAGAAGGGCCACCAATGTAAAAGCCCCGATCTGGGAATGTGTCTAGAGTGTTCAAGGAAAGACAAGGAGGCTCGTGTGGCCGAGGCGCAGTGTGCAGGGTGCAGAGCAGAAGATGAGGTGAGAGAGGAGACGTGGCCGGATCGTGTCAGCCTTTGACTTTCACTCAGAGTGACAGTGGAGGGGACGCTGTGGAGGGTTTTGAGTGACATGGTGAGACTGCAGTTGGACAGGATCTGAATGGAGCTCTGTGTTGAGAATGCAGTCTTTGGCCGACAAGAGGAGAAGCCTAGTGAGACCAGTTAGGGGAGAGTATTGCAAAGACCAAGTCAAGGTGGCTTGTCAGGTTTCTGGCCTGAACAGCGGAAGGATGGTGCTACCTTCAGGTGAAATGAGAAACACGGGGTTAAAGCAGGTCTGGGTTTATTTAGACACAGGATCAGGAGTTCTGGACATGTGGCGTTGAACATGTGTCTTAACCTCCTAGGGATGGTTGGTTTTGTGAATCTGGGGTTCAGTGGGAAGGAACAGGCTGAGAATAAATGTTTGGAAGGCATAGATGAAGAAAGCCCGAAGCAGGATGAGATCACCCAGTAGGTGAATGAGTATCAAAAGATGACGATGTCCCAGGACTGGGCCCCAAGCCCCTGCAAAGTTAAGTAGTGAGTGTCACAGAAGGGAAAACCGCACATGAGGAATCCTAGAGGCCAAATGAAGACCTTTTTTTTTTCCTGAGTAGAGGGAGTGATTAATGTGTTAAATTCTGCTGATAGGTCAATTAAGATAAGGACTGAGAAAAAGATAGAATACCATCAAATTTAGTAATGTAGAGGACATGTGGCTTTGATAAGAGAAGTCTGGGTGGAGTGGTGGGGGCCTGACAGGAGTGGATTTTATTAAAGATGGGAAGAGAGAAGCTGGAGACCAGTATTGACAGGTCTTTCAACGGGCATTGATTGTAAAGGGGAGCAGGATATGGGGAGGAGTTAGAGGGCAAAGAGGAGATTGCTTCTGTTTTCTCACGGAAGTAGGAAGTGAGCGTGGTTGCAGGCATTGGGAGCTTTAAGGAGAAAGGCAAATAGCCCTTTGGGACATGAGGCATTCCTTTTACCAGTTAGTAAATTTCTGCTGAATGAAGCAACCATTTCTGCCACTATTATTTATGCCCCAAGCAAATTTAATTACTTGCTTTTGCTTTTCAGCTTCAATCAACACCTTGTTCCTGCGCCTGAATTGCTTTCCGCTTATTTCTTCAGGTAAACGTTGAATGCATCTTTGAACCTCCGCTCAACTCAGCTTGCAATGTGCTTTCTCCCTCTTAACAGAAAGTGTCTAACTTTAGGCATTCGTTTCTTCTGTGCGCGCGCTCTTTATCTGTACTTACTGCTTACTGCTTTCTCCCTACTGTTTTCAGTGATCTCCATTTCTGACTGTAGTGGGGGCAGTTGGAGGACCTGGAGCCAGACCTTCTGTGGTAGAATCTCCGTGACTTTCTAACTCTGTGAATTCAGACAGATGACTTAATCTCCCTGTGCCTTAATTTTCTGTCAGCGAAACAGGAATAATAAAACCACCTGCCTCCTAGAGTTACCGTGAGGATCAAAGCACTTTGAATAGCGTGTGGCACATATGCAATAACTCAGTAATAAGACGAGCTGCTGTGACTAGTGTCATTATCGATACTGTGTACTGTTGAGGTGTATAGGACCGATTCATTATTCATATTTTTGTACAGTGCCTTTTACCCAGAAAACAGAAGAAATGAAGAATTCAGTCATAAGTGACTGAAATATAATTATAACCTTATTGCATATAGGCTTTTGTAGAATTATTAGACTCAGTATTGATAAGTTGACTTCTGAAACTCAGGGACACTCAACACAAAACTGAATGTGAAGGTAGTACTATTTTTCCTTTTTCATGTGCTTTTGCTCACTGTCAGACCATACGTTAGGAAATACAGTGTGATAAACGAATTCACCTATTCTCTAGCCTTTGCATTTCTTTATTTTGCAAATGAGTGAAAACTGGAAACGGTTTAAGTTCAAGAATATGGCGGTCACTGTGTGATGGGCCTTTAAGGAATTTGTTTTTGTTTCTACTATTTCCATTGGGTTAACAGGGGGATTTTCGATTCACTTCTGTGGTTTTCGGAAGTGTCTCCTTCCCATTAACTCACTGGTCCTTGGGGAGAAGTCGTCTTTGAGTCACAGCTGTAGGCATCTGAATTCCAGATTCTGCTTCTTCCAAGTGGAAGTATTTGTTGAGACGCCGAGACCTGTAGAGGGGCCTCCCGTTTGTTGAACTTCTTGTTTTAATGAAGTGCTTCAAAATAAGTGGTAGCATCACTTTTCTTTTTAGCATCTGTATGATGCATTCTTTTTTACCACGCAGACACTCTGTTTATAGCCTTCATTTGATGGTTTATTGTAATTATTTACTTTTGTTGATCAGTAGTTTTCTTGATACAGACCACATCACAACTGTAAATGCAAAGCAAGCACACATTTCAGCCTTATATAGTTTCACCTACTGAAGACAGTCAGTAATAATGTGATGTTTCTTGACTTCTCTTTCCACATCACTGTTTACTTGTGGATTGAAGTTTCCATTTGTATGTTTTAATTTTTGCCAAGAAAAATCAATCATGTGCACTGTAGCTCTGCTTTAAATTTTATGCCTCATATAATGCAGAGTATATATATGGTATATACATGTTAAATGGATAAAAATCTTCTTTTAGGCTTAGTTTAGTACCTGGGTTTTCACTAGTTGTATGTACTTGCTTATTTTAGTTCAAATGAAGTTTCTAATTTGTTGTTTTCAAATCTGTTGAAGTTTTCCTAGTGAATTTGTTTTCTTGTAAGCTATTTGATCATCCTTTAAATAATATTACTATAACATTATACTAGTCTTGTATTCCAATACACCAAAATCATACATATTTAAAATATCTTCATGTCACTTCCTGTCATTTCTCAGAGAGAGCAGATGAGTTCTTTAGGAAAAGTAGATTGGAAAGAGAGGCATTATGATTAATACCATCCTGAAAACAAGGGGCTTTCATTTCAGAAGCCCTAACTGAAGAAACCATCCACTAAGTAAAGGTAGCATAGTTTTTTTAATAGACTATTTTATAGAGCGGTTTTAGGTTTACAGCAAATATGAGAGGAAGTTCAGATAACATAGTTTTTGAGGAAAATAAAATTACCTGTGGAGTATCTTTTAAAACTCTTATATTGTATCTAAATTATACTTCATAATTTATTTAATACTATAAAAACTTAGGAAAATCTCTTTAAATATTTTATCTTTTGTCTATTTCATTTGGAATATGCTACATTTTTTCCTCTCAAAGCTTTTCCATAAAATAAATGCCAGATAAAGTAGTTTGCAATTGAAGCTAAACTGGTATTTCTTGTTTTGCTTTTTACTGTTCATGAAATATTTTGCGTTTTCTGTATACTTTTAGCATGGGCAAATTATATAGACTCCAAGTTTCAATAGTGTTGTTTTTAAATGGTTAATGAGACACGCCTCTAGAGGGCGATCTTTTCTAAACTTTCCTGTGATAGTAATCATGGCAGCCCTGGCATGAACCTGGTTGTACTGTGGATGTTGATGTCTTGTAAGATTTTATAATAACCTAGCTTCCTTTTTATTATGTATTCTATGATGTACTCCTCAAAGTCTTATTAGAAAATTGGACTTTTGAAATATATTACTATCAACTAATATCTATTTTTAGTACACCATCCAGGTATCTAGCTCCTATGAATGAATTTAGGTAGTTGAATGGAGGCACAATTTTTAGTTAATTATTTGAGTAAATGGTTTGAATGTTCTAAAAATTGCTTTCTTTGTTTTTCTATTTATTGACCTATCTCTGTACTTTATGGGGCCAGAGTGATTAAACTCCATTACTGAGGCATCATTAGGGCTTAATCCTGCCTTTCTTTTCTGTTAACATTCATTGGAGTTTTACTGCTTTTGTTTGCCTCTTCAGTATAATTTTCATATCAAGGCAGTACATGCATTTATTATAAAAGTCAAATAATGCCACAATTTTATAATGAAAAATTGCACTTTCTTGCCCCCACTGGTCCCCTCACAGTGGCTTCTTTCAAGTCTTCATAGTTTTTTTTGTTTGTTTGTTTTTTGTTTTTTTTTTGCCCCTTTCTGGGCGTCACGTTAGTTGGATAATGGATCTCCTACACTGAGCTCCTTACTTTCCTTTTTCTCTCTGTGTTTTTGTCTTACTTTAAGAAAATGTCTCCAAGTTTATCTTCTAACCTTCTTTTTGCATTTTTACTTCTGCAGTATGTTTTTTATATCCTTTTCTGTGAATGTTTCTTTTATCAGTCACACCCTTTTCTTATTTTATAGATGTGGAATTGCTTCTCTCTTTAACAGTTATAATTTTTGAAGCACTTCTTTGCTCCTTGCATTATCATGTTTCCTCTGTGTTCCTTTTTCACTTTTCTTGTTGTTGTCATCTTTATCTTTCATCCTAGAACAGTAGTTCTCATTCCTGTTTGTACATCACAATTTACATGGATAGATTATAAAAGTACTGAAGCTAAGGCCCAGTCCCAGCCCGATTAAACCAACATACTGGCCCAAATGTCTAAGAATCCTTGGCTGATAATTCTCATTTTTTATTTTATGTAAAAATTTTATTATTAATTGTTTTCATTATTTCATTTTTATTCAGCTAATCAACAAACTCATACTAAAGAACCATCTGGAAGGTCTTTGAGCACGAGCAGCTCGTACCAGTTTATAGATCCAACTGGTCTATCAGTTTCATGAGCTCCAATCAGTAGTATTTGTAGATCTTTTTGCTGCGACTGGTCAGTTTCCCCGTAAAGGAATCCTCTGAAGAACTCTCTGGCAATACAGATTTAGAAGTTTAGTTTTCAGGGAGTTGAAGGAGTTACATTATTTTAGTCTAATGATTAGAATAACAACAAGAGGATTTGGCTTATCTATTTGCAAGATAACTTTGCCTTACTTTTCCAGTAAGGAAGACAATTAAGTAAGAAAATTCTGGTCAGGTGCCATTGAAATGTGTTTTTTTTTTTTCACAGTTGGGTTTTAGAAAAATTGGGGAGGGAGAAGAGAGTAGGAATTAGATTTCTTAGGATAATAATGAGCAGTGTCTGACTGAGTGACCCAAACACACAGATTTAGAAATTATGAGACTACGGAGGAGCAGCCACAAGTAATCTTGAACTTAAAAATCTGAGCAGGAAGTAAAAATCTAACTGCTGTCTTATAGCTTGTAAACTCCAAAAGGATGAGGAGAGTGGGGTCACTGCTGTGCCAGGGTTACACATACTGAGTAACATAATAGGTTCTTAGCATAAAATGAGATTTAGAATTTGGAGGAGGATGAGAAAAGGAAAGGGACTTAAGGTTCATTGAAAGAGTTATTCACCTTGGATGATGTGTTTTTGCAGGTGAGAATATTGAAGCTAGAATGAGGCACAAGAGTGAAACCGTTTGAGAATGAATAGCAAGGAACCGGTGTGGGCATTGTTGTTGGCAGCTTCGGAAGAGACAGGCCATTCCATTTTCAGTGTTCAGAATCATCCCTAGTAGGGAACGCTTAACAGATGTTCAGTGAGGTTTTACTCTTGTCTAATGTGGAGTGGATTGAAATGTGTCTACATTTGATAGAATCGTGGATGAAAGAAAATATAGAATGATAGTATTGATCAGTAAATATGGTTTTCTGACAATGATTCAGCTGATTAAGAAAAAGAGTTCCTGCTAAGGCAGAGGAGTTACAGGGAAGGAGGTGGGGGCATCATTCTCAGGTGCGCTGATATGGTCCTGCTGTCACTCTGCTTTGTGATTCTCACTCTCAGGGACTTTCTCTCAAAGGAGGTTTTGTGTAAACAGGTAAATTCATGGTTTTGCTTCTGGAAAAGTAAGTTTAGAAGACAAGGACTTGAACTTTTTATTAATGTTCATATGGTGTACTTTGACTTCTTTCCTTTCTTTTTCTTTCTTTCTTTCTTTCTTTCTTTCTTTCTTTCTTTCTTTCTTTCTTTCTTTCTTTCTTTCTTTCTTTCTTTCTTTCTTTCTCTCTTTCTTTCTCTCTCTCTCTCTCGCTCTCTCTCTCTCGTAAACAATTCTCTTTCACAGACTGCTAATAATTTAGGCAGCTAAATTGGGTATGGGTTTCCTGTTTTCCTCTTGAGCAGAACATGTAAGCATATTTTGATAGAAAGATATTTAAATGTTTTTAAGCTGGAAATAAAATATATGTGAGTATAAAAGGTTTTATCTTCCCTGCTGTCAAAAATGCTGATTTGGCTCTTTTGCACAGTACTCCCATCTTTGTATGGTTGTTAAAATCTGTTGCTCTTTCCCATCTGAAGGAAATGCATCTTTGACACTTCTCATGACCTGAGTCATGATGCTGAAATAGAGCCAGAAAATATTCTTAACAGTCATGAGTAAAAAGAAGGAAGACTTCCTTGGGGTGGGGGTGAGGGAGCGGGAAGGAGATTATGGGGAGAAGAGCATCTCTGCTTTTGCTGCTGCAAATTATGTCTTTTTTGATGATTAAGAAAATTGCTTAACATTTTATTAGTATAGTTGTTCAACAGAAAATACTTTTGATTTTAATATTTAATTTTTCCTTAAGTTTACAATGTTTAATGTATTGGAAAAAGACAAGTGCTACAAGCATTCAATCATTTTGAATCCTCCAAGTCCAAAAAATTACACCTGACACCTTGCAGTTTATTCAGTATTTTATCTTGTTACAGAACAAGCCTCCATTCTTCCACATCTTATATGTTCAATAGTTTAAGTAACAGCATTATATTTATTGAGTGATGCAGATAAGTTTCTATATTATTTTCTTGAATGGTGAAGTGCTTCTGTTTGCTCTGTTGACAGGATACAGAATTCATTGTGAGATAAGCATGGGAGATATGTGTGTAGAATATTTTCAAAAGAGCATTTCAGTGACGGTTCGATTATACTTTGGGGGAACTCATTTAATCCCAAATTTGGTCTAATAAATGCTAGATTATGGGGTATTTAATTCTGGGGATTTTTCACTAGGGTTATTGAAAGTCTTCACTCCTGAGCACATAGTCCTCAAACTCTATATAAGCTCAGTTCAGAATAGGGGTAATTTTGAGGGGGCTTAAATATGTTAGATTTGGAAATAACTTGAATCTTAAAGTAAAAGTCCCAAGATTCTTTTCTTTTATTCTTATTTATAGAAAGAGTTTGCTTTCTTCTGTCTAGTGTTAAATGTAGTCCATTTACTGTTTTGTTTGATTTTTCATCGTTGAAGCAGTGGCAAAGTACTGTTTAAAATGAATTAAAACTTATTGAAACTTCTTAAATATTGAGAGCACTAGCTTTTACAAATTTTCTTCATCCCAAATCTTGGAATTCTCTAAGAATAATAAACTAAGGTAATGAATTTCCCACTTATAGGGGGAGACTTTTAAAATTCATTTTATCAATTTGGGTCGGCTGTGTGATGGAGTCTAAATTGTGGCACGAGCATAGTGGAGAGGAAATTTTCCAACAGTAGATTTCATTGCCTGTCCCCATACACGCTTCATCTCTGAAACTTTTTGGGCATTAAAAAAAAAATTTCTTCTGTATATATTTTTGCATGTTACAAATGGTATTTCTACCTCTTGATCTCTTCTCCCTTTCTGGGCTTATTTTTGCGTCCCAAGACTCTTTGTTCTCAAGACAGTCTTAGTATCTTTTTGGAGCAGTGTAGACTGACCTTGTTCTGCATATAGTTTTAGCAACAGTTAGTTCCTTTGCCTTTTAATTTTCACGTATAAATTTTCTAAATTTATTGAGTTTTAGATTTAAGGAAATACTCAAATTTACATGTAATAGTCATGAGCGCAATAAGGTAATTAGCTTGTGAAAATGTATTCAGATGAGAAAATTTAGCAAATTGTTTATTTGATTATTAACACATTTGTATATTGATAAATATTTAGTAATTAATGCAGTTTCAAGCCTCCAGTGTGAAGTTTTAATTCTACTGACATCTAATAAGCATTAGTGAGAAGTTCCATGCAGCTGCTTTGTAGGTAGTATGAAGAGTGATGACAGTGTCATTAAAGATCTCAATCCCCATGTTGCAAAATCAAAAACAAAAAACGATTGGATTCTTGCTTTCAGGCCAATTTTGCAGGGGATTTCTCTCATCTTTCTACCTTCCCAACCTTCCCCTGAGTACCTACAGTAATATCTTTTGTGCTGTGAACTGTTTCCTTGAAAAAGCAACAAGTGTTTTTGCTTGAAGTACATAAAGGTTCGCAGGAGTTTTGCTTCACCGTCTGTCACTCTCAAAAAAAAGTCATAGGGAGAAACAAGTCAGTGCCTCTTCAGAACTGCCCTTGAACTCTTTTTGTCTTGAACTTTGTCACCTAAACTGTTTGGTTGTTCTGTTAACAGCCTTTTAAAAAATATGTATATATTATTCATTTTCTTTTAATTGTGGGTTCTGCTCTCTTTGGCTCCTGTGAACAAGCTTCGCTTCCGCCCAGTTTGGTATGTGGGTCAGAAGGCACTGTTTCTCACCAGGGCGCTGCTGTTTCCTCTTCCTACTTGAGTAGATTGCAGATTATACTGGAATACGCCTGAGAAAAGGTCAGAAAGGAGGGTGAAAGTCCTGGAACTGCAGCTGGGAAGCTTGTCATTCTCATCTAGGGAAGGGGGAAAAAGGAGAAAGAAAGAAAAAGCGAGAGACTCCCATGTCGGCCCAAAACAACCCACATTCAGGAAATTCCCATTTGCACAGGGTACTTTTTATATATTCTGAAAGGACTTTATTTGGTTTTGATTAAATAATTATCGAGTGTTTGGCTGAGAAAGCTTTAATGTTAAATTAGATGGCAAGCGAGAGCCAAGCAGTGTTTTTAACTTTTCAGAGCCCAGATTTCCAGTGAGTGTTTCAAAACAAGCTACCATTGTACTTTTTTTTTTTTTTTTGACAGAGTCTAGAAGTCGGGGGCTTTTCAACTACAGAGTTAACTTAGTTAAACTCATTGGTGTATTTTGGATTTTTATCCCTGTCATTTTCACAGCAGGATATTAAAAGCAGACCGAACAGTTTAGTCTTCTGTGGACAGCATGAAGCACCAAAAAAGCCCCATCAGAGCTGACTACCCAGTTTTTATTTTGGAAAGACATGATGTTGGGAATAGAACATCTACATGAGCTCTTAGACTAAGGAAGTTGTTGGAAGGAGGACAGTATAGGGCTATTTGGGAATAGGGCTTTTCCTACAGGATGATTGTCTCAGGAGAGCTGGGTTGTCACATCAGTATTGGCTTCAGTGTGTCTCATTAATCCAGTTTCAAAATGTAAGAGTTCAAAACACCAGCAGACCAAGGACGCTGACTGGGAGGCTCATATCCTAGAACAGGAATGGATCTTGTGGACAGATGGGAGGAAAGGTGCTGATAACAGAATTGGACACTACTGTGGGAGTCTCATTTTTACAGGTTTCTGTTCTAAACCTTTGGAAAAATGGAGTGCTTAAAGTAAATAAAGTCCGTGTCCATGATAAGGGTCAAAAAGTGAGAAGATAATGCCGTGTTTTTCTTAGGTCACTGTCAACACTGCCTGGTGTCCTTTTGCTTTTTCACAAATGAATCTTGGCCATTTTTACATTTATTCCTAACCTCCAATGACAACGAAAGACAGTGCTTCTTTATCCTCTACATTCTCCATTTGATCCACGTTATTTCATTGTATTTCTAAGTTTCTTACACCTTCTGTTCCTAGACTCTTCCTTTGACCCTCCCATTAGCAATAATCTGTGCCTCTAGAAACTTGTAACGGAAAGTTTTCTCTTTCTCACTGATGAACCGTTTTAAGGTACTTTCTCACCTACATCTCTGACCCCTTGATTGCTTCGTGTTATTTTAACTGCTCTTACTCCCCTTGATTCACAGTATGGTAGGGTAGGGAAATTTTTTAAAGGGTTGAGGGGAGGAAGCACAGAACTACATTTCTGTCTTATTTTTCCTCTTCTGTTTTGCATTTAAGAAGAAGTGCATGCATACCAACAGATACACTGATAATTAACTTTAATATTTAGCATAATCTGGAATGGTCAATAATTTCAGGATCTGGCCGGCTTTAGAAATTTCTCGTAGCTGGCAGTTTGCCACATTCACATGTTCTCACATCACTGCATTCAGAAGCTAAGAATACCAACCTGGCAGCTTCCGCAGGGAGGGTGAAGATAAAACAGAAAGGAGTCTAGCTTTGCAGCCACGTTACCTGGGAGTTGTGGCTGATGTCTTTTCCACAAATGTTCAAGTTTGTCAAAGCCCAGTAAATCTTGGAAAGTTTATTTTCCTTGTAGCATCTGTGTTTTATAATGGGTCTTTTAATTTGTTTTTACTTTGTCTGCGGGGATTTCTTTTGTCCGGAGTTTTCAGACTCTTGTCTTTTTTTTTTTTTTTCCTGTGGAAGTGAGTCCGTTAATGATGGCTGGTTTGGGAATATGCCTCTGCCAAGCTGACCCGACAAGCCGTTCCTCCAGTGCAGCAACAAAGCCCATTGTCATTTTTCTCTCTTTACTTTTATCCTCAACTTGGTCCAATTTTCCTCTGTGTTTTTATAGTGTAGAGTATCTGGGGAAACGTAGTTTGGGACAATGCATAAATGATAAGGTGGCATTTTGAAGTTAGCAAAATTTTTAGTAAACAGAAGTTATATCATGTCAGCCTTATACACACACACAGTGGTGCTCTGTGTTGATATTGGAGATTGAGAATTCCTTTCCCCCGGTGTACCAGCAGGTATTCTTCATGCAAAAGGCAGCAGAGGGAAAAAAAAGAGAGAGCACATGAGGTTGTTTTCATAATCCCTTTTTCAAAAATGCAAATTTGTACAAACAAACACAAAAAGTCAGTGGTTAAACCCCAATGTGAACTGTTCTGGTTTAGTGCTTTGTATTGTGATATTAAAAGCAACAGTAACCATAAACAAATAAACAACAGAAAACAAAACAAAACATTGTAGCTTTCAACATCAAAGGATGTTTTTAAAATTCTGATTTTTAAATGATCTTCTTTTCCCAAGTAGAATTCCTGCTTTAATTTATTGAGAAACCATTTTATTGGGACTTGGGATTTCCCCCCCCAAGAGAACTCCGTCTATCTTGGGGACTGGTAAACCTCTAAAGGATCAAAGCTCTAGTGGATTTGGTTAAAGACCCCAAAGCCTGAAGGCTTATGGAAGTTTATCTATATAGAGTAAGCCCAAAAAACTGGGATGAGAGTCTTAGAAGAGCTTATTTTCTCATGAGATTTTTGGGACTTCCTCTGTTTGGATGTGCCAGAAATACTGTGAGAATATCCATTCTCGTGGCATTTGTCACTTACAGGTCTTGTCCCAGCTGGAATCTGAAAGTATAATGGTGTGTGAAATATCATATGAAGGCCACTACTAAAATTACAACTAAACAACCCTTGCTGTTTTCATTGTATTCATACAATAAAGAGAAAAGTATGGTAAAGAATGGTCACTGAAGGTGACATTCAGAATTTATGTAATGAATGACCTTCACGGATCTCAGAAATTTTTAATTAAAAAAATTCTTTTAATTAAAGTATAGTCAGTTACAATGTGTCAGTTTCTGGTGTACAGCATAATGTCCCAGTCATGCATATGTATACATATATTCGTTTTCATATTCTTTTTCATTAAAGGTTATTATAAGATACTGAATATAGTTCCCTGTGCTATACAGAAGAAATTTTTTAAATCTATTTTTATATACAGTGGTTAACCTTTGTAAATCTCAAATCCCCAAATTTATTCCTTCCCATCCCCTTTCACTGAGAAATTTTTTATTTTAATATTACTATCATGCATATGCCTAAAAGGTGGAGCAAAGAAACAGTGTTGCTATCCTTCTCTGTCCAAAGGGGAATTGAAACTTAAAAACAGAGGGACAGACTTCAACCCCATCCAAGGCTTAGGAAGTTTCCTCTGCTGAACCTCATTATATTAAGAAGCTTCAGGCTTAATGAAAAATCCTGGCTCAGAAATTTAGGCTTGATACAACAGTAAGGAAGTTACGGTTCCTTTTTAATCTATTAAAAAGTTCTTATTCTATTCTTAAAGTTACCAAGTCTAGGCTCCTGGCTGAGTCAACCTGAGACTAAGCAGAATAGTGAAAGCCAAGGATTCCAGCATCAGGCAGTCTTCTAAAGTACTTTGAGTCACCTCCAAAATTAATTTTTTTCCTATAGATCATAGAGCTGTATTTTCCTATACTTCGTGGATATGCAAAAGAATCTATTTCCGTCATTCTTTCAGCACACCTGTACTGAGCTGTCAGTGGTTAGTAAGACGCTGCTCTGGCTCTGGAGGAGTCTTCAGTTTTCCTGGAGGATAAATCTGAAGGTTTGTTAGAGTCTAGTCACATTTTGAAAGGAGATCCATGACACAAAGGAGGAGATAGTGAAAATCATGTTTAACCAAAGACTTTGAACAATTGAAAAGGGAAGAAAGGGTCATGGTATTATTCTCGTGTATTTGAATCAGTATGAACTTGTATTTTTAAATTTGGTATTATTTATTTTTTCATTTTAATTGCAGTGTAGTTGGTCTACAGTGTTGTATTAATTTCTGGTGTATGGCATAGTGATTCAGTTTTATATATATATATTTTATATATACATTTTTCATATTCTTTTTCATTATAGGCTATTACAAGGTCTAAATGTAGTTCCCTGTGCTATGCAGTAGGACCTTATTGTTTACATGGTTTTGTGGAGATTTTTCCTGTGGTTCCCCCTGCCCAGGATCTCTGTCAGAGTTCAGTAGGTATTCCGTGAGAATTGTTCCACATGTAGATGTATTTTTGAAGTATCTGTGGGAGAGGGTCTGCTCCCCTGTCCTTCCATTCTGCTGTCTTGAAGCCGCTCCTAAGTTTGGTGTTTTTCATGTGTATTTTTACACATAGATCATTATGTGTCCCCAGACGAAATTCCTGTCTAAGCTAGTTCTCTCATTTTACTAATTTCTGGTACAATTGTTCACACATCTCTCATCTTGTCCTTAATTTTTTTTTAGAAAATTAAATGTAGGAAGATACAAGTTCCTTCCTCTATATTCAAAATCTACATATTGTTGTCCCTTTAAAACAACAACAGTAAAGACATCTCCTTTTTGTTCCTGAGACACTGTGCCAATACCTGTATTAGCATGTTTTCTCCCACTGAATTCTTTAAAGTTATGTGGTGTTTCTGTCTTACTATGTTACGGATTCATGAGGAGTCCCCTGGGCTTATTCCTCCAGGAGTAGAACAGGGCCTCGTACCAATAAGGCTCAAAGAGGGCGGAGTGAAAGAGAGAATGTTGAATGAAGCCTTTCCTTGGTTCTTGCAGTATCTCACCTTTTGAGTGTTTTCTTTTCAGCCGCAAAGTCCTTGAGTCTGTGCTCTGTGTCAATTATCTGTGAATGTTCCCTTCACTTGCCCCTTTCCCTCTGACTGTCTCACTGTCTTCAGTAGTGAAACTACCCTTTTGAAGATGCCCAGAGTCAGCGGTTTTCTCTCTGAGTTTGCCTTTCTGAACCTTGTCTTTGTTGAGCATTTAATTAACAGGTTTATTCTTTCATAAAAGCTATTTTGATAAATTGCCTGCCACATAGTAAAATGTTAGGACCGACACTGCCCCTCCTCTTAAGAACACAAAATCTACCCAGCTTGCTTAACTCTTTCAGGTGGGCTGGGTTTTAGAGGCACATGAGGAACGCAGCACCAGGAACAGAAGCTCAGAAACTCTAGGGTGTTGAAGACAATACAGTAGCAGGCTGAGAGGGATGGGTGTGAGGTACCTTGTATGCTACCCTGGGGTGGTACTTTATCCTGGTGAGCCAGCCAAGGGCTTTAAGTCATGGCTAACTACACCACAAGATGTGGAGCTTCTCAGTGGTTCTAGACAGCTCATCCTACCCATGAATTTCAGTGCACAATCTGTAGTCTTCCCGTGCTGGAGAGTTTAGGCACCTAAGTTCCTACTCGTCTGCCTCAATTGAATTGTTCCTGAAAACCAAGATCACTTTGTATTCAAACTGCTGTGCGTTCCAGTTCTGTCCTCTGGTTAGAGATGTCTCGCTGTGGCTTGCCTGGGTGGCATCCCTCTACACCTCTGCCCTTCATGTTGCCCTTCATCCTTGGAGTATTTCTCCTCCCCAGCACTTACCCATCTTTTACCCGTCTTTCAAAGCCTAGTTCATGTCCCATCTGCTCCATGATCTCTTCTCCAAATAATTGATCCCATGTGTACTTATCTTTAGTACTAGGCAATTAGCACTTAATTAGTCCTGTTTCATGCATACTAGACTGTAAGCTTTGTGACAACGAAGAATGCAGTCCTCACAGCATGTCATCTTAAGCTAAGGCACTCAACAAATATTTGACTGCTAGTTTTGAAATGTGTGTGTTAAACACAGTCCTTGAATTTCATTAGCTTGTGACATATTTCATGTCGCGGTCTCATTTCAGATCCAAAATAATATTACTGTAGTTGTCAAATGGTGAATCTTGCAACTGTTTACATTTATACTGGCCTTAAGGGTATCATAATAAATCACTTTGAATGACTTAACCCTAGAGTCATTTTTCTGTTAATCTCTCACAAGTATAAAATATTATAATTGGATTCCACTCTTCATTTTGCCTATAAACTTTGTGTTGTGCGAGTGTAGATATTATTGTATAATTTATTAACAGCCTAAAGAATCTTGTGCATATTCTGAATGCTGTTATTTTATTATCCCTTCCATAGGTGTGGGTGTCTTCAATTAATTTTAATGTGGAATCTGATTTAGAAATTGGGGGTATAGAGAGAAATATTTATTTTGTTTGTATGCATTTCTTATCTTTTTTTTCTTGTTTTGCTAAAAAGATGTTTTTAATTGTTTAACTTGATAATTCCATAGATTTTTGTCCAAGAAAGATGTCACAATTGAATTGTTAAGCCATTATCCCAATTCTGAAGACACCTTCATCTTGTAATGATTTTTTTAAAGGGAGCTTCTTACTTTCCCCTACCTCTGAAGCTATCATCAGATATGCTGTGGTGGTTCTCCCTCTATACTGAATCCATGCCATTTTGAGAGTGAATGTCTTTTAGGATATCTTTTAGAAATAAGATTTTAATTAAGACCTTGAGGGGGTATTCTTTTGTTTTCTACATAAATTTGTCTCAATTCAAATTAGTAAAAAGAATTATGTGTGTTTGTTTATTGTCAGTATTATGTATACAATACCATATTTATTGCTAACCTAATAACTGGGGCAGGTACTTTTTATAAATAGAGAAGACTAATGATTTGAAAATAACATTGGCTCAATAAAGTGTTTTGTGTATGGAAGAGTTGTTGAATTATAAACATTAGACTCTTTTTTATAGCATTGAAAATGTGGTAAATTTTTATAAAGTTTCTATGTAAGTACATGAATTACTTAGAATCACTATAAAAATACAGTAAACAAACAAACAAAAAAAGGGATGTTGGTTAAAAGACACATGAATCAGTGGAACAGAATCCAGGAATAGACCCACACATATATGGTCAATTGATTTTTGACATTGGTGGGAAGGCAATTCAGTGGAGAAAGGATCATCTTTTAAATAAATGATGATGAAGCAAGTGGACATCTATTTTTAAAGCAATGAAGACAATAAACTTCAACTCATATCTCACTCCATATACAAAAATTAACTAAAAATTAATCACACTCTGCTCTTGCCACTTCTGATCAATATTGTACTGGAATTTGTAACCAAGGCTATTAGGCAATAAAAGAAATAGAAGTCACCTGGACTGGAAAGGAAGAAGTAAAACTCTCTTCTTTGTGGATAACGTGATTGTGTACCTAGAAAATCCCAAGGAATCCACAAGAAACTATTAGAGCTAAGATATGAGTTCAGAAAGGATGTAGGATACAAGATCAATGTATAGTCTAGTGACAAGGGACTTATCCTGAGAATATAATTAACTCTTACAACTGAACAACAACAAAAAAGACAACTCAATTTTGGGCAAAAATTTTGGATACACATTTCTCCAGAGAAGGTACACAAATTACTAAAATGCACATGAGAAAGATGTTTAACATCATTAGTCATGAGAGAAATACAAATCAAAATTGCAATGAGATACCACATCACACCCACTAAAATTGATAAAGTATAAACGATCAGCAATAACAAATGTTGTTAAGGATATGGAGAATTTAGAGCCCTTAATACACTGGTGCCGTCACAGTTTGGAAGTTCCTCAAACGGTTAAAAATAGACCCAGCAATTCCACTCCTAGGTGTACATACCCAAGAAAATTGAAAATACTAGTCCACGTAACACTTGTGGACTAATGTTCAGAGAAGCATTATTCATAGTAGTCTGAAAGTTAAAACAACCCAAGTATTCATCAGCTGATGAATGGATAAATAAAATGTGTTATATTCATACAACAGAATATTATTCAGCTATGAAAAGGAATGAACTATTGCTACATGTCATAACATGGATGAACCTTGAAAACAAAATAAGGTGAAAGAAGCAGTCACAAAAGGCCACATTGTGTGATCCCACTCATATGAAATATCCAGAATAGGCAAATCCGTAGAAACAGAAGGGATCTCTGGTTGTCAAAGACTGATGGGTAGGGCAAAGGAAGAGTGACTGCTCATGGGCAGGGCTTTCTTTTGGGGTGATGAAAATAGTCTGAAATTAGATAGTGATCACAGTTGTACTGCTCTTTAGAATATACTAAACACCACAGAATTATATACTTTAATAGGGTGAATTTCATGGTATATGAATTATATCTTGCAAAAATGTGAAGTCAATTTTTAAAATGGGCCAAAGCTTTGAACAGGCACTTTACCAAGGAAGATATATGGGTAGTAAATAAGTACATGAACAACAAGGTAAACATTTTTGACCATTAGAGACATCCAAATAGAAGCCAGAATAGCTAAAATTAAAAAAAAAAAAAAAAAAAGAAAAAAGAAAGAAACAAAATCCTGGTGAAGATGTGGAAGAACCGGAATGATCATACTTTGCTGGTGGGAATGTGAAATGAATCAGCCACTCTGTCAAACTAGTTGGCATTTTCTTTGCTTAATTTTTTCCCCCAGTTTTATTAGGTAGAATTGTTACAGTTTGACTGCAGGTATACAATATATTGCATGTGAATATATTTATACACAATATACTGCACATTTTTTTAGTTTACACGTATGTACTGATCATTGTTTCTAAGAACAGATTAGAGCTTTAGCTTTTTAAACTTACATAGTTATCAAAGGAATAATGCCAACCGCAAAATAAGAATCAACAGAATACAGTGATCCATTCACAAAGGACAGTCAAATGTGCTTACACGTATTCAAGAAATCAATCATCTGAGTTATAAATAATTAGTAGTTCATTTGTATCCTTTTTTGAAGATTCCCCATTTTCTCAACTTTAAACATACCATTATGTCCATGCAAACATTCATTTACTATGATCATCAATTCCATTCCTAGTTTATCTATTTTAAAATAGCAGCTTTATTCACGATAACCCAGAGCTAGAAACAAACCAGATGTTGTTTTGCCAATGACGTGGTAAACAAACTTCCTTCTATACAATGGGGTCCTACTCAGAAATAAGAAAGAAAGAGTTGATGCATGCAGGAAAACGTAGAGTGGTTGATTCTCAGATGCTTACTGGCAAGTGAAAGAAGCAAGATTCAATTAGCTACATACTTTATGATTTCATTTATAAGAGATTCTAGAAAATACACAACTGTGGAGGGGGAGAAAAGCTAAGTGCACAAGTGGAGTTTGGTTTACTGGTGAGATGAGAATAATCACTCTCACTGCAGATCAGATTTTATTTCACAGAGTTTGTTTTACGTGGTTGTCACTGAGCCATAATGACTAATTTTGATTTTTGATATTAATGCTCACCATAAAATAAAGGGGAATGTATCGAGTTGTGTCTTTTAATTTCATGGTGGGGAGTGGTATCTTCTGGGAGGCAGGCAGTGTTTTTGACTGTGACTTTGGTCAGTCTCATCCTGTGTCTCTATGGATACACATCCTTATGACTTATGTTTCTTCTGCCCTCTGAGCACAGTGTTGCCAGGGCTGGAATATTCTCCCCACTTGCTCTCAGACTTGTTTAGGGAATCGTTCCGTGCTTCTTGTAGGCTAATTTAGATCTTTCCATTTTGTTTTCTCTGACTATCCTATATTTCTTTATAACACCATAAAATCATAATTAAATTTTATACTAATTATTTGTATAACCATTTAACATCTATCCAATTCTGTACCTTTCAGTCCTCCATCCTTAAAAGCTAAAGTCTCTATTTATAATCAAGGCACAGTTGTTGTTACCAGTGTTCTTTGTTTTTGTTTTTGTTTTCCCCATCCATATAACCACGATTCTTTTAGAACCAATTCTGCCTTTGGTAACTTTCTTAAAAGATCAGTGGAGTCAGTGTGAACCCTATCAAAGAAAGAAACTTCGTTTGGTGATGCTTTGCTTAATTTTTCTCTTTGTAGGGAAACTCAACAGCCAAGACTCCTACAATAATTTTGCCAACAACAACCCTGGCAACCCTCGGCTCTCCCCTCTCCCCAGTTTGATGGTATTGATGCCTCTTGCACAGATCAAGCAGCCAATGACACTGGGGACCATCACCAAAAGAACAGGGTAAGGCCTCAGGCTTGATGTCTTTTTAGTAGCAGCTTTAGAGTATTAAATATGTAAAAAATAAAATGTACTTTTTCTTTGAGTGGTTTTGATTATGTTCTTCATTTCCAGCCCACATGAGACTTAATGGCAGCAGGTTAAGTACAAAGTGGAGAACATGCGCAATCATATTCATACACAACCATGTACACACACATTCAGAGAGAGAGGGAAAAAAAACCAAAGCAGTGACAAGTTGTGAAAACTAGTATTGACTAATAAAAACCAGAGCCATCTACTCAGTCTTATAGTTGCTGCCTTGTGGCTTTGTCTGAGAGTAGTACACTTTCATTTTCTTGCTTTTGTGGACATTTATCTGGATATATAATGGCCCCCAAATTTTGACGGATAGAAATACTAAGGAGGGAACTTTATATGACAACCATGTTTCTAATATAGTTAAAAAAAGAAACTCTGTCAAGGTACAGTTTACATACACTAGTCTATCATGATTCTATCATCATTAGTGTCAGGGCAATGTGATGTTGTGGATGGTTTTCAAAAGCCAGGGTCCCAGGTGTTACTCAGATTGGTCACAATAATATCCTCAAAGACTTGATAAAGCACTTGATATCTTTGTGCTTATTTTAGGTTATTTAAAATTTTAAAAAAATTCTTACCTATTAGGATTATAAAATTATCACTTCTTTGGGTTCTGGCAAAAAAAGTGCTGTGTCTAAGATATCATTAGATGTTCAATTGTATAGCAACTCTGAAACTCCCATTTTGTACCAAAAATATTTATGTCTATAGGCTAATTACCTGTTTCCATCAATCAGCAATCCTGAGGTTTAACCTAATTTGAGATGGAACAACTATCTTAAAATTCTATATTCAGGTAGTCAGGAGAAAATTTCACCTTGGCTTCAAATAGTCTTCTCAGTCTTTCCAACAAAAGGAATAGATTAAATTATTTGGCTGCTGTATCAATATGTTTTAATATTGTTGTGCTAGGTTGTAAATTGTTTACAGAACGTCGCTTTTCTAAGAAGAAATATGCATTCTCAGGAACCAGGCCCTTGAGCTCCAGATTTTACTGTAACACAAAAAATGACCCTCTACCTAGTGGAATGGTGTTTGCATATAGAGTGATTCTATTGCTGAAAGCAGAAATTGAGTTTGTGGTATATCAATGACAAAAAAAGGGCAAAATACAGCAAACCTAGATCCCAAATCACACATTTTATGAGATCATTCGGCCTGTATTGAAAGAAAAAATGATTTCAATTTTTTAACTCTTTATGTTCAGTAGTAGTGTAGTTTAGACTTTTTATTTTCCTTCCTTTTCATTTTTTTTAATTTAAAATAAAGTAAATAAGAGTGGCTATGAATAGTAAAGGTATTATGAACTTATATTTACAGGTAACTCATTTTTTTTCTTTGTATAATGTATACAAAGTATTTCTGCATTTTTATCTGTTTCTCCTGAGTCTAAGTGAAAGATTGCTTAAAAATTTTCCTATTGATTTTCATTTTATTTCTAAGTTAGAATTTATTTCAAAAATATTTGTGGAGAGGAGTCGAAAGTGAGTTTCCTTTTGTATGTATTTGAAAT
Organism: Camelus ferus; assembly: GCF_009834535.1. Classification (NCBI taxonomy): domain Eukaryota; kingdom Metazoa; phylum Chordata; class Mammalia; order Artiodactyla; family Camelidae; genus Camelus; species Camelus ferus. The sequence goes on from NC_045711.1 coordinate 3,847,381, forward strand.
TTTCCGTAATGAAAACATACGATCTCTCACACACCCTTTCACTCTCTCCCTTGCTACTCTCTTTCTCTCTGCCCTTTGATGGGTAGAAACTATTAATCATCTGGTGTCTTCCTGTGCTGTCATACTTTATGATCTTGGATACATTCTGTGCTTCCTTTTCCTTTTAAAAACTTAGTCACGGTTCCTAGATTTGTAGAGTGTGTGTATTCTAGACAATTTAATAATTAATAAATTAAGTGATATGAATTTGAATTGTGTTTTGAAATTAATATTAGTTCAAGATACATGTACCATATTGTTGACTAGGCTTCTTATCTCAGTTCTCAAACTACTTTATTTTTGCCAAGTCTTTGAATTCTTTTTAATATGTCCTGTATTGAAATGTTTCAAGAGAATGATTAATATTTGTCCCACAATGCGTAATTTAAAACCTTTTGATACAGATTCAGACTGTATATAAGTTATAAGGTTATAAGACCAGTGAAAGGAATGCCTGTATACCCAGATTTCTCAGATGTTAACGGATTAATGCATTTGCTTCATCATTTATCTTCTTTTACTCTCTGTGTGCACAGGCGAGCATACGCACACGCACACCCACCATAAACTCATTAGTTTTTTTTTTTTTGGTATATATTGTAGTTGTTGTCTGTAATGAAATCCCTACTTGTGGCAGAGCTTCAGTGCATCGTAAATTACCCCACCCACCCTTCTTTTTTTCCCCTCCCCTTGTGCTATTCTTTTTTTCCCTTCCTGTTAATATAGATTATGGTGACCTATAAACACTTTGATGATAGTATTCATAACTTGCACTTGGCTATTGGTAGATTAAAAGACTTGGTACCCTTAAGCCATTTTCTGAAGGGTTTGTTGATTATATTCAGAAATTGTTATTGTGACTTTCCTTATAATTCTTAGAGTATTACTGTAAGTCACCCAAACATTTAATGGTCATAGAATTTTCAAATTGTAGTTTGTGGTCTTATTATCTTAAAACTTAGCATTTTCATTGAAATACATGTATTTTGCCTTACCAAAAGTAGTGTTTGTTTTGCGAGAACAAAATATATTTCCCAAATTTCCATTTTTCAAATATGCTGAGATTAGAAACACATTCTAGACATTTTATATCACTAGGTTTCATCCCATTGGATATTAAGTTATATTTATTTCATTTTTATTTTTAGAGATTTTACTGTGACCAGATCTCAAACTGCAGTTAGCTCATTTGCATCATTTCCAGCAATTTTTATTATATTTACTGAGAATTTTGATTGCTACATTAAGGTCACCAGAGTGATGCACAAACAGGCTTTTAATTTTCCAGATTTCTTTTCATTGTGGAAATCCTAACTTACTCTAACTTTGCTTCGATCACATAGCTTTCCTAGGTTTTTAATAATAAAATTAACAGAAATATTGGACATGGATTATGTAGAGAGAGAACACGGAGCTGACTCATTTATAGACATATGAGTAATGCCTGGTAATATTCTAGTAAAATTATATACTTACATAGGTTGGATCAATATTTATTTATTCCGTGTCTTAGATGTTTGGCATAAGGGCATCAAATAAGCATTAAAAAATTACATTTCTAGCACAGAGATTTCTAAGGATTGCCTGGGATCCTATATTTAAATAACCAAATTTAGATGGAAGCCTCAACTCAAACCTTCAGGGGATAGAATTGTGCTTACCATGTTTCACATCTGCCCTCTTATTTTTGGAAATACATATCCCTGAAAGCTTGTGCAGTGTAGGACCATCTGTCTTACTCGAAGACATTCGCGGGGCCAGTAGACCTACAAATGGCAAAAGACAGATGTAATTACACCTCCATGTTCTGTACCTTGAAGCTGCACTTGGAGGAAATAAGGCCTATTTTGGCAACAGCTGTTGCTTAACTCTACTGTGGTGTAGGAAGGTAGAGGAGTGCTGGCCGTCATTTGGTTTAACAGTCACTCATTCAAAGAAAACCCATTTTTTTCCGGTCTTAAGACTGGAGGGTTGGAAAGACCTCCGTCCTGTCTTTACCATGTGTAAATAAGAGTAGTCCTCATCTGTTAAAAGTGAAACTGGGTACCGATGGATTGCTCCTTGTTTTGGAGTGTAGGGATTTATTAAGCAACATTTCGTGGATGTTTGGTGGCATTAATGAATTAAGTAAGTGACAAAGGTTTTTTTTTTTAAATGCTTCTTATGTAAAAGTAGTAAAAAAGATAATTTGTCATCAGTAAGCTTAATTTTATGTATATTGACTCTAACATTACTACTATATGCACATTTTGTAGGCACAAGCAGAGAATAGTACATTTCAAAACATTGTCAGAGTAATTTCACAGAAATAAAAAAAAAACAAATTGGGAATGAAGTTACTTCCTTATTCTTAACTAGCTGACCGTTTTTAGTAAATAATGATACGATTTGTCATCTTTTATAGATTTCCTTTTTCTTAAATGGAGCAGCTTCCTGTTTCCCCCTACTCCTACCCCGTCATGTTTAGTCATTTCTTTGTGAGCAATTTGAGGTAGATATTAGGAACCTTTGGCTTGACCCTGTAGAAGTAAATTAGGTAATGCAGTGAAAGAATCTTGACTTAGGAATCTGAAGCTCTGGCTTCTCTCATCTTGGCTCTGCCTTTACCACCGTGCCCTAGGTAAATTTCTGCATCTGAAAAATAAAAGTTTGTATGTATGAGTTATAATCTTTCAGCCTTGCAGCGTATGAGTTCCCACCAGATGTTCAATCCCGTTACCTAATTTCTAAGCCTCATTCCTTGCTGAGCCCTAGGCCAGTGTGGAGCAAGAGCTCCATTTACAAAATCTAGATGATTGTTCTGTTAGAACTGAAAGCATTTAATAGCATTTACTCGATGATCTCTAGTTGGAATTTGTCGCCCAGATCTGCCATCAGAGCTTGTTAAGTAAATGAATGACATTGGCATAGAGTCCTCAAGGAAGGTCTATTCCTTCTTCTAATTTAGTTAAGTCTGCCTTGGCTTGTTTAGACACTTTGACCTGAGCCCCACACCCTAGAGGTGAAGTTCTCAGAGTTAAGTGGGAAAGATCTGGAGAAAGATTCACTGGATACAGTCGCAGATGTACTTCTCCACCTCCTAGCCCTGTCTTATCTGTGTGTTATTTCTTGATACTAACCTCTAAATGTTTGGTTCCAGCTGTAAAAGAATGGATAATGTATTTTCATTAGAATGGATGTGGATATGTCTACATGTGTAACATACTTACTAGTTTTCAATTTTTGTGTTAAATCAGGAGAGTACTTAAACCGTTCCATAGTTTCTTCCCTTTTACCATAAATCTGTGGACTTGGCAAGGCGGGGAGGGCGGGGATTAATTCTCCTATATACTGTGTTATAAGTTAGGAAGCATTACTTTCTGTAGAATGTTGACAATCTATGTAAGCTTTTCTAGTCTCTTTTCTGCCGTGTCTGGCAGAATTTGAACATTAATGCTTTTCTAGTGAAAATCTTGAGCTTGTCATTTAAATTTGCATGTTGAATATATCTCAAATTAGACAATTATAACCTGTATGTTTCAGCTTGAATTTGCCTAACAGATCAATAATTTGAGAGCCAGTAGTGCCATTGGTTTCTTTAGTAGGGAATGGTTAAAATTAAATTAATGAAAAATTTAAAGTAACTCTTGAAAATGTTATGAAGACTAATTTGCTCATGTGCATGTGGGAAACGTGAGTCCATCTCTGTTGCTGCTTAAAGGGGGCATACAGAGTGTAGCAGCGTCATTAGAGCGGCTGGAATATATTGTTAGAGAATGCAGCTTTACTTTCCAGTTTGACACATACAGCCCTTACTCTGTTCAGTACATTTAATATTTGTATGATGCTGATGTCTGTTAAGTGATAGTGCCTGACTTCTCATAGGACACAAACAACTGGAAAATAGGACCTTCAGAGTATGTTTATAGGATTTTTGTCTCAGACTACAACTATTTCTTTAACTCTGGATGGTGAAATTTAATCATTATTAATGCCTTTCATCGCTTGAGTCAGCTTGTGTAGGATTTCAGCATGTTTGAATCAAATCTAGTTTTATTTTTTACTTACATTTTAAAAATCTTCAGATTTGCCTTATTTTTAAGTAGTTAGACCAAACTTTTTGTGGTACTGCTTGGCCTTTAAAAAAAGGAGTCAGGATTTAAAGACATGTAGCTTTAGTAAGATATGATATAAAAGACAATTTCTTTCTATTATCTAAGAGTCTGTAGAAGAAACCCTTTGAGAAACAATGGTCAAGTCATTTCATGCTGGACTTGAAATAAGTATGTAATGGGTTTTTCTGGATTTTTTGTCTCTTGGCCAGTCCTGATGCTTTTCCATCAGAATTAAGCTTAAAAAGGACAGTCATGACATAGTGCATAGGTTTCATATGGCAGATTGTTAAATCTGCTGCAACTTAATAGTGTTTGGAAAACTGAAGACATCCTTAATACCTGAACATGATCATCTGAGTTGCGTATGTTAATACAGACAGTTTTAATTCAGCATGCCCTCTCCCTCACACACTCCCCTCCCCCTCCTACCCACCCCCGTGTAAAACTCCAGCTGCGGGATTTTGGAGGGGAGGGGAGAGTCATAGGTGAAGACAGCTGGATCGTGGACTTGTCCTTTGTGACTTTATATTTTCATTCTTTTGCTACCGAGGAAAGATGAAGCGGGCATATTTCAAAGGAACAGCTGACACTACCCATATGAAGTCAGTAATTACGTCAGTCACTAACTCTTTGGAGTTTGTGGCTCTTCTTTGGCGTGTCTGTGGCAGAGGTCCAGTTTGTGGGAGTGGGTAAGAAGTGGGTGAGTGTAGGTTGGGACCATGCCCAGTGTACGTACTGAAACGGGTTCTCACCCTGTTCCCCCACCTTCTGTTTTCTCCTGGAGCCGGGTTAGCTTGGAGATCTTTTTATTTGACTGAAGGTAGCTTTTACCTCACCCACCAGGTTATGCCGTGAACCGTGAGGACTGTAGGGTCTTTGAACTTGACAATGCTGCTGGTAGCGCAGGCCTGTTTACTCGTGTCTGGAGAGTTAACAGTGCATTTTGGGATGGTGGTGGGGCTGTCGAAATCTTGTTGGTAACATGCTGCTGCAACCTGGAAAGGAAAACCTAGGAGATTAAAAGGAACCCAAAACTTGTGTTTAATTTGTTTGGTTAATATGTTTCATTTTTATGCATAAGGGAAACTAAACTTGGAAAAAGGCATTTGCTGGCTCTAAAGGTGGGAACATCAGCTGTCTTTTGAAATGTAGAAACTTCAAGGTTTTGTTTCATTTTGTTTGTTTTTGTTGGGTCAATAGAGAAGCCTTTTAAGTCATCAAAGACAAAGATAAAACTTTCAAATTCTTTGCAGTGAATCAGCTGTATCCTGATACTTGGGATGAATGCGGAGGCTCAGCTTCAATACAATATACATTAACTTTTATCTTGTGCCCAGACCTCCCAAGGCACAGTGCCTCTGTCAGAGCCATTTGAAGTATTTGGTGAATTCAGGTGTCTGCCCAAGGAAGAAAATGACAGGAAGTTGGGTGGTGGGTGCCAACAATAACCGCTTCATTCTTGAGGCATTTATGGGCATGTGGAAATGTATCAAACTTTCCATACATTTTCATTGATCATTTCTTCATGGCATCACTGTGCTATTGAGAGGTTGCAGTCTTCACATGATTTCAGTTATTCAAATCAGTGTCAAAGTACAGGGAGAACTCCAGTAACATTTTGTTTCTGATGTGATTAGTGTAAACAGAGAAGGCGATTGTGACTAACTTGTTTTTTTATTAATGGAATAGAATACAATAAAATGTAATTTTGCTACTGGTTCTGCAGACAAGCAGCTGTAGCATTCTATAGGGGCTTGTTAGAAATACAGAATCTAAGGCCCCACCCTGACCTACCCTGTTATATGCATTAATCTTCAATGTAACTAAATCTCAACATTTTATAAACATTGAAATAGAAAATGGTAAGGTTGATTATAGACAGAAAAGACGTTCATTAAATTTTTGTTTCAGTTTGTGTGTTTGTGTACATACCAACTTACATCTTAAAATACAGATGTCCCTTTGTATCTGGGGGAGGTTGGTTTCGGGACACCTTCTCCCCTCAATCTGTGGGTCTTCAAATCTCTTGTACAAATGGCCTAGTATTTGCACATCTAACCTGTGCACATCCACTCATACACTTTGAATCTTCTCCACATTGTGAATAGTAAATTGTCATATAAATAGCTGTTGGTGAGCAGCAAATTCAAGTTTTGCTTTTTAAAACTTTCTGGAATTTTTTTCCCCCAAAATGTTGGTCTGTGAGTAGTTAAATCCACAAATGTGGAACCTGCAGATAAAGATGGCCAGCTGTATATTTCTGTGGGTCATAGTCAAGAAAATAATTGAAATCCATTGTCCTAAATGTGGATGATGACGTATGTCTGGTTGTGGTCTTATCGTTAAGTGTGGGAGAGGTTTCCTTGCCTTGTATTGAGACGTTCTCTAAAGTTTCTTTTCTTTTTTTCTTTTCCAATATCTTTGTCTTCCAACTCACTCTTTCTTCTAATTCGTTTCTTACTTTTCTGTTCCCTTCTTTGTATCTTCTGTGTATTAGTCCTCAGAATTGTCCTCAGTGTTGTGAAGACATTTCCCTCAAGTTTTAGTTTGTGGCCAAATATATTCAGTTTACTGGGAGATCAATGCTAATTATCAGGATTTTTTTTTTAATGTTCTTAACACCAGATTTGAAGAAGAAAATGTCCAGGTTATGCAGTGCACTTTCCTTCTCCATTTGTTAACGTCTTCTTTACAAGTGTCAGATGCTACAACAGTATTTGGTTTTGGATATAATTAAATCACTCAGTCATCTCTGTGCAAATATGCATAGCATGTCTTAAATGCTGTGAACAGAATATTGAGAAGAAAAACGTGTAACACTGAAGTCTGCTTTGTATCCCCGGCTGTATTTAAAAGAAGCAATTATGGCTTTAGTTTCCTGTATTCCAGCCTAACCCAGTATAGGCCAGGTAGCGGAAGTTAACCACCTGTATCACTATTAAGAGAAATGCTAATTTCCTGGAACGTGACCCTTAATGGAAATATATCATACTAAATACTTGTGTTTAGTGTTAGGTCCTTTGACCAGCAATATGCAGTTCAACTTACTGTAAAGAAGCAATTTAGAAAATATGCACTTTCTGTGGTTCTGAGACTACAACTGGTGAACAGCAAGAGATGCTTATTGAAGTTTTTACTGAGTCCTCTTTCACGAGTTTTAAACATTTTGTGTCACACAACCACGCATCTGTTGCTACTGGTCTCACTCTTTTCCATCTAATAATTCCATTTAACTTCGACTTTGTTGTAAGGGGCCTCTGATGTGAAATTTACTTTATTTTACCTTAGGGACCCTACAGGGGTGCTCCAGAAAAGGGGGCGAAATAGAACATTTTGAAATCTCCAACCCTGTGAAAATTAAGGGACTTGTTACTGCACGTCATTCTGTTCGTTGGTTTCATCAGACTCGTTAGGATCTGCGACAGAATTGCAAACGATTACTAATTCTTTCAGTTATTTTATTCATACTCTATAACAGTATGATTTACATGTATTTGTTAATGTTCAATGAGTTTTCCTCTAATTTTTTGTGCATTTTCCCCCCTTTTCCATGAAGGCCTTATCTGTTTGGAGCGGGGTGTTTTTCCATAAAAGCTCCATGGTGAGTCCCGGTTCAGTCCCGCATGCCTAATTCATTTGCTGTTCTCTCAGAACGTAACTCTGTTGTGTCCTGTGTCTCCAGTTGCATGGCCTGATCACAGGTAGATGCCCCTAATCACGGAAGAATTTGTGGTTGGGTCGTGAGTGTTGGTGGTTAAACCTTAAAAGATCTGTTTTCTGGGTTTCACTTCATTTCTTGAAGTCACATAAGAAATCATAGATTAATACTTAAAAAAAAGAAATTAGAAGAATTCTCTCCTAATGCTAGTATATATTATAAGACAAGGCTAACCCCCAGGTTTAAAGCTTTGAGTATTATAGTGATAGACTCCCTACTTGTCATGCTGAACATGTGCAGGCATGATTCATTTTGAAATATAAATATATATAAGGTATACTAAAATTCCCTTATAAATTTTTATTGCATTTTATTTGGGACCAAAGGAACAAGAGTCAGTTCTGTTTTGAATAGTTTAGGTATTTAAGGAGCTACGAGAGGAAATTTGTGTTTCACATAAAAGCTCCTAAATAATCTATAATTTTGAGTTATTAGCACCTACTTGCTGTAACTTATTTAATAAATTATTGTATGAGTGCTAAAACTACAACTTTGTCAGTCTTAGATACGATGATCATAGAAAAGAAGCAGAGTATATTTATTACTTTCATGTAAAGATGGGAAGTAGAATGTATTTAGAACCTGGTATAATGTGTTTAATATAATAGTTAAGGGTCAGGGCTCCAGAGTCAGACTGTCCAGGTCTTAATTCCCAGCTCACATACTATCTAGATGACCTTGGGCAATTTTCTAAAACCTTTCTGTTTCTTGGTTTCCTTATCTCTATTAAATAGAGTTACCAGTAGCACCTACCTCATAGGTTGGTTGTGAGGGTTAAATGAACTGAAAATATAAATTGCTGAGAACAGTGCCTGGTACAAAGTAAGTGCTCAGTAAATGCTAGCTGCTACTAACATTGAAGGTTTAAGGGGAAAATAAACCATTTTTGAAAGAAACTTATTTAAATTAGATCCTGATTTTTTTGCTTTTAAGAGTGAGTGAGCCAAAAGGAAGTTTTGGTTAATGTTAAGTTACATCGATTTTATAAATATGGTTACAGTACTTTAAAAAGTACTGAGTGTGTGTGCAGTTCTCATAACTGCTGAGGAACTTACTCATATACTGTCCCATTATTCTAGGAAAAAACCTTCAGTCTTTTTTCTCTTGGACAAAAAGAAACTTAAATAGTTCTTTAAGGTACAGTATAATTTGACACAAACTAATTTCAGTTTTCATTTGCCAGAGGAACATCTGAAAATTTCATTGTCATATTAGAAAAGGGTGGGAAATCATCATAAAAATTTCCTCTTTAAAATGCATCATCGAAATTAGAACACAGATTATGAAACTGTTCTAAAGAAAGTCAGGGTATAAACGAGTAAAGATTTCCTGAAAGTTAATCTTTATCCTTTTCGTTAACAAAATTTCTTCCCAAAACACATAAGATACATGGATCTTACTCAGGAGATTATAGTGAACCGTTGATTTTTTAAATGCCAGATTCAACATATGACAGCATTTCTTTGTAGACTCAATTTAGAATTAAATTCCATCTTAGGACAGATTTCTCATTCTCAGTACAAGGAAAAGAGTTTTAGTATGTTAATAAAGATAGAAGTTTTAGCATTGAAGTGGAGTTGGAATAACAAATGTTGTATGTGAAATAAGAAAAGTCCATGCCTTCGACAGCTCATGTGCCCCTCAAATTTAAGCAAAAGCACTTGTCAACCAGAAATGATTTGAGGTTGAAACAAGATTAAAAGAGCCAGATTAAAGAAAGGGATATATGAAATATAGTAGACTTTTAAATCATTGCCTGTCTTTTAGAAGACCGCTTTGTGGTTTGTTTGATGCCGTCGTTAGCTCCCAAGAAACTCGTTTTTAGTCACTTACACTCGCTTAAAAGATCCTCCTTCAAAATACGTTCCTTTACTGTTGGTGCATGCTTTTCCCATTAAGATCTTAATGAAACCTCAAATTAAGGCAGCAAAATGAATATAAATTTGACAATTTCTTTCTTGTTTATAAGAGCTTCTTTGTTTTAAGAGTTTTTTAAAATTATTTTTCTATGATATTTAGCATTCAACCTGAGAATGTTTTTATTTACTGCTTTGAAACATTATACTAAATACATGTATTTATTTCATTAAGTTTATAGAACTTCCAGTGTAGGGTAGTATTTGTATTTTGGAAGAATATGAAAATTTTATAGTTCCTCTTAAAATGTTATATAAATTTCACACAGATTTTTTTTTATTGCTTTCAAGTTGAAATGTTTATATTTAGCTAAGATTTTCCTTTTGCTAGATCACAATTTCTGCCAATTCTTCATTGTTTGATAAACTGGTTTAATTGTTTAAATTCATGCAGTTTCAGTTGAGTCTTTTGTTCGACAACCAAATAAGCTTGTTGGAAAGTTAACTATGCAAGCCGTCTTCAACCCTTTAGTCATTTTATACATTCTGGAGATTATGTATCTTCCAGGATTTTTGAATTTGAATGACAGTATAAAATAATATAAAAGAATCACACATGTGATATACTTTCTAATACAGAAATTTTAAGAGATAGAACCATTGTGAAATTTTACAAATGAATTTTGCTTTCAGTATTATAAATAACAAGTATTTATTGAGTTCCTAATCTGCATCTAATATTGTATTTAAATTACTGCTGTTTTTGACCTGCTTAGCAAAAGAAAACGCGTGTGCACAACAGTGTGGACAAAAGGTGGTCCTTTTGAATATATCCCTTACTTATAACCTGTCTGTACAGTATTATATAAGGTTATTTTTAAAGAAGAGTTAAAACTTACATACTGAATTATATTTGAAGTTTTAATTAGCTCTGAGAGTGTGCAGTCTTTGTATAAATAGTTCATTGCTCTTCTGAGGATATTAAAAGAGATTATAATTTCATTTTTAGAAGGAAAGATTTATATGGAGAGGAGAATCTTTTCTTATCTGCAAGGTTTACATTAATCTGTTAGATCTTTAAGAATAATTTGTGATAGAATAATTTTAAATATATTATTAATGTCTTTATTTAAAATAAAATACTTTCAGTTTCCCTCTTAGTTCTTCCTTTAGCAAATAAAGTTGAGAGTGAGAGGAAACTTCTAAATTACTTTCGAAAGCCTAATGACAGTGAGGAACGTAGAGAAAATTTTTTTCTTTAACACAAAGACATAATACCACTTGTAATTCTTACATCAATATTGTGTCTAACATTTAAGCTACAATATTGACTGTACCCTTATGTTTTAGAGAAGGAAAAAAACGGTGCTTCTATCTCAGTTTAGCTCTTTCCATGTTTCTGTCCTTCTGAACGAGGCACCAGACCTCACTGTTGCTTTTCGTGCCATCCATGGATTCACCACTTACATCCCATTTTATAGGTTGTGGTAAAATTATCTAGATGGACATAACTTTTCTATAATTTTAAAGCCAGTATCGTAAGAGTTTTGCTTTCCCACCCCACCTCCCACCCCCTTACAGTAGAGTGTGGAGGAAAAAAAAAAACAGGCAAGAGAAATTCAGTATGTTTATCTGACTGAATTACATAATACAGAAAAAAGCCAATGGGTATCTTCAATACTCTTTGTAAATACTTTTAAAGATATCATAGTGTTAATGTCCCCAGAATGTCTGATGGCACTGAAAATGATTCTCCTTTTATGATTAGATGGTTAAGTCTCCCAGAAGAAATGACAAAAATGTTAAAACCCCTGAGTTTTAATTTAGCACCTTACTTGTTTGTTTTGTTTTATTTTCTTTTTACATTTATTTTACTTTTGATTATATTGTCTCAGATCAAATTTAGTAAATGTGATGTTTTTTATCATTATTTTGACTGATACGGTGAAAATTGAACTCATTCCATTGTCGTTTATGTTTTGTTCACAAATTAAGGCAAATTTTTCTTTTAAGTTTTGAACACAGGGTTGTTTATGATGGGCTCAGAGGAGTAAAAAGCAGTTCTCGGGGGAGGAGTCTCCCAGCGCTACCAGCATGTTTTGTTCTGGTTTATAACTATCATCAACACAGTCATTTCTGGACACGCATATACACTGAAATTTTATTTTTTTATATCAATTACTAATTTAATAATAAGTGAATAAATAAATAAGAGAAGGCTTCCAAACACCCAGAGCTATTCTTTTTAAACTTCTAATGCAATTCATTAAGTCTCTTTCAGAGAATTCGGGAAGATACTGAGAGAAAAAAAGACAAAAAGCTGGTATTGGAATGCTTTCCTAAGGTGGTTGGGTCACCAATCTCTAAGTGAACATGATTGACAAGGCTAACACTTTTCTCGTTATTCCTCTCATATATGTATCGTTTTTTTTTCATATTTTATCTTTCTGCCAACAAAAGTTTAATTTGCCATAGAAATACTCTGGGTCATTGTGAAAAAGTTCAGTTCTTTTTCCACCTAGCATTCCTAGTCGGTCTTTTTAAAATTTAGGATAGAGGGCAAATTGAATCAAAGTTAAATTTTCTCCCTTTGGGTATTTCACATAGAAAATACTTTATTAATAATAATCATTTCTTTAGGTTATTTTTCCCTTTTTATTTTTCTGAAAGTCTTGCACACACATGCACATATTTTCAGTTTCTATTTTGCTTAAATACCGGAGTCATTCCAAATGTAGATTGATGACATAAATAACTTGTTAAGAATATGTTCGCCTAATATGCTAAATACCCAATACATAGCACTGTGTCGTGCAGGAGGTAGTAAGTTAGTTTCAGGGATACAAACTTTTAATTACTTATTAAACACAGACTTTTATTCATGTGATTTATGAAGGCCTTGTCAGAAGAAAAAGAAGAAATAATGAAGAATTAAAGTGATCATTTTTGCATAATTGTAGAATACTTTTAACATGAGATACTTATTCTTTGCAGGAAATAATGAGTTTATGTATAATAATACTGTGTTGATGTTTTTTACTTTTACGTTCAGAAGCTTAGTTATGTGTAACATCACAGAAGTGTAAGAGACTTTAGCTTTTGACATGGACTGATTAGACTGTAAACTAATAGACATACAAAATACGTGTTTGCTTGGCCAAAGACTAACTGGATTATTACGTTACAAAGGTAGCTAACCAGCCCAGTGGCAATTATTTTTAAGTCTTGTTTAGATGCACCATAGTCTCTCTTAAGAAGTGAGATTTTCACTTTTCTATTTTGTTGCTTACTGATTTAAAAAAGAAAAATAGCATTAAGTAATTTGCATAGAGCTTTGAATTTGTCCCTAGGAAGCTTATTTGTACATTGTGTAGTATTATTGTTCCTTGATGGTGATTTTAGTGAAAACCTAGTCACACATTTGAAACACCATTCAAAAAAATTCTAGAGTGTTTTTTCTCTCTTCTTAGAAGATGCTAATTAGGAGCTTAGAGCTCTTGGATAGTAGTTCAGTGATGGAAGTAGAGACTTTGAAGGAAAATTTATGTCCTAACTTAGCACAACAGAGAGCAGCATCATCAGAAAGAAGACTGTGATGCTGGTTTCCCAGAAAGCAAGGGAGGGTGTGTGTCTGTCCAGGTGTAGATGGAGGGGAGTCTTCTTTTCTGTTAGTTTCGCAGTTTTTGTAAAGGTTTTTGCAGCTGTAGCAAATGCAACAAGGAAGATGTGAAACTGTAGAAGCAGATTCACTTTCTCACAGAAACTTAAAAAGAAAAAACAGTGGATATCTGACTGTAAGAGGTGTTGGCATTTTAGGCAGGGATGTGATCTTCATGATGAATGACTCGGAGTGTTTAAGGACAGAAAGAAGAGGCCTTTTCATGTACTGCAGTGTACACTGCTGTGGATTTGGTCAGAGGCCTCTGACCCAGACTTTCTGCTAGCGGGAAAGCATCAAAACAGAAGGCTCAGGAAATAAAATATGTGAGAGACTATTTCAAGTGTCATGACACCTGAAGTCTGATCTTTTTGAAAATTAGTTGAAGGCTGTTGTGCTGTCTAGTAGGTAGTTCAGGTTGAGTGCTGTGATGCAGGAAGGCCCTGCCCTGAGTCCTTTATGCACTTTACCTGATACAGCAGGGTCGTTCTTAAACCTGAGGGTGTGCCAGAATCTCCTCTCGCTGAGGGCTTTTGTTAAAAACCAGATTGTCATGCCCCACCTCCAGAGTGTCAGATGCAGTAGGTCTGGGCGTGGCCTGATGAAGACCTGCATGTGTAAGTTCTCAGTACTACTAGCCAGGGACCACAGTTTCAGAACAAATATAAGACAGTAATCCTTAAAATCAGCTCTGAGCAGTTAAATAACTTAAAATCCACACGGCTGAAAAGGGACAGCACTGGGATTCAGGTTTGTGTTTCTGCCTGACTCCAAAAAACCAGTCTTTCTCCATCTAACCCTACTTCATTAAAAGAGAAAGAGATAAAGGATAGTAAGCAGAAGAAGGTAGGAATAATGTTATTTGACATTGGAGACTGGTTAGCAGATTAGGAACATCAGAGCTCTGTTATTCTTGGGCCCCGACTGGGCTCTGGTCTTGACCAGGGTACAGTGAGGCTGTTTCCTGGTCTATGAATCAGAGAAAATAATGCCACCGTTTACCTAAGGTGCTTGGCCAAATTCCAAGCGAACTTTGGGGTAGCCTTTGGCAAATCGAGAGTGAAGAGAAATACAGGATTTGAAAGAAGGTGAAAGGTTGATACCAGAAGGTGATGGTATTAGAAGGTGAAAGCTGATTTGGGGAAAACAAAGAGAAAATATCCTTTCTCATGGTAGTTATGTGATGTAGCAGAAGCTATCTAATGTGTCCTCAAACATGAGAAACAAAATGAAAGCAAACCTATCATTTTCACAAGTCCATGAAGAAAGAATAAATAATAAATAGGAAGATGAGTGACTAATTGTGTTAGATCTTAGATCTGCTCCCCAGACGTTGTCCAACCACATGTAGCCGTGTGGCTGAGAGCATTTGCAGGGTCTCATTCTGTACCATCTCGTGCTTCCGTACATGCTGTCTCCATTCAACTGTATTGTCAATCCCACATTTTAGATATTAAAAACGATTTTATTACTATGGGATGTTTGTGCTGGTTCTGTTGTTCCACTCTGAAATATCCAGGGAAGTGTTGTCCATCTGAAATGAGTTGACTTGGATTTTGCCAGCACATTTTTCAAGAAGAAATTAATGTTTATTGGTCTTAGAAGTTGCTGTTCTGATAATACTCTTCAACTTCGCACTAGTCTTGCTTTTACTGCAAAACAGTCTCCCACCACCAGTGATACTTAAGGCAAAATGCATGTCTACATGGGAGGGTTTGAATATTTAGGGGTGGAATTTTACAGGAAATGTTATTATCTTGAGGACTGTGATTTCATCATGGTAATTTTTTTTTAAACTATCATTTTATTTTTTAAGCAAAGTTAAACCACCTCCACAAATTTCACCCAGCAAATCAATGGGCGGAGAATTTTGCGTGGCTGCAATGTTTGGGACATCCCGATCGTGGTTTGCAAATAATGCAGGCCTGAAAAGGGAAAAAGGTATGTATTTTCACTGAAGCTTAAACTTGCCGTTTGTAATTTTTATTTCTTAAGGAAAATTCATAGCAATTCTCTTTGAATAATCTTGAACCCAATATTCTAGAAATTTTTTTCCCCCACTCAATTAGCATGTCTCTCCTCAGCTACTCAACTCTGAAGGGCTATCCTCTTACTATAAATGTGAGATAAATTGCCCACTGAGTGTTTTTATTTTGCTTTGCTGGTGACTGTATATACAGGTGTACTCAGTGCTATTAATTCCATGCTATTATATGTAGCTTTTACATTTTTCTCAAGCTAATTTCATGCCATTGTCCCTGGAGTGTGGAGAGGAAAAACGTTATCCCCATTTTAGAGATGAAGAACTTGAGATCAGTGAGTTTAAATATTTTAGTTAAAAGAAATATTAGTGGGTGATAGTATCAGAGTTTGAACCCAGGTTTTCTAATGCTAAATCTCTACCTAAGAAATTATCAACTACACCTCTGCCTTATTTATAAATTAAAAGATAAAAAAAACAGACTCCCGCTCAGAAAGAAGAGTCATCTTTTATGGCTCCCAGCCTCCCTTTGAGTTTATATAGTAATTTTTTGTAATCCCTGCTTTGACCACCAGGATCAATACCTAACATGTTTGTATAATTACTGTTGTAGTCTGTGATTCCTTATTGTTTCTGTATAGCAAAGAATGCCTACGTTCTTGGACCAAGTGCTTAATTTTGAATGTTGAAAATTTCCCCTCATTGTAGTGCTATTAAAGTAGGTCACAAACCGAGTTGGTAAGTGAGGTACTTTTCCGACGAGTTCCACGGGCCGCATTGTTCTCGGCAAAATGGCTTTCCTTTGCGCTTAATACTGGCGGTCAGACATCAGCCCTGTCCCCTGTTACCGCCTTTCAGTGACCCTTTCCTTGGAAATGGGATCTCGGGCACAGCAGGCTCTTTACCTAAGTGGGAGAGGATACAGTAATGTATGCAAGCCTTCCATTTTCTTATCCCATCTTTATTTTTTTGTTACCTTCTTAGCTTTAATGATGCTGTTGAACTGACTTTTTGTTATTGGGTAAAGCCCTCTGTGAAGCTCGATTTCAAATGCTTCTCCCTTCTGTTCTAATTACCCTTTTAACTTGCTACTCCTTTATGTCCCACTGACTGGTCATTAGCCATTTTCTCAAATCAGCTGTAATTGATTCCTCTGGCCTAGAGATAAGGTGACCCACCCAGCATTCATGAGTGATTTTATACGCTCCTAGGTTTACTGTAAAACCCGAGATAGAGGACCGAGCCTGTTTTGGTGGTGAGGACATGTGTACTTCTTATAAAGTCATTTGATTAGATCCATATTCAGCACCTGGCCTCCAAGTATGACTGGTCTTCATTTTGCATGTGGGCCAGTGAGCCCGCTGGGAGAAAAGGAGGAAGAGAATTTGGGAAGGAGGGCGTATGTGTTTTTCATTTGTTTGTTTGTTTTAATCCAGAAATGTTAAGGAGAAGTTTTCTCAGAGAAAGTAGATGAGAAGTTAGGCTGATTTAGGCAGACAAAGAGCCTCTCATGCAGTGGAGCTGGTTTAGTCCATCCGGTGTAACTAAATCTTAGTCCACACAGCGTTTTCCCTTTCAGCCCGTCCTTTCTGTCCCACCTGTTATCACTCATTTTTCGTAATCTGGGCCAGGTTATTACATTGCAGGGAAATACTGTAGACTGTAAAATTTGTTTCAGCATATTAGAATTTTGAGTGTGTGTGTGTGTGTGTGTGTGTGTGTGTGTGTATTATATACATAGTTCTTGAAATTTATTGCTTAAGATTTAAAAATATTTTGATAGCATAGAGATTTTCACATTCTTTAGCCTCTACTTATAAAGAGACAAGCTTTAGGCAAGGAACAGGCACCATGTGAAAAAGTTCTTGCCTTCTTTTTTTCTCTCAGCAGCCTCAGGACCAGACTGAAGGGTCAGTAACTTGTAAAAAATGATGCTGTCCTCCTTCCCTGCCAATATCACACATCCAGGTTCTGTTTTTCCATTTGTAGACCAGTCCAAACAAGTTGTCGTTGAATCCCTCTACATCATTAGCTGCTATGGGACCTTAGTGGAGCACGTGTTGGAGCCACGGCCGCTCAGCACTGCCCCCAAGATCAGCGATGACACCCCACTGGAAATGGTGACGTCTCCTCGAGCCAGCTGGACTCTGGTTAGGTAGGATCTCCTTTTGTTTTTTTGTTTAATAAGAGCTTTGTTGACATATAAAATATTAAAAGTGTACAATTTGATAAGGTTTGACATGTATATACATTATAATTAACATTATAAATATATCCACCACCTCAAATGTATTCTCATTTCTCTTTGTAATCTCTCTCCCCTGCCCTACTTCACCCCTGCCTCAAGCACTGAGCCCCAGGCAACCACTCTTCTGCTCTGTGTACTATAGTTTATAATTTGTAGAATTTTATATAAACAGAATCAGAATGTGTACTATTTTTGCCTTCTTTCTCCCAGCAAAATTATTTTGATTTATCCTTGTTGTTATATTTTTGATAATTCATTTCTTTTTAAATTGAGATGCGATTTACATGCAATACAATTTACCCACTTAATGTGAATTTTCACTGGTTTGTGCACCCACCACCACAATCAATTTTCATAAACCCCGAAAGAAACCTGGTACCAATGAGCAGTCACTCCCCATTTTCCTTCAACCCTTCAGCCATAGGCAACTGCCAGATTACTTTCTGTTGGTGTATTTACCAATCTGGACATTTCATATAAATGGAATCATGCAAAATGTGACCTGTTGGTTGACTTCTTTCACTTATCACGTAGTGTTTTCAAGTTCCATGTTGTAGCATGTAGCAGAATGTCATTCCTTTTTTAAGGCCAGATAACATTCTATTGCATGGATATACCATATGTTGTTTATCCATTCATCAGTTGATGGACATTTGCACTGTTTAGCTGTCATGAATTATACTGCTAAGAATATTCACGTACAAATTTTTGTGTGGTCATATATGTTTTCAGTTGTCTTTGATATGTGCCTTTGAGAGTACCTCCCTCTGAACTCTTTTCTCCTTGCATCTTTGTGTTTTTCTGGGACTTTTGTAGGTCTTGTGTTTTTTTGTCTATCCCACATACAGGGCTTTAGTGCTTCCCTTCTTTCTAGTCTCATGCTCACTGCAAATACAGAGTACATTGAGACAGCCATTAAGGGGAATGGAAACTAATATAAATAGATTGGAAAGTTGCCTTGAAAGTGATTCCCCAAGATACAATGGTTAAGCACTATAGAAATGTTTCGTAACACTCAGAGTACTTCTCAAAACTACATAATCATTAGAACCATTATAATCTAGTATAAAGAGGGAGAAATAAAATCTAGACTAAAACCCATTCAATATAGTGTACAATTGTACAGAAGAGACAGAAAAAAAATTGGTCCTGACATGTATAGTAGGAAACAGACAAAAATGGATATGAAAATGATCTCTCTCCGTTTGACATTTTAAAATATTCTTATATTGATTTTTGGAGGCTCCAGCATTCTTTACTACTACTTTACTGCACTGGATTGATCTGATCAATATCTTATTTATCAGGCTATTTCAGAGTGGGCAGATCTAATTAAAATTACTGCACCATCATTGAAATAAGTGGCTTATTTTGGAACTTAGATACTAATTAGATCTATAATAAGTCAATCATTAACTCTGTTTTAAAAATTTTTTTCTTTTTCCAGTTTTATTAGGTAGAATTATTACAGTTCAACTGCGATTAACTGACCATTTTCCCTGCATTATTTTATTTTAAAATATACGTGTATTCTAAGACTAGAGAGCTCTACAATTGTCTGAAATTAGTCAAAAATTGGCTGTGGCATTTGAATTCCATACTTCCTCTCTGTTCTGTGTTTTCAGTGTCTTGTCTATCATATTGGAGGGTCGTCTGCTATTAAACTAATATGGGCTGTCTGTAATTTGTATGACTCACTGCCACCTTTTTATTCTTTCTAAGCAGATGGCCTCATGTTTCAGGTTTCAGCACTCCAAGTTCATTTTAATGATTACAAAGATAGTGTGAGTTTATATCATTGTCTGTAAGTGGTGACAGTGATGGTGATTTACATCCCAGCTATTAAGCTTGAATATTAATATTCTTCTGCTATTTCCTTAGAACTCCTCAATGGAATGAATTGCAGCCACCATTTAACGCAAACCACCCTCTGCTCCTCGCTGCAGATGCAGTGCAGTATTATCAGTTCCTGCTTGCTGGCCGTAAGTAGTTCTCATTGTTTTTTCCCTTCCATACAGTCTTTTGAGCTTTCATCTTAAAATGCTGACTTTTAATGCAACCATGCACGTTACCACTGGTCCGTAGGCCAGAGGCGAGTGAGATATTTAATAGAAATGTAAGTCATAAGCTTTAGCGCACATTAAATATACCTATGCCTGTTCATATTCCCTGGCCATGAGATATACCCCTGAAATTATATGTTGATGGGAAATATCTTGGGGGCTCAAAATTTTTTTTTAAAACTGAGAGTACTAGGATATAATAAAGTTTCATAAAATTGCTATCTATTTCTGACATCAACATTGTTTTGGCAGGGTTTTATTTTTGTAGAATTGTACTTGGAATAATGAAATAGTGATTGCAACTCCATCAGGCTTTTGTTTGTTTACTTTTAGATTTAAGCTTTAACATTTGTAGAGACTGATCTGGGTTCTTTTCTTCACTTAAGAAGGAAGAGAAAATGTACGTTGAACTAGAAACAGCCTTCTTTGTAGGTGAGGCCTTAAAAGATAATTTAATATTTATTATCCAGTTTGTGGTCATAGAATTAAAAATTTTTTACAATTATAATTCAATTTGGTAGAATTGACTGGATCCTTGATTTAACTTGATGGCTCTGAGTACTGCGTATTTTAAGGAAACTTCCTAAAGATCAACATTGACATGTTTTTAATGGAGTTTTGTTGCATCAAACTTATTTTTTTGCCTGCCTGTATTATGCAGCACGAAGTACAATATTTCTAAAACCTTTTTATTTTATGTTTCTAATGTGTTACATGTTACACTGGAAACAGAGGCAGTTCATTGACTTTGCTCTAAAGTTATGAAACTTCATAATTTTAACAAATAGTTGGCATTCTTGCTCTCTTACAAACTTGAACTCACTGACTCTTCTAGCACATATTTCTTGGGTGACTTCTATGTGTAGGGCACTTGTGGTTTAAATGTGAATAGAATGTTGCTTCTGTCCTCAGAGAATTCACTATCTAACTTGAGACAGGAGTTTAATCAAAAGGTAAAAGAAAATGAGACGGGTGCATCAGGGAAGGGTGACACATTGAAGTATGAGGGCAGGACTTAAGTTGCCAAAGCTTTCACAGAGGGAGGGATATTAGGTAAGTGGTTTTCTGGTTCAGGAAGCAGAGTCCATAAAAGTTGTTAGGTTCTAGGCTCTCTGAGCATATATTTAACTTTTTCCTATGACTTGGAAAAAACATGACATTTTTATAATATCAGTGTTTATGAGGACATCTCCCCCTACCTCTCAACAGGGGTGAAAATAACTAGTTGTTGAATGAAGTTGGTTGACTCTTTCAGAATTAATACTGGTTTTCTTTGTTTACTTATTTTGATAGGTCTTTTCAGTAGACAAACAGTAGCAAGTTCCAAAGACGTGAGAAAAAGACATGGGGAGAAAAAAAGTAACTATCTCTGTTCCTTAATTTTTTTGTTCTGGCGAATTAAATTGATGGATATGATTTTATATTAACAGCTCGAATCCCCTTTGTCCCGTTCTTAGAACTGCAAAAATCCCCAGGTGCACGGTTGAAGAACCACCACTGTCGGCAGTAGCAAGCCGTCAAATGTTTTCAAGCCCCGTCAAAACTGCGTGTTAGAAAGATCACTCTGGCAGTGTTGTAGTAAGAGGTTCGGAGGAGGGGGCGGGGTGGAGGCTGGGTGATCCTGGAGCAAGATGAGAGGGCTTTAATTAAGGTTGTGTTAAAGAGAAGACAGGACAAACTGAGATGTTGCTGCTTTGGACTAGAACAGAATTAGACAACCTGAAAGAAAATCATCAGTGATGATTCTACAGTGTGTAAATAAAATATGTGTTGTAATGCATTTCATGTTAGGCCTTTTGAATTCCAGGTGCATTAGCATTGGGATAAGGATGAAAAGGCCTGGTTTTTAGTTCCAAACCACCTCTCAATAACTTGATAAATGTAAAATATCAATAAAAATATTTGCTCTTAGAAAGGTAGTATTATGATCAATGAAGTGATGCTAAACTAACATCCTTTAAAAACTGTAAAACAATCTATACACTTAAGCATCATTCTGAACCTTTGTTTCTTATCTCAGAAGTGCCTGATTTCAAATAATAAACTTCAGGTACTTCACAATGGAATGTCTGTTCTGACTATGTGCTTCTGAGTATGTTGCAAGATCTGTTATCTAAGTGACAGATGTAATTAATATGTTTCCTCTTACCTTGTGAAATGTTACTATACATAAAACTTAATGGGTTAAAAGTACCTAATAGATAATTCTGTAATGATTATTATATTGCTTCTTTACATTGACAGTACAGACAGATTTAGCCTGTTTTATTTTTATTTTTATTATTATTATTATTACTACTACTACTTTTTTTTTAAATGGAGGTACATGAGGATTGAACCCAGGATCTCGTGCATGCCAAGCATGCGATTTACCACTGAGCTATACCCCTCAACCCCAGCCTGGGTTTTAAAGTCATGTTTTCTTAAAATAGAGAAAGGCTATTTGATTGAAAGTCCTGGTCATGCTAGTATATTACATGACTGAGGCAATTAAATACCCAGAACATGGACATCTGCATCAGAAGAATAAAAGCTGAAATACACTTGCTAAGAGCCAATGATGGGGCCAGTTTAGAGAGAATGCCTCTACCTGCCCATCTTTTGAGCCCTTTATGCAAATTAGAGCCTCATTAAGAATATTTTCTTATTCCTTTCTTGCCTTCTCTCCAATTCCCCGTACTGAAGCCAAATGAAAAGATGTTGTGACCTCTTGAAACACAAGTATACAGTACCTGATGGCAGGAAGTTTTTTGTTTTACTTAACTGCATTGAAAATCACTTCTTATTTCCCAACTTGCAGACTATTGATAAATATATTACTAGAAGTATTTTCAAATATAACCATTTGGAGTAAAACTCTAAAGCGAACTTCACAAATGTTGCCAACATTTTCTTTGATTGTATTCGGATCTGTGGATCAAGTGAAACAGACTTGCACAAACTCCGGAAATTATAATAATAGTGGACAAAGAATGATGGAAATGGAAATGGGAAAGATTCTGTCTCAAGTTGAAGAGAGTAGGAGAGCAGGATGTTTAGCAAGGAATCCCCACTCCCCTTTCAGCCCTGTAGTCATAATAAATACACTGCTAGTTGATAAACAACGTTCTGCGTATGTGGCAGAAGGGTGGCTGCTAGGGAGGGAAAGGGAGACCTGCCTGGAACACTAAAGACTTCTTACCTAAATTTAGCGAAGTAAGTAAAACCCCGAAATTTTGTATTCTTAACTGTAGTCACATTTCCTACCTATAGTAATTGAATGGAATGATACAAAATTGAGCAATTTTAGTGTATCTTAAATTGACTCATACGAGAGTGCTCCTTACAAAGCCACTATGGAGGTGGTGATGACTTCTTTGGTATTAGGATGAACCGTAAGAAGTTGCCATTTTGAATAAGTAAAGTCATATGGTTTGAGCAGATCGATTAGGTTATATGCGTGAAGTGATGTGCAGGTGGTAATCTAATTTCACAGTATAACTCAGTAAAGGTAAAAGTCAGGCATCTAATATCATAAAGAAGGCTTTGCCTTGGTCTCATAAGAAATCTTGGGAATAGTTTATAAAAAGATTATAGCAGAGAAGATTAATGATTTTTGTGTTAACAGTATTTTTTTCTTCCTTCATAAATATTGCATACTATAGTTACCTTCCCTAAAATAGGCATTTTATTTTAGTGTATTCCTTTGCCCCAAACAAAGATAAACATTAGACGGGCCTGACAAATATCCACCAGCTTTGAATATGATCCCAAAGGAGACAATACTTTTTCTTTAGAGCTTCCCAAATTGTAAATTAGAAACAGGGCTTACTGAGCTGACTTGGGAAAGTTTTATTTAGGGGAAAATAATGTTTCCTCCTTTTCTCTCAGCTATTTTGGCAGCAGCAGTATTTTGAAGTTGTTGACATTAACTAGCTCTGTTGGGGGGAGGTCAGACTTTGAACTTCTTTCTGAGATAATCTATGGGTATGTGAGAAGTTCTTCTCGAAACGCTCCCTGAGTTTTTTGTTTGTTTGTTTGTTTGTTAAATTGTAACAAAGGACTATTCAACAGAAATATAACTGATACACAATAGAAAGGTGACTGGGATCCATAGAAACTCCCTCTATTGGGGATATAAGTGTGTTTCTCTACCTTCTTCTAAAGGCATTATAGGAAAGGTGGGGAGAGCTTTTGATGCCAGGATGGAAGGGAATGAAGAACCCTGAAAATGGTTAAAACTGTATGTGGGTTTTTTGGTAATTATCTAAGTGTCTTTAAAATATAAATCACTGTTAAGACAAAAACAGTATCAATGCATTGTGATCTTTAAAACACATACGTGTGTGTGTGTGTGTGTAAGTGTAATATATGACAACAGTAGCATAAAGGCCAGGAGTGCGGGAAACGGAATTAGATTATTGTCAGGTTTTTATAGTATATGTGACTTCAACATCACTTGAAGGAAAACTCAAATAAAAAGCAACCTATGCCAAAAAAGGAAATAAAATTTAAACAACCCTAGGCATATCAGTACTAAAGTCTAAATATCCTAATAAAAAGTTAGAGATTGTCAAATTTGATTAAAAAAATGCTGCCAAGGAAAAACACTTTAAACCCTCAGTTGCTACATTAATATCAGACCAAGTAGAACACTGCACCCAACAACAGTAGACCATACATTCTTTTCAAGTGCAGAGGGAACATTGATCAATATAGATCTTCTGGGCCATTTGAAAACAAATCTCAATAAATATAAAAGCTCTCAGGCCATACAAAGTATGTGTATTCTCTGACCACAAATGGAATTAAATAAGTAATGATTAACACATCTCTGAAAAATCCAGAAATGTTTGGAAACCAGACACTGTACTTCCACATGATGCAAAGTTCACAGGAGAAATTAAAAGGGAAAATTGAAACTATTTTTCACTGAATGAAAATGAAAACAGAGCACATCCCTATCTTAGTATTGTCTTCCTATTCAGGGAGAAAAAAAAGTAGATTGAACTATAAACCCATGCAACACATTGAATGAATCTCTGGGACATCATGAGAAGTGAAAAAAAAAAGCCAGTCTCAAAACTTTGAATACTACAAATCTCAAAGCACCAAGAGGAAATAAAGATCCCATTTATATAACATTTTCGGAATGACAGAATTAGAGAGATGAATAATAGATTAGTGTTGACCAGCGCTTAGAGGCAGAGCGTGAGGGAAGGTGTCGAATGTGACTCTAAAGGCTTAGGTAGATCTTTGTGGTGACGGGACAGTTCTGTATCTTGACTATAGTAGAGGTTACACAAATTAATGTGAGTGTGATAAAATGGAATAGATCTATACACACTCACTCTCCTTGTGTCTCACACAAAATGAGCGTATGTAAAATTGTATACGTAAAACTGGTGAAGTCTGAATAAGGTCTGTGAACACTTCCCTGGTTTTGAAACTAGGTGCAGGGTGTACAAGACTCCTCTGTGCTATTTTACAACTTCTTATGCATCAGAAGTTTAGAGAAGATAGAAAAATGTGTGGGACAGCACCAAATCATACTCAGGGTGATATTGCGATCTGTTGTTTTATTGGTTTCACAATTCAAGTGGTTTTCAACATGTTGATACATAAAGAGGGGGAGAAAGTGTTGGTCTCCTTACCATAGTCATTATCAGTGCCCTGGAAAAGCAATTAAATATGCAGCAATTTTCCGAAGTGCTGTCTTTTGAGTGTCACATTCGATTTAACCTAACATCCTGGATTGCATCGCTGTTGTGGTATGTACCAAGCATGGTGGAGGGACTCAACAATATTTCCTTGCATTGTCCATAATAAATATTTGCCCAAGAGTGGGTAGGGTGGAAGGGGAAAGAAAGAAATGTTTTTCTTCTGTAGAGGAAACTTGTAATGTAGGACTTATTTATAGAGTATTTATAGTCCATTGTTGGCCATTGGGTGTGTCACACTGCTCTGTCCAGGTCTGAGTATCTGAGGTAGTTAAGAAACTACTTCAGATTGAATTATGTTTGATGGATTCTCTTATTTCTACTTAACTTTATGAACTGACACATATCCTTCCATGGAGAAATGATTTTAGTGACATGAATGATGTTTTTTCTTCAAGAAACTAGAACTTTGAGAAATACTGACCTCAAATTTAGCCATATGTATGTTGTATAACTTGGGGAATATTATGAAATGTAATACCTCTTCTTCGTCAATGGAAAGATGTCATATAGGCAAATGAAAGTACCCCAAGCAGTCCGCAAGCTTCATAAATGATGGATTGAAGCATTTAGATTAGATGGCCCTCTTTCCCTCTTCCTTCCCTTTGTTTTTATGGGATATACGCTATCTGGTGGTGCCCATATCTTTAAATAGATCTTCACACGTATGCAGTAGTTCATTGGGTTTCTCTGTCATTGTTGATTTGTTGTTGAATGTTTCACATCAGACGCCCTTTCTATTCCAATATAATGACCTGTACTCTATTCTAAAGTAAATCTTGGCATTTCTGTCATTTGCTTTAGAATTTATCATTTGGGAGAAAATGACAGTTTACATGTCAAACCACCTTCCTGTCATAATTGTTCTTAAAATTGAAATGAAACAAAAGGGAAGTTTTAATAGAGGGCTGTTTGGTACTTTTAAATATCTCTCTTACTTTATTTTACAAAATTTTAAGTGATATTGAAACTTACAGTTCTTCTAGTTTCTTTTATGACATGCTTTTTTCCCGGGTACAGTTGATAATATTTTCCCATTGATGATATTAATGTTCATTGCCATCAGATTGGAAGATTTTGACTGGGATGAAACACTGATTATGGTGGATTAAAGAAAAATAATCTGTTGGTCATTAAGCCTCTAGTCCACGAGTACTTCTGCTTCTGATGTCATTTACTCTGTCCCACCAGAGTTTAAGGTTCTTATAGTCACACACCACAGATACATACGGAATGTGCATTTTGTTAATTACGTAGTGGGGATATAGGATGGAGGGTCTGAGGATATCTGTTTGCCCTCTCCAAAAATGGGGCGCTAAAACAGAATGGTCTGTGGCTGCCTACCTGCGATCATGTAATGGGTTGATATTGGCAGGAGCTTGTGGTTTGATGTGCCATCACTTCCATCAGTCAGGTTAATTGCTAACAAATGACTGAATGGGAACTTAGGGGAAATGCTACAGCCGTCTGCTCTGTCAGTGGTAACGGGAGTTCTGGCGCCATTTCAGGGTCACTATTTGTATCTGTCTATCAGAGTTAGAATACAGTTGTTTCTCTCAGTTTCAGCCTTCTCTATAGAATTTCTCTCAATTGTTTGACTCCATTAAGTGTGCAGAGGAAATAAAAGCCTGAATGACCAATCCACCAGGGGCTATGGATAGACCCTTTCATTGTCCATACTCCGAGCACTGCATTAGGTCTCATTATCCATTTATAATAAGCGACCTCTGCCCCCTGGGTCATTGAAAAATATTCAGTGTGCTTTTCTGACACATAGGGCACCTTTCTCAGCAGACACATCAAACAATGGGACGTCTGCTAGTCTGGAGGACTAAGACACATTGCAGGTTTTTAAATACACAGAGATCATTCCGCAATTTGCTCTTGCATGGTTCATAAATGGCCTATGGGAGCCTGATGTCTGGAAGATGAATGTAACGTTCTTTCCTCTTTGCTTTTTCTTCTGTTAAAATTTTTGTTGTTGTTGTTGCCATGTTTTTCAATTTTGTTTTCTGTAAAGAATTTGGCTTCATCTCTGCGTTTGCATTTCCTGATAGAGAAATTTGGGAAAATTTGGATGTAGTGAATCGAGAGAGTCATCACCTTTGGAAAGCATTTGTCAAATACGGCCAGGGTAGCTCTGGAGGTTATCTTTGACATGTCAAAAACCCGTCTTCTGTTCCTGTGCTCTGCCCAAAATGGTAGTGATTAAATACCCTGCTGAAAAGTATGAGAAAGGATTTGACACATCCTTGGTCACTCTAGTCCAGATTTCTTCTGTGATGTAAATTTGGACCACCTACTAGAAAGCTCTGCTCATCCAGTGGTTCTGTGTCCTGCCCCTGGTGCACAGACAGACTTTGGAAAAGGTGGTGGTACCATAGTGATTAGTGGATGAAATGTACTTCATCCAGTATAAAATCAAAAAACTGTCGTGTCCAGAGCTTCACACTGTGTAAATTGAAGGGTTACTAACCATGTGGTCTCAACTCAGTGCCTTGTTAGGTACAGACAGGAGTCCGTCATTTCCCTGAAGTGTGTTGGGGCAGGAAAAAGTAAAACATTGAGAGTCACTTCTAAAGTAATTCATATGAAGAAACTTTGAGAATAGGGGAAAATATTGATAACAGTACTTTTTTTTTTGCGGGGGAGGGGGTAAGTAATTAGGTTTATTTTTTTATTTTAATGGAGGTACTGGGGTTTGAACCCAGGACCTCATGCATTCTAGGCCTGTGCTCTACCACCGAGCTATACCCTCTCCCCAATAACAGTACTTTTTAAGATGCATACATTTCGTTAGTAAAGCCTTGTTGCTCTGTAAGAAGCTTACTTAGTTTGCATTTAGTATCGCATCTGTTGGCTTGCTCACTTTATTAAAAATATATGAGTCACAAAGGCATTCAAAGAAACCCAGTTTATTACAGTGAATTAGCAGCCACACTGTCTGGTAGAAGCCAGGTACCTATTTCAGCAAAGCAGTTTTCCTGTTACGTGATGTATATGGCATGCTCTCGGATACCGGGACACAGAGGTGTTACCTCCAAACAATGACCGTTGAGTTCCAGCACAGATTTTTCTCTCCAAACCAGTTATGGAAAACCATGTAGTTGTCAGAACTCTCCCCATGACAAGAATTAATATATTAACTGGATTATAGCACCATTTGACAAATTGCTTACTAAATACATCAAAATTGATTGGCCATTCTGTATTTGAATTGACAAATGGCTGCATTAGGAGAAGGAGGGAAATCCATTAATTATAGCCGCTCTCAACCATAGGAAATATAATCATATAAATATAGATTTTGCTAAAACAGAAATCTCTGCTTTATGGTGGTGTTGCTTATATGTGTCCCTGCACCTCATTGCCCTTAATAGAAGCGCTGCTCTTGGCCACTGCCCTTTAAGTAATAAAATAATAATAACAATTTCTGCTGTTATGTGTTTCAGGCTCTCCTGACTGCATAATAGTTTTTAGTTATTATTCCAGAAATGTAGGGCATACCAGGGACGCAGCCTTTCTGCTCCGTTCTCAACTTCACCTCTGTTTGTCCGTCTTGCACAATATTTAAGTCAAAAAGCTTTACTTTTGCTCTGATGGTGTGTAAGCTTTTATCACCACTGAATTTCTCATTTCTAGAAAAAAAACGTTTTCTCATGATCTTTCTCATGGAAGGCAACCAACCGAGTGACCAAGGCGCGAGGGAGGTGGGTGAGTGCCACGGGCTGCCTCTGTCCGGTTTGAATCTGTTCTCCTAATTGTTGTCATATGACAGGAGGCTTTCCGCCATGTGATCCTGAGGAACTTGGTGGAGAGACGAGAAACACTGAATTGCCTTCATTGCCTTTACACCATTAGTTTCTTGCCTTTTCTACTGTGCTTTCTTTGTCTTTCATGACCACAAGAAGAGCATCAGAACCGTCTGTGATGTCAAGTCTGGGTCAGAGCTGAGATTTATAATGAATATTTTGGGGCTAGTTTTTTTTTTTTTTTCTTCTTCTCTTGGGCACTCTGCTGCCTTCCAAGGCTTTTTTTCCCCCAGGTGCTAGTGGTCCTTCCCAACTTATGTCATTTATACCTTTAAATATGAAACCAAATCAACTATTTTCTAAAATGAAATCTTCTAATCCCTCAGAGATACTATAGAGAATGTAAAATGCGGCCCCAGGGACTTTGTTTTCTGTTACTGAGTGTAAGGCTTCCTTGAATGTCTGTAACTTCGTTGTGTTGGGACTTCTGGTCAAAGTAATTTTTTCCCCATTGTTTGATAGTTTTATATGGTATCTCTGATCAGGATACATAGATGTTTATTAAGATGAGGAAAATGATTATATTAAGTTAAGGAGACATAGAATGCAGAAATCACAGAGACTCTAAATCAATGATACAGTTTATATTAGGGGATAAACATCTCTCAGCTGTTTCACATGAAAATTTTGATTTAAAATTGTGAACCTCACAGAGAAAAAAATGTGACAATAAATATATGTATGTTCATGTATAACTGAAAAATTGTGCTCTACACTGGAATTTGACACAACATTGTAAAATGATTATAAATCAATAAAAAATGTTAAAAAAATAAACTAACAACAACAAAAAATAAAATAATGAACCTACTTACTAGGTAAAGACATCATGAATTGAAGCAGTTTATACTTCAGGTTAAGAACATGGTCTGTGGAGTTTGCGGTTCTAAATTCCATTTCTGCTGTTTGCTATCTGGGCGACACTGGGCACCTAACTTAACCTCTCTGGGCTTTAGTTTGCCTGTCATTAAAATGCGAATGAATAATAGCTACCCTTACCAGATTGTCACTAGATTAATGAGATAATTCATCCAAAAAGCTCCACGCATTATCTTAGATAGAATGAAAACTTACTAAAGAGAGCTGTTGATTGTAGGTGGTGTCAACAGAAATAGTATCCTTCTCCTCCTTTGAGGTCTTTCTTGCCTCTCTCAATCCCAAGTGTTTTGTGCCTGAGATACGGCCAGGCAGCACAGCTAAAGATGCTTTGCTGTTAACACGCAGCAGTGCAGAGAAAACATTTGTGCTCGATCATATCTCTTCTCTTAAGTGGTCATCTGGACAAGTATGGCTGTGTTCTAATGTGAGCATTTTCAAAGCTATAGAAAGAGATTTTACACAGCAATTCTCATTTATTGTTGCCAGTTGAAAATTTCTCTTAGATACATTTGTTTTGAGCATCCTCATTCCTGTAGTAATTTATAGGGAGTGAGATTTTTCTTGGTGTCCACTGCATTCTGAAAGGCTCTACTCTGCAATTTCTTTCTGATAGTTGTCTTAAGACTGATACTTTTACCTAAAAAAAGGTAATACTGTCAACCTCTAGACAACTGAAATGCCAGAAGAACATTTGATTTTCTGAGATTATCCTTGGAACCATTGTTCACTGTTCTAGGGAGCCTTTTTTTTTCACTCAATATTATTTGACGTTTATAATAAATGTATGTTCATATAATATTCTTAGGTGATTTTCCAAAAAAATGTTTAGAAAGCAATGAGAGAGAGGAAGAAAGAGAAGAGAGAGAGAGGGAAAAAGGAAGGAAAAGAATGAAAGAAAGGGAGGATGGAAGGACAGACTGTTACAATTTGCTATAAAGGTTAGAAGTTAGTAAACTAAAGCTAAAGATATTAACGTGATGATTCTCCCACATTTAGTGCCCCGTGAAAACAAAATAGTCCTGAACACTTCACACAGCTCATAGTCTTGCCAAGAAAACAATCAGTATGACTCTGTCCCCCTTCAGGTAAAGAAATCTTTGCTCAGTTTTTTTTTTTAACATTCACGCAATAGTCTTTAAAATGTTTTTTCTTTTTTTTAAGTTGAGTTATAGTCAGTTTACAAAGTTGTGTCAATTTCTGGTGTACAGCACAGTTTTTCAGTCATACATGAATATACATATATTCATTTTCATATTCCTTTGCACTGTGAGCTACGAGACCTTGAATATATTTCCCCGTGCTATACAGTATAAACTTGTTTATCTATTCTATAGATACCTGTCA
Source organism: Camelus ferus (assembly GCF_009834535.1). Lineage (NCBI taxonomy): Eukaryota > Metazoa > Chordata > Mammalia > Artiodactyla > Camelidae > Camelus > Camelus ferus. The sequence continues at coordinate 3,878,772 of NC_045711.1, forward strand.
ATGTCTATGAATCTCAAACTCCCAGTCTGTCCCTACCCACCCCCCCACACCCCCTGCCAACCACTGAGTTTGTATTCTATGTCTGTGAGTCTGTTACTGTTTTATATTTAAGTTCATTTGTCCTCTGTTTGTTTTTTTTTTTTTTGAAGATTCCACATATGAGTGATATCATATTGTATTTTTCTTTCTCTTTCTGGCTAACCTCACTTAGAATGACATTCTCCAGGGACATTCAATTTGCTGTAAATGGCATTATGTTGTCATTTTTATGGCTGAATAATATTCCATTGTATAAATCTACCACAACTTATTTATCCAGTCATCTGTTGATGGACATTTAGGTTGTTTCCATGTCTTGGCTATTGTAAATAGTGCTGCTATGAACATTGGGGTGCTGGTGTCTTTCTGAATTAGGGTTCCTTCTGGATATATGCCCAGGAGTGGGATTGCTGGGTCATATCATAAGTCTATTTTCAGTCTTCTGAGGAATCTCCATACTGTTCTCCTCAATGGCTACACCGAACTGCATTCCCACCAGCAGTGTAGGAGGGTTCCCTTTTCTCCATAGCCTCTCCAGCGTTTATCATTTGTGGACTTTTGAATGATGGCCATGCTGACTGGTGTGAGGTGATACCTCATTGTAGTTTTGGTTTGCATTTCTCTAATAATTAGTGATACTGAGCTTTTTTTCATATGCTTATTGATCATTTGTATGTTTTCATTGGAGAATTGCTTGTTTAGGTCTTCTGCCCACTTTTGGATTGGGTTGTTTGTTTTTTTCCTATTAAGTAGTGTGAGCTGTTTATATATTCTGGAGGTCAAGCCTTTGTCAGTTTCATCTTTTGCAAATATTTTCTCCCATTCCATAGGTTGTTGTTTTGTTTTGCTTATGGTTTCGTTTGATGTGCAAAAGCTTGTAAGTTTAATTATGTTAAAATTTTTATTATGGAAATGTTCAAACATACACAGGAGTGCAGTGAATAGTATAATGAATCTACCTATTACCCAGCTTGAAGTATTAACAACATTCTGCCACTCTTGTTTCTTATGTTGTTATTGTTATTATTTTTAATGGAGATACTCGGGTTTGAACCCAGGACCTTGTGTATGCTAAGCATGTGCTCTACCACTGAGCTATTACCCTCCCCACTCTTACATTGCCTTTAAATGTTTTAATGTATGGTTGATAAAATATTATGAGAAAGCCACCCACTATGGTATTTTTTTAAGCTATGAATACTTCAGTATGTATCTAATGAGAAGAACTTAATGAGAAGGAGGTAGCTCTTTCCAGGAGTTGTATGTCGTGGAGCAGTAGAGGGATGACTAAGCCTTGGAAAATGTTCTCTTGCGTTTGGAAAGAGAGAAAACCCTATGGTGTTTGTAGGGTGGTATTCTCCATCTCATTCTTTTTTTTTTTTTTTTTTCTCTCCATCTCATTCTTTCCCCAGTCCTCTTGGTTCTATGAATTTTCTGATTTATTTAGAGGTAAAATCTTAAACATTTAATTTCCCTCTTCTATGGAATACATCATGGATCCTTAGTGATTGTTTGGGAGGATTTTCAATTATGTTCTTAAAAGTATAGGTTGAAGACATTGATGTCTTCCACGACTAAAAGCTTTTAACTCTCCATGCCAAGAGAGCTTTGCCTCTTTTGCTTAGGCAAGAGAAAATCTGTACTTAATTCCTCCTGCTGTATAATGATCTGGTCTTAGCTAGTATGTAACTAGATGATAAATAAGTGAGGCCTGGAAGAAGCTGCATTAACTCTGCAAAAAATGATTTTTGCCATTTTTACAAACAACTCCCTCCCCTTTATTTCTGTTTGGCAGACTTTGTCGTGGAGGCTGGACTCAGTACTCCTTGCTCTTCAACTGTGCCGTTGTAGGTAGGGTAGAGAACCAATATGTTTCCAATAAGTGGCCCATCACCTACTTGTACAAACTGGTCCATTGCTGACCGAATGCAGTTTAATGATCCAAAACAGTGATTTTTTTTTTTTTTTTTTACCTTCAGGATATCAATTCAAAATAGTTTCTGCATGACCTCTACTCATCTTAGTCTCCTATAGGAGACATTCTATTTTAGAGTGTTCCTTGAATTTAGAATAGAGAATTGATTATTCCTGGAAGACGTGCATCTAACACACAAGGTTAGCTGTGAGAATAGTTGCCACTATTGAAAGATTACAGCTCATAATTCTACATAGAATTAGCACTAGGGAGCTTCTAGCTTACAGCATTTGGTCATTTTCCTCAACAAAAACATACACTACCATATGTACTTGAGCAGTTGCTAAAAGCTGGTCCTACATTTGATATGTGTGTGTGTGTAAATACAGAGATAATGATAAACGGATAGATGTGAAGTGAGCAAGAGAAAGCATGTATATAAACACTACCATTTCCCTTTTTAAAGAAAATGTTACAAAACCTAAGAAAATAGGGGAGGAAATGCACAACTCAATATGCCGTGAGCTCAACTTTTGTTTCATGCCTTGGTTTCCATCATTCGTTGATGTGCATCTGATTTCTTTGTATTCCTTTCTTGACTTCTTGGAATGACTTCACTAACCATATTAATTGTAGTGTGCTTATTCCACAACTTCATAATGATAAAGTTTAAAGTAGGTACATGGAAGACACAATTTAAAAGGTACCAAGGAGTGTTTTGTGGAAAATGAGTCATTTCTGTCCCCAGCCATACCCATTTCTTCCCATGAGGTAATTGTTGTATAAAGGTGAGCTTTGATAAGAATGGCTTTGTTGTTATTTAGACTTATATGTCTGGGTAGATTATCTCACCCTTGGTAAGACCAAGTTGTTACCCGTAAGTTACAAGCAAGATATTATACAGACATAATATGAACCTTTAAAATAGTAAGGGTGCACTGACTTTTCTAATTATCTTTCTGCCGTTTTAATGTGTATGTCTGATAGTTGTATTATGAATTGAGTTGCCGTGATACACATTAAATTGTGTACATCTTTCCAGGCCTATAAACTCTACCTTGACCTTAACTGCAAATGTTTTGAAGGGATTGTTGCAGTTTATTCAGTTCTCAGATGCTACTTTGGGACCATTTGAAATTTTCAGTGGAGTAGCTGATCTTGCTGATAGCATGAAGCCATTATGTTTTATTCTTTCTCTCCATTTTATGATATGGAGGGTTACATTGAGGAGCAAAACTGAATTGTGAACCCTTCCAGACTACCCCTAGGTGTAACTTGTCCAGATGCTAGATGTCAGATGACCATTATGGTAGCAGGAATAACAAATGAAAGCTCCTTAGTTTATGTCTTCTGTGGGAGTATTATATGGTACTTAGGGGGTAGGGAAAAGGAGACGGAGCAGGGCGGGGAGGAGATGCGCCCAGTGTTGTCAGTTACCCGGTGAAATCTATTATCTCCGAGGCAATGAGGATGTCATTTTTCTAATTATATATTGCCTGTGACTGTTCTTCTGGGAATGTGGAATAAAAGGAAAGTGAAACCAGAGAGTTACAATGACGGACTGTTAGAAAACTTTAATAATTAATTAGGGAACATCTCTGGTACCGCGGGGTCAGGGTGCAAGAAAGACCATTGATCCGTTTAATATATAACGTAGGTGGAGCTTGTTCCCTTGTATTTGTTGTAACACTCCCACTGCTGTTGCACTGCTACAAGAGATGACTGCTGATGAACAGAATAGCCAGTAACATTTAGTGCGCTTGCTTAATTATTCTGTGAGTGAAATTCAGCGAATTCCTTTATATTTAAATTGAAACATTTATAAATAAGAGAGACAACTTCTTTCTAGACTTCACTAGAGATAGAGTTGCTCCTTAAAAAGAATAAGAATGCTGCTTACATCTTAAAGCATTAAATGTGTGTTATTTTTGACCTGAGAGCCTGCTCCCTTTTTAAAAAAAAAATTTAAAAATTATTTTTTAAAAGGCCAGAGTTTAATTTTCACCAGTTTGTATGAAAACATAACTTTTTAAAATTTGCAAATGTTTGATTACCAGTGTTTACATATGTTTTTTGGCTGCTGTATTTTTTCCTCTTTTGTGAATTGCTTGTTCATTAGGAATTGCCTTAGACAATTTTGCTTTTGGATTACTTGTCTTTGAGCCTTTCTGTTTAAAAGGCAAGTCAGAGTTTCTGTACTAAGAAACTACATTCCCAAGCAGCATTTCTTCCTCAGATCCTGAATGCTTCCTGATCAGAAACAGAGTTTGGTCAAGAGCCCTCTCTTACCATAGGGCTGCTATATAAATGCTGTTTTTAATAAGTACCAAAAATATATTGAAGTTTGTCCTTGCATGAGAGTTTATCACTGTTGGCCTTTGGGTGAACTTTGAGCCTGAGCTGTTTCATTCAAGGCAGCATGATGTCATTTAACTCACAAATTTCTCTGTTGCTGGAAAAAGGAATGTTGTTCCCCTAAATAACCCAAAGAACTGAACGCTGCTGGCACATTACTCACCTCTCAGGGCGCCACTAAAGACTTCAGCATGGTCCGTGCAGGATCAGTGGGGGTTTGGTGGGGAGTAGGGGAAGCTCAAGCTGTGTTTGGTCCTGACTCTGAAGACCACTTGGTTCTCCTGTGCACTCCGCTGCAGTAGGACCCAGCTCACACTCACTTCTCCAAGTCAAAACCTGTGGATCCATTTTTGCTTTCTCATATTAAAAGATTCTCTTTCTAGAGCTAATATGAGCATATTTTAGGTATTTCAACAGAAGCTAAAGCGGAGAGCTGTATCTCACATAAGAAACTAAATACCGTTGGGATCAGCATTTCTACCCTTATTTGAGAAGTAGATTTCCCCGAGTCCAGTGATAGTGGGAATCACTTCAGTGTTCAGGAAGCAGCTTTTCAGCACCTCCTAGAGCTGGGGGCATGAAGCTTACCAGCAGTGGGGCCCGTAGCTGGTTAGCAGCTACGTCCTCTGAAGCCTCCAGAGCCCCAGCAAAGAGAATTCACTGCTGGGAGTTCAGGAGATGCAGGGAAGAACAGAGCAAGAACATAACAGAATCAAATAGACTTGCCCTTCTCTGGGTTCATGAATAAGCACTGCTCATTGTTCAGCATTATGCTTTGTGTCAGTTTATATTAAAAAGGATGCTTATAACCTGTATGTGGTTAGTCTTTTAACTTTCATATGCATTGTCAGCTTTTTCCTCTCATTGCTTTAAGGGCAAACAGTGCTGGGAGCCAATAATTATTCCTTTTACTCTTTATCTTAACAGAGCGTTTAGGCCCTATGGACCTTGTTGTAAACTCCATAGTTAGGAGATTTGATTTTTTCCTGAATATCTAAACCATGCCCAATATACAAAGAAAAGTAATTACCTGTTCTCATATAAAGTATATTCAGTATATTACTGGTAAAAGTTTACCTTCTGTCTTTCAACTGGAAGACAAAATTTGTTGCAGATGAACTTAGATTATTAAGATCTAGGTGTTACTTTTTGGGTATTTTAGAGAGAATTTGATTCCTTTGAATTGAAAGTATACTTACACTGCGTTGGAGAGAACACCCTGGAATGGCAAGAGGTTTAAATTTCTTCAGGACTTGTAATAACTCATTCTTGGAATCTTGATTCAAACCTGTGTGTCCTAACCTTCAAGTATTTGTATTCATTCTATTAACCTGGATTAAAAAGGAGACTTTAGAGTGTCACTTTAGATATCTGTTAATACAATGTTTATAACTCTTTAACTTAGTAATTGTTATTTGAACAGCTTGATACTTTGTATGTTTAACAGCATCTAAATACTTTAAGCTTTAACTCATAAATAGTCTATTTTATGTGGGTAATTTGTAAAAATTCTATACTCACTGGTCCTTATATTATGGTGCAAACATCAAAAAATTCAAAACCAGAGAACTCTCCCTAACTACTTATGGGTTTGAGAAATTATATTATGAATTGACATTTTCCATTTTGGAAATTGAGAATTTTGTTACATGGGTTCAGATTTAGGGACATTATCAAAGGATCATTTAATCTTTCTGTTCATAATTTTACTTAGGTGGTTTTTCGGGGGTTTAGATTAACAGGACTAATTTGCAAAGGTCAGCGCTGAAGCAGATTTGTTTTTGTTTGCTTTGCACATAAACACACATAAAATATATAAATATATTCATAGAAATACACACATATATACACACACACACACACACACACTCATACATCACTGTAAGACAGCAAAATACACTTAGTGATTTTTTTTTTAGCTTTTATTTACTCACGAGAAGCATGATCTGCTTTCCTGAGAACACAACATAAACAAAGTCTAGCTCACAGTTACCTCATAATGATCTGCTCATCCTGCCCTTGGTTGTTGATCTATACTTATCAAATGCCTGTGTGTACAGGCAGTGCTTTCGAAGTAGTCTCTAAAAAAGTCGACAGTGTATCCTTTTTAGTTCGATGGATAGGCTTGTTTTAAATTACTGTACTAAAGGTAGGGATAGAACATGCAGAGATTTTTATTTCAAAATTCCATTTTCTTTTCCTAACTCATGATGATTAATTATCTAAGAACATTTCGTGAAATATAAAAGATACTAACCACAGAAGGTAGGTATGTTGGTCCATTAAACTCAGGCTTAACAACATATGCGACTTTATTTTTCTCTAAATAAACTCTTAAATAAGTTCTCTTCTGTGCCTCCATCCTAACAAATATGGAGAAATTAATCTCAATCAATTATAACCTCCTAAAAATGGCATCGGAATTCTGTAGGGCTTACAGAGTACAAAGATATGAGATGGGAGAGTTAGGGTTATTTTATCTTTACTGTCACCCCTGAGATGTCGCCGTTCCCTACCCGATAGTTGGGTACTGGTTCATATGTCTCTGCAGTATCCATCCTTGTTTCTACTTCAGAGTCTTTTCAAAGCCTGTCTTTCTGAGCACTGTGTGCACACCTCCTCTAGACTCTTGCACGCGTGGAATTTCCTGCTACTTCCCTGACCTCTACTCACGAATGAAGATATTTCATAGCTGTTCATCCCTAAGTCTCCTTCTGGGCTCTGTCATTTCGTACCCTTCCTTGGGAACCCTCTTTCCCCCCTTGTTTATGGTACTCTTGCTCCACCTTAGAATATCTTTCCTAACGCCTGGCTGGTTAGAGAGCATGGAAGCTTTGCTCTTAGTTACCATACTGTCAATCTCTTTTTCTTATCCCAGGGTCAGGGTTTTGTTCTTTTTTCATTGTGACCTGGTATTCCATTGCTTCTCCAAAGTAGTAAACATGGAATGTTTTTCCTGCTGGGATTGGGGAAGTTTTTCAAATGTGGAGAAATGTGAGAGTGGGGTGAGGATATTTATTTTATGTTGAAAAATACTATCCCACCACACTTCTAAATATTGTGAATCTTCCAAATGCTTCAGTGCATTCTTAATTGGAATACTATTTTTTAGCAAATGTAAGATATGAAAACTCTCATTATGATCTCCATTTAGAAATTCAAGGTTCAGATTTAATGTTTCATAGATATGTATTTGGTATTTTTACCACTTTCTTTGGGAAACAGGACAGCTGGGAGGGGGAGGAAGAGAATTCTTTAAAAAAATTTTTTTTTCACTATGGAAAATTCCAAACATACACAAAATTAGAAAACAATAGTGTAATGATTCTCCATGTACCTGTCATTCAGCTTCAACAATAATCAACTCATAACTAGTCTCTTTGCATCTGTAATCCTTTTCCTCACCCCATCTCTGCCACTGGATTACTTTTAAGTTTACCCCATGTTGATGATGGATAAATAAGTGTCCTACCACTCTGGTGTCATTACTTAGTCCATGATGCAAAACTCCATTCATTCACTTAATACTTCTGGAATGTTTATTCTGTAACAGGTGCACAGCCTAGGCCCAGCATATATAGAACACCTTGTAAACTCTTGGAAAAATTCATATTAGGTACTAGTTAGTTACGCAAGGGGATGATTTCTCACTTCTCTTTAAATTTTTCCCATATCTTTCCATCATATTACGTTAGCTTTATTAAAAAAATATTTTTCCATAAAAAATCTGCTGCTCTTCCCTCGCCTGCCCCGTCTGCCTCCTGATTCATCTCCCACTCTCAACCTGCCTCACCGACCGCGCTGCCTCTTGATATGACTGAAACGTTTCTCTGAATGTTCCCACGTCAGTCTTTGTACTTGATACTTGTTTTGTAACACTTTCCCCTCAGCTATCTGCATGTCCTGTTCCCTCTCCCCTTTACAATCTTCTCTGCCCTCAACTGCTTTCCAATCTGTCCTGACCTCTAGATATTTGTCCTTAGCTGCTTTCTTGACAACTATTTAGGGAATGGGGTTTTGAGGGATCCTCTTTCTCTGTTCTGTATATAAATTTCATTTATTAAATTTATTAATTAAAAAGATTACAAACGGTTGGAGAACAGCTCAGCCTTTCGTACACATAAATTTACTTACCAGTTTTGCAGTATACACCAAAATTATTTAAGAGGATGCTTAAATATTCATTAGGTAATTATAATGTTATTTTCTTCATGATATCATTCAAAATCATAAGAAATTAGGTGTTATGCTTTGGTGATCACTTGTGTTTTGTGCCAGATGGCAGCATGCCCCTCAGCTGTAGAACTATGATTTTGAAGAACTAGTAGCTGAGTTTTACCCACTGCAAATCTTATATTTTCATACTGCTTATCTCTCTGTATTGAGTAACTGACTGGCTTAGGTACCTTTTCTCCCCTCCCAACTAGTTGGGGGTAAGGTTTTTGTGAGTATATCCTCTTTAAAATCTTCCCCTTGCTTCTGCTTTGTCTACTTCACTCGTATGTGTTTCACTAAGATTTAGTTCTTCTGAGTACCTTGTCCTGGCAAGAGGGCTGTGAGATTAGCGTTCTCAGTCACTGCTGATGGAAGTGTGTTAACTCTTTCTGGGAATATGCATTAAGAAATTTTGATATGTTCATATCCTCTGATTTTTGATTTTTTGGTAATGTAGCCTAGGGGAAATGCACGTGCCTGTACTCATAGCTCTGGGTGGTAAAAATTCTGAGATTCTTTTCTTTTTCTCATTTATTTCTATTTCTTCAGGTTTCTTTAATACTCATCTACTTTACTTCCTCTTTTGTTCTCTTTTTTTCTTTCATTTCTCTCTTTCCCCTCAGTACTTCATTGCTTCATTCCTCGTAGCATTAAAATGTATATGGAGGCAGAAATGGGAAATCTCTGTATCTTCTGCTCAGTTTTGTTGTGGATCTAAAGTTCTTCTAAAAAATAAAGTATTTTATAATAAAAATAAGCATTGGACTTTAAATAGAAGAGACTAAGTTCTTTTGGGGATGGTGTTTGGTTTATAGTAGAATCTCAATAAATATTTGTTGAATCATTCTATTGCTTTGACTAAGCAAAGTTCCTCTTTGTATGAGAAAGCAGGTTTTTGTGTTTTTTAATTTTATTTTTAAATTCAAGTTCTTTGTGTTTTTAAGCCTGTATCCTACCACTTAAGAATCAGGGAAACTACTGAAGTATACTTTAAAAAAAAGGAGAAGGGGAAGGGGAAGGGGAAGGGGAAGGAGAAGGAGAAGAAGAAGAAGAAGAAGAAGAAGAAGAAAAGGAAGAGGAAGAGGAAGAGGAAGAGGAAGAAGAAGAAGAAGAAGAAGAAGGAGAAGGAGAAGGAGAAGAAGAAGAAAGAAAAAGAAACATTTCTTTGGATAAATGAATAAAACATTTCTTTGGATAAATGAATATTTGGATAAAAGTGTTTTTAAATAAATGCATTTTAATGCCTCCATTTATATGAAACTATTAAACAGACTCTTAAGGAATGTTACTATTTGATATTTGTTTTTAAAACCGCTTCTCAAATGATAAGGAACCACATCAAATTAATTTCTTTTTAACTGGAGGTAATTGAAATGTCCTCAATCTTGAAGGCTAGGAGTTACACTGGTGCACAGGTAATGAAATTGTCACTGCCCCATAAAGTACTTGTGCTGTTAAGATGCAGTTGGTTGTTTCTTTCAGACAGTGATATATATCATGACTGAATTCCCTCAGGTGTTTTTTAAAGTGTAATCTTAATTGGAGATTTTTCTTATTCCTAAGAAATTCAGTGTTTCCTGTTCATTAATTATTTGAATTATTTTTGTGCATTAAATGTCATATTTTATCTTTTAAATTACCACAGTGTCCAGGATGGTTATGCCCACCTTCATCTATCTCACTGCATGGATTCTAGTTGTTTAAATATGTTTCCTTTCTCCCGCAGTGGTTCCCCCTGGAAGCCCTGGGCCCATTACTCGGCATGGGTCCTATGACAGTTTAGCATCTGACCACAGTGGACAGGAGGATGAAGAATGGCTGTCTCAGGTAAAAGTCAGAAACTTTTGGTCTATTAAATAATGTGCAAGAAAACAGAAATCCATTGTCTGTTTTTATTCTTGAATTGGAGAAAATGGCAGAATTGGGATCTTTTTAGGATCACTAAGAATTAATCAGTTGTCTTTCCATATTAAGAATTTCTCATCAATACTGCTGCAGGGATATGTGTATGTAGACTTTATGCACACACAGATGTCTATATATGTGTGTACATTAGCTTTTACACAAAGAGCGTAAAATATGCATTTTTTTCAAACAGTCCATTTATATCCCCTGAGACCTTGGATTTCAGATGAACTGTTTGGATTAAAATAAAAATTGGCCTTTTTCAAACAGTCAAGCCATTCAACAACCTTTGGGATTTGTTTTGTGGAGCCAACATTTCCTGAAGATTGGGCCCATACTTTGATTGGGGAAGTTCTGCACAAGTCCTGGCTGTGCCTGCCTGGCTTTCCTCCCCTAAACTTCTGCAATGACGCTTCCAGGGGTCTCCACCCAGTCCTGTAACAGCTTCAGCTGACCCTGCCTCCCCTTACCAGGTGAGGCTGTCTTCAACTCCAGGGCTTTGAAATAAAAGATACCTGGGGAGATTTCAGAATGCTGAGATTACAAGTGACTTCATTACAAATGCTGTTATGTCTGTCTCATGTCATGACATCACTGGGTGAAGTTAATGACCTGTCTCAGATTACCAATCCTGCAGCTTTTCATCAGACAGGTGCCTCGGTGCAAGCTGTGTACAGCTTCGTTGCTTTCTCAGGGAGGGGAGCCTGAAAACCACAGGGAATCTGGAAACTGAGGAATCAGATTGTTTCATCTCAGTGAAAATACAGGCAGCTCCTTGAAGGATGCTGGATGCATATAGAGGTACAACCTTTCTTGAGGATAGATACCACGATAAAGTTAAAAAAAAAAAAAAACTGGCAAAGAAACCACTGTCCTTCACTTCAACTTTTCAGTTAGAAAAAGGGGTAATGTGTGCTGTCAGTGTGAAAGTATATACAATATGTTTGTACCGCATACAACAGGGGAGTGAGCAGGAACATCTGGCCATCGCCTCGGTGAAATTGCAAGTGCATCTGTTTACCTCTCGGCTCTGTGACACTGATGGTTTTGAGCTTAAAATACACAGAATGCTTTATCTGTGGCCTCATTTACATTGCTGAATACAACTACTTGAATGAGAAATCACTGTCCTAAATCTGAGTAGTTTTCTCCCCGTGATTAGTGGGAATGTGAATATTGTTCCAAGACCATGATGCTTTTGCCCTTTAGGACTTACAAACACAGAGCTGCACTCCATGAACCTTTTCAGTTATGTTTTGTTAAGAATTAATCACCGCAATCAGAGAAATGTAATTAAATATAAAAGAACTCAGGGCAAAAATAAGGCACGTGGGAAGTCAATTCCATAAAGTGGATGTAGCAATTACAAGACACTGTGAAATACTGTTTCACCAAAGGTTTGCCTATTTAGTCTCTTATGCAAGTTGCTCATTTGTAAAATCACATAATATGTTTATTTTCAGGTTTTACCCAGGGTCCTACTCTCTGCTTCCTCTTTAAAATGTTCAATATAATATTGGCAACATTCCCTTCCCCCTCCATGGAGCATGAAATTCGTACCACATTTTGATATTACTGTTTTGCAGCATTTAAAATCCCTATGTCAATGTTCACGGTAGTTGAGAAAATACTGTAATTAAGTAATAGTATTTTGAAAGTAAATCTAGTTTGAGAGAAAATACGTACTACTGTCTTCATTTAAAAGTGAATTTGGGATTTTGAGGACACTATAGTAAATGTTGTAATATTTAAAAGTGGAAAGAAACTGGCTTTGGGTGTTGAAAATTATTTCAGACCTTTTCTTTTCCTTGGATAGTTCAAGAACAACTTCACGTTTGTCATGAGCTTGGTCCTCAGTAAAGGAATTACTTTTAATCTGTGGATTGATAGGTTTAGTGTTCAGTACATGTCCACAAAGTGGTAAGTACTGTCTAGAATGAATCGAAAAGGTAGTCCCTAGGGAGCTGAACACCAGTTAAATGAGGCAGGCAATTGTTCCTTTTATTGTCATGTGATTTTGTGTGTGTGTGTGTGTACACACAAAGTGAATTTTTGGTTTGGTTTGGTGAAAACCAGTGGAGGGATGTAGTGAGTGTCTCTGTTGGCTGTCATTCTCATTTCCATTTGATTGTGGGTGCCCTGTCCCTCTCCCACTTGGTTAAGATGGGCTTCTTGGAGAATGTGAGTGTTCAGAGATGGGATGGGAGAATCATGAAAGGCTCTCAAAGGGCGGTTGTAATACATTTAAGTCCTGATTCCTAATCTGTTCCAGGTAGAAATTGTAACGCACACCGGACCCCACAGACGTCTATGGATGGGTCCACAGTTCCAGTTCAAAACCATCCATCCCTCAGGCCAAACCACAGTCATATCATCCAGTTCATCTGTGCTGCAGTCTCATGGTCCAAGTGATGCTCCACAACCCCTTTCAGATTTTGATACGGATGATCTTGATCTCAACAGTCTCAGGTAAGAAATAAGAAATAGAAAGTGATTTGACCAGATTAATATGTCCGTTTGTAATGAGCTTCTGTCTGTCTGTCTGTCTATTCCATCATGTATATTCTCTAATCCTGACTTGTAAGAATCATAATACAAGGTTTACAAATGCTTTTTATTATTAGTTTTTAAAAAATGTAATAGAGAACTTTTTTGACTTTTGTAGTCTCAGGTTTGCTAAACTGCAAAGTTTAGTTTGTTACACCCAGACTTGACATGTTAGGGAACAGACAAGGAAGGGCTCAGTCTAATGCATTGTGTAATTTCCCTTTCCTTGTTTTCTTTCAAAAAAAGTTCCACAGTGTATCTTTATTTGAATCTACAATAGCCCTCGGACTTTTTTCTTGCATCTCTTTTTTAAAAATTGTGGAAAAATGTGTCCCAGTCATATGTCGGAAATAAGTTTTTATTCTACCTCTTTGTCAACACTAATAACAAATCTTTATAATAAAACAAAAGCTGTTGCTGAGGTGGGTTTTGCCCCAATGTTTCTTTTTTTAAGAACAACTCATATAATGAAACATACCTCCTGTAGTACCTTATTAAGAATTTTAATTTTTTGTTTAGGTTGGTTCGTATTTTATTTCTTCCGCAACTTTTTGCTTTTTATTTGTCCAGTGTATTTTCTTCAGCTTTCTAGAATCAATCCTCAGCTTAGTGATTCAATATATACTCGTCTGTGTTTATTGGTCATTCTGTTACTTAAATGTTAATAATAAGGCATTTAAAATAAACGACTCATAAAACTATGTTTATTCCCTTTACTAAACTATTTACAAGATTTTCCCCCCTCTCCTTTTTTTCTGATGACTGTCACCCGCTGCTCTAAGACCCTGTCCCTTTTTTAGGGGGGACATCTCCAGCTCCTGCGTTTGCAGCTCTGTTCTTTTGTTTTTCACTTCCTTTAGCTTCTTACTTATCCCTTACTTCAGACATAGTTCTTCATATAAGAACTCTCTTACTTGCTTCTTCAGATAGAGCTGCATTCCTGAAATCCTTCCAGAATTTTCCTCAGAGACTTTGCTTTTTCTTATACTAAAGAGCTCCCAGTATTTATCTAAATGATTTTAAATTGTTTATGTTTGTTTAGAATATTGTCCTGTTTGGTGGACACATATAAACTTTAGGAACCTTTATATTAGGCTGAGGTTTAGAAATTTCTTTTGATTGCATTTGTAGTTTATATTTAAGATTTTGAGCATATAGGCCCTTGACTAAGACCTTAGCCCCATTAGAACACAGTTTTGATGGAAAATTCAGATTTGACTCACATCATTTCCATTATGTGTCCTGTTTATTACCATTTCCTGCCCAGCATCCAGTTACAAATCCCACTATTTATACTCTCCTCATTCCTGTTCACTGTCGCTTTATCCCAGGTTCTCACCTCTGGTTCTTCGATATTTCTTTAGGCTTATGTGCGGTGGCACTATGACAGTTGGCCTTACTTTCTTCTTTAAATTGTGAAGCCTTGTTTAGATTTTCTTGGCTCAGCTGACCCTTTACACCTGGTACCTTGTCCTGTATCCTGTATCACTAAGAATTATGTGGTGCTGTGATGGTCTGCCTTCCGGTACCCTAGCAAAAGTGGGGAGCAGCCAGGCGTATTGTTGATTGTCATATCCATAAGGAAATCAGGCGTGGCTATCCTCAAAGCAGCTCCTTAATACTCTAGACTAGGGATTTAGCATGTAAAAAAGGCCAAAGAAATACTGATTATTAGACCTGAGTAACAAATAATGTAAAAGAAAACTGAGATATAAGATCTAGTTTTCCATTCAAGTTTAACTCCTGAGAAATCAGTTTGATTTTATTTCATTCATTTTTTTTTAATTATAGTTTTCCATCGAGTTAATTAACATATCCATCAGCTGACATATTTTTTATATATGTGTGTTGTGATTTTTTTCTTTTGGTGAGAACATTTAATTTCTACTCTTTTAGCAAATTTTAATTGTACAGTAAAGTGTTCTCACCCATAGTCACCATGTTATACATTAGATCTCACACTTTCTATTTTCTTTTTATTGATACATAATTTACATAACATAAAATTCACTATACAGTTAAGAGGTTTTAGTGTATTCGCTATGTTGGGCAACATCCCCTCTAATTCTAGAACATTTCCATCACCCCTACCAGTTTGTTTTTATTTTTGTCTTATTTTCTATTATGGAAAAATTTCAAACATAGCTAAACACATGCAAAGTTAAAGCGAATAATAGAACAAACTCTGTGTCTTCAACACATCAATTCATGGCCAGTCTTCCTTCATCTATAGCCTCATCCACAACCCACCCAAAACTCTGGATGATTTGGAAACTCTAATACTATAAATTGAATTAATAAAAGGAAATTTATCAGCCCAGCTAAGTTGTTTAGACTGGGAGGGAGCTTTATAGTACACGAACTGACCACATCTAAAAGGTTAGCTTCTTGTTTCTCTTAAGACCCAGAAAATCGTTCCTCTTTTCTCATTGGCCTAAATCTGCTTAGGCCTGCCCATCCCAGAACTGATTAATCTCCGCTGTGATGGGAGATGATGGGATTACCATGGCTGGAGTAGGAAAACCCGGCAGAACCAATGTTGGGTGGTAGACCACATCTTCGCCATTGCAGTGATCAGGATCTGTGTATAGCAGTGTCTCCAACTTCCGGTTCTAGAGCATATGCATCATTTTTCACCTCCCTCCGATTTCTTTCTTTGACACAATGTATACACATACTTGTACTGCACTTTCGATAACTTTTTTTCGATAACTTCTTTTCCTGTGGTCCATACTTGGCCTGTCAGGCTTCTGTGATCTATCCTATGGTGGTTACCAACTTCTTATCTTCCAACAATATCCACTAGGAGCTCAATGCTTAAGCCAAATTGTGCTCCTTAAGACGCCCTGCATTTCTCATGCTTGGTTACAAATCTAAGGGTTCTCTTGTTCCAGTTCTGTGTTTAAAGGGCACTTCTTGATCTTTGGGATTTTTTATATATCCTGTTATTGTATACATGTCTAGTTTCTGCTACAGCTCCACAGGATCTTCTTGATTTGCTATGTACCGTGCATTCATCCCCCCATTTCCTCATTCTGACCTTCTGTTACCTATTTCGTTCATTTTCACATGTCAGTTTTCTTTTGCATCAGTTCAGAATGTCCATACCATATATCTCCACATAGAGTTTGTATTTCGTGTTTTGTTTCTGCTTGTTCCTAGAATAACTGACACATGATTAGTATTCAGCAAATACTTATTGAATGAATGAATGACAAAAATGCACGCTTATGTTATAACAAATCATTATCCCTCCAAGTTGCCTGAGTCTCTCAGATCTTTTAGCCATACAGGTATTTTTATGTGGTGAGTATTAATCTAATACAGCTGGATATATATATATACACTCTGGGCATTTATAGGTTTACCATTCTCAAGCAACTTGAAATTGTATGTCGTGAATTGCAGTTTTGCTGAGACTCTGATTGATTCTTACATGCTAATTGGGAACTTTTTTGCAGGGAACTCATTTGGACAGCAGTGATCCTAGCTAAATCCCTGGCAGCCGAATCCCAGCACCATTTCGTTATCCTGTTCTTATTTTCACATATAAAGTAACTTTCATTAAGTAATTTTAAGGGAGTGACTCAAAATTTTGTATCTAGTATTGCTGTCTTTTAGGGAAAGCATTACTGGATATGGTTCTGTTCATGAATTTAAAGATTGTCGAAACTCTGCATATCTGTCCCCTGCAAATGCCAAAGGATTCAGTGTAGTGTTTTGTTTCCTCTCCCATTTCACTTAATTTATCTCTTTAAGTTAATGTCAGTTTTTCAACCCCTTGCTTACAATCCATTAAAAAACATACAAAGAAAAGAAGGAGCCCAGAGTGTAGAGAACGTCGTGCTTTAGCCTCGTGCATGAATCAGGGACTGCAGCTCCCCCGTTTGCCTTGTTTTAGAATGAATGGTTCTTTAATGGATTGGGTAATTCCAGCATTCCTGATTTAAGATCTGTTGTAGCAAGCGACAGTTCAGATGCCAGGAACATATGTGAATTAAATTAAATTGCATTGCAGGATCCAGCCGGTCCGCTCTGACCCAGTCAGCATGCCAGGGTCATCCCGTCCAGTCTCTGACCGAAGGGGAATTTCCACCGTGATTGATGCTGCCTCAGGTAGAAAACTACCTCCAGAATGTTTACTGGGTAGTTCTGTGCATTTTTAAATTTTTCTTGCACAGTGTAGAGAATGCTATTTTTTTCTTGCCTTCCTCTTTCTCTTTTCGGGGCTGTGGGGGGATGTGTGTGTGGATGAGTGCACGTGTGTGTGTGAGACAACAATGTGTGCCTACGTTTGCTGCTAAACAATGCCACGCATTTAAATATTGTTATGGTTGGTGAATGATGCGGAGGAGTTGGCACTTGATTAAATGTAATGAACACAGTATTGAAGGCTACAGGGTTGATGACTGTTTTGCCTTTGATCTCTCAAATGTGGAGAAGCAACCTTGACAGAGAACGTAAATACAATATATGGATTCAATTTACTCAACCTGTTGAGTATCAAAGTGCCTGATCTGTAGAAGCAGGAGTCCAAATGCTATAGCTTAAATGGTTTTATTATTGAAAGCATAAAGTTTAGAAATTCATTAACTTAACTCTAGTCTATCTATCACAGTTATTAACTTCCTATCCTTGGAACCAAGCCACGAATGTGTATCATCGGTACTGGGAAGTAGACCTTTGCCTTTGTAGGTGATAGTTGCTACATTAGTATTATAAAACTGTTTTCTGCCAGGTCTGCCAAATAATAGAACTGTCTGTAATGATACGTTGTCTCATCTCTAAATGCAGTGATAAAGAAAACAAGAAAATAAGTGATGCTTTATATGCGGTGCAGCTGTGGAGCATCTGAAGCTCGCGTACAGCAGGGTTTCATCAAAAAAAGTCTCTTACAAGTAGAATTATTAAACACTAGGCATTAGTCAAACAGTTGAGTCAGAGAGGATTTTAATCTATAGCAATTTCAAAATCCCTCTAGACTGCTGATTTGATTGAGGCTTAAACTGTGAAAGAAAATGGAAACAAACACCAAACTGATTTGTGAAGGTCACTTTTAAAAGACCAAAGCTTCTGTTTCTGATTCTGTCTCTGGATATATTTTGAAGTTTGAAGGCTAATGGGGTTTGTACGTTTTCTTGGCTTTCTGAACTCTTTGTCAGTAGATTGTACCTGTCCACATCCAGGGCTGCCCTTTCATTTTTAACATAAACTCTTGCTTTAGAGGACTCATACTTGTGCCTCCGCTTTAGCTTGGCAGCCAGGGTTGTCCCCTGGAAATAAGCACAGAATGTGTGAAGTCTGCAGCATTGCACTGAATGAGATACTGAGACAGGTGACTTAAACAATACATCTTTTTGATACTTTTAACCTGAGAATGCTAATAGATCCTACTCATCTGGAATTATCATTTACATCTGGGGAATCCTGGAAATGGTGTATTTTAACCTGAAGCATTTTATTCAAGATCAATAGTAGGCTTTGTTGGTTTTTTGTTTTTTTTTTAAACATTGTTAAACTGCAATATTATTAATGCTTTAGAGTCAAGCGACTAGCTACTGGTCAAGTGAAACGCATGTCACTAAATCAGTTACCACATGTTTTATTAAATTTGCCATATTCCATGCAGTAGTCTGAGCTAATATCCATGTTTATCATTAGCACTATTTAGTCTTAGCTCTTTGTAAAGTTATCTCAAGCCACAGAGAGGAACTTCAGTGAAATAGTGCAACCATAATTTTGTTTAACTCTGTTGCCAGAAGAGTTTTCAGCTGATGTTTGAGTAAGGAATTAGATCTTTGCCTTTGATTTACTTCTGTTTCCATCAGAGACTCATTGTAGGAGTTTCTAGGATGTGATTCCACAACTCCGAGCCTTGGCCTGATAACACCTAACTTTTGAGTGGAGAAGGGCTTCTTGGTGACTAAGCTCTATAATTTTTCTAGACCTGTTTTCATTCCAGACAGCCACAGTTCCTTGCCAAAAGACAGCCAGGGCGGTGAGATGTGTGTGCTGCTTTCTCTGATCTCAAAAACCCCCCTCGATGAGGAGTTAGACGTCTATGAATTGGTCTCTACCTCTCAGATCATCTGGACCCCTTTTGTTGAACACATTTTTAAACTGGGTGAATAATGCTTTGTTGGGGAACCTTCATCTACTTTCTCTAATAGGATCTCTGTTGTCATGGACTTATGTTGATTTAACAAGGTAGAGGTTCAATGGCTTGAGTTCTTGATGAAAGGAAGTTTATGGGAAAATTCTGCTTTAGGTTCTTCTATTAAAAAGAGCCTAATGAATTTTTATAATCTCTCCTGAACTGGGAATTGCGTCTCTGATTATGACCCATGCATTCGAGTCAGCTGCATGTTATGAAGATGCTAATCTGGAATTCTGATTGCCTTTGCTTAGAGGGATATGACCAGGGTGGCAGCCTCCTCTTACCAGGGTTCATTGCTTTGTCTTACCTTCAAGCAGTTTAGACCATGAACATGCTGTCTTTTTAATCATTCCTATGGCATATTTTATAGCTCTCCCTCTGTTTCAGTGACACCTCTTACTCTGTCTAAACTAGTGGTGTTAAAGTTATTTTTGATATAATTACTTTTCAAAGGGAAAGAATTTGAACATTTTAATGTGATATGAATTAAATCTTTTGATGGTTGTGGCAATTTTCGGAGTGAAATTATTATGGAAGCCTTGGGTCTGCGTGTGTGTTTAGATCCCTGTGTACGAATCTGGCAGCGTGAGTCTGTTGAAACTACAAGAGGTCAGCAGAGCACTGTGCTACTCCTGCTAGGAGATTTTTTTTTCCCTCACAGTTTCTTGGTCATCTAGTATATCTGTGCTTCACTCCTTTGTATAGAACCTTGTTTCCTAAAATACATGTTTTTCACTTATTAACTGATGATTTTAGGCACAGTGTAGATTCTGTGCCATTAGATAACATAGGAACCAGGTTCTTGCTATCTCTAAATAAATATGTATGTTTTAGACTCAGCAGATACATAACTGCTTTATAAGTAGGTGTTAATCCCATAACATGTTTCATCTGGTCTTTGGTAATTCAGAAGACACTATCCTACCTAAGATTTTGAGTTTAGATAATTGTAAGACCTTCTCTTCTTGACTAAGGAGAAGACCATTCTGGAAATGGACTTTATGGAATTTACCTTTATGACCAGGCTACTCAGAACAAATGGAATTTGAGGGAACGCCTCCATTTCTCCTGTATCCAGCTGATGAACAGCAGTGTCTGAATCACACGCAGTATTTCTAGACAAAAAGCACTGCACTGGATTACTTACCTTTTCTTCTTTCTCTCTCTCTACATTCCTTTCGATTAGGTATCGAGAATTTCTTCCTGCTGTTTGTCTTTTATAACATGTGTCCTTCTTTTGACAAAGGCGTATGACCTGAAGAGAAAATAGAAATATAATTGTCAGTGTCCTGTTCAAACTTTTGTTTCCCACATTGGTGACTGAAGTTCTTGTTCCGAGACTTGCAGGCTGTACTTGCTGGATAACTTAATAACAACTCTGATTGCTTTTGAGTCATACACACAGAGAGCCTAGAAAGATCTGGTTCCTCCTAAGTTTGTTTGTCCTAGTTTGTACTTTTACCAGGGAAACTGATGTTTACCAAGGAAGAACTCAAGGCAGCTAAGATTTAAAGACAAACTTATGCCTGGCTTGTGTGGAGAGCAGACATCTTTGTCAAACTCTACTAAAGTAAAACTTTTATAGAGAAAATGTTATTAGAAGTGGTGACAGAAGCATTTAAGTTCATTCCTGAGGAAGATGACAGTAGAAGAAGGAATATTGTGACAGATAAGTAAAAATCCTTTAGAGCAGACTATGATGCACGTGGTAATAGTGTTTATTCAAACATTTCGATAAATGGTGACAAAGCTGCAGACCTAGTATTTGTTGTTATTCTTTCCTTTTAAAAAATTTATTTTTAATTAATTTTTATTTTTAATTAAAAGAAACATTCCCCCTTAACGGAGGCACTGGGGATTGAACCCAGGACTTCATGCATGCCAAGCACGTGCTCTGCCACTGAGCTCTACTCCTTACCCCTCGTTGTTCTTTGACTCAAGAGTCATCTAAATGATTTCTAGGAATTAATTAATTCAGGCTTTCAGCACCTACTTCTTCTGAATACAAAATAATTTATTTGCTTGACGTAAATCCACACTGGTTTGATTTGATTGATTTTATAATGATCATTTGTGCCTGCTTCATGTATTTGGCATTTGGTGCAGCAGACTTTAAAAAAACAAATAATGTTATTAGCGAAGCGCGACTGGGTAGGCAACAGGGATATTATTCGAGCAGTCATATCTCTGTCGGAGGGTCATTCTTATCGAGGCATGCTTTTTTCTTGCAGAGATTTTTCTGATGCGCTGGGGGAAGCGTGTTCCTAAGGATTATGTTGCACTGTGTCCACAGTTGCCATTCCAGGCAGGCAGACTTAGTCACTGTATCTTAAAGCCGTCAGAGGCACAAGAGATGCTGGTGGTAAGAGGCAAAGAGATTTGTAAGAAACACCATTTGGTCTGCCGTGGTTAGGCCACTTAGCTCCATGGTTTAAAACCTGGAACTGAGTGTCAGAAGCCATGACGTTGTAATCATGGTTTTGATCTTTTACTGAAACCCTCAGCAAGTTATGTTTCCTTCTTATCCATTCTTCTCTGCATCAGTAAAAAGAATTTAAGTTACCCTGCAAAGGTCTGTTTCACCTTTTTTGGCAGGGATGTGTTCAAATTATTACCTAAAATAATTCCCAGATATAAAGTTCTTTTCAAATATTGAGATATTTCTTTGAATATATGATCTGGTTTTCATTTAATAGAGTTCCAGCTATTCTTTGTGATTATAAGGTGACGAAAACTCCAGGCAGACTTGTACCTTGGGTATTCAAAGCCTGTGTGGGATCAGTAAGAGGATTATGGATGAGGGTGAAATTAAAAGAAGGCTTAGTCCTGACCTGTGAACAGTCCCTCAGAGGGGAAAAAGGAGGTCAGTAATTTTACTTTGACACTATTTATACCTGAAACAGTAAACATTCAAACTAAGATATTAAGATTGGCTTTTTAATTAGAAATGAGGAAGTTGGTACATTATTTCAGCTATCAGCTAATGAATATCTACTGTTTGTGTCGAATCAAAAATGAATTTTAGAGACAAGACCTGATTTGCCCATCAGAAAAGTGCTCAGCCGCATCTCTCTTTTTGATGTAAATGCTCCTCTCATTCTTCTTTCTAATATTTATAGGATGTTAGAAGATGAAATTCAAGTAAACAATGTGGAAAATTTTAGCTCAGCACAATTAAGAAAAAAATGATTGCCCCACTTGAAGATGAAGAAACTGTAAACAGAAGTAGAAGAAGCTGTTGGGAAAGTTTCTTTCTGATGACACATTGCTTCTTTGAATAAATCTTTGTGTCAACTAAAACCTCGCCTTTGCTTTCTCTGTTGCAAGCACAAAGTCCTTGACATGACTTTAAGTCTCTCCTAAGCATTTTCAAAAGCAGTTGATGGAATTCTCCGTACTATTGATATACCAGGGTACCACGTATTTACATGGGACTTTTGGGCCAAAAGACCCAACTTTCCTTTTTTGTACCTTTATTACTACATTTTTAATACAAGGCTGGACTGTTTATGTAGTCTGTTGCCTGAGACTGTGGTGGCAGAGGGACAATATTGGGGGCAGTATTAGAATTTGTTTAAGTCTGAACCGGGAATTCCATTTGTCTTAGTGACATTAGTGTCAAACTGTTAGTGCCACACTATTTTAAATTGTGTCCAAGAGCCCGAGAGGCTTATGCTTATAGGTGCCATCTATAAACTTAGAAACAAACAAAAGAGCCCCTCTCCATTGAATACATAAGCCCAGCAAGCAATTAAAAAGCAGCCTGGGACCTCACCCGAGCAACTAGTCGGAACCCGAGCTCGTGATATTCCCCTGGATATTGTTGAAAACTGTCAGCGAAAAACTAAAGCAAATAATCAACGTGAAAATAATTGTTCCCGGGAAAAGTTTTGTTTTGGAAGCTTGGTGCAGTGGAAAGAATAGTGCCTAGTCACTTACAGACCTTTGGTTCTTGTCTCAGCTCTGCTTGCAACTACCTCTTTAAGAAATTGCTTCAAAACCCAAGGCTTTCTTCTATAAAAAGAGGGAATTGAAGTTGGTCATTTGCAAAAAAGTCCCTTCCAGGTTGAAAAATTGATAAATCTGTATTTTGGATCACCTTTGAAGACGTTTTTAAAATTAGGGTATAATTTATATATAGCAAAAATGCACACATCTTAATCATACAGCTTGCTCAGTTTTTATACCCACGCAATCACCACTCAGATCAAAATTGGAATGTTTCCATTATTCCAAAAAAGTTCTGTTAGCCTCTTCCGTTCAAGACTACCTTTGACCTAGAGATTACCACTCTGACTTTGATCATCAGCAGTTAGCTTTGTCTGTATTGAACTTCATGTAAATGAGATCATTCTGTACATACTCTTTTGTGTCTGGCTGCTTTCACTCAACTTAATGTTTTTGAGATTCATCCAGGTATTATGTGTGTCACCAGCTCATTTTGTTACATTGCAGTGTACTATGAACATAACACAGTTCACATATCCATTACCCTGATGTTTTTAGCTTTCGGCATATTATTAATAAAGCTGCTATAAACTTTGCTGTTTAAGTCTTTTTTTTTTTTGAACATACGCATCCATACTTTCAGTTGTACACCTACGACTGGAAGTACAGGCTCACAGGGGAGGCATGTGTTTAGCTGTATTAGGAGCTGCCAAGAAAGTATTCCAAAATGACTTTACCATTTTTCATTCTTAACAGCAATGTATGAGCCATTCTAGTGAATGTAAACTGTGGTTTTAATTTGCTTTTCTCTGATGAATACTGATATTGTGCACCTTGAATATACTTACTGGCCATTTTGGGTATCTTCTTTTGTGATGTATTTATGAAATCTTGCACCGATTTTTATTGGGTCTGTCATCTTTAATGAATTTGAGGGGTTCTTTAACCATTCTGCTTATGGGTCTTCCATCAGATGTTTTGCAAATATGATCTTTCAGCTTATTGCCTTTTCACGTTCTTACTGGTATTTTTTTTGACAAGCAGAAATCCAATTTTTCCACTGTTTTTCTTTTTATGTTTTTATGTTTATGTTTTTGATGCTTTTCTCTAGTAATTGTCTGGTTTTGGCCTTTGCATTTAGGTCTGTGATCCTTTTCAAATTTTATGATCCTTTTAAAATTACTTTTTATTATGATATGAGGCAAGGATCAAGGTTCAGTTTCTCCCATATAGATATTTAGTTGTTCAGTACTGTTCGTCAAAAACGATATGCCTCTCCCCCAGTGAATTTCACTGATGCCTTTTAGAAAAGAATATTTTTTCTGGATTCTTTACTTTTTTTCCTCTCTGTATCTATCTACCTGTCTTTATACTACTATCATACTATCTTAATTATAGCTTTTTAGTAAGTTTTGAAATGGAACAGATTAATGTCTCTACATTTTTTTTCATGTATATCATGGCTGTTCTAGACTTTCAAGGGGTCACTGAGTGAAAACTGTTTTTATAAATATGAAGTGATTATTTGCCTTTATGTTTTACACTCTGTGTACATTGAGTACAGATTGTGCTGAAGCAATGGTAGATAAAACTGATGGCATCTTAGCATACTAAAAGCAGTGGTACCACACTCTGCTTGTAGCCAGTGCCACCCACTCACAGGTTTAAAAAAAAGATCTATACTTACTTTAGGGTGTCTTTGATATAATAAGCATTATTAATTTGACTAAATTTTAAAACATAATAAATTTTATGAAATTTTCATTCTTATGTACTTCTTTTCAACTTTCTGGATATCAGCATCACATTGATGCATGATAGTTGTCTTGAGGAAATGCACTTGTGTGATTGTTATGAACTGAACTAGCAACAGTTTTCATGGAATGCCATTTTACTTAAAAGAACAAGTGGCAAACTATATTTATTTAGACATTGGTATTTGGCAGAAATTTTCTCAAAAATAAACAAAATAAGCCTGTTATTTCAAAGAAAACAACTGACAGTCTATTTATTACCAATGATAAAATTCTAGTCTTCAGATGAAAATTGGAAATCTGGAAACCATGTATCCACGTAAACACCAGTCTGCTTAACAGGTTCCTAACACTTAAAGACATTTCTTTTCTTTTCTTTTTAATATTTATTTTTATTGAAGTATAGTCAGTTTATAATGTTTTGTCAATTTCTGGTGTACAGCACAATGCTTCAGTCATACATGAACATATATATATTCATTTTCATACTCTTTTTCACCATAAGTTGCTATAAGATATTGAATATAGTTCCCTGTGCTATACAATATGAACTTGTTTATCTATTTTATATATATATTAGTATCTGCAAATCTTGAACTCTCAGTTTATTCCTTTTCACTCCCTACCCATCTGGTAACCACAAGTTTGTTTTTCTATCCCTGTGAGTCTTCCTGTTTTATAAATAAATTTGTTTGTCTTTTTTTTTTTTTTTTGAGATTCCACATATAAGTGATATCATATGGTATTTTTCTTTCTCTTTCTGGCTTACTTCACTTAGAATGACAATATCCAGGTCCATCCATGTTGCTGCAAATGGCATTATTTTCTTTTTTATGGCTGAGTAGTATTTCATTGTATAAATACACCACAGCTTCTTTATCCAGTCATGTGTTGATGGACATTTAGGTTATTTCCATGTCTTGGCTATTATAAATAGTGCTGCTATGAACACTGGGGTGCATGTATCTTTTTGAATTAATGTTCCCTCTGGATATATGTCCAGGAGTGGGATTGCTGGATCATATGGTAAGTCTGTTTTTAGTACTTAAAGACATTTCTGATGAGATAGATGGTGATATTAACTAGTGTGATATTTTATATCATATCATAAAATAAATCAGCATTTGGAAGATCTATAATATTTTGCAAATGACCAATCTTAAGGATTGCAAAATTATATATGGGTAATGGACTTATTCCAAGTGCAAGATAGGACAAGGGATTTTTAAATGACAGAGTACAAACATTAATTGAGATAGCTTCACATATCATTGTAACTAATTTGTTAAGTAGAATATCAAAGATGAATATCCCCTGTATCTGAAAAGTCTCAGAATCTGAATATGCTCCATCCTTTTCCAGTTACATTTCTGAGTGAGGCCAACTTGTCTTCACATACTTTGACCAAAACAATATATCATAACAGATTGAATACAGAAGACAATATGAGAATCTACTTGTTGTCTGTTATAAATATTTCTCCCCCAAAAAGTAAAAATGTCTCTCTTCTCACTATTATTTAGTTTGGAATTTTTTTTAATAAAAATATCATTTGAAGATCAGATGCCACAGAGATACAGAAAATCATAAGAGAATATTATGAAGAGTTTTATGCCAACAAATTGGACAACCAAAAAGAAATGGACAAATTTCTAGAAACATACAACCTTATAAAACTGAATTGAGAAGAAATGTGCAATCTGAACAGACCAATCACTACTAGTGAAACTGAATTTGTATTAAAAAAACAAAAACAAAACCTCCTAGCAAACAGAAGTCCAAGACTGGACAGCTTCCCAGGGAAGTTCTCCCAGACATACAAATAAGAGCTAATACTATCCTTCTCAAACTGTTTTAAAAAATTGAAGAGGACGGAATACTCCCAAATTCATTCTGTGAGGCCACTATTATACCCCATATCAAAATCAAAGACACTACAAAAAAAGTAAAATATTGACCAATATCTCTGATGAATATAGATGTAAAAATCCTCAATAAAATATTAGCAAATTAAATTCAATAATATATAAAAATGATCATACATCATGATCAAGTGAGCTTTATTCCAAGGATAAATGGATGGTTCAATATCTGCAATCAATCCATGCACTACACCATATTAACATAAGGAAGGATAAAAATCATATGATCATCTCAATAGCTTCAGAAAAAAATTTGACCAAAATCAACATCCTTTCATGATAAAAGCTCTAATCAAAGTGGGTGTAGAGGGAACATATCTTAACATAATAAAAGCCATTTATGACAGACCGACGGCTAACATACTCAACTCTGAAAAGCTGAAAGCTTTTCCTCTAACATCTGGAACAAGTCAAGGATTCCTACTCTCACCACTTCTATTTAACATAGTATTGGAAGTCTGATTCACAGCAATCAGGCAAGAAAAAGAAATAAAGGGCATCCAAATTGGAAGGGAAGGATTAACACTGTCAGAATTTGCTTGACATGATACTCTGTATAGAAAACTCTATAAAGTCTCCACCAAAAAACTATTAGAACTAATAAATTAATTCAGTAAAGTTGCATGATACAAGAATAATATACAGAAATCTGTTGCTTGTCTATACACTAATAATGAACTACTAGAAAGAGAAATTAAGGAAATAATTTAGGATTGCATTAAAAAGAGTAAAATACCTAGGAATAAAACTTAACCAGTGATGTGACTAATAACAGGTTAATAATCAAAATATATACATGGCTCATACAACTTAATATTTTTTAAAAGAACAATTAAAAAATGGGCAGAAGACCTGAAGAAGGCACACAGATGGCCAACAGACACATGAAAAGATGCTCAGCATTGCTAATCATCAGAGAAATTCAAATCAAAACCACAGTGAGATATCACTTCACACCTGTCACAATGGCTATCATCAAAAAGTGTGCAAATAACAAATGTTGGTGAGGATATGGAGAAAAGGGGACCCTAGTACACTATTGGTGGTGTTATAATTTTGTTCAGCCATTATGGAAAACAATATGGGGGTTCCTCGGAAAACTAAAACTAGAACTGCCATAAGATCTCACAGTTCCACTCCTGCGTATGTATCTGAAGAAATTAAAACACTAATTCAAAAAGATACATGAACCCCAATGTTCATAGAAGCAACCTAAGTGTTCATCAGCAGGTGAATGGATAAAGAAGATTTGGGGTGTGTATGTGTGTGTGTGTATATATATATATACACACACATTTTATATATATATGTACATATGTTTTACATATATATATATATATATATCTACACACACACACATACACACACACACACATATATATATATATAAAATGGAATATGACTCAGCCATAATAAAGAATGAAATTCTGCCATTTGCAACAACGTAGATGAACCTAGAGAGTATTATGCTTGGTGAAATAAATCAGAGAGAGAAAACCAAATCACTTACATGTGGGATCTAAAAAATAAAACAAACAAATGTATATAACAAAACAGAAACAGATTCAGAGAGAACAGATCAAACTAGTGGTCACCAGTGGGGAGAGGGAAAGTGGAAGGGGCAACACAGAGGTAGGTAGGGGCTTAAGAGGCACAAACTACTAAGCATAGAATAAATAAGCAACAGGTATATATTGTACAACACAGGGAAATATAGCCATTTTTTGTAATAACTTTAAATGGAGTATAATCTACAACAATACTGAATCACTGTGTTGTACATTTAAAACATAATTCTGCAAATCAACAATAATTCAATAAAAAAACTACGTAATAATACCATCAAAAAATGAATGTCAGTGGTTGTAATGGCTCAAAAAATAAAATTAAAATGTCATTTAGGTTAACACATAAAGGGATTATTGTTGTTATTAAAGAGTTAATACATTAATGTTTTCAACATTGATAGATACAATCACATAAACCAAAGTTCTTTGGAATCCTCAGTTTAAAGAGCACAAAGCAGTCTTGATTCCCAAAAATGTCTGAAAACCATTGAGGTATATATGCCCTCACACACATACACATTAAATATATATCCATCTCTGCAGAAACTTAGATGAGATTTGATTTGCATTTCATTGGATCTGTGGATCAAATTGGGAAGAATTGACATCTTTACAGTGTTGAGTCTTTCAGTACATGAATCTTTTATAGCTATCCATTCTTAGGCCTTCTTTAATTTCTCCTAATATTTATTAACTTTTAGTGTAGAAGTCTTATACATATTTTATTAAATTTATTTTAATTATTTGATGTTTTGATGCCATTATAAATAGCATATTTTATTTTTCAGGGTTTTTTCAGATTGTGTAAAATATAATGATTGGGTTTTTTTTGGTACGTTGAACTTATATCCAGAATCCTTTCTAAGTTCATGTATTCTACTAGATTCTTTTGGATTTTCTCCTGCTATACAGTCATGTCATCTGCAAATAAAGATGCTTGTATTTCTTTCCAATCCTTATACTTTTTATTTCTTTTCCCCTTTATTACACTTGATTGTACCTCTAGTACAGTGTTGAGTCGAAGTGATTAACATTCTTATCTTCTTAATCTTACAGGGAAGTGTTTAATATTTCACTATTAAGTATAACATTAGACGCAATTGGTTTTTAAAAAATGAAAACCTACATTCCTCTGTTGTATTATTCCTTTACTGGAACTCCTACCTTCTTATATGTATCATATCTTCATTGGAATGACAAAAAGATGGACAAAATCTATAAAAGAACCAAACTGACATTCTAAAACTGAAAAAAATAGTATCTTAAATAAATTATTCATTGAATGGGCTTAACAGCTGACTGGATGCAGAAGAAAGAATTATCAGAAACTCAAAAGCAAGAAAAAAAATTTCAAAAGTAGAGGAGAAAATACTGAAATAAAACAATACAGTGAGAGAAGTGTGTGGGGTAATACTCAACTGTCTTAACATGTGTAATTGTTACACATGGATGGAAAGAAAGAGAGTTTAGGGCAAAAGAAATAAATGAAGGGCTGAGAATTTTCTAAAATGAATTACAGACATCAGCTCAAATTTCAAGAATCTCAGCTTGCCCCAAGTAGCATAAATACAAAGAAAACCATACTTTGGCGTATCAGAGCCCAAATCTTGAAATCCAAAAATCATGAAGCAGTTTTATTAAGCCTACCATGTATCTTTATCTCTTGGGTTCATATTTGGGGGACAGTTTAAAGTTTTGAAAAAATTAGGATGATTTTAAGTTTTTTGGATAGTATGAGATCCCTGTCTCCCAAAAATGTGTGAGGAATCTTCAGGATGTTTGCCATAAGACAGATGTAAAAGATACGGGCAAGTACTTATTTATAAACAGCTATGTACCCAACACTGTGCTAGGTGTTATCTCTTTAATCATATTTTATTAGGATCACCGGTGCATTTCAGAAATATGCAATGAGTGGGATTTAAGACACCTAGTTCCTGATACTTAGAAATACTTAAAGTGCATTATGGTGACACCTCAGATAAGTCCAAACCTCTTTTTACCCTACCTGATCAAATATTCATTTCAAAACACTGTATGCTGAAATGAGCCACGTGGGAGTTGAAGAGAATCAACTATTCAGGTGGTGAAAATGTGTGAATGCAGCTGGCAGATGAAGTTCCAGTGTGATGAATTCCCAGCTTGTCCTTATTGCTTCAGGCAACAACTGACAGGCCTGACTGGTCACTGGCTTTCCATTTCTGGCATTGATAGGACTGAAAATTCTTAGTGTCACAGATACTTAAAAGCTGTCCCTGTTATCATGGACACAAACAGTGCTGCAGGGTCCTTATTGCATAGCGATGTAATCAATATGGTCTAGAGTTCTTGACCTGAAACCTATAATTATCTGGACATTGTAAAGGTGGCTTATTGTTACAGAAAATGCTTATATTCAGAACTTTGGGGCTAAGCTGTAAATGGGGAGAAGAAAAATTGAAGCTTTGTCCATCTTTCTCTACTACCTAGTGTTTAAGAAACTATCATAATAATCACAGAACAGGGTATTCTTGTAAGATTAGAACACTGTATCTTTAGGAGTTTAAACTGAAGTTTAAAATTGTACCTCTGATGTGAAGTTGTGACTTAAGTGTTATGCACCTTGTGATTGTGATGTTTCGGATACCAAAATTGAAGCATTTCTCATTGGTTCAAAATACTTGGATTTGAAGTGCAGCTTACATAACATCATGACTGAGTTTGCTCTTTTCCCGCAGCTAAGGGTATGCTGGGAAAGAAACTGGGTAAGCAGATATTATGGCATCCATGACCCACGGGTGGGAGTGAGTAAAAGGACTTCACACTGGTCTGGTAGCCATTCTTAAGTTACTGTTTGTTACCACTGTGTTTAAGTATATTGTGGTGGTTAATTTGCCGTGTGAAAGCAGTAAAGGTGAAGTTGTAGAAGGACTCGGCAGTCAGTGCGGATCCTGACTGCCCTGTCACTGCTTGGCTTAAGATACCTCTGGATGGTACTGTTACTGGATTGCCCTGTGGGTAGGATGCCTTGAAGGAGAGGGGAGAGGTAACGCCTCGTAATAGAGGGCTCTTTGAAAACAAGTTCTGTCTTTGGATTTCCTGGTCTTGGTGCCTGCCTCAGAGCAGATATTCAATATTGGTTGCATTGTTGATTTCTGATAAAACATAAGTCTTTATACCACAAAGTGATTAAAGTTTAGTAATGTTGCATCTTTATATACACAATACCGCACTTAAACCTAGAAAACATAATCATGATGTAGAGCCCGTTATGAAGGTTGCTGTTATGTTTATGATTACTATTCCTTCGTCTGGGGCCTTGATAAACTTTGTGATCAGTTGAAATGTTTTGCCGAGCATTTCAGATGAACTTTTGTATCATTTTTTAAAAAGCAGCATTATGTTTGAGTAGTGTGTTTGTGTTTCTCATCTTTGATAACTTTTACAGACCTAGAAAATAAAAATAAAGGAATTATGGCTCTCACCTCAGCTGGGATTTAGTCTTGCTAGGCCAGCGTGGAGATTTGTGTTTTAAAGCCATCTTTATAAAGCTCTAACTGGCCAATTTCTACTTCCTGGGATCTGCTGTCAAGCCTGGCAAACATCCACTGAAAGGCATGGACTTGCTCTTGTCTTCTGGTCACACTAGGCTAACTTCTCGACATGTTATTGTATGGATATTTGGGACTGTTCTAAGCCAGCTTCTCTTTGCACAGGATATTGGCATATCTCGGGATCCGAACTAAATTCCATTAAGCCCAAATGGTTGGTTGGTTTTGAATTGCCACCATTTTAATCTAATATAATGTCATAGCAGCCTAGTGACTTACAAGTATGCCCTAGGCAGCCCTACGAGACATGCCACCTAGAGTCCTAAGCCTGTTCCAAGAATCTCAGGAAGCCCATAGTTATCCTGTAAAGGTTCAGTGTTAAGGGTGCAGAGAATACCGGAAGTTGCTCTTGAGACCTTAACTGAAGTCTCCAGTTAGTAATCCAGTATTTAGACGAGTTTATGTAGTTCTCAAATAAAGAGCGTTTGCATGACTGGGAAGAGAAAAGACTCCTTCCCTCTTCTGCTTCTCTCTATGTACAGAGGACACTTAAAAGCATCCACAGTAATTAATAACTCTGACATTCTCCCGACTTTGCCTATGTCGGAAACTTCCAGCCATGAGTGAACACCTCTAATCAGAGTTTCTATCACCACAGTAGGGTCCCAGTTCCTGAATCAGATGGCCTAAACCAGAGGGACCTTAGAAAAAATTTTGGCATGGTGCCTGAAACTTTTCATTTGCCTTCAAACATGTTCTTTTTTTTTTTTTTTTCAAACATGTTCTTAATTTTACTTTTTATTCCAGTCTACCTCATCGATCAAATTAATTACTTTCTCCTCTGTTCTTAAACTTTTACTGTTGTGTTTATCACCTCAGATTAAAGTTATTTGGGAGCCATTTCCCTTTCAAACCTGTGAGCTCGTCTCTGTACTGCCCACAGCTCCCTGCGTGGTCCTGACACACAATAGGCACTCAATAAATGCTAATGAATTCAACATTTCAGCATGGAATATTGGAACCAAATTTTTGAATTTGGCCAGACACCGTCGTTGCCTGCTAGGGAACAGAAAGTCTTCTTTTCATTGTAGTCTCTTAGAACATGCTTACGCATTAATCCTTGCAAAACATAAACATAAATGAAACTTTCTTTCTAACATCTAACATATTTTTCAGAATTTGACAGGTTACCATCATTATCGTTTGTCTCTTTATTTGTTTGTAGAAATAAACCGAGGCTAAGGAATGTTAAATAACTTGCGTATTGTCACGTAGGTGACAAAGCAAAGATATGAATCTGTGGAACCTTCACTTTTTCTGGGATATCAAAGGGCATCTGGGCGACAGGAGCCTACCTTGATTTTGTTCATGCATTCAGTAGGGAGCAGGGTGTGCATCTGACCTAGGAAATACCCCAGTTTATTCTTTATATGTATACTGTATGCATCATAGAAGCCACAAAATAGAGCACCTCCACTCTTGAGTGGCACCTCTGTTTTCAGGGGCCATTGGCAAAACCTCTTTGGTGAGGTTCTGATGACTGAAGATGATTGATGATGATGACTGAAGACAGTTGTCCTCATGGCTCACCTCGGTATCCATGCCGCTCACAGAGAGCCTCTTACCCTAGCAGCAAACATTTATTTGCAGCTAGGAAAGCCACTATCAATAAGGTAATGTTTTGTCAAGCTGAAAAAGGCGTTCACTGAAGAATGGTGATTGCCCAAGGTCACATTTCTTTTTCATCCACTTGTGGGAAAATGCAAACTACAGGATACTAGTGTTTGAAACTCATACTTTATTCTGTATTTGGAGGCAGGGGAGGGAGGGGTGGAGTGATTATGTTTCTCTTAGAAATATTGTTAATTGCTTCTTCAAAATACGGATTCAAGCATAAAAGAAGCCAAAAAAAGCTGTGATTCTAAATGGACCTGACACCTTGATCTTCTATCATGCCATAACATATGAGTGGGGGTTCCCCGTGGACCTTGATACACTACAATATTTATTACAATCAAGAGCTGTTCAAATCCCAACCACTGGACTTATGTTTTCACATGTTAAAATTAGTCTGGTTTGTTTTGTATGGTTTCTTCAAAAATAACCCCTCCCGACCCCCGCTCAAATTCTAAATAATAATATCTGACTTTTCAATAAACTTAAAAAGAAGAGCTCAAATCTGAAAGTGGACCTGAGAGAGAAATCGTTTTGCTTTGCTTTTTGACTATCTATTAACGCCTGGGGCCTTTGTTGACTCATTTTATGCCTGTTTTTTTTCATCTGCAAAATGGTAACTAAATTTTGCCTTCTATTTCATTCATATGATCAAAATACTAATAAGTTGAAGGGCTCTGAGACAATACGTCCGTCAGCTCCTGCTACGGGTGGTGGAATTTTCACTGTAGTTTGCTTCAACACTGTGGTGTCAAGAAAAAAAAACAATATGGTTTACTTTGGTTTATTATGGTTTAATTTTAATCATTGGTTTTTAAGAAAAAACTCAAATTACTAGAGAACCTCAGTGGCTATAGTACCATTTACATTCACAAAAATAGCTGTATGCAAATTAGTACATGTATGTAGCTGAGACAAAATTGTTTTTCAACATAAGGTTGAATCTTGTGCTTCCTTACTTATGAAGGAAACCTAACTGTACTATGTATTCTAGGGAAGTTGAAGAATTAAAGGGAAATAAACAGGATGCTTAACATCTCTACTTAAATTTGGAGTTATATGCAACCCAGAAACAATATGTATATAATATTCTGTATATAATGAGTAACTGTGGTTGGGGGTAACATTTGATTGCTTAAAATACTGTGCTATATATTGCACATCTATTACCTTCTTTATTCCTCACAAAAATCCCATGAGGTAAAGGTATTGTTATAATTTCCTTTTTTCCGAATAAGGAGCTACAGCTCAGAGAAATTATGGGCACTACACTACTTCCTGCTTTGACGATGCCATCTGAATTTCTTTATCATGAATATGTTGTAATAGATGTTTTATTAAAGTATTTTTTTTGATAAAAGCATTTTTAGCATATACAGGCATACAGCAAGTGCATGAACTCTGTGATTAAATGTAGGTTTGATGTCCATTTCTGTGGCCAGCCAGCTAGATTACCTTGAGTCTCTTTGTCCTTAAGAAGAATATGGCTAAACCTGTCTCCTGTGTTGTGAAAATTAAAAGATGGCACACTTGTGTATCTTCTGGCCAGAGTTTGAATACATAGCAAGGACTTACTAAATGTTAGTTCTCTCCTTGTTACTTTATTTCAATGGTCACAGTAGTAGTGGTAGGAGTGCTAGTAATAATAGCAATTTTTACTCACCCTAGTTTTTGGTTTTGCTCTTTAGTATATAGCATGTTCATTCCTCATGACTTCCCTGTGAAGAATGTTTACACTATTGTCCTTATTCTATGAATGAGGAAACTGCAAAGTGGTAATTCCAGGATGGAGGCCAGGAAGTCTAATTCCAGAGTTTGTATTTTTAACTAATATGTGACCTTCTCAGAGACTGTGTTCCAATAACAATAGATTAGATTCTGATATTTCAGGTCTTAATCCTAGAAATTATTTTACCGCCCCCTCCTTCTCCGCCATCCTATTCTTCCATGTTTAGCTTGTGACACTATGACCATTTGTTTCTTGATCCTCAGTTGATGCCTACAATAGGTTTGTTTGATTAGATGTTCAAAGACCCTTCTGATTCTGAAATCGGGGGTCCCACACTGTTCGGATAGATGCAGTGTTCTGAGTCAGTGCTGGCAGTCCTTTAAGGGAAAGCGATTCATCACTGTGGCCTGATACGGAGCATGTTGACTTCAATCCTGAACTGAAATTAACCATTTCATGGGGGGCTTGGGGGGGACAACAGATTGCAGATTAACTCCCCAAGCCTCTTCATCTCCTTAAAAAAAGAAGTTCTGCCCAGACGGATTTGACTTTAGTCATTTGTTTTTGTGTCTAAATACATTTTGCTCCACCAACAAAAGATGAAGAAACAGGGCCATTTTGTTTGCCAGAGGAGCAGCCACTCTCCTGCACGTGTTAGCCTGGCTGTTTACATCTGTTTTTGACTGTATCCTGATCTGTCATTGTCTCCCTTTCTCTCTTTTTTCCCTTCTGTCTATGTTTCAGTTTGTCTTAGGTTTCTATTTCTCCCTCCTCACGTCTATCTTCTTGTTTCAATAATTCTGTTTTATTTCTGTAAATGAAAGTCTCTCCCAAGGATGCTGAACATGTCATTTTTTTTTATAACACTCCCATATATGCACAGAAGAATTTAGTGTGGCTATAAAACTTGTTCTTGGCATAAATTTGGCAGATCGTTTTTAGCCTGGGTGAGACTTTTCACTGGGATCATGAAAGTGTTGGGGCGTCACTGCCTTCCACTCTTCCTTCTTCAAGGATGACATTAGTGGTTTTAGCTCTTGTTGACCCTTCTTTAAACCAAAGCTTTATAGCCTATTAGAGCACAGCTTGGATTTTTTTTTATGATATGTTGGAGGGAAAGAAAAAACTCCTCTAAGGTTACAAATGGTTTCATTTACCAAAATGACTATTACTCTTGGAAAGTTTTGTCTTTACAATTTCCAGGAGTTGGGTGGGCTTGAGGTCCTTCCTCTCTCCCACTCCACCTCCCCGCCCACACACTCATGTTGGCAGAGATGCCGAGAGCTTGAAGCATAATTCCAGGCTTCTAGGAGGCAAACCATGGACCAAGACGCACTTTCTTGCTATTATTTTAATCTCATATTTTATCATTGGATCAGATAACAGTCCCATTTACTTACGATCTGTGTCGGCACCTTGAACTCCAAATCAGGTGTTACATGTCACTTTGTGAGAGGTTCTCTGCATTGCCCCTCTCTCTATTCCTGCTTCATTAATGGATTTTGTTTAAGCATCTTCATTTTTCCCAGGCCATCTGAAGATTTCAATGAAATGAAAAATACTTGCCCTCTCCATAAAAATAATACTTAAAACTTTGATCTTACATTTTGCTTATCAGAGTAACTTTGCCCAGACCTGGACCAGAGCTTTCTTAATGGGATCCAGTGGATCTAAGCTTCTGATGGTTCTACAAGGAACCACTAAAGAAACTTAAGGATTTCCTGAAGCAAGCAGTATCCTTCAGTAGGGAACCAGATTACATCATAAATCTAATCATAGCTGAGAAGGGGAAAAGTTGTGGATCTTTTATCATCACAAGCTGAATAACACACACGTTAGGTAACCTCCATGGGTTTCCTCCCTGCTACTGGCTCGGCTATGGCTTTTATTGGAGCCGTATCTGTACCCCTACTCTTTCAACCCTCTCTTTTTATGAGACTAAAAAGTAAATTGGGTGCTATTTAAGTATTTCCTACTTATGTTTATTGAAAACTACCCTGCCGCAGGGCATAGCACTTTGAAAAACTGCCCTGCGCCAGCCCAGTTTTTCACCCACATGATTTACCCAAAAACCTGGACTTTGCTTTGCTCAGACCTTTAATTTCTTTAAACCAGTGATCACACAGAAACTTAGGAGGAGCCTAGTTTCACTTGTGAGGTTTTCAATAAAAGTTAAGTGGAGTGTGGCTTGAAAACCAGACCCGTGAAAAGCCATGACTGTGCTGACACTAGAGGAAAAACCTACCGAATTCTCATACCTCCTGCTTTCAGTGTTGGAAAGCAAAGGAAAAATTAGGAGGATGGAAGGACTTCAGCCCTGGTCCACTCTGGGAAAGGAAGGGAATGAGGGAAGTTTGGTTGAGTTCATTTGTTACTTATTGGCTTTTTATTTAAAAGTTTGTTCTGTTTCTATGTATGTGTTCTTTTTAGAAATTTTTGAAAATACAGAAGAGTATGCAGAATACAATTTAAAACCTGATTTCACTCCACAGATATAATTATTTTTAACATTTTGGTATATAACTTCTAAGGACCTAATCTCTTTAAATTTATAATATCTTTAAATTGACAGAATATTAAACAATATTTTATAACTTACCTCATTTATTATCATCAGCAGATTTCCTTGAAGTCATTAAATATTTTTCAAAAATAGATATTTAATTGGTTATATTCTCTGAATCATTTATTTGTCTCATTTTCCATCCTTAAACTTTTCAATTTCTAATTTTTTTGTAGTACGCTAGTTAAGAATAAATAAAATTCCTATATATTAATCTTTGGTTTATATGTTTTCAAACACTTAAAGAAAAATTAATACCAATACTTCTCAACTCTTCCAAAAAACAGAAGAGGAAGGAACACTTCTAAACTCATTTTATGAGGTCAGCATGATCCTGATACCGCAAACAGGGAGGACACAGCAGGAAAAGAAAATTAGGCGAATATCCCTAATGAACAAGGGGCAAAGATCCTTATCAAAATGTTAGCAAAACAAATTCAATAATACATTAAAAGGAGTATCCACCATGATGAAGTGGGATTTATTCCAGGGAAGCTAGGATCATTCAGCATCCACAAATCAATCAGTGGAGTATATACCACATTAACAAAACAAAGGATAAAAATTATATGATTGTCTCAATAGATGCATCAAAAGCATTTGACAAAATTCAACATTCACTTATGATAAAAACTCTAACAAAGGAAGTATGGAAGGAACAGACCTAAACATAATAAAGGCCGTATATGACAAGCTCACCGCGAACATCATACCCGGTGGTGAAAAGCTGATTTTCCTCGAAGATCAGGAGCAAGACAAGGAAACCCACTCTTGCCACTTTTATTCAACATGGTATCGGAAGTCCTAGCCAGAGCAGTTAGGCAAGACAAAGAAACAAAAAGCATCCCAATTGGAGAGGAAGGAGTAAAACAGTCACTATTTGCAGATGACATGATGTTATACATAAAAAACCCTAAGAACTCCATGAAATCACTGTGAGAACTAATAAATTCAGTAACGTTGCAGGATACAAAATTAACATACAAGAGTCAGTTGTATTTCTATACATTAAGACTGAACTGTCAAAAGAAAAATTAATAAAACAATCCCATTTACAATTGCATGAAAAAGAATGAAAGACCTATGTATAAATTTAACCTAGGAAGTAAAAGACCTGTACACTGAAAACCATAAGATACTGATGAAAGAAACTGAAGAAGACACAAATACAGGCGTGTCTAAGAGATACTGCTTGTTCAGTTCCAGACCACTGCAGTAAAGTATCAAGATAGAGTGTGTCACGTGACTGTTCTGGTTTCCCAGTGCATATAAAGGTTATGTTTACACTATACTGTAGGCTGTTAAGTGTGCAATAACATTATGTCTAAAAAAACAATGTACATACCTTAAAAAAATACTTTATTGCTAAAAAAAATGCTAACCTTTATCTGAGCCTTCAAGGAGGAGTAATCTTCTTTGCTGGTGAAGAAATTGAAATATTGCAAGAATTACCAAAAGGTGACACAAAGACATGAAGGGAGCAAAAAAAAAATGCTATTGGAAAAATGATGCTGATAGATTTGCTTCGCACAGGTTTGCCAGAAACTTTCAATTTGTAAAAAGTGCAGTATCTTTAAAATGCAATAAAATTTGAAGTGCAGTAAAGCAAGGTATGCCTATAAATGGAAAGAGATACTGTGCTCACAGATTGGAAGAATTAATATTGTTAAAATGTTCATAAGCAACCTAAAGATTTAGTGCAATCCCTATCAAAATTCCAATGGTATTTTTCAAAGAAATAGAACAAACAATCCTAAAATTTGTATGGAACCACAAGAGACCCCAAATAGCAAAGGCAATTTTGAGAAAGGAGAACAAAGTTGGAGGCATCATGCTTCCTGATTTCAAACTATCTTATGAAGTTATAGTAATCAATATAATACTGGCATAACAATTAAACATTTCAATTGAACAGAATAGAGAACCTAGAGATAAACCCACACATGTATGGTGAATTAATTTACAACAAAGGATCCAAGAATATACAATGGGAAAAGGATAGTATCTACAGTAAACTGTGTTGGGGAAAACTGGACCACTGCCTTATACTATACACAAAAAAATCAACTGTAAATGGTTTAAAGACTTGAATATGAGATCTGAAGTCATAAGTGCATACAGTATATATGTGATAAGCTCCTTGACACCGGTTTTGGATTTGATACCAAAGACAAAGGCAACAAAAGCAAAAACAAGTGAGACTACATCAATCTAAATACCTTCTGTACAGCAAAAGAAACCATCAAAGAAATGAACAGGTATCCTACAGAAGGAGAAAAAATATTTGTAAATCATGTATCTGGTAATGGACTAATATCCAAAGTATATAAGGAACTCATACAACTCAAGAGGAAAAAAAATCTAATTAAAAAATGGGCAGAGAATCGGAAGAGACATCTCACAGATTACATACTGATGGCCGACAGGTACATGAAAAGGTGCTCAACACACTAATCAGGGAAATACAAATCAAAAGCCCAATAAGATATCATCTCACACCTATTAGAATGGCTATCATGAAAAAGAAAATAGACAAGTGTTGGCACAAATGTGAAGAAAAGGGAATCCTTGTGTACTAGCAATTGGAATTATGGAATGTGAACTGGTGCAACCACCATGGAAAACAGTATAGAGGTTCCTCAAAGAATTAAAAATAGAACTACATATGATCCAACAATTCTCCTTTGGGGTATTTATCCAAAAGAAACAAACACACTAACTCAGAAAGATACCTGCATGCCCATGTTCATTGCAGAGTTATTTACAATAATCAACACATGGAAACAACCCAAGTATCTGTATAAATGGATGAAGAAAATGTGACAACACACACACACAAAATGTAATATTCGGACATAAAAGGAAGAAAATCCTGCCACTGTGACAACATGGATAGACCTTGAGTGGCATTATGCCAGTCAGAGAAAGACAAATACCACGTGATCTCACTTTATAAGTGGAATATTAAAAAAAAATCAAAGACTCATACATGCAAATAACAGACTGGTGGCTGCTTTGAAGGAGATGTAGATGAGAATAGGATAAAATAGGTAAAGGTGGTCAAAATATACAAAATTCTAATTATAAAATAAGTCATTCCTGGGGTAATGTACAACCTGGTAACTGTAGTTAATACTGCATTGTACATTTGAAAGTTGCTAAGAGAGTAGATCTTGTAAGTTATCATAAAAAAAAATTATAACCATCTGGTGGATGTTAACTAGACGTGTTAAAGACTTTTCCCAATATATTCATATACTGAATTTCCAAATATATTCATATATTGAATCATTATGTTGTACATCTGAAACTAATATGTCCTGTGTCAATTATATTTCAATTACATTTTTTTCTTTTAAATTTATCGAGAGATAATTGCCATGCAGCACTGTGTAGGCTTAAGGTATACAGCATAATGATTTACTTACATGAAAATGTTAATTATGCATTCACCAGTATCTTTTTGAGTTTTCCTATTCTCACCGATTTTAAGATCATATATCTTTTTCCAAATTTCACTTTCAATCTGTGTATATCATTATGCTTGCAAAGAGTTTTTTTATAAACAGCATATAGAGTTATGTTTTTAATTCTATCTCAGTCTTTTATCTGGTGTTTGTAGACCATTTACATCGAATGTACTTATTTATATACTAGAGCATATACTGCTGTTTTATTTTTTATTTTCTATTTGTTCTGGTTTTTTTATTTGTTTGTTTTCTTTCCCTTGCCTTTCTGTAGTTTGCTTGAACGTTTTATAAAATTCTATTCTGATTTATCCATAGTGTTTTATTATACCACTTTATATAGACTTACTAGTGGTTGCTCTAGGTGTATTGTTTTAAGTATTCATAACTTATCACAGTCTCCTGGTGTAGACTGTGTACTGCTGGGCGGGGTGGAAGTCTAAGCTCCATATTTGTTCTTCGCCACCACCGCACGTGTGTTGGGGTTGGTTCTTGTTAACAGCTGACTTTATCCTGACCACCTACTTAGTCTTCTCTGACACTACCCCAGTGGGGTGTTGGGTATTTTCTTAGAGCTTCATGAAGGTGGAAGTCTAGGCTTCATACTTGGCCTTTGCTGGCCTGGGTGGCGGTACAGCCAGTTTCCTTTTCCTTTTCCTTTTCCTTTCCTTTCTCCTTTCCTTTCCCCTTCCCCTTCCCCTCCCCTCCCCTTCCCTTCCCTTCCCTTGTCTAGAGTAAAGCAGTTATTGTTTTAAGTCTCTGTGCTGCAAGGCTGACCCTTTCCTATTTTTTGGCTAGAGAGATCAGGCTTTTTGTTCAGGGTTGTTTGTTTGTTTGTTTGTTTGTTTTTGGTTCATTTCCATTGGTGTTTTCAGGTTGCTGGCTTCTTCAGCTCCAAGGCTGGGATATTTGAAGCAAAAAGGAAACCCAAGGACGTCATGTTCCTTGTGTCATCCTTTGTGTCCTGAAGGTCCTAGGTGTCCTGACGCCTTTTCTCCACCCCTTTCAGGGTCTTACATTTATTTCGTTTTTACAACTGACCCTTGACCAAAGTGAGGCTTGGGGATGCTTACCTTCTGCGGGTTGAAAATCCACGTATGACTTGTAATTGGCCTAACGGGTCCGTGGTTCCGGTTCTGCAGCCGTGGTTCCTGTTCTACAGCCGCAGATTCAACACAAGGCAGATTTCATAGTGTAGTACAATTCACTGTTAGGGGGAAAAAGAATCCCTGTGTGAGTGGACCGGCCCAGTTCAAACCCGTGTTACTCAAGGGTTAGCAGT
Organism: Camelus ferus; assembly: GCF_009834535.1. NCBI lineage: Eukaryota > Metazoa > Chordata > Mammalia > Artiodactyla > Camelidae > Camelus > Camelus ferus. Next base: position 3,921,342 of record NC_045711.1, read on the forward strand.
AATTAATGTTCAGGGTTGGGGTTGTACTTAGCTAGAGAAACGTACATCTACTCTATTTTCCCTCAGTGGAATCAGTTTGTTCAATTTACTCAAATCCCTGAGCAAAAATACAAACGTGTATTTCTGTCTGTATGTGTATGAAAATACAATATATCTTATAAGTGGAACAATTTGTTTCTGATTTGGTCAGTATCAGGAGTCAACAAGCTTTTTCTCTAAAGAGGCAGATAGTAAATATTTTAGATTTTGAAGGCGATACTGTAATGGCAGGTATATTTGAATTTTTCATTTCTTCCTTCTTTCCTTTTACTTTACCAGTATGTTAGGGCATAATTTCAGTATCACAGGTTTAAAACCAAGCTAGACATTTCATGACATTACATTAAAGTAAGTTAACATTTGTCAACACTGCTTCTCTTTTTGAATGATACTGCAAAAACAAACTTTGAATGTGCCTTGACTGAGTTTGAGATGGGTGGTGCCAGGAATCTAGCGTCTTGCTAAGTAAGAGCACAGCTTTCCTTTCTCCCCATCTCTTTTATCTGGCTCCATTCTTTTACAAATAGAATTTGTAGACCCAGTTATCCGTGCTAAAGACCTTTCTAGTGAACCTGCAGGGACCTCATCCTGGGGCTTCTCTGGAGCAGGTCTCTCCAGAACGAACTCGAAGTGAGCACTTACCTCAATAAGCTGATCTTGCCTCTCCTATGGTAGGTGTTTTAAGTTACTGCTTCTATTTAGTTCCTTTGTGTTCTGAGTATCTTGCAATTGAAATTTCATTATTCAGGGATGTAATACATTTTATAAAATAAAGAACCTATCCTTTCTCCACCTCATTATGCAGATACCCTCTCAAACTGATAAAAGCTACTGCAAACTAGTACTGAATCTAAGAACTCCAATGAGCTATAGAAATGTTCTGAAATATTAACCAAAGTAGGGGCTAACTTCTCAGGATTCTGGTGCTACAATTTGAAATGTATATTGTCTGTTTCTTTCTAACTTGGTTTTCTTATTTCTTATTCCTTAGTGACACTGCAAAAAAAAATACGTTTTTAAATTATCCTTGAAAAACTTGACAGTTCTTATGTTTGTCAATTACTTTAATATTCTATATATTTTTAAATGGTTGCTTGGTTGGGAGTCTCTAGACACAACACTTCACACTAAGCAGGGCTGACAGTTAAGTGATGTGGAAGCCATTATCTCACCTTTGTGCTTGCAGGCTGTGGCCTCTTGCCTTTTCCTGTTTCATAATAAATAGCATTAGCATTCAGGAACTTTTTAACACCTATTGAGGACAGGATTTTTCTAATCTTCTATAAGAGAGGATTTTAAAATGAATGACTAAAACCTCCTAACAAACATAGCATACAGAAAAGAACTGTGCATCGTTCTTACATTTGAATTCAGATTCATAAATATCAAATAAAATACCAACCAACCGAATTAAACATTGCAATAAAAAAAATCATCTACCATGACCAGATATGATTTATCCTATGTTAGAAAGTCTATTGTTGTAATATACAATATTAAATTGGTCCAATAAGAGAACACAATACTCTCACTGGATGCTGATAAAATTCAGGATTTATTATCGAGATTTATTCTGTGATAACTAGGAATAGAAAGGTAAATTCTTTACATAATAACGAATAGCTATCTTAAACCAAACACCAGCATTATATTTAATGTGGAATACTGTTGGCATTCTTTCCAACATCACGAAAAAGGCAATTATGCCCTGACCATTATTGTACAGTTACTCTGAAGATTCCAGACAATGCAGTAATATATAAAACATGAAGAAGAGATATAATTATAAAATCATCATTTATAGACAGTATATTTTTTCAGACAATATAATTTTTATATAGAAAATTCAAAAGCATCAACTTTTAATAAACTTACTATGCTGATCAGATACTTGGTTAATATGTAAAACATCCACACTATTTCTATAAGCCAGTAAAATTGATTAGGTGATCTAATTCTTTAAAAAAAAATTTATTCATGATAGGACCAGAAACATAAAATACTTAGGAATACCCTAGGAAGAAATATAAAAATGTACACACACAAAAAACCCATGAAACTCTTCAGAGTGATATAATTTACATAAATGAACAATATATCATATTTCTGAAGAAGGGAACTGAGTATTGTAAAAATTGCAGTTATTCCAAAATTAGTTCAAAACTTCCTTATAATCCCAAATCAAAATACCAGTGGATTTAGTTTTTTAACAAAATTATTGCATTTGAGAATTGCTAAGGTAATTTTTTGTCTTGGCAATGAGGAGGAAGTTTGCTTCGCAACTTCCTTGTTTTATTGGGAAAATTTTCTAACTTACACAAAAAAATTAAATAAATACATTGTCACTAGATTCAACAATTCAACAATTGCTAATATTTTGTGATAGTTCTCTAGGCAAAATAGAATCTTAAATAGAAATGAATGATCTGGTTTTTGAAGTGAAAACAGAAAGTGAATGAAGGGCCACAAATGGCAAAATACCCTTCTTATGGGTGAGATGTATTCTATTACATATACACGCTGCATCTTCTTTATCCATTCATCTATTGATGTGCACTTAGGATGATTCCATATCTTGAGAATTATAAATAATGTTGCTGTTAATAGCAGAGGGTATGTATCTTTTTGAATTAATTTTTATATTGTGGTTGGCTTTATTCCTTTGTAACTATGTAAGTTTAAAAAGCTAAAGCTCTAAACGTTCTTAGAAACAATGAACAGTGTGTATATGTAAATTTTAAAAATATGTGCAGTATATTGTGTGTATGTATTTACAAGCAATATACTGTATATGTGCAGTCAAAGTGTAATAATTTTACCTACTAAAACTGAAAAATGAAAAAAAAAAAAGAAATGAATGACCCATGAGGTCCATTTTAAAAGCAGTATCAGCCACAGACCTGTTTCTTTCCTTTGAAGTATAACTCCTCAAAACAGTGATCTGTACTTGCTGTCATCAGTTTCTTTGTGTAGGTACGTACACACACACACACACACACACACACACACACACACTCTTTCTCTTTAACGCCTTATTAAAAAATTCAAATACATGTAAACATAGAAAGGATAGCATTACGAATCCCCTAACAATCAAGTAGCTGCTGCAAGTCAGAGGTCATGGCCAAATTAGCTTCGTATCTTATCCCACTACCCCACCAGATTATTCTGAAGAAAATTTCAGACATATTATTTCATCTGTCAGCACATATTTCCAAAAAATAAACTTTTTTAAAGCAAAGTATAATCACTCCTGAAAAAATTAATTCTTTAATACCAAATTTCCAACTCATATTAAATCCCCTGATTATCTCATTTTTAAAATCATGTTCCAAATAAGACCCATATGTTGTGATTAATTGATATAGTCTCATAAGAGTCTTTTAAAATATTGGTTTCTCTTCCATCTCCTTTTGTCACTTCCTTACAGTTTTTTTTTTCTTCCCTGGGGGCATTTCCCACCTGTGGGCGGGACTTGTGGGGAAGATTCCCAAAAGCAGAGAATTATTTGTCTTTTTGGAGGAGGCGGGTAATTAGGTTGATTTCTTTCTTTATTCAGTGGAGGTTCTGGGGATTGAACCCAGGACCTCATACGTGCTGGGCATGCGCCCTACCACTGAGCTCTACCCTCCCCCACTCCTTACTGTTTTTAAAGAAACATTTATCCTGTAGTGTTTCCCTTCCCAGAAACAGGATTTTGCTGATTGTGTCCCCATGGTGTTCTTTTGTCTCTGAAATTTCCTGTAAATTGTTAATTAGATCTAGAAGATTGGTTAGATCAGATTTTATTTTTTTGGCAAAAGTACTTATTTTTTATGAATTTATATTAGTATGGGCACTTGTAAAAGGGTATATTCTCTGTTTTCAAGATATCAAGTTATGTTTATATCAGATTTACCTCATTAATTAAGTTTTTATGTCTTCTGATGCCATATATATCCTATCCTGGACTTGGGTGAATTAAAATCTCATGCTACTAATATTTTTCTCTTTATTTCTCCTTATATCTCTGTAATTCTGCTATATAACATCCATGTTATATTATGTGATATATAGATATTCATAACTCTTAGGGCTTCATTGTAGATAATATATACTAACTGTCCTTTTTAATGTGTGCAGTGTCCCTTTTTTGTTGTTTAACGTTTTTTGTCTAATTCAGATTGTGACCACTGATTTTCATTTTGCCATTATAAATTTAAAAGGATTCAGAACTGTATTTTATATATTTGAGAAACTAAAAGGAAACGGACCAAAATGTAAACAGTATTTAATTTCTGAGTGATAGGATTATGGGCAGTTTTTAATTTTCTTCTTCAAAGCTTTTCCAAAGTTTTCTTTTATAAGGCTTAATTAACAAACTACTTTTTTTTTAAACAAAATAAAATTTTAAAGAAAGTATGCAAAGATAGTTTGGTATTGTTAATGTTCTCAGCAGATTTTTTTGGCCCCCACCTAAATACTAAAGTAGGGACGGTATTGAATAGCCCCCACCCCCTACTTTAATCACAACAAAAATTATACACGTGCCTCTTCCACGGATGGGTATGAAATGGGAAATTTTGCTGGCTAGATATTGTTAGATGAATGAGGAAAAATTTCCCAGAGTGTTTGATACAACTTTAAGGCTGGGAGTGGAACAGGGGAGGCTTCCTGAAAATCTTTCTAACGTTCACTCAGGCTCCTCTTGGTTCAGAGCCAAATAACAAACCCTTCAGTTGAATTTTTCTGTCCAGACACTGGCTTAAATGAAGGTATACTTAACTTGGAAATATCATTTCAGCTTTTGGCTGGAAGAGCTATTGTAGAGAAGCTTCTTTAGATGTGAAGCCATGAGGGAGTTCTCTGAGTACACGCATTTTCACACATCTGCTAATGCAAAAGCCCCAGTGTGAGCATTAGTACTCAGGAATGTGATGTGGATTTGAGATGATCTCCCCAGGATTTTGGCAGGTCAGGACAAACATTATCTTGCTCCCATATGTTTTTGTAGGATCTTAAAAGGGAAATCATATACATTTCCTTAAACTGACATGCTGAATTTTCCCACATACCCCCCAAAACCCTCTCAGCACAGATAAATTCGGGAATATGTATATATGACATTCATATATTTAGCATCTGTTGTCAATACGACAATATAAGCTGATGGCTATTGGGAGTCACAGACAGTTTGCATTTACTTTGATTTATGTTTAAACGGCTTATTTCAGAAAACCTGGCCCAACAGACACAAACTGTGAAAGAGCCCACATTTAGACTAAGTCCCTTTTTAATTTTTTTCCTACTCTGCATTTCCTTAGGCACAGCATCCATGGGTCCATGGGGCTCGAGTCCCTCATTGTCACTCTTTCCCCACGGATGGCACTGTTTCCCCACATGGACACTTGTCTGGACATATTCAGTATAAAAGACAACCAGGGAACCCTGTGCAGCTAGGAAATTCAAATGCAATAATAATGATAACACATACTGTGTACAAAGCTGTATCTGTTTTTTATCACCGTTGAGCAAACCCAGTCCTGTTTCATATGGAGTTTGACAAACAGTAAGCGCTCCCTGAACGTTAACTAACCTTTTCCTAAGTCTCTTCGTTCTTCAGTCTCTAGTCCCTCTCAAGAGTGATATGTAATCTGCCCAGTAGTTTTGCTCCTTTTCTCTGCAAGTATATTATTAAAAGTTGAGCAAAGATAGCACCCGCTTCAGCCACATAATGGCTCCTTGCGCCAAGGATAGCACATTGGTTGATTCTCACTGGCACAAAAGCTGACACATTTAGTCTATTTCATTCTGTATCACAGCCAGGCTCTCTTGTAGGATTGAACCTAATTTTGAAACAGTAATAATCTGTAATCACTAGTTGTTTTCATGTTTTGTAGATGAGTTTTGTTGCTACAGTGTCTTGTACCTAATCAAATTGATCCTCCAGGTCTTATAGCTGCTTATACCACATAGTTTTGAAGCTATCACATGTTATTTAAAAGTAGTGTCTGGGATGTATTTCTTCTTCTTTTTTTTTTTCTCCCAACATTTGGAGGGAGGTCAGACATCTTTGACCTCATTTCTTTTACTTTAATTTTGTGTTTATTTATCACCAATTGTTTCCTGTTGGATTGTATAGCTGGAAAAATGGTTTCTACCTGGTAGGATTCTGCTCACAAAGGGAAACACAGAGAGGCAATTTATCAATCTAACATATTAACAAATAATTGGTCTTGAATTTTTTTCGCCTGATGTCTTGGTGAGCCACCAAGGTCATGTAGCTTTACTTGGTCTGAATTTATCAGTCTGTAAACGTAGGGATTATAATAATACATCTTCCCTATTTGTTGACTCCATTCTGTTCTAGAATTGTTATATATTTTTATTTTTTAAGATCTTGTGATTCATGAAAATATTGGTGTTGTATCAGCTCTTATTGCATGTTGGTACTTTGATTTTTGTTCTTACATCCACTGTTGCTTTTTATTAGTAATAACACGGAAAACTTTTTCTTTTTTTTCACTAGTTTTCCTTTCCTTTATAACATAAATATTTAATTACATAAAAATGTTCTTCTGTCCAAACTATGTTAAGATTTTCAGTCCTTTGAAAAACTGGTTATAGTGAATTTTCCATATATTACTCAACATTAGAGATCTGCCTGCCAAATGATCCCAGGTGTGGAATTGCAGCAGGTAATTTCCTGAGCTGTATGGTACAGATGATTTTCTGTGTTAGAAGATGCTATCGGCTCACCTGGCCTCTTAGTGACAGAGAAATCCTTTGTTTATTCATTTAGTAGGCAGATTAACCCTAATGAATATTGGCTTCCTGGAAATAGATACAGGTGACAATGGCAAAGTGAGGAGTGGGGAGAAGTAAGACAAATTCCCTTTTCTTTCTTCACTTATAAATAATGGTGGCTTTCATTGGAGAATGTTTTAAATAGAAAAGGAATGCAAAATATTTTAGTTTGAAAGCTAGATTTAAATAATCAACCTTTAATTTTTAGTTTTGAACATGTGTATATGTATCTTCTTTTGAGAAGAACTTAAGATTTTCTAACTTTGGCAAACAAGTTAAAAACTTTGTCTTTGCCATTAGAGTTAAGTGAAAATATTTAATTAAGTACTTCATGCTGGTTTGGACAGAACAAGTCATTTGAACAGGAAAATGCAACTCTAACATGTCCTCACACTCAGTTTAAATTCTGTGACTTGAAAAAGTGTGTCATTCATCAGCCTCTCCCAGCACAGGAAGGAAAAGGCACTGTACTGTGTTCATTTCTAGAGTGTGTTCTTACTGCTTCAGTGACGTATTTATTTGTTTTCTCAGGAGCAAAGATGAAGGACTAGTATAGCCATTAGAAGATTATTCATAGAATTATACTATAAATTATAAGAAGTTTGTAAAATTAAGCTATTTAAAATTCTTTGCTTCGTTATAACTTTGAATGATATTGGCAAAAATCATTTTTATGAATATAATTCTGGGTATTTGATGTAATTTTCAACAATGTATGATGAAATGACATGTGTGTGATTGCAGCTCTTAAGATTTGCTTACTGAAGGAAGGAGCGTTTTACAACATTTTTCTGTGAATGGTTTTGGAGATACATTATTCCCAAGACATGAATGTATAGACACAGATGTGAAAATCTCTTAACGTTCTACCAAACTTTTCCAGATCTTACAGCTATAATTTATTCTGCACTCTCCAAAGACTCCCCAAATGTCTTCTTTACATAACTTTATTCATTGGAGGAAAAGTTAAAATTCTTCCCCTCCACATGCTAAACGTTGAAGATAGGCTTTTTCATGATGCATTTTGTAGTTGACTATAAAAGCTCCAGAATTTCAAGGGAGAAGTGAAAAAGCAGAGTTTATCTTTCTCTGAAGATTTAAAATTTATGATTTTTCCTAGCTATAGTGTTGCTATTCTGCTTGAATTGTGTTATGGAGAGTTCTGAATAATGTGAGATATATATGTATCGGAGGCAGTAATAAATTCTGAATGAATCTTTTGGTTTTTACTTAAGATTACTTTATCCTTAAAACTAATGTTTCTATAACCTCTGACCGATTGCAGAAGATCCAAAGTACTTCTAAGGGTGAGAATTTTTCCTGGCCTCGTGTGAGTAGTTTAATTCATTCCAATTGCGTGGTACAGTATGGCATGTGATGGGAGCACATCAGAGGTATATTTGCATTTACATATCACCTTGCCAAAATATGATGCAATCCTTTACTGACTTGTCCAAAACACTGGAAAAGGAGAAAGCAATGTATATGTGTCATATTATCTTCACAGGAACCACTGCCTGTGTTAACTGGATTCTCCTTTCCTTTCAGTGGAAAACCAAAGGACAACAGTCATTATATGATTTTGTATTTTAAGTATTTTCATAATCCAACATAAATTGGCCCACCCAAGGATTATGTCTGTCTTATAAAGATGTGTTTACATAGTCATTGGGTGAAAGATTGCAGAAGTTGAACCACTAGTTTTGAAAGTTGAGCCAGACCAGGAAAAATCAGGATACAATTTGGCACTTATGGAGACGAAATGATTTCCTTTTTAGCTGCTGATTTCTACTGGGAAATGTATCCTTGGACTGAAAATTGCATCCGGAAAAATGTTTATGTAGTGTTTTTCAAATGACTGATTATTCTTCTAACCTTTAACATGAACTGTGTCTAATTTTGGTCTCTTTTAACTCTTTCATGACTAGGGGATTTTTCTCTTTGTGGGAAAAATACTAGTAACAAACGTATTTTTACTACTTTGAATACAGAAATGTCTTACATGATGACAGTGACAGAAAATATGTTAAGATTTCTTCTTGAGTTATTTTTCTCAGCAGTTAGTACAATGTCCTAAGTCGTCCACCCTTTTTCACAAGTTTTTAATTTTTAAAATATGTCAGATCTTTAGAGAATAGTTTGTCTTCTTGAGCAGGTCCGTTTCCCCGTCTTACTGCATCGCCACCTGCACATGAGAAGTAGAAGCTTCTTGACATTTTTGTGGGTAATATTTGACCCATAGGGTCTTCCCAAAGATTGGTACCAGCTATATTCTTTTTCTTTTACATTTGGTGACTTTTCTGGCTAAATGATTGTCCATCCTAAATGACACAAGTCTCTGTTCCCTGCTATCGCTACTTTTGGACCTAAATTAACAAAAGCCTTACCACCAAATCATTGCAAGTGACCAAGGTAGAGGGAAGGGGACACTGGAGGTCTCACACTGGTCACTTCTGCTCACAACTCATGGGTTAGAACTGGGCCGTCCAGTGCAATAGCCACGAGCACCATTTGATTAACGAGATTTAAATGAGTGAAAATTAATTAAAGTTTGTTTTTCAGTCCCTCGGTTGCACTAGCCACATTGTACGTCTACCATATTGGACAACACAAAGTCTAGGACATTTCCATCATCACAGAAAGGTCTGTTTGAGACTCCTGGACTAATCTCCCATTAGTCTTCTCCATCTTTAAGGCGATGTGGAGGTACAAGCCCAGAGGTGGGAAAGAAGCAAATTTTACTGAACTGCAATCATGTCTTAACACCATTGGTAAACTATATGCTTGCAAATACTCCTGAGATGCTCTGTATCTTTTTCCTCCTGTTTCTTTCTTTTTTTTTTTTTTTTTTGTGGGAGGGTGGGTTAAAATATCTGGAGGGTGATCTAAATACATATATCCATGCACATATACTTACGTATACTGCTTCTTGCTGCATGAGAAAGAAAAGAAGCATACAGTTGACACTAACATTTTTGCCAAGGGGGAGGCCTTATGGTAGACATCCCTTTGAAAGAAGAATCTGTGCTGCATTCGTGTGGCTCTGGAGAAGATATTCAGGAAAGAAACACCACAATTCCCATTGAGCTCAGAAAATGTGATTAAGGAATTTGAATGTAATTACCCAAAGTTTGGCTTTTCTTTTAAGGAACCCATTCATTTTAGAGTTTCCTTGATACTGTAAATCTGACAACCAAATCTGGGTTGTTTTTGGAAGACTTCCACCAGGAATGGTGTCAGTCAGGGATGAGCACATAAAAAGGAAGCCCAGGCAGCAGAGACAGCCCGAGCAATATGCTGTTTTGACGTGATTTGATCTGTGGCTGATATACAGAGGGGTGTTTAGTGGAACGTGCAGAATTTTGTTCCAGATTTGTGTCTTCTAATGATTGGCATATAAGCTAATTTAAATGAAAAGTGTGACAACAGTAAATAGACATTTGGGTAAATCACACTGCAGTTATTTCCGAACACAGTAATAATCATAGATTTGGAAAGGTTTCAGAGACCAAGTTCTTTTTACCCAGAGATGATGGATTAGAATGTGACAAGTGATGAGAAACCTTGAGTCCTTCTCTGTCCTAAATGGTTTGACGGCTGTGTAAAGTCCCCAGAAAGCACGTAACCCAGCAGAGTTTGTGACAGAAACTGTTAACCGTCCTTTCTTTGGTGTTTCTGCACTATCTTGTCAAACATCTGGAAATCGGCATCTTTGTCATCTCACAACATGATTTTGCATTTACATCATCGTGCAAGTTGGTAAAAGTTGAGGTTTGTTTCCTCCCTTTCTTTCTTTCTTTCTTTCTTTCTTTCTTTCTTTCTTTCTTTCTTTCTTTCTTTCTTTCTTTCTTTCTTTCTTTCTTTCTTTCTTTCTTTCTTTTCTTTCTTCCTTTCTTCCTTTCTTCCTTTCTTCCTTTCTTTTCTTTCTTTCTTTCAAAAAAAACATCAGCAACTTTTGGTCTGTCACAAGGTCAAGTGATGATTAGTGATGCCGTCTCTCCTAAACACATGTTTAGCCCAGAAAAGTTAAATCAGTTTCCAAAAATTTGGTAACCATTAGTGTGCTTCCTAAGTCACTTCCGGATGTCAGGCCTTAGGTGGGGCGGGGGGTGGGGACGACGGGGCTATATTGAGTTCCCTGCAGTTTTTTACCAAAGGGACTTAATTTGGCAGCTGATCCAGCCAGGGAAACACTCACGCAAGGGCAGAGCTAGACAGGAAACACTTCTGAAAGTGCTGTTTTGATAGAGGATCATGAGATCAGGCAAAGAGCTGTGAACTTTCTCCGCAGCCCAGGCAGTGTGGCACTAGTCTAGCCACCTGAGGGTATGGAGTAAGAAAGGAAATGAAAGGAGGAAGACCATTATCACTTGCATGCAGTTTTCTTTTCTCAAAAGAGGAATGCTAAAGATGATGAAACGCTTTGAAGCAGAGGAACATAACTGATGAAGTTTGTTGTTGTTAACTGTTTTTTTGGTTTTGCTTCAACATTCCGCTGTTACCGTTTCACCTTTACATTTTTAACATGATTGTTAGCTCAGCTACAAGAACTTACCTCATCACTCCCAGCCATCCCTTTATAGCTCTGAGAAGAGCTGTCTTCCAAGGAAAACACTGCATTGAGCAAAGGTTGTACTTTGGGGAGACGGACGTTTTTTAATGATAAGGTTTGACAACTTGCTCTGGTTGCCATGTGTCTCCCAGGCCTGCCGGTGGGTGGGTGTCTGTCAGGAATGAGAATGTATCTGAGAGGGGCTGCTCTATAGCAGGCAGACTTGATGTTCAACTTCCAAGGCTTTGAGCCTCCTCACAGCACAGAAGAGCTAGGAGGGGCTTTGCATGACGTCGAGGACACCCCGAGGTCCCATGCCGGGGTCCCGTGCCGGGCCGGGCAGAGCCTCAGTTATAGAGCAGTTGTTGGACACCTTTCGCTCTCCCGTGGACTTCCCCATGTTCTTCTGTGGCCATATTTAGAAACTACAACTTGATTTCTTTCTACAGAAGCCATTTTTGTGTGTAAGGCAGACTTGTGCATTTCTCACAGCAGATCATTAAGCTGCATCTGGCTTAATTACAACATTTAAAAGAAAAATCTAATCCGTATCGGTACTTAACAAAGCCTGCCGATGCTTCCCTCTAGAGCACGGGTGATCTTGGTCTGTTGTCGTTCGTCAAGGCCATGTTGATTCCACAGCATTAGCACCCTGCCTCTGCTTCTGTGGCTCAGACAGCTGGCAGGTCCCCAGGAGCAGATGGATGATGCCCTCACGGCATCTGCCCAGTTGTTCTAATCACATATTTGGCAGACAGCTCAGAGACCCCCATTCAACTTCACTAAGTTTACACGACTAATTCTAAATTTACTGTAAATACTTTTTTTCTCTAAAGCTCTTTAAAATTTTTTTTATTACCTAATAATCATCGTGTAAGTATCCCTCTCAATTCTAACTTCCAGAGCGCCTTAAAAACCAACAAGTAATGACTGCACCCAACTACGTTCCCAGTTCCTACTGTATAGCACAGGGAACTATATTCAATATTTTGTAGTAACCTGTACTGTAAAAGAATATGAAAACAAATATATGTATGTAAATGTATGACTGGACTATTATGCTGTACCCCAGAAATTGACACAACATTGTAAACTGACTACATTTCAAATTTTAAAAAAAAATGGTAAAGGGGGGAGGGTACAGCTTAAAGTGGTAGAGCGCATGCTTAACATGCACGAGGTCCTGGGTTCAATTCCCAGTACCTCCTCTAAAAAAAAAAAAAAGTAAATAAGTAAATAAACCTAATTACTTCCCTCCCTCAACAAAAATAAGTAAATAAAATTTTTTAAAAATGATTAAAAAAAACCCCAACAAATAAAATATCTTAACAGTTAACTATGAGAAATGAATCTGTACAATTTCCTTATTATCACTGATTCTCTTATATCCAAAAGGATAATCAGTAGACCCCAAGGGGCCATCCCCCCAACCCACCACCATTCCTCAGACTGACCGCTGAACTGATTCTTACTCACCCCTTACTTCAGCAGCGTCCATTATTGGTCCCGCAAATGTTGGTCTCTCTGACCCTGTCGCTTCCCCCAGTTTATCCTGTGTAACGCTGATAGAAACTTCTTCTTCACATACTGCTTTTATCATGTCACTCTGGTTTCCAAGAACCTTTGATTGCCTCCATTTTGTAGTATGAAGTCTAAGGATTTTGGATGAGGATTCAAAATTCGAGCCATACTTCTTGGATATCCCTTCTATACACACCTGCACTCTACTGACATTCTTCTTCTTTTTGGTTCACTTGGGCTCCAACCAGATCAGATCCTAGAGCAATAAAAAGCCAACAAAGTTGGAACAGCAGTAGGTCTTGGCTCCTGGCCAGGCATGTTGCCTTTACTGCCACACAGCGTCATGTGCCCGGCTCAGTGTCACCTATGATTTCTTTCCAGAGTCCATGCCGACCTCCCTTCGTCGTAGGCAGGCAGGTATAAAGCAGGTCTTCGGTGTGTCGTTAGAATAAAGTTAGCATCTGTTTTGGAAGCCATGGACGCAACTCTTGGCTTGCTAATTTGCATGCCACCCTGTAGTCTGCTTTTGTATCTCAGGGGTGATTTCATATCTAAGATTATCTGCTAGGGTCCTGGAGGTGTTTGCCACCATCTGGATCAGTCTTCCTCTGAAAAGTGAATTTTCTCTGTTTTGCATGAATCCTGTTAGCTCTTCAGCCCGTTAATGCTCTCAGAAAAGTTGTTTGTAATAATTTAATACTACCTTGAGTATACGCTGCAGCATCCATTTAATACATTCAGGAAAGATGTAAACCACATTTTACAGATGAAGAAACTGAGACTCAGGGTATTAGGTGCTTTGGCCAAGGTGAGTCAGTGGTGGACGCAGAACTGTGGCCCACATTTCCTTGCTTGTAGTCTACTCTTCTCTTCACTTTTCTCTCTTCTAAGTGGTGTTTTTTCAGCATTTGACTCATGCGTGAAATCTATAGTTGTATAAGATGTTTGGAATCCTAGGTTCTAGAGTAAATTCTGCTGCTAACCAGGTCTGCTGACTTCCATCTAGTCCATTTAATCTTTTTCTCAGATTATTTCTAAGATCCTTTTCAGTGAAAAAAAATACAATGAGTTCATAATTTTATAACTCTAATTCCATTTAAGCAAACTAACATTCGTATTATAGATATTTGAGAGTTGTCACCTGGAATTTTTTTGTTTTATTTCCTAAGCGCATCACCGAAACAAGAGGTGAGAAGGGGAGTTTCTGACTTTGTTTTAACAATTTTAATTTATCGCCTGTCCCTCTGCCTTGGTCGTACTAGGTTTTGAATTAGGTAGCGAAATCAGTAAGTTGGGGGTACAAATTTCAATGCATTAAGCAAACTCATCATCTACCTTCCATCGCTGAAACAAAACTATCTTCCAGTCTCTTACAATGAAGTGTGAACAATCTGCGTTTGAGATTTTGAAGTAAGTCCTAGGCCTTGGAGTCCCATCGCACCTTCACTGACTTATTATTTCTACATAAAGGCCTTTCTTCCTTGAGGCCTGTGAGCCCCCAGGCCTTTTCAGCATAGTGTTCTGCACGTCTCTGTTTTTCTTTCCCTGGGAGTGCTGATTAGTGACTTGCGGTGTGGATTCTGATTTATCGCAGACCAGAGCTGCCCCTTAGGGGCTGAGCAGAAACACTCACGAAGGAGCCCTGATTAAAAAGAGTGGTAATGAAGACAAATGTTTCAGAGGGAGTTGAGAGAAAACCAGGCCTTGGCATTCCCCACAGCTCCTCTGAGCTTTTGTGAAGGAGGTAGTGGTAGCCAAAGGAAATATTTCTCCTTTGTTGTTTATTTCTTATGGCACTGGAAGCATTTTTCTTTTCCTCCTGGGTGTTCTAATTCTCACTTGTTAACTGCTTTTCATGCAGGGTTGCAATTAACCCCTGGCAGATTCCTCACCACGTTCCCCTTATAGCCACTCCTTCCCCTTATAGCCACTCCTTCCCCAAAGACGTTTTTCATGCTTCGACCTAGAACCATTTTAAAATTCTTCAGACTTGACACATTTGCCTAATTTCTTAGATCATTAAATCACGCTTCTGGTTTTTTGATCCAGTGATTTTTACCAAATTTGATGGTAGGTGCATGTATTCACCTTCCCTTCGTGTTTTTACAAGCCACAGTGCCAGTAGAAAGAACAGATTTCTACTCACTTGGTAATTTTAATTGTAACTAGGTCAGAAGTTCCAAACCTAGTGTTATGTCCATGACTGAAGACATCATTCCAAAGTACTTGAGTCTAAGTGGAAACGTTGCAAGTAAGTGTCATCAATGATCCAGGTCTCCAGTTATCCAGCGAATCAGTGGTCTTACCATCTTTGGTGATGTGAGCTATAATCCACTGCCTGATCAAACCCAACCACAATTCTGTTTCTTTTCAGAAGATTCCCTAATATTGGTATTCATGGTAAGGATGTAGACTGTTTGCAACAGACTTACACAGTGAGTCTCTGAACTATGTTGAATGGCCAAGATGCCATTAACAGAGCATGTAGGGAGGGAGAAAGATGAAGTTCCATGCATGCCAGGGACTGTTCTGGTGGGCAAGAGCAAACACTGTGCACGTACCCGGCTAGTGTGCTGCATTCTTTGTTCAATGCTGAGCAGGCAAGATGGAGAGAAGGGAAGACAGAAAATAAAGCATACAGCCCAAGCCCTGCCTCTATCAGTAAGAAGCTCCTTGGAACATCCACATGGGTTAACAGCGAAATCTTAAAGAATTCAAGCAAAGTTCAGAAAATGCCCCCACCCCTGATTGATCTGACCCTACTGAAAGCTTTGATTTCCAGAGGCAGGTAGTGGTTTCTGATCCAATCAAGTGGGTTCCTGTTGTGGGGGAGAAAGTCTCAGGGTGCCTAGAGAACCTTGTCATATATCCAAGGTTAAAGGAAAATTCAAATCAAACCCAGTCAGATGAACAAAGCTGATGAAAAGATAGACTCATTTGTGTGAGAGGAGCCTTTAAAGTTAGCCTTCTGGCCTTTCTACTTCTGTCTGAAGGCAAGACAAAAACAAAGAAAAAAAAAACAACAGCAGAAACAAACTCTGAGCTTAGTGGTTCTCAGACAGAAGGGAGAATTCGCAGTCATCCCATTCTGATGAACAGCGAGATTAAAGACCAACATTAAAGATTAAAGAGCGCTCATTGAGAGAAGACTTGGGTAAAACCTTTCGCACTTAGGTTGTTTCTATTGAGGTTTAGCCCCTCTGAACTCTTCCCCAACTGTAAAGGCGAGGTCAAGGGCTGAGTCTAGGCTAAATGATGTCAAGTGCAAGGGCTGTTAAGGAAAGGCCAGAAACTGCTGCAGCTCATCTGGCAACAGACGAAGATTTAGGCTGCTGGAGTAATTGCCAAGTTCGTAGGATTACTTCAGGAGCATGCTCCGGGGTAGTAGAATTCCATGCAAAATTTAAGCCATTTGACATTGCTTCCATGTTAACTGGGGAAGAAAGACTCTTTCAGGAATTTCCGAGACTGAACCAAATTCCCCCTCAAGTACTGATGGACTCTTCCTGGCCTTAAACATTGGCATATGGCTCTTTATTTTTCCTGGCTTCGAACAGGCATATTAAGATTTCATGGATATCTGAATCTCTCTTTGAGTATCTGGGAACACATCAGAGAAACCAGATAGAAAAGAGGGAAAAGGAAATAGGTTATTTCCTTAGCCTTTTGAAGCAAATGAATTGAAAGGGGGCTTTCTGTGATGTTCATTGGCCCACAACTGCCTGGAATCTCCAAAAACACCGTCTTTTGTTCCTTATTGTGTCATCTTTAACAAAGCGTTTCACAGACACGTTTAGCACAGTTTTTACGTATATATTCTCAGGATTCATGGGAACTGAGCTGGAGAGACTGAAGCATTGGAAGACTTATTAAACTGATTTGAGGGGGGAGGGTATAGCTCAGTGGTAGAGTACTTGCCTAGCATGCACAAGGTCCTGGGTTCAATCCTCAGCACCTCCATTAAAATAAAAAGTAAATACAACCTAATTACCTACACCCCCCACACAAAAAAGTATACAGTGCTGTATGTCAACTGTATCTCAATACAACTAGAAGGGAATTTTTTTAAATTAAAAAAGTAATTAAAAAATAATTTGAAATTGAGGTATATACTAATGAAGGAAAAGGGGAGGTAGAGTTTGCCTGATTTGGAAGGTAAATATTTTGCTGTTAATCTGCTTCCGTCTGGTATGGCCCGTCAGTATGGTTTGATAGGAGTCAAGTTCAGAACAAATATAAGAGCAGTTTACACACATTTCTCCAAAAGATGGACAGAGGAAATACAACTTCACAGTGGAAGAATAAGATAATAATAATAGTGAACATCTATTGAGTTTTGAAAATATGTGCTAGTCACTACTCGATACTTCGTGAGCATTATCTCATTTAATCTCCATTTTATAAATTAGGAAATGGAGGTTTTGGCAGAATTAATTCAGCTGATGGGCTGCTGCAGTCAGGACTCCAAAGCAGGCCTGTTCAACTCCAAAGCCCTCGCTCTTTAAACCATCCCCCCGTCTGACCTCAGTCAGTCGGTCCATTTACGTAATGTGAGGGTTGGACTGTGCAATTTCTAGATTCTGTTGGTTCTTGAATTTTAGAAAAGTATCTTCGAGTCGGGAGAACTTTGCTGTGGTGAAACATTTAGAGAGAAGCTGAAGGAGTGATTGTAATGACATTTCATGTTAATGACACCTAACCTCGAGTGAGCCCACACTGTACACCCAGGCACCATGCAATTAAATTACAAACAGATCAATTAATCCTCCAAACAGTCCTTTTGACGTATGTTTATTGTCCCTAAGAAAGATCGTAATTATTCATAAAGAGCCACATCAAAGATGTAAAAGACAGTTGTTTAGATTTGAAATGGCTTTAGTTATAATAGTATACCATTGTGGCTATTAAAAGTAATAAAAATTGGAGTCAGGAAGAAACAAGTTTTTTAAAGTAATATTTCTACAGATTAGTACTCTGTACTTTTAAACAGGTTTTTCTTACATAATACATTTTTAAAATTTAGTAACAGTGCCATGTTTTTGTCACAATATGAATTCATGTTATCAGACTTCTCTCTTGAAAATAGTCCCAAATTAAAGGTAAGAGGTTTCCAGGAGCTTAAAGTTTCTGGCGTCTGACTTAGGAGACTATCAAGACTGAGACAGTGCGAACACCTGACCTGTGGGTCAAGTCGTACGTCTCATATTGACATGATGAGGTATTTGGTACTTTTCTTCATTGCAACGGATGATTATAAATACGGAGTTGTTTCTTAATAGCTGGTACTTTTTGTCACTTAGCCCTAATTCGTTCAATTCAAGGACATACTCTGTCAGTACTGGGGAGTTAGTTTAAGGATGGCTTTGCTGCAGTAATCAGATTACATTAGTGTCAGGTGCCCACTAATTATGAAGAAATTTGTATCTGCATTAGGTAAATGTCATTTCACCGCAGTAGCCTGAAATGAGCTTTTCATTCCTTTAGTTAGCCTACCACCTCGTTGTAAGTATCACAAGCAAGCTATTGACCAAATTCAGGCCCAAGTCCTTTAGCAGGAGGAGCTAGCAGACGGTCAGTACTTCCAGAGATCCAAAGAGAAATGCCCAGCTCCCTTTTTCACCTGATCAGCTAACTTGTCACCAAGAAGTCCTGTGTATTCACTCTAGCAGGGCTTTGCAGACTCTTATCACCACCTGTTTATGTACAGCTCACAGGTTCAGAATGGTTTTCACAGTCTTAAATGGTAGGGAAAAGAATCAAAAGAGAATAATATTCTATTAAGCCTGAAAATTATATGATATTCAGGTTTTAGTGGCCATAAGTCAAGTTTTAATGAAACACAGCCACATTCATTCATATATTGTCTGTGGCTACTTTCTCCTCACTCTGATCACAGAGTTGCAGAGTTGTAACAGAAAATATGGCCTAAAGATATTCCTTTCTGGCTCATTACAGAAAGCGTTTGTTGACCACTGATTATAAGCTCAAGTCCACATTCCTTCCTAGCGGGACATGCAAGACCCCGATGCCTCTCCAGCTTCACCGTCTGTCCTCTCCTTCTCTCTGATAAGCATCCTGAGCCCTAACCATGCTGAACTACTGAAACCTCTTAGGCTCCACCATGCTTTCTATGTGTCTAAGTATTTTTCCATGTTATTCCCTCTACATGAAACCACTCCTTTCCATCTTGGGAAATTTCTCTTTGTCTTCCAGTCTTTTACCTTAAGCATCCTCTGCAAGCCTAACATCCTGCGCTCTGTTTCCACCTTGAACTCTTTCACTAGACAGGAAGCTTTGGGAAGACAGAGATTGTCTCTTGTTCCTCTTTGTATCCCAAGAACAGGTTTCTCAACCTAAGCACAATTGGCATTTTGGCTAATTCTTTGTTGTGGGGCTGTCCTGTGCATTACAGGAGCTTTAGCGGTACCCCCAGCCTCTATCCATTACATACTAATAGCTTCCACCCATCATGACAATCGAAAATGTCTCCAAACATCACCAGATGTCCCCTGGTGGACAAAACTGTCCCCATTGGAGAACCACTGTCCTAGAACCTTGCAGTCAGTAGCTCATAACAGGTACTGGATGATGTTGAATTATGAATTAAAAGACTTGGGGGAGAGGGTATGGTTAGGGGTAGAGCATGTGCTTAGCATGCACGAGGTCATGGGTTCAATCCCCAGTGCCTCCATCAAAATAAATAAAACTAATTACCCCTCTCCCCCAAAAAAACCCAAAACAAAACAAAACAAAAAAAGACTTGATTCACATTGAATTTTACACTTCAAATGGATGATTTGTATGATGTGCTAATTATTTATGAAGAAGGCTCTTTTTTAATAAAAAGGTTTGGTTTACTAATAGCTATCATTAGTGGCATTATTATTGTGGGTTTTTTGTTTGTTTGTTTGTTTGTTTATTTTGTCTTCCACAATAGTTGCCAGTGTAACTGATGGTGTCACATGCTAGGTGAGTTGATGCCAAATATACATTATCTTGTTTAATACTGACTTCAAGCCTGGGAACTTGACCTGAGTTTTGCTTCTTTCTTTTTTGGTAAATGCAGACAAAACGATTCGGTAACGTGCTGAAGAGTCATTTAACTAGTGGGAGTGTAGGAAGGGATACAGGACTTAACTCCTGACTGGTTTCAAAACCTGTGTTCATATCACTTGACCACGTTGCTTCCATAAGCCAGTTATTAAGCAGAGGAAGCTGATCTTCTTGGTTAGGTGAACATGCATGTACCTACCAAAGATAGTATGTGTACATTGCAGATGTGAGCAGTTTCTGAATAATGGGAGCATTATTTTTGTTCAAAATGCTAAACACTGGGTTTCTCATGGGTACAACAGCCTATACACTCTATGGACAATGGTGCGTTTTGTTTTGTTGTAGTTGTAGTTGCTTTGGTTTGTTGGTTTTCTCTGAACCCACCAAGGGGCCACTTTTTTTCTTGCATGTCTTTAGATCCTGAAGTGATGTGGAGTCTCTCTGAAACATCATAAAAATCTAATTTTCAGCCTAAAAAAATTGGTAGGTGGCATTATCAGTTCTGCCTTTCACTTTGCCTTGGAGCAATGGCACTAAAGCAAATGTGACCTATAAGACAGGCCGTCTTTAGAAGGGAAGAGTACAGCAGAACGTTCTGTGGTGATGGGAACGTGCTAGATCTGTGCGGTCCAATGTGAGAGCCACGTGGAGCTCTTAAGCACTGCAAACGTGATGGATGTAACTAAGGAGCTGAATTTTAAATTTAATTTTGATGAATTGAAATTTAAATAGCCATTTGGGTCTAGTGGCTATCAAATTGGACAGCACAGCTTTAGAAGTCTTAGCTTTGATAAAACCACAGACCTAAGCTTAACCCCAGCAAATATCTTAGAAGTCAGAGACCCCAGTTTCAGATTGAATAAAGAGACCTTAGTTTTAGACTGAATAAATTACCAGTGTTGAATACACGCGGAGAGTGTAGAAATACATACTTTAACCGTGCAATTGAAAAGTTTACTGTTAGACCACAGCGGTAGGGGGTGCACTTGAAGTGTGACTTCAACATTTATGAGCATTATTTTAGTGAGTAATTTTGCATTTTTCTGTTGATTTGATTGTTACAGTGATGAAATAAATTATCCATTTAGGGGCAATGTTGAGACATTAAGAAGTAAAATGGATAATGTGGTGTGTTTGTTTTAGGTATTTAAGAATTATTGTTGGAGTAAGAGACTTGCTTTGTTGAAATTCTAGAATTTTTTACTGTAATATTTGCTTTTTGGCTCTTGGTCCAATGACAGCTGTATTTAGGAATTCAGCAGGAAACTAACAGAATTTTTCTTCTTTGGGTATATTGCTGAGTATTTTCAGAAGATGTAATGTTTTGGAATATTCTTCTTGTACTCATAATATTTTAATTATGATGATGGTAATAAAAATGTTAAGTTGTAATATTTTCACCAGCAATACATTCATAAAAAGGAGAAAAACACTGTATTTCAAATGCCATCCTAAATTAGCTGTAATCTTTGGCAAGTTGTATTGAAATTCATTTTATGCTTTTGCTTGTTGTGTTCATTACATCTATTTGATCTAGGAGGAAAGAACTCAGTTATACTGGAGACAGAGATGAATTTTATTCTTGGACTTTCAAGAGTTAACATTTTATGCATATTTATTTTGCCCCAGCACTTACCTTATATTAATTGCTAGTGATTGAAGTTTTGAAATATAGACGCATTCTTCACTTGATATTAGCCAAAAGGCCAGAACGTGATGGATGCATTCTTAAAGATTATCCATTATTCTCCTTAGAATGATAGATGATGTAATCCAAAAATTTGGAAGACTTAAAATAAGTTGAAAGATATTTTTTCCCCTTCCCCATTTGCCTAACTTGCTCCTTCTAAGGAAGTGTGATGAATTTAAAGATGTCTGTGATCTGACTGAAAGAGGTTCACAAACACCGTTTCCATATTTGTGGTTTTGGTGTTTCCTCTTACACATGTGTCTTCCTTCTTCAGTTTCTCACTCCCTCCGCGGAGAGAGAATTGGCCGCACTTTTTGTGCTCTGTGCGTGTATCAGATGGGCTCGGGGCGGGGGCGGTGGGGGGAGCTTTGTCTATAGCAGAAACCATCAAGTCCAGGAGTCGGTGAGCCAATTAAGCAACTCCCTTCAAAGGACTCCTTGTGTGAACTGCTTATCAGAAAAGATGCAAATGCTATTATTGATGGTTTCCTAGATATCAGACAGGCAGCATAGCTCTGTGTGATGAAAAGCCACCTATGCTCCATGCTCCAAGGGGCATAAAAAATCAAAAAGGTGTGCTCTCTGACCCTCAGGACCTTGGAATTCAGGTGATAAAAATCAAACTCTAGTGACCACAGTCCAAGCCAGATCAAGTCCTCTTAGAGTACAAAGAAGGGAAAGATTAGTTCTAACTGGGGTGATCAGAGAAAGCTGGGTGGGGGGAAAAATGCCATTTGAGCTAAAATGTGAGAAATAGGGAGAATTTTGATAGGTGAAGATTCAGGAAAGAGGCTCCTATTGACCAGAAACCCAAGGCACCAAGGCAGACACATACTGAGTAATTTAAAAACAAAGTGAAATCTGCTTTGAATTTATAGGAAGGGATACGTGAAGGGAAGTTGGGAAGCGCCAACCATCTCGGGAAGTTAGGACCAGACTATGAAAGGAAAGTGCTGGTGGAGGGGTTGGAACAGAGGGCAAGTAACAGAAGGTTTTTAAAGTGGTGCGTGATGCGTTTAGGAAGATTATTCCTGTTCCTATTGGCAGCAGGGTTGAATAGATGGGGTACAGACTGAAGAGAAGTAACCCCGTTACGTGGTTATCACAGTCAGACATTTACCTGGTAGTCACACGAACAGAGGCTTGATTTGTAAAGCCACATAAAAGTTGCTAATCTTTCCCTTTTTTTCACCCCTTGGAGAAATAGCACTCTGGCAATTGGCCATCTTAGCATAGCCTTTGGATCATTTTGGAATGCAAAATAAAGAGAGAGAGAGACAGAGAAACAAAAGGGTACTTTCATTAAAAAGTCAGTGAAAAGCTTCTAGTTTGTGATTTTTAAATTAATTAAATAGGTAGGCAGTTCTTACATAAAATGTTTGTGTCAGTTCTTTTCCTTATTAAGCGACCGTATGACCCTGGGTCCATTACGGATTGTAATGTAGTGATTTGATAGTGCATGATTTTAAGATGCATTTTGTCCCAATCTGCAGTGTCCTGACAAATGTTAAGTAAGCAAAAAGCATGCCTCCCCATGCCCTGTGTTCATCTGAGTGATCTTTTTTTTTTTTTTCAAAAGTATAATACTGAAATGGTGCAGGCATGAAGCCAAGTGAGAGACCACTGCCACCACTGTTGCTTTTCATGATCAGTACTATGGCTTCTTTGCTTCACTGTGCTTCACCTGTACAAGTGCACTGGGCTGGTTCATCTAGACAAGGCAGTGAGCATTCATCCCCCTCTAGCCTGAGTCCTTACCCTGGTATATAAATATTATGTGCTTCCACCAGAGCCCTTAACATTTGTGTACGGTTTTAAGGATGGCCAGTAATAAACAGGTTGAAGCACCTATGTTTTAGATTTTGACCTTATTGGAAGTTCCCGTTGAACAATTATACTGAGATGCTTAAGTTCTTCAAAGTTAGTCGAGGGTTATGATTTATAAAAAGGGTGTATTTTTAACCCCCATTTCTTCCTTCACTTCCTCCTTTCCACCTTACACGGATCTTCTCTCATTGTTAATATTCGTCACATGTGAGATTCTCTTGCTTAATTCCTAAAAATGAGCTACCATTTATCGTTAAGGTTCTTGGCTAAGTGCTCTATACATGTTATTTCATTTAATCTTCACAACAATTCTATGAGAGAGTTATCATTATTCCAATTTTAGAGATGAGGAGACGGTTAATAACTCAGAGAGGTTAATAACTTGCCCAAGAATACAGAGGTAGTCACTGGCGGAGCCGAATTGAAAACCCGATCTGTACGACTGAAACTGTCGCCTTAACCGCTACACTTCCTTGACCCCTGTGCCTTCCCTGGTGCCCGATGATGTGAGCCCAGTTTTGGTAATGGAGGAACCCTGGTCCAAAGTGGATGTTTGCACAGAGGAGTCATAGAGTTTTAAGAATGGAAGGGTGTGTGGAGGTCATCAGCCTTCATGTAAAACAAAAGTCCTGTGTATCTGAGACATGCTCTCTAAATTAACTAGATTCATGTAGCTCCTGTGTAGTAATAGTTAGTACTAGTAACAACATCTTAAGGGGAGGAAGGGGGTAGTTTATCATCAGAAAAAAAAATTTGATTTTGGGATGGAGGCGAAGGCATTCAGCGTGGAATAACGTACTTGAAGGATCTCTGCCTTTTCATGTACTGTGTCTGATTTGATGACATCTGGAATTTGCTTCAAAATAATGCAGGAAGAGGGAAGTGGATGTGGATGGGGCAGGATTGGCCATGGTTTGATGGTTGTCGGGTTGTGTGATGGATGCTTGTGTTTATTATATTGTTCTGTCTATTTTGGTGTATGTTCAAAATTCCCCATGATAAAATGTTTTAAAATTTTTATTTGAAAGCACTGTTTTCATGATTTTGTAGTGGTTAGATTATGTATATGTTTTCTTTCTTTCTTTCTTTTTTTAAATTTTATTTTAATCAACCGAAGTCCACAGTTTACATTTGGGTTCATTTTTGATGTTGTACATTCTATGGCTTTTGACAAATACATAATGACATGTAGCCACGACTTGTATATGTTTTCTTTATCCAAAATTCTCTTGGATGTTTTAGTCAAAAGAAGCATTTTTCCCCCTAGCATTTCTTCCCTCTTAGACTCTCCTTTGCGTTTTTTTCTGATTAGTTGTTAAAGAAAGAACTCAGCTTTTCCAGTGCTGAAAGTGAAGTTAACTGTCAGCTGCCTATATGGCTGCAGTGTTGGGATAATTTATCTAATTTCTCTTATGAGTAACTTCTCTTTGACATTAGTTTTGAACTCAGAGACTTGCTTGCATTGTTCTTGTTAGTAAAAAAAAAAAAAATCGCTAGGATGTACTTAGTAATTGGAGTCAGCTGCACTTAAAACTGTTCGGCCAGACTGTTATTTTAGCCTTCACTAGTAGGGTTTTTAACACCAGTTTGACCTTACTTTGAAACATTCTCAAAATACCATACTTTAATATCGATTTATATACTTTCATACTAAGGCAGGGCAGGGTCCCTGGGGAAAAAAATAATGAAAACTCTTATTTCCCACAAATACAAGAATAAAGGTAGATTTTTTTTCTGCTTTTGTTTTTTGAAAGAAAAATAGAGAAAGATTTTGGGTGAAGTTTTCCTTTGGTTTGGTTTGGGCATAATGCTTGCAAATGCATTCTAAATATACAAGTGACAGAAAGATACAGGATGCCTGCAAATCAAGGGGGCTGATTTTCTTGGCCAGTGTGCTTGAGGATGGAGACTAAATCCTCAATTCGTAGCACCGAATAGATGCTCAATGAAGATGTTTCTGAATGCGAAATACTAAATTCCCATGACTCTATGCCAGTTATATTTTAGGCAAGTAAAGTGCAAATTTTATATACATTTTCTGAAAGTAAGTTCTGCGTTTTTGTTGGTTCCACAGGAGGACGGTTTTCTGATTGCTTTCTTCTCTTTGCTTTTTGCCATTGTCCCTATTTTTTTTAGCCCCCCGTAAACTCCCATCCAGTGGAATATCAGAGGCGAAGTAAATTTAGGAGTGTAGATGCTGTTTTTCAAAGTCGATTGAAAGGGTTATAGTAGTCTCAGGACTGAAGTTCTTTCTCTGAGGACACAACTGTCAGCAAATCCATATAAGGCAACTGGACTGCCTCCCATCTCCTGAGAGCTTTCTACGCGTTATGTCTCGATACCGTGATAGATCCAGTGCCTGTGAAGACCTGGAACGTTCCAGACAATAACTCAGACTTGTTTTCTTATGCTATATATAGGAATTGAGCGAGTGTTTCACAATGAAATATCCCTGCAGGCACTCTCCATCTCCTGGTGGTGCAGAACCCTGAGCCATTCAGTAAACAGTCCTTTTTAAGTTTCAGATTCTTTCTTTCAGCTGTTTTGTTACCTTTCTGAAATATTTGGCCCAATAATTTTCATCAAATAATAAAATCTGTGAAAGATTAAAATTTTCTATTGCTTGATCCTCAGTAGCTTTAAAAAAAAAAAAAAAGGATCCTTTAACCAACACAGCATTTCTCTGCGTGTTCTTGAGCTTAAGTTCTTGGACTTTTAACTTGGCTTTTATTAACCCTTTATTTTCTTGACTTCTCTGAGTCAACGATTAGAATTGTTTCTGAGTTGCTGAGGACGCGAAAGGTTAAAGATAATTTCTTAGTAAGTTGATTTACATCAAAGAAAAATTCCTTCATGTAGATTAACTGTAATCATGATACTAGTGAGATTTCCAGACCAGGCTCGTGACAGCATTTGGAGTACGTCCTCTGTGGCTCTAAACTTGTCTGCCTCACCACCGTAAGGTTTAAAACCTAAAAATATAAAAGTGTTTAAATTTTTCTTTCTCCTTCCTTATCAGAAATATTCATTTAGACCCTAACAACTGTTAGAACAAGATAACAACTCCAGGCCAGCTGTCAAATGTTTACCATTATCAAAACTCTCCCTGGAGGGAGATGCAACTTTGGCTCGCCTCACCGGCAGTAATTTAATTTTTCCTTCATTCTGACTCGGAAATGGCAGCATTTTTCAAAGCTTCCTCCCACTGATGGCTGAAATTTTCCTTGTGAAATGATTTCCACCAGTCTTGAATCTTTCTTGTTTCTGCCGTCTTCACCTTTGCTGATGGTTCTGCAACTCATCACCAGCTATGCAAACTGACAGTTCACATCCTGGGGCAGCAGCGGGGTCTGGCCTGCAGAAAGGAGCAGCCTGACCAAATTTACGCTCACAAGATCTCTTAATTCACAAAAGCATTTGCTCTAGTTCCTGTTCTCTGCTGCAGGGGCTATGGAGAGGCAGTGGGGGTGGGGGCAGGACCACTGGGAGAATGTTCTGAAGAGAAGAGAGGCTCTCTTCACACTCTACTGAGTACACAGACTTTGGAGATGAAAAACAGACGGAGGGAGGCATTTCCAACCATCTTGCTGATCGCGGGAGTTCATTGAACTGTACAGCGTAGCACCAGACCCTCATGTCATTTAATGTTCCTTCTTAAAACTGTCCTTAAATGTTCAGCGCAAATATCCCTCCCCCTCTGACTTCAGTTGACAAAGAAAATAAAAATAAGCAAGGAAGAAACAGCTAAATATTGCAACGAGAATGACAAGCAGTAGCTTTTTTTTTTTTTTTTTTTTTTGTCTCTGAAGAGTTCTGTTCAATACGAAAAGTCCTCTTAACCAGAGTGGACAGAGGAAGTTTTAGGTTTGGTCTGAACTTCATGAACACAACAGATTTCATCTTTTTTCTTCCCTCACAAATTTCCACCCCAGCTACTTGTTTGCCAAAACTGCCAGACCTTCCCTGGCTGCTTCGAAGATACCCTTGGAATTCGAGGTTCCCTTTTGTCCTCTTCCCTGCAGCCCCTCGACACTCATCCCTCTCCGCCCAGTCTCCCCAAGACAGACAGCCAGTACATCACTGCTCCGTAGCACAAGATCCCTCGTGTACTTGTGAACCAGTTTGGGTCAGTCTGAAAATTGCTTTTGAACACGGATTGTTTATAATGACTGACCTCAGAGGCATATTTCGACATACTCCCTCCCCAGCCGTCTGAGACAACCTCATCAGCATGGTAGGTTGTTTTCGGGGCTTTGAGTTTGGGACTAAAATTATTAGAGCGAAAATGATAGAATCCTGAGCTTAGAAATGCAGGTTTGAGTTCTAGGCTTCGCACTTTTACTGTGTTTTTCCATTTCTTTCCTTGTAACACTCATGATCCCAGTAAAACGCTGGTAACACCATCAGGTCCCTAATTCGGATCCCACTAATTCAGGAATGTTTGATGATGTGGATGGAAGTTGATCTTGGAACTATCTGGGAGTGAAGTTTGTTATGCAGACTGGTATCTTAAGTAATTTTCCGGAGCACATTCACTTACTGAAGAAAACAAAAACATTTCCAGTGTTTTCTTCTACTTGTACAGTTAGTTGTGTCCAACATACCTCATTACAGAGGTCTCTTGTATCAAAGCAGACCCAACAGACTTCTACCTCTCAGCAAGTATTCTTCTTAAGTAGCACTCACCTGTTTCTCGGTCTGAGACAAGCCATTTCCTGAATCGTCTGAATTAGAAGTAGTTTAATATCCTCAGCGATGCTCTGGGAGTACATAGTTGAGCTGAAAAGTTGGTCGGGGATGCAAATACCAATACAAGATCGTATGTGCTAAATCCCCAGAAGAAGCATGGTTAAAAATTAAGTGCTATAGGAATTTTAGATCCGTAGAGATATTAGGAAGGTTCTTTGAAAACAGCACATATATATGCTATTTTCAAAGAACCTTCCAAATATATATATATATATATATATATATATATATATATATATATATATATATATATATATATACACATAGAAGTTTTAAAAAATTAATTCCAGAACTTGGCATAGTCTCTGCTGCATAAAATGTTCAGTTGATCTATATGAAACCTCCCTGTGTTTTGGAGTCAATGACTTTTACTTGGTGTAGCCATTTTTTTTTAATACCTATCTTTTATTGAGTACTTACTACATACCAAACAGTTTGTGCCAGATACAGTTCCAAACTCTGTTTTAAGCTATTCATGGAGGGTTCAAAACCTCCGATGCTCTGATGGCCAGGTTTCAGCCCAGGCGGGGGAGTGACCTGCGTCTGAGGTTCCGTGGCTACTCGTTCCATGTTGCTGTTGCAAAAATGTGGGCTTGGGATTGCCAGACCTTCCATTTAGTCAAGAGAGACAGGAAATTCACGTTTTTATGGATATTTCCTGATTTTTAAACCGGTACAGGCCAAATAAAAGTTTGTGACTTTTGCATTATACGCTCAGGCCCGTTTGATCTTCACAGCATCCCTACGAGATAGGGATAATTATTTGTACTTGCCCACTTCCAACACAGCTAATAAGTTACAAGAGTAGGGTTCTACCCCGGGTCTGTCTCACTCCCCACACGGCGGTGTTAATGTGCTCTTTCCTCTCTCCGCTCGACGCGTGGGACGGGTGCTGGGGATGGTTTGGGCAGGAAAGTTCTGTTTGGTTAAAGCCAGGCCCTTAACACAATGATCACATCCTGTCGTCCTGAACCATGGAGCGTCATCATCCAGAGAACAGTTCCATATGGCTTTAAGGGGAATCACTTACCACATGAAGTTGCCGGTGACTGTAAATATCAAACAAAAGCTCTGTTGCCTTTGCTGCAGATTTATTATTTCAACCTCATGGTCCTTCTAGAAAAGCTACACAAGTACTCTTAACTCGTCTGTAGAGGCCTTCATTTCACAAAGAGTGGCCACGTATTACCGGCAGTTTTACAAGGCGTGACCTTGCCGGAGACAGAGGAGGAACCAGCTGTTCCCAGGACCTACGAAATATTTAAACACTTTTGTTAAAATTCTGAAATGAACTTGGGGGCCTGAAGGAGTTAACACACCTCCCCAAACCTGCCTTCAGCTGGTAAGATCAGGCCCATTATTATTATTATATACAGCTGTAAAAAGCTGGTTACATAGCATAAATTGCATCGAAGCACTTAGGCCACAAGATTACTCAAGAAGAATTGTATTGCTTGTTCAGTCATATATTTTGATCTTTATTGCTAGTAGTTTATTCTCATGAGAGTCGGGGATTAGCCTTGCTTTTAATGTAAAAAGTGTATCTATGAGGGTAAAAATATAAAATGAAAATAGATTTTTAATGGCAACTTTGGTTCTTAGCATTAATTTTACATGCCTTTTTCATTCTGAACTTTTAAACAGTTTTGAGAAACATATGAGAGATTTGTGAACAGGGGCAAGAGAGGGTCAAATGTATCAAATCCTTGGATTCCAGCAAATGTAGGATTTGTGGAAGAACGGAGAAGCACACATGTGTTGGGAATGTAAATTAAAATAAAACCTCTGCGGAGACTTGGAGAAGCGAGCGTACCACATTGTGGCAAATGTCCGGGGCGTTTGTCTCCTGAAGAAATTAAGCAAATATTGAAATAAACATTAATTTTTATCAGTCTGCATTTTTCCCCTTCTCTGGATGAAAGTGTTTCAGGAAAAATCATAAAAGAATCTATGGTAGCTCAGAGAGGTTAAACTCAACAGTTGTTTTCTTTGAAGTCCCTGGCCATGAGGTTAATTGCCAAAACTGCTTGTGGAAAAGGTGGTAACAATTTAACAAGACTGTACAACTGCAGAGACTTAGATGAATATCAGGTGTTTGCAGATGTTTTTTTGCCTAACAGGAAAGGGGGTGGGGAGGAGAGGAGGCGCGGAATGAGAAACAGGGGAAGAGAGAGGCCTGAATAAAGTCCCAGCTAAACAGCCAATAATTCTTTGTTTGCTTAGCCAATCATCCTGTAATTGGCCGGGAGGTTAATAGGCGTCTATCGATTGGTCAGGAGGAGTGCTTACTGCGGCGCTTTTTACTGTACGCGTCCAGGCAGGAGGCTGCCGTTCCCGGAGCCCTCGTTCCCGCTCCGTAGGGCCATCCCTGCTCTGATTTATGAAACCCGACCAGGTGGCTCTTGGCCGTTTATGTTTTAAGTGTTGCCCTCTGGGTCTTTGCTGCTTATGGGTCAGCGTGCCCTTTCTCATCGTTTGTTGTGGTCATTTGAATACGTAAGCTTATTTACAACGCATCGAAGTAGGAATACATTAAAAATAATACCACCGGGGCGGGCTTCGGGGGGGGGGGTATAGCTCAGCGCTAGGGCACATGCTTAGTTAGCATGCAGGAGGTCCTGAGTTCAATCCCCAGTACCTCCATTTAAATAAATAAATAAATTTACAACGTAATTACTCCCCCCCAAATTAAAAATAAATAATAACCAGCACCCACTTGGACTAAAAAATGGGAATAATCATGTGAGCTGTGGGATGGAGCCCTCCCTGCCCTAGAAATAGAAATTCTGCTTCCCGTATAGAGTTCCCAGGAGACCAGGAGATAAAATAATGCAGTCCTTTTTTTTTCTGCCTTGGACAGACGGGTTTCTCAACTCTCCCCATTCACTTGCCCTAATTGATTATGCTTGGATATGCTTTTGTATAACTTCTTAGTGGCAGCTATTTGAGCGTTAAGGAAACTGAGGCCGTGTGTAACACGCCTTTCACCATCCAGGCTGCCCCCTGGAGTTCGTGACAGGGCTCTTCTGTCTTAACCCATCCTGACCTAGTCCTGACCCGAGCATTACTAATGAGGTACTTACCTCATCGTTTCAGTTCTCACTTGCTTAACTTGACTATAAATCCTTCTGCTGCTCGAGATCTTGGTTCTCCACCCTTGCTCAAACCTCCGTTTGTAGTTCAGAGTTCCCTGGGAGCCCGGTTGAAGGGGAGTAAATCCCCACTGATGATAAAGCCCCGAGCCACAGATTTCGGTGTAGCCACGTCTAGACAAGTGGTTTCACCTGCACTGCCAGCTTGTCACTTAGGGCTGTGATGACCACAGCCACTACTTCCGCCTGTTTCTCCTACTGCTTTAATTTTACTACTAATATTTAAAAAAATTACAAAACACGTTAAGGACTTCTGCAAATCCTCCCCTTGTTACTAACAATCTCCATCATTCAACATCCATATTTTGAATGACTGCCCTATCCCGGGATCTCTTGCAAGTACTGTGGATAAAGACGACAGGCCACAGCTCCATGCTGCCCGCTTGCGCCCTTGCAAATGTGGCGGATGTTGCTAAAACCCAGCAAAGGGTGGCAGCCACCAACCCCACGAAGTGACCCGGTACAAGAAGGGTGAGGATGCTCTGTATGCGCACGGACAGTGGTGTTATGACAGGGAGCAGAGGCGGTGGTAGGTAGACTAAGTCGATTTGCCCCCAAAAAAGCTAAGTCTACAAAGAAGATGGTTTTGAAGTTTGAATATGTTGAGCCCAACTGCAGGACTCAGAGAATGTTGACCAGTAAAAGACAGAAGCATCTTGAACTGGGAGGAGATAAGAGAG
This sequence comes from Camelus ferus, assembly GCF_009834535.1. NCBI lineage: Eukaryota > Metazoa > Chordata > Mammalia > Artiodactyla > Camelidae > Camelus > Camelus ferus. The sequence goes on from NC_045711.1 coordinate 3,953,391, forward strand.
GGGACCAAGCGATCCAGTTCCAAGCTTCATGTTTCATTTTACTATGAAGAGTGTAAAATCTTGATGTTATGTTTAAAAACAAAAAAGACCACAATTATACCAACTGTGCAGATTCCTGGTCATTTTCCTTATGGAGAGAAAGGTGCCCTCTGGTTTGGTGGGTCTACCTCCCTCTGCAAAGCAGAGAAAGATATGATCGCCCCGCCTGTGGCAGGAGACTTGCAGACAGCCTTCCAGAGATTTTTTTTTTTTCCTGTAAGCTAACCTCTTCTTATTGAACTTTGTTATTTGTGCTGTCTTGGCATTGCAGGAGAGAATGCCTTTCTTTCTTCCTTCTTTTAAACATTTTCTTCTGGGGAGGCGGGGCAGGGTATAGCTCAGTGGTAGAGTGTGTGCTTAGAATGCACGAGGTCCTGGGTTTAATCCCCAGTTCCTCTATTAAAAAAGTAATAATAAATAAATAAATGAACCTAATGACCTCCTCCCCCCAAAGACAAAACAAACAAAACAACCTAAATAAATAAATTCTTCTATCATCCTATTCAGACTCACAATTTTTTTCTCATCCTCCTGAGTTCATTAGTGCTCACAAGAACCTTCTTAGTTTTCTCCTCTGTCAATTGTCCATAGAACTGTCTCTTCCTGTTGCTTCTGCAAGCAAGAATGGCCCTTTTCTGCTCCCCTCACTCCCCCATTACCTCATTTTAGAAGTCTGTTCTGATTATGATTCCTTCTTTTGTGTCTCTTCAGATATTCTGACTAACCTATTGTTACCATAGTGTTATGATGTAGGAGAGTGTTAATCTGACCTCTCAATGTAGTCATTATGGTTCAAGGAAAGCAGAATGTTAGTAGCTAAATATCCCATGGGGTAGTCGGCCACCAGTTCCACTAGACTTTAAGAATATCATTCCTGCCTTTCTCACTGGTTCAGATCTAGGCAAAATGACCTTCTCTCTCTGTTTTCTTGTTATGTTACAGTATTTATTACGACTATCATAGGGAAAGAGATGATTCAGTGTGCTTGAAAGCTCTAACCTCACCAACCCCCCATCATTATGTGACAGCTCCTATTTACTCAACTTGGAATTCATAAGAGAAAGTAGCTTGGTACTTTTAAACAGACTGCATCTTCTTTATCGTTCGCTTTTACAGTAATCCCTAAAGCTCAGAGGCCCAGAGAAAGGTCCCTGAAATGTATACTCTCTACCTTTATATGCCTTTAGAATTCTTGCATTGGCTTACTGTTTCCTCATTTTTTGCTAAACTTCCCTATTTAACTCCATTATCAACTTTAATATCAGAACTCAACAGCATTTATAAGATTCTTTAGTAACATGGTGAGGTCTGCACGTCTGTCTTCCCATTTGTGGGTAGAATCTGCTACTATTTTCCAAAGGAAATAAAAACCAACCAACGAACAACAGCAAAAATTTCAGAACAATCCAGGTTCTGAAACTAACCAGTCTGAAGGTCTCATCGTTGGTATCCCTTCACTGGTGATGAAGGAATTATGAGAAAGGAGAATAAACAGACAACAATCCATTCTTTTAGAAAAGCGGAGCAAGGGCTGAGTAAGTAAGCGTGGAGTTCATCCCCTAGGGCCGCCGGGTTCTCTGGGAGGACCTTTCCTGTAAATATCTGTCACACTGCCTTCCTTCCGTTTTGTTTCGTTGTCCTTTGTTTTATTTTGAGCCAGCCATGTTCTTTGCTGGATGAGCATTATAAAAAAGGAGGGAAAGAAGGGAGGGAGGGGTCAGAGGAAGGAAAGAAGGAGGGAAGGAAGGAAAGGAAGGAAGAAAAGAAGGAAAGCAGAGGAAACCCATGAAATAAAGCAGAGGTTGTGAACTGAGAGTTGGAGCAAATGCAATATTTGGAGATAGAACTATTTATAAAAGTTTGGGCGCTGACTCAGCCATGACACATTCACCTTTTTGGGAAAACTGAGGGAGATTTTTTGGCAAAACTCCATGATTTTGTTTGCATAGTTCTGGGGCAGAACTGCCACCGCAGACTTACACGTTCTTGAGCACTAAAACATGACTTCAGTTAATCACCAGAGTATTTATTATTTAATGTGTTTAATGTAGAAAGGAATAAAATCTATTGTAAATGAAGTTACTTGGCTCTAAATATGATTTTATTTTAAAAATATACTCTTGAAGTGTTCTTTTGATTGAATGCAACTGTTTTGTTTTGTGTTTTTAAATTTTGGCTTGCAAAAGGCAAATCATTTCAGAAATGTGTTCCTGTCTGCACTTTTCCTTGAAATCGTCTTTTGAATATGGAAAAGTGACCAATGAACAATACAGAGAATTTCTAATGAGGCATTGCAGGCCCCATGGAAGGTTTGTGCATGGTTCCCTCGTGTAAGATGACCTCAAAAAACATTTTTCTATACAGCAAAAAAAAAAAAAAAAAAAAATTGTGAGACGCTTACATATTTCGATGAAAGTGTTACTCCATCTTACAGCACAGATGAAAGAAACTTTAACAGGGAGTAAAAAAAATTAATGAACATAGTTTGATATGAATTTTTGTGAATGTTATCAGAGACAAGTTATGGGGGGAGCCAAGTGAGTTGATATCTTTATAGGAAAACTTGAATTGGAGCAATAAATATGTCTGGAGGCTTTGGTGACATCATAAAGTATTTGTGCCTGAGTCTTTGTGATTTATTACTTTATCAACAGAAGTAAGCATTTGTGTTCAGAAATGGATAATTCACACTTAAATCTTATTTTCCCTCTATTTAATCAAGCTTAAGTTACAGGTTAAAAGCGGTGGCAAACACAAAACAAAACAAAGCAAAAAAAAAGAAAAAGACTCCAGAAAAAGCGTAATATTTAGCTTGAATCTTCATTTAAATTTGCCTCCCAGTGCTGGGGTTTGACATCTGTCCCGGGGCAAACACTTCTGGTATTTGTCAATAAGCAAAAGAAAAAGACTGGCTTTCAGAGAACAGGCATTTGATGAGAACAGGCATTTGATGAACTGGCGACAGTCGTGCGAGCGAGAATGTTCAAATGACTTCAGCTCTTTCTAGCTTCATTATATCGGGCTGGCGGATCATATATGGAAATCTGGAAATCAGCAAATGAAAACCATATTGATCAGCACTGAGAACAAATGTAAAAAAGGTGGTCTCGAAGAGGAGCGGAGGCGAAGAATGCTTCCCTGGTCAACCTGATAGGCCCTTGTTAAGGCCTTTTAATCATTTATTAATGTAACCCCCCCCCCCTTCTTCCCTTTCCACTCAGATTACCTCAGCCACAGAGCATCCTGCTCCATTTATCTTTTAATGTTTCCTTTATTTAATTTATTTTTAAGCTCCAAGTTATACTCTTATTTCAGAATTGAGTTTTACTTTTCATGGGATTGTTTTAAGTGACTGAAATGACTTTTCCCAACAAGCTCACCAGGCATTCAAAGGAAGAAAAGCATTTGCTGAGATTCACCTATCAGCAAATAATTTACTTGGTATGCACCGCAACCAAAAGCAGGGAGACAGAGAGAGACAGGCAGACACATAAAAAAAAGAGAGAGAGAGATGACAGAGCAAAATCTGAGTTGTTCCTAAACCTAATCCTCTGGGTTAACGGGAGGGTCAGTGTTTCCATTTTAAAGTTTTCTGTCATCCCCCACCCCCCCAAGTTTGGAATTTATCTTGGGACAATTCTTTCAGGTCTGAAATGGAAATCCCCGTCCGCTTTCCTTTCCTCCCTCATTCTGTGACTAACAGAGGAAGCTGGAGTGGTCTCTCATCTTGTTGCCGTGGGAGGAACATGGGAGTAATGCCGGGTCTCCCTGAACGAAAGAGAACAGGGAGTCTGGGCTCGGCCTCCGGGCTCCTCACCTGACATGCATCTTGGGTCTGTGGGTTGCTGCTTTCCTTAATCACATTCAAACCTGGGTCTGAGCCGGCTTGTTTCTCTCCCCGCCTCTTCCCGCCCCCCCTCTCTCATCCCCTCCCACCCCAGCCTCCCATGACATCTTTATGTGTAGGTTCCTTCCTCATTTGGTCAAAACTTTCAAAGGTATTTTTCATGCGGGGCTGTGTCCTTCTGTAGTTGATGAGTTACCTGTGGATGTGATCCTTTGGGACACTGATGGGCGTGGGACAGTAATTGTCTCTACCCAACTTGGGAGCATAAATCACTCCTTAAAACAATCAACGTACACAAAAGAAACCAGAGTTAGAGATTGAAGTTCATACCCTGAAACTGGTGTGTACAAACCAACTATACATGATGGAGTCTTTCAGGAGATAAATAAAAGCAAATTGATGAAACTGATTATTTTTCTATTTTTTTCCCCCTTTGAAGGCATCTTTGAAACCAAAACTCCCAAAACTCATCAACGTGAAACAGGGTATCACTTTGCTGTAAATTTAACATCAAATTCTGAAATAGATACTCATTTAAAAATGTGGTTAAGCTCTGGGTGCTGGGGGCAATCAGATCACTGAACTTTCTTTTTGTTCCGGACTCCTCGTCTGTGGCCGTTTGGGCATGATTATTTTTATCTTAGCTTCCCTATGTTTGCTTTCCTTTCCCATGCATTTTGAGGGGCTATCTCTGATCGATTTGGATATCAAAAGATGCACAGCGTGGAGGTCTAATCCATCTAAATAGAATCAGGAATTTATTTTATTTTGGTTCTCCCCAGGGACTCCAAAGATATATTCAATAATGGATTTGAAAAAAAAGAAAACTCCATGTATAAAATCTGTTTTATTTTTCCTTCTCGCACACTCATTGATTTCTAAGTGCTTTTCCTCATAGACTCACATTACTGTCCCACGTTCCTTTCTGGGCTCTACATCAAACAGTGTAGGAATTACAGCAGGAGTGCTATCTGTGGAAGGCTCACTCTCCTTGTTTGTTGCAGAAGAGCAGAACATTAAACAGTGAGTGAACTATGCAGAAACGCTCTCCCTCTCTGGCTTTTTTACTCTCTGCCTCCCTCCCTTCCTCTTTTTTTTTTTTTCCCCCACTCTTCCCACTCCTTCTCTTCCTCTCTTTCTCTCTCTCTCTCCGTTCCCAATGGGAGTGTTGTTTATAGAGCATTATAATTTATAACTGAAGAGAGTGGATTTAATTTCAGTGGAGAGGCTCGCCAGCAGGGCGCCAGCCTGCAATCATACGAATCAGCAAGCTGCAAACTCTATTGAATGGAAAGTATTATCGCTGGCCACAAACGGACACTGTGCCTCCTGAACAACTCCCTTGGTGCAGGAAGACCTTGTCTTCATTCATCTATTTTACATATCTACTTCTGTTTTAATTTTGCCATTTCCTAAAAGTGTTTTCTCTTTAGACTGTAACTTTTCTCTGCCTTATTTCCTGACCTGACATTGGAAACTGCTATTTGTATATTTCTGGCTAGTTTGATATTTCTTCCATCACCATCCTTAGCATGTATGACTTTAGTTTTCCCTTCACTTCTCCTTCCTGCATACAAGTTTTTTTTTCTTTTTTAATGGGAGCCGTTAAACATGCAAACAAGACTATGATGAACCATTAACATTAATATTGTAAAATGCTAGTCAATTTCAGTCACCTAGAGTTTTATTTAATCGTGGATATTTTGTTTGTTCTCAGATTTTTTTTCTATATTCGTAGCAAGATTTATCTTCTTATCCTTCAAACATCTTAGAGATGCTTTCTTATTCTTTGTTTTTAATTGAAGTATAAGTTGATTTACAACATTGTGTTGTGCTTTCTCATTCTTTATGTGACCCATCCAATCTCTTGTAATGTTAGTATCTGCGCCTTTGTAAAGCCAAGGTTTTTTTTAAGTGTTTCAGTCATTTTTCAGAAAGAGTGCTAGAAATGTGCATGACTTTTTTGTGGCTGGTATTTGTTTTAATCCACCATCGGCTGCTTTCATGTAGTTCAGCTAAATCTCTGAGTCATTTTGAAAAATCACGTTAAACCTACAAGGCTGGTACCTTTTTCGGAAGTATTTTACTGAATTCATGTAGCTATTATAATGTTGGTAACTTAGGTAGTGAATCTTTACACTGAGATTTGACAGTTTGCATGAATCGTGCCTCAAATATCAGGCTGTCTTCATCCAGACTTTTGAATAATTTCAACACTCAGTTCTCAGCAGTGCAATTCAAGTTGCACCATAGCCTGATTCTGATACTTGCTTAAAGGGAGAGAGGAATAGTTCACAAGGCACCAAGGAAGCACCAGTAAAGGGATTTATTTAGACATGATTAGAAAAGCCAGACTAGTCTGACTTCATTTGTTTAAAATAAAGGTCTTATATATTTAGAAAATACTAATGAATGCAAAAGTTAGCAAATAACCAAAATGCTGAAAGCTCAGAAAATTGCTATGAAGTTCACATGCTTTATTGTCAGAAATGTGCTTATTTCCTTGTATGTGTCTAAGGGGAAATTATGTATCAGCTTGCATATTTTCTTGACACAAGGTAACATCAACAAATCAAAATATATGTAACCATAATTTTTCTCATTTAAAGCTCAAACTTATGAATCCATATGTCTTCATAAATTTTCTCCTTTAAAGTCTGAGAATAGAGTTACAGTCCTCACTGTCTCAGCTAGGAATTTTTTTTTTTTTTTTGTCTTTGATTACTTAATAAGAATTACACATAGGAACAGAAAATCAATATGTTTACTTCTGCTTATTTTCAAAATTGAGCATTGCTCTGTACTAATATCAGAGGAGGCAGACTGAGTGTCAGCTTAGATTCTGTTTGGTTTAGTTTTAAATTCCTTGTGGTGGCAGTTGTCACCTCTAACAGCAGTGAATTAGCAGCAGAAGCGAAATTTCTTATCCCTCTGTTTTTATTCCAAGAAGTAGTAGAGGAAATGAGGAAGAAAATGGTGAGGTGACTGCAGATGAATGTATTTCTAAATGCTTTTAGTCCTGACTTAAAACCAGGTGGTAAGCCTGACTCATGATATTTGGATTTTTTATTGAATTAAGATTAGCAAAAGGACAGGCAGTTCCCTAATGAACATCTTTCTGCAGGGATCTTGTGCGTTTGTAACATCCTTGAGGAGGTGGGAGGACTCCAGGGAAGGACAAACATTTGGGCAAGGTTGAAACGAAGCAACAATAGTGAAAAGGCCCTTGGCTTCATCCGTTTCTTTTCAGAGGCAGGGAAAGGGAGGACCTTTGGCTTTTCACTTGAGTTGTGTGGGCTTAGTTATTGAGTTTTGTTTGGTATATTTTTACCTAAAAGATGCCCCCCTCTCTACCCACAATGTAATGTAAGGTTCAAGACAAACATGGTTTATTCATGCTTTATTCTGCTGAATTCCTATTTTTAAAAGATTCTACCAGAAGAACTCTTAAAACCCAACCCTAGATCAGACGAGTTCTGTTTGCCTGTATATTGCATGCAAAGGATTAGTTTCTTTAACTTGGTACCCACAGTTAAATGAATTCCTTTGAGAATTTTCTGCAGTTGAATTAGAAGAAGAAAAAAATGTGGTCGTTATCTATGATTCAAATTTTAAAAATATATTGAAAATAGAATCATCTGTAAATACATTTGCCCCAAATTTTTATATGCTTACCAGAGTCAAAACTAGAAATTAAGTGCAGGAAAGCAGAGTTCACTAAAAAGTTGTTTTTTTATGGTCTAAAGCAGGATGGTGGTTTTCTGTTTGCTTTGCTTTGCACAATTATTGCACGTTACAGCAATCTGATCCCTTGATCAGAAAACCTTGATGAAATAGTCTGAATGGATTTTTTTCAGTGTTGCTAGGTGCCCTTGTGGAAGTCCCTGCCCTGGTCATGTAGGGGATATGTTGTATTTACGTAATTGCTATTGGCTTCCTTGATTGTTCATATCCAAAGTTTCCAGGCGTTGCTTTAACAGAACGCGCTCGGGCATCAAGGCCAACAGCTATGTTTCCCCTCCCTGTAAACCCTGCTTCTGGACCGTGTGCTTGGCTGACTTAGCAAAGCTTAGAAGTCAGCTGCGTCTGTGTGAGCCAGCTCTGCTTTGACTGGGAGCAATTGAGAACACCATTTGTTTTCTTTTCTAAATATCACCAAAGTTTTATTTTCCATTCAGTGGGTTTTTTGTTTTCGTTTTTGTTTTTGTTTTTGTTTTTTTGCTTTGGGCTAAGGGTTTACTAATTTTTCTAAACATCTATACATACTTCCAAAATATAAAAAAGGTCATGGCCTTATCACAACGCTGCGATCCCTCTAGTTAAAACTGTGACCTTGGTCGGGGGAGGGGGAGAGGCCGGACTGGTGGCTGCTTTCCTCACTTTTTGGAGCTTTGATGTGTCCCTGCAACTGATAGAAATGCAGGGGGCGGGGGCAGTGGGGGGAGCGTTCTGGGAGAGGCAGCTGGCTGGCAGCGACAGATTAAAATATTTCTGACCCACAAAAGTAACCAAATGCCCATATTTCTTCATTTAACATAATTAATACCTTGTATTTCCATTGACTTTGATAAAGTGGCCTTTCTCCTCCCACCCCAGTCCCCCTTCCCTCTGTCAACTTGGGGAAGACTGCAAGAGATCTAGAGTTAAAATATTCTACAGATGATGAAGGACAGCATGTCTTAGAAAAGCTAACATCAAAAGTCTCAATTAGGTTGTTGCCTTGCAGGAAGCTTATAACCACATTAAAATGGAAGTTATTTCATTTTTAGTAGACTGTGTTTGAGCAGCGAGGGTTGCAATCTAGGAGCAATATGAAACACTTTGGTTCGGCTGCCAAGTAAATCCACATTTTGTTATAAATGTGTAATTACAGGAAATATATGAAAAGAAAAGTGTTAAGCATTTCTTATCAAATATTGTTCAAGAGGAATTTGGTGCCTTTAGCTTTGTAGCCTGGGATGGATTTTGGTCATGTTACAAGGTCTACTTGTTGCCTTTAATTTAAAGCAGTTGTTCTTAGAGCGTTATCACAGAGCACAGTGTTTTTTCGGTTCGACAGAGAAAGTAGCACAAAACACGCCGATAGGTTTAAGCAATATTTGATCGATCACGTGGTTCTATCAGTGTCTTATTTTCCTTTGATTTTGCACCTCAGTGTACACATTCCTGAGTGAAAACACGGACGATGTCTTTATTTTAAACAATCTAGTAACGGTGGAGCCAGCCATCTGGAAAGGTGATGTCAGCTGAGGGCAAGGGTGGTTGCTGGTTGAGGGTAGTCATCTGTTCCTTCCCCCGCCACATACACACCAGCCTCCGCAAATCCAGTTTCATGGTGCCTGAGTTGCTGTTTGGTTGGTTGAACTCATTCTCTTCAGCTGATATTTAACTAGTAGTTTGTGCTAGAGAAGTATCAGTACTGCCTTCTCTGGCCTTTCCAAACATGATCGCCAAAGGTGAGCGGCCCTGATCTTCTCCGATGGACAGAATTCAACTCTGTCAGAGGTGGGGGAGAGCACACGTTTAATGCCGTAATGAAATTGGATTCCTTCCTCTAAGAAATCCTAAATTTGTGCCTAATAGCCAGATAAATGTGGCGCTGATTTCCACCTACAGGCTGATTGTAGATTTGGTTCATAGAATATAGAATTTGGTCTCTGGGTAGATGGTATTCCTCCCCCAACTGATATGTAGGTATCCTGGTCCTGCTTTATTTTTCCCTTCCATAAAAACTGAAGACCTCCCATTGGCGATTACCTTGAGTGAGTACACCGACCGTGACCGCCACGTGTCAGGAGCCGCGTTCTTACAGGAATATGCATGGTTCAGGAAGATCCTGACTCCCTGTGAGATGCGAGACAGGTAGAGAATCATTTTGTGAGGCGGGGCTTGCAGTGGAATCGTGCAAGCACTCCTGATGCCTGGCTTTGGTTTTGTTTTTAATTCCCATCCAAGAGATGTTTCAAATGCATCTGCCTCCACAGAAAGAAATTTTCTCATATTGTACAGCAACAGAGAAAGGACAGATAGGCACCCCATATTTTATCTGGAGATGTCCTGACGGCATTCCTCACTGCCTTTTTCCATGCCACAGCCAGCTGTACAGCAGCAAGACAGATGATCCCAGTAACAAACCTTATTGGTATGGTTCACTGAGTTTTTTGGACTCTGCATTTATTTTAGCGGACTTCTCTGATGGCTTTTTGCAGTTTTCAGCTCTTTGTTGTTGAAAACAAAAATAATAAGTAAGCCAGTTTCGGGATATCTCTCTCTCTCTGTAACTGATTCCACGTCCCGGTGCCCTCCTTGGGGAGGGGCCCCTCCTGACGGAATGTGAGGGAGAAGAGGGTATTATTTCCGTTCTTAGTGTCTTATTATTTGAGGCATTCAAGAGGATCAACATGGTATTTGAATTTTTTCCTGAAAAAAAATTCTATACAGACATATCTTATTCTAGTTGTATACATAGATCTGTAAGTTTGGTCTTACTTTCTGAAAGATCAGGGCAACCTTTTATCCACATTGAACACATTTTGGTTGAACACCTGTTGTGCAATGTAACAGTGAATCCTTAGAATGGCTTTACTACCAGAGTAGATGATCTTGTTCCTCTTACACGAGTGCAGCACACATGATAAACGTTACTGAATAAGACATTTCTGCTGCACTAAAATTTAAGGGATCAATGTGTCTCAATCTCAACTCTCGGGAGACGGGGTAGTTTCTTCTAACAGTTGACCCCCAGGTATTTTAGGTTTGAAGGAGTAACTGCAGTACATCGTTCCAATGCGGAGTTGCTCAGATTTTTTTTTACTTAGTTTTCATTCCAGAGTCCTTTCTGGAATGTGGGTTAAGAAGTGGTAATATTCCATTTATCCAGGAGTCAAAGAAACAAACACAACTCAAATAAACCAAAGACTTAACTGAAGTGACCATATTGTTGGCCACTAAAATCAATGATAAAGATGTGACTTCTTTTTTCTTGAGACACTGATTTTGGAAAATTTATAAAACCTTGAAGACAGAGCAATGAAAGTACCATGGAAGCATGTGATTGTGAAACACTGGCAAGATACTGAATTGTCTTCTAAATCGTCAAAGAATTATTAAATTTGGTTCAATATAGAGTTTGTATTAAGTGTCCACATAATTTTCTAATTCCTCACTGGTTAGTATCTGTGTATGATAGCTGCGATTAATTAATCGCATTAATGAGAGTGTTGTTCTGTGAGCCCCCACGTTGTAATTTCCTGGTTAGACCACCTGCTGATCTGTTAGGAGAAGGCAGAGCCAAGCCGACCCCACCTGGGCACGCAGACTGGAAGGAGGTGATCCCTAGTTGGTCCCCCACCCAGGTGTCGTCAGGGAAGCAGAGCTGAGCTGGCCTCCTGGGACAGTGCCTCCAGTGACAGCTTCTTAACCTTGTCTCTTATAGTTTCTGCGGTTAGCTAATTTGTTCCAAAGGAAGCCTTGTTAGGGCCCAGAGTACTTGGAGACTTTTTTTTCTCAGAGGGAGCCCCAGGATCCAAAGGAATTAGCACAGACCCACCTGAGCTCCCAGATGCTCTCTGGAAAACAGCAGCCTTACTGCCCCGCCTTATTCAGCTTGGCCACGCCTACTTCAAGAGTATCAGGCACTCTGAGGGCATTTGTGGGATTTTTTAAAAAAACATACTCAATTACAAATAACGCTTCACTTAAATTTTCTTGATTCTTGAATGGACTCAGGCAGGAATTATGATCTTATATTTTATAGAGGAGCAAACTGAGGCTTAGAGATGTTAAGTAATTTGAACGTATGGACTGAGTGCTAAAGCTGGGAGTCAAACTGAGGTTCTGTAAATCCAAATTCCACCACCATGTGACACTGCCCACTTCTTTGTGATGGTGCTAAAGTAGGTAATTGCTACCTGGGCTTATTAATGAACAAAGGTAACTATAAGTCTCATGTCAAGTTTTTCCCCATTACCGCTAGTTCAGGAGATGCCCCCCTGCTCAGTTCCTTTTCATTTTTGCAAAACAAAACACCTTTTCCAGGAGCATCTTTTGGCAGGTTGTCAACAAGCAAAAGACTTGAATTCCTTCATGGCGTATTTTTGTCCTGTAAGGAGCTTCTCTAACTGACAGCTTCATCAGTCCTTCCCCCTAGCTTCTTCCAGTTAAAAGGCAACTTGCAGCATGGCCTCCAAATGGTAGGTGACAGCCCTAAGAGCATTTTCGTAAAGCATCAATTCATTTTGTGAAATAGGTTGATCTTTATTGAATACTTACTATATTCTTAGTGGTGTGGGAGATGAGAAAACTTTGTTCCTTTCTCAATTCATGGAGCTTAGGTTGGGAAAGATGAGGCATAAATGCATTTGAATTGCTTAAAAGATGAGAAAATACCACAAGGCTTTCTGTGATCAATTGCAAAACTAACGGTACAGATTGTAAACGCTTTGCATTCAAGGGAAGAAAGAATCATAATCTTAGAATGCGTAATCCTCCCATCTTCAGAGAAGATAGAACGCAGCAAGATTAATATCCAGGCTTAAATTTATATAGCAAGATATTGTCATATCTGGAATTCAAACTCAGATCTTTTCACTACCAGTCTCTTGCCGGAAGTGCACCCTCTCCCTGACCTGTTACCACTTAGATTTTTGAGAGAGAAATGAAATCTCACCATCAGTATTTCTAAGTTTTGGACTTGATGTAGTAGGTCCCTGTCTATCCAGCACCCTGCTGTGCCCTGGGCACGAGGTACCAGGTACCCAAAAAATGGTCCTTGATTCAAGTAGTTTAGAATCTAACACTAAAAATGTATATAGTTAACTGGACTACGAGATAAACGTAAGTCAGTGCCACAGAAGAGCCTTTCATAAGTATAATGCTGTGCGTGCCCAGTGGTGGGGGGAAGAGATTGGGTTTCTGGGAACTCCAGCTTCTTGTAGGGGATGCACTGCAGTGTTTGGGTGCAAAGGGAAGTGCTCTGATTTATTTTCTGTTTTTTAGTGCTTTCACAATTAGTTCCTATTTTCCTCTAGGCTTTCTAACCTCATCTCTGTTCCCCACACCTATTTTTCACCATCTTAGCCACTTCTACACGGGGTTTTGCCTTGCTGCTGAAACCTACTCTTTGATATTTGTAGTAACTGTAGGTTTATTTTCTCTCTTCTCTGGTATCACATGGCACAGCCCGTCTCTTGATTCTGGAAATAATTTGATTTCCACATTGGCTTTTGTCATTCATTGGGAACAACTGAAATTTATGCCCATTGACAAAAATTCCTCACTAGCTTATTTTATTTGCTGGGTCAAGCTTGACTTTCCTTTTTGCTGATCTTTATTTCTTTCTCTCTGTCTTTCTGTCTCTCATTTGTCTAACTCTAGGCTTTTTTCTGTCCTTCCACGGTTTCTCCCATGTAACATCTACACTCTGGAAGGTCATCTCGATGACTTAGACACCCCACCTCTGTATCTCTTTATACCTCTCGTGCGGAGCTGTCTTGTCCCTTCAGCCTTTTCTATGTCTTCCTTCTCCTCCGTTTTATATCTGGCATTTAATTGCCATACTGTAAATGGTTTGACATCATCTTGTGTTTTAAAAAATGGAATCAAATAAAAGTTAACTTATTTTGAACCCCGACTTTGATTCATTAATGACCGCATGGAGATTAGGTCATAATTTTCTCACCTTATTCAAATATTTATCTCTACTTTTTCTCCTGCCAAAGTCAAGAATTCCAAAGTGTCTTTCCTCAGTAATTTAATTAGGCCACAAGTTTGAGGCTTAATGATGGATCAAAAAATGTATGATATGCTTGAGAGATCAAGACAGCAAATTGATTACTGTTGTAGCAAAGGTTGGCAAATGTGGGAGAGGGAGCAGGTACTGCCCTGTGCTGCAGGATCTGAGTCAGTGATCAAGGTCAGCCTCAGTTCATTAACTTCTGAGGGCTTATGGTCATTGTACATATAACTGCTCGTACCTTATATTCAAATTACAATATAGTATGGTTTTGGAATGACTTATGTTCACTTCAATAATGTCCTAGAATAATATAGGATGTTAAAAGATCCTGAGTAGCATAAGCTGGTTTCTGGTCATTTTGCGTAGTTTCTCAGTGACCATATACAGAAGGTCTCACCTCTCGCGATACTGGTGTGGACGAATGTGCTGCCATTCGTGGGCACATTAGGCAGGGGCCTGTTCTTAACCTAATTATCTAAAACCATCCATTTTGTTTTGTTTTGGGGTGGGGTTTATTATTTATTTTTTAGAGGAGGTACTGGGGATTGAACTCAGGACCTTGTACATGCCAGGCATGCACTCTACCACTTGAGCTATACCCTCCCCCCCTAAAACCATCATCTGTTTTAAAGAGCAATATACAGGGATTCTTATTGTGCTTTCAGCTAGCACATTATTAAAAATTGGAATGCATTTCATGATAATTTTTAAGGCCTCGCAATCAAGAAAAGTGTTTTTTCAACAATTCTAATACCCAGTTTCATTCCTATGTGTAGACAGTACTGTAAATTGTTTTGACCATAAATTGCTAATAAGCCTACTTTTCAGTGACTTTTAACGTATTTTACTTGAAGCAGAATAGTGAATCATTTTAAACTTAACAGTTTTTATGAAATCTAGAATGAAGATGACATTTTATACGTCCAGTCCCTTGCACAGAAGTGTAATAACTTGGTCTGGGGTTTTGCACATGAATGGCCTAACTGCTATGAGACGTGCTTTTGTGTAAGGATTCCTCAGTGTACCCTAGAAACTCCCAACACCAATCTTCAAAAATAAACACAAAATCAGAAAAATCAGAAAAAAATGTAGATATTAAAGACCATTTGAGAAGCAGAAATTGGTGTTGGTGATAATGAGTTGGAGTTTAAGCTGAAGATATTTGTGAACATTGGATTTTTTTTTTACTAATTTGATTTAAAATAGATTTTGTTCCATTCAGTTTCTGTAAGTTGACTTTCATAAAGGTGAAATAACCTTCATTTTCTAAGCATTAATTGGATACCCCATATGTAGAATTTTACAAGGCCTTTGATAAATGCAGGCATCAGACATACCTTTCCACCTGAAACAAATAAACTGGGCAATTGTGTGATACAGTGGTGTTCAAGGCATTGGGTGTCAGGCAAGTAAGGACAGTGATCCCTGCGAAATGGGAAGCAAATGAAGTGAGTCCTGCAGTTGTCCTGGCTCACTGCCAGTACGTATTGTAGGGAGGAGGAATCCCGATTGAGCACAGCAGTCTGAGTGGAAGAGATGAAGCTGGGAGTTTGAGGGGGGCCAAGTTGCCTGGTGTTCACCAGGCAGAGTACCAGAGAGCTGTACGGGTAGACGGCTCTGGAGATCTGCAGGGGATATCCTGTATGCCTTCAGCTGAGTACCGATCAGTGCATGAGAAACTACCCAAGACCCAGGAAAAAAATCACCTAAAAGGGGCAGAAGGAGCATTCACTGGAGCTCACAGGGTTGAGAATAGTTTCTGTTGCCAGTAGCCAGAGTGGAAACTCTCATAATTTACAGGCGAACAGGGAGAATACACTGAAAATTTTTGCCTCCACAGTGGGGCAAATTTTCTTCTAGACTATACTGGTCCAGTTCTGCCTAACAGAACTTAAAGCAATGACCCAAGGCACATTGTAATTAAATTGCTTAAAGCCAGTGATAAAGAGAAAAAGCTATAAGGTTTTTATGCTATACATGAAATGGTATAATATTCCTTAAGGGTAGATTTTGATGAGTTAAAAATACATGCTATTCACTCTAAAACCACCACTGAAATAACAAGTTATATAGCTAGTAAGCCAAATGAGATAAAATGGAATCTTAAAAATAGTCAATTACTCCAGAAGTCAGGGAGGAAAAAAAAAAAGAAAAAAGGAACAACAAAAAAAACCCATATAGACAAATAGTAAACATATAGCAAGATGGTAGATTTAAACCCAACATATCAAAAATTGTGTTAAATGTAAATGGCCTAAAGACCCAGTTAAAATTGGACAGAAATTGCCAGACTGGGTTAAAAAGTATGATTCAACATAGGCTGTCTACAAGAAACCCAATTAAATATAAAGACACAAATAGAATAAAAGTAAAGGGATGGAAGTAACATACTATGTTAAGACTAATCAAAAGAAAGCAAGAGTTGTTAAATCGATATCAGAAAAAAATATTATTACAGAATTAGTGGACAGTCATAATGTTAAGGGTGTTGATTCATGAAGAAGACAGAGTAATTTTACATGTTTATATGCCTGATTATAGAGTTTTAAGCCATATGGAACAGAACAGACTGCAAGCAGAATTAGTCAAACACAATTATAGTTGGACATTTCAACATCCTTTTCTCGATAACTGATAGACTAATCGACAAAAATCAATTGAATAATACTAATAACCAGTGTAATCTAATAGACATTTATTTTTAAAAAGCATTACCATCACCACCAGCAGAATCACTTTTTTAAAAAATGCACATAAAATATTTACTGTGATAATCCATATTCTGGGCCAGAAAGCAAACCTCAATAAGTATGAAGGATTTAAATCATACACAGTTTGTTCTCTGACCACAGTGCAATTAAATTAGAAATCAATAACACAAGATATTTGGAAAAATCCCCAAATATTTGGAAACTAACACTTGTAAATAGCTCATGGTCCTAGGAAGAAATAAAAGGAAAAATTGGAAATTATTTTGAACTGAATGAAAATTAAGACACAACATATCAGAATTTGTGGGATGCACTAAAGCAGTACTTAGAACTTTATAGCACTAAAATGCCTAATGAGAAATGAAGAAAAGTCTCAGATCAGTGACTTCAGCTCCTGTCTTAGACTGGAATAAGGATCAAAGTGGAAACCAAAGAAAAACAGAAAAATAATAGAGAAAAATGAATGAAACCATAGTTTTTTAGTTTTGATAACAAAAATGTGGCCCAAAAAATGTGAAAATATCGACAAATTAGACTTTATCAAAATCAAGAACATCTGTTCTAGCGATACACACATTGGGAGAAAATATTTTCAATTCACATAACTGATAAAAGACTTGTATGTAAAATATGTGAACATACAAAAACTCAGATTCAATAATAAGAAAACAAACAACCAAATTAAAAATTGGGCAAGTGATTTGAACAGATTTCACTGAAGAAGAAACATAGATGGCCAATAAGCACATGCAAAGATGTTCAACATCATTAGTCATTAGGGAATTGCAAACCAAACCAAAATGAGATACTAGTACACTCTTATTAGCTTGTCTAATATTAAAAACAATGACCATACCAACTTTTGGCAAGGACATAAAGCAACCGGAGCTCTTATACACTGTTCAAATGTGGAATCATACAAACACTTTGGAAAACAATTTGGCACTTTCTTAATTTTTTCATGTATCAAAATTTAATAGCAGCTATATTTATATTAGCCAAGAACTGGAAACAACTCAAATGTCCATCTACCAATAAATGAACAAATTGGTATTTATCCATAAAATTGAATACTACTCAGCAATAAAAAGGAATGGATTTTTGAGGAATACAGTAACATGAGTAGATCTCAAAATAATTAAGCCAGTGGAACCAAACCAAACAAATAAATACTGTATGGTTTCATTTATATAAAATTCTAGAAAATGCTAACAAATCTATGGAAATAGAAAGCCCATGGATGGTTTTCTGGATATGGAGGTGGGGCAAAGTGAGAGTCGGATTATGGGGGGGCATGAGGAAACCTTTGGTAGGGATGGATGTGTTCCTTATCTTGGTTATGGTGATGGTTTCATAGGTGTATACAGACGTCAAAACATCAGATTGTACACTTTAACATACACAGTTTATGTCAATTAAACTGTTAAATTCTCAAGGATGACAGTTTATATTCTCATTCTAAGTTCTGTAGAGTAATGCTATTTTGAGGTTTTTGGTTTAGTGTTCCAATTAATCCAGTGGCTCCTTCATCTGAAAGATGAACAATGTCTAGCCATTGTACCTGACTTGTTTCCAAACTGATCACTATTAAATGAGAAAACCAAATCGTGATATCATACTAAACCGACAGAATGAATATATTACATGAGAACACGTATAACGGCTACTAAATGGATAATCTTTTGTCCTAAACTTCTACATCCGAAAATAAACTGAACATTAGATACTTGTTTTATAACTTTGAGTGTCTGGGTTAGTGATTTGCTTTTGAACTCTGAAATACAGACTAAAATCCTAAACATGCTTTTTCATTTCCTCCCAAATTCACAGGTTCTGGCTCTCGTATGTGTGGCGGGCTGTACACACCCAGTCTGCCATCTTATTCCATGGAAGTCCTGCTTGGACATTGTATTTTGAAATCTGTATTACAAAGTCTTTTATCCTTTTATTAGTTTAGTACTTTAAGCCTTAGACATAAGAAAGAAGACTATCAGTGAAAATCAATTGAAATGCGGTTAGATAAAGATCTGTTGTACTAGGCAGAAGGCTTAGTTGCAGCACAATGTAATCAATTAGGACCCTCCAGCTGCATACAGAGTTTTACCCAGCCAATCACTTTTCACACAGTTTCCTCCATTAGCTTGACTAGAGGTCTTTTTTTTTTTTTTTAATGTGAATTATGATGAATGAGATTGTTGTTATGAATATAGAGATGGGTCATTACCCTACAGAAACCAGACTGTGCTGGCGTTTAGTGATTAGGGCTTTGTGCTCCTGCTATCAATAAAGTAGAAATTTATCTGTCTCAAACTGTAATTGGGAAGCTGTAGTCATTGTTATGTAATTCATTTAACAACGTTGTAATTGTGAATTGTTTTTGTTCATCTGGATCATTTGCATAACTTTTAAGTTCGTGGTGAGGATAAAAAGGAATATGATTTATCAAACAGAGGTGGGAAATTTTTCATGGCTTCAAATCAAATAAATATCCCTCAGGAATTAGTAACCCCAGATTTAGCAACCTAAGTATTGCCCTTCAAGATGTCAAAAGTGGAAATAATGAATGAAGTTTACATACCCACCATGAAGGGGGAGAGTAGAGCTCAGTGGTGGAG
Organism: Camelus ferus; assembly: GCF_009834535.1. NCBI lineage: Eukaryota > Metazoa > Chordata > Mammalia > Artiodactyla > Camelidae > Camelus > Camelus ferus. The sequence goes on from NC_045711.1 coordinate 3,972,339, forward strand.
CATGTGCTTAGCATGCACAAGGTCCTGGGTTCAGCCCCCAATACCTCCATTAAAAACAAATAAATATACCTAATTACCTCCCCCACAAAACAAAACAAATATATACTTCCTGCATGAAGATCTGGAGGTTCGCAAAGTAATAACCATTAGCTTATTATAGAAATCCTATAGCTGTTAAATTATAAAAAGTATTTTACTTTTTCCTGGGCTTATTAGGTTGTGGAACTGGAGGGAGAAAGACGTTGCTGGGTTTGGTTTAATGCACTCAGAGGCTGAGATTGGTAAACTGGGCCAATCAGCCTCACACAAGCATGTTTTATGAAAAAGAGATTTAATCATTAGAATACCTCCACCTGAGTAGATTAGTAGAGCATAGAAACTACTGAATTATAGTCAAGTTTGGTCTTTTTTTTTTTTTTTTTGCTCTTAAAAATTTTTTTGTTGTTATTTTAACTCTTTCCTATTCTAGCCTCATGTTGTCAAAGAAAAAGGTTTTTTGCATGTCTGTGTGTGTTTAGAAAAAGGCCTTAAAAAAGAAAAAAACTAGAATACAGCGCTTACAATACTCAGCTCTCACAGATGTCAGTGCCTGGATAGAAAAATCTCATCGTCTGCAGGCATGAGTAACTTTAACGTTACATGGAAAAGCAGACACTGTTGCCCGACTGTGGTGGATACCAAAGAAGACTCCAGGAGAGATGCCATCCTCTGAAGCTTAAAGTTAAAGCAGGCCTGCCTTTGAGGTCCATTGATGAAAAGACTTTGTTTTGCGCTTTGAGGGTGGGGGAGGAGTGCTCAGAACTAGAAGAGTTAATAAACACCAAGAGCTGTGCTCATCTTGAGCTTTAGTAAGCTTTAATCTGTAAGCTTGATTACCTCCTAACCCTCTATCTCTTGCCTCCCCCTTCAAGCACTGTGGGGGCTTTATGGCGGTATTAGTGGCATTTTGCCCAACATTGGCTTTAGGGAAATCATTCTACAAGAAAGGAAAGCAGAAAGACTGGATCTGTCTGCTATGTGAGGTCATTAACACACAAATAACCTTATGAGCTCTAGAGGGCGGTCAGGAACGTCTGTACTTACTAGAAATGTGCAGGTGAAATGATACTGTCCTTTTCTTGTAGCTCAACTTGTTCTAGGCCCAGTGGCATCCATCATCTGGAAGAACTCCCTTTAGTTACTTTCAGCAAGATATTCCATTTTATATCATGGAGAGACCTTTGTGTTTCCTGTGATATTTCATAAAAGTATGTTTGCTCTCTGGGATTTTTTTTTTTTTTTCCAGAGATACATACTAGCATAGAGTTGCTATGTAATGAATTCTCAGTATGAAAGATATTCTGGTGTCTGGGACCAGATTTATTGCTCCCTGTTTTGCCAACAGTGATGAAGTCATTAGTGTAGGGGACTTGTTGTGAAGGACTGATTAAAAGCTCAGAGAAGCCCTTGTATATTTTTATATTAATCCCAAGAGCTTTACAATATTCTTTTTTCTCTTTATAATGAGTAGTTTGAGAAAATGACTTATCATTTCATTAAAAATATCTTGGCAGATAAACTAAGACAGAAAATGATTATGGCCACAGATAAGTGATTAAACTATTCAACCAACAAGCTGTAATAAATAAATACTGAGCCCATATACTGTTAAACTGGGAGCCACTGGGTAGAAATAATTTGGCTTAAATTGTGACCCTGTGTTGTCAGAGGATAGGAGAGAAACAGTGACAGTTGTCACTTGCCTCCAGGGTATCCAAGAGTTGATTGTCAGGTCACTTGAAGAACAGGTGTGCCTTACACGTATGAGGGAAGAACTCGGAGGGAGTGTGACAGCAAGTGATGGGCCTTGACAGTAAATGGTGGCTGATACTCGCAACCAGAAAGCATTGGCCGCATGCCGTGTGTTTGTGCAGTGAAACAGAAAGCAGCAGTTCCTCCTCACAGATGGCATTGCCTGCAGGACGCAGCAATGTCCCTGAAATGAGGGGACAATCAGATAGCCATGTAGAGCCCAAGGATAGACTAGAATCTCCACGAGGCCAGGCCTTGTCTTCTGTCATTGAATTTCCAGAAGTTGGAATAGTGCCTGGCAGAAAATGGCAATTTGTTACAAAATTTTAATTAATTGATTGGCATGACTGGTGAGGGACAGGAGATGATTAGTTCTGGGCCTGGGCCCATGCTTGTATGTAAGGCCTGAAATACTGCAGGCCCACTGGTTGTGGTCAAATGAAGGATTCTAAGCAGATAAGAACAAAGTATGGATTGGTCATGTTGGTTTGAGAAAGTCTTTATTCCTCTTTCATTTCTGAAGGATGGCTTAGCCAGGTGTAGAATTCTTGGTTGGCAATTTTCCCCTCTCCCCAGTGTTTTGAAGAAGCTTATCCCATTCTCTCCTGGCCATAAAAGTTTTTGTTGAGAAATCTACTGATGGTCTTCTGAGGTTCCCTTGTATATAACTTCTCTATTTTCCCTTTTAAAATTCTTTTAAATATTAAAATTCTTTGTCTTTGACTTTTAACAATTTAATTATCTTGGGTCTCAGAGTAGCCCTATTTGAGTTCAACCTTCATGGAGTCCTTTGGGCTATATAGATCTGGATGTCCATTTCTATTTCTAGGTTTGGGAAGTTTCCAGCCATTCTTGCTTTTTTTTTTTTTTTTTTTTTTGTGCAATTCTTTAAAAAAAATTTATTTTAATTTTTGGCAGGGGAAGGTAATTAGGCTTTATTTGTTTATTTTTTTAGAGGAGGTACCAGGGATTGACCCTAGGACCTCATGCTTGCTAAGCATGCACTCTACCACTTGAGCTGTACCCTCCCCACCATTATTGCTTTAAATATACTTTCTCTCTCTCTCTCTTTCTCTTCTCCTTCAGGAATTCCCATAAAGCAAATTTTGTTTCTTTTCATTGGTTCCCGTAAGTCCCATAGACGCTCCTCAGTCTTTTTCATTCTCTTTTCTTTTTGCTCCTCTGGATAATTTCCAATGTCTTATCTTCCAGGTTCCTGATTCTGTCTTTTATGTGGTTGATCCCGCTCTTGAATTCTCTATTGAATCCTTCAGTTCAGTTATTGTATTTTCAACTCTAGGAATTTCTGATTTCTGTTTGTTTGTTTGTTTGTATTTGTTTTTAGTGGTTTCTGTTTCTTTGTCCAACTTCTCATTTTGTTCATCCGTTGTTTTCTTAATTTTGTTTAGTTGCCTGTGTGTTCTTGAAACTCGCTGAACTTCCTTAAAAGTATTATTCTGAATTCTGTGTCTGACAGTTCATAGATCTCTGGTTTTTTCAAGGTCAGTTATTGGAACTTTGTTAGTTTCCTGTAGTAGTGTCATATTTACCTGATTTTTTTTTTTCCTGTTGTCCTTAATTCCTTGTGTTGGTACCTGCACATTTGTGAAAGTGGGCTCCTCTTCCAGACTTCACAGGCTCACTTTGGCAGAGACAGATCTTTACTAATCAGCTCAGTTTGGGTTTCTGGGTATGTCTGCTGGTAATGTCCTCGGGGAGGTGGGGCCTGTTATTATGGTCTATTTTGGGCCAGGACAACTGTTTGAGCTCTGAGGTCAGGGATGGGGGGTGTTCCACTGTCTTGAGGACTGTTGGATAGGACTGATGGCTTGGTTTCCTACCTAAGTGATACAGTAGGACAGGCCCATGGTTGTTTGGATTCTCTGGTCGAGCTTGCTAGATGGTCAGGACTGGGTACCATATTCAGTAGCAGATGGGGCTATGAATGAGTTTCCATGCCCTGGCCTTTATGGCTCATTGTTTGGGGACTGGAATCAGGCAAGAGTGTGCACTGAATTCCCTGGTCAGGTGAGACCACCATCTGCCCTGCAGATGGGGAAAGCCATGGGCTGTGCTCTCTCTTCAGGTGCCACTGTGAGTCGAGCTTTTGGATGGGCTCTGCAGCTCCCTGTGTACTCTGGTTAGGTTCGTTGGTTGGGCAGACTGAAGGCATATTCATCCAGGAGAGGGACTATGAATTAGTTTCCCTGCTCAGGTGTAGTGGGAGAAGCAGCTCTACAGCTGATAAAGCTCTTTATTTGTTGTCTTAACTCGAGCTGACTTGCACCCCAAGTTCCCTGGCTGAACAGGGCCGCTGGCGTAACTCTGCAGACCATCAGCTCTAACTGCCCCTTTCTCAGCTCGAGTGTTGCTGGGCTTATGCAACTTGCAGGTGTTCTCATATCTTTTCTGGTCACATGGGGCCAGGAAACACTCTCCACAGTAGCCACAACTATGTCTCCGTTCTCTTGCCTGTGCAGGATGAAGACGGGCCATTCCAGGCCTCTCCTAATTTATTGGATGGAAATGTGACCAGAGGCTCACAGCTAGCTCATTCTGTTTTTTCTTTAGAAAATTTCTGTGTTCACTAATTCTCAGTGTTCATGGTGACTTTATAGAACATAAGTACCACAGATAACAAAAACTGGCTTTATTTAATAGAGGAGTCATGTGCAAAATATGTAAAGAACTCTTATAACTCAATAATGAGCAGAACAACTCAATTAAAACATGGGTATTTGAACAGAGACTTCACTAAAGAAGATAAAAAGTGACAAATAAGTATATAAAAGATGATTATGATCATTTGTCATTAGGGGAATGATGCTATAACTAGTAGAATGGCTAAAATTTAAAAGACTAATAACACCAAGTGTTGATGAGGAGATGGAAAAACAGTGGAACCCTTATACATGGTTGTTGGAAAGGCAAAATGGTATAGCCACTTTGTAATATAGTTTGGTAGTTTCTTAGAAAGTTAAACATCTACTTACCATATGATTCCTCCATTCCACTCATGTGTGTTTACCCAAGGGGAATGAAAACATGTGTTTATACAAAGACTTGAACTCAAATATTTATTGCAGCTACATTCATAATAACCAAACTCTTTAAACAAACCAAATGTTCATCTGTTTGTGAAGAGATTAAAAAAGAGTTGTGTTATACCCCTACTTAGCAATAAAAGGGACTACTGATTGATACACATTGCAAAATGGATGAATCACAAAAGCATCGTGCTAAAGGGAAAAAGACAGACATAAAACACTGCATACTGCCTGATTCCATTTATATGAAATTCTCAAAAAGGCAAAACTATAGAGATAGAATGCAGATCAGTGACTGCCAGGGGCCAGGAGTTGGAGGAAAGAGAGTGACTTCCAGTGAGCACAAGTGGACCTTTTGGAGCGATAGAAATGTTCTATATCTTGATTGTAGTGATGATTATATACTATATGCATTAAAAAAAAAACTCTTCACATTCAACACCTAAAATGGACAGGTTTCACTGAAGGTAAATTAATGCCCCTATAAAGTTAATTTAAACAACAACCAAAATCCTTACCAAAACCTGTAAGGCTCATCTTAATAAGACTTTTGCCTACTTTTCAACTTAACAAAAATAAACATTTCACTGTATTTGTATTTATAGGCCTTGAGCACAACAAAAGCTACTGGTGGGGTTGAGTTATCCCCATATAAACCAGTAATCATTAAAATTTTTCTTTCTTTGAATGGCTAATGGGCTAATGGTTTAAATACTTACCCCTACTCCGATATGTTCTTCTCTTTCATGACCATGCTGTGACCTCTCAAAACAAAAGTTAGAGATCGGAAGTAACTAACTGACAATTACAGTGGTTGATACACTCCAGTTTAAATAGAAGTGTCCTCGGTTAAAATATGGTTCATTCATCGGTCAAACTGTCCTTATTTCCTTTAATTGAATTAAGATGGACAAATGAGAGATGTGTGCAAGACAGAAAAAAATCCTTTCACAAATCACTGTTATCCTCCCTCTGAGTGTAAAACGAAATCAATTAAAAAGCATGTTAAAGCATCTTTTACTCCTGAACAACTTTAAAGCAGAAAACATTTCATAAAAATAAAATTTCGAGTGAGAAATTGAGAGAAACTGGTTACCTTTTACAGCTAAACACAATTTTATTTCTGAGAATTGTGGATTATGTTATTTTATATGTTCTTGTTTGGCTACAGATTATACCATTGGGCTAAAAAAAAAAAGCCTTTTTCATTTTACCTTCAAGTTGAAAATTCCTAATAAGAAGAAAATATAAAATATGAGAAAACATACAACTCACGACTGTGTGTACACAGTTTGGTCTCATCTGTACATTTACTAAGTCATATTTCTTGGGGAGAGGCAAGGGAGTGGGATAAAGGGTGAAGTAGAATTTTTATTTTTCTGATTAATACCTAGCTACTTTGAAAAATGTAGATTCCCTGCTCTTAAATCATTACTCCTTTAAGTGATTATTTATTTATGCTATATCTTATATATGGATTCATGCACACTCATACACAGGTTAAAGTGACTTTTAACTTGTGTGATAAGGTTTGTTTTTATTAAAATTAGTTATCTATCCTCATTTTTACTAGTAGACACATGCAAATTTACACTGCTTAACTCAGAGACTACTTTCTGTTTGTAATTCGTATCTTTCCATACTTAAAAATGTTTTTTCCTGCTTTCTGAATTTACTCATAGATACACTCATAACTTGTGTTATTTATTCATTTAAAGTTTTGTTTTACTTCTAATGTTTTTTTATTTTTAATAGGTTAACAATATAAAGCATACAAAAAGGTACATAGTGAAAAGTCTTTCTTCTGCCCCCGTCCCCCAGCCACCTAATCTCTCTCTTTGGAGGCTGACAAAATTATCAGTTTCGTTATCCTTCCAGAAATGTCTTATACAATATATATTTGGGTGGGAGAGAAACAAAACAAAACAAAACTGAAGCAAACCTTATTTATAAGTTGGAGGCATTCAAATTGCAAAACTATCGCGGTGCCATCAGTTTCCACATGTTGATTTTTTAGACTCAACTTGCCGACATCAATCAAGTCTCAGATTCTAAGTGTTATCAGGGACATAAAGACAGACCCTTCACTATGAGATTTTAAGAACTTACTCAAAATACTCTGAATGTCAGGCTTTTAGAGTTTCCTATCTCTGGACTTTATGTCTATGACCTGTGTTCTAGGCTAGAATTCTGGAATGTCTGGGAAGCTCTTCTTTTCCCATTTGTCTTTTAACATGAATGAACCATGCTAATTAAAAGAGCGTGGATATGAATTACTGAATAGCGCCAATCACCAACGCATCTGCCCACATGGTGGTTTTCTCTTACTTTTACAGTCTATACTTTAAAAAATTTCCTTCTAAAATACCTAGAGCTCAGAAAAATAGTTTTACCGCACACCTTCTTCCCTAATAATGAAGTAAATAAAGAAATAAATAATAAATGAATAGAAACACTGGACAGGTAACTAAAATCCAGAAGAATATTGGCAAACATGTTTAGGGTTATTTATTGATGGCTTGCTCATTGGCAGTATAAAGTGTGTGTCACTTGTCATTAGCAGTAACAATTTCAGCACGTTATGTTCTCTTTTTATTTACTCTGGTGGCAACATGTTTCTGAGCAGGGCCACTGGCTGTGGGTCAAGAGGTCAGTCTTTGAGGTTAAGAGTGGTTGGGGTCATTTACTATTAACCTAAGATTAGCAGCTAAGTTTTTTTTCTTTTTTTTTCTTTTTAGCAGATTTCCTCCTATTTGTGTAACATGCCAAATTAATCTTGCCCACTTTTAGAAGAATTTCTCCTTTCTGGTCTGAATTTTATTTTTTTAAATGTTATTAAAGTTTTTTTTTTTTTTCCAATCCAGATTTCTTTCTAGCCCTTTTTCCTTGTCCATGAAGCCATGTGAACTTCTAAGATTTAAAAAATTTCATATGTTTAACATCCATTTACCAATGTACAAACACAGCTATTGTTTGATATTTTTGAAGTCTTAAGGGTTTTTCCCCCATATACATATACCAAACAAAACCATAACATGAATCAATGCACAGCAGAATTTTAGGATTTCAGGGATGGATTCTTAGCTGAGCCAGTCTTTCTCTTTGCTATTCTTGCTGTTAGATAATGTCCAACTCCTAAAATAACACGTTTTGTTGGTTACCGTTAGGGAATCTGTGTAGTTGGTGCCATGATAATCTGAAACATTCTTTTTCTCTTCTACTCTTCAGCAAAAAGAATCACCTGTTATAATGTAGTTTCATTAGTCATCATGTAACACGTGTTCTCTGTGGAATTTCCGCACAATTCCCAGTTTATATTATGGAATGAAACCCAAGCCTGCTCTAGAAGCTAAGTTCATGTTCAATCTTTTATACCAGTTGTTTCTCTTATATCATTGCTCATTTGGTTACTAGAAAGAGATTTCATTTGCCTTTAAAAAGCTATTGCTATTGGTGATTCACTTTGTTTTCCTCTCTAACCTTCATAGTAGGCCTTAGCCAGCTAATACTCATGTAATGAGTATGCTGTGGACACAAGGTACGACAAGTAGGGAAGAGTGCTTAATGCATCCTTCTTAGGGTGCAGTATTGAGAGCTTAATGGGTAAAAGAAGGAGAGGAGAGGAAAGTATATACATAAAAGTTTCAAATGTATAAGACCTATGATAAGGGAGAGATGAAAATCAACTGGATTTCTAATCATGTTATACTCTAACGGACAGCAAAGTTCTTTGGGGTATAGTCTTTGTTGCTAAGTTCCTTTACATGCTTGGAGTTGAGGAAAATGGAGAATATTTAAGGAAAGCTTTAGACACCCAGGATGAGGAAGAGTTGAGTTGGTATTCCGTGAGAATTGTCCCACATACAGATGAATTTTTGATGTATTCATGGGAGTAGGGAGCTCCACGTCCTTCTACTCTGCCATTTGAAGCCTCTCCAGGAATTTATACTGTTAATTTTAGGAATGTTGAAATTGATGTACCTTTGAGACAATCAAGGCAGACCACCTGGCCCTGAATAAAAATGTGGGAGTTATCAGGGTAAATGAAAGCAAAAGTGTTTGGAGTGAGAAAAATGGTGGGTCAAAGGCAGACCCTGAAAAATCAGCAAGATATTGTAGGCCCGCAAAGGATAATTTGTTCAGAAAGAGCTGATAAAGAATTAAGACTAGAGCCCACAAAGTGCAGCGTCACCAGAAGTCATGCGGTGGGAGCAGGGGTTTCAGTCAGCAGTGCCATTACATATGGATCATGCCATGGTCCTAGATGACAAGGATAGAAATACAGTCTGAATTTAGCAACTGACTAAACATTAGAGGCGTTGTCGAGAGCAACTTGAGTATAGCAATGAAAATGAGAGCCACACTACACAAATAATGGAGTGAACAGAAATGAGTAATAGGTAAGAAAATAGGACATGGCATGTCTCTTTTTTGGTGTCATTTTCAAGAAAGGAATTTTTTTTCCTTTAAAAAACTTGAGCATATTTCTAGTCCGAAGGGATTAATGCAGAAATGAGGGATAAATTAGGAATGGAAGAGAGATGGGATGCCTGACAGACCAAGATCCCAAGTAAGGAAGAGGAGATTGGGTTGGAGGCCTTGAAAAGTAGGAAGGAGAGCGCAGATTTGTATCAGAAGAAGAAATAGCTCTAGGCATGTGGGGATGTATTTGCACCTACAGAGAATCAGCTGCAGGATTAAGGTATTTGGCCTCAAGCTCATGCTATCACTTCTGTCTTCCTTGCATTCAAGAGTAATTATTTGCCCCATCGCTACTTAATTTTTACTCTTTACAGAGATATACATACATAGTCCTATAGCATTAATACCATAACTATCAAGAAAAGAAAATATAGGTTACCCATTAACATTCTTCCAGAATTAACATTTTGGTATAACCTTTCACCTCTCTTCTGTGTATATGGGTGTATTCTTAAAGTTACTATGTAGTATTCTGTAATTTACTTAACCAGTCTCCTGTTAATGAATATTTTGTTTATTCCTTTGCTTTTGTTTGTTACGCTATTGTTAGTTTGGTTTTTTGTTTTTTGCTTTTATAAACAATGAATTCCGTGTATATTTTGGTACATTTATGTTATTACTTCCTCAGGATAAATTTCTAGAAGTAGAATTACTGCTCTACTGAGTATGGGATCTCTTAGGTTTTTTATGTATACTGGCCAAATCACTTCTCAAACAGATTGTCAGGTTTGCACTACCATAAAAGAAAATGATTTCTTCTTACTCTTAAAACTCTCTTAATGTTAGCTATTTGCCAACCCAATAGGTAAAAGTGGTATCTTTTGCTTTAAGTTTGTATTTCTTTGATGTTGAATACTTTTTGTTTTGATCATTTAAGAGAATGTATTTTAATATTTTCATTCATTACTTGAATAATTAAAAGTATCAGAAATTAATTACAGTTATAATTATAAATTATAAGAAATCATTTGAGTATAAGAACTTTTCAGCTGACTTGCATTGATAAGTATCTATGACGTAGCAATAATAAAGCCATTTTGGCTTAGAGGAAAATCAAAAGGTGAATGCTTTTAGAGACCACGAAAAAGTTGGCTGGGAGAATTCTTTCAGTTAAAAATGTTATTAGTTTACACTTTGATGATAAGCTATTTGAAAAGTAAGAGGAAAAAGAAAACAAAAGAAAATTGAGAAGACATGACTAAAAAATGAGGCAAACATCTCTATGGAACAAAATTGGAACAGAAATACAAGGTGCTGAGAAATGGGTGTTAGTAGTGTCTGAAAGATGGCTCAAGTGACTTGGAATCAGCCTTCTGCAGAAAGCTCCATTAGGGGCCATGTAAGTGTCTTCCAAAAGACACGAACGGAAGCTGCTACTGACTGCTGCTAACAGCTGTGGCTTGTTCAAAACTGCATGCCTAGAGAGGCAGGAAGACAAAGACAGACTTAGGAACTAAGCTAAGGTATCCACTGGCTCATTTTCTGATTTGGATTTTCCCCAGTGTGACCAGGGATCAGATCTCTTAATTGCCCAATATATGACCAGATTCTGGGCTAGAGTTCCAGGGCTTCTGTGGAGGCAGCCATTAGCTGCAAGATAGGGAGTGGTGTACTCACAGAGAAAGTGAAAAGAACTCATGATCATTCCCACTTACGCCTACAAATCAAATGTCAAAATCTGTAAAATAAATACGTTAATATCAAGAAAGACACAATCAAGTCAGCAAATGGGAGAAAAATTCACTCAGATGAAATGAAAATAATAGAACAATCTGAAGGAAAAAAACCAACCCTTTATATTCCAAATTTTTAGAAGGATAATGAAATGACATTATAAAACAAAAGCTGGCAGAAATGAAGTAAGACAAGAACAAGTAGATATGAAAAAGAATCAGCTCAAAGTATTAATACAGTAATTAAGACATTGAAAACTCAAAACTTAGTAACAATTTGAGACTGTTTCTTTGGATAGTAGTTCTCAGAAAGCAGCACAGAGATATAAAAATGTGAAGTAGTAGTTAAGAAATAAGCTTAGAAACTTCAGTACATATCTAGTAAAAGTTCCAAAGTAAAACAGAGAAAATGATCAAGAAGTGATGCTCACTTTATAAGAACTAAGAATTTTCCAGAATTGAAGAGATTTAGCCCTCAGATTTAAACCATAACTTAAGTTCTGAGCTGAATATACATATAAATTCATGTCTACCTACTTTATAGTAAAATTGAAGACCAATGATTTTTTTTTTTTTGAAGCTCACAGAGAGAAAAGAGATTTTACCTATATAGGTACGAAAATTTGACAGACTTTTATTTGGTCACATTAGATGCTAGAAGACAATGAAATAATACACCAAAGTGCTGAGCAAAAATAATCCTAAAATTATAATTCTATACCCAGCTAAAATTATCATTCAGCATTTTCATAGGGTAGTAAGACTTGCTCTTCCTGGGGGGAAAAAAATCCTTTAAAGATGTTCTTCATCATGAAAATGTGAATGTAGAAGGAAAGGGTGATATGCAAGGTGCAGAATTATTTTGGCAATTAACTTGGAATGTTATAATAATAATACCTTTCATGGAACTAAAATCCCAGACAGTAATGACAAAGAAGCCGTGGGGATGTTCGGTGGCAATTAAAACATATGTAGGGCAAATACGGTGATATTGAATAACTTAAGGAATTTTATAGTTGTGTATAATATGATAAAAATTAAGGGTAAGCCATTAATAGAGATATAATCTACAGCTTTCAAACATACAGAGAAAAAAATGATTATGGAAAACTATCAGTGCAGTAGAAGGCAAGGGAGAACAGGTCATACAAAATAAGATGGTAGAAATAAGCCCCAATATATCAATGATCAAAATAAATATAAAAGACAGGGGCTATAATATTAAATTAAAAATCTAATTACAGTCTGCTTACAAAAAAAAGTATATCTGGAGATTGTGCCATTAGCTGGTACCAGTGGTGTGAAATTTTCAGTCAGGCTCTGCTGTAAGCAACAAATGGCTTTATTTTCTTTTCCTCATATTACAAATACATTTGCATGAGAGAAAAAAAAATATCGCCTTGTGATTTCACAGATTTTGTCATTAGTTAATCAGAGTTCATAGAATCCTCAAATATCCCATCAGTAATTCCCCCAGCACTTGAAATTTTCATTGTGCTAAAGCTGATTGAAATTCTGAGCTGCCTTTCAAGCAATTCCAGACCTCAAGCTTCTGAGGATTTTTTAAAGATATACTAAGTATGTGACGCTTAAATTCATAGGCTAAATTTCCTTTTGGATTGTTTTTCAAAGACTGAAAATGCTTATGTCAGGAAATATCTTCTCTTTCCATCGCCCGGCTTCCCTGTTTGTCAACTATTCTATTCTGACCTCTAAGATGGGGTCCACATTTTAATTACAGTTATGTATGGCAGGCTCCATCTGCCGCAGCCAGCCAGCCCGCAGGCTTGCAGAGAGAGAGAGAACGTAATACAGGACTTCTTTTCGAGAAGCTATCTTGCTACTTTACAGTTAGACTCTCTAAATAATAATCTGTGGCAATGCCTGGATGACCCTCTAAATGATCAAATATTAGAAATCTTCAGTTTTCGGAGGTGTCTCTGTTTAAGCATTAACAGCCCATTTCTTTTTAATTAAATTTCTTCATTCTTCACATATGCTGTTTGCACTTATGGCCCGAAGGACTTCATAAAATTTATGAAAGTTGTAAAAATGTGCTGTTTATTCTCTTATTCCCATTTAACTGCAGATGAAAATTGGTTGTTCAGGATGCAATTGTCTTAATGGGATATTCTTCCCTCCCATCCCTGTGGGGCCCTCCCCTGACTATACGCTCCCTGAGAATATTTCTGAACTTTCTAGTTTCACTGTGACTACAGTTATCTGTAGATGAAACGTAGATTTATTCTGCTCGGTGATGTGCAGAAGAAATGATCTGACTGGATCTTTAGGAGTGATTTATTTGTAGGCTACTGTAATGATCAAAGGCCCAAACTGATGTTTATCTTTTTGTCCTATTAAGGTAGAAGGATCTACTTTTTAAAATGTATTGACATTAGCATCAGGAGCATTAATACTTCTGTACAAATATATATAAATATGAATATATATATAGTTGTAAGACTGAAAATATAGCTTCTTTTTAACCTCTCATATAACTATAGAGACGATTGCTTCTGCAGATGTATCTGGAGCACTTTTCGGGTTCCTACACATATAAGGGAAAACTCATTTGTTGCTGCTGATAAATCCTTGCCCTGACTCTAGCTGAAATCACCGCAGTCTGAATTACTGAAGAGACTGCCGTTCCATAACTCAGTGAATCTCAGAATTTATTTTTTCAACTGATACTTCCAGCTCTGGATTCTGTGACATTTGCCCAAAGGGAAACACCGGTCCCTTGGATTACACTGTGCATCCATTGTCTGAACTGTCACAGCGATAGCGCGTAAAGCTGTTTGCATAGCGTGCTAACTCTGTCAGGGTCAGTTCCAGTCTGTGGCCGCTAAAAATGAAAACCATGCCCCAACCGGGACAAGAGCAGGGTCAACAGCTGGCAAAGGATATGGCAATCATTTATATAAATATGCTTTCTCAAGCCCACAAAAACAAAAAACCCCAACCCAACAGCTGGGAAGGGTTGGAAGTAGCCCCAAGGCTGGTTAGTCCCCTTCCAGATGGGGAGGTTAGACTGGGGCTAGCCAGACTGCTCCACATAGACTTCCGATTCGCATTAGAAATGAAAAGAGGAGAGGAAAGGGAAAAGGAAGAAAGGCTACAAGCATGACTGCTCTGTTTTTCACCTAACTTAATCAAATAAGTGAAGACTTTCCGAGACGGAAGGCTTGCATTTATCGGTATTCACGCTCCGTTTTTTCTGTTTATCAGAGTGTCTAATACACTTCTTAACTGCTTAAACAGAAAGCATATATGCTCTAAAGTATAGTTTATATATAATGTCATGGTTATTTGTAGACAGATTGAAGAACCGATCTCAGATTTATGTCCTGTTTACATCTTCCAAACACTTATGTAGAACATTCAATGCTAGAGAAGATAATAATTGTGGTGTTGGCTCCCTCCCAGAACTTTATCCAAGGGATAGGGTTCATTTTTGTAATTTGATTTACTTTATAATACATCATTATTGCACATCTAATATATCCAGCAGAATAACGAATACCATTTTCCTGAGTTCATCTTAAGGTTGCATACCGTGAGACAAAGTATTATTTTTATAACCTGTGGATGCTACCAGAGGCAGAGGTGGAGAGTATATGGCTTTCAAAGTCTTGCATAGTGAAATAAAAGGCACCACGCTGATGATGAAAAATTTGTTCTCATTATCTAGAAATAGGCAGCCTCCACCTAATAATGGAAAGTTCTACTGAAGCCAAATTGAATGGCAAGCAGCACCTTCCTCCATCTCCAGCCTTATATTTGCTTAAGGGAAGGCTTACATAGTGGAGACATTTTTTAGGTGTAGGATGAGCTCATGATATTGGAATTCATAACGAGGCATGAATTAGGGTCTTTTGCCAAAATTGAGACACTGTCTTAGAGAATGTGCTGGTCCGACACAGAAGTTAAATAATGTATTTTCCTTCTTGTAATGAGCTGCCTGAAATAAACATTTAGCTTTGCTCATGGAATGTCACAACTAGGAGGAACTTCAGTGATCATCTCAGGTACCGCCTCTCATCTTAGCGCCAGAGCGGTGGCGATCAGACCTCAAGCTTCTGAGGATTTTTTAAAGATATACTAAGTATGTGCAGCTGGAGGATGCCATGGACCTCTAATCAGGATGCATATCTCAGCTGTGTATACAGAAGACCCTGTCCTGAGGAAGAGTAGTGCTAAGCCAAGCTGGATAAAGACTTGCAGAAGACCTGAATTATCAGTGCTCTCTGCTGATCCCAGATTTAACCAGATTTGCTGTGTAATTGTGCTTACTTCCCACTCTTCTATGGCTCTATAATAGTATCAAAGCAAGTGTTGTTCAAGCATCAACATTATATTAGATATTCCGACAGTTTTAGTCCAGATATTTCCATGGGGAAGTAACAGGGTGGGTATGTTAGGAGTGTATTAGAAGTCCATCTTCTCTGTCTGTGCAGTTCTACATTTTAAGCATTTTTAAGGCAAGGAAAACTAAGTCTTATTCACATTCGTATCCACTGAGTTGTGCACATGTAAGTACCCAGCAGATGTTTGCTGATGTAAAGTTAAATGAAGTATAGGAAATGCTGATTTCCAAATCATTCACTGATTTATGGATTTTCTTCTATAATATATGCAGCCGTTTTATGCTAAAAATTTGGGGGTCGGGAGGCACTATGTATTACCTTAATGGATGTAATAGGTCAGTTACGTTTCACAAGAGAGTGGGAGTATGGAAACGGTGTTTTTGACAAGTTATCATTACTGTTCTGCCACCTTTGGTTCCGTTAGCCTGGCCCTTTTTTAGATCCTGTGTATTTACTTTGGGTTAATCTTCTATTTGATTTGAATACACTGTTCATTTTGTCTCAAACATTTTCTTAGCATTTATCTACAAACATTAAATATAAAAGCGAGACAGGCTTAGAGGTGTGCTCAGAATTTAAGAACTAGTGGTTTAATTTCCTGACTCTGAGAGTCTAAATGTTTCCTTAGATTGATGCAGATTAGTTTAACATAATTGGAAGTTTGAAAGGTGCATGTTTCTAAAGCTTTTAAGATAATGATACTTAGAAATCACTGATTCTTGCCTGATGACTAATGTCTATAATACATGTTTACAAGCTCCAAAGACTTTTAATGTATTTTTACCATACTCTGATTACTAGTAATATAGAACTGAAGCAAACATTTTCTCTATCTTGTAATTCTTAGTGGAAAAAAGTGTTTGGGAGAGGCTGTCCTTCCTGAATTTAGTTAAAGCAGCTCTGTATCTTATTTTTATGTTTCTTAAAACTTTAAAACTTATCCCAATCTGCTGGGATGTATCAGGAAGATAGTTTTTCCTTCCATTTTCTTTCCTTCTTTTAGCCATTTGTATACCACATACACCACATAATACATATGTTTAGATCTGGTCTGTTGTATAGGATGTTCATGCTACCAGCCAGTCTTACTCTTTCCCCTCCACATTTCCATAGCTACAACCACTTCTCTGGCAAATGTTAGAGAAACAAAGGGAGGAAACCAGCAGGCGGTGTTGCGTTAATGACAGTATGCTGACTGCAACTTCCCTGTCTCAGTTGAAAGCTGAATAGTAGCTATCCCAACCAAATTCAGGATGCGATTAACACCCTCGTTTAGATGTGTCTGTGATCCAATGTGGTTATCTGATCACATATGTTTTTCCTTCTAATTTGTGGCCTCACTGTGCCAAGGTTTAGGACAGCGATGAACAAGTCAAAAGAAATGCTTTCAGGGTGGACAAATGTTGACTTTGAACAGTAGGACGCAGAGGGTAAACGCCTTTCTCAAAGAGTGACAGGTTGAGTTTGAAGGGATCCCTATGATCTTTGCAAAGTGTATTCATGCCAGTAATCTTGTCCTCAGCATCAGATTCTATCTCAGTCGCTTTTCAAAAAGCCCGGTAAAGTTAGGTTGCCTAAAAGAACCTGAAAACATCTTTCTAGATTTCCACCTTCCTTCAGGGCCCCAGGGGTCATAACCTCTTAACCCTACAGGTTATAGGTCTCTAGCTTTTTGATCTTCCTTGGTTCCTTAGTTTTTGCCTGCTTCCTCCGCAACATTCAAGCCTTGTTATATAAGGAAATTGGAAACACCAATTTTGGATGAGATAAGAGTTACCCTCTCTTCCAGAATAATGCAGAAATATGATTTTAAATAGAAACATGCTTGGGAAAAAAAACTTAAAACTAACTACAGCATCCTGTCGAAGCCGGTTTGAACTAGAGCCCCTTCATTCCCTCCACTCTGCCCCCTGAAAAAAACAACTTAGAACTTACTGTTGACTTAGTGATAAAAATTTTATTTAGGTCACAACACAGCTTGCTTGAGACATCAGAGGGATTCAGAGTGATGTGAGTGACCAAGAAATGGATTCATAAAATTGGTTGGTTAACTTACTGTTCTTGCCCTACCGATCAGTGGGCTGTTGGATACTAGTAATAACTAACATCAGTATGACACCTACTGTTGACGAAGCAATGTCCCATTTATTATTTTAGAGCCATATCAATTTAGCAAGGGAGAGATTATCTTCATTTCACAGTAGGGGAAGTAGAGCTTCAGAAAAGGTCCTTGACTTGCCCAGGGCCAGATAGGAAGTAAATGGTGGAGCTGGTGAGGAATCTTAGCTTCCTGGGTCCTGATCCTTCACAGCCAAGCAAACATTCCTATTAAAGAGGCTTTCGGAGCAGAGCACATGTCTTTTGATTCTCAAGTAGGGTGGTGGTGAGATGGCATCAGGTGTTTGGCTGACCAGTTGGCTCTCTCATTTAGTTAGTATCTTTTGGTTATTATGTTTCCTTTATTTCAGCCAGTATTGGGGTTTTGTTTCTTTGCCACATGCATAGTAAATTTATAATTCTCCTAAGGGAGAAAACTTCTCTTAGCCTAAAAATCAAGTACTGAAATTCCAGATAGAATTGGAAAATGTGCTTTTTTGACAGGATACCTTTCTCCACCCCTGACTCAGCCCAAGAATGTGCTCATTAGAAATAAAGAGACCTTACATAGGATGTGGAAGCCAAGTTAGAAGCTCTGAGTCATTTTTAGCAGGACAGGGGTTTGTCTTTGATCCTTGCGCAGGAAGTACCGTTCACCCATCCGCCAGACAGAGCGAAAGAGGACCGATGGTAAAAAAAAATTATAGGTCATTTTTCAGTTGTCTTTCAGTCCTGTTAAACTTACAAGAGCTTGCTTTGAAAAAAAATTAAGATATGTTTTAACTCAAACCTAAAATCAAACGACAGCAGTATTTCTTCTCAAATGCAGAGTACTTGACATTGGCAAATAACCTGGTCATAGCAAAATGAGAACGAGGAGGCCTCTGAATGATAATCATACTTCCAACCTCAATTAATCGTCTACTTGTCTGACTCACAATAGCACTGAAGTGTGTGTGTGTGTGTGTGTGTATTTGTTCTGAATTTATTTTTATTTTATCTGGCTTGCCAGCTGAATAAGGGGGCAAAGAATGTAATGTGGAAACCATCCCCTGCCACTGGTGAAAGGATCCAAGAGGAATTCCTCAAGCTGAGAACATGAGCTGTGAGCAACATGTTTAAATAGCTGAATATCCAAAGTTTGAGTCAGGTCCATTTATTTGGGGGTGGGGGTGGGGTACACTCTCTTCTTTGTGGCTTAAAGGAGTCGTTTTGACTTAGACTATAACGGATGTGGTGCCGGAGGAGGTGAGAGTCTGGAAGCCTGGAGAGTTTGCCCGGACTGTGGTGACGGTGAGAGGGCGGTGGGGCTCCACGTGCTTGAAGGATATCCCACGTGCAATCTGAAAGACCTGTGGACTTTTAAAGAAAGCCTTTTCTGTTTACTTCAGTGAAAGGAAGGGAGAGGAAGGGGACAGGAAGCTAACACGTGGGAGTCCTTTTTCCAAGTTGGATGCCAGGTATGTTCAGAAGTATCCCATTTAGTTCCATCAGCACCCTTAGTAGGTAGTGATTTTTACCCCCATTTTGCAGAGGAGGAAACTGATGATGCCTGAAACCACCTGCCCAGTCTAACACAGCTCGCAAGGCTGGGAGCGGGATTTGATCCCAGATCCGGCTCCAAAGCCCAGACTTTTCTCAGTTGCCTTGAAAACACTACTCAAAGCCTAAACTAGAGCACTCAACAATAAGCTGACTTTCCTGCTGATTTTCCTTGGTTTTTTTGCCCTAGGCAATCTGGGCTAATCACTCCATTAGTTGGAATGAGAATACATTGGGCTCCAAATTTTGTTTGATCTCTAGAGAGGCCCAAATTAATTTTTTTTTATAAAGCAAAGCTGAGGAATATATGGTGTCACCACTGACCTACCATTGTGACAAAGGTGTGAAAGATGAAATGAGAGTGGGTCTGACTCCACGCCAACCCAGAAAGACAGCTCAAATGCACGTGTCCTGTTGCTCTCATAGGGTCTGACTATTTAAAAGGAATAAAAGTAATGAATGCATCAGTGGTAGAAATAAACAACCTAAAGAACTTACCCCCAAATCAGTAGCTTTTCAACAGTAAAGCTGATTCTTGTATATCTGTCTTGTTTCAATTTAAGTAATCAAGGTACTGCATTTTCTCTAAGCAGGTTTATATTTATAGTATCAGCATCATGACTAAGGTGGTCAGTCCTCTGTTGTGAATCAAGGCTCATATTAAATTATGTTAATTGCTGGAGAAGTTGGCTAATGCCTGTGCTGATTACTTCTTTTAAAAAAAAATGTTTTTTTGTACCTCATAGATCTAAAAGGGCTGAGTTTTTCTCACAATTTCAGGACTTCTTTCTCCTATTTTCTTGTTCTTTTTTTAAGTGTAAGCACCTTGGTCTGTCTGTCTTTAGTCTCTGCTGGTTGTAGCCACGCATAGATGTTTTTATCTGTCCCACCTTTTTTTTTTTCCCATTTGCTATTCAAAAAAATAAACATTTTCACCCATCACCATACTTCTTATTTTAAGAATTTTTAGAAAACCATTAATAAGTATCTTTCATTTATGCCATAGCTTAAGTGCATAGTAAGATTCTCTGGGTGGAGAGATTGAGCTTGATATAGATAAAGAATATGTCATCTTTAAAAAGTCCTTTTTGAAGAGTAAAGATTAATGAAGAGAATGAAATGTCAGTCCAGCCAGAAAGAGCCTTCTGCCTAGAGAAGTCAAGAAGAGTCCTTCAGAGCATCTCCCTTTTCTCTTCCTTCATTATTTTATTTTATTTTATTTTATTTTATTTTATTTTATTTTATTTTATTTTATTTTAATTTCCTGACTCCTGGGGGACAACAGGACACAAAAGAGACAGTTTATGAAGAACTTAACAGTTTCCACATTGTCATCTGTGTAAGATCAGGGGAAAAAAATAATTAACAGATGTATCATAGACCAGTTAGGGAGATTAGTGATCAAAAAGGGCTTGAAAAGATATTTCGAAATCCATGGAAACTTCCAGCTACATATTTTGCCTCGTGTTCATCTTTGTAAACTTTTTTTTTTTTTTTTCAGGTTGAGTGTGATTCTTTCTTCCCAGCTGGAACTTTCAGCTTTTTTTGTCCCTGGGACCAAAAGCTCCATCAGTATCACTCTGTAGAGAATGTGTTCAGGGTTGGTCCATCCTCCCCTTGGCACTCGATAGGGGACAGTCAGCACCGCCCTTGGCCCTGAGCTAATGAATCGCATAGCCCTCCCAGCTCTGAAGTGACAGAGGGGAGAGGGCAGAGAATGGAACCAAGAGATCATTCAAAGTGGGGTTCACGCTGCGAAGTGGTGCCCGGCCCCCTGCTTTCACAGCTGGGGTTTTGGCCGCGTGTCCCTCGCCTTGTTCAGCAGGGTGACCCTGGCTGCCTGTGATTTACTAACTGTTTTACAAACATTTCCTCACTCTGGGAGGTTTGATACACTCTTCATCCTCCTCAGCTCACCAGAGTCACTCAGCTTCTGAGCCAAACCTGCCTTTGTTTACAACTTTTCCGGAAATTTTCACAGAGGGGGGGAATAAGAAATCCTCCCTCCTCTTCCAGTGTTTTATTTTTAAGTCAACACTTTCCCCAAGTTTATTTGTGCTAACCCAAGTTCTCCTACAAGGTATTGCTCTATATTCAAATGGGAATTGCTGAGTTTCTATAAATAGAATGAAGGTCATGTGAACGAGTTCAGAAAAATCTAAATATCACATTTTACTGGGCCTTTACGTTTAGTGCACTATTTTTTGAAAATAATATTCCATGTTTGGATTTGTCTTTTTTTCCCACATTCGTATTAGACTGACCATTATGTGAAACACTGAATTTCGGAAACATTGAATGGAATCTTTTTTAAACGAAAATATCCATGTTAAAAATAACAAAAATTGTAGTTCCTTCATCCTTGTAACTTTCTTTAAAACACAGTTTATGGCCCTTATATTAAATATTTTTAAATATAATTACTTTAGAAAACACAGTGCCAGGGCTTTTTTCTTTAAGTCGAATTCCTGTTGTATTATTCGGTCTTGACACTGGCTGAGAATAAAAAAAACTGCCTTGGAACTTATCAAACATCAAGAATAATTTGAAGAAAAATTCGAGATTGGTAGGGTAAAAAATTTGGAAGTCCAATTCCATTCGAAATCAAAGGCTAACTTTTAATTCACTCTGAAGAAATTAAGTATGTAGCAAATTCTGACAAATATGCAATGGATTCCCCCTATTCTGTTCATTTTCCCAGCGCACTGTTAAAATGGAGAGAGTTTTAAGACTCTTCTTATAAAAAAGTGACTTTCTTTGGAACTTACCTGGGAAATACAAGAAGTATTATTTTTCTCTTTTCTGCCTGTCAAGAAAGAAAGAAAGAAAAGAAAAGAAAGAAAAGACTGAAAAGGAAAGAAAAAAATCAAACAGGTATATTTCTTTCCTGCTTTTCTATCTTCTAGGGCCAGAACAGACAGAATGTAAACTTAAGTTGGATACAGCCAGAGACTAGTTTCCTGATAAAGTATGTTTTAGGAAGGAAAAATTGTTTTATTTCAACAAATCCAGCTGGACTTCCTGGTGGGCCTCCCACCTTGTCAACATCAATAGCACTTATCTGTTGACCAACAGAAGACCACCAGAATGAGGTATTTTCATTTCTGCATATTTCTGAGTCCTCAGGAAAGATAGCTGTGAAGAGGGCCAGTGTGGAGGAAATGGCAAGCAAACACCATAGGTGATCCCGTGTGACATTCAGGAACTAGTGCAGACGTCCAGTGCTCAAGACAGTCTCCTCAGCCATAATGTCATTGACCTTGACATGCTCAGAACAAATTGGTCTTTGTGATTGCTACCACATGCTGTTGCACTTCCTAACCCTGCCATCGGGCTGGAGGGAGGGGGGCAGGAGAAAGGGCTGCTCATCCGAGAATGTGCTTCTTTTTTTGTTCTTTAGATCCTTGCTCAGTGTGCTTTTCCCACTCTGGTTGGTCTGAAAATGGCTAAAGCTGCCTCAACTTCGGAGGACCTGTGGCGTGTACCTGGTATTACCCATGTACTTAATAGACCAATACCCTTGGCATTCGTAGGGTCTGAACTGCATCGGGAACAGAGTTGAAGGCAGACACTATCAGAAAGACAGCCTTGATGATCAGTCAGGAAGATCATTTTTGCCCCAAAGTTCTTGATGTTCTCTGCAGCCATCAGATGAGGAGCATCTGAGCTTTGAAAGGAAAAGCATTGATACCTCTTTTCCCACCTGAAGGGCCAGCTGAGACGAGCCTACTCCTGAATCATACTTCTCTTTTACTTCCGCGGGTTTTTCATTTCTCTGGGGAACATAGGTTTTAGCCTGCATTTTAGAGGGTTGTTTCCAGCACTCTTGTTATAGGTGGGCACTTAATAAATGTGTGAATGAGTGAATCTTGCGCAATTCGGGATATGTGGCGTAAATCATTATCTTGGCAAGAGCATTACCTAATACACTCAAATCATTGCCCTGAAGCAGGAACTTAAACCGTGCCTTTGATTTTTTAGCTTAAAATGGATACATGTACTTTTGTGATGCTGTGCACCTTGGCACAGACACTGGAGTATGATGAGGTGCTGGAACAGCCGCATGCCTGGGGCATCCTGGGGCGTTCTTTGTGCATCACACCTACTGTGTCCCCCATATCCTAAACCAGAGCTGTCTAGATGATTCTTGAGTTCTGCGAATAACTCTTTTTATGTTTTACAATAAGTAAGGCATATTTTACCTTGGTTTGTTTGTGTATGTATATTTGTAAATATCTGTAAATTATGCTAGTTCTTTTGTGGTACGATGAATACCCATAATATTAACTAAAACTACATTTTTTTTTATATTAGAAAATTTTGGGGAGGTTTCCCCCTGTGAATGCCCAGTTTTTACTTTGATTCTATCTAGTTCCTCTTTTTTAACTTAAAGAATTCGATATAGGTTAAAAATCATTTCATTTTGAAAGAACAGAGGTATTAGAGGAACAAATGACATGTGAGTTACAAAGGAAGATGCTTTTCTAGTGTCTCTTTATTTGAAGACACAGTAGTACTTGTCCTTAGCACCTTTTCCAAGTTTTCTGCTCATAAACTCTTGCTGTGTGCCAAAGATAGAAATGTTTCTTTCTTTTTTTAAAAAATTGAAGTATAGTTGATTTTTATAGTTGATTTATACTTATATCTGTATTCTTTTTCAGATTCTTTTTCATTATAGGTTAATACAAGACATTGAATACAGTTCTGTGTGCTATATAGTAGGTCCTTGTTGTTTACCTATTTTATATATAGTAGTTGTGTATATGTTAGTCCCCAAACTCCTAATTTATCCTTCCTCCTCCCCCACCTCATTCCCCTTTGGTAACCATAAGTTTGTTTTCTATATCTGTGAATCTATTTCTGTTTTGTAAAGAAGTTCAATTATATTAATTTCTTTAGATTCCACATATAAGTGATATCATATGATATTTGTCTTCATCTGACTTCGCTTAATATGGTAATCTCTAGGCCCATGTTGCTGCAAATTGCATTATTTTATTCTTTTTTATGGCTGAGTAGTATTCCATTTTGTATGTATGTACTACATCTTCTTTACCCATTTATCCGTTGATGGAGCAAAGGTGTTTCTTAAACTTTGATCTGCTACATGCATAAAAGCAGAGAAATTCAGATTTTCCTCCCTGTCCTTATATTGCTCTATCTGCTGCTCTCCAGCCTGTGTTTTTTCCTTACCTATTTATGTGGTAGATATCATCTCCCTGTCAGTGTTTATTGTATATAGAGATCTACTTTATTCTTTTTACTGTCTGTATATTAATAATAATGGATAATATTTCTCAAGACAGGTGTGGATAATTCATTTAACCTTCACCATAACTTTAGAAGATACGTATTGCTAGACGAGGAAACTGAGTTAAAGAAGGGTTATAAACATGCCCAGAGTTATAAACACATTAAAAGCCAAGGCTGGATTCAAACCAAGATATTCTGGCCCTTTGGCCTGTGCCGCTGTTCACTGAGCTCCTTCCAATAGCATTCTGCTGTATGGAGGTATTATAACATACGTAACTGCCTCCCTATGGCAGTCGTTTAAAACTATTTGCTTCTATATACAAAGCCGCAGTGAACATCTCTGTACATATTTCCTAGTACACTGAGTAGCATCTTAAAAGCATGGGTATAACTGCCCTCTCCAACCCCTCCTACCATAAGCAATGCCTATCGGTTGCTCCAGAACCCAGAAGAGGAGACAGTCTGCCCTGTCACATGGTTCAAGGAAATTTAGACAGCAACAGAGTTCATTTTTCAAAGTTTTCTTGGAGCTGTGAGATTTAAACTTAGACAGAAATGATGCATATATGTATTTGTGTTTCGTTTGGTGAAAGTCGTAGGAGGGGTAATGTTTTTGGTTTTGCTGTGATTTTATTAGTAACAAGGCTGAAAACATGGGGCTTATGTGGAAGCAGGGAAAGAAAAGTACTGTTAGTATTATTAATTTTACTTTCATATAAGAACCTTGATGGAGAAAAAAAAAATCTTAGGAGGTAATGTTGATCACCACTTTACATTATCTTTAAAGTATATAGTAATGATAATATGTAGGGCTATTTTTATAAGTTTCTGCAATTATGTGTTATATGTGTAATATGCAGAAACTTATAAAACTTATGTGTAATATGCAGAAACTTATAAAACTTATGTGTAATATGCAGAAACTAATAAAGACTGGGACATTTAGGAACTCAAAAACAAGTTCAAAGAAATGCCTTGCTGAATCTAGGGTAGAAATAACCTGTTTTCACCTATGGTTTTACCTCTTACCGATTCTATTTTAATAAATAACAGTCATTGAATATTTTAGAAAATGGTCTATAAAAATTTTGATTAGTTTCAACTTATTGTTTCAAAACCTAAATTAAAAATGGGGAGGTTTCATGAACTCTCAGACTTTTCAGAGGCTGGTAGTTACCTTTTCCACTTCCTTGCACTCGGTATTTTACTTAGTGTATTGCCTGTTTACATATATTTGACTTTTCATTATATTTCATTTTTTCTAAAGCTTCTTCCAGGAACAAGAGAATTTTCTTCCTGATGCACAGCTAACCCCCTGCTAATGCTCTGAGTCCTCCTAACTTTAGATCACATAATTTCGTTTTCTCACATTATTAATGATTAATATTGACATGCCAATTATTTGTTTAAGTGTGGCAGTAAGTTTCATTAGAGAGTTGAGATAGTAAGTTTCATGACAATTTCTTCTGTTTAGGACGTTTCTCATCCTCGGTGCGAGTTTAACTTGAAGCTCACTAGCCCAGTTTCACGTGAGGATGTTCTGAAAAAGGAAAGGGGAGAAATAAGGCACCTGGTCCTCCTCAGTGCTATTATCAGAACCTCCTCATTTATACATCTGTTGGGACTATGCCTCGATGAGGAAAATAGGTATCAATGTTGTTGATGCTTCCTCAGAGGACCTCAGACACATTTTGTTCCCAAACAGAATTGGAAGGAAAAAGGCTGCTTAACTGTCTTTTCCTGTTTAAAATGCAGCTGCCCCTGATGCAGAGCCGTCATCAGCTCACCAGGGCTCTCTGCAAACTTGCGGTGTGTGTGTGTGATAGAAGTGATGCGGAGTGGTTTTGTTGCTAAGGGAAATGTGCTAAAAAAAAAAAAAAAAAAGGAAGTGGAGGGGGTGCTGTATCTCTTGTAGAGCTCGGATCCTTTGGGTATTTAATGTACAGTTTCAACAAAGGACACTCAGAATTATACCTCTGGTTCAAAATTGCTTAAATGTTGAAACATATGGTCTCGTGTTCCATTCGTTAGGAAACAACCAGCTGTTCTCAGCCTGCCAAATCCAAGTAAACATCCACTGTGTGGAAGAATGAATCTGAAGTGGTTCCGTAAAAACATAAAAGCTGTTTTCGCTGAAGAAGAAGGGGGAGGGAAAAAAAAAAAAAACGGCCACCCCGAAACAACAGTTAGTAAAGAAAAAAAGAAATCCTGTCCTGATAACGTATTTTCCCTGGCTGGCTCATAGTGGACTTGTGGAGCAGGAAAAGCTCTGGAGATGTTTCAGTGAGAAAAGATTCGGAGCCTTCCTTGTTGTCTCCTGTGGGTGAAAACCCCGCAATGGTCTCAGTTACCGTGATTATTTTAATAAAATGCAATTATCTGAATAATTAATTTATTTGGCGACTCTGCTGTGTCCTCCATTCACAGAGGCCAAAATGTCAAAGATCAAGTAATGGGGAGAATAGGAAAATTCTCATTATAGACGCGAAGGGAGGAGGGAAAGGATGAAATAGTTGGAATTTCAGTGCAGTGGTTTCTATTTATCCGAAATGTCAAGGGCAGTGTAAAATGTATTTTTAAAATGTGTTTCTGTATGGTTTGTGCCCATTCTTGGCGTGGCTGTGGCTCTACAGAGGCCATTGTTCTTTGAAGAGTATGAGGGGGTGTCTTTGTCCAAAGTGACAAAAAGAAGACTTGGAAGACTGGGCTTCCTTTGTTCCTGTGCGGTGCTGTAAAATTTGGTTTGAAATTAGGACCTCAGGGAAGGACCTTCAATAGAGAGCTTTCATTTCCTGCCAGCATTTTAATCACTCTGGGGTTTAAAGTGGATGGCCGGCCAGCATAATGGCCCTATGTTTAATAGAACAGCTCGTATCTTAAAGGCCAGTTAAGGGAACTGTCATCCGCCCAAATATTCGTCTTTTCTGTTTCCTGTCCATTTATGAAGATCACCCACCCTTTTAGGTGGCTGCCCTGGACCATTTTGTAGGCAAGCCACTGCCACTGCTTCTTAAAGAGGCTGAACAGAAACCCAGCTGAATGTGGTCCAGTCTTCACCCTCTACAGGAAAGGGCTGGAGAGGGCTCTAATTAGACACGGAATTCCCCAGGTTCGGGAGTTTATTCCACCCGTTGCAGAGAGGAAGTGTCTGGTTTCACAAAAGTATAGAATATGAAGGTGGTTAAAATGGATCCAAATCTCATCAGAAATATTGGCCCCTACCGACTTGATGTGTGACTCCATCACTGCTGTGGAAGGTAACGTCCTCTCATCAGGCAGAGGACTCATTCACCCCGTGGAGGGTGAAGGGACCCGGTGGATTTGTTCCTGTTGTATAATAAGGAAATCTGCAGGTTTTGTGATGGAGTGGCTTTTTAACTCTGAAAGCTCCCTTCAGAGCCATTTAGAGATTTACCTTTGTAGCATATTAGATGATGTCCAGAACTCCTAAAAGAGTGAATACTGGAGTGAAGTCTTGAAAGACAGAGCCAGCATTAAGAAGCAAGAGTTCTGAATTTCTTCCCTGATTCACACTTGGTGGCCAAGAATAATCTAATATCAGCGAAAGCCTCAGATTCACTAGGTTTTTTGTTTTTAAATGGAGGCACTGGGGATTGAACCCAGGACCTTGTTCATGCTAAGCACACACTTTACCACTGAGCCATATCTTCCCCTTAGACTCACCAAGTTCTGATCTAGGACCTATCACTGAAATTGCTCTGGGACCAGGTGCTAAGTGTAGGATTGTCCCTATGTGGTGATAGTAATGGTGAACTACTCAGCAGAGACAATCTCAGGGGCAGCCATTAAGCAGGATCACAATGTGGTTCCCTAACTCTGAGTTATAACAGACATGAGGGGGGAGTGAAAGGGAAGGGACGTTTTTAGCTACTGACACTCTCTTCACCTCACAGTCAGGAGTGATGCGAGAGAAACAGACTCTCCTCTCCAGGGGCATTTTCTTCTTTGCACATGGGACTGGGTTATCAGGGGGAAGTGAAGGAATGTGTAAGCCTCCTTCAGCAGGGCTGGAAGGATTCTCTGATCTTGCTCGGGCCAAGCCTGACCTGCAGCCCCCAGAGACATGGAAGTGAGCCAGTCTTCACTGCCCACAGGCAGGGTCTTGGCCCCTGAGGGGAGGGGAGGAACAGAGAAAAGGCCTGGGGGAGGTGGGGGCGCAGTTATGGGGAGCCTGCTCACTTCTTCAGAAGAAACGGAACAGCATTAACGTTCTCCCCGCTCCCCCCTCAAAGTTGCCGGAACCAGCTCCCCTTGAATTGTCCCCTCTGTCACCGGTGATCATTGCCTGGTTAGTTCCTGTGATAGCCGAGTCGGCCGCCAAGCGGTTGTGCTTCCTGACTGACTTGTACTCGGCGCCCTGGAAGACTTTTCAAACAAGGATTTAAACATCCAGAGATTTTCCTGCCTCTTTGAGAGCCACCCTCCCCCTGGGTCCCTTCTGACCTTTTTCGTCGAGTCTCTAGCCGCAGACGTCTTAGCTGCCCAATTTGATCCCTTTCGAGCGGCCCTCCCTTGGATGAATAGCTGTTTGAAAGCTGATTTAAAGTGAGTGTTGCTCCGCGTAAGAGCTATTGGCTGAAAAGAGCGCTATTTAGAGCAGCAAAGGTGGCCGCATAAGGTAGGCAGGCTCTCTTGAGGTTGGTTTCACAGATGTGCGTTGGTCTAGGAGGAATTATGCATCATTAGACTCAGGGTCTTTTCTTTGCATCCAGGTCGTTTCTCCATCCAAAAAAAAAAAAAAAAAAAGCCTCTTACATTTCAGCCCGGGAACCACCATTGTACTTATACCCGGCTATTCCCACACATGAAATGTTATGTGTTATGACTCAAATAACCACTCGATAGCTCTTCTGAAAAGAGCCTTGGGTATGTTTCGTGGGTAAAAATTTTCAGGCATGGATTTGAAGGGAAAGCTGCCCACCAGAGCGGGGCCTTAGCATAAAAGTTAATATCGTCAGAGAACTGACTATAATCCGTTTCATTCACTGCTGCCGTTTGCTGTGTGGGTGTCTCCCAAATGTGGGAACCTCATTTCATTGAAGAATCTGAATATATTGTAAGGATGTGAAGAGTTGCAAACAATCTTTTCTGTAAGGCTGGGAGAGGAACAAAGCCGCTAATGTTAGAAAGAACTGGTACACTTTTGTTTTCTGCCATTTGTAAAACTCAATAGGAATATTCTGGACTTGACAGATTTATATCCTCCACTTGTTGTTCCTTAAAGAGTCTACATATCCTGTTTACAGAAAGCCTACCTGTGAAAAGATCTGTTCCATCGGAAGGATATCCTCTTTTGAAGCTCAGCTCGTTTAAAAATACAGTGATATATGTACTAACCCCTTAAATTCTTTGTTTATAGCACAGAATTTGTCCATACCTTCAAAGAGCTATCTAAAGTCTGTTATATTAGCAAAAGACAAGGCATAGAATAAAGTTTTTATAAACATATACACACTTTTTTATATATACAATTATATACATTAAAATTACATAATAACATATAAATAAATATATTAAAAAAATGATATAAATATATAAAATACAAGTGCGTGGGTGTATATGCTAGTCAGTGGATTTAGCCAAATGCCTTCATTTTTGCCTTGCTTTAGGCAGTGAGACTACCCAGTCTTAACTGTAACCAAGGCGATTATGAGCTAGTTTCCAATTTCCACTTTTCAGCCTAAATCACACTAGAAAATGAAGTGTCCTTTCAGGAGGTCCCATTTTTAGGCAATAGTGTTTGGTTAGCATTGTTTCTATGGGCTTCCTTGGCAAATTTTGCCTCTATCTCGATGTCCTTCTGAAAGTCTTTCCTGTGAGTTCATCCCTTATTTAGTTCATACACCTTTTATTATTTTGTGTGCAAATGATTTTATGTTTTAGAATTGAATCCCAATCAGAGAGTTACCTTCTTTGAGGCAGGACTCATGTCGTCTTTCTTCTATGTTCCTTTGAAGTCAGCCAACTGTTCACTTTCTCAGTGTTAGTTTCCTTCCCTTGTGTAATTCTCGTCCATACATTTTTCAGATGAGAAAAAGTAAGGCATGATGAGAATTTTATTGTTTGTTTAGTTGATCAGAAATTCAAAGCAAAAGCAGTGTGATAACCATCTTACCTCAAGTTCCAAGAAACTGATCCCCTTTTGTCACTTCTGCATTGTAGCTCGTCTCTCTTCTTGACCTTTAAGTGTCTGATAATTATGTGCTTGTTTTAAAATCACAATTGTTTGGAAAGTCGTGAAAGAAAGATGGAGGATGAACGGATAGACAGATGGACAGACATTTGTGCTAGACAGCGGTTTAGAACTCCGAAGTTTTGAGTCTTCTGGATGTGATTTACTACATCATGAGCTGCAAACCATGGCAGCTCCCCGGCATGTGACTGTGGGGGAGGCAGGCAGGGAAGAGTTGAATGAGATATTAAACTCCGCCTTCGCCCTTTTGTAATTGTCCCAGGATAGCAGAGAAAGGTCTACCCAAAGGTAGTACCAAGGGGTGAGTAAGTTATTCTGGCAGCCAAATGCCTCCTAAAGTGAAGGGCAAGAGAATGATTGTTGGGAGTGGTTGCTTGATTTAAAGTGGGACAGAGACCCTAACTTACCTCACAGGACTCCTCATAGGGCTGGTTTCCAAGCTTATTCCAACTAGAGGAATATTTTGATGGAACGTCTCCTTGGAATTAACAGTGGCCTTCCTGGAAAATACTGAGAGATAATTCTTCAGAAGGGTACGCTCTGGCTATAAATGTACCTTACAGATTCTGAGCAGATTTAGCAATAACAAGTTTGTTGTTAATTTCATCTCAGGAAAATTTGCCATTCACACACACTTAATGCTCAGGCTTACCCTATAAATACAACCTCCATTCCTCTTACATCTATTAGATAAAATTTAAGGAACTAATCAGGACCTCTCTTGATAGCTGGAGCAGATAGGCAGGACATATAATTAGCCAGGATTAATTTCACATATTGTCTATTATTATAGTTTTTCTTAATCTACTCCTTGGCTTGGTCTAATATTTTTCCCTTCAGGGAGCTAGCTTCTTAAGAATGGAGGACAAGGATACATTTCACCGACGTCTAATGCTTTAACTCTTTTGAGAGGGAAACAAATGAATCTTGAAACACATCCGTTAGAGAAAATATTCCAGGAGTCATTGGCATCATAGTACAAAAGAACTTAGCCGATTCTTCGTGCTCTGGATGGGGAATCTGGAGGTGCTGATTTTTCCTTGTCTCTGGTACTACCTAGGTCTCTTTCCTTCTGACACTTCACTTTTCTATACTTCAGTTTCATATTATGTGAAACATCTAAACTCGATGGTTTCTGACCTTCCCTCTAGAGCTGTCATCATTCTGTTGCTTCATCGCTTGAGACATGCAGACACTTACTTGAATGCGTCTCCAAACACTTGTATGCATTGCTCCCCCTGCATTGAGTGGGAACCAATGTCCACTCTGCTGCTGACTCTAGAAGACAGAGGAGTAGATGCTGACATGTTTTTAAAGCTACTTAATCTCAAAGTAAATTGTAATTTTTACAAGAAATGTGGAAGATTAACATTAGCCTCTCCCAACGTCCATCTCTTTCGTATTTACCTACTGAACTTGCTAACCTCTCCGTTCACGACATCCAGGCTCCAGTAGATGTGAAGACCAGCAGCTCTTGTGCAGTAATTCTCAACCTCGGCATGTTAGAATTCCTTGGGGACCTTTTAAAATTCCCTCCATCCAGGCCACACGCGGGGCGGTTGAGGTTGGATCACAGACGTCAGTGTTTTTTGAACTCCCCGGATGATTCCAGTGTGCAGCCTGATTTGAAAACCTCTGTCTTAGTTGGATCTCTTTTGCTTTTCAGAGTGTACTATATAAGTTCACTTTTCTAATTTATTATCATACCTATGTATGTTGGTTCCCCCAGTAGTAGATATCATATTTCAGAACATTTTGTTGAATGTCTTACTGACTGCGTATTTTATTCCATACTAATCTCTCTGATCGCCATCTCCCCTCCCCTGGAGGTATAGCTTCATTTCACATTAGGCAGCATGACGTGGATCTTCTGTTCTCATTTCCTGTGAGTAAACCCTAAGTAAGCTAGGAGGGTGATTCCTTAGTGTATCGTGGAATGTCCAGAAATTGAGCATAGCCTGGGACACACGAGTGGGTTTAGAGTGGTGTCGATCTGTGTTTATTTACAACAGAAGATACTGTTGGGATTTTTGTCACATTTGCCTTAACGCAAGTATACAAGGTATTGACAGAGAAGCTGTGTTCTTCCAGCACTGACTCTACCCTAAACAGAAATTTAAAGTTTAAAAAAAAAAAAATCAAAAAGCTTAACAGTTTAGAAAGAAGAAACCAAATTAAAATCCATGTAGGATTATAGCATATGTCATTGCACCTATGAACTGGGCAATTCAATAAACACTTGTTGATTTTATGTGATGTTAAGATAATTTTCAAACACTGTTCTAAGATATAGAATTTAAATGTGCATTCGTTACACTTTTGTGCAGCTTTTCCTTTATCTAAATGTCAGATCCTCAGTCTTTTGCAAAGTTGTTTGCCTACCACGTAGAGTTTAAAGTTTGTGATAGTTCTAAAGCATCCTCTGCCTTTTGTGATAGTGGAAAATCTGGATTCCTGAAAAGAATAGATTCTTTTCCTACCTGGATGATTTCCAGTCCTTACAATGTTTGGAAGCATTTGGTGAGGATATTGTGACCCAGAAATCACTGTGGCTTAGTTTGGCTTGCCTTAGTAATGTAAATTATAGGAAATCTTTCCTGAAAAAGATAAACAGGAACTAAGAACAGAAATGCTTTTTTTCCCTGTCATGGTTATTTGGAGCTATTGAGGGAATGGACAAATGAATGAAGGGCATATTCCCAGGACCTAGACACCCTCCCGAATTCCCCCATTTTTGTCCCGAGTTAGGTTTTACAGATCTGATATCATTAGGATTCTTCTGACTTGTCAATTTGCTTGAGAAATATTTTTCTTGATCGTGGAGCAACCCATATTGCTTTGCTTAAACTCTTCGAAGCCTTTTTTTTTTTTTACCCTCTTCCTCAAAATGACTTTTTAAAAAAAGCCTAATGCCAGGCACAAAATAAACTATACAGGAAAAGTGTCAGACCTCCCGTGAATAGTGTTGGTTTCCGAGTTTATTGCCCTGAGAGGCCTTCGTGTTTTGAATGAACACTTGGTGTTTTGAGTGAACAACTGTGATCGGCCAGTGATAATTTAGGTGGACTAGTTACTGCCAGAATTCTTGGGATTGTCTGATCTTCTCGAAGCAGCTCTCCACTGAATATTGCTCTGCCTACTGTCTGATTATGCTCTCACAGTCTGGATCCAGCCAGAGCGAGGAGAACTGAGATGGTGAAAAGCAGAAATGCTAAGGGTTGGGTCTTGAGAATTTCAGGTGAGCACCTCATCACTCGATCCTCGTGGAGCTGGCTGCCCTGGCTTTCTCGGTCTGAAGTCCCCTCGCCACCAGCCCTTTACCCCGTGAGCCTGCTCCCACAGTGATTAGGAGCGTCCAGAGGGTCAGGGAATACCCTGTCCCTGGAAGACCACAGTCTGAATTCTCTGTAGAGTGTTGGAATTACCTTAACTTCTACCAACGTGGAAAGCGCCCAGGCCCCATCCTGTCTGTCCTCTGGGGTCTGTCCTTAGGACAAAGAAAAGGACCCTGAGAGCAACATGCTCTTGGCTTCGGGTAAATTTCATGGAAACATGTTGCTAGCTGTCTAGGTAGGCCCCTGCGTGTGAAACTGCAGTGGGTAATCGTGACTGCGCTGTAAGCACGGGGTTGTAAGCACGGCAGGGCCGGCTCAGCTCGGCACAGTTGTCTGCCCGAACACTGGGGATCAGACAGCCTGATATTTGTCACTAGGCGAGCAGGACATCCAGCTGGTGGGCTGAGCATCTTCATTCCATCCTGCTGTTCGTTCTGTGAGGAAATAGCCACTTACTCATTTCCTATCTCAGCGCGTAACTTTTCAAGTCTCAGTTTGCTGTGAGGACTTCGCTGGGGTAACCACAGGTCCCGAGATACCCGGCCCCGTTTGCATTTGTGTCAGTTTAATTATCAGTGGTGTTCAGTTCACCCTTGAAGGTGCACCAGTGTGGGTGACAGCCACCCAACTTACCACCCTATGTTAGCCAAGAGAAGGGCCACCGAATGGAGTGTGGGGGACAAACGTGGATAGATGGTGGAGCAAGCTGCCTTCTGAACATAAAACCCCCGAGAAAGGAACCTTCTCCAGAAACCCCATGCCTTCGCTGGGGCCCCGTGGTGCCCTGGAGAGGAGCATCCATTCCAGTAGTTCCTTTCTGGGCGGGTTTCCTAGGGAGTATTTGAAGTTCAGTAGCAGCGTGCAGGTTCAGGACTTTGGGGCCAGACCCCGACATAAAGGTCTTTCTCACCCCAAGGTGGTCCACCGGCTTGGGCTCTATGTGCCCACATTACTGGCGCTTATGAAATTTTGATGGAGAAATTAGGTTGTTGCTTATCTTGTACCGTCTTGCTCATAGTATTGACAGTACCATTGAATTGCTTGAGGCAGATAGCATCTCTGCGATCGCTGTGCTGTTTCAGCCCTCAGCCGCTGACAACAGCAGAAGTGTTTTAACAGGGTTTTAATGGGCAGCCTCTGTAGCTCCTTGGAGGCTTGCAAATAGCTGCCGTGAGAAACCCTCTCTGCTGCTCTGGGCTGCTGTGCCCTCCTTTCTCATCCAGCTGCTGCTTGTTTAGATGGCCGCCTTCCTGGTGACAAGCACTTCTTATTTGGGCTGAGCAGTCCTCGGACTTGAATTCCAGAGATGAGATTGTGTAATATAAAAAAGGAAAGGTCTCCTAAGGACGTTTTCTTCCCATCCTGTCGGGGGCAGGAAAAACAAGGCGGGCTGTGGGGGCGAGGGCAAGAGAGAGGGTCTAACCAGGAATAAGTCTGCCATTCCCAGAACCTTTCAGAGAAAATTCCTCATGTGTCGTGAAAATGAAAGTGTTCTCATTTGATGGAGTCACAGGAATCTATTTGGGGAATGCCATGCCCAGAGCCTCTGTTTTCTAGCTTTCCCACATTTCAGAGTTCTGTTTCGTGGCTGACAGGCATGCCAGAGAGGACAACACCTTTCCACACATGAAGACAATTTCTGACTATTTCATGATACCCTGGGATTTTATTAAATACATCTCCAGAGTTAAAGCAGAGTGAAATAAAAATGCTGTTTCAGCTTTGGTTCCATTACTCGATCTTCAGATGCAGCAACGTGACTGAATTCCCCACTAGTAACATCAAACTTCAAATCTTCGGATGAGAGGGGATGGAGATCGCCCTTCCTAGAATTCTCTTGACTGAGACGATGAGGTCGTGAAATGAGGTGAAAAAAATGACAATACGTTGATCTCCCAGTTGTGGTGCCAGAGACAGTTCTTGATATCTGTGCCCAACACGGTGCCCAAAAGGGTACAGGTAATAATGGAAGGAAAAAATACAGTGCCAAAATAATTAAGTTTTTAGTCCGATACAAGAGCTCGGTCTAATCAGGAGTGCTGCTCCCCCGCCGCCCCCTCCCCAGGAAAATATATCTGTGTTGCACTTAGAAAGTCTAGTTTATAGTGGGATCCCAGTGTTTGGATGTATCAGTGCAGACATCAGCTGCTGTCATTGTTTCTCTCCATCAATTTCCCTTCTCAGGGACATAGAAACAGTAGTTTGCCTGGCTCCTTTTAAAAGGAGATCTAAGGCTACTTTCTTCTGATGTCAGAAAGAGGCTGCCTCCACTTCAAGCTCTACCTCCTCAGAATTGGCTTTTATCATTTATCACCCTCCACAGATTTTTCAGGCTGCCAAGAAGAATCTCCTATCAGACACTTAAGACCATTTCACAGCCTTCTCTCCCCAAACCAGATTGACAGTAGCAGGTTATCATCTGTCCTTCAGAGATGTGAGATTCTTAACTTCTTGTCACCAGCGGAGGCATGACTTTAGCTATTATCAAGGTTGGAAGCGAAAAAAAAAAAAAAAGAAAGAAAGAAAGAAAAGAAACAGTGCACTTCTGGGACCCATTCAGAAGTGGATTCTTGGGATGGCCCGAGCCTGTTTACCATTTGCCTTCTTACAGCGGCTGTTGGCTGTGCTACCATGGGGAACTGTTACTCCAACTAAGATCATAAAAAGGGCTTTATGAGATGGGCCTGTGTTTGGGGTCTTCTGCAAGGCACTGAGTAACGAAAACTACAGGAGGCTACTTGATACAGAGGGAAGAACACAAGATGGCCTGTGCGAGAGTGTGACGGTGAGGAATGCAAATCCTAGAGTTAGGGAGAAAGCTAACCACACCAGTAACTGACATGCGGATTTACCTCTCTCTGCTTCAGCACCCTCATTTATAAAATGAAAAATGGGATGAGAATTAAAGCCTGCTCCTCACATGGTTGGGGATTAAATAAGAAAATGCATCAGAGGCAGAGTACCTGACAGGTGGTTAAGGGCTTGGTTAACAGGGGTGGAGAGCACTATTTCCGTGAAGCAGCCACACGCCTGGTGTTCAGTAGAGATGTGTGTAATCCCTGCACATGTTCGAAGTGCCTAATTCAGGGAATTTATCAGCAGGTACAGATACAAGCAGGCAGAGATACAAGTGTAGAGGACATACAGGGGCAGAAGAAAACCAGTTAGCCAAGAATATGAAAGGGAATATGTGCATGTATATGTATGCTGTGCACCAGAAATTGTCACAGCATTGTAAACCAACTATACTTCAATTAAAAAATAATAATAAAATTAAGGAAGAAATTAGTTAACCAAGATACGAACGAATGGTGGGGAATTGTAAATAAATGATAAAAATAAGGACTCAGCATAAACCTTTGAAAGAAAGAGCATCTCTTGATTTGTCAAACTACAGATATTAACTTTGAGAACCTATATTCTCTTTTGCAGTCAAAAGTCAGGATTGGACTGGACTGTCTCCCATGGTCTTGGGATGGTTCTTCCTGTCCCTGACGCCTCAGTTTTCTCTGAAGTGGGAGGCTGGGACAGGTGGTCTCCAGAGGATCTTCTGGTCTAAAGTCTTATAGGTTTACTGACAAAGAAGGAGCGTAGTCGGAGCCCTCTTTTCACAGTCGCTCAGCTGTGTTGTCCCTGAAGTGGAGGTGTTTTGCGGATCCGCCCTGATAGCTCTTTCTGGGAGAGTTCAGCCTCGGGCCTTGTGTCTCGGCAACTCAGCAGTAAGGCAGCGTGGCTCTCTTATTCTGCTCTATGGCTGGTTTTTGTGAGTTACATCCTGGGATGAGCAGTCTTGGTCAAGGTGGGCCACTGGCCAGCCCACAGCTCCGGGCTGATTCCTGGGCCTGCTGGCTTTCAGGTTTGCTGTGAAGCTCCCACTTGCCTTGAGTAAAACCACTGGCTGACCCCTGCGCTTATGACTTCCTCTGTTTTCACGTTTGCGCCCTCTCTGAGAGATGGGGAGGGTAACTTGTCGGCCACATAGGCGCTAGCCCTTTGCATTTCCCTCACTGTATTACTCCGCCCTGGACTTTTCTCATTCCCCGATTTGGGTGTTCCCAAATTCAGGAGTTTAATTCTCCATGTTTGAAGAACACCAATGCAGTATCTCCCTTTCCTTAGTCATAACCGTGGATAATAATTGTGGATTACATTTCTTACAAGTATTAATTTTGCTTTCACTATGTGCCAGTATTCAGAGCTGTTTCTTATAGATATTTTAAAATGTGACTTCATAAAGACACCTCTGATCAACTCCTGGATGGCTTGCAAGCTGCCTGATCTCATCATTCTCCTCTCTGCCCTTGGGTGCTGTCCCTCTTCATGCTCCTTTATTGCCTTATTTTATATACCACCTGCCAACATCTAGCTTAAAGATGTCTTTAACCATGAGTCATCACAAATGGTTGCGTAGTATCTTTTCATGGTGTGAAGTTTTCAAAAATTAAAAGCTGGCTGCTAGGATACACCTGAAAGGAGGAATATCTTGATTTCTTAGAACAGCATAAGGAGCAATTTATATTTGTGTCTCCGGTGGGCCTTTGATGAGGCGGCCATGTGATGACAGAGCCAGCTCAGGTGTTTTCAGAACAGCTGATTTCCTAAGCTTGGGCACTTTGTGGTGTGTCAAGTTGTTGCTACAGATGTCAACCAGGCAGGATCACTAGAACTCAGTTATAGCTGCTCAGGTCTGAAGGATGTCTGCCAAGTATCCTCGCGGGCTAGAATTTGAATAGAAGGAGGTGGGTGAGAGTGAAGTTGACATTCTTCAGTTCCCTTCAGCCACCTCTACTTGGGAGCAAAAAAGCATTTGTTTTGTATCAGTTTGATAGTCCATCTTTCCTCCTGTACTTGATCATAAACCTATCGAGGGTAGAAGGCAGTTTTAATGTTCACCCTATCTCTTTGTTATTTACTCATCCATTTATAAAAGGAAGGTCTGAGCACCCATTATGCGCATCTCTGTGCTCGGAACCATAGGCAATCGAAAGATGCACAAAGCAAAGCTCTTCTTAGCAGAAAGATGGACTAAGTACACCTATGACTATAATACACCTATATTTACCAGAAGGATGGGTGAAGGACGGGGGACATTCAGAGGAAAGGGAAATCAGTTTCCACTTGAAGTTCAGGAAAGGCTTCGTGGAAGAGGTACCATTTGAGCTGAGTTTCGTTATATGGAAATAGGAACAGGAAGTCATTCCAGGCAGGGATAACGGTGCTCAGCAAGCACGGTTTGGCTTGCCTGTAGGACAGGGTGTGACAAGGAGAGGAGAAGGAGAGGACATCTGAAAAGTAAGTTCAGCTAGAGAGTGTAGGATTTGGGATGTGCTTCTGGAATCAGCCTCCACTGCTTCTCACCTCTGTGACCTTGGGCAATCCCTCTCCCACTCTGCACTCCAGTTTCCTGGTGTATTAAAACTAACAGGAGGAATGAATTTTAATAATACATTTTATTTAACCTAATACATCTGATATACCATTTCAAGATTTCATCAATACCAAAATTATTAATGGAATATTTTACATTCTTTTTTCCCATGTTACGTCTTGGAAATCTGCAGTATATTTTATACATACAGCCCATCCCTATTCGGACCAGCCGTCTTTCAAATGCTCCCCAGCCACACCTTGGCAGCGCAGAGCCACCACATTCTTCTACTCTACTGCCTTTGGTTGTATGAACATAAAGAGAGAAACATTTGGATTGAACTCAAGGTCACTCCATGCTGATATCCATGGCTACCACCTACAGATGCTTTTGACATGACAGAAGTAATTCAAATAAATTTTGTTCTCAGTTGGCCATAAGAGATTTGTCAGCGATTATCTAGGGAAGTAATCACTGGTAGCAAGTCCGTCCTGGTGGACATGTTAAGTTTTGCTCAGGTGTTTGCTTAGAGAAATAAGACTCGTCTCTCCTTTTATTCCTCTCTGGCCAAGCCCTGCCTTTGTACTGAGATCCAGCAACCTTGGAAGAACACAGGTTATGTGCTTAATATAATAATTACCATTTTCTACTTAAATGGCCGTCCAAATTCCCAGCACTGATCTAATTCCAATTGCTTCTAAAGTTTACCTTTTACACTTGTGTTGGTTTTAGCCAGTGGCCACTGTGTCGAAGGTCAAGAACTTGTACACTTCCTCCCCAAAGACTCACTGTATCGGTGCTCAGCGTGTTCGGATCCCTCTGGATTTGTTTCTTTCATTTTGCCATGATTGGTTAATTCGTAAAATCATAAGGCTTTTTTTCCCCTTCCTTCAATTGGATGGCAAATGGGCGATAAAGGAAGAGAAGGAAAAGGAATGGAATTCATCAGTTTCCTCAGCATCTTAATTATCTTAGTTTTAAGTTCTTCTATAAGTGTGTCTTTATGGATGTAGTTTTACGAGCTTAAAGCATCTAATTGAAACCAGATCCTTAGATCTCTCTGGATGAAGGAGCAGTAATTAGCCCAGAGCATCGGATCCCTACAATCCAGAAACAGTTGTGTGTCTTGTACTTGATGCACATGTAACCAGTTTACCCTCCCTGCTTCGTTTCCCACCAAAGACTGTAGAATGTGCATCTTGCTCTAGGGAGAATGCCTCTTCTTTTATACTCATTTGTGCACATTTTTGCATCGCTCCCCACCCCACCCCCACAGGCTCAGTAGAATCCGGTGGCAGAGACGTCTTCATTTTAGCAAGCGTGACTCCTATGTGTGGGACCAGTCATCTGGCTCTTCACTGAAGCCTTGGCTGGTTTCAGGAGTCCTTAATTCTTTTGCTTTGGGATTCTTTTAAGCCCCAGTAGTGTTGAGAAATTGTGAGGGAGGGTATAGACACATTGAAGCCTTTAATCAGAGAAGTTTCCTTAACAAAAAACCATAATTTGTAATATACTTTAGAAGGATTTAAAAGCACTGCAGTAATAGGTCCAAGAATTATAGTATTTTCCGAAATCACTGGATGTTATCCTAAGGAATGAAAGCTATCACTTGTAAGTCACAGATCAATTTTCTTTGTCTAAATTCAATAATTTTTCTTCGAGGCAGCCCCCGTGTAAGTTGCTGAACCACAGTCTTGTGCTTCTAAAACTTTTCCATTGAAGTACCTTGAACAGCAGAAGACGGATGTTCACGTGTCCCCTTTGCTCAGTCCCCACTTCTGGAGCCACACCCTTGACTGCTACTGGCTTAAACTTTTTCTTAAAGCTAGGCTTTTATCTTAAAATCAGTGTTGATATTATATTCTCTTCCACAATGTATATGTTTGTTTTACTATCTAAATTATTTGTCAGTCCAATTACTTAACTTTTTCTCCTACAATTTTCAAGCAAAATAATTCAAGCAAAATACTGCAGAAATACTGCAATAACACAACTATTGGTAGAGGTTTTCTGTGTGTGTGTGTGTGTGTGTGTATTTTTTTTTTTTTTTTGCTCGCTTATATTCCCATTTTACAGACAAGAAACAGATTTTATAAAGTTCAGGCACTCACTCAAGCTTATAGACTCATGAAGTGGCAAAGCCATTCTAACCCATGTTAGAAATTTCTTGAGTTGCAAATCGATAATATAAAACCATGCTGGATATGAAGACATCCTATCTTCAAAAGAAATAAGAAGGTAGGTTTTAAAAGATTCCACAAAGTTAGTGACTATGAGTTATTCATGTACAGTGTGCTGAGTTTCCCAGATAGCTTGGAAACAATTAATTTTGGATAAGCATACATGTTTTATGTAACTGCAGCTACTGGCAGTAATGTTTCATAACTAATGCATTTTGTCAAAAAAAAAAAAGAGTAGGGGGCTAATTTCCCTCTAAAGCATTATCTGGCAGGGTAAGGAGGGGATGTTTTTCGTATTCGAACAGAGAAGCAGAGACTCACATAGGAATCTTCGTCGCATTGATGGCAGTTTGACAGACCCTTGAAGAGAACCCATTTCATGGCCCATGTGCTGGTCCTGCCCTGAGAACCCTCTTGCTTGTGAGGAAAATCTTTAAAACCTTAAGTCCCCGAGGTGCATCCTGATCTAGGACCAATTTTCTCTTTCTTAAAAGGAAAAAGAACCAAAATGGTGGGAAATTCTCCGCAAGTCCTGTTTCATTCTGAATTGTCTCTCCCTTCTCCACTGCTGTTTGATTAGCAGCTTCAGCCCCTGGGATGAAGCACATTGGAAATAATTATTATTAGCATTATTAAAATAACTATTTTCTTTATCGTCATTTTAAAGTCATATATCTATTTAGCAGACCACAACAGCTAGCCCAAGATACAAAATTATGTTGCTTGCATCAGTTGGGAATTTCATGGAATTTGCTTCTATTTGACTATATTTCCAGATGGAACCATGTGCCTAAGTGTTTGTTTTAGGCCTCCAAGAAGTCATTCCTTTGCAATGATCTGTAGCCAGACTGCTCTCCTCTTGGGACTAACCTGTGTGACTAATTTGAGTAGGAGTGTGATAAACTTTGTCACCACTTAAGAAGAGGCTAAAAATACTTCCTTTTTTCGGTTGTTTTTTTTCCCCCTCCATATTATCTAGCGACACTCCTCAA
The DNA here is from genome assembly GCF_009834535.1 of Camelus ferus. Taxonomy (NCBI): domain Eukaryota; kingdom Metazoa; phylum Chordata; class Mammalia; order Artiodactyla; family Camelidae; genus Camelus; species Camelus ferus. The sequence continues at coordinate 4,014,680 of NC_045711.1, forward strand.
GGGATAATCCAAAGGAGGTGGTGAAGATTAGAGCTAATGGAGAAGGTTCTGAATGCCCAAACTTCATTTCGGAAGCTTCACACCTTCGAGCCCCAGGGAAAAGTTTTGACCCCAGGCTTTTATAGGTTTTGTTGTAAAATCCGAGCTGCCCAGAACACTCTGTGGCTAATGGCTTTAGCAGAAGTGATTTTTACCAATAGAGATGGCCATCAACCAGGCTGGTCTTAGTTCATTGTCCAGATCTAAAAATGTTTGTTAATTTAACTTATTGTGCTAGTTAAGCATTTCCAAAAAGTGTCTCTTTTTAGGTTGCAGTCTTGTGATCCAAACACGGTAAATGGAGGGAGGGCTTCCCTGAAAGGTGGAGGAGACAGACATGGCTTGGAGATGAAACATATTCAGAGCTGGAAGGCTGGGGAGGGACTCCTGTCCTAACCCGGTTCTCGACTCATTGAGGGACTTTGGACAAGTCACGACCTCACTGTCCCAAATTTATCTCTTTTTGGGGGGGGGGTGGGTAATTAGATTTATTTATTTATTTATTTGCTTATTTATTTTATTTTATTTTTTTTTTTTAATGGAGCTACTGGCTATTGGACCCAGGACCTCACGCATGCTAAGCACGCACTCTACCACTGAGCTATACCCTCCCCACTCTTTAACTTTAAACTGAAAGATTGGACCAGCTCTTTGGTTTTCAAACCTCTCTCTTACACCCTCCTCCCCAGAAGCAGAGCCTTTTTTCTAGTGAAATTTATGCAGGACCCCAATATATAAAACAGGAACAAGTGGAGATATTTTGTTAATGGAGGGTCCAGGGAAAAAATCCCTCTCTGGCTTCAGTTCTGGGCCCCAAGACACTTCTCCTTTAGTCATTCTTTAAGAGCTCTTCCAACTGTGGCATTCTATACTTCTAATTAATGCGAATTGAGCGTTATTAATATCAGTGGGGTTTTTTTTCCATTCAGTACCCACAGCAGGGAAGAAAAAAATAGTCTTAAATTTCAGCATGATTTAAGTTAGAAGAAGGTGTAATTCGTTGATACTAAAGATGCATACAGGTCTAATCATACAACTGTTGAAAGCTGTGGAAATTCACAATAGAAACCCTCTTCCTTTGCCCCAGGAAGCACGGGGCACGAATGCAGAGGAGCAGATAAATGATAAACCTTCAACCATTAGACCTCACTTCCTGCACTTCCCATTGCGTCCTCCCATACAGCTCCCTCTTTCTTCTCCTCTCTCAAATCCTAGATTACCGCATAGTTGAGAATTTTGGCCCCAGAAGAGCTTTTCTTGGTTCCTCGTGTGTCTCTCTAACTGGAGCCAGGTCTGAAGTACTCTGATCTCTACCTGCCATCTCAGCTAAGACCTTGCCGATTTAATACCAACCCATTGTATAGGATTAAATTCTGAGCCTTCCAGGAAAAATTTCAGAAGGTGTTCCCTTGCTGCTGTTAATTGCAAAATAAACAGATCTCCCTCCCGGGGAGCAGAGTTTCCTTCTCGTTTGGTGGGCTTCCCTCTAGCAAGGCAGGAGCGGCCGGCGCAGATTTACACCTACAATTCCAGACCGGTTGAGAGCTCCCACTTCATTAGCTCAGTTTGCAGCATTTCAACGACCCAGGTACTGATGGCTAATCACTCCAGCCTTTTCTGAGCCATAGCCTCTCCCTGCCAGCAGTTTTTCCACTAACTGTTAAAACTGTGCCTCTGAGTCAGGATTTCTCCCCCAAAATACTAAGAGCAAATACTGTTTAGCATTTTCTCTCAGCCAGGCACTGTCCTAAGCACTTTAAATCCGTCAACTCATTTGGGCTCTTTGAGAATGGCCAGACCAAGGCCCGAGGGGCAGGATAGGTACAGAGTTTCCAGAATCCTCTGTGGCTTGTTCTCACCAAATGACTTGCAGACGGGCAGGCTGGGCAGCTCCCAGACGAGTGTCCATCCATTAAAGTGTACAACTTTGAGAATCTGGATTTTTTTTTTTTTAACAAACAAATGAGCCACTTGAGTTGCTTATGTATGAAATGATGGTTTGGCAGGTGGAGTTATTATTATTCTATTACGATCAAAATGATTAACAAGGGCTTAATTTCATTCCAAACAGATTGTGTCAAGGCGACTGGGCGCTGCAGAAGTACAGTGAAATATGAGATGCTCGAGCTTTTGGTCGGGGCTGAGCTAGAGACCCCGGTTAGTCCTACCCTTTTCTAAACAGCCACAGCCATGAAACTTTCTTGACCTTTTCACCTTTAAACTTTGTTTGAACTTGGAAAGAAGACTTTTGAATTATTAAAAGAAAAAGAGAGAGAGAGAAGAGAGAAGAAAAAAGAAAGACAGGAGAAAAAAAAGGTCGGGGGAGGCCGTGGAAGAGATGTGGGGACTGGGAGAAAAGGACTGATTATATGTTAGCGTAACAGTAATACTAGGAAAATAATCCTCCTCTTGTGTACGAGTTTCTGCTACTGGGAGCCACAGGGTAATCAGCTCACATGACATACCCAGAGGCTAATGCTAGCCTGGGCTGTTTTTGAACATATTCAAACAAAGGCTGATTATCCAAACAAGCATTTGGACTGCAGCAGTCGGACCAGTTAAATTATAGTTAGTAAAACTTGGCGCCTTCTGAGCTTGGAATGTTACAATTGCAGCTGGATCTTCGTTTGTCAGGCAGCCTCACCAAACAATAAAACCAGAGATTTTTTTTTTTTTTTTTAAATCTCCACAGGACTCAGTTTAACTCCTTGGATGCAAAGAGAAAAGTGCCAACTGTCACAACTTGGACCCCTGGCAATGTCTGTCTCCCGTCCTGCCTGAGTTAATGAGGCAGCGGCATTTTTGTGGGGTTCTGTGGGGAAGTGGGAGGGTGAAGGCAAGTTGTTTCTTTCCTTAGATCTTCTTCTAGAAAGAGAATCATTGTTGCTTGTTTATTCCTTCCATCAATGTCTGTTAAGGGCCACTATGGACAAAGCCCTGTGCTGGATCTCTGTTTATATACACATGGCGCTAATAGATGTCATAAAATAGTCAGGTGTCAGAAGGCTACAAGATATTATGAGTGATTTAATGAAGGGGGATGGGGAAGATGAGAAAAAAAGGGTTTTTGAAGAAGGTATCATTTGAACCAACTTAGAGGGAAGGTAGGCTTGAATTTAAAGGTGATTCTAAAGGCGATTTTACGCAGAGGAAACAGCCCAAATAAAGGAGTGGAGGCAGGAAAGCTGGATAGTGGATGAGAAGGAATAATGGTTGATTGAGACTAAAAGTCGATTGGGAAGGTCAGGCCCAAGAGTGTGGTCTTTAAAGTTACCTTTTGTTTTTACATAGCTGTCTTTAATAATAATACATTAACATAAATTGAAAATTCACCCTTTTTTTGGGACTTTGAGTCCTCATAGTAATGCTCCGAGAAAACTGTGGTTCAGAGACACTAGTAACTTTCCCCAGATCACACAGCCCGTCCGCGGCAGAGTCAAGATTCAAATGCAGGCTGACTATAGACCTCTCCGCCCCCACCCCCAGCTCTTGACTAACTCGTCTGTTCTACTCTTTACGCCTTTTAAAGTTGCTGACTTTATGATCCCAGTGCAGGATTGATTACGGCATATTTTTCTGTGGAGGCAGGACTGGATTATCACCGTCCTTGAGTTGGGTGGTTATAGTGAAAAGAATCACTTTACTTGGATGATCTTTGTATCGGAGGTCAGTGCGCACTCACCACGGCCACCACTCTGAGTCGGTTTAAGCGTATGGGTTGTGATTACAAGTTCATGCGAGCAGCAGTGTTTCTTCCTGACCAATCCCATCATAAGGAGACAATCTGCTCTCCTAGTTACTTCTGACGGCGATTTTACAGTCGCCCAGGGCTGACTCTGGCAGTCAAGGTCCTGTGCATTTATGACGTTGCCTTTTCTGAGAAACACATTTGATACCATTGGTATATGGCTCCCCGCTTCCCTGCTTCCACAGGGCATCTTCACCGTGTTCTTATCCTCTGCTGACCCTGCCACTGTCTTGTTTTCTTTCCTGTCCTCTTTGATATACTCTGTTATTGTAAGCTGGGCTTGTGGCTTCTGGGAGGGGTGATTGGCAGGGTCGGTCAGACATGAGCGCTGAAACGTGTGTCCCAGAGGTGGAAGCCAGATTTCCTCTTGGGGCCCTGAGGCCAACTCCAGGGATGACTTCGTGGCTAGAAATAGCAAAAATCAAAATGGTTATTGCAGATAGTCCAGACAAGCAAATAAGAAATCCAAATGCTTGGATACTTCAGATTTTTTAATTTACTAGTGGATATTTTTAGCAGTGGAAGCAACATAGCCTAACTTTGTGTCAATTTTTTTCCCGGGTATAGGATGGGTTTTTAGTTCTTGGGGGAAAATGAGGTGCTGATTTAGTGAGCTTATTTTTGAGAAGCAAGAGTGAATAAATGGGGTCACCGTATTATAGAGAGTGGGAGTTAATTGGCAGTGGTATCCTTATTTAGCTTGGGTTAAAAGTGAATGTGGAAAGGACATGTGAATTGCATTATCAAAGACAGTCACGTACCCAACAGGAAAATGTAGGTTTAAAATACTGAACCGAGCTGTATCGATTTGGGGGTGTTGGTTGCTTTATTTTGTTGTTTAATTCAGTTTGCAAGGCCTCCAGCAGCTAACTCTGCAACCTTTGAGAAAACTCTTGAAATTCTAGTGCTAAGCTTTCTGTAACGTTATGACGCTTTTGGAAATTAAGGTGGCCTCGTGATGAGCAGTTCTTCCTTTCTGATGTGAGTCATTTGCATTTTTATCAGTGGCTCTGAAATTAATATAAAAAGGGAACTTCATTTAGTTTGGGTGATCATATTTCAGGAGTAGTAGAGGATAACATGCTGCTCTGTTAAGATCTAGATCATGCTAAAAGTATTAAACTTGGCTTTTGGAGATTAGGTTTTCCCTGCTTAAAATTAAGAACTTAAAGATTTTAATCAAGATAATCTTAAAATGTCTTAAGGTGCAACTTACTCTGGAGGTGATACTCTCCTTGGTAGAGTAAAGACCAAAGGAGAAGTTGTGAGTTAATGTTTACTCTTTTATTACTATTTTAATCAAATGGCTTTGCAACTTGACCTTCTAAATGTGAATATTTTTTGTTTTGGAGAGAACACTCAGGTATGTGAAACCATCACTGTTGTGTTGGACGTTCCCAGGCCTAAAAGTCTTACACTTGAGTTTTAAATATGTCCATGATAAAAATATTTCGATTGGGATTTTCTGTGAGGGCAGTTACATTCTCCTGGAGACCTGCATTTTGGTGTAGGTATTTGGATGTTTGGGGACTGTAACCATGTTGCCTCAAATAACAATAATTATAATAGTAGTAGTAGCGCAGGAACTACCATTTATTGAACGCTGACTCTGCGATGGGCACATTTATGCATATTTTCTTACCCTGACAGTTACCCTGTCGGGTAGAACAGTATTTTTATTTCTAAGAGAACTGCGCCTAAGAGAAGTGATAGGGACAGGCTTTGGAACCCAGGATTCTCTGACCCCAAATTCTCCATATTCTTCCCACTACACCATGACATTAAAAAGGAATGAGTTGTAGCTGATGCTTGTTGAAAACTTCTCAGTTACAGCACACATATCCTAAAAAGTTCAAAACCTGCCTTATTCAGTAAACCAAATTCATTTACCTATGGCATTGAGCCCGATGAGAAAAGGGCTCATTTCTTTTAAATGAAACTCACGCGCACTGAAGTCTATCTTAAGTCAAACCGTCCCCGCAAAGAAGCAGTCTTAAAAGGTACCAAGGGTGGTTGTTCTTGAGCTGATTTTGATGGATTCAAGGGCAAAAATAGGCTAGCCATTTGATTAGATTTCAATATGCCACTCTTACTTGGGAATTTTCCTCTGTCTGGGCACGAGAGAATTCTTGCCATGAGAAACCGTCTGCTCCCTCCCCCGCGGCCCTCGCTCCCCACCTCTCACCCTTGAGAAGAATCCAGCACGAAATTACAATCCAGTTAGGCTGTCTTTTGGGGGACCCTCCATGCAGTAGACACACTGAATTGGTAGATTTGACATTAGAGATTTGACTTTTGGAAAGTGATTCCAAAAGTCAATGAGGAATTTGCTGTTACTACTGATTTGTAAGTTGGTGTGTAGGAGTGAGTGGTAAAGCCAGGGAATCAGCCCGTTTGACCACCCAGCACCTGTGTCTCCCTTTGCTCTGTTCCCTGCTTCTTGTCTTATACCAGGATTGAAAACACACTCACACACACACACACACACACACACACACACACACACACACACACACACGGTAGCCATCTCTATATGCTAAAAATGGGAGAGACAGGAAGATAAATAAGCCTAATAAAATAATAGTTTTGAAATAAAACCAGTTTAAAAATTGTACTTTTCCCCCTACTAATAGCATTTAACACATAGATGTTAAAAAACAAAAAAGTTTGTTGAATAAATGCTTAATTTTTCTGAGAAAGCCAGGATGATGATAATGGAATAAGAGTCAATGTGTGAGCGTGTTTGTGTGTGTGTGTGTGCGTTTATTAAAGAGAGATCGTTTCCCAATGTTGAGTGTATCTAAATCCAGAATGGCTCCTGTTATCCAAGAGGAAGAAACCAAGAACATGAGAAAGGCAGTGTAAATATCAGAATCTGACCGAAAAGAGACGGTTAGATACGTCCTGGTTAGCCCTTTGATAGGTCACTATATCTTAAAACACGTAATGATATTTGTAGTGGTGTTTTAGTAACTTTCGTGTCTATTTTGGACTCGGTCCATTTGGCTAATGTTTCCAGGCCCAGACTCCAGCCCTCCTCCCTTTATATTTGATGTTTCAGACACGACAAGAACTTCCTCACTGACTAGCCTGTGATCAGACCCTGCCTCCAATTAGAAAGACATCACTGAATGCAGGTTACAGCAAAGAGCTGAGACAGATCCTGTCCTTACAATCTCATGAGATGCGAAGGGTCTGGAATTCAGGAAGCTGAGGGGAAACTCCACCTTCAGGGCCTCTCTTCTGCCAGTCAGCCTGCTTTTATGCGGAGGTTTATCTCTCTGTTTCTGAGCCAATGTTGAATAGAAAGAACAGTGCTGATCACAGTTCTCCAAGGATGACTGCGTCCCCCACTGCCTTTACGAACTAATCCCAATTTCTTCCAAACAGATTCTTGAGAATTTTATTTATAATCTCATATAAAAGTGGCCTACGATTCCATCATTGTATATATCAGGATTTATTTTGCCAATTCTTTAGGAGGTACTGTCTTTAGAAGACAAATAAGTAGGTTTTCAATAGGTTAAAAAACAAAAACAAAAAACTAAGGAAAGTCTTTGGAAATGACACCAACAAAGGCATCAGTGTGAGAACAGTCTGACTAGAAGCCAGCAAAAATGTGGCATAAAAGAATAACAACAGGGTAAATTCTGAAGAGTATTTTACTTTAGTATTAAAATTGCCTAATGCTCATAGGCTTCATTCAGTCTACATTTTACGAAATGGGACATACAGGAAAGGAGCAGTGTTTTTGAAGATGGAACTGTAACTCCATAGTATTTGTGATCTCACTATTCCTCGTCCTAAGCGCCGTGTAATAGACTAATTTGAGGCAGTTTTTCAGCAAATATTATTGATAAATAAATACAATGGCTTATTTCAGAAAGTGAAAAAGCTGTTTCCATGCACTCTGACATCCATCAGCTTTTCTCTCGGGTAGAAATTTTACACTTACAAATCCTAGTTGTCCAAGTCCTCTGCCTGCTGCTCAGTCACTTCGGATGGTTGGCTTTAATGGGACAGCTATGAGATGTTGGGCTGTCACAAAAAGCGGTTCCTAGGGGAACACCTAAACTTAGTACTTCTCTTTAAGGGTCGTGAAAGTCTCATTGAAAGAAAAAAACAACAGGAGATTGTTGGGAACCTCTTACTGCCTCATCCCGAGGGACGTGGAGCAGAAGGGGCTCCTCTTTAGGGTCTAGAAACCCAGTCTTTGTGGACTCAATATAATGTCAAAGCCGGAAGGCCTCCTCCCCTGACATGTGAAAAAGCTGAAGCTCTGAGGGTTCAAGTGATCTACGCCCGGTGACTGACAGGCCTGACGCTTAGAATTCCAGCCTTCTAACCCCAAGATTTGGCCTGCCTCACGGACTGACTGAGGGATTCTTTTCCATCCTGGGAGCACCCTGGACGTCTTGTGACCCCTGACCTGATCTGTTACAGGTGGCATTCTAGAGATGCTGGAGCCAGGAACAGGTCTAAAATAGGTTGAAACTGGGCCCTGGGTCTCCACCCTTCCTCCCCTCCCCACCCCACCCCACTTCTAAAACTATGTGAGGTTGCCCTAGGAGCCCCAGTGGTCTGGGGGAACACTAGGGATCGCGTATCCTGTAACATTTGGGACATGGCTCACCTGGCGTGGCCTCATCAGAGCTTGTGTGTCTGAATTACCCCGGTTGTTGTAGCAGGTCAGCTCTCTTGGTTGGCAAGAGAATTTCCTTTTCTTTTTAAAAATGCAAGTCATGCTTTCATTTTAATATAGTATCAACCATTCAGCCTTGACATGATTTAAAATGAATGTGGCTAGTTTTGCCTTTGAGTGTATGTGCATGGAATAACCTAATTGACAAGCAATCATGAAGTTCTCTTTTAGCCTGATGTTATCCCATCATTCGCAGGCCCATTTTGGTTAATTTGTTTTTTCATATAGTTTCTGGTGGGAAAAATGCATTGCTTTGGTCCTGAAATTAACTTGATTGAAATATCTGAGACGTTGTCATTTTCCAGTGGCTCAAGAGGTTATTTCCCAAGTGTCTAATTTTTTAAGTACAGTGTATATTAATTTAACTGCTACTTTCTGACATTCATCATCCCCTGAAAAATTATCAACCGTGCATGCGTGAAACAGATTTTTGTTTACACTCCAAAGTCCCACACAATGTGGTTTATTTACCTTTTGCAGATAGTCATGCAAATTTGATCAAGATGGGGTTTTTTAAAAACTTGTGCCATTTATTGATTTGCTAGATCTCATTTTCAGATTTTCTTTAAAGTATTCTATAATATATCTTTCAGAAGGAAACACTTAAAGACTAATGCAATCTCCAGGAACTGTTCAATCAGAAATAATGAGTGGAGAGGTCACTTGTCAAGAACATATTGTTTGAAATACTTACATTTAAGGGTTTCCAGTCTTTGACGTAAAAAGTTCTGCCATGAAAAATATGGACTTCATTGGGCTTCTGAATTCTGTACAACATGTCACGATTTGTGCTCCGAGGCTAAAGATAGAAAGTAAAATAAAATGTTCTTTGTCCATTTAGTTATCCTTGACTCCATGAAATTCTCCAAAGTAATTACTGGTGACCACAATACCACCTACCAGCAAGAACAGCATTGACCCTGTGCCAGCTGCCTTATTGCTGACCACAGCTACTCTTTACTAGAGCAGATGTTTCTCCTCTTGCCTTGCCAGTAAAATTTTATTGAGCAGTTTTGCAAATACAGAGCAGTATACTCTGCCTGATGAGCGGCCAGAGATCTTAGTCACCACGTTCAATAAGGGTAGATTTCTGCTGTCTGCCACAAGGCCCCCACTCCTAGGCTTCGTGCATCTTACTGACTCCCCCCCCCCCCACCTCCAAGGCCTCAGGACTTGTAAACTGCAGTCCTCTTGGGGTTTGCTTCCCTACCCACCCACGTAATTTTCTCAAAGAAAATAAGGTTGGAAGAGCAACCACACTTGTGGTTGCAACTTGCTTCTTTAAAAGGCTGTCACATTAGAACTCTGCTCCTGCCCACTGTGGGTTTGCACAAAGGAGTTAGGGCACTTTGTTGGGATGTTTTGTTAGGATGCTCTTCTGAATTTTTCCACATCTCTTTGGTTTGGATGTTGACCTGGAAATCTCTTTTTGAATTAGCTTCTTTTGGAGAGCTTTCTGCCTTCCTGAGCCCTGCTTGAATCCTTTCCCCAAGAAGGCAGCCAAGGGAACTTCTTCTGATCCCACCTCTCTGTACCTGTGGTGGACGACCCCCTATTTGAGTCAGGAAATTGAAGTACTTTCAAGGCCTGTTTTTAGCTTTAGTTGATTTGAGACAATTTCCCTCTGTGTTCCTTGTCTAGATGGAAAGGAATAGAGTTTTCAGTTTTGTTTTTTTTTAATGGAAAGCTTAAGGACCACATTCTGCAGTGATTACCGCCTATTTCCCAGGACCTTTCAAAGAAATCAGCTCATAAAGATAATGGCCATTGAGGGGCTAAGCCCCAGCTTGGCATGAATTCCCACAGAGCCTCGGGCCTCGGGAGGACAGGTAAGATGGAAGGTCAGAGGGCAGAGGTCATAGGGTGAGCGTTTGCCCGGCTTGTGCTTCCTCAGCAGGAAGCAGCAGGCACCTGAGTCCCTTGGTGTTCATTCCAGGAGTGTGTCTTTGTGGGACTTCATCCAGCCAGCTTTGTGGCAGATAAACCAACTGTGATAGCCTGATTTTAAGGCTCCTAACACATACAATACCAGGACTTCATTGAATATTCTGTTTAGTCCGTATTAGGACACATAGGTCAAGGTGAGTGACTATTCTCCATGTATAGGTCAAGAAGTTCGAAACACTTTTAATGCTTTAAACCACTTGGAGCGGTTTAAAGCAGTACTATATTCTCAAATACTTGTAATATAAAACTTCATTCTTCTTTGATCGTAAAAAGAGGAATTCGTTTCGATTAACATATATTCTTTCCGTACTTTCTCTGCTACTCCTCTAAAAATTGACTTTTAAAATAAGAAACTTGAAGGCAATATTAGCACTGGTAGACTGGGTATTTGGCTCAGGACTGGAGCTTTTTTTTTTTTTTTTTTTTTTTTTTTTTTTCTAATGTTCCCAGAGCAGAGCACTCTTTAAACTAGGATGAGAAAAGTTAATTTTAATCCTCCAAAGGCTTATTTGCTAGCACAAAAGGTCATGAAACACACCCAAAAACCGTATTGCTAAGATCTGAAGGAGAAAGATTTCAGCAGCAGAGACCAATTCCAGTATCCCAGCAGAGAACTTCGTCCCTTGCTGAAGAAACAAGTTTGTTTTAGGAGCACCGATTAATTCAAAAACTACCGAATGGAAGGACTTTCCCATAACCTGTCTAAGGGAAAACTCTTTGTTTCACATTGTTTCATCTCAGAGGAGAATTCTTCAGAAGTGGTCTTAAACCGGTGATAGACGTTATTTGCAAGGATGTGTAAGGAGTTGTTCTCTAGCCAATCTTTTTGTAATTATTACCCTTTAATCTGTGATCTGTCAAAAGAGAGAAAGACTGGCCATACCGAGCTGACAGACCCATGGAATACGAAAATGTGATGACCCAATTTTTCAAAGCTTTCTTTTCAGCTGATTTCTTAGGGTATTCACATGTCACCTGCCCCAAAGATTAAGAATCAGAAATTGAACGAGGCAAACTTGAAGAGGGTCAACAACTATGGTACTGACTAACAGCAGCCACTGTAGAGCTAGAGAAGGCAACAAAGTGTCCTTGCTTTTCTGTAGGGAAGGCCTTTTGCTTAGGTCTGTTTGGTGGATGTTTTAGGAAAGTTCATGCCCTGGGGCCATTAGATAGCTTCACCTCATGGTTGTCCGTGTGCGGTAAGACTTCAGTACTCCTAGTTGCTTTATCCTCCTCAGCACATGTATGAAGTAAAAGGTTACTAAAGGAGGGTAAAGAAGAAAATCCAGTTGAAAATTGCAGTTTTGATAGATTTATAAACAACTGCTCCTTCACATTGTGAATTCTGACATATTATGAAAACAGGGCCTGCTGTGCCTTTGGAAAAATTCTCAATGTATTGTGCAAGTTGTGATGGCAGGAGGACCGAGAGAAAGGTTTGTTTTTCATAAAAAAAAAAAATTGTTTCAGAAACTAAGGTTGTAACTGAGCTCCACTCTGTACTGTGTCAAGCCATAATATCCAGTGAGTCATGAAGGCTTAGGGAAACACTGGCGACATCGTAAGAAACATTTGAGTTAATGTTTGAGATAAAGAAGATGACTATCTCTGAAAAGAAACTGAAATTAAAGGGCACAGGCTCCCATTTTCAGATGCCTGAAGGGAATCCCTTTCAGTGCTGCTTCCTTTCCTCACTGATGGTCATCCTGTAGGTGAGAAGGAGCCAGGATGGAGAAGTAGAAAGCAGGTTTCTGAGCTCACATTGGCCATGAGACCTCACCTGAAAGTGTGTGACGGACCACATCATCTCCCTGGGCCCCTCAGATCCAAGGAGTCTCTGAATCTGGTTTTTGAACATTGTTCTACATGAGATAATCTTGGAAAGGTTTTATCATTTGTGGCTGCCATTGTGGTGCTTCTTATCACTGGGGTACTTAATACTTGGACCCGTCAGGAGAGCCATGCTCAATTCTGTTGTTTCTGGCTGGTAGACCAGATGGCCAAATGCCTCCACTTCCCTGGCCCTGCCCTGAGAAACTTTCAGCTCAGAAAGGTCATTTCATTTCCTGTGAGCCTGTGATTCAGGCTTACATCAGTGGTCTAAGAGCTGGGCACCGTCTGTCCATCTGGAAGGTGGGACAATGGAGACCTCAGCCCCTGTAGACTTGTCAAGTGACCCGGCCTTCCATGGACTTGTCAGGCTGGTGACAAACTGGTGGACAGCCCAATCCCTCTGTTAACTTCAGGCCGAATTCTAATGAATCTGGGATTCCTTGCTGAAAAAAAGACTGGATCTTGGTGTGTCTAAGACTCTGCCCTTGAAACCTCTGGGTTGATGACTGATATGTTAGTCTCTTGGGACAGGGCTGTACAGTTGAGAAAAGTAGCAAAGAGCATCAGATCTCTGTGGGTCATCTGGCCCCCATAAAAAAGCAAGAGCAACTGGGAAAAGGCTAGACTGCTAGGTTCCCAGCTATACTGGGTGATTAGACAAAGCCACCCTCTCCGTCTTTGTTTATAGAACTCATTTTCAGGAACAAGTGTTTTATAGGGAGGTGGAGGTTGTTAAGAAGCTATTTGTAATTGAAGATCTCCAATATGTGAGCCCTGTATCAAGCTTGATCTAAAAGAACTTTGCATGGGTGGCAGTTTAGGAGAAAAAGGGAGAAAAGGATAAGGAAAAAAACTAATAAAAATAGCTGAGATCACTCACCAGTTATCAAGAAACAGATACTACAGTTTTATAACACTAAGTACTAAAAGTATATGCACTCTTAAAAGGCAATTAAAACGTATGCTCAGCAACTATAAAACATTTTCTTTTCATCTGCAACATAGAGGGCAGATTACAACACATTAATAACGTTTTGTTTAGAGTTCAGTTTCTGATGGTTTCCAAATGTAGTCTGTGTAGATTAACCAGAAGGAGTCCAGTTCCCTTTTTTAAGAGCGCTTGTAAAGGAAAGCAATGTGGTAAGATTGTTATGAAAAGAGAGTGTATTTAGGAAATAGCACTTAGCAGGGTCTCTCTGAATGGCTGCCAGGTCAGGAAGCTGAAGTGCAAGGCTTGGCCCTTGTTCAGCCCCCCCAGTTCCAGCTCCTTGACCACACAGTACGTCAGGAACATGTCACAGGCCAGCCAGGAAGGCTCGGCCCCGCCCACGGGCCAGCTTGGCACGGCCGCTTTCACATAACCCAGGGCTCCAGAGGGGCCGGAGGCAGGCATTCCAGGGCCACGGGAACATGCGATTTTTTAAAATAGAAATGAAGAACTTAAAAAAAAAAAAAAAAAAAAAGCCTGGGAATCAAACCGTTGCTGAGTCTTTACGGATCACGGTCCCTCATGGAGAATGTTAGAGCTGAACAGGGCCTTAAAGGTTATCTCATCCTCTGCCCTTGTCTTGCAGACAAGGAAATTGACCTGCCTGCAACCGCGGTGGCAGGGCCAACGTGGAGTCCGTATCTCTCGGTCCTCCATCTGCTCAGCCCGCTGGCTCCACCTCCGTGGGCTCGGTCTTCTGTCTTGGGAGCTCCGTCCTGCCCTTAGCGTCCTACTGGGCTGCGTGGGAGCCCCGTGCACCCCCTCCCCCTTGGATCTTGGCTATCCAGTGATTTGCTGCTGTATCATTTGCTCCTGCGAAACTACTATCATTGTGTTGTCACCATTGTTACTAGTATTGTTTCTACAGTTCCTGTATCAACAGTCACCCTCAGGAAGTTGGGTTTGGGGGCAGGGGGCATGAGCTCTGTGGATTGAGGGGCAGAGTCAGGAGGACGATGGGTCTGGGCCAGTGCTTCACGGAGTCCTACCATCAGGTTCCAGCTGAGGAGCAGAGGTTTAGAAGTGGCGTTTTGGTGGGGAAGAATTTTTATTGTCACTGTTTGTTCTTGTTTAGGGGAGGGCTTTGCATTTCTAACTTCATCATGTAATTTCATTTGAAAGGGACTTTAGAGTTGATGGAGTGATTATATATTATGGTTCAGTCTCCTCAGTTTACATGTGGGGAAACTGAGGCTCACAGGGAGACAGTGATTTGCCTTCTGTTTTGCTACCTGAACTTCCCAATTGACTGGAGCTCCTGTCTTATTTATACATAAAAGGAGAACTGGAGGAAGAAAGTGCCTTAGGATAATACCGACAGGACCTCAATCCTTTAGCTTTTCTCCTCCATCAGGCCCACTGTGACCCTGTTAAAGCCGCAGTTGTGACCTTATTCCTTGGTCAGCACAGGGACAACCCTAAAGGAAAACTCAAGAAAGCCGACCCCTTCCTTAGGCGTTATTAAAATCCCTATAAAAAATTAAGTGGATGTTTGTTTTCTTTATTTGAAGAGACCCTGGTGGGTGGCGGCTGCGTCACCCAAAGCAATGTCTTTTGAGGCCCCCCGTGGCACTACTCGAAAGAAGACTGACTTTCCAGTTGCCTGAAAAACTGTGATAAACACATCTCTTTGCTTAACATAAGGCTTGTTGGTTTCGAAAGTAAAATTAACTTCCTTAGTTCATGCATCGATTGTCTTTTCCTTGAGCTTTTCTCTCTCCTTTGCCCTGGTGTCAACTCAGCTTTCCTGTTTTTCTAAAACGTTTGATCAAGTAGTTGGTAAGATTAGAAAATGTTACTGTACTGCTTTAAATAGCAGATAAGGAGAGTATTTGATTGCTGGGAAGGTCTTGCATCCTTAGCAACAGCGCTATAGCAACATCAATCATAATTTACTTAGAAAATTTACTTAAATTCATCCCAACCTTTAATAAGAATATTTTAGCCCTTCCTTTTTAAGATGTTAAGCTCTGGTCTTGCCTGGTTACAGGGGAACAGCCCTACTGTGTTATCTCACTTTCTTTTTCCCGGTACCTTGCTCTTTGGGACTTTTTTGGCTTTCATTTACCTAAATTTGTTCTGAAGGCACAAGAGCAGCTTTTCTAAGGGCGGTAACTATCACAGAAAGAGCACAATGACTTATTGAGGTTTCAGATTTTGCTCTGTTTGGAGCTACCGGAGATTGGAACAGATTCTCCAGCCTCATCTCTGCCCCAGAGTTGGTTGAAAATATCAAACTTTTCCCTTCTCTGATGCTTGTCAAACATACCCTCCCCAGCAGCTAATCACGATCCTGATTTTCCAAAGAGGAAAACCAAATCTCAACAGGTAACTATTCATCTCAAGGTCACCTGACAACATAAAAAGAGAGCTTAGATGAGTGTGCTCAAGTTTCTTTCCCTTCTAGCCTCCGAAAGACCTCCAAAATACTCTTTCTTTAGTGTCCGCAGCCCACTTCCCTTCATTTCTTCTTAGTTTGACAGTGTCTGGAGGGCACTGTGGGAAACTGCTGGTGACTTCCAATGGTCAGAGACTTTTGAGTATCATCAGTACCTGTAAGTCTTCCCACCCGTCCCTGGAACCTCGTTGGAGACACCCTGCAGTGTGGGCTCTGGAATCAGTGTGCTTCTGTCTTGGTACTTGGCTTAAGTGCCAACTGGATACACTGTGTGATGCTTTTTTTTTTTTTCACTGTGTGATGCTTTTCCATCAGAATACTCATTATTTGGGGGATGACGTTTATAAACACTTTTTTGCCTGATCATACCATGTGTAGTTTTTGGGGACTAAAGATTTCCCGATTGAGCTGCTCAGCTGGAGAACCTGACCACGAATTTCTTTTCCCTGAGGTATTTGTAGTCCAGTCCTGGCAATTTGTTTCTATGTTCAGTGAATAACACCTAATAAAATGATACGTGGATTGGGTTGGACTCTAAGGAATTTGGGGGCCTTGCTAATTTTCTTGCCAAGCTGCTCTAAGCAACTTTGCTCCTGGACTTTACGGGTGAAAAAGGCCACGTTACCCATTTCCCTCTGAAAATTGTGTCTGATCAAACCTAGAGAGTATTTTCTGAAACTCCATGTCACAAGTATGTCATATTGATTTTCTGGCTTTGATCTTTACTTTTTACAGTTAGTAGATGTTTCCCACCCATTGTCCACCTCCACTGGTAGTCATAGGATAAACAGGCTAATGGCTCACTGTATAACTAAGGCTTCTTTTTTAACGTGGAAGTGCTGTGTTTCAAAGTGACCCCAAGCTGGACCAGGCTACGTGGGGTCATTAAGCCTTCCTTCTTCAAGCCAAGAGGTAGTTTGCTTTTTGTTGACTTTTTGAAATGAGATGTCTTTGTCCATGGAGGGCTATGTGTTTAAGGCTGATGCCCACTTCTTGCCTTTACAACCATTGAATCTGGGGGCTGGAAAGGGACGAGTAGGATACACAGGTCACACAAAAATAACCGTTAGAAAAGAGTTACCTAAGGGTTTTAGGATTGTTTGTATCCCGTGGCACAGGAACCCAAAGTAATTTCCTTTGCCTTAACCCCAGCCCCTGCAGATGGGCTTTGAGTGGCCTACAAGTAGCGGGGAGAGCTGATTACTGCACGTACGTACGTCTCTGTGCAGTTTCTGGGGGTGAACTCAGCTTCTGTTTGATTTATTTTCTCTACTAAATCAAGGATTTTAGATTTTTTTCATTTACGTTATGCTTTATACTTACAGAGCATTTCCACCCACTTTATATCCTTTTAAATCTAAACCTGTGAGATAGATGTTGTCATCCTCACAGGAGTCTATGAATCTAAATAAAATGACACAGCACAATGCCTCCCACGAATAACGATAAATTGAAGTCTCCCTTCCCTTTTTTTTTTGGTTCAGACTGATCTTTTCTCTCTGACGTCCTTTGCGATGTGCGATTTAATATATGTATCATCTCTTGAGCATTCCCTGTACCTTCCCACCTTCATATTTTTATGCACACTGTCCCCTTCCTCTGAAAAGCCGTCCTGTCATCCGTGTCCCTTTATACGCTCCTCTGTAGCCACCTATAGAAGTTCTACTCATCTTTCAAATTTTAGATCAAAAACCACTCCTCCTTGTAGATTTCCTAACCAGGGGATTTATTGGTAATAATTTTTGTAAACTCATCTGCTATGACGAGGACTGCTGCACACTCTCTGTAGTTTGTTTGGGAAGCCAAGTGTTACTCTGTGGAAGAATTACAGAACCCGAGCTAAATATTGGCCACCGACTGTCCCATCCCCTTCCAGCATATGGATTTGTATTTCTAATTCCCTCCAGATAAGATTTTACCGTCCCTCTTAATTTTATTAATCCATTCTAAACTGACAGATGTTGTGGTGAGCCTTGAGCTCTTGGGGATTCTTATTTCATTTCTGATTAAAAGAGGAGTTTCCTTCTTAAACCCAAGTGTACACCACCCTTCTCTTCTAAACAGCTTATTTGAATGTCAGAAGTCAACTTGTTATTCTCTGTCGGATACTGAAGAAGCTTTCTAGTAGCTAATCCCCCTCTAAAATGTTTCTTCCTGGTGGGCAGAAGAGTGGTATAGGAATGGATTAGTACTGGTACCTGGTACCTTGTAGTTGCTTAGTTAATAGTAGTATGATCTTTACTTCTTATTTACTTTTTTTTAAACTTTAACTTAAAAATTCTTTTGTTGGTTTTTTTGTTGGTGGTGGTTTTTTGGGGTGGTGGTGGATAGGTTTATTTATTTATTTAATGGAGTTACTGGGGATTGAACCCAGGACCTCGTGCATGCTAAGCATGCGCTCTACCATCAAGTTATAACCCCCTTACTTTTTTTATTTTGGAAGAGGCTGGAGGTAGTAAGCAGAACTCACAGAACTAATCTGTGTTGACCTCTCTGCTTCTCGAGGGCATGAAGAATGTGACAACACTTAAATTCAGGTAGATAATGACCCAGAGTTCTGGTCAGTGTTCCGGTATGGTTTGTGCTTTGTCCTTAGGGTCCAGGTCTGACTTTAACAGCACAGTGACTGTCAGTTCCTGTCCCGAGGGGCTGAGAACATCCGATCATCTGTTTAGCTCTGGAGAAGCTGAGTTTGCCTAAGTACGGGGCTACCGTGTGAACTGCTGCTCCAAAAGGCAAGTGGGACAGCATAAGAATTTTCATGAAGCCATTTAAGTTTTCTACCCTTAGGAGATGGTTCTCTGATTTTTCCCCCCCTCTTTATCAGCCTTCCAGCAAGAAGAGACTCATGTTCTTTCCCAGGGCACCAGCCCTAGAGTGGGCAGTTGTCCATCACTGGCCTAGGATAATCATATTGGAGATCTCCCTTGACACCAGACACTTGCTATCACTTCTGCTGTCCCTTTGGCTGATCCTCCTCATACTTTTAGGGGCACCTGAGGTCATCTTTTTCCTTGGGAGGTGACACTCCGTGGCATCTTTACTGAAGATAACTGGGGATTTGCCATCTATTACTTTGGATGGGCAATAGTTACCGTTTATTGAACCGCTGTGTGACTTAAGCACGGTGCAGGCTGCTTAACATTGATTGTCATTAGTTCTCCCAACAACTAACTTTCAGGTAGTTGTTATTGCAGCCATTTTACAGATACATATTGCAGAAGTTAAGCAACTTGACCAAGTGACTGAAGGCCAAAGCCAAGGCTTAACTGCAAAGCCCTGCTTTTCCACTCCATTTACAGAAAGCTCAGAATGCCCCCAAAACTCAGAAGTCACTGTGGTATTTCACACTAACAGCACCAGAAATTCCCAGGACGTTAATGCAGTGATCAGAATTGAATGGGAAGAGGCATTAGCCAATTTGAAAACAGTAGATTTCCACTGTTTCACAAGAAAACCCAGAGAAGCCCAAGTACATTAGACAAGTTGGAATTGAAAAGCTTAAGGAAAAAAAATCTTCATTTTAAGGTCATCCGTTTATACCGACGCGAGGTCTATGGAAAACGAAGGAGCCGGCATCGTGTTTCTGAAATATGCAATTTTACAATGGGAACGTGTTATAAAACGCCCTGCCACTGTTGTTTTCCTTGGGATTTAGAGTGAGAGACATGAAGGCTGACAACTCTCTTCCTGTTGTAGGTCAGCGCTTCAAGGAACTCTGTAATCTTCCCACCAGCTTTGCTCTCTCCTGGAACTCACGGGTAAAATTAGATGCTGGCAGGACTTCAGTAGCTGAGTCTGAAAGCTTTCAGAGGCGCAGTCAGACAACTGCAGCAGACTGCTTTCTCACAGTACCATTTTGAGAGATGCTTCGTCCAGACTAACATAGTTTGGTAAACTGATGAGTGTCTGACTCTCCTGCTGTAAAGCACTGTTAATAACAATGCCCACGGGAGCAGAAAAAAATTACCTTTGTGTGGTTAATCTCCTTGGAAACAGGATAAGGCTTTATCTGCCTTTTATCAAGATTTGCCTTTCGATGTTGCTTTACTATATGTGTCTTGTTAAAGCTTAAAACAAACAAACAAACAAACCCCTGAATTTGAGGATTTAGACACTTTCAAGTTGGAATTCTTTGATTATACACATTCTCATTGGCTCTAGGAGGCAAACCTGGTGAAGAGGGTGTGGGAAGAAATCAGTGAGAGAATGAGGGTTCTCCCAAACCAGCAGCAAACACATTTGTCTAATTTGACGCATTTTTGCCTGGAAGTCTTAGAAAGAGACTGAGGTGCCCCGGCTCAGAATATAAAGAGCCAGAGACTAAAACCAGACTAAAAAGGGCCAACCCATTAGGGAAGTACCTCCCTGGGGAGCGGGTAGGCAGGGAAAGGAGGGTAGATGGCGGTTATTAAACCCCGAATCAAGAATATGTTCAGAGAGGCTGCTGCACAGGAAAATCCTCCTTCCCAGACTCAGCTGGGCAGGGGACAGTTAAGGAAAAGGAGTTCTGCTTATTCTCTGCTGCAGGATGCTACCCCCTGACCCTTTATAAGTCAGCCTCTCTTGATTACTCCTTTTAATTCAAGACTCAGAACAGCTTGTAAAGTTGTTTTTTTTTTTTTTTTTTATCATTCCTTTCCAGATTGTGTGGGCCACACTGTAGCATGCACTTTCCTTTTGTCCACATCTGTTTTCCAACCTCATTACTCTTCTGTTATTACATTCATTAAAAAAAAAAAGAGAGAGAGAGCTGTTTATTTCTTTTCTGCATGTTCCCCCCCAACCAGCTTCGAAAGCTAAAATGGTAAATCATGTGATGTTTGATGTGACCCTCTCCACAATTTCTAGTATATGAGTGGATGGTTGCTTATACAGCGATTGGTTGAACCTTATTTTTTAAATTAGCTATACTCGAGCCAAGGCTCACAACTCACATAAGGCTTTTTCAGTGTAGACTACGATCGTCAAGGCGTGTCATTTCTATATTCGAATGGTACATCATACACTCTGGAGCATATGGTAGTAATGTGTCTTTTTTTGGCTAATGTGTCTTCTGAGCACTTTAATTTGAGTATAATTATTTAAAGGCAAACGGAAGCTGGGAGGCATAGCTTTAGGATTTACAGTAGTTTTGCCTGGTGAAGAGAGTGCTACGAGAAATGACCCAAGGGTGCCCATTAACACCATTTCTATTCAACATTACATGGAAGTACTAGCCAAGGTGATGAAGTAAGAACAAGTGATAAGAAATACAAGAATTGGAGAGAAAGAGACATAGTTGACCTTATTTGCAGATGCTATGATTTGCTACATGGAAAATGCAGGAGAATCAACAAACTATGAGAATTAATAAAAGTGTGCAGCAAGGTTGCTAGATACAGAAATTGATGGCGTTGCTACACGCCAGCAAAAACCAATGAAAGAAAAGACCCTTTTTGGCAATAACAGTGAAGCACCAAGAAGCTAGGAATAATCCTTAGAAAAGACATGCAAAATGTTTACAGAAAACTTATAAAAGTAAATGAAGGGCTGAAAAAAGACCTAAATAAGTGGATGTAACATGTTCATGGACAAGAAGACTCAATATATTACAGTTGTCGATGATTCTCAAATTAATTGAGACGTTAAATGAAATTCTAATCAAAATCATAAAAGATTTTGAATCGGTCAGAGGCCTGGCAGGAGACCTGCCAGGTGCACACCAAAGTTTTTACTGAAAAGAAGTGAAGGGCTTATTTACAGAGGTCTGGACGAAGCTTAGGGAAACCAAGAAGCCAACAGGGGAAGCTAACACACCCTAAGCTGTCGAAAGCAAGAAGTCTTTCTCATGCCTGGGCCTGAAACAGTGAAGGATGGAGCAGTTGTCAGAGCCCAGAGAGGGGTGTAGATATAGTTCCAGGAGAAACCCACCTGACAGGCCTCCAGTGGAGGAACAGCCACTGCTAGCCTGGGCACCGTGGCAAGAAAGCCAAAGGGGAACATCTCTTGACCTGTTTCCCCTCTTGTCCTTCATCCCCCTGTCATTGACTCTCACTGGCTAAATCCAGGATGAAGGGACCCAGGTGATGCTGTCCATCTGGAGACACCTCATGGGGATGGAGCAAAGTGGAGCAGAGTCGAAAGGGGATCTGAAGGAGCAATCAGAGAATATCCAGCACAGATTTTTTTTTTTTCCCATGAAATTTTTCAAGGTGATCTTGAACTTCACGTGGGAGACTAAAGAGTTGAAAACAGCAAAGAACAATTTTGGAGAACTGCCCTATTAGGATTTTCATTAGAATATCATTTAATTTCTGTCCTACCAGATACTAAAGTGTGTTATAAACTATAGTCATTAAGGCAGAACAGTATGGTCACAGAGACAGAGTAGAACAGAATCCACATGTGTGTGGCAACTTGAAATAAGATAGAGGCAGTGTTACAATTCAGTGCTGTAAGATGGACTCGTCAATAAATGGTACTGGGACAAATGGTTATCCATATGGGGAAAATTTAGTACTTCCTATTTGGATAGCTGAAATTAAAAACTTTGACCACGAGTGTTGGCAAGGATGTTGAAACTCATACACTGATGGTGGAAGTGTGAATTGATGTAATGATTTTAGAAGGTACTGTGCAATGTCTAGTAAAGTTGCTCAGACTCCCAGCTGTAAAACAGAGGTAACAACAGAATCCTCATAAGGTTATTGTGAAAATTGAATGACTTGGTAGATATAAGCCACTTAGAGCAATGTTTGGCACAAAATAAGCACTGTTTAAGTATCAGTTATAATCATTTTTGTTTCTGGATCCTGCAGTTCCATCCCAAGATATGCAATGCAAAGAAAGTTCTGGCTTGTATAAAAGAAGACTCCTACAGTAAGGTTCTTTGCAGATGAGCAAAAGAATGGATTTTTTTTTTTAAAAAAATCATGATCTGTTCATTATATCGAGTAAAGATGAATGAACTAAAGCTATATGTAGTGACATAGATAAATCTTAAAAACGTGTTGAGGGGAAAAAGAGATTGCAGAGGAATGAGAACAGTGTGATACTGGGATGGAAGGAGAGATGGGACCTAGGTAAGGTACACAGGTTTCAGTGGTATTTGTAATATTTTATATCTTTAAAACCATTTTTAAAAATCGAAATCAAAAAAGAGGGAGAGAGAGAGCTAAGCAGTAAGTTATGGTCAGGTTTGAAAAATATGAACAGGCTTTCTATCACAGAAAGAAACCAGCTTGTAGGAGGAAGAGTGCAGACAGCCCCAGGTTTCATTCTGCCTTTTTTTTTTTTTTCCAAGTTAGCTATATAACCTCATATAACTATTTAACATTGGTTACCTCCCTGAGCTAGTTTGAAGATTAAATGAGATACCGTATATAACTTAGCAGAGTGCCTGATATAGAATAGATGTTCAATAATTGTTCCATTCTTTTCCCTCGTGTACTAGGAAGAAAAAAAGTCTAATCAATATTTTCCTTGGAAAATATTCTAGACAAATATCTGCTTCTGTGGGCCTGGTTCCTACAATCTTTTCTTGGCTCCAATTCATGTTGACTTTCAGCGAGGACTGCCAAGTCATACCCGAGCTTAGTGAAACGAGCTCATCTGATAAAGAAATGAGCATCAGGATCTCACTGCATAAAATCATCGTTCTTTTTTTTTTTTTTTCCATCAAGTGGTATATTTCGCAGTGTTTGGGTGTGCAATGCTGTCTTGGGCTTTTTGTGAAAAAAGAGCAAATGACCGTGGTCCTTCCCTTTATTCTAAAAAAACTTTCATTATATTTTTGTAATTAGTGCTTGTGAACTTATACCTCCTCTTGCTAACTGAGCTGGGGAGTAGTTATTAAACCCAACCCCTGCAAAAAAGATGTGTCTTTTTCTTGTGAAAACCAGTGTCACCTTTCATGGATATGTAACTGTTTCCCTTCCTCATGTCTAACGAATTGCTGTTTAATTATTGTTTTTATAAAGATATGAAATCCATATGAGAGCCTGTGTTGTCAGGGTCAGCGTCTCCATGGGGAAAACTTGTCCTCATTTTCATTAAAATGTCTCTATTCTAGGTAGACCCCGTTTGATCATTAACAAGCAATTTGATGCTTTTCATAGGAACACTTTTGCAACAACCAAGAGAGCAAATTAGGGATGGTGGTTTGGGATTGAACCTCATTTTTAGTCTAGTATTCGGGGCATTAGATATGACATTAAGTGCTAAGGAGAGAAGCTAAGCAATAGATAAAGGAGACAGATGGCTTTAAAAAGAGACAGGCAGGGACAGAGTGACAGAGCGACCTAAGCCCATTAGTGGACAAAGAAAATGACTGGTGTGTGAATTTTTAAAGGAGATCTTCTTTCTTGCAGGCTTCTCACAAGGAAAGTCCCTGTGAGCGATGCCATTTAAGGAAAGATATGGGAAAGGAGAATTAGTTTCCAAAGGAAAGTGTGAGAAGCACCTTGAGCTTGAATGATTTAACACTGAACTAAGACCGGGTATCTGAGAAGCTGTATCTCAGGCTGGAGAGATGAAACAAGAGGCCTAGGACAATTTTCCTGTCTGGCGTCCCCGGGGTTTACCAAGATGACCCTGCCTGTAGATGGTGTTTTCTGAGACTGATATACTTAGGAAATCTTTTAAAAGACCTAATTGCTCCAATAAGTCTGACTCATAACCCTTTGCACCTTCTGTTGTCGTGGAGTCCACCCCATGCCGTGTTAGAAGTTTTCTGTAACCTAAGCCTATTTAGTCTGTTTTCTCCCACTCTGTAAACACCCTTTTTTCCATAGTTGCAAATGTCTCCACCATTATTTGTTTCGATTTGTAAATTGCAGAAAGTCCAGAATAAACAGTGTCCTCACACACGCACATCAGCCATAGCCGGAGATTAACTCTCTCCGGCCAGAGATACGTTCAGATGGGGATGCTCCATGTTGTCTTTATAAAGCCAGAACTCTAAAAGTCAGGTTCTTTTCTTCTTGTCCCCTCTCTGTGAGGATAAGAAAGTTAATTTTTAAATCTCCGCAGTGGGCTGATAACTTAAAAGATAGTCAGAAGTGACAGTCAAGACTTTTCTTTCTTCAGAAACTTAAAGGGGGTATTGACTGGTCCCTCAGAAATATTCAGAGCCCTGAGCAACAGCTGCCACGGTAGGAATTATCTTCGCCGTGGTTGGTGGGTGAGCGAGAGAGTGAATAAATGAATGAATGCCATGTTGCCAAAGCGTATTATCCTTGGCAAGAGGCATGAGATGCCCGCAGGCTCACAGTCTGATTCTGAATTCGAGGAGGGAGGTGGCAAGGAGGTGAAACATGGAATTTTCCGGAGCGTAGCCAGGAAGGGCTACGTAAGAGAGGACTGCTTGACCTGAAACATGACCGTGGGGTAAAAGTCTGTTCCCCTTTGTTGTGTTCTCCTCTGTGTCCACGGACCTGTCCTAGATAGGTCTGTATATGCTCAGAGCTCACTGAAAACCCAACACCTCCACCCCCTAAAAAAAGTAGGTCATGTATCTCTTAAATATTTAATATCCTGTCCTACATTTTGTGCCTGGAAAGAAACCGTTACTTGCTTGTAGATGTCGCTCAGGCCACAGATCTTCTGTCACTCACTGAAGAGTCAATATCTCCAGTCAAATATTTGATCTCGGGCACCAGTACAGACATCAAAACGGTATAGTGCTGGCATAAAGACAGACAAATAGATCAATGGAATAGAATCGAGAGTCTAGAAATAAACCCTCATGTATGATCAACTGATTCTCAACAAGGGTGCCAAGACAATTCTTTGGGAAAAGAATAGTTGTTTCAACAAATGGTGATGGGACAGTTACATGTTCATGTGCAAAAGAATGAAGTTGTTACCCCTACCTCATATCGTAGACAAAACTTAACTCAAAATGGATCAGAGACTTAAATACAAGAGCTAAAGCTATAAAACTCTTAGAAGAAGACATTGGCATGAATCTTTGTGACCTTGGATTAGGCAGTGGTTTCTTAGATACGACACCAAAAGCAGAAACAAAATTTAAAAATAGAGAAGTTGGGCATCATCAAAATTTAAAACTTTTGTGCCTCAAAGGACAGTATTACAAGGTAAAAAGATAACCCACAGAATAGGAGAAAACTTTTGTGAGTCAGATATCTGAAAGGAACTTTTATCTATACTACGTAAATAACTATTACAACTCAATAATGAAATGACAGATAACCCAACTGAAAAATGGGCAAAGGATCTAAATAGACAGTTCTCCAAAGAAGATACACAAATGGCCAATAATCATGTGAAAAGATGCTCAACATTATTAACCATCAGGGAAACACACAGTCAAAACCACAGTGAGATACCACTCTGCACCCACTAGCGTGGCTACAATCAAGAAGGTAGGTAATAATAAGTGTCGATGAGGATGTAGAGAAATTGGAACTGCCTTTGAGAACGTAAAGTGGTGTTGCTTCTTTGGTAAACTGTCTGGCGGTTCCTCAACTGGTTAAGTATAAGTTACCATATGATCCAGCAATTTCACACCTAGGTAAAAACCCAAGAGACATGAAAACAGGTCCACACAAAAACTTGTACACAAATGTTCGTGGCAGCATCAATCCCAGATAATAATTAATAGTCATTAATAGCCAAGAAGTAGAAACAACTGTCTATGAACCAATTAAAGGATGTACCCAAAGTAATTGAAAGCAGGAACTCAAACAGATAGTTGTTTGCATTAGTCACACCAGCTAAAAGATGGAAATAACCCAAGGGTCCATGAATAGGTTAACAGATAAACATAATGTAGTATGTCCATTCAATGGGATATTACTCAGCCATTAAAAAAAAGAATGAAGTCCTTTTACATGCTACAACATAGATGAACCTTGAAAACATTTGTCACTGAAAGTAGCCATCCACAAAGGACCACCGATTGTATGGTTCCATTCATATGAAATGTCCAGAATAGGCCAATAAAAGAGACAAAAAGTAGATAAGTGGTTGCCTGGGGCTGGGGGGTGGGGAGTTTGGGAGGTGATGGCTAAGAGGTACAGGGTTTCTTTTTGAAGTAATTAAACTGTTCTAAAATAGATGGTTACCCATTCTATGACTATACCAAAAGCTGTTGAATTGGACCCTTTAAAGGGACAGAAAGTATGGTAGGAGAATTATATCTCAATAAAGCTGTTGTTGTTGTTTTTTTTTAAAAAAGGAGTGCAAAGTAGGATTGACTCTCTGAACAGAATAGAAACTGTTGCTCACTTCTTTTCCTCAGTCAGCGATTCCCTTTGGGGACAGGTGTGTGAGCAGTTGAAGACTTTTCAATCTGCTTTTTATCATTGGAGTTCTTCTTGAATGGCAACTTCTGCCTCACTTGTTGTGGCCAAAAGATTCACTAGGCATTGCTTGTATTCTGCAGATTTTTCCCTGGGGCCTTGCAGAGGACAGTTTTAGAAAAACTGTGTGTCTTAGTGTTGATGTGGCCTAATGTCTGTCCACTTGTTCCCAGCACTGCCATTGGGATAAGCGCTTGTTACATTTGATCCTAATTCCTTGGAGGACACAGAGTTATTCAGTCCATCTTGGAATAGACCACAAACCATGTTTAAAGTAGCGGGCCAAGCCATTGGGCCTCCATGGTGAGATGGCACTAATCTCTCTGCTTGGATGAAAAAAAGCCGGCCAGGTAACCACAAGCCACGTTGGGCTTGGCTGCTTCAGACTAGCTGGATGTCTGAGATGGTGAGAGTTTTGCTAAACCTCCTTTGGCTCACTCTTTGTCTCTCTCCCAGTCTCTATGTTAACTCTTTGTTTAGTTTAGCTCCAGGGCTTCAAGTACGTTTTTTTGGTTAAACGTTCGTCCCTGGGATATTCTCTCCCCACGGTCAGAGTAGAGTTGTAAGGGATCTGAGAATGCTTATAGTACGAGCTCCTTACTTTACCCTTGAGAACCACGGATGCCCAGAGAAAAGCAGTTGTAGTCTGTTTAAAGTCCAGGAGGCTACTGGATGCTACTGAGTCCCAGGAGTTTGTAGAGGCAAAATAATTACTTCACAGCTTTTAATTGGCACGGCTCGGGCACGGAGGAGTCCTCACTGACTTACCTTTGGAAGGGAATGTAAAATGGTTGACCTGGTAGAAAGAACATCTAATTTGGAATCAGAGGATCTGGGTTTGAGTCACAACTCAACCACTTACATTTCGCATCTTGGGTGAGTAACTTAAATTTTCTGAGCTTCAAACGTACAGATCTGTATAACAGGAAGGAATGAAAAAGTAGGACCTTCCTTGGAATGTGATTGTAAAGATTTGGTGAAATGATGGATGTAAAAGCTTCTCGTAACCTGAAAGGAAAGGTTTATTCACGTGAAAAGATTGGTACTATTCGTGTGTGCACACGTGCGCGCCCAGTGAGACATGCCCCGCCCCCCGTCGAGTACACTCTTAGAACAGACGAGTGTTTACATGGGCAGCACCAGAGCCCAGGGTTCTGCCGGCTCTTCTCACGCATGTCTGCTCATTTGTGCAGCAAAGATGGAGCCATGTGGGTAACCCTGGACTTTTAACAGGTCAAAGGCTTTTTCCAGCAAATCTCAACTCATTGGCCTACTTTATTCCCATGGTATCTCAGCTTTTTGAATAGGTATTACATACTATGCAATTGCAGAAGAAAATGAGGCACAAAATGGTATGTAGGGAAAAGTCTCCCTCTCCTGCCCCCTAGCCTTTCCCCAGAGGCAGTCACTGTTACCAGTTACCTGCGTGTCAGTCCAAGGATATTCTGTGCACATACAAACATCCTTTTTTTCTTTACGTCAGAAGGACACCCTACTATGCACACTCTATTGTACGTTAGTTTTATCATATGTCAATATATCTCAGATAGTTTTCCTTTTTTTAAAGCATTTATGGAATTCGCTTATTATTTTTAGAGACAAGATGGTTTTGCATTGCAATGATCTATCATGATTTATTTAGAACCCCTATTGTTGGCCATATAGATGGTTTTCAATCTTTTTCCATGATAAACAAAGCTAAAGTAAATACCCTTTTACATCTTTGAGCATTTGCATAATTGTAGCTATGTGATTAGTTCCTAGGAGTAAAATTCCCAAGTCAAAGGGTATGTGCATTTGTAATTTTATTTTCTAATGCCAAATTTTCCATCATAGTTGTTATGCTAACTTACGCTCCCACCGACAATATATGAGAGTGCTTATTTCTCTATACCTTTTCAAATCAGCATGTTATCAAATTTTTTGAGTTTTCCCAGTCAGATAGAGTCAATGTGATATTTCATTGTAATTTTAATTTGCGCTTTTCTCTTAGACCGGCATTCAACGTCTTTCCGTGTATTTACATTACGTACTTTTTTCATTCTCTGTCCATGTTCTTTGCTCATTTTTCTATGGTTATTGGGATTGGTCTCATATTGATTTGGAGCAGCTTTCTACATACTAAGCAAATTAGCATTTTGTAGATATATTATAAATATTTTCCTATTTTGTCAATATCTTTTAACATGTCTGTGATACTGTTTACCATACAGTATTTTAAGTTTTTACGTGTTTTAATTTATCAGTGATTTTTAACAGTTTTTGTTTGCATCATACTTAGAATAACTTTCTCTCCCTCTCTGTTGATTACAAAATTCTCCTATGTTTTCATGATAAATCTTCACATTCTCTTATTCACCCTTCTGATACTCCCTTTTTGCAGGAAGGTTGCACACATAATAGATGCTCAAGAACGTTTTTCCTAAACAGCTATTTCTGTTTAGGCTTTTTTTGTCTAGTGGAAGAAACACTGAATTTGGATTCCAAATACCTCACTGACTAACTGTAACATATAGATACCAGTTTATCTACCGTGTACCTGCCTGTTGGATTTCTGTGACTATCTAGTAAGACCACATGAAATAATATATGAGAAAGTACTTTTTATAGGAATCATTTGGGGTGGTTTCTCAGTGAACATGTTCATACGTGCTTTTGCTAATTTTTTTTTTCCCCAGTTGGTCTCAGGTTTGAAATAAAATTTATCTCTAGGAAAAAGCAAACCTCATAAATGTGAGATTTCCTTTATTGCTTCTTTGGGAACATCTGACCAATGTGAAGTCTTTACTGAGCCTCCTGGTTGGGCGTAGAAAAAGGAGAGGAAGACTGGGTCTTTAATGAGAGGGTCTTCCCGAGTGTCCAGACTGGTCACTTCTAAGAGTTGGATGGTTGGGAAAAGTGGGCAGGGCCTTCGGTTAACATGGAAGGACAGAGAACCCAGTTCACTGGGGTTGCGCTGAAAGACTTCAAAGGCAAAATCTTTGGGGAACTAAAGTTGGTTTACTCTTAGATGTGACTTCCTGTGTCAGCAAGGGAAAATTCCCTTGCTTGACCTACGAAGGCTCCAAGGACATGTTAAATGCCTAAGTTATAGAAAGTTGTGTTTGGATTGGTCCCTGTTGATGAAATAGAAGAGCTGGGTTGAATGAGAAAGAAGGAAGCCTGTGAACACAGAGGGCTGTGGACCAGATCCTTCTCAAAGTTGCTGTAATTCAGTTGGAGAAGAACTGAACGCTATTATTTGGGGTTCTATCCTGGTTTAATGAATTGGACAAATTATATTATCCCTTTATCTACCTAAAATGTGAATTTTTAACATTTTTTTATTGAGGTAACTTATATATATATATATATTTGACTGGGATTTCCCCCCTCTTTAAAATGTAAAACAAAGCAGCCCGTGGCATCTTATGTCTGCATAATACCACGATGTTGTGATGTTCTAACTCTAGAAGCTGTGATGGTTATTTCGCTTTGCTTTGCTCCTTTATGTGGTGAAAACAGCTGGGCCACTAGGATGCTCAGTGGTACTGCCTAGTCCCTTCAGAGATTTTACCGATTTATTTATTTTTTAATAAGAAGACCATTTGGGCTGGAAAAGTACCGATGAATCTAATTAGTCTTGGTTTCCTACAGTTGATCCACCCAGCTCTTTATTAAGCACCCACTTCGTGCCAGGCACGTGGTATCTGTTTCACTGTCCCTCTCTGTCCCTATTTGGGAGGAAGCAGAGGTGACAAAGGGATGGCCAAGTGAATTTGGAGGGGATTTGTACCAAAATGAGGTTAAAAAAAAAAAGTTGATTGATTTTCAGCGGTTAGAACGCGAGAACTGTAGTTCAGGTTAGGCCTTGAACTCCCTCACCTGGGCCGCTCTCATCGTGCCTTTGGTGTTAGGCTCCGTGGAATCAGCGGGGCAGCCCAGAGCTGCGTTGCTTTCTTGCTCTTTGGCTGTCTCCAGCTGAGCTTTGGAGGGTGTCGTTGAGACTTCACCTCTCCTGCCTTTTCAGCGGGCCTGGGCATTGCTTTGTTCCCGTCAGGCCGCACTGATGGTTGTAAACATGGAGAGGAGGAACCCTCAGGGGAGTGGTCAGGACTTCCGCGAGGGGAGCCCATACCCCTCCCGCTCACCGTAAAGTGAGCGATTTGTCCAGGCAAGACAGGGCACAGCACAGTGACACAGTGACCCGAGGCCTCCTCAGAAAGGACGCAGAAGCTTCCCTGGCACCTGTTTGCTGAATGGTTGGGTGAACAATGTTCTCCAGCAGTTGCCACCAAGGCCCTCTCCTGGCCATCTGGTCTGTAGGCTTCTAGAAGCCTTGTTGCCCTAAATTCCTGCCCTCAGCCTCTGCTCAGACGCCGCCACTCTCTCCTGACCCACTGCCTGGCTCTGACCTCGGGGCCTCTTCTGCCCCCTGGTGACTCAAACCAGCTACCCTGGATCTGCCTCCACCTCAGTAGACCAGGGATGACAGGAACCACAGACAAGGAAAAAAGTTCCCCTGCAAGTTGCATTGAGTGGGGTCCTTTGCCTTCCCATCCTCCTGGGCTGTGCTTTATCTTGCTACAACGGAAGAGATACAGTTATGCTATTTAGTGCCTGGCAGAGTAGGTGCTAACACACGTGTATTAGACAGAGAACCTAGTGCAGCTTGCCCAGCCCAGAGCAGCCCCCTGGTCTGAATACTGGCCTTTGTTTTTTGCTGATTTCCAACAGGTGTCAGTTACACTTTCTTGGCCCTAAAGCGTGGAGCTCCGCGTGTTTGGTTCAGTTTACCCATCGGCTCTAGACTAGACTGGAGGTTTGTCTCAGTGAAAATGTTTACTTCTCTAATTAAGCAGAATTAAGGTCTGGACTCAAAACTGTCTTGGGCTGTGCTCGGCATAATTGAGATGCATGGGCTTTGTGTAAATAATGTCCCTCTAATTGGCTTTGATTAAGTGCGAATTAGGATCACACTTCACTCCAGTGTGATTTACATTCCTAAGCCCTTTTACTAACTGAAGTAGTGTGGGTGGCCGATAAGGCTGTTTATCCAGGATGCGGAGAGAGCTAGGAACTGGGGAGCTGCAGTTTTCCGAAGGTAGAGAGCCTGCTGCGGAGAGCCCCAGGTCTGGCATCTTCCTTCCCATTTCTGGTCCCTACTTTGGGTGAATCAGCTTAGTCTCCTCAATTTTATAGCTCCACCACTTACTCTTTGATTTTCAAGACGTAGGAAGCTTGTCTTTAAAAATAATAATAATAAAAGCCAAGTGAATATTGGCGTTTGCCTTGTTGGACCTCAGACCTGAAACCGGCGCCAGGGCTTGGCTGTCAGAATTTTGTGATACCTTGGTTACTCGTTGACCAGAAATATTTCATAAAAGGAAACACCTGGTGGGAAGTTTCCTCCAAAGAGTTCCCAGCGTGCGGGTGCAAGTCAACAGACTGCTTACAAAGCGGCTTAACTCTACACACATCCTCCTCCCAGATCGCTTTGCAGTATTCGAAGGGAAAGTCTTTGCCACTGGCCCTTGGTGAGCCCGGATGGGGCACGTGACACATTTTTTCTTGCTCATAAATCCTCTGAATCTGCATCTGAAAGGCATCATATGAGTTAGAGCAACAGTTACTGAGTTTGTCTTGATGTCGGCTCCTAACGCCTAGTGTTGTGACGTCTGGTAGGCACAGGAAAGGCCTCGGGTTAGTGCAAGCCTGGTGAATTGACCCCCAGAGGAGGACTGGGAGGTGGTATTAGGACCCTGCAGGCCACAGACAGCTCGATCTAGAAGGGGTTTCTCCAGATTTTCTCACATTTGCATGCTGCTACTTGGTGAGGGACCAAGAAATAACATGACAAAATAGGGACTTACACACTGACCGCTAACAGTGCTCCAGGATCCGTGGGAACACTGTTAAGAGGTGTGATGTGTGAAATGCTCACTTCCCAGCCTGAAGAAAGAGTCGCCCAGAGCGTCACAGAGGGACTCCTTGATGTGTCCCCTTCAGAGAAGGCTGGACTGCAAAGATGTTTGGACTCTAAACTCTGCCCTGGGCCCACTCAAGTGAGGAGGCAGCCCATTTAGACAAGCCACACTCCGGCCAGAGTGAGGAAAGACAGAGAAGGCTTTCTAGGCCCTGTAAAGTACATCCATTCATTTCTTCATTCTGTAAACATCTGTGGGCCACCTACTGAGCCAGACGCTGGAGATGTGACTAGGAATAGGCGACAGACTCTACCCCAGGAGAGCTCTATCTGGTTGGGGAACAGATCCGTGTGGAGCTAAATGGTAACCAAATGTCTGTGCCGTGGCCAACATGAGGAAGCACATGGTGGCGGCCGTCGTGGGGAAAGCTGTCGGCCATACTGCGCTGGTTCAGAGCCCCCTCGGGCCACGTGCTGTTCCCCCAAAGTGCACTTCTTTTCCTTTTCACTTGAGTGGGACCAGCACATGAATTTCTGAAGACAAAACAGCAATAACTACAATAATTAAGAACAGTTGTTCAGTATGTACCGTGTGCCATTCTAAGGGCTTTTGTTCATTCTTGGAATCAAATCTTCGTGGTATTCGATGGAGACAATTATTATTCCTATTTTAAGAGGAGTAACCTGAAGCTTGGTGATGAAGTAACTCGCCAAAGACAGGAACCTGGCCTTGGACTTGAGTCTGAGGTCGCCACAGCTCATGACCACTGTTCTCCTTCATCAGGGTGCGATGGACTGTGAGTCGGAAGCTCTGGGCTCTGGTCCCGACTCTCACCAGCGGGCTGTGAGCTCTTGAGCAAGTTACTTCCTGTCTCTGCCTCGGTTCCCTCGCTTGCCTCCCCATCAAGGGAGACGCTCAGTCAGCTTCTTGAATCACAGAAAACGCCTGGACTGTGGCTAGGGAAAGGGTATGCGCTTTTGCTGCCTGCTGTTGCTGCCATCAGTTGTGAATTTTGTGACCCTGATTTGCCACCTGCCAGCCCGGAAGTAAGTGATGTTGGTCTTTGTCCATCTCGACCTGAATAGTTGATTCCAGAAAGCCTCTTAAAGTAGGGAGAGCTCTGTCTCTTCCTTTGTCAGGAGTGGCCCAGGCAGCAGAGAGGGGCCCAAGGTTATGGGGCACAAGGGCTTCGTCCCAGGGCCACCTCGGCTGCAGGTTGTCCTAGCTGTACGTCAGCACGTGCTTTCCGCTTCAGGTCTCCTGTCAGGCCTTGCTGGTAAACGCAGTGCTCTGATCTTTCAGAAGATGTAGTTCAGCCCGAGACCTTGACTCGGGTTCGTTCTCCTAGACTCCCGGTGGGCTAGGATGATAGCTTCCTTGTCTGAGTGACAGAGACAAGGAACTAAGTCAGAGGCAACCACAAAATATGGCCCCCCCAAGGGCCAAGAAGTCTCCCTTCCTTCCCACCCCTTGGGTCTACTTGTTGGAACAGCTTGTTTCAGACTCTTCGTGTTGTCTCCTCCTTCTAATCATAGTCTGGAGCTTTGACCTTGAGTTGTATTTCCAAGTGCTAAGCATCACATCGGAGAGGATGCAGCCACTGTGACTCAGCTGGCTCGCTCAGAGTTGGGGGGGGGGTGCTGACCCAGGAAATTCTCACCCACTCATTAGGAGGGGCTCCACTTCTGACCTCTCCCCAACATCTTCAGATGAGCCCAGTTTGGTTTTTAGCATCTTTTTTTTTTTTTTGTTCTCAGCTTATAATTTCCCAGCAGCAGACAGAGACATTTCCCTCCATGGGCATTACTGCCATATACGAAAGCACGCTCTTCTCCGAAAGCCAATAAACTGGCTTTAATGGGTGTGCTGGCAGCTGGCAGCTAAAGGGTTAAAAGTTTCAGCAGGCAGACTGGCCAGCAGGAGTTAGTGGTGTGGAGTAAGAGGGACGCCAGGCTGTCTCTAAACTTTTTGGCCCTCCCCAAGTACAGAGATGAAGGAAGAGCCTCTATAAATCACTGGAGATTAGAGACCCTGTCCTTGCCGACTCTACGGGGTTGCACTGCTTAATGTCAAAGCCTCACGTATTACTTTAACAGCACTCCTTTTCTTTATTAAATCCACTTTGAAATAAAAAAAAAAATGATGATCTTTCCAGTAAGGGGGAGAAGGCTAAAAGGATTTAGAAAGTATCTGCTATGTTACATTACAGAGACTAATAACTGTTTAGGGAGTAAGTAAGATTTTTGCACCATCTTAAGCCATAAAAATGAAAAGATGTATAAAGGTCTGTTCCTTAAAATCAATTTGTTTGAGCATTTATTTTGCCCCGCGTCCTTGCCTTCAGATTCCTTCAGTGAGTGAGCACGGGGCCTGGGAACTGGAGGCGTGAGTGCTTATGACCCAAAAGTCTGGAAACAAGCTCTTAACGGAATTGTTCAGAAACAAGGGTATTTCATAGGGGTACGTGCTTGTGCGTGTGCGTGTGCGTGTGTGTGTGTGTGTGTGTTTCTGAAGGGAGCTTGGGAGGGAGTGCAGTGGTGGAAACAGTTCTACTTTTATACTTAAAAGAAAAAATGCAGACTTTGACTACGTTCCACTAGAGGCCGGGACTAAGCTTATCTCCTTCATCTGACTTTAATGAAGACATATTTTAAGCAGCTGCACCCATGTCAAATGTCATATTTTGGCTCAAAACGTCCACCTTCTGAGTGGGAGGTTTCTCACAACTAAAAAGTTGGTAGTAATTATAAACTAATTGGGGAGCTCTAGGCAAAGTCTTGTTATCAAAAAAACTCGAGTTAAAAACTCATTTATGTAGATGAAATTAGAGTGGCCGTGAGTTGATAGTTGTTAAAGTTGGTGATGACTACATAGGGTTCATTATACCATTTTCTCTGCTTATGTATTACATTTTTTGTTGTTTAGAAAACAAATAAATCGGTTTAAATAAAATACTTAGCACTCAGAATTAAAAAAAAAAAAAAAGACAAAAACCCATGAGCTGAAACGTTAAATCGCCAATGACAGCATTTTTATTTGTACTTTCAGAGAGATCTTAAGATAAAGAAAAGCTGCACAGAGAATTTGGGCGCCTCGAATTTGTTTACTCCCCATTAGGCTCGAAGCTCCTTTCTGTTATTTTCATTTATAGTCAAATGGCCAAGACTTAAATAGAATTATTTCAAGAAGGTAGGATTTCCTCACTGAAAGCCCAGCCAAAAGCCTTCAGAATCTGGGGAACAAATGTGATCAAGGGACTTTTTCGGTTTGCCTATTTTAGCCAGGCACCCATAAGCCAAGCCCATCATGTTTTCAGGGCTTCACGTGTTTATTCAGCAAATGTTTCCTGACAACTACTACATCCCAGGCAGCAACAAAAAAGCTGAATAACCCAGGCTCCCACTCTTGAGAAGCTTACGATCTTTAATGGGAATAGAGAGAGACAGATTCAATATAAAGTAGTCATGAAACCCTAAAAACCAAGGCCACTTTTCAAGGTTGCTATCCTGGATGCAGGGAAGGGAGCCGTGCTTTCTTCCTGCCACTCCCAGGTCACGGCTTGGAGGACTGTGAGGTCTGAGATGAGCAGGGAACCCTCTTGCAGTAGATTCCTCATTTGGGAGGGTGTTGTTTCCATCTGCATTTTGAAGTCTGGAAGGAGTTCACACCTTTAAAATGTGATTCCTTATTTGCCAGGGAGGAAAAAAAAAAAAAAAAAACCAGGTTGTTTTGTAGTGCTTCCCATCCAAAAGCTGACAAGTCACCGCTTTTGATTCTGACAAACAGCTTGAAGGTGTCACCTCTGCAGTCTCCTGACACCATGAGTTGTGGTCCTTCACTTATGACGGTTTGTGCCTCGTGTATGCTTTCATGTATTTAGGATGGTTGCCCAGTTTTAAAGTAGCAGCTCTGCAAATAGCTGGAAATGGACGTGGAGTTCAGGCTCGGTTGAACTGGGGTCGGTGGTGGGTGTGTGTGCACACTTTTCGAGCCGTGCGCGTGCCGGCGCCGCTGTAAGTCAGCGCTGGAGCAATTTACACGGGGCTCCACCGTGACCAGAAAAGAAAAGGCACCAAGGGCGAGGAGGAAGAGGGAGGGAGGGGGGCATCTAGTGATCCTGGAACAGTTGCTCAGACCAGCATTTAGTGTTTTATTAGGAGAGAACAACTCTATAAAAGGAACAAGAGGTTCAATCATTATGGGAGTTGGGGGGGGGGGGTGCGACAGGAGGCAGCTGCCAGCACGACTTTGAAAACCCTTTCAGATCCTAAAAGAGTTGCCACATATAACGGGCTGCAGCTGCTGGGATCATTTAGGAGAAATGCAGAACTTGGCACCCACTCACCTCCCCGGGAGATGGGAGTCTAGGATCACCCCAGTGTTTTCTTTAGATGAGTTCCAATCCCGCCCACCCCCACTTTCCTTCTTTGCCACTGAACCTTCTCACAGCAGTACTTGTATTTCTCATTTTTTTTTCAGGTAGGTTTGCAGAGAATTAAAAGAAAAGGACAGTTCCCTAGTTTGATTGGAAAGGGTGAGTGGGTGGGTCGTGGTGGGTTCTGGGTGCTCGGGAGCTGGGTAGGTGAGGCCAGGGTGGGAGAATACAGAGGGTCTCTTAATCACGCGTCCAGTGTTTTGTACTTGATGAACGAGTTCCCATAGCCTTGCAGGCTATCCCTTACATGATGTCATGCAAGTAACAAAGTACGTGGATTTCATTTCTGAAAATCTGCCTCAGGATGTCTGTTTTTCATCAGTACATACTGAATATTTGCAAAGTTGAACCCTTGGTGATTAAAAATCTCCAATTAAATCATATAAACTTCAGCAATAACCCGTGATCACATATGCCAGGACAAAAATCATTTATGGGGAGTTATTTTTGACAAATGCAATGTTGGATATATGTATAAGATTTTTGATAGAGATTTCTCCAAGTATGATCATCAATTACGGCTGAAATTTGGCAACCAGAAGAGTTTGTATGAACTCATGTTCTGCGAGCAAGCTCAGGGACCACCAGTATGGTAGCAAAAAATATTACTGATCTAATCTTGAAAGAGATATGACCCTCACCCCGCTGGGGAACAAAACGAGAGAAAGTCAGGGGATGCAGAGGTAGTCATAGTTTTATATTTAGGAGGGATATTAGAAATCCTTTAAGCCAGAAATCTCACTTCTAGTTTGAGAAAATCCCCCTGCCCCTCCAATCTGATAGCTTCTTACTTTCCCCACCCCAATTTAAAAATCATCCCACTCTTACTTTGAGGTGCACATGTCTCTCGGATATGCTGAGATGGAGGGAAAAAAGTTAAGAATCTCTAATTTAAGCTTCCTGACTCTTCCTGAAGATGAGAAAACTGGAGCTCAGAGAACTCCTCTCAAAGAAAACAGAAGAACGTCTTCTTATTTGGTCATGACCTGAACCAGGCATTTCTAAGACCACGTCACAACCCTTCTGTAGCTGCCAGGGGACCAGGGATCAACAATGGTCAAGGAGGAAAGAGAAAAGCTCATGTCGCTGGGGAGATGATGTGAGGGACCACACGTGCTCATAAGCTTAAATTCTATGACAGCAAGGTTCAAAAAATCTACTGGGAGTAGCAACCCGTTTTGCTGCAAAGTATGTTGTTGTATCTCCAAAGCAGTTAAGTAATAGATTACAGCATTTCGTTTTTATGTCTTCCAGTCACCAAAATAAGTTGCTATTAAAAACAAAAACAAAAACAAAAACAAAAACAAAAACAAAAACAAAAACAAAACAAACAAAAAAAACCAACGTATAAAACCCTGACTACTGTAGTTAAACTCATAATGGAGTTATGTTAGGTTTGAAAAGAGACTGGAATAGAGCGGCCCGTGTTTTATTCTGGGCCCCCACGTCTGTAGCAGCACACCCACAGGTCCTCTCACCAGTCTGGGAAAAATCACCCATCCTGAGTGTCTTTCAGTCTTTGATTCAGCCATACAAGGAGCAGGCTGAGTTATGCTACCCACAGTATGGTATTTGGAATTCCTTTTGTTATTAAAAAATTCCACACTGGTAGTATGAGTCCAGGAAGCTTGAGGAAGGATAAGAAATAGAGAGCCTTTGTCTAGCACTGTTTTAACACACTCCTTCAGGTACTGGTGGGCAGACTTTGAATTTGAGGGGCCTTGAGTTGAATTCCAGGCTGGGCCCCTGGCGGTACTCTTCTGCTCTCCCCCCTCTCCTGTCCCTGTGTTTGTCAGAATTCTCAAGACAGGGTTGTCCCTTCAACACAATTAGGCAACTCCATTCCTTCCTGCCAGGCTCCATCCAATCCCGGCACCGGGATCTTGCCTTCATTTAATACCATGGGGCTTGGGGATAAGGTTTGTCTTTTACCAACAGATTCTCTTGAGACTTCTGGTTCATTTCTCCCCCGGGAGGTCTTTGCCCTGAAGACAGGTCTCTCTGCTTCTCTGGTGCTTTCAGGACGGCAGGCCAGTTAAGCATTTAGCCCCCTCACTAATTTAGACAACAAAGACCGCCTCCACCCACCTGACCACAGCCTTTGATGACATCACTCCTCAAGACTGTGGCTGACAGGAAGGTCTTGGTGTCACTTTATGGTGGAGACAAGCTGAGAAGCCCAGCTTCTAAATAGCCCCTGCTGGGTGACGAAGTCTCAATTGGGGAATGTGTTCCCCGCCCCCCCCATCCCGAGCCTTATCTCTAAACCTTTGGAGGGCATGCTCCCTAATAAGCTGCCTGAGATGGGCAACGCAGACAAGGAGCCCCCTTTAAGTGAGTCACAAGATCTGGAATGATCATGCTGGATTACTAGGCAGACTAGCCAGCAACCCCATTGCTCCTTTCCCGAAACTGAATTCCCAAGTGAAGTGGTGTAGAAGGAGCAGGTGATGGCGGCGAGGAGGTGTTGCTGATGGAGACTCCTGCCCGAGAGCAGTCTGGCTCCTGGCGGGTAGGAAGGCGTAGAGGACCTCTATCTCTGAGGCTAGCAATGCCCAGCATTATCCCCAAGGCGAAGGGCAGCCCGAGAGCCTTTTAGAAGATGAGCCGTCTCTCTGTCGCTGAGGTCAAGGGAGCTGCTTTTCTGTGCACTTGCTGCCTCCAAGAGCCAAGGTGGTGGCTTCCAGGTGAAGGTTCCTTTGTCCAGTTCTTTACATGATGATGGTAAAGCCTCTTTCTGCTACCACTCAGTGCAAGACTAGTCTTACTGAGATGTCTGTTCTTGCATTTGAAATTTCCACAGATCATTACAATTTGAAACACAACAGTTGCTCAGACAGCTCCTGCCCTGGCCCAAGAGGGTCCTGAACATTTCCCCTTTCTTCCCTGAAAATGAGTTTCATTTTACTGATGATGTTTAGTAAAATATCCCCCCCCCCAATTTTTTTTTTTAGGGACATGGAATCAAGATATAGATCATCCCCCTATCTGCCTCCACCACTCCCTCATTCCCCCACTCAGGTTAGACAGCCTCGACCCAGAGCTCATTTGGATACCCCACGTTCTTCGTGGTTACCTCGAGTTAGACTCAGTGACAGTTTGATAGGACTGTTGCTGGCAAACTCCGTGAAGGCAGATCCCATGGTCACTACGATTCGATGGTTCCCGATGATTCCAAGGCAGGCAGTTATGTTATTGTTCCAAGCTTCAGGTCTTCTGTGGAGAGATGTTCCTTAGGATTCCATCTCCCTTTTGAAAAGGCGAGTCTGACAAAGATACCTGAACCAGGATGCTTCTGCCCAAGCCATAATAATGACATCACATGTGGCCGAAGTTCTCATTCCCCAGCCTACCTTCTTTCCTTTCCCTTGGCAGTTATTACTGTGCTTCTGTAGGAAAGAGAAGCGTTTCCTAGAATATCTCCCTACCATTTTGTTTGGCGTATTCATTTAGTCAATGAATTTATTAAGCACCAACCACGTGTCAGGGAATGCTTCCTAGAGGAATGATTGCTTCAACCAAGTCTTGAAGAGCAAGTTGGAATTCTCCAGGCAGCAGTGAAGAGGGAACAGCATGGACGAAGTCCATAGACAAGAGAGGCCAGAGCACAAGCAGAGCCTCATTTAGTTCAGGAAAGCCAGGCTGGAGGGCATAAATGAGAGATGAGGTGCAAGAAATAGAAGGCTGGTCATGAGGAGTTTTGGTATCATGGTAGAGAGCCCGAAGGCTTTGTGGAGCTCCTGTGGAATTTTCAGCAAGGCAATATGGTCAGATAAACCACTTTGGCTACAGTGTAGAAAATGAATTTTTTTTAATTTTATTTTTTTTATTGAAGTGTGGTGGGTCTACAATGTTAGTTTCAGGTGTACAGCAAAGTGATTCTGTTATACATATACATACATACATACATATACATATTTTTTCAGAGTCTTTTCTGTTATAGCTTATTACAAGAAATTGAAAATAGTTCCCTGTGCTATACAGCAGGTCCTTGTTGTTTATCTACTCTATATATAGTTGTGTGTATCTGTTAATCCCAAACTCCTAACGGAAATTGGATTGAAGTGGGGTGAGACTGGATCCAGGAAAACCATCAGGTCCTGACTGTATTGATCTAAATGATAAGTGAGGAAAGCCTGAAGTTAGGCAGGGGTAGTGGGAATGGAGAAGAGAAGCAAAATGCGAGAGAAAGCTCGGGAGCTTTATGAGGGTTAATGGCGTTTTGCATCCAGAATGTAATAAAGAGGGAGGTGTCTAGGATGGTACCCAGGGTCTGGTCAGGCAGCTGAGCGGAAAGCAGTACCATTCATAGAGCAAGAGGATGGGGAGGAGAGGAGATATGTTTACTTCGTAGCACTGAGTTTAAGGAGCCCAAGGAACAATCAAGAGAAGTAGGGGCAAGTCATACTCCTTGACTCTCCCTTTCTTGGCTCAGATCGTCTCACTGTCCTTGGCTGTTGGTTCGTGAGTGCAGGGGAGGGAGAAGGAGGGGGGCATGTGGAAACTCTCAACATCCAAGAGAAGTTAGCATAAACCCGCCTGTTGAGATTATTTCCAAAATTTGACCAGATGTTTAAGCAAATTAACAAATGATTAAAGCGGCC
This sequence comes from Camelus ferus, assembly GCF_009834535.1. Taxonomy (NCBI): domain Eukaryota; kingdom Metazoa; phylum Chordata; class Mammalia; order Artiodactyla; family Camelidae; genus Camelus; species Camelus ferus. The sequence goes on from NC_045711.1 coordinate 4,056,586, forward strand.
GTCGGCAGAGACCTAGACCCCTGTAGGGATAGGCGAGGGAGCAAGGCCACAGGGACAGCGGAGCCCAGGTGTTCTCGCTGGAAAGGTCAGTGTGATGTGGGTCCCCGGTGGTTGGTGGCCAGAGATAAAACAAGGCGAGCCGAGGCGGACGGAGCGGGGGAAATAGGCAGTCTAGGAAAAGTACAGATGTTTGTGTTCATTTTGAGAATAACTTCTGCCCAGTGGCTGGGCTTTCAAAAATGTTTTATCCTATCCATGGTTAGTAATACATTCCACTTTTCTCTATAGTTAAGTGTTTCATCCCTCAACAAGACTGTTTCTAAATAGTCCAGAGAGAATAGTTTCAAAGAAGGACCATTGTGAGGGTTTTGCTATTGCATGAGCACTGGACCAGCAGCTGGAAAGTGATGTGGATTCCCCACGTGGAGCCTTGAGCACATCACTTACTATCTCTGGATTTGAGCTTTCACTTCCAGACAGTTAAGGACTGTATCTTAGTCGGTTCCTGGGGTCCTTTCTGGCACCATCATTCTATATCTGTGTCCATTTCTGATTTGAAAAGGCCGCAAGCCTTGCTCAGAATGGCAGCTTCTTCTCACTCTCACCCCAAAGACACGGGCTTGGATAGCAGCAAAATGCCTCAGTAAATTGTGCTTCCCAGCACACTTTGTGTATGGTGTGCAGTAGGCTTGGAAATTTGCCACAGAGACACTTGCTGCAGTCCTTAACCCATCAGGGGTCATTTAGAATGTCAGGCTTTAAAATCCACTGTCTGTACATCCCCTGTCCCTAAAAACAAGTCAGCTCCCTAGCTAGCCTCAGCTCAAGGCTGCATTCTTACTGATCTTCAAATAAAAGCAAAATAAAATGAACAGGACATTGAGCTGTAAGATACGGAAACTCTCCCAAATGTCCTGATCTTTCTGTCCCCGATATCACTGGGCTCTCCTTGGTGTCTTCATTCTCCTCCATGTGAGTTGATTCTCCACTTCCCAGAGGGGATGTCCCACAGCCTGTGTGGTGACATTCACGCTCCCTCAGTCTCCATCTCTCAGGCTGCATCTCCCCATCTTTCCACTCATCCCTCTCACCCCTTGTGGAGGAGCAGAGATTTCAGTGCCCTCAAATACGGGCTGCCTTCCAGTTGAAAGTCATCACATATCATAATTAACCACTTACCTTGCCCAGGAGGGGAGTCTGAGTAAACTTGGGATAAATATTTGTATTAATTCATTAGCTATCTTGTGACAAATTCATGGCAGTTTCATAGCATTCTTCAGAGGGTGTGGGCTCCTTTCCGAAAAGAATCTCATTAATACTTGTGTCATTTTTGGTAGGGCAGTTAACATGTATCAAAATGTTTATTTCACATTTGGATATCAGCGAGCCAGAGAGGTTTAGCTACTTGCCTATAATCACACAGTAAGTGAGTGATCAGCACAGATGAGGAACATTCCAGGTGGAATGAAACCAAAATGTTTGGGCTCTGACAGAATAATTCAGCAGAAGGATGTTAGTCCTCAGATGGTGAGTGCAGCTTAGCCTTCAAGTCCCATTGCTCTCCCAGGAGAACTGTATTTTCTACTCTCCTGAATTCTATTATGACAGGTTTTTAAAAATGATTTAAAATTTATGTGTATGTATGTGCATGAAAATATGTAGCCGCTCACAGATACATATATAGAAGATGAAAGAGAAAAATGGACAGCTTATAATTACAGATATTTTTGTTCATCTGGTATCCAGATGATCTCCCTTGATTCTGACAGTTTTGACAAATCAGTTTATTAAAATTGTAAATGTAACCCAGAGCTGTTTAGTACAGAACTAAGCAGAAGGTGCTTTCTCCTCGCATTATATTTTGCTGTTGCCTTATGAGAAGTAAATACAGCTTATACTTGAAGGACCAAACGGCTTGTCCTCTCTGAGAAGGATGTAACTTGCCACATATATTCCCAGTTGGTTTCACTGTTCTGAGATGCTAAGGGTATTTTCATAGAGCTTTGACCTTGATCAGGCACAGAGAAGCCTGGGCCCCCATGTCCCCCTCTCCTCTCCAATGCCCCTGTCCCTTCAACCTCAGGTTTCTAAATCGAAAATTCTAAAGAGAAGACTTGCTCCCTAATATCCCAGAAGGCATTGTTCAGGTGACATCTGGGGAAAGAAATCATCAGAAAGGCAAGTTTCAATTTGGGGTATGTAAACCCATTGTGCTCAAGGAACAGATTTTCACTGTAAACTCTTCAGAAAAATGCATGACAGCAAGCAGTAGTGGCTGGGGGCAGCAAGATGGGAAGAGTGAGTGCTTCTTCAACAAGGAGAGAAGAAATGCACAAGAAGTGGAACTCCCTTTATGCAGCCACTGAAACTCAGGAAAAGAATTCCTTTCCCCCCCCATCAACTGCCACGGAAAGTCCAGGGAGGTTTTTATTTCATATCTGATTAGCTTCAGTTGACAGTGCCTTCCACTACTCTGACTGCTTCTCCAGCTTTCCTTCCCCAGTACTTCTAGTCTTTGCCCGGGAGTCACTTGTAAACAAGCATCTATGAAAAGGCATCTAAATCTTTCTGGGGAGAAGGGGATAGCTCAGTGGTAGAGCGAGTGCTTAGCATGCACGAGGTCCTGGGTTCCATCCCCAGTACCTCCATTAAAAAATTTTAAACAAATAATTAAATCTTTCTGCCATGGACTGCTGGTAATCTGATAAAGCCCAGGGACTCCTCAGAATATTTCTCAATGAATAAAATGTATAAGAACATAATTATTAAAATGTTTCATATGCCTACACATTTATGATAGAGTAATATATACTTATGTTTTAGCATATTGAATAACCAGAACTAGTCACTCCTATTATCAGTCATAATGTGTGTATACCAGAGATTAAAGTCATAACATGTGTGTACGAGGCATTAGCAGACTACAGCCCAGAGATGGTTTTTGTAAATAAAGTTTTATTGCAAAGCAGCCGCGCTCATTCATTTGCATATCATCTCTGCTTGCTTTCATGCTACAATAGCAGAGTGGAATAGTTGGAATGAGATCGTACAGCCCTGAAAGTCTAAAGTATTGGCCATCTGGCCCTTTACAGAAAAAGTTCCCCAGTCCCTGGTGTATGTTGCAGCAGTAGTAATGTGCAATCAAAATGTGATTTCCGCTGACGACAGTCATAGGCATTGCTAACTACTGTTTGCTGCCTACGTTCATAATTGATACAAGTACTAAATTTCAATTAGAGGTTAGTGAAAATTTAGGTGGAACTTTTTTTCCATCCAACTCCACAGATCACTTGAACACTATGGATTCCTTGGGGACCTGTGGACCCCAGGTTAGTAACCTCCAGATGGGATTACAATTTAAAAGAATTTTCGTCAAAAAGAAATAGTTCTTTTACAGTCTGACAAATCTGCTCCCTTTCTACCCCTCTCACAAATTTGTATATTGTAATTTCATATTTTGATATAAGGGGTTTTTAAGGGGTAAATGAAAAAGAAGCCAGGATCATCCCCAGAATCAGGTGACTCAGAGCCACCGTGGACTCATTAAGAGTCCTGCAAAGACCCAGTGCCTTGCTGGGGAAAGGTAGTCTCTGTCAGCTCACGCTAAGAAAAATGTGACATCCTCTGCACAATCAGCTCATCACCACTGCCCCACCCCACTCTTGCCCAGGCAGGAGAAGGAGCCAGAATTTTCCCCACCCCCACTCCCAAGCCTCTCCCTTGGTGCATAACTTGACTTTTCTCATCTTGTCTTTTAATGTCACATCAAGACACACCACGGGATCTGACTTTACCATTTTTGTGGCTATGGTGTCTTATTCTCCAGAGACAGCTTCAAGTATTCAGCAATAACTCATGTCCACTTAATGTGAAAATTGGTACCATCTAATAGAATCTTCAACATGCTAACCACACCACTCCAATAATGAAATGCAAATTTCTCTGCTTTTTTTGTTTGTTTGTTTTTAAGTATGGTCATTTTTAGACTCTCGAATGGAATATCCTCTTTAATATGAACTGAGAACTGGGAATAAAGGTACAGATTTTTCTTACACTTATTTTAAATAAACTCTTTCCCAAGAGTCGTAGGCTGTATCACGTTTAATCCTCACATCAGACCCAGAGAGTCCATGCCATTGCTATTCCCACTTTACTGCTAAGAAAACTAAGATATGGAGAGTTCAGGTGGCTTTGATAAGTGGCAGGATTCCAGAATTCATGTATTTATTTTTTCCAACTTTGAGAGAAAAGACGGTCTTACTTTAAATGTTCCTTCATTTAGGGGATCAGCTATGGCCCCTGGGTGTGTTTGTATCTACAGTGAAATGGACTAGCTCTGACTAGTCTCAGAGGATCTCGGATCTAGGTCATTTCCCAAGTTTCTCATCTAAGCTGTAAAGGCTCTGAGAAAGAAGACCATCTTTAAGGCCCCTTCCACTGCCGTGGAACCATCTGTGTTCTGAGATACTCAATGCAAAGATGCTGAGGAAGCCCAGTCTTTGACAGAGCGCCCCAGCCTGCCTTACAGGTGGACCATTAAAGGCAAAGGCTAGTCCCACAGTGGGACCTCTGAGATGGATTCACAGCCCTGCAGCCCCGTCCTGTGTGCTGAACAGCTCTGCTGATACAGCAGAGATGAGAGATGATAGATTTTTCAAATAATACTTGAATGTCATCTGATGGAGACAAAACTGAAAGGAGGTGTGGGGACCCAGAGCTGCCCACTGCTGCCAGAGATCTTAAAAAAGGGCAAAATAAAATCGTCCCTCCCCTATGAGAGTAGGGGAAAAATGTCAACAAGTGCCTGGGTGCAGGGACCCAACGGCAGCCTGGAACTTCTGAACTGCCAGGGAAACGTGCAGGGGGGCGAGAAGGAACACGTGGGCTTCACTGAGCAATTAGTGCTGTGGGTCTGCCCGCCTTGGAGTCCTGGTCTACCTCCAGTCTGATCCAGCCCCAACTCTGCTGGGCTTCCCGGACGGTGATTTGAACTGACAGCCTTACCACCTGTTGTTAATTGGACTTTGGGGCTTTCTCCTCCTGCTGTCATTTCTCATTTCTGTCCTTGACGTCTTTGTAGGGGTGTGGGGGCCGTGGGGAGTGACCAGCCCGCAGGAGGAGGGCCCAGGTACGAGACGGGGCTCACCCTCCCTTCCACCGCCTACTCTGGCCTGGCCTGGATTGATGCAGAATCCGTGTTTCCCCGTCCTCTCTCCTTCCCTCTGTGCTATAGTTTCCTGCTGACATTTCTGACTGCCTTCTGGATCGTAAGATCCTGAAGAGCCGAGCTTGAAGAGTCATCTCTGTGGCCCCAGCACGAAGTTCTGTGCCTGGCGCTTAATAGAAGTATTCAGTAACATCTGTTGGATGGCTGGCTGAAGAGTAGGCGTCGTTTTCCGATGGGGGCATCCTCACCGCTGCCTCCCTCTCCACACAGATCGATCACCGGTTCCTGCTGATATTTTTCTCCAAAAGTTCACGAATTTGTCCTTTCTCCTTTTCATTCCTATCACCACGGCCTGGTTCAGTGCCTCATCATTGCCATTGTCTGCTCTGCCCGCCCTTCACGTTGGCTTCCGTTTATCTGTCCTGTGACACGGCTGCTCTGGCCTCGTCACTGTCTTGTCTGAAGTCTGCCAGAGGCTCCCTGTTAACCCACCAGCAAAGAACCCAGTCTTCTGGCTTAACAGACACACATGACTATATATAAAATAGACAAACAAGGACCTACTGTCTAGCACAGGGAACTACATTCAGTTTCTTGTAATCACATACAAGGGAAAAAAATCTGAAAAGAAAAATTTATATATGCATGTATATGTGTAAGTGAATCACTTTGCTGTACACCTGAAACTAACATTGTAAATCAACTACACTTCAATAAAAAAAAATTTTTTTTTTAGGGAAAAAAACCCAATCTTCTTAGCATGATCTACAGAACCTTTCCCTGCTCTGGCTTCTGCCTGTCCACATCCACAGCTCTGACAACTGCCTGCCTTAAATTTCACGTTTCAGCATCACCAGGATTCTTACAGTTCTCCACATTAGTCATGCTATTTGCTGCCTGGGGGTGCCTGCCTTGCTTTCGCTTTGTCCGTTCTCAGTCACACTGTGAGACTCAGCACATATGTCACTGCGTCTCGGAAGCCTCATCTGATCCCGTCTCCGCAGGGAAGGAAGGGAGGGAGAGGGGGAGAGTAGGTAGGCGACATCTCCTCTGGGCTTTTACAGAACTCTGTACGTGTCTCGGCATCCCTGACCCGGGAAGACACTTCCGTAGGGTACTGACCTTCCAACACGCCTCTTAATACCCTCAGATTCTCTCCATTTTCCTTCCCAATCCTTCTCTCCTAGAATAGAGGTGACAGGTAAATGTGACCTTTCTTAGGAGGATTCCCATTTTTCTAGCGCCCTGCTCCTCTGCAGATGGGATACTGGTTGTAGTCAGTGAGTGAGGACTCATCTCTTGGGGTTGCCGGATGACCCCAGGATAGTGAAGAATCCATTGAAATTGGACTCAGCTGCTCAGTTGGGTTAATGCTTTCCTTTCCACTCAGTACAGGGTGAGTAACGGAGATTGTACCCGAGCTCCAGCCACACAACGTGAGGGGGGACCACAAGCCAAAAGCCGTGCTGAGCCCACCCAGCCAAAAACAGCTTGGCATTCTAGAAAGAGCATGGTCTCTGAGGACTGACAGGCCTGGTTTCAAACCCACCGTTGGCCACTTCACAGTGTAAAATCGAGCAAGTTCCTTAAATCCCCTCCTCATGCACGATACCTTCCAATTCCACACTGAATTAGGATGAGGATTAAATGAGCTAATATGTGTTACATGCTTGGAAGAGTCACTAGCACATAGTAGGGGATCAAAAGTGATGGCTGCCTTTGTTGTTATTTTAACTGTCTCACTCCCACCTGAGTTTGTGTCTGTGTTTTCCTCTGGTTTCACTGAACTTGGCCCTGAGGCTTATCCTCCACTTCCACCTCCTTGGGGGGCTTCTGACTCAAACACCCCAGTATGTGTTTCTAGTTTTCAAACAGTTGGTGAGAACATTATAAAGCCTTAAATCCTGTCTATGGAAAAGCAGCATGGTATTAAAAAAAAAAAGGGGGTGGGGAGGTAAATCTGAGTCCAGGTCCTGGTTTCTCTTCTTAGTAGCCGCAAGATCTTGGGCATAACTGTTAAGAGTCTCTGCACCTGCGATGTAAAGATCCCATGAGGTTAACGTATATCTGGAACTTTCTACGCTTGGATGTGCTTTTTTATGTCCTTATACACTCTTTTCTTACCATGAAAATACTTTAACACTATAATAGTGGTTTGGCAGACTTCAGCCTTAAATATAACTTAATTTTAGAGCTGAGCAGGCTTTGCTTTGTCTTCCAATAAAAACACTCTCTTAAGAAGTGGAATACAATCAGTATCACCAAATAATTAATTTTCAAAGATAATTCAAGAAGCTCTTTTCTTTAAAATATTTCTTTGAAAAAAAGCCCATAGATCGTCACAATTATTAATCATTCCTTAATGGAACTTTGGATTTTTCCCCAGGCTTAAGCAGAATGATTATTTCTAACTCTTTGATTTCCTGGCGTCCGATCTTTCTAGGAACAGCCCTGAGCCTCTCGGCCAAGTTGGCGTTAGAGCTTCTGGGCCACTTTCCCCAGCTTCTGTGATCCTCTCAGAGATCTGACGGTGTTCATCAGAGATTCATTTCTGCTGAGTCCTTGTGGTTTTCCTTCCCCATAAGCCGCAGAATTAGAAGAGGAGGGACGAAGCTAGGGGCCCAGCCTACCGCCGGGTTTGGGTTGGCACTTTCTGAATGTTGGTTCCCATCCTGCCGAAGAGTACACCGCAGCCTACCTCAGCCGCCTCGTTCCTCTGGGACTGTTCCCAGAAGGAAATTCTTCTGTCAGTTTTTAGTTCACTTTTTGGAGAACAAAGAACACTACCTATAATTTTTCCCATTCCGCACCCCTACACTTTTACTAGCATTTACTAGAGTTTGACTCCAGTCGAGAGTGATCTCAGAGAAGAATCAAACTCATCTTTTCTTTCTCCCATTGCATTTCCCACAGCTGTAAGCATAAGAAATGCTGAATTATCTTTCTTTAGCCTCTAGCCAACATGAGCGGCCCCTTTTATTTTTTTGTCCAGTTTTATTGTGGTGTAAATTGACACATAACATTGTGTAAGTTTAAGGTTTGATACATGTACACATTGCAAAATGATTACCGCAATAAGATTAGTTAACCATCACCTCACAGAGTTATTTTTTTTTCTTGTACGAGAACGTTTAAGGTCTTCTCTTTCAGCAACTCTCAAATATATAATACACTACTGTTAACGATCGTCATCATGTTGTACATTACTAAGTGATCCGTTTAAACTTTACTTTCTGTGCTTGGCACCTACCTGTGTAAAGCAGCAATAATCCCAGTCATCTTAAGTGGGATTTTGTCCTCCCCACCCCCAACCAAAAATAGCATTCGGAAACAAAAGGAACCATATAAATCCCAGAGAAACTACAGAGAAGGCGCTAATTTCGTGTCCAAGTGCTCTACACTGAATTACTGTCTCCCATATAAACGGTGTTCATTCTGCCTAAGAACATCATGGTCCACTCATTGGGAAATAACCAAATTAAAGCAGTTAATTCTGACTTCTAACTGATTTTCAGGAACACCTTCTTTAGGCACTTCCATCTGACCTCTGTCAAATGCACAGCGAAACATCTGCTACCTAGTTAGAAATGTAACACCGTTTTATGAGCGTCTTGGAATGATGTACCTTTATGCTGTTGAGACTTAAATTTTCCGAACACTAATTAACTTGGGTGGATAAATACGTATTTCATCCAATTACCTTCTGCTTTATCTGTTTAGCTGTGTGTGGGCCTCCTGAAAAGGGACCTGGGAACCAGGGACAGAATGCTGACTGGCCCGCGGTGAAGGGGGTACAAATGGCCGAGCCCTGTGAGCGGGGCTGAGTGTGTGGGGACTCCCGGTGTTATTGTTTATGCCATTTGGCAAATATTTCTCCTCAAGCCCTCAGCTAGTTTATAGCATTTCATTTTACAGCCCATCACGATGATAGTAACCAACCCCAGGAAAACATCAACAAGCCGTTAGAAACCATAATGTTAGAAGATGAATGTGACCTCAGAGACCTCCATTCCACCCCCCCATCCCTTCACCACCCTCCACCCCGTTCAGCGTTCAGTGAATTTCTTGAGCCAGAGTGGTTGCCATGGTTCTTGGGTCAAAAGGAGGATATTTGGAGGGATTTTTCTAAACACACACATATAAATGTTGAGAAATAGGACTCTCAAAAGTAGGAGTTATACACAGACCCCAGTCCCTCTCGGTGAGTAAGACAAAAGGCAGCATGATCTATAAATACAGTAAAGTGCCTTCAAATGATGAGTATTGGGGCGGGGGTGAGGGGAGGCTGTGTGACACCAAGCATGCCTGCTAGCCCCTGCAAACACAGCCTCATAAGAAATTTTCCATTTTTGAACAAGGAAACAACCATTACATTTTAAGTTGCATTGGTTAAGAACAGAAAAATATAACTTGGCACGAGTTCCTATCCTGGCCGTTTAGAACGAGTTGGTCCGTAACACCACACTAAGTCTGTTTTCTATCAGTGATTCCTAGCCAGCTTATTAAACAGATTTATACAATGAAAGAATCTAATAACAGAAACATTCACCTCCTTTATTACTTGGCATTATTTATGGTTTGAGTTTTTTCAGCTACTTTTTTATGCACCGGAATCTGGCAACTTTGTACTTATAAAGTTTATGTACCAAAGTATGAGTAGGTTGGGGGAGCATTATATGCGTCCCCTCCACCCGGCCACGTGGACTCCACCAGCAGAGATGCCGAGGACTTGTCTGTCCCATCCTTTCGGTGTTTTTAGCATGGAATCCTGTTTCCTTTTGGAGGCCATGATTCTTGACACAAGCAAGGGTTAATTTTTACCCCCCAACAAGGAGTAATGTTCCTTTCAGCCCTGGGTTTAGTAACAGGAAAAAGAAAAAAAAAAAAAAGAACTTTAGCCCGTGTGAGAATGTTTATAGGGGAATTAGATAATTCTCTACTGAACTGCAAATATCTCTCAAATTTTTTAAGATGGAGAAGGTATTCAGAGTCTCCTTTTTCCTCCCCATTCATTGTCAGATAATGAAGGATTAGGAAGAAGTAGTGGAAATTTTTTGAGGGGACTGGTTTGGGGAGAACCCTGGGGTACTAAACTCTATAGCATCCCTCCCCGAATCGCCCTTTTGGAGGAGAGGTAGCAGGGAGCCACTGAGAGGGCGCCAACGGACCTGAAGTGGATGTCAGATGGTCCGTGTTGTGTTCAGTGTGGCCCTGACCCTTCCCTACTTCAATTTCCTCTGCTTCCCAGCTTCATCATAGCATGAAAGAATATTTTGATGTGTTTGTTTCCCCTGAGGAAGAACCAGTCCCATCTCACAGAGATGTCACCTCCTCTCTCTGAGGTGCATCCTTCCTCCCAAGGAAAACACATCCGTGAGCCCCTCTGAGCAAAGTCTGGAGCTGGAGAAGGGGACCCAGGTGTTTTGGATGGCGAAGCAGATGCTGCAGGGAAGCAGTGGTCTGTTGATGGGTTGAGGAGGAAGGACAGGATGACGTGGGGGAGACCAGGAGGCTCCCATGAATATACACACCCTTGTAAAATTAGTCCATGAAGTCGAACGGCAATTTGTACAAGGAAGCCGTGAATGCTGGCAAATGAGAACGTTGGTGGTTAAAGATGAGGGTATAAAATTAAGGGACAGGCTTCTGCTTAAGCCTTTTCCTTATAAAACCCACAGCATTTAGGCTACCGCCTTGTGTTTCCTTAATAAGGAAGCTGTATCCCAGCCATGTGGCAGGAATCAGACATTGTTGCCCATATGGCTTCTAATAATAAATATGAGAATTCAGGGGTTAATGAACTGGTCCTGGTTCTCAGTTATCAGTGAGGAATTGCCATGGGTTTGCTGGGTGAATGGATCTAAAGAGGTCACATTTCCTCCCTCTCCCAGCTTCCAGATTTCCAGCCCTACCTCCCTGTCATGCATATATGCACATGGGTTTCCATCTCTTGGACCCACTCATCCCTAATTTGAAGAGTCTTTTGAATCATCCAGAATGAGACCATTAAAAGGCCTCCCAAATCTCTCTCTAGTCTCTGCATCTCTCAGAAACCAGTATTTCCCTTGAGCCCAGGTACTGAGCCAAGCTGTGACCCAAAAGTTCGAGGTGTGAGAGGTGTGGCAAGGATCAGGCCTCCACACCCTGCCCTCCGAGAGCCCCCGGTATTGCTCTGTGTTAACAGATCATTCTAGTGGTAAAAACAGTGAGAGAAAAGGGACTCCCAGTTCTGTTGGCCATTCCATGTGCTTGGGGAGGCAGCTGGGAGGAAGGTGGAAGGCAGAAGGGGGAAGGCTGTGCTCCAAGTGGCTTCTGAGGATCTTCCAGGACATTACTGGCCATCCATCTCAGTCAATTAGAACAGGGACTCTGGATTAGTCCCCACAGACTTCAGTTCCCAGCTCTGCCTCTTGCTAGCTGTGTCACCTTGGGCAAGTTACTCAACCTCTCTGTGCCTCGATTCTTCATTCATAAAATAATATACCTACATCCTAGGGTTGTCATGAGGATTCAATGAGTTAATATGTGCAGGACACTTAAAATACTGCCTGCTCACCACACACAAAATACTGCCTGATAGTAAATGCTAGATATAATTATTAGCTGTTAACTATTTTCACATATTTTGTGTGAATGGATGTAAATGTGATATATGTATAGCTGTCTTTTTTTTTTCTTATTTGAGCTTATAGTATACAGAGAGCCTAACTTGCTTTCCATGTCAGCACATATAGTGTTATCTTATGACGATGATTTAAAATCGACTTTCCTTTGATAAATTTTATAGTTAACCTCATCTGAGACTGGAGAGTCCATGCAGTGGCACTGCTCTAGGATTGGGGTTTTCTTTGGTTGATGGAGTTACATCCTTCAGAGTCCAGATTTGTGTCCTCTATTCAGGCCGTTCGGTTTGTGGAAAGTTTAGATATTCATTTTTTAAATCCACACCAGGGCGCATTATCCACTTGTTTGGAGAAGTCAGTGTACTAATTCCTAGGCTGCTTGAAGAATTTGTAGGTAAATTGTTGCTCTTAGATCCCCCTGAAGCAGGGCAGAAGGAAACCTGGCATCACTGTGTTTAAAAGGTACATTTTTACGTCACGTGTTAGGGTAAAGAGGTCATCTCACATCTCAGCCTCGTAAGACTTGTGCTGCTCTCAATTGTTGTGGTTTCTGGGAGTTCTGTTAGAAACAAAGCAGGAGGACCTTTTGATCTCTTGTTCCTCAGATGGGGGCCCTGGGTGGTCACGAAGAGGTGCTGGCCGTTGCAAGTGTTTTCCCTGAGATCCAAGTCCAGGATCCTACATTTTACAGAATCTGCGGCGGTATCCATTAGACCGGTCTTTCCGAGGAAAGGGAAGGGAGCAAGAATGGTGGTGTCGGCCAGATGAGCTCGCCAGTCTAGTGGATGCCAGGTCTCCCACAAAGCAGATACCCCATGTAGTTCACATCTGGTACTGAAGAGGCTGGAGTGTTGCCACGCCCCAAAATGACACTGACCTTGGCCGTGCTGTTGGGGTAATTGGACTTTCAGGATGAACTCCCTGAACAATCTCACCACTGTGGCTGGCACAAACAGGCTTTTCTTCAGCAGCAGACGTTCATGTCTTCTCGCTCCAACTTTTTTTTCTTGAACAAACATATGTATTGTCGCCAATGCAAGGAAAATCCCACTCATCATTTTGTTCTGAGTTGTTTCTGTCCTGGAACAATAGTCTAGTGTACCCGGGGCCCTTGGAAATCTGGTTTCCATGCCCGGGTCTAGTTTTGTGACTCTCCTTGCAAGACCCTAAGGCCAGGAAGCCATTGGTATTACTGAAGGCCTCCTGCCGCCATCCGTGACATCAGTGGCTTTGCATCTGATTCGATTCTTTTTCCAGGGCCAGAGAGGGAGCTTTTAGCAACAGCTCCAGGGCGGGCACTGGTTATACTGGAGAAGATCCTCCAAATCAAAGGGCTGTCTCAGTACCGATCTTTCCCCGCACAAGGTGGCCTCTTCATTACTTAAAAGAACAAAACCAAGGACGTGTCTTCTCCTTTGAGCTTCCATGTTACTCAGAAGGAATGCGTTTCCAAGCAGTGCAGACTAGCAAATCAGCACCTTCCGAGCTCGGGTACCAGGTCAGGCTCTCCACATCTTCCATCCCGCTGGGCTCCTTAAAATCCTGCGAAGTTTTAAAGCGCAGACTCACGGAGAAACCTACCCTGTGTTAGGCATAGAGGACATACGGATGACCAAACCACACAGGCTTTGTGCTCACGGAAGTGGCCGCCAAGTGAGAGAGGGGAATGCTGTCACTTCCACAGAAGAGGAAACCGAGGTTCAAAGAATCAGTAGTTCCTCAGGGCCACACAGCACTGAAGGGTGGAGCCACAATTCAGACGCAGTCCAAAGTGTCCTCCTTCCACTGGGCCACACTTGCCTTCCTACAGGAAGCTTCATCTGTGGTTCCACTTAAAACATGAGGAAACATCTGGAATATTCGTTTTCAACCACATTTCAGACACGGAAAGCGGAGCCTGAGGAATAGCCCAGTTGGCTCCTCGCTGAGAGTGGGTTAGAGGAGAAAAGAACTGCTGATCTCGAGCATTCTGTTACCAGAATAACCCCCCAGGAGAGGCCCGGCTGAACTGGGATCTGTGTGGGCCAGACAGCGTAGGGGATTTATTTCCAGAGCTGGAGGACGGGCCTGGGATCCTGGTCCAGCTCCGCATCCTCCCTCGAGCCCCGCTTGCCGAGGAGGCGCGGCCTCTGGAGGAGGCCTTTCCGGCTGGGCTGGGGCAGAGCGCGGCGGTGCCGAGGCAGTTAACGATTAAACAAGAAGCAGCCTTTGGCTCCCAACCTAATGGTTTGGGTTCCAGGGCGCAGGATAAAAATATACAACTGGAAAGGCAAGCTCCCAATTAAGTGGAAGAGCTCGAGCAAGAGATGTTTCAGTTCAGCGTCGCCAGTGACCACACGCGGGCCCGCTGTCTCCTCAGACGGCCCCGCGCTCCCCGCCCCATACTTAGCGTTGGCTCCAGGATTTTGTGGGGGACGTCAGCTGGAGCACACAGGCTTTTTCTCTTTCCCATTCAAAGAAGAACTTGCTTGCCTTCAGCCCGGCGATTTATCTTCTTGGGCGTCTTGGAGGAATAGGATGTCAGAAGTCACCGGGCCCTTCGAGACCGTCTGGTCTGATCCAGCCCCCGGGTTGAATGCTGTGGAAACTGAGGTCCAGACAGGGGAAGTGACTTGAGCAAAATCTCTGTGTCAGCTCAGTGAGTGGCAGGGAGAAGATGAAATTCTAGGTCCTCTGATGTCTGTATCCACACCCGCTCTCCCCCTCCACGCGAACCGAGCCAGCACCACTTGGCAACCTGCCAGCCACACTTCTTTCCTTCTGCCCCCCCAAAACATAAGTGTGCTTGGCCCTCCTCCTCTTTTACAGGAAAGGATGCTAAGGCTAGGAGGGTACACAATGCCCACAGAACTGACAAGATGCCAGCAAGGGAACCACAGAAGCCCGACTAGCAGGCCCGGCCTTCTCCATCAGACCACATTCCCTCTCTAAGAACGTGTTGTGGGAGGACCCGATTTGGCCTCCCCTGAGCTCCCAGCCTGCAACGGCCCTCCAAATGGCTCTACAGTTCCTGGCTTCCTCTTTCCACTGACTTTCCCCTCCCCACCGCTGCCCAAGACAACCGTACAACTACAGTGACTTCGAGTCTTGCCAAGACAAGCCCAATAGTTACTTTCAGACTCAAGTTCTTGCCAAGCCTGAAATAGTAATTGCCTGAAGGATTCCAAAAGGCTGGGCTTTATCTGCAGCAGAGCCTCAGTAAATCAACACACGGGTCTTATCTCTCGATTCTCTCCTCTCCACTGTGTGGTCTCCTAAATGAAAAATGTTACCTAATTGCCTAAAACAGCTGGCCTGATGTTTAATTATTTCGGCTCGCTAACCTGATGTTCGGGGCCAATAAATTGTACGCAGGGAGCGGATAAAGCTCTTCGCAGATCATGCATGTCCAGGTTGTGAGAGATGTTGATTTCAGCCACCAGAGGGAATTCCAGATTTGGATGCTATTAGCCATCTCTGCGTTTCTCCGCTGTTGGAACTCCTCTTCGCCCATCTGAGGAACCATGTGCTGAGAAAATGCCTTTAATCCTCTCCCAAACATTCCAGTGGCCTGCCCTTCTGCTCCCTGCACATCTCAGCCTGCACTCCTTGCTCTGAGGTGCAGGAGAGCACGCAGAACAGCCTCCAACATGCCCCTCGGCCTCCATGCCTGTGCCCTCACCCCAGACAGCAGACAAGCCCATGGACGTAGCACGGTGTCGCTGGTTAAGGACAGTGCCAGGGTCACAGGCCGGTGACCTCCCGCTATCCTCCCTAACCCGAGTCCCTCCAGCCTCTCCCCCAGCTGTCCCTGATGTGGGTTCTGGATTCTAACCAATAGGCTTGTCGTTCCTGACCGCCGTCTCATGCCCCTTTGCTTTTGTTCCTGCCAGTTCCTGTGACGTCCCGTCACCCGCCGGCCTCAACCTCCTCTTCCCTTCCATCTGCCAGATGCCACCTGCTCCTCCTTCAAGAGCCACCTCAAGTGGCAGCACCTTTGCACAACCCTGTCCCTTGCCCCTCGGTAAGCTCATTGGTTCCCATGGCCGGTATCTTAACTCCACCTTCATCGCCCACCCGTCTGTTACTCTATCGCTGCACTCCTTCAGGGGTAGGAAGTTATCTTTCCATCTGAGAGTCTCTGCACTTAGAATAGCATCTGATCTATAGCAGGAGCTTGTCAAATATGTGCCAAATGGGAGAGGTACTGGGAGGGGAACCTAAGATGTCATTCTTAGGGCAGCAAAGATAGGGTCACGGAGCTGCCCTTACTTAGTGTCTGATCCAAGAAATAAAGGAAGGAGGGAGGGAGGGAGAAGGAGGAAATAGATAGAAAGAAGAGGCAAATTCTTCAGAAAAGGGATCCCGGCCCTGTGAACGGCGTGGTCCTCTTCTCTTCTTAGACACCTGTTTGCTCACATGCAAGGCTGTGTGTGCTGGGCCAGGCTCCTCGGGGTAATAGACAACAATTCCTACCATTTAGCTTTATTAAATTAACAGTTTCAACTTAAATTATGTTTAGCTGGTTTCCCTAAGGAATTCCTCCTGTATTCGATCGATTGGTGTAAGAGGCGAACTCCGGCCACTGCCGGTCCTTTTGTGGAACTGTTACTGTGGAATCCAAACTGCCTTTTTCACGGCAGACCCTGATGATACCAGGAGCCTTCAGGGCTTCGTGTACAATTCTGAGACGGGTATAGCATGCGTGGAAATTGCTCTCACTGCTCTAGTTTCCTAAAACTTTCAGGTTTCCAAAGAGTAGTATCTTCTCTCTCAATTTAATGCGTGTATATATTATACCCATTGTATTATATTTAGCTCTTTTCCCCCAGGTATTTGATCGATTTGCGCATTTCATTGCCGGGCTTTTAAGAAGCCTCTGCTCCACATCTTCCTGCCACCCTCGCTAGCTCAGGACAAAGCTGATGGACCAGTGAGACAGGGAACTCTTCTCCAGAGCCCACCCAGGGATGCCATATGTAATAGGACGTCCTATAACAGTACAAAGGCAACACTGCCTAGGCTGGGTGCTTTTATTCTTGCATTCATTCATCTACAGATGGTGTTGCTTTCACTATCAGCTATTAGCCTTTCTCAAACACCTGTTCATTTGTGGGCTGGTGCAGAGAGTTAGGCCTGATGAACTAGACAGTTCCTGGTGTTTGGGCCATGGACCAGGGAGGTACCACTCCTGGCATCGTGGAGTGATGGGGACTCCAGGAGATGGCCCTGTGCGGATGTCTGGGCTGGCAGGGTAGTAGCAGCAGCAGGGGAGGCTGGCAGGGGGGCCTTGTAGCACATCGAGAATCCAGCAGGACTCTCTGGGATGGAGTGGGAGAGCGGTAGATGACAGGATACGGTGCCGTCTTGTTCCTAGACAGCTGAGGCCTATCGAGGTAGGGAGCCAATGCACAGAGATGCCTGGGGCTCGTCCTCAGGGGAAGTACAGAAGCCTCGTTGTCATTAGAGCAGAGGCACCCAGTGCCCCGGGGGGCCTGACACTAATCTCCTCCCTTCCACCCACCTGAGGGCAGACTTGAACCAAGAACCTGGTTGAGATCGGAGGGTGGGGAGGGACCAGGGAGAACGTGCCTGATTGCCCCAACCAAGACCGCTCTGCAGTCTTGACAGTCAGACCAAGTGGTGAAGGGACAGGGAGGGCAGTGTTTGAGCTTTGGGCATCCCGGGATCTGCAGGAGGCAGGGGCGGAGACCTCCTCTTCTCCAGAGCTCTGTCCCGCCCCTCTCTTCCTCCCCTACCATCCTCACACTGCAGCCCAGGCCTCTGGCTAGAAAGAACTGGAACCTGCTTTAAAAAAAAAAAAAGGGGGCCAGTTTCCCTGCTAGGTGGACTCACCCTTCCTTTAAGATACCATCTGTGGCCAGAAGTTAATGAGGGTTCTCCAGATAAATTCTGCCCTTTAGGGGGCAGGAGTAGAGATTCCAGAATTAACTGGCTTTTCTAAATTGGAACCTCCCTTCTTAGGCTCCAGGATATGCAGTGTCCAATCTCTGTTCTTCGGTGGCATGCCAACAGCAGCATTCTTCTCTCTTCCTTTTCTCTTGTTGGAGCAAAATACCCTCTTTCTTGAAGCCCATCAGGGCGGCACCATCTCCCATCTCCCTCTCCTGCTGTCATCAGCAGCCCCACTCCACTCCGCTCCCCTCAAATGGCAGACGTGGCCATTTCTAAGTGTCCTGTCGCGTTAACAAGGAATGAGCGGCCTCATAACATGTTGAACCACAAACAGACGCAAGGTTAGTTCCCACATTGCTGCCCACCTTGCGGCCAGGCGGCAGCCCCATGTGGGGTTTCTGAGCAGTGCCGCTGCTCTGAGGACGAATGCTATTTCCAGCCCGAGCTGCCCACCTGCAACTTTCTGCTAGTGTTAGCAGTTTCGTCTTCCATTATGAGAGTCCAGCTGGAGTGCCTTTGAAGTTGGTCCCACGACGTTAAATGTTAACTATAATTTCTCTTGGCCCTCGCTGGAGAGCGCATTCCTTCTGCTGGTTTGATAATAGCCATGGTTAGGCTGGCTGTGTTCTAGCTGACCACCTCGGCAATTGCTTTCCCTCCAGTAGTGACATCGAAAGCTTTGCCCTGTGCATCGCGAAACTTGGGTTGGGATCTGGCTGTGCCAGGAAACCATGTGACCTTGAGCAAGTCCGCTCTCTACCTTGATCCTCGTGGTCCTGCCCTGTGAAATAACAGGTAAGGGCTAGTGGATCTCTCAAGCCTTTCCGCCTCTGCGTCTGAGATTCCAAGGTTCAGAGGATGCGCAGCGATTCTCAGCTTCTGCCTCTGCCTCTCCTCTGGACTCCCTCCCCATAGGTCTTCTCCGTGTGCAAACCCCAGTCAGTAGCCACAATGTGGGCGTCCTAGGAATAGGTAGAGAACCCGGGGTCATTCTGCCATTTGAACTTGAAATCCTCAGAGAGCTTTTTATTTTAATAAAAAGACATAATCTTGGTGATATGACACTCCAGACATCAAAGTCTATCATATTAAGGAAACCTTAGAACTCAGATCTGCAGTCTGGCCTGATCATTTACAATTCTGCTGGGATTAGTAAGAGGAATAATTATATCTATTTATTTATTCCACTGTCAGAATGTTGATGCTAGGTTTTCATATTGTCTCCATCACTAAAGATTATAATTAAATAATAAGTCAAACGTATTGATCCTTTTCTTATAAATTTGCGTGATGTGCTGTTGGAGGCCTTTTGTTGTTACAGTAGATCACAAGATTAAAGTCAAAAGTTTGCCAGGCCAGCTAGGTCTGTTTAAGAGATCTTCTTTTTTTTCTTAATGAATCATGGATTTTTGATGGCTTGTCATTTTGACATCGACTAAAGCACTTTATTTTTCCTCTCTAGTGCAGTACTGTATCTCAGTTAGCCTTTGGTCGGGCTAAATACCTCTAATTCCATTAAAATGAAAAGTCGTGTGTATCTTTGAAGGTGGATTTTAAATGTCTTTTCGGGCATGAACTCATCATTTTCAGAAGACAGTCTATTTTTGCAATGCATTTATTATAAGAAATTTTCCATAGGAAAAAGTATATCTTTACTGTTTTTCTAGCCTTCAGTTCCATTCTTCTAGTACAGAAATAGCAAATAAACCTAATTTGTTAGGTAACTACTTTATTTCGAAGAATACGAGAAATGAAACTGGTCCCCCTAAAGCGACGGGATTCTAATAAGATGATAAGCAGGCAAGATGGGAGATTGAGAGAAAAGAGGCATTTCTGGATTAGGTGATGAGAACAGAGAGGGCAGCAAAAGCGTGTGAAGGACTGTCCGCGGGTGCAAGAGGCCAAGGATGGCGGCCGTAGGAAGAGGAAATGAGAGGCAGATGGGAAAACACAGTGTGTTTTCTGAGCTACACAGACACACCTATATCTCTGATGTTTGCTATCTAGAATCACTCTGAAGTGCTTGTTACACTAAAGCTGTCCATTGTTCAAAACCCAAGAGCCTAGATGTTTGCCAAAAGAAGGAAAAGCCAAGAAATTGTCTCTGTTGTACATAGATGCTTCTCCGTAGACACCTAGAGAAACAATTAGCAAATGAAATTTCAAAGCCCACATAATATGTTTATGACACCTGCATGGGGAAATTTCAGACGTAGTGAACTGAAAAGGGGTAAGCTGAGAAAATTGACTGGGCTCCATAAGTGCCATTTATTGATCTCTTTCTATATGCTTGGCCTTCTAGAGATCTTCAGAGTTTGTCCCTTGCAGTCTTTACATTGACAGGACGGTATTTTTCCTGTGTCACAGATGAGGACATTTGGGCTGTGACCTGCCCGTGGTCTCACAGCCAGTGACCCAGATCTTCCAAACCCGGGTTTTCCCTGCTACCGTACTATTGTCTCTAGATTTTTCCCTTATATATCTACCTCCTTCAGCGAGCCACTAGAATTTTATGACATTTTAGGAGATACATAAGATGTCAGATGTAAGATCACTTACAGGGAGCGTTTGCTGTATGTCGGTCGCTTTATAGACACAATTCTGAATCCTTCTGGCAACTCTACACAAGTGGGTATCCTCATTTTTCTGATGTAGCAAGTGAAGCCCAAAGAGGTTTAAGTAAATTGCCCCAGGTGCATGGCTAGATTTTTGGCAGAGGCAGCACTGGAACTCAGGTCCCTCTGACTGCAAAACTCAGTGTTTTCCTGTGCATCAGGCGTTGTCTTCCCAGACAGCTGCACTTCAAGCCAAAGAGACTTGGGTTCCTCACTTGTCCCTGGGACTCTCAGCCAGGGGACACTGGTGAAAGAAGGTGTTTGACTAGAAGCTCTTTTTTTCAGCCTAATTCTTTTTTTTCGTAAGTTACAAAATGTTTACCTGCTTTAGTGACAGGACCCACAGGGTATAATTAGAGTTTTTCTAATATTTGCTTTGGATGTTTCATATGTTTTCTTAATAGGCAAAGAGGATTTCTTCAATCTGCCTGAAACATGTGTAATAAGCTCTTAGGTCATAATAATAATATATCACAGGCGTATAATGCTTTGACATTTGCAAAGGGCTGTCATATACGTTATCTCAGATGACCCTTAAAGCACACAGTGATAGAGGCAAGGATTATTACTATTACGTCATTTTACAGATTTTTGGAAAAAAGAGCCTAGAGAATTTAAGATTTTTCCGTATCATACAATTAGTAAATCGTAAAGGAGAGACTAGAATTCATGTCTTCGGAACCCTTAATCCAGCTTTTTTCTTATGAGCTCTACACTCATAACTAAAAGTGTGGTATCTCCAATTCCCCTTTTTGCTTATTTGTTTGAAGTAGACGCTCAGTGTCCTTCTAACATCTAGTGCCCTGGATAGATGTGGCGTGAAATTGAATGGCCACCCTTTACTAACCCGAGGAAGGACAGAGCAGTAGCAGGAGGAGAGAGATGCTGGTTGTAACCGACTGAGAGGTGGATTCACGCCCTTCCTCCCCCGCCCGCGTGTCCCCATACCTGCCATCCTCTGGCTTCTTGGGCAGCTCATGACCTCCATTTTTGAAGAGCTTGGCTGTGGTCCTGGACCAGGAGGAAACATGGCAGCAAAAGCAGTGATGGCGAGTGAAGAGGTGATGTGAGGCTCTGGCCAGGAAGCCCTTCCTCCCGTGGGCCATCTGGAGAGCCCCGTGGGCCACTAGGCTCCCTGTGCTTTCGGGGAAGCTCGCACTGCTGCCACTTGGGTTGGCATTTGGGCCTCGTCATGAGGAATTCTTCACGCTGGAGCAAGCCCTAGAAAGAACGACCAGCAAACTTTGCTTGCGCCGCTCTAGACCATGAGAATCAGCCTGGCCTGGCGTTCCTCATTCTGGTCCACGATTTGGCCGGGAGACAAGCGAGCATAGCGTGAAGAACCGTGGGGGGCTGGATCTTAGGCCTTGCGGCCCCTGTGACCTTGGGCACCTTGTTTGATGTCTCCGGAATTCTAGCTTTGTTTCTTCATGAGTAAAACATGAATGATAGCCCCAATTTCCACTTACTTCCTCAGGTTGCAATGATAAGGCAATGATGAGGTCATGTAAAAAGGCACTTTGCTTGTTCTAGAGCCCATTCAAATGCAAGGGACTTCTGAGGGGAGGCGCTAGTCTCTGGAAGGTTGTGTTTTAGGGGAGCTGCCAAATTGAGCAGTTTATAAGAACAGAAGCAATTCTTTCCTCTCATCACTCTTGGTGAGGACCAGGGCTGCCTACCAGGGTTACACCCATCCCTCCAGGCTTCCGCCATCCCCTTAGAAGTGAGGTTGTAACTCAGCCACCATTAGGCGGGGACGTTTCTGCAGGCCCGAGGCTCAGCCAAGAACAGGGCCTCGCTGTGCCTCCCACTCTCCTTCCCCTTCTCCTCCCTCTCTCTGGCCTCTACTTAGTTTCAAACAAGTGTATTGTGTTGGTTAGCTTATTAATGAGGTTTTTCCAGCCCCTTGTTTTTCTGTCCTTGACCATAAAGAACTCCCAGTTGCTCAAAGCTGAAAATAAAATTTGGCCACAAGTAAGCTGCGAATATAGTCTTATTATTGGTGTTGATATTTTTAAGTACTCTCTTTAAAAAAAAAAAAGGGCTCTGGGAGAAAGGGAGGATTTGTCATGACATGAATATCTGTTTGAGGACTCTGGAGTGAGGACTTTGTATCTTTTCCTGAAAACAAGGCGCCTTCCTTCTTTTCAGGGAGAGTCGTGGCTATTTTGATGCCTTTTGAAAGCACCACAATTAATTTGATTGAGCTGCTAAGCGGCTGGTTTGAAAAAAAAAAAAAGAAAAGAAAAAGGATAATGGTCACATGAATTTAGCATCACATGGGGAAATTCGCTGTAACGCAGCGGTCTTTTAGACAGCTGATGACCACGGGCCAGATTGTTCATTTCACAAAAGAGAGTCTTTTAAAGATGAGAAGACTTTTGTCTAGAGCCCAAACTTCCCCAGGGGGATGGACTCATTATAACCCATTCTGATTATTTTTCCCTCTTAAATCTCACTGGTTAAATATGAGTATATGTGGCGCCCTCTGCTACAACATGAAAATAAGAAATACAGGGAGAATTTGGCCGAAGGGAGTCCTAGCCTGGGGTCCCAGTCTCCGCCCTCACACTCCCTGGAAGGCTGTGTAGACACAGGAGTGCCCCTGAACTGGCTTGGAATTTCTACGCTGTAAAATGAGGCAATGAAATGAATCCTTCCTACCTTGGAGGACTGGTTTGGAAGAGAAAATGAGCTGATAATGTAAAGCACTTAAAGAAACATCTTAGATGTTCTCAAAATTATGCACTTGAGGGTGTGCGGGGAGGTGGATTTGGGGAGGGACCAGTGACCAAGCTCCCCAGTTCCTTCCTCCATATGGCATCTCAGTCAGCAAGGTGGATCTCTGTTTCCTTAGTAGACCCCACTTCCCTCCGAGGACCCAGAGGCCATTCATCACCGCGATGTGGGATCCCCAGGAAGCCGGCGGCCCATCTGCTGTGCTCCACCGCTTATAAGCGATCCGGCAGAAGCCGGCAGCCCCGATGTTCCCTGGGCCCCCTGGTCCCCACGTGGGTTTGTTGGCTCTTTGTTTCTCCTCTTTCCCAGGATACCTGTCCCCTTCTCACGTGTGCGTTCTTCCTGGAGGAGAATGATGACTCGTTGTCAAAGCTTGGGTGGGAGGCAGGGTTCGAGCTGTTCGTGTCTGTGAGGTGTTTGGGGTCCTTCCATCACGCTCACCCTCACTTCCAGCTGGAATGCTCGGCCTTCTCCGTCTCCGGCCTCCTTCCCCCATGTTCCCCGGGCTCGCCTCTCCATGGGTCTGCTAGAGCACTTAGCACGCGGGGCACTCCGAGCCTCCCTCTTCCTGTCAGAGCACTTTTCTGTATCTCTCTGTCCCCGGTGCCTGACATGTGCTCAGCACTCAGCAAATGTTGCAATGAATGAATGAATGAGTGAATGAGAGATGAAGGGGACCTTGGAGTACTTACAGCCAGCCCCCAACTTCCTTCCTTGTATGCACTGATGAAACTGAAGCCCATGGCTCCTATGAGAATTGATCCTGCAGAGAAACCTAGGACTGAGATTAAATATATATTTATAAGAAATGCATATATTTATATGTTATATTGTGTATGCTATATGTAAATAATCTCAGTTCTACTATATCCTGACTCTGGTATATCTGTATAGATCCTGACTCAGAGTTGGCTCTGTGTTAAAAAGCAAACTGAAATAGCCCAGGAAGGAAGGCAGCACCATGTAGTAAGGCAGGAGCCGGGCTTGGAGTCAGCAGGCTGTGATGGGGTGTGTGACCTTGGCCAAGTCATTTCCTCTCCCTCATCTCAGGTGCCTAGTTTATAAAATAAGGGTGTGGATTAGATGATCTCTAAGGTCTCTCCATGTTCAAAAATCTAAGAATTTCATGAGTTTTTAAAAGAAAAGTTTGAGCTTCTTGAAGAGAAATGTTTAAAAAAAAATTTTTTTAAAAAGTTAGAGAGTTACTGCAAAGGAGGTTTTTAGTTAAAAATTCTTACCTTAAAACTGATTTCCAGTTGGGTCCTATCAGGAGCACTGGGCCTGCGCTGTAGATGCACCCCTCCCCGCCACTCCCCATCGCCCACTGAGTTACTGGTCAAAGACTAGGATGGTTTGGCTCTGTCTCCATGGACCGCAGCACAGGCCACGGGCTGTAGCTTAGGTGAGTTTAGGAAGTGGCTGTTTGAGTAGAGATCATGGAAGGAGCTCTAGCCAAATCAATGGCACCCTGACCTTTTCATGTGTGTGGAGAGTGACTCCCAACCTCCACCGGGTCCCACACCTACTGGGGCAGCCTCGCCCCGGCCTGCCCTGCCCCACCCTGCGCAGTCCTCGGGCATCACTGGGGTGGGAAGGATGACCTCCTGCCCCAGGGCACTGGGCACTGCCCGAGGGTGGCGAGCCTCCCTGGGAGACCTGTGTGGGTGCTCCCTGCAGGCTTTGCGAAGCAGCAGAACCCTCCACCAATTCATCCTTGGTCAGTGGCAGGCAGATTTCACACTGAATTCCACCCCATGGGGCTGTGTCTAATTGGACAAATTTGAACAGCAGGCAGCAGAGCCAATGCAGCGAGGAACATTGATATATGGCCCAAGCAAGGGACTAAAATCTTAAAGTGACAGGGGTTCTTTTTTCAAAAAAAAAAAAAAAAAAAAAAAAAAAGACTGGCTGGATTCCAGGAGTAACAGGCCTGCCTGGCAAGAGAGAGATGGACCAACTCTTCAAAGCAGGGGCTCGTTCAAGGAGGTGTTTTTGAAAAGAATGTCTCCATTTCTCCTGGTCTCCGTGGCAAGATAAACAGTATAGGGTGGTCCCTAGGGACAGTCAGCCAGAAACCAGACATGCTGAATGCTTCTCCCACCAAAAAACTCGCAGTATCTGATTAAATCTGGCTGAAATATCCAGCAACGAAACCTTGACAGAAAAGAATTGCAAAATCACGCGGTTGTACGTTACTGGGCACCCACCACCATTCATTAGTTTAACATCCATCAAACAGCTATTCAGTGCTGCTGTGTGCACTATTAAATGCACTGTGCTTGGACACAATGGGGCTTGTGAAGGCTATGGTCTAGGGAGGGGAAAAGACATTAATCAAATAAACTCACAAATAAACATGATTACAAGTTGTGCGAAGTATTATGAAGGAAGCATTCCACGTGGTATGAGAGCATCAGAAAGGGCCACTGGGGAGAGTTGCCCTGAGAAGTCACGTGGAAGCTGAGCTCTAGGGGGTGAGTTAAGTCCGCAGAGGGGGCAGAGGTGCGGGAGGTGGGGGTCACGGTCAAGGTGAAAGGGGGCCTGTGAGGCTACGGCTCAGTGCCCACGGTGGGAGAGCGCCTGGGTGAGACTGTGGGGGCTTGCTGCCCACGTGAAGGATTTTAGTCTTACCCTAAAGAATGGGAAACATTTTCAACAGAAAGTGATATGATTAAAATCTGAGCTTTGGAAAGATCATGAAAGGAAGGAAGGGAGGGAGGGAGGAAGGAAGGAAAGAAAGAAAGATTGATTCTGGAAGACAGACTTCTGCAGAAGCCCAGTAGGAGATGACGGAATGGATTAGGCTGGTGTCAATAACAAACAGAATCGGACAGACACCAGTGATACTGAGGAGGTACAATCACTAGGACTTTGTGATGGAATCAATATGAATGAGAGAGGAGGCGATGTTAAGGATGGTTCCCGGTTTTCCGACTTATTTTATTCTTTTTCTTTCATTCACTGAGAGTTGCCAATCCAGTGGAGAAGGCAGTTCGGATGCGCCGAGTTTCCATGGAGATGTCAAGACGTTGACTCCGCAACTGTGGAGTTGGATCTGAGGGTCTTCAGCACAGAAGAGATGTCTGCACTAGGTGTTTCCTGGGAGAAGGATGGGGAGAGAGGAATGGGAGATGATAGAAAGGTGGAGTAGACACCTCTCCCTTGAGGCATCCCCAAATCTATTTGGGGAAGCAATGGGACCAGAGAGTCTAGGAGACATTTACAGACTCATATAATAAATGTAAATGTTCGTGATTTTGTATTCGTGTGATGAGACTGTGTTGAGAGTTAGAGGATAGCCAAGTGCGTAGTGCGTAGAGATGAGGGAGTGGAGCTGATGGAAAGTGAGGTGGAGCTGACCGAGGAACTGGGGCAGAGGTGAGGCCAGCAGTTCAGTTCGCAGGAGGTTAGCAGTAGGCACTGACTTCATTTAGTGCTTGTAGCGCGTGTTCAGAGCTGGGCAGTGGAGTGTAAATTGGGTCACCCTTTTCAGAAGGCTTTTTGGTTCTAACCATTATATATTAATAGTTCATTCTTTTTGACCCAGAAAATTATCTTCTAGGAATTTATCCTATAAAAATATAGGTAAAATTACTAAGATATAGGGAAAAGCAGTGTTGTAATAGCAAAGAAAAACTAGTAACACAGCTGCCCATCAATGGAGGAGTAGGTAACAGTAAATTTTGGGATGTGCGTATCATGCAATAGCATGGAGGTATTAAAAAGAACATTTTTTGATTTTTAAAAAAAAAAGCAGTTGAAAGGCAATGTAATTATATGGCTAGCGCAAACACAAAACAGTCAATAGTAGTTACCTGGGGAAGTTAAAAAAAAAGAGCATTCTTATTGTTATGTGATTTTACATAGTTAATATGTTTTGCAATTAACATCTATTACTTTTCTGATCAGAAATAACAGTAAAGACTTTTACAAGGAGAACACGAGTGAGGGGGCAGGAGTAGCTACTGGCTGGGGACGAGCTCTTCTGGATGAGGGTGAGGAGGAGGGGGCGGGGCTTACACACTCCTTACTTTCTCCTCCTCCTTGCTCGCCTGCGCCTGCGTGACTCGGCTGCACTTGCCCCTGGATCCTGCAGGACCACGCTCAGATGCCAACTCTCCCAGGACGCTGTTCCTGATGGTCAAATTCAGGCTGTTGGCTTCATGAGCGTTCACTGAGAACTTCCTTTTATCAGCCCTGATTAGACACTGGAGATATGAAAGTGAATAAGATGCAGTCTCTGCCCTGAAGAAGCTGACTGGTGAGGGGGCAGAAACTGCCAAGTAGACAAACGCAGTGCAGAATTCAGTCTAGGTGCCCTGAGGTCTCTTCCAAGTTGAAAGGCCTTCAGTTCAGTGAAGAAGGTCCCCCAGATCTCTGGCTTCTTTCCACAGGCTGGGAGGAATGTCCTGGTAGCAGTATTCATTCCTGAATTGTCCTGGGCCCCCCAGTGCAAGCCGTAGGTCCCTGGGCAGCAGGCTGTTCCCCGTCATGGAAGGTTTTGTGGGAGAGGCAGACACATGAGTCTGTGGCCAGTTGGCTGAGTTGATGACCTCAGCCCCAAGGGGAGTCCCCCAGCCTGCCTGGTCATCCGTCAGCAACACATGCTGGTGAGCACACAGGGGACACCCAGCTGCACAGGGGACTCTCTGGGAGGCACAGTGCAAGACGAGCACTCACTCTGCTGACTGAGGGACCTGGGACAGATTCCTCTTTCCTCTCTGGGCCTCAGTTTCCTCATTTGCAAAATCAGCAGCTGGTGCTGACTGGTCCCCGCTGGCTTTGATGACCTACAGTCATGGTGAAACCCTTCTGCCAGCTCCCGGGTGGGTCACAGGGCGTCACAGTGCCAGGCACGCAGTCAGTTTTCCACATGCGTTTGTGGTGGACAACCTACAACAGAGGCCGGGTGTGGTAGAGTTGAGAGAAGCCTATAAGACTTGGCCCTGCCTTCTGGGAGCTTCCAGCCTTTTCTGAAAGGCAAGAGAAATATCCAGGAAACAGGTGCAACCCCTAGAACCCACAGGACAGAGGCGTGGACGAATGGGGATGGTGGCGGCTAGGAGTAAAAGGTGGGTTCTTTGGTCTCCAGAGAAAGTGCCCCTTTGTAAGGTGTGTGACAGTCCCATTGGCTTGTTTCATTCCTGAGCATCCGATTCTCTGAATCACTTCCTGACAGGGAACGGACACCAGAGCCTCTGAAATTTCCTTCGGGGGAGGGGGAGGGTTGGGAAGCAGTGAGACACCCCTCTCTCCCTTTGTTCTAGAATGCCCAGGCTGCCCATCTTGGCAGAAAGAAAAGGTCCAAATAATATAACCTTCTTACATCCCCCTCCTAAGGGAAAACGAAAGGGGAATTCTTGTCAGGAAAACCGTGAACAAAGCACACATTTCAGTGCCATTTCTGTCATTTCTGTCCCTTGTGGGCTCGTGTACTCAGCACATAGCAGGTGTACAGCGTGTGCTTACTGGCCTGAAGTGACCACCCTTCTGAGCCCTCAGCCTGTCACTGGGGCTGACAAGCACTCTGTCTGTCCGTGACGGAGCCCACGATGGGTTTGGGTGGTGCACTTTTTTTGGTTTTGCACCAAAACCGGCCTTTTCCATGACCATCCTGTGCTGGTGTGTCTCTTCTGCGTGTTGGGCTAATCTTCTCCATATGTGCGTCTGGTCTGGCATGGCGTCCCGACCTCCCGTGAGTGAGCAGGGCGAGGCCGCCTCAGACAGACACGGAGAGCTGCCACCCAGCCCGCCAGGCCCTGGAGCTGGGCCGCTGGCTGGCTCTCTGGGAAGGGCAGCCCCCACTTAGGCTTCCTCTCCCTGGAAGGGCTCTATGGAGAGGCACCCCGTGGGCCACTCTTCTGGGCTGAGTGGAGCATGAGAAGAAGGTGTTCTTTGAGCAGCTACTGTCTGGTGACCCACCTGGAGCAGAGTCTCATGGGGACAGTGGGCCCAAGGTGTGCCCAGCTGTTAGCCAGGCCGTGTGTGGCCCTCAGGCCAGGAGTCCCCTAGGCCTTGAACTTCCTGCTCTGACTCCCAATGTCCTTTGCTCCCCTGCCTTCACCGTCCTAGAGATCAGCTGCCTTCCCCAGCAGGTTGGAGCCCCTGTGAGAGGCAAATAGATTGATAGGGTTTAGGGCTGCAGATTGAAAGGTGGGGAACGATTTGACAGCAGAAAATGAAACCTCGTGTGAAGGGGATGTTACAAGTTTACAAAGTTCTTTCAAGTTCGCTGCCTTCATTAATCCTGCAGCCACCAGATGAAGCAAGGATTATCTCCCCCCGGTTCAGAGAAGTCATGCTGCTCGTAAGAGGCAGAGCCAGGACAAGGTCCCAACCTCCTGATTCCGGGCTCAGTGCTGCTTCTAGAATTCTGCCCTCCCCTAACCTTACATGCTGCAGCCTCGCGGCTCCTGGCATCCTTTCGCGTAGACCCCATCAAGGGGCTTTCTCCAGGGCTCTTCTTGTCTCCCTTGGGCCACCTCAGCCTATCTCTGGACGTTGGTTGGCCTGTGGGTCAGGGGAGAAGGCTGTGTGAGCAGAAAGATGAAGTCTGTGTGAGAAGAGCAGGTACAGCTCCTGCCCAGGGCCCCTCCAGCTCCCTCGGCCACTGCCGCTCTGGTTGTCATTCTTAGAAAAGCTCCATCTTCAGAGGGGTTTGTGCCTGGTCGCTGGTCTCCACCTGTAACCTCCAGAGGGTACCAGTTCTCATCGGGTGAGAGTTGTCCACGACCTCAAGCAGACCCTGGTCAAAATGGAGGCATTTTGTGAGCCCGGTGGCCCTCTGCCTCACCACCACCAATAGCACACCTTCCTTTCAGCCTGCACTCTGCCGCCCCCAGCCCTCGCCAGTCCCGCCCACACTACCCCATTGCGCCAGCCCGTCCTTCCTCTCCTAACCCACGAGGCTCTTTTATGCCCAGTAGACTAGCTATTCAGCTTTCTGGTCCTGAACCTTTCTGGTCCTTTGTTTCCTGACTGAGAGATGAGGTCAGCTTGCAGACATTCATCAATTCATGCATTCATTTATATCAATTCAACATATAATTTGATGAGCCCCCCAAGATTCAGATTCTAGGGCCCCAAGCCCTAGAGAGTCACAGAGGTAATCAGACGCAGGCTCACTGCCCTCCAGATGTTCATAGTCTAGCAAGGGAGACAGATGTGTAAACAGATGATCATGATACAGTAGGAACATCAACAAAGTGTTTCCCAGCTCATGTCAGAGCTCTGTCCACTGAAAGCCGCAGAGGGAAGGAGACACGGGGACTATTCCTTAGGAGTCACGGAAAAGCACTCAGGAGACGAGGGTGAGCTGAATGCCCCTGGGCAAGTTCTGTAACTTCTCTGAGGCTCAATTTCCTTATCTATAAAATGGAACGATAAAGCCAGTGTTACAGAGTTTTAGTGTAAGGGTAATACAGAATGTATTCAAGCATCGAGCCAATGCCTTATACAAAATAAGCCATAAGAGAGGAAAGGAGCCACGAAGATGATTGAATTGTAAATTTTGGAAAAATAAGTGTCACAGGGATGGCTCATTATGACAGCAACTAGTATTCGTCAGTAACCAGTAAATGCCTGACCCCTTTACAGACCGTGGCCTGAACCTGAGGCCAAGACATCGGCTGTGATCTGGGCTTCCTGAGCAGAAGGTGGTGTGCAGGTAGAAAGACCCTGAGCCTCCATCCCATGCTGGGCCTCAGTCACTCAAGAATAAAGCTCTGATGGCCCCACCACTCCTGTGACCTCAGAAGGTCCTAGAACAGGCCTAGAAGTTCTTTCTCAGGCGCATTACTAGTCCCCTCTTGTAGCCTTGTATCATTTTCAGCCCATTTCTTTTTTAAAATTAATTAATTAATTAATTGGGGAGAGAAGATTAGGCTTGTTTATTTTTTTATTTTTTCATGGAGGTGCTGGGGATTGAACCCAGGACCTTGTGCATGCTAGGCATGCCCTCTACCACTGAGCTATGTGCTCCCCCTAGCCCATTTCTGTTCCTCACCAAGTCAACATAGGCAAACTTCCTTTTAGGAGGCCCTGTTTTGGTCAAGTCTGCTTCCATTAAAACCCTGTGTGTTCAGGGCAGCAGATTCCTCCCAGGAGTGGAGGGTTTGCCTCTGGCCTGGCCGCTGAGTCCTACTTTGCAGCACTGACTAACAATGTGTCCTCAGTCAAGGCACCTACTTTTTCAGGACCACCTCTATCCCTCTCACCCAGAACAGCTGTTTTTGCCCTGCACTCTTGGCATAATCAGATATAAGCAGAGCGCATTCTGCTCCTCTTGGCCAGTCATTCAGAAGATGCTTCTTTCATTGCTTTTCTGACCCCCAAATGGTGAGAAATGCAAAGATGCAGTGTGGGGACCATCCAAGCAGCTGTGTCCCCACCAACAGGGTTCTTATTGCCAAGTAATTAATGCTGACATATTGAGGGAAGTTCAATTAAGTGTCTAGTGTGGCTTCTGGCCTCAGTTTTCTCATCTGGAAAATGGGTGTAGTAATAATATCCCCCCATGAAGCTCTTGTGAAGGACTAAACAGTGTCCCTGCATGAGTTCCCCAGTCCAAACTAGGTGCTCGGTACACTGTAGTTCTCATTCATCTGTCCTTTCAGCTACCAAATATTCATCGAGGGCCTCCTGTGGACTAGACACTGCAGTGGGCCCTGGACATGCCATGGTGGAGAGACCCGGGCAATCGGGAACTCATTCTCCCAGCCTAGGAGGGGAAAGAGGCATTAAACAAAGGATCACATAAATAAATTGTGATTATAAATTTCCCTTCTCTTGCCCATCGGGGACTAGGGCAGATTGCATCAGGACAGTTCTGGGTGGAGGAGAGAGGAGAGAGGAGAGAAATGGCTGTATCTCTAGGCTGCTGAGGCTAGCTGGGTGCAGAAATGAAGGAGAGGCTGGCGTCTGCTGGGTCTAACCCAAAGATCTGGCCCCTTTTCTCCAGTTCTAAGGCTCTGAGCAGTGCCTGCAGGGCACGCCTGTGCTATTGCTCCTTCAGGGCCATCCCGGACTCGGAAGAAGGGAGGAGTCCGGGTGCCTGTGAGCCCGAGTGCTGGAGAGCATCTCCGCTAATCCCCAGCCTGGGGCTGCACCTTCTCCCCTGGACGCTGACTGACTTCTGAGATACGCCTTTCCCATGTTGGGAATTCACAGCCCTTTATAGCGACTGGGCAAAAGGGAGAAAAAGCCCTTTTTGCCTGGATTTTCTTCTCAGAAATCCACCAACTTCATCCTGGCCAGTCTGGATAGGAGAGCGGGCCCCCGAGAGGGAGCAGCTGTGGCAGCCTGCAGACCAAGGACGGTCCCTAGACCCTCCCGGAAGGCTGCCTGGATACCCAGAGAGCCCGCCCGCTCCGCCTGCCTCCTCCCTGTGCTCTGCTCCAACGCGGGGCTTGTAGGACTTCCCCGATGCGAGTGAAGCTCCCGAGGCCCGGCCCCAACGGTGCTGCTCTGGATCAAGGCCTTTGCTAAACTCCCAGCTCCCCGGTTTGCAAAGCAAACTTCAGCCTTGTACTATTTACCTTGGCAAGTCCAGGACCAGATTGATGATCTGTAAAGTGGATTTGTTATTTGGCTGTTTGCTTTGGCAGCTCTTGAAAGCGCTTTGCTGATTACAGTCCCAGATGTCATTGCATACATTACCCTGCTCTCTAACGGGGCTTTGAACACTTTAATTTGAACTACAAATACTATTAAGCTTTTTGCACCTCTTCTGCCTTTCATTCTCAGATATTAAATATCAGAACGGACAGCCTGCATTCCCTTCGGCTCCTTCCCCCTTGTCTTGGTCAGTCTCCTCCTATAGAGAGCATCCAGCTTTTCTCCTGTTCTCTCTGGGGCTTTCTAGAAACCTTACCCCCCCCCATGCCCACCCCCAGCCCAGCTACCCTGGCAGCAGCCTTGCCAACGTTTCCCTAACAGGTAATCTGCTTTCCAGCTTGGAGGTGCGGTGTGGTCATCCCCAGCCTGGTTTCCCCGCGCTCCCAGTCCCCAGGACTCTGTCCCAGTGCTCCGTTCCATCCACCCACGAGGATTTTTTGTTTGTTTTTGTTACTGATGGCATTCTTTGGGAGGAAGCTAGATTTGAGGCATAAATGTATCACGTCTTTTTGCCCAGAGAAGACAAGGGTCTTGCAGATAAAAAAGCCAGATGTCACACCAAAAGGTAGCAGCAGAACCAAAAAGAACTTGATACTTTTGCCGACTCAGAGCCCGGTACTGGCACCCAGGCTCTGGTTCTCATGCTTTATGCTGTCACCTCAGCAGAGCAGTGTGGGGAGGAGAGCCGTGGCAAGGTCTGTAAGTGGGGGCAGCCGCTGCTTCGTGTATCTTTGGGGGTTATTGGTGGAGAGTACCCGTGTTCCTGGCTAATGGTGGGGTATATGACTCCATGCTCTCCAAGGTAATTGCCTCTTCCTGTTGTAAATAAACCATTAGCCAGGTCCTCGCCTCAGGAAGCAATTTAAGGCCCGAGGGAGGTAGCCGAAGTCAGCTTGCAGCCTCCTGGAAGGGAGGCCCAGCTTTGCCCAGCGCCCCGGGCCCCGGTCTTTCCCCAGAGCAACAAAGAGCTCTGTCGTCCTTCTGCCAAGCTCCTGACGAAGGGCTTCCCTCAGCCTGTGATTTGCCAAGCCCCGTGTGAACTGCCTCTTTTTGTTACTCTCCAGAGAAAACGCCTGTTTCTTATTCACCTAAACTGAGTATCGGTGGGATTTCTTTCTTTAATTTTTTTTTCCTTTTTGCTTTCACTTCTTAAAGGTCATTTTTTGGTCCACTCCTTAAGTATCCACAAGATTCTTAGCTGAAGCCTTGCAGCATGTCACAGGGCTGTAGAGACGGAAAAGGTCTCCGTGGTATGGACAGTCGGTAGAGTGCCTGTGTATATTGCTGTTAATCAAGAGAACATCCCTGTGGGGAAGATAGTTCTAACCCCATTTTATAGTTGAGGAAACCGAGGCTCAGTGAGGGCCTTGTCCAATATCACAGAGCTATGGCAGGGCTAAGATTTAAGCTGCTGGATCTGTCTGAGTCCAAAGCCACAGCTCCCTGCTGGGCAGTCTCTCCCTGCCGTTTGCATTCGATTCTCCTCCTGTAGAAGGTCTGAGCTCTGACTTGGGAACTGCAGGCGCCCTTCTGTGGTCCAGGCACCTCAAAGGTAGGTTGGATATCGTGATTAATTCTGTATCCTGGTGACTAGTCCTGGACCTTGTTTGATTTAGATACCCAATAAATATTTGTTGAATGAATAACCATAAATCCACTCAAATGGTTCTGATTTTAAGTGACCGTGTCTTCCCTGTGGCCAGCCTCTAAGTTCCGGGGACAGAGGGCAGAGGGGAGACTTTCAACTTTGAGATATTTCAGTTGAAGAAGTTAATTCACTTTGTGAGTTTACTTTAGGAACAGAGATTATTGCAGTCTTTTTGGCCACCACTCTCAAATTCTTCCAAACTTTTACTATAATAAGCAAATTGAGCAGATTAAGGACGTCCTTAACTGCCAAATGGTGTTCTGAACTGTGTAAAGTTACCAGGGTGGCTTTTTCTTTTCGTTTTTTTTTCCCCCCTATATAAAAGATTGTGTGGGTTCTGTGAACTTCTCTGCTTTTTTTAGCCCTTCCTGTTTTATTGTGTTTGAAGTGTCTTTGTGGTGACCTGTTGGGATAGGATTCTTCCATATGGAAGTGTTTCTTTAACTTTTTAATCATTTCTTTTGGGAAGTGGAGGGTTAGGGGTAGCAGATGTTTTTCTGGCACGGTTTGCTGAGTGGAGGTAGGGGCTTTCGGAGCTGTGAGTCAGGCTAAGCCCAGCCTGAACGAAGAAGTTCCCTCCCGGGGCTAGGAGGCAGCCCAACACCATTGGATCTGGCAGATCAGGCCCGTGTGGGAGTAGATCCTTCTGCCCTCACCCTGACTAATGCCTTTTCCATTTCCCAGGAAGAGCACATTTTCCCCTGTGACACTGAGAGAAGTTATTTTTTTCAGTGTCCCAAAGCAAATCCTTACCAGTCCTCAAATGGGAAGTCTGTCTGGTGCCCTTACCAAAAAAAAAAAAAAAAAAAAAAAGGCAAAATAACAGATAGAATGAACCTTTGTTTCTCTCTTTCATGGCAGTCATGTCCCTTTTCATGTTCAATTTCTCAGTGAGCCCAAGTTTAACATCTTGGTTTAAAAAAGAAAGGTTGCAAAAACCCGTCTAGTTCTCCCGTTTTCTCATGCTCTTTTGGACTCTGTTACTCAGTCAGCCTATTTGAGAAGTGACATGTGACCTCCCGGGAAGGTCGTTCGGTGGAGGGGGCAGAAGCTCATGGTTGGCAGTCATGTTCCACAGCTCTGAGCCTGAACACTGGTTCTAACAGCGGCCGCTGCACTTGCCCTCGGCCTGCTTTACTGCCTCGCCCCCGGTGTCCACCTCTCCATCATCCCCAGTTCACGCCGGAAAAGCTAAGGCGGAAAAGGTTTTGGTGCAGCGAGCGAGAGCACTCAGGCACTGGCACACGTCGGACCCAGGGGATGAGGAGACAATAGGAAGACAGGGAAGGAGCTCAAACCAGGGCTTTCTCCCTCTCTCATCCTTTCTTGCCCAGACTGTGGCTTTGCATGCGAACTTGGGGATCTCAGCATTTAGAGGTCGAGGGGGAGAGTAAAAGAGTGAGCAAAAGAGACTGAGAAGTAGCTGCTAGAAAGATGAGAGGAAACCAGATGAGTGTGATGTCCTGGATGCCAGGGAAGGGAGGGACATCAAATGCACCGGCTGATAGGTCGGGTCGGGTGGTAACTGAGAGGTGGATGGAGTAACGTGAGGGTCACACCTTTGGAAGAGCAGTTTCGGTGGAGAGGTGAGGCCATACACCCCGACTGGAGTGGGTTCAAAGAGAGCATGGGAGGGAGGGTGGACATTGTAGACGGCAAGTCCAGACATGTCTTTCAAGGAGTTTTAAGGGACCGAGGAGAAGTGGGGAGGTAGCTGGAGGAGGAAGTAGAGTCAAGAGTTTTTTCCTTTCTTTTAATGGAAGAAAAATCAGCATAACGGTGGCAAGAGGGTGTGCGGGCCAGTGCGCAGGCGGAGGGGGCGGCCTTGGCGAGTGAGCATGTGCGCGCAGAGTGGGTGGGTGGGCAGATGCAGCAGAGGGGCTTTAAATTCCCTTCTCCTTGCTTCCGTTTTCTTGGCAAAGTCATACTAAGTCCTCGGCTGAGTGTGAGAACCGTGGAGAAGGTATTGGACATTTGAGGATAGAGGAGCCAATATGAAGTCATCAGCTTGGAGAGGGGAGAGCAAATGGCCTGAGGAAATATGATTAGAGGGCAGTGTTAAAGGCCCGTTTGAAGGCAGTGCTCATAAATTTAAAGTAGGACCAGTTAGCATAGGGTGCCTTTTTTTTTCCCCCAGTTATGAGTAATTGCATGGGGACAGGGAGTAGGTGGAGACTTAGATTTAACAAGGTTGTGGTTTCACAAGGCAAGTACAGCAGAGGGAAAGAGGGGCACAGGGTGAGGGTGTGTGCCAGGGGGCTGAGCATAAGGATGGAACATGGTAGGGGAGAGGACACCAGGGGGGAAGGGGCAACGCAAAGCAGGCGGGACCAAGGGATTATAGACCTTGGTGGGGGCGGGGGGGAGAGGGGCAGTCAAAGGATTCTTGGCGCCCGGGGAACCAGAGGGAGAGAACCAGAAAGACAGAAGGTGGTGGTCAGAGTGGGCTGCTGGATCTTGCGGTTGTGCTCTCTTTGCAGTTGTTGTTAATTGTATCAGAGGAGCAGTGGAGACAGTGGGTGGTGGAGGTAAACTACACGTGAGGAGGTTCAGGAACCCAGAGGCCACATTGCTGGAAGGATCATCTGTGTGACCCATGACAGGGTTTGTGTTGGAGAACCTGATGATGAACCAGGAGCTAAATCTCCCAGGAGTGAGGGGTGTGGTGGTGGGGGGTGAGGAATTGGAGATGGAGGGGGGGAGGGGCCCTAGAGTCTTAGGACATGAGAGACAAAGTAGGAGCTTTCGTAAAACAAAGAAGAGATGGTGCGTCTGTGAGGAGCCAGAAGGACGCCAGCTCCACCCCAGGGTCTGAGAGATACGGGAGACAATCAGGATACGCCTGCTGGGCAGGCAGGTCCTCAGAGGAGAACCTGGCGTTGCTCAAAAACCTATCACTTGAGAATTTACAGAGACAACGAGTGTACATACACTTCCTATTTTATTTGATTCTTTCAACAACACTTCACGTAGGGAGGGCAGATCTTGTATGCGCGAGGACACTGAAGCTTCCAGAGGTGAAGTGTTCGCGTGGTGACACTCGGCAAGTTGGTGACGGATTCAGGCCTTCTGACTCCAAGTCCAGTGCATTTCCCACCACATGGTACTGCCTTCCTTCAGGAGGCCAGGGGGTGGGGGATATAGCTCAGTGGTAGAGCGCATGCTTGGCATGCACAAGGTCCTGGGTTCAATCCCCAGTGCCTCTATTGGGGGAGGAAGCCAGCAGTCCTTCCATAGACCCCACAATAACACACTTGAGCCAAAGTCACAACTGTTGTTACCTTGCTGCCTCCACAGCCCGAGATTCAGCCCCCAAAGACAGCTTCCAGGAGGTGGCGGTCACATGACCTGCACTCTGCCCTCTCAGATGCACCTAGATATTAAGGATCATTTTCCCTAG
Source organism: Camelus ferus (assembly GCF_009834535.1). Taxonomy (NCBI): domain Eukaryota; kingdom Metazoa; phylum Chordata; class Mammalia; order Artiodactyla; family Camelidae; genus Camelus; species Camelus ferus. The sequence goes on from NC_045711.1 coordinate 4,094,288, forward strand.
TACCCAGAATATCTTAAACTTACCAGCCAGCGATGGGACACAAGTGGACATTCCCTTTCAGGGCTGATTTGGAGAACAATTCTCAAATAGAAATTAACACGGTACTTTAGTTTTAAGGAATTTCAGTGTCCTAGGACATGCCCAGGTCACGGCTTTCTAGCCACAATGGACAGAAAAGTTATTATGAGACATAGGCAGGCAATTGGCCATGCTGGGAATCATGAACTTAAGGTAGTGGTTCAGAGCTTGGTTCTTAAAAATGTTTCCTTCTGAATTCTCAGATCCAGTAAGTTGGGTAGTGTGCCCGCCTAGGACTGCCAGGTTACCCCACCCCTCCTTCCTCCCTGGGCCAGCCACTCAAATGGGCAGAGAGTCCAGGACGGAGATGGTCTCCGTTATTCATTCACGTAGCAAGCATATGTTGATCACCTCTATTACAGTTCTGGCACACAGCAAGCAACACTACACCACAGAAATAAATGCAATGAAGGGCTAGAGGTTTTTATCCATGCACTGTACGAAGAGATTTTTCTTTTAAAGGAAAGCGAGAATATTCCTGCCTTGGCCAGTAAATAACCTCTTCTTAACCACCTCATCCTAGTTTCCCAGTTTGCTGGGCCCCGGAGGAGGATTGCTCTGTGGAGGGTTGACACCAACTGCCTCCACCAGCCCTCTCTGCCCCAAGGCTGTTGCCACACTGGGTGGGGATGGTAATGTTTCTAAAAATGCCATCTGGAACAGCAGCACGAGCCCTTCCGTGGAGCATCCTGTTGTAAATGGCACCCGCGTGACCTCTGAGTAGAGAGAGTTTTGCAGGTGTGTGCCCTGCTCTCCACGTACTAATGGTCTCAGGCAAACACACTGACTTAGACAGGAGGAGAGACCCCGCCGTGGTTTATGACAACTGGGAGTGCCTCAGAGTCACCTGGGGAGCTTTTCCAAGATCAAGATGCCCAGATCCCAATCTTATGCCCCAGAAATCCTGATTATGACCAGGGCAGGGCTCGCACCTCCGTATGTTTGAGAAGCTCCCCAGCGGATTCCGATGCATTGCCCCAGCTGAGACGTGCCAGCGGAGGAAGGGTATGAAGGGGTCTGTGCCAAACAGCTGGATGGCAAGATAACCAACATCCCACTGGCCATTCCTTTACCAGGTCTGAGTGTGATCAAATGTCTCTTGTGACAGCTCCCTTCTCCACATTATCCTCCAGGAACTTGTGATTATCCTGAGTCTAAGTCAGAAGCAGCTTAATTCCTCTGAAAACAGTGCCAGTTGGGCATTTTGCCTAGAACGAGAGAAGCAAATCTGTGGCAGGGCTCTTTGCTCGGCTCAGCTCTGCAGCCTCCACGGGGCACCCTCTCTGTTTGCGCCACCTCCCCGCTTACTCTTCCTGCCTCAAAGTCCAGTGCTTTGTCTGGTGCCTGGTTGGTGAAGGCAGGTCTTTCCAGCAGAACGGGGCGCCTGGCTGGATGCAGACTTGGGTATCCTTGTCCAGGTGAAATCTGGTTGGTGAGAATTCCAGGGTGGGCTAAGACAGGCAAGTGTCGGTCGTAAGATCAGAAAGCGGGAGCCTGGGGCCAGGGGCAAGGAGAGCAGGCGGAGGGTGCTGGCCAGGCCAGCACCAAACTGCGATGCCATGATGCACTGCAGTCGAGTCTGAGAGAGGCTCGGTGATACCTACTAGGAGCTGGAACACGTGAACCCTCTTTACACAGAGGAACCTGACTTCATCTGCCTACATCATCCTTTGACATCAAGCCCCCTTGGTCTTAAAGGGCCAACCTCTTACCAGTTTCTTCTGCCTTGTCAGAGACATAGGCCTCTTCTACCAAGACCCTGAGCTGACCATTGGAGACACTGCACCATGAAACCAGCGGCCGTCAACTCTGGGTCCTCTTGTTGAGACTGGTTCCCTCTTTAGGCCCCGTGTTGTTTTCACTGGGACCTTCTTCCCTCTGTGCACTGACATTAGTGTTCTGTTACCATGTAAAAGCCTTGATTGTCTGGGGTCAGCACAGAGATATTAGCAGAGGCGGGTCCTCAGTCTGCGGCTACTGTAAAGAGCAAAACAGATGATCTCTGTGGCCCTCTTGGACCTTGTATCCTAGAAGAGAAAACTGACAGGCCAGCAGCACCCGTGGAGTGTCCTGGGGTAAGGTGGGTTCAGGGGCTCTGCTGTGGGAGCACGTAGGAAGGCGCCTGACCCTCCTGGGGTCAGGGAAGGTGTCCCAGGAGAAGTTCTGTTTAAGCCAGCAGCAAGGGATGAGCAAGGCAGAGACCTGAAGGCCCAGAGGTGAAAGAGAGCAGTGCGCTGGAGGGACTCGAAGAAGTTCGTTATGCTTAACACAAGGGACAAGGGAGAGAGTGGGAGAGACGGCCCAGAGAAGTGAGCAGGGCCGGGCCATCAAGGAACCTGGTAACCCTGGCGAGGAGTAGAGACAACCCTCTATCTAGCCCCCTGCTTGCACCTCCTGGGATGACTCTGAAATAGGTACGTGCACACGCAAATCTCCCAGGAACGATTACTGCTCCATCCCCTCTCGTTTGGAGGCAGCACAGGGTAATCTGGATTATAAACCACCCGCCTGGGGCAGGGGCTCACTCGCCTGCTGTAGCATGTTTTCTTCCACCTCGGGATGCTGCTCAGCCTCACACAGCACCAGCCATCTGATGAAGAATAGAAGTGACAAGGGCAAAATCCAAACCTTTCCAGAATGTATTCAGTGGGAAAGCAAAGGCGGGAAGAGCTGTCCTCTCGTTCCCAGCCGACGCCCCCACTTCTGCTCGCTCGTTCCAGAGGAGACTCCGCTTCTGCTCTGCCTGAGTGCCTGGCAGGGCGATTCTTCAGGGGCTGTGTTTTGTGCTTGTCACTCCTACCCTGGGTCGCTTTTAAGATGCATGGACTTCTGAATCTTTAAAAGAAAGAACTAAAAAGGAAATCCCAAAGGCAGTGAGTTGGCAGGTCATTGGCTGAGGATGAGGGAGAGAGTTGTGACAGGTTTGGGGAGCTTGAGAAGAGGGGGAAATACAGGAGGGAACTGACCAGGAACAAATGGAAAAAGGGGAAAAAAAGGTTGAGGCACAGAGAGGGTCTGGCTGATACATTTGTCATGATGCCAGTGGACGTGAGTGTGTGGTTTTCTCCAGCACAGCTCAGCAGCCCAGGAACAGAGAAATCCAATGGCTGGATGGATCATCCTGGATGCGTCTGGCAAAGCAGGAGGGGCAGACAGACCTGGAGGAGCGGTGACAGGGGAGGTGGTGAGGGTGTTCTGGGACCTATAAGCCCTAAACACTGGGGCGGATGGTGAAGACTGTCACCAGGAGGGAGCTGGTGGCTTGGGATAATAGAGAGGGCTCAGGAGGCTGGCAGGCTCAGTGGGGCCGAAAACCATCATTAGTGAGAATGAGGAAGTGAGAGAGATAGACAAATAGAAAGTTTCATGATCAAAATGTGGAATTTCTTGCTTAAAATTCAAGAAATGCAAGAGCCAGCTGAGTGAATGTCTGGAAGGAAGGTGAAGGTCATTGGCGTGTGGAGGGCAGTGAACTGTGAGGGCTTGGTGTGGTCAGGCACCTGAGCGTCACACTTTCTCAGCATTTGGCAGGATTTGTTGAGATGGTGACAGTGGTGTGGCACTACAGTCCTCTTTGAAGTCGAGGGACTGTTACTTCGGTCTGTGGAGTCCGGTCACAAGGATGAGGAGTGCTATTCTAGACAGCCTGTGTGAGCTCTGAGCATCTCCCCTGGTTGGTAAGATAATTCCTTTGGCAGAGGTGATGTAATTCACAGAGAACATTTGTATTCCCTTGGAGAAGAAAGGACTTCCTTTTATTGTCAGATCGTTTTAGTGTGATTGAAAAATCAGGGAGAAAACATTTTTTTTAAAGGGCTTGAAATGAGTACTATATGAGATGTCTCAAATCCTGGCCCTGAGGTCCAGCCCCATGGCCTAACACAGAGCCTCTTTAAACCTCAGCTTCTCTCTGAAGCAGAACTTCGCAGGGTCATTGTGAGGATCGGTGGGACAGTAGGCCCTTTAAATATTTATTGTGTATCAGGCACGTTTGTTTAAGCCTTACTCTTTTTCTTTATTCCCACTTAATAGATGGATAAATTGAACCAGGAGAGGTAACTCATTTGCCCAAGATTGTACATTACACGACTAAACAAGGGCCCTAGAGCTGAGCCTTTCACCATTTCCCATCCCGCGTCTGTCGGGCTCTGTGAATACAAAAATTGGACAAAACGCTCCCAGGGCTAAGTTCAGGGGAAGACATGGAAACAGATCGCTGGACCTCAGGCCCATACACGCCACGTTAGAGGGTGTGCGCGTGCCGTGGGGTTGCAGCAGAGGGACCGTGCCCCGCCCACGTGTCCCCAGGAAGGCTTCTCAGAGGAGCTCGGGCTGGAGATGAGTTGGCTGCAGGGGCAGCTTGTTGTGTCGGTTGGTGCCCCTTCTTGCATCCGTCTGAAACACTCCAGCGTGCTGTCTTCTCCCTCTAGGTCCTTTTTTGCCTCCTGGGGTCACACCCACCCACACACAGATCTATTCCCTCTTCTGTAACATTGCTCTCCACGTGTTTGAGTGCTAGAATCGCAGCTCTCGGACCCTCTTCTCCAGGTTAAACAACCTCAGTTTTATTCCCTCCCTCCTTCCCTCCCTGCTGGCCACCAGGAACAGAGGCGCTGTCCTGTCTAAGAAGCGGCTGCCCACAAATGCTGCCCTCCAGGAAACTTGCCATCCAGCGAGAAGACAGACCAGAAAAGCCTTTACTTCTCTTTTTTGCAGGCTATTGCTTATACCAAAATTCCCAGCACCCAGCACGGTGGCTGGACACACAATAGACACCCAATAAGTGTCTGTGGTGGAACGGACCACACCATGGGGCTCTCAGGAGAGGAAGCCCAGGGTGTCGCAGGGCCTGTTGGAAGACCTAAATCAAACCCAGAAGGAACATGGTAGACTCCCCAGCTGATCGGAGGATATCCTTCAAAAGGATAAATAGGACCCAGCCAGGGAAGACGAGCGTTCCAGGCAGAGGGACAGCAGATTCAGAGGCCTGGGGGGTGAAGCCCAAGGTGGGGCATGGTGTGCAGAATCTGGAGAGCTGGCCAGGCCCAGGTGACAGACAGTGGTGCTCAGAACATGGGGCTTTGTCCGGAGGAGAGATGAGGCAGATGTTCAGAATACATGGGAGAGAAGGTCACTCTGGTGGATTCTTCTAAGAAGAACTCTATGGAGGGGCAGGAAGACCGGTATAAAACTGTTGGAATTACCCTGGTGAGAACTGATGAGGGCCTGAGCTCGGTGGCTGTGGGCTAGGGGACAGATTGGAGAGGGTGTAGGAGGGAAAATCCACATGACTTCCTAATCAGCTGGCTGTGGGGATGGGATGGGGAAAAGGAGAGATCTGGCTGGGGCCACCGAGAAGACAGTGCGGCCATTTGTTTAGGGACTAGAGAAGGGAGACCAAGTTTCGGAGCAGGAAGGTAATGGATTTGTTTCGGACGTGAGTCGGAGGTGCCTGTGGAACGTGTTTGGTCTGACACAAATGGATTTGGAGGCCAGGAGGGAACTGAGTGAGAAGCACAGTTGGGAAGTCAGTCTCATGTCCGTGATGGTTGTGACTTTAAGAGTGGAGAAGTTCACCCAAGTACTGTTTGCAGAGAAGAGAAGAGGGCTAAGGGTGAAACCCTTAGAAGCACCAAGATTTGAGGAACAGAAAGAGCAGAGCAAAGCCTTGGGAGAGACGGGGCGGGGCGGGGGGGGTGGTCAGAGATGGAGGAGGAAGACCGGAAGAAACGAAGGAGGCATGGGGGTAGTCGGCCATGTCCCAAAGCGATCAGCTCTCCTTGACAGCATCTGGGTTGCCACATGGTTATAACCAAGCTACCATGGTCTTAGGGGTCTTAGGGGGACAGTCACACAATTTTTCAATCTTGAGTGATTCTTCAAGCTAGATTTGAGCATCGGCAGCTCTAGAGAAGTGCTTCCCAATATTCCCAGGTTAAGAGTCAGACCCTATCCCAGAACCACTGCGTTAGAACATCTTGGAGATGGACCTGAGAGTCTGTTTTTCAGTAAGCCCCCAGGTGATTTTTCTTTTAGGGAAATCTGGGAATGATGCTCTGAACCAGAGATTCTCCCATAATAACCTGGGGGCTCTTCCTGACTACACACACCACTGCCCCACCCTCCCAGCCTGCACACAGACAGATTCTGCCCTAAGGTTGTGGAGAAGCCCTGCAGTTATGATCCACTGTGACTGGTGGGACTCCTCAGATGTGCAGAAATGGAAATGCTGACCCACTGATCTACGGGAGAGTTTCTGAGCAACTGTCTGAGTATTCGGGAATCCGTTGGAAATCCTGCATTTAGACAGATAATTGGTCCAGCGCTACTTCTCTGAAAGCATTTGGACTGGAACACCCTCACTGCCCTCTGGTGTAGACAGCCTGATTGCCCACTCCACTTTGTGGAATAATGGACCTGAATGTAATCCAGCATTTTAAAAAAAAACAAAACTTACCATCTATTAAAAAGCTGACTATTAAAGAAGTTTGGAAGAGGCACCATATGTAGACAAAGAAGACATTTTATAGCTACTGCCATGGAAGGAGCTGACTTTCTCTCGTTTATATGTTTAAGACCTAACACTGCTCACTGTCCCTAGCTGTGAAATTTGTGACACCTGCTTAATACTTCTATTCACGGGAGCAATTTTGTAAAACAGGCCTTCATCTCTACTGAAGGTATTTACTAATTGTAGAAGTCATTCAGAGGGCCTGCGCCCTTTGTGTGAAATTACAGATCTCTCAAATGCAAACACTGTCATTAGTGAATAGTCAGGAGAAATCATCTTTCCTAAACAATTGGCTTTGGAAAATTATCTTTCCAGGATAAATAGAAATATTAATTGAACTTATTTAAATACTGCAGGGGGAAGGTGCCCGCTGGGTAGAGCACTCCGGAGTGTCCCTCTAAGGGGCACTCCTTTTCGGAGTTATTTTAGAATGAGGGCTTTAAGGATGCTACTGCCTGGAGGTAGGAGGGTGGCCCAGTAATGCCTTTATGAGCTCCCTTTTCAGACCCACGATATATACATACTTCAGATGAAAAGATAACGAAGGTTGTTCTTTCATCCATTCATTCAGTAAACATTTATTGGGCACCTATTACGTGGCCAGATCTGTGCTGCAGGCTCTGGGTTCTTTGGTATCTCTGGGACATCAGAACAACTTCTGGGTGAGCCCTTTTGATCCTGGAGGACGGCAGTGGAGGATCTTGTGCAACATGAAAGCTGCAGTAAAGACGTTCCTGGCAACCTCACATTCCTGGTTTAGAAATGAGCCGTGTGCTGAGCTATGTGGACGTTCCCACACCACAAGAAGCCACGCAGTTTAGACATCATCTTCGCGTCTCAGAGGAGCTGGAGGGAAGTGGTGAGAGCACCGACCTAAGGCCATCCGGCGGTACTTTGCATGCAGATTACACATTATGGTCTTGAAGGTTCCATCATGGACCTTGTCATTTGAGTTTTCACATAACTTTGAGAATTATGAGCAACTAGCCGTAAGGCTCTGCCCCACCCCACCCCCATTTCACAGTGGCTTTAAAAATAAAATATACGAAGGGGCCGCATGAAGAGAAGAGATTGCAGCGAGATTCAAAGGGTGCCAGCAACTGTCGGACCTTAAAGGTAGACACCGTGGGCAGGGGGAGGTGGAGGAGGGATGGTTCGCCCGAGGCATGGGGGACCACCCCCCGCCCGGCATCACCTCCTGCGTTACAAGATTACAGAGCTCCTGTCCAGGCCTCTTCGTTAATGACTTGCCCAGGAGGGTTTGGGTGAGCTTGCAAGTTCACTGAGCTGTTTGGTAGGTGTTTCTGTAAGAAAGATGGCTTGGTGTTTATTTATTGCCTTTTTGGGGGGAACAGCCTGAGGCATATGAGAGAGCTATTCTAGTAACTTTTCCACCTGAAAGGCATTTCTCAAACTCACAGGAAGCACAATGAGAAATTAATTTTTCCGTTCCGCTGCGAGGTCTAACTCAAGGGTCGAGGACAGGCCCGTGTCTGCCTGACATGGCAACATGAGGTCTCCAGGCCTCTGGTGGCGCCTTGGCTTTGCTTTTTTGCTTTCATTACTCTCCGTATGGATTGACTCTGCTCTTCCTCTAATTCACTGTGCACCCTAGGTCCAAAGATAAAGAGAGAGGTTTCAGCGCACACGCAAACACGCTCGTTCGGGGCTGACGCTGTAAACCTGCTCCTTGCGTGAGTGTAGCAGAAACAAACCCTGTGGCTTCCTCCTCACGGGGCGGGGGGAGGGGGACTGGCATCACTTACACAAGGAAGGGGTAGAGGAGGCTCTACTGGCCTTTTTGAACTTGCTTCTCAACTCGGGAAATGAATAACATCCTGATTGGCCCCAGTGGAGTAGAAGTGGAGGGAAAGGAGGGGGGCCCTGGCCCCAAGCCCCAGTCTCGGCATAAGAATCACTTTACCCACAGGCGCCAGACTTGGCACACGGTGCGACCAATGAGTGGAGGGGAAATCGCAACCAGATTCACACAGTTTGGGGGCATTTTCGTACTTACTACTGCAGTGGGCAGTTTACAAGGCCCAAGCAGGGGTCTCCTTCATTGGCAAGCAAGTGTTCCCAGCCCTCTCCTATAGGCAGGAAGGCCAGAGGGGAAAGGGCAGAGACGGCCCAAACATTGCCCACCCCCACCGACACACACTCACACACACACACACATGCACACACACTCTCCCACTCAGCTCCTAGGCTTAACACGAGGTACGAACGTCTCTGTTTGCTTTAATAGAGGTTGAATGTCAGCTGGATATCGTGGACCTAGGACTGATTTGCAAAACCAGGGCTCTGTCTGCTTCTTCTCCCATCAGGGACCAGGACCCATCCCCTCCCTGGGCCTCAATTTCCTCATCTTGAAATGAGTAGATACAACCAGATATACCCTAATTGTGTTTCGGGGGACAGGACAGGGTGAGGGGGTTGCGGTGTAGGCAGGACTCTCCAGCGGTGTCCCACACACAGATCCTCTGGGATCTGATATGAAGGCAGATTCTGATTTATTCATCTCGGGTGGGGCCTGAGGGGCTACGATTCTAACAGGCTTCCCGCCACTGCTGCCGGCCGGTGGCCCACACTTTGAGTAGTGAAGGTGGAGAGCACAGGATGGGGTTCCCCAGTCGACGCTCTGCCCCCCCTTAACTCCCTGAGCCTCGCCGTGCTCCCCAGGGGTGTTGTGAGGATGAAGAGGGGGAAGCGCCTGTGAAAGCACCTTGGAAAGTGTAAGGGATTATTGTCATTGCGAAGATTTCTCCGCCTCATTGCTCCCCGCCGCCCCCCGTGTGTTCCTGCAGCATCTCAACTTTCCCCTACATCCTCCCCGGTTGCCCTGCCTGGGCTGCTGAGTCAGTGTCGCCAGCCAGGCATAAACAAATACCTGGACATGTCAAGGCAGGAAATGACAGTTCCCGGGCCCCCGAGAGTTTCAGGCGTGGGGCAAGCCTCAAACACACCTTGTGCGATCAATTCAAGTGATACTGAGCTGAGCCTCACCCCCACCCACCCCGTGGGGCTGCCGGACCAGGAAATGAGGCCAAAAGTCAGGGAAGTCCCTGTAGGACAAGGGGCCTGAGCACAGCCCTAGCTGAGCTTTCGGCAAGAAGAGATGACCAGTCCTCCCCACCAGCCCACTTCTGCGCCCGCCACCGGCAGCTACGCTGATCGCTCTTAAGTGTGTTGCTTTGTTCACTGAGGACCGTCACAGATGGTCCCACAACTCCCCTGTGAGGCAAGGAACTCGGGTGACTGAGGCAGGTCTCAGACTCACCCTGAACCTCAGGATCCTCATCTATAAAATGGAGTCGACAGTGTCTGTCCTGCCGACGGTACAAATTTCTATGATCCTTGAATCAAAATGAAATAATTGGGTGAAAGTCAGCAGTGATGACGTGACGTTACGTGAGGTATGGTCTTCTTCAGAAGAGACCTCCTGCTTCAGCGGAGGTGACTCTGCTCCGCCATGAGCAACACCCCTGCTTTGGTGTTTGTGCTCAGACACCCCCTCCTGCACTGTGGATTGTCCAGCCACCTGAGTCCTCCACGCCTGGTGGAAACCATCCCCGATCGCCCCCACTGCCCCAGCCCCAGTGGGTGTCCAAACACGGCTGGTTCTCATCTTGCTCTTCTCAGGCCCTGAGGCCAAGTCTTTGCTGAACAGCTTCGTTAGATGGGCCTGGAAAGTAGAGACCCTGTTATGTAATGGACCCCAAGTCAGGCTAGCAGGCCAGGGCCAGACCTTCATCCCAAGATGCCTGCGGCTGAAAATCTGGCTCAGGTTTGCCCCCTGGAGTGAGAGCCGATGGGTTTTGATGGCAGAGATAGGTAGAAGGCTGACCACACGTTACAAATGGAAATGCCTGTTGCCCAAGCTGGGGCCCCATTTTCAAGGCCACATACTTAGGTGACTACCAGAATAAGAAAACCAAAAATGGGCAGGGTATCAAACCAGCCAGGCACATTCCAGGACCCTCCTTCAGCACAGGGTGGGTCCCTCTCTTCCTCTGCCCACAGCCACTGCCCTGGGGGCTTAGCAGGGGCCACTTTGCCCACCCACCCCGCTCTGGCCTTTGAAAACTCCGGAGGCCAGCAGGGGCCCAGGCCTGCAGAGTTGGGCCTCCGTTCATCTCAGCCAGCCCGGGAAGCAGAGAGGTCTCGTCTGAGGAGATGCAGATCCTCAGGGACGGTCAAAAATAACCCAGAAGGACAAGCCATGCTTGTCTGTGGGCGTATTGAGTTTCGCATCTGAAATCCAGTTGTGATAAAGCTGATGGTTTTGAAACATCCTCTTTAATTAATAAAAATGGAGGCTGTCTTAGCCTGAGGTTTCAGGCTTCGAAGTTCTCCTACGTCGAGAGCCTCAAATCTGACTTACTTGCGGAGCACTGAAATCCCGCTTTGGAGGCAGAAGAACCTAGAATCAAAATCTGACTGTACCCTGGATATTGTCATCCTGAGCACAATTTTTACTTCTCTCTACCTCAGTTGCTTGATCTGTAAAATGGGAATATTAGCACCAACCTCCTAGACATGAGGTGGCTGTGCCTGGCTCAAAATAGACACTCAACAAATGTTCGTTCTCTTGTCTTTCCTGATATCTGATCACAGAACTCATTATTTGGAATTGAGACTGTTCTGGAAAACCCAGTTTGTGGGCTTGCTTGTCCTGAGAGATACAGTTCCACAAAGTTTTTCCATTCAAGGAGTTGTTACGTTTCTGAGCAGGCTGTTTGTCTTGCAGTGTGTTCTGAACCTCTCCGTGGGAATCCTCTGGCTGTGTAAATTTCCTCTCCATCCTCAGAAGCAGGCAAAGCATACTAGAGGGAATACATTCATTGCAGTCTAGCTGCAGAATGAGTCTTCTCTTCCTATTTACAGAGGGAGAAATCTTGACTGTGTCACGTTTAAAGCAGAGGAGGAAAGGTTCTCTGGGATCCTGCCAGGGAAATACCAGAGTCAGCCTGACCTGGAAAGCTCTCCTGCTTGAGGCACCTCCAGGTCTGGTCTGAGTGTTGACCCTGTGGAAATTTTCCTTCCTGGGATCTGCAGTGATGACTGAATTCTTGGGCTCCCAGGCGAGAGGCAGGGCCCTGGTTCAGTGACCTCCTGGTGATGTGTGAGGGACTCAGACCTTCCCTGACAGCCATGAAAGGGTGTCTCCTAGGAATCTATGTCCTATTTATCCCACAGGATAGTGGGAGTGTGGGGGCGGGGCAGGGTGGGGACAAAGGTGACAGGTAAAGGGACTTGATGTAAAACTTGAGTTGCTCTTCTGGGCCTTTCTGATCTGATGTATGAAATTTGTACAGAGGTGGAATTGTTTCTGCCATTTTTCACACACAAGTTGGTGCACATTCCTGATAACGAATGAAAAATAAATATGCCAGCTGTACACAGGGATGGGTCAACATTGCGTGCGGACAGCCATGGCCACTGGAAGAAAAGTCAAGTACTCACCTGCCCCAGCTGAGTCAAGCACAGGGCTTGACAGGGGGACCAACTCAGCAATGGCAGGCCCTCCCCTCAAATGCGTCTCCCAGGCACCCTGTCCCGGCCCCAACACGAGTCCTTCTACAGAAGACGTTTCTTTCTCTCTCAGCTTTTTCTTAGCGTTTGTTGATTTGTTTTACGCTGATTGCAAAAATTATGAGAAACCTACAGAAAGGTTTAAAGTAACAGCAGAGTTCCATATAACCCAACAGCCCAGAGGCAACCATGGTTAATAACAACATTTTGTCATGAATTGTTTAAAATGTTTTTTTTAATGCTTTCTTTACATTGTTCAATAATACTAACTACGCAATTTTGTTTCACTTTTTTTTTCATTGAAGTATCATTGATTCACAATGTTTTATTTGTAGGGTAAAGTGATTCAGTGATTCAGAATATATATATATATATATATATATATATCCAGAATATATATATATATATTCTTTTTCAGATTCTTTTCCATTATAGGTTATTACAACTATACTGAATATAGTTCCCTGTGCTGTACAGTAGGTCCTTGTTGTTTATCTGTTTTATACATAGTAATGTGCATGTGTTAATCTCAAATAATTTAACATCATCTCTTAAAGAATTTCTCTTGTTACCAACATCATTTTTCATGACTGCCTAATATTCTACTGCCACAATGAAGTATAATTTACTTAACAAATACCCTATGGTAAGGCTGTATTAAGTGGCAATGTGCATCTTTATGCATGAAGTTTGTTGGCATCTTAGATTGTTTCCTTAGGTTAGATTTCTGGAAGTAGCACCCTAGGTCAGTAGTTGGGCACGTTTTTAAAAGGCTCTTTATACATATTGCCAAACTGCCCTTTAGACAGTTTACACCAGTAATATTCCCGTTAGCAACAGTCAATCTTAATTCATCCTTACCTGGGTCGAGTATGATTCTGCTTACTCATTGAAGAACTTAGAGGGCAGAAACGTCCTATCTGCATTTTTGCTGTGGGGAGATCAGGGGATGTGAGGCACCTGACCTCAGAGCTAAGAGGCCACCTCCCCTGCTCTCCTGTGCCCCCTGCAGTCATCCTCAGGGAAGCGGGGGACATATACCCGCTTAGATGCCATGCCTCCCCATCAAAGGCTCTTGCTGTGTAAGGACACAGAGCCACTCAGCTGTCATGAGGGAGTTACCCAGACTAGGAGCTGATGTGCCTGTTTCCCATCCAGCATCCTCCTTGAGCCACTTGTCTTCTGGCCTAGAGGTGTCCCCAGTCCCTTTCTTTCTTTTTTTTTTTTTTAATTGAAGTATAGTCAGTTACAGTGCATCCATTTCTGATGTACAGCATAATGTCCCAGTCATGCATATACATATATATATATTCATTTTCATATTATTTTTCATTAAAAGTTATATTACAAGATATTGAATATAGTTCCTGTGCTATACAGAAGAAATTTGTTTCCTATCTATGTTTATATATAGTAGTTAATATTTGCAAATCTTGAACTCCCAAATTTATCCCTTCCCACCCTCTTCCCCCCAGTAACCATAAAAAATATGGAGCACTTCATGAATTTGCATGTCATCCGTGCTCAGGGGCTACGCTAATCTTCTCTGTATTGTTCCAATTTTAGTATATGTACTGCCGAAGTGAGCACCCCAGACCCTTTCTAAGCCTTTCACAGAATCCCACTGCTCCTAAGAAGAGCCGCTTACAGAGCCCGGGGTGGCTGTCTAGGTTGGAGTGGCCCTGGGCAGTCTTACATGTCACTCTTTCATGTACTATCCAATCAGAGGCTTACAACAGCCCTAGAAGGCAAAAGTTCATTCCCCTGTTTACAGGTGTACTCTTTTCCTAGGACAGCCGTCACAAATTCCCACAAACGTGCTGACTTAAAACAACAGAAATTTATTCTCTTATATTTCTGGAGGCCAGAAATCAAGGTGTCAGGAGGACCACGCTCCCTCCAGAGTCCCTATGGGAGAATCCTTCCTTGCCCTTTCTACCCGAGACTCCCTTACAGGGTGGCTGCTTGATGATGAAAATGAAATGTGGCTCCCTTTGCCCTGGGAACCTCAAACACCATCTCACTGTTACTCTGTTAGCACGTTATTGTTAATTACGTTGCAACTATTCGTGAACCCCTTAAATGAGACTCACTCTTTTATTCCCCATGTGATAAGTGGGGAAATTAAGACCTAGAGTAACTAGAAAAGTTAACAAGAGAATTCCACTGATAACCTAGATGTCTGGATTTATAACCTACATTCTAAGCTTTGAAGTATGAGTTGCGATCGTATATTGCAATTGTGAATGTAGATGTCAAAATGACTGCTCTTTTTTAATGGCTTTTTTAGACTATTTTTTAAATTTATTAAACTATAGTTGACTTACAATATTGTGTTATTTTCAGGCATGTAACTTCAGATTCTTTTCCATTTAGGTTATTATAAGATTTTGAATATAGTTCCATGTGCCATACAGTAAAACCTTGTTTTTTTATCTATTTTGTGTATAGTGGTGTATATCTGTTAATCCCATACTCCTAATTTATCCCTTCCCTTCCCCTTTGGTAACCATAAGTTTGTTTTCTATGTCTGTGAGTCTGTTTCTGTTTTTTAAATCAGTTTGTTTGTATTTTTTTTATTCCACATATGAGTGATATCATATGGTATTTGTCCTTCTCTGCCTGCCTGACTTCATTTGGTATGATAATCCCTATGTCCATCCATGTGGCTGCAAATGTCCATATTAACTGAAAATAGAGTTACCATTTGCTCCAGCAATCCCACTCCTGGGCACACATCCAGAAAAGATGAAAACTCTAATTCGAAAAGATACGTGCACCCCAATGTTCATAGCAGCACAATTCACCACAGCCAAGACACAGAAGAAACCTAAATGGCCATCGACAGACAAAGAAGATGTGGTTTTTGTATATGTACGATGGTATATTACTCAGCCGTGACTATTTTAAGTTGCAAAGAAATTCTTGGTGTCTCAATTACTGTTGAACTCCTCTTCCCTGGCTCAGGTGCTTTTGGCACGTTGGCCACACATGGCAGTCTGCGCATGGGCCTCTGATGAACAATGAGTAATCCCTTCCCACTAGCGGCCTGTGAGGACAGATGTGCACGACATCCCCACATCTGGCTGTCCAGCACCTCCTGGCTGGCCAGCGTTAGCTGAGGAGTTTCTCTACTTTGCTGTTCCCTTTCCTTTCTCTCGCTAACTTCACTTCTGAACTGGAGCAGTAGATCCTTTAAAAATGAACTAACCCCAAGGGGTGGGGAGTATAGCTCAGTGGGAAAGCACGTGTTTAGCATGCATGAGGTCCTGGGTTCAATCCCCAGCACCTCCATTTAAAAAAAAAAAAAAGTGGAAAAAAATGACCTAACCCCAAAGTCTAAATGCCTAAAGCCAAATGGATGAATATGGAACAAACATGGCACACGGCCACAAGACTGGTGAGCATTAGATGAGTCACAAAAGGTTGCTGGGGTCTAGGCCCCTTTGCTCTGTGCTACGTCTGTGGATGTGGGGTTATGGTTATTTTGGGAACCACCCTAAAGGATTGTAGAGAAAGGAGGTCCCCCACAGCGCCAGTCTCGAGCTGGGTTTGGTGAGCCAGCTTGGACAGCAGGCAAGGAGACTCTCCAACGGCCGTTCCTTAGTTATCATCGATGTCATTGTCATCACGCACTCTCACCCAGAAGGGCTTATGTCCCGAAGAGCATTGTTTAATGACAAGTTTTGCACTTGGTACCTGACCTCCCTGGTGGCTGGAAATCTGATCAACAGGCTCCCATCAAAGTCCAAACCCTGGGCTGACAGTAATAGATGCAAAGCGGGGGCTGAGCCACAGTCTCGTGAATAGCGAGGATGTGATTAGACACTATCAGCTCAGGGGACCATCCCACCTCCCCTGGGCCGCCTCCGCCCCCTGGGCTCCCGTGCCCCTCGACAGTGGTGTACAAAAGACAGAGCACGTGTCCCCTAGCCTCCCCTCGAGCTGGCTGGCTCACCAGCTGTCACGGCATGCCTCTAATGGGTTTGTGAAACCCAAGAACCTGACCCATTTCTCCTCTGGGGAGAGGGTAAAGCTGGATGCCAAGCCAGGAAGCAGGATTTGGGACACTCACCTGGATGAGGCTGGCTCTCGGTGCCATTCAAGGCAGGTTGTTTTGGTTCTTCCAGTTCCCAGAATCTCAATGCTAAAATCAGTGCACAGACAGCAGGAGGGTGATACTGTGACACGGTTTCCTGCTCACTTACAATCTTCTTCCTTCCTCTCATTTAATTTTAGCTCCTTCTCCTGCCTAGCGCAATCTCTTTCCTCCCAATCCTGGCCCCACATATTTAGGCTCTGGGAACCCTCCCCCGCAAAAGGGTGTTGACTCCAGAGTGACTGTCAAATTTCTCAATGATCATAAGCAGTCAATAAACATGTTTTAAGCAATCGCAATGCACCAAGTCCAGTGCTTATTACAGACTTATGGGTTATGGAGGAATCCACGCCCTCAAGGAGCTTCTAAACCAGGTTGAAGAGCAGATCATGAGAATAATATAAGGCAGTGCGGGAAGAACACAGGGGACCGATCTAGTTAACCTGGGATCCAGGGATGGGCTTCGGAGGCATCCATCAACACCCTGAAATGGCTTCCATCATTTAATGTAGGCAGACACATTTTGAGGGGTAAGTTTATAGCTTTCATCAGCTTCACCCCAAAAGGTAAAGAACCTTTTGTACAGTCAGACTGTGGACGAGTGCTCACTCTAACTTAGTCACTCAAGATTTCATTGAGCAAATGAGACTTGAACTGCATCTTAGAAAATATATTCGGAGAATCGCAGGGTGGTAGGCGGCCCTGAAGGAAGAGGTTCCCAGGAGGCATCAGGGGAAGACTGTTACACTTAGAACCAGTGACCTGAAGTTGCCTCACTTCTCTCAGTCTCAGTATAATATGAATCTGTAATAAAAAATGGTGATAATTGCTGCTTCCCAGAGTTTTGGAAGAGCCATGAGCATTTTTTTTTTTTGGCTCACTTTGTATCCCTACCCCTTAGCACAGTGCTTGACTCATATCACAGTGGACAGTAATCAATATTTGATGAATGTGGGAGTTAAATAATAAACGTGAGAGGGCTGGGTAAACAGTGGAGCATTGCTTCAGCAAAAGATCGTTGTAGCTAAGTACATATATTTCGTCTTTGCAAACAGCCTGCCGTAAGTGTCTTCTCCCCCTTGAAAGTGACCCTTTCCCCCGTAATGGGGCTCAGAGGGCCAGCCCATCTGACGGAGTGTCTCTGGGCTGGCCAGATGAATGATAGCCGTGCCGACCATGCTGACAAGATGTGCAGTTTGCCTCAGAGCCCAGAGGTGACCTCACTCTCCAGGGGCTTGGCCTCTAACCCCAGCCCCTGCTGACACACACACACCTGCAGCCATGCTCTCACGCCGGGACCAGGAGAGCCCGTGTGCACCTAGGCTGCCCTCGTCTGTCCTCGTCTGTCCTGGTGGGGCTGGAAGGGCAGGATGGGACGGGGGCATTGCCAAGCCTCTGCTGGGACTCCTTGAAGCACTAGGAGCTGGACCACTGATTGTATCTCCTCTGGGACCTCTCAGGACACTAGAAACAATCGAATGTTCCTTTTCTGAGCACCTTTCATATCCCCACTCTCCTACCCACAACGTTCTTGCGGTGCCCACACTAAGGGAGAACAGACTAGACCTTCTATCACCCTTTTTCTCTCCTGTGTGCCACCAACAGACAGCATGGCTCATCAGCGTTCCCAAGAAACTCTAGGAAACTTGGGCTGGTGGGGGAGTGGGGAAGACTTTGGAAAGGCGGTGGTGGAAGGTGACAGGAGTTCTCAGAACCAGTTAGGAAGGACAGAGGTGACTTCTCCCCGGAACGGTTCTCCGCTGCGGGTGCAGCTGAGGGAGGCAGCGTGAGAGCTGAGGGGATGAGCTCCAAGCTAAGAACTAGGAGCCTGTGTTCCAGATCTGTCACTGAGAGACTCTGAGCATGCCACTTAATCTCTCTGAGCTTCCAGCTCCTCTCCCATGAATTGCAGTTGGTCCCTCTGGGCCTCTCAGGACCATTGTGATAGTCAAAGTTTATGACGATGCTTCAAGTGGTATAAAGCTCTACACATTTGTTATTCTTAACGTGTACACGGGCACGGTCCTTATGCGCCAGGCACGCCCTGGGTGCCAGCTGCTTTTAATTTATCTCAGGCCATCCTCACAACACCCCTATAAGACTGTGTTGTTTTTCTGTTTGTACGGCTGAGGAATCGGAGACTCAGAACGGTAAAGAGCTTGCTCAGAGCGAACACACGTGCAGCTAATGTGTCGGAGCCTCTATTTCTGTTTCCTTTCTCCCCTATAACACTAGCCCGTGATCCTTTTCTTCCATACACTGTCGCTTGTCCCTTAAAATATGATGCATTCCTCTGGACTTTATCATCTCTCGTGGACCAGGCCTCTTACCTACACCCTCTTGCTTTAACATCTTGCTGGAGTGTTTTGTTTTCCTTCTGATTTTCCTTCTGATACCCACTGTGGCCCTGAGATCAGCTTACCTGCCCTGACCCCTAAACACAGGATGTATAAACCTGGCTGAGCACCTTTCTGGAGGCAGCCTCCTGCTCTCGTGAAGCAAGGAAAGGAAAGATCATTTCCTTCCCTTCCCCAGGCTCTGAGACATCCCTGTCCACAGACAAAGCTGCCGCCCTGGCCCTGAGCACGCGGGGAGGAAACGTGCGCACGTTTTATCATGAATCCTCTCTTCTGGAAATTACTAAGCCTAGACTTCCCAGGCAGACCTTCCAGAGAAGCAGGGGTGCTGTAGCTCTGGAAAGTCAACTCGGATCGGGGCAGCTCAGGAGGAGAGCTCAGACTACTGGCAGGACCCTCGCTCAGTCTCTTCCCTCCTTTGAGACCGGACAGAGAGTTAGCTCCACTTCAGAGATGGGAAAAGGAGATGGAGGCACTTACTTGCATCTCTCAGTGGGTGGGTAGGGGAATCAAAAGCTCAGCTCTGAGCGGGGAGAGTAGAGCTCAGTGGTAGAGCGTGTGCCTCACATGCACAAGGTCCTGGGTTCAATCCCCAGCACCGCCATTAAATAAATAGATGAATGAACCTAATTACCTACCCCCCCCCAAAAAAGATAAATAGATAATTTTTTTTTAAAAGCGAAAAACCTAAGCTCATGTCACCAGTGCCTCTGTGTCCTTGGGGACTGGGCACCTCCGAGTTGTTGCCAGTGCTGGTTGAGTGTGGGCTCCGAGGCAAGACTAAACGCCCAGGCCCAGGGAGGGCTGCCCCTTAGAGCTCCCCACCCGCACTGCCCAGCGCCCGGCCCCCTGGGCCCACCTCCTGACCCCACCTGATGCAGGGAGATGGTGGTATAAGGCAGCTCTCTGTTCCTGGGCCCTACCTGACAAGCTGATCCCCCGCAAGCCACTCTCAGGGTGGGCCTCTTCTTGGGGAGACGCATTTATAGACGCTGCCCATTCCCCCAGCACCGGGAGTCTACCCTACAATTAGGCAAGAGATAAATCAAAGCCAAACTTGGCTGATGACATTCAGGAGCCAGGACTGACCCTTGCCACACATAGAAATCCCAGCAGGCCGGCCGAGGGCCTTTTGTCTGGTCAGGAGAGCCCGGGATTATCTGGCCCTCTTTGCTGATGTATGGAGTCACCGGCTGTCAGAGTGTTTACTAACGGTTATCACCTCGGTGCTTTGGCCATTATCAGAGGCAGGGCCGCCTGCCGGGGCCGGGGCTCGCACCCTCTCTATTACCACCTGTCATTGGCAGAGAGTGTGCGCTGACGCTGCCCAGTCCTGACTGCCGAGGGAAGATAGTTTCTGACGGCTGATCAAAGAGGAGAAGCGAGGCCTGATAAAAGGAGTGTGTGTTGGTGTACTTTTAACTTTGGGAAACGTTGGCATTTGCATTTTTTTCCCCCATCTTCCTGGTGCTGGCAGGAACCAAGCCCAATAAATGCAGTGGATTCGGTTACCTAATCGCTGGGGAAATGGTATGTGCTTAAAGCAACAGAGCATGACGATAATCGCCTTCCAAGAGAGGGTGGATGAAATAAGCTTTCACAGAAGACTTGCTATATAATAAAGTAGAATAATTTAAATTTAGTCTTTGAAGCGATCTTGCATGTAAAATCTAATCTTGGCGTTCAGCGGAGCTCCATGTACTTTCTGGAGTTGGAGAGAAGCTCCAGATTGAGGAGAGATCTTCATTGAAGATGCTGTCACCCACGTCTATTGCTGCCATCCCCAGGATGGTGCCCCAGTGGTGCGCATGTCCTTGGGCCTCTGGGAGACTGTACATGGTAGAATAGAAATAGTTCTTGACTGAGCCGTCAGAAGATCTGAGTTCTTGAACCAAGTCTGCCACAAACTTGCTGTTGGATCTTGGGACTTAACTTTTTTGAACTTCAGATGTAAAATGAGATTTGGTATAGGTGATAGGACATAGTGTCTTAGAAGGCTTTTGTGTGTTAAGTGTATGTAACCCCTTTTTAATATGAATCTTTGGGTGAAGCCTTATTGTATCAAACAGAGAAAAAAGGAGGGGTTTAGGATGAACTTGGAAAAGAAGTTCCCTGCCCTTGACCTAGTTCCTGAAGCAGTCTCTGAAGACTTCAGAGAAACCCTGTAGTGCCTCTGAAAACAGCTGAATAAACCACTAGCCCATGACGTGGATGTGGAGGTCTACACACTCTGATCCAGTGGCACGAGCTGTTTCGCTCTGCCCTGCGCATACGGTGTCCCCTCCTTCATCCACCCTGTGGAAGAGCTGACATGGACCCCGGGCGGGGCGGGGAGTTGGTGGGGAGCAGACATAGGGAACCGACTGCTCTCTGCAAGGTGGACTCAGCATCGGATGTCCCCTGTGTGCTGCAGGTACCTTTGACCGGAGCGTGACCCTGCTGGAGGTGTGTGGGAGCTGGCCCGAGGGCTTTGGGCTGCGACACATGTCCTCCATGGAGCACACGGAAGAGGGCCTGCGGGAGCGGCTGGCCGATGCCATGGCCGAGTCACCGAGCCGGGATGTTGTGGGATCCGGGACAGGTACAGGTAGCCTCACGCTTCTAGCCTGACTTGGTAGTGACTGGCAACTGTTGGTGTGGAGCTTCTCTGGCGGGAGAGGCTGTATGTTTGTTTTAACTGTTTGTTTTTTTTTTAATTACCACTCTGATTGCCATCATGCTGGAAGCTTCTGGTATTGGGAAGCCCAGTGTGGAAGGGAGTTCCCAGGGGAACTGACCCCTCCTACATGGAACAGTGCATACAGAAATGCTGTGGTTACACAACTGTGTTGTATAAGTGGTTTCCAGAAGGACACCTTCTCCCAGGGAAGGGACACCTTGGTGTCCCTAAGGTTTTCAGCAGCCCTTGGGCACCAAGTGCTGAGGCAGCACACCTCTGCTGTGCTGGAGCATCAGTGAGCCCTGCCAACCTGGGAGAGAGCAAGTGGGAAGCAGGCAGGGCTGGTGTGACCCCCTAGACAACTTTGTCTTATGCTGCCTTTTGCCTTTGCACTCTTGCCTCTGAGAGGGACCAGCAACTGGGGCCTGGGGTGGCTTCTCGCATCCATAGAGCAGTCAGGGACATCCTTAGATGATGGGTGAGCCTGGCCCCAGGCAAGCAGGTGTACACACACAAGTGCGCGCATGCAATTACCATCCCGCCATCTCCACACAATTACAGTGCAGCCTGCCTCTCCTTTTTTCCAAAGCACCCCCGTATTCCAGATATCTGTACTGTTAGTGATGGCTCTAGTCCGGCTTTTATGCCTGAGGATGACTGCTCCACAGGCCTCTTCCCAGTTTTCTGAGGTCAGCGGGAACTCTGTGGGGGGTGCACCAGATCCTGGCTGCAGGCTCTCCCACTCTTGCCTGCCTGAATCCTCACAAGACTATGATTCTTTCTCGTGAACTTCTCCATCCCTGTTCCAGGTGTCTACCTGGAGACAGGATCCAGGGAGGAGAAACTTTCAACAACCCTGGGGCAGGAATCAGGACCAGCACCACTTAGAGTCGAAGCATTTTTGGCAGGGCTGGAAATGCCTGACGTTATCACATGGTCCCAATTCCCTGCAGATCCTTGGGGTCTTTTAGATATTTGGGTTTAGCCCTTAAGCTTTTCCCTCTCTTCTTCCCTATCCCGTTCAGTTCCTCTGTTCCTGCACTAAGAGGATAGAGACAGATTGTCCTCATCTCTATATCCCCAGCCCTAGCTTTGTGCCTGCCCACGGTGCTTGTGTGATAATTGGCAAAGGAACAGAATGGATGCGAGAGGGAGAGGAGGAGTTGGCTAGAGATAGAGAGGTGCCTGATCCGGCCATGGAGGCGGCCGTCTCTGAGGACCAGCCCCCTTCCATGGCCCCTTCTTCCCTAGAAGGGAAAGAGGTGTGGGCTTTGGAAGCTGCAGTAAGCTGCGTCCCACTCCCTCGACTCCCACGTGCACAGAGATGTGTGCACCACCTCTCAACCCCCATCATAAAGCCCCCTGATTGTGGACGGCAGGTCATCATGCCGTGGAGATGCGGAACAAGCAGCTCTGCCCTTTACTGGGGCTTCAACCTCATTGTGCTGGGAAGCTTGCTGAAGGGAGAAAAGCTTTTCCCTTGCTGAACCTCGCTCATAGCACAGCCTTTCCCCTGCATCTCTGGGACCCCTGGCCGGCCCCAGCTCACATGAACCAGACTGGTAGCACCAGATTCACTCCCCAGGAGCTGCCCTTCCAGGGGCTAGAGCAGCTCTGGGTCTGCTCTCCTCTCCAGCCGCCTTCCTCGGAAGCCACTTAGAGCCCCTCTGTGTCATCCAGCAGGCAGATTGGCAAGTGCATTCAGGCACGGCTGGGGAACCTCGGTCTGGCACAGACCCTTAGTAACCTGAGCAAAGCTGGCAGCCGTTCATCTGCAGGGCAGCTGAGGGATTCAGGAGAGTCTTTGTGGCCTTAAGCAGGT
This sequence comes from Camelus ferus, assembly GCF_009834535.1. Taxonomy (NCBI): domain Eukaryota; kingdom Metazoa; phylum Chordata; class Mammalia; order Artiodactyla; family Camelidae; genus Camelus; species Camelus ferus. The sequence goes on from NC_045711.1 coordinate 4,117,349, forward strand.
TCATGAAATTTAAAAAGAGAGAGAGAGAGAGAGAGGAAATTAAAACTGCATGACCTACAGGTCAGAAAATAGGAGGTGCCCTTTTTGAGCAGAAGGATTTCATTTTCCTCCCCAAACTGTCAGCAAATGGCATTCATCTGGTTTTCTTTGACCAAATTAAATCTATCAATCTATCTATATATGTGTATGTGTGCATATATATATATATGTATATATATAAAAAATTTTTTTAAGTGCCTCAATTTTAAAGGCCAGTAAGTAAAGCAGATATTGTGGAAGTTAATCTGTTCCCCTCTGCCATGGCTGAAAATCACTTTTCACATTTTGCAACTCCAGATAAAGTATCAGCCTGCTAGTGCAGCCCAGGACCTTGAAAGGGCAGCTTGGCACACCCACTCCAGAGTCAGCCTGCTGCCCAGAGAGAGCCAGAGAAACACAGTGCGAGGGGGCTGAGAATTTCCCGCAAGTCACCCTTTGCTCAGAGCTGCCTCTCAGTTCCTCTCTCTTTCCACAAACCTGCTTCTCGGGTAGGGTGACATCAAATATGTGCTTCTGTTGGGTACTCTGAGGCTCCAGAGATGCTCGGTCCCTGTAATGCCTTCCAGCCAGCTCCTTGTTTAGTATAGCACCAGGGCTGGTGGCCTCTTCATCAAGGGATGAACGGAGCACGGTGTGACCCGTCACACCGAAGCCCATACGTGCTTCACCGTTAACAGCTAGTATCTAGCACTGATGTGCTGGTAAATGTTTATAACAACCAGCTCTCCAAAGGGAAGTGGGAAAGCCAGCCCTGATCAATAGCATTTGGGCATGTCCGTAGTATAAAAACTCCCATTATGGCCAATTTCAAGCTATCAACAGGATGTCAGTCACCTAGAAGAATTCCTGAAAATGTAACAGTCAGCCAGCTCCAGTGCCCCACTGATAAGCTGTACCATATTGCAAAAGCACACTTCCCAAAAGTAGAGCCAAACCTTTCAAAACCTTACTATCCCAAGAGTGGCCTGTGGACCAGCGGCACCATCCTGAAAGGGTGCTGATGAGAGATGCGGAATCTCTGGCCCCTCCTAGCCCTACTGAGTCGGCACCTGATTTTTAACAAGATCCCTATGCACATTAAAGTTCGAGAAGGTCTGTTTTAAAACATGGCTAACCTATATTTTAAAAAGTGGAGGGAGAGTATAACTCAGTGGTAGAGCATGTGCTTAGCATGCATGAGGTCCTGGGTTCAATTTCCCAATACCTCCGTTAAAAAAAAAAAAAAAAAAGGTAGGGGGAGGGTGTTGCTCAAGCGGTAGAGTGCATGTGTAACATGCACAAGGTCCTGGGTTCAATCCCCAGTACCTCCTCTAAAAATAAATAATAAAACCTAATTACCTCCCCCCTGCCAAATATAATAATAAAAGAATACAATAAGAGATAAATAAAATTTATTTTTAGGAAAGATAAATAAATAAACCTATTTACCTCCCACCTCAAAAAATATTTTTAAAAATTAAATTAAATTAAAAAAAAAAATAAAACACTGTGAATCTATGATGCAGGTGTTAGTTTGGTCCCCACCATGGCTGCTGACCAGTTAGTCTAATTAGATCACGTGTGTGATTTGCAAGTCCAGCTCTAAAATAACTGAGTGAATTGCTTTCTTTCTAATATCATCACACCTCTTGCCCCATTGCCTTTCCATTGTCCCCATCCAGCAAAACTCCAAAGTGAGGTCAAGCCAATCCTACTCGTACACTTAAGTGGCTGAAGAAAAGTCATAAATTGTTCAGATCAGCGCCTCTACGAATTTATGGTCTCTACTCTCCAGGGAGCCCCAGCAGTCTTTCTGCGTTCTCCTCGTGCCCCTTTTTCCTGTTCTCAGTTTGTACACCTCTTTTGCGGCAGAACCCGGTGCCTAGAACAGTGTCCGGCACATAGTGGGTGTCCGGCGCCTGCTGGATAAATGGATTCTGCATTTAAGCTGGATCTTACCCCATTTCACTGCCGTGGCTTCTGGCCTGTTTCCATTCTCTTAGAGATTTCCTAGATCTCTGGTCCTCTGAGAGTTTGTGTTGTATTTTTTTTCATATTATTGCTATTTATTTAGCATGAATTAGTAGGATAGTCCACCCACCATCTTGAAATCAGTCTTTCCTTCTTCCTGGACATTATTTCAAATTTCTCGTTCCCCTCAAATCTCTTATCCCATCATTTTATCTCTTACCCTCAGAAAATTGTAGTCAGCATTTGAGAAATCCCTGGACTTGCTGCACTCAGGGCCTGAATGTCCCTGTAACAAGCTTCCCCTTTCCTCCTGCCCAGAGGAGGGGCAGTCCCTGCCCAACGATGACAGCACCCCATTCTCCACAGAGAGGCCACTGGGTGTTCCCTTGGCCCCAGTGCTGGCCTGAGCGCCAGGCCCTGTGATCAAGTGACCTCCCTGTGGCTCCTGCGTCACCACACTCTCCCGGTTTTTCTTCTGCCTCTGGCTACTTCTCAGTCCTTTCCCTGGGTTTTCTTTCTCTGTTGACCTTAAATGTGTTTCTCAAGGCCCTGTCTTGGTCCATTGTCCTCTCCCTCCGTCAGTACAGGGCCATCCCCTCTGCTTCTGTGGCCTCAATTACCATCCACAAACTGATGGTTTCCAGAGAATCTCCATGTTGGCTTTCTCTCATGCTCTCCAGACCATCTATCCGGTCACCCACCGACATTTCCACCCCATCCCCAAACTGAACTCCTCTCCTCGCAACCCTGTCCTTCTCCCCGGTTTGCCCCATCTCGCCCTGCACAGAGCCCTTCGTGACCAGCTGCTGCCCTCTCTCCAGACTCCTCTCCCACTGCCCCGTGCGAGCCCGGCCGGGCTGAGCTCCCCGGAGGGTCCCTAGGCACACGTGCTCTCTCTGCACATATTTCTCCTCCTGCCTGGAATGCTGTCCACCGCAGCCCCCCCATCACTCCCCCCCCCCAAATAACTTGACTAATTCCTGCTTAGCAGACATTCCTTTCAATATTGCCTTTTCTAGAAAAATAAGGTTTTTTTTTTTAAATAAGCAAAACATGTACTTCTTCCAATTGTTTTGTGTCTAAGTACAGCTATAACCTAATACAAAAACATTTTCATAAACACCTGGATACATATGAAGTTTCTTTTCTCTTTAGACTTCAACTCTTTCAATCACTAGCTAAACCTTGTCTTTTGTTTTGTTTTGTTTTGTTTTGTTTGTTTTCTCTCACATCCAAGAGCAAAAGCCCCAGGCCTGATTCACAGGTTTAAAGTTATTCTTGACCCATCTCTGTTGTGGGCAGTGGCCTCTCTTTGCTACTGTTGACTCTTAAGAGCTCACTAAGTCAGCAATCAAGGTCAAGAGGGACTGTCTCCTCCCCATGACTGTGGCTTCCTGCAGCCCTGAGAACGCTGTTTCATTCTCTTTTATGATCACAGCACAAAGGGTGGGGAAAAGGCTGCATCTTTGTCTGCCTACCGTCCCTTTAACAGACTCTGTTCTAGTCCAGAAGACATTACTCTTGGGGAATCACACTGTGGGCTCAGTCTTTACCTCTTGTGTTCCATCAGAAAACCACTTACTTCCTTACTCAGATACACAAAACTTCCAGAAAACAATAGTATGGGCTATGCACTCTAGCACTATTTTATTTCATTTTTTAAAAACACAGTCATTACCCACTAAATCGATTTCTACCATACATGGATGAATTGCCATGTACAGTTTGGAAACAAAAGTATCTGTATTAATTACTCCACAGAAAAGGCTGTAAGATTATTCACAACCAAAGCTCTTCCAAAGATGTCAGAAACTGCTTTTACTTATTAAAATGGCTGTGCCTTTACTTTCCTTCTTAACATGGAAACCACATTTTGAACAGTTATACACAATTTTTAAATGGTCCCGGGAAGGGTTCAAAAAGTTAACGAACAGATATCCGTTGATTACCTATGTTTTTGCAGAAGATGAACTAAAAGCACTATTTTTGTGTGTGCGTGCTTGTATCTTTCATTACAGGACTGTGGGAATTAAACTCTCCGTTAATGTTAGTTACTGTCTGGAGTCGACCAGATGACCCAAAACAAATAACTCCGCATGTTGGACCATCTAATCTGCATCTAAGATTAGCTCTTCCAGTGGGCCCTGGAAGCCCTGCTTGCCCCGGTGCTAAGGGTGGGAGCATTTTCATGCTAAGGCAGCTTTTCCAGCAGGGGCTGTATTAGCCTTCTCCCATCTCAAGATGCCACATGATCAGATCACAATAATTGCAGGCCTAGGGCAGTGAATTAATTCTCTTATCTTTCAGACATCCTTACTCTCAGGCAAGCACTATCATGCAAGCAACTTGGCTAATCACTTGGGTCCTCTCCTCTGCTTTACCTATTCCGGCCCTGGATTTTCCCTCCTCCTCCTCCTCCTCCTCCTCCTCCTCCTCCTCCTCCTCCTCCTCCTCCGGGGGCTTTACAAAATGCTCTCAGGGGCTCCTCTCAACCGCCTCCTCGGTGGGGCTGCACCTTCTCTCCGCGGCAGGCAGGCAGGCAGGCTCCCTGTAGGTGCCTCTGGTTCTCTCCACACGAGGCTGGGCCCTTGTGGGGAAGAGGTAAGGCGTGGTTCCTGTCCTCAAAGAGATTAAAGCTTGGAGGAGGCAACCGTGCTGAGCACCGGATGGGTTGCTCTCTGGCTCCCATCCCCAACCGCCCACCGGGGCCCACCTACCCGAGCTGGACTGAGCAGAAGTCTAGGTTGGTCCCCTGCCCACAGGTGCGGTCTTATCAGGATGTGAAGACAAAACTGTGGACTCTCCAGTAATGACACCATAATGCTGAGAGTGGGGAGAAGGGAATCAGCCCCCAGAGGCGTGGGAGCCCCCAGACACAGGGCCCAGTGCCGGCCCGCAGGCCGCGAGCACCCCGGCTCAGGGTGGCCGCAGCTGCCAGGGAGACGGGGTCCGGGTGGCAGCAGGGCTAGCATTGCAGGGGTTGCTATTTGTGTCTCAGTCAGGGCTGGCCGCCTGTTCCCGGCTACTTGCCACTGGTAGGAAAGGCCACATCCGAGAGTCCTTCTGCTGCCCGGCACCCAGCGACCTCCCCGGGGAGGAGTGTTTGTTCTTTCTTTTCAGCAGCACTTGGAGGTCCTCACCAAGAATCGGGGAAGCCTGTGACCTTGGCCAGGTTCCTTTTACTTTCTTCCTCTCGGAGGCCAAGGGCGAGGGAAGCCAGGAAGTGCGGGAGACGCTTCCCTCCCACTCCTGTGACACCCGGGGCCGCTGTTCCCTGTCCTGAGAATTTAGGTCTTGTTCCTCCTCTCACTGCACCCATGGCCACCACGTCCCACATGGCCCCTGTGCTGCCCACGACCGTCCTCTAATCCTCACTCCACCACCAGGCACATGCTCCTCTCTGTGCTTTACAAAGGAGGGAAAAACAAAAGATTGGAAGTGAAATCATAAGGAAAAGATGTGGGATTAAGTTAGACGTCCAGGAAGAATTTCCAGTTTGTGAGATCCTGTCAGTGTCACCTGGTCAGAAGGGTTTATCAGTCACTCCTGCCCTTTGTTCACGAGAGGGGAGCCCCAGAGAAGGAAGCCGCTGTCTCTGTGGGGACCTGGTCTCCCTGCCATCCTGCTGTGACAGCCTGGGCTCCTTGCTGGGGTACTGCGGGCCTCTTGCCGGCCTTCCTCACCTTCCCTTCCAGCCTGCTCCCTGACTTCCCCTCCACAGTAACCCCTTATCCATATGTCACCACCACCGGCATCTTCATCACCTGTCATCCCCAGCATATGCTCTACTCACCTGGCTCTGCTCAGGTGCCCGCTGCTCTCACCCCTGTCCAGACAGCTTTTTAGACCAAGCTCAAATCTCACCTCCTCTAAAGCTGTCTCTGACCATGCAGCCAAATGCCCTTTCTTTCTCCTCTGAAGTCCAGCATCCCCTACTCACTGGGCATGTGGTCCTGGACAGGTAGTGCTTGCTGGCTTTTCCATTAACTAGCAATGGCGGATGGCTGTCTGCATCCCACTGGGAAAAGGCTGGGCTCTGGGGGTCCCTTCAGCCCCTGCCTCAGCCACACTGCCTGTGCTGTGTGTCTTAACCCTTTTCCAGTTCCTTGGACTGAGTCTGATTCGTCTTTGTTACCTCTAACCACCAGCCTTTTCCCTGCCCAGCATCCAGCACTGGGACAAGAGCCAAGCTGAGCCCCAGTTAATGTTTGCTGAATGACTGGATGGGTTTTTGTGGCTCCTGAGAGGTAAATGAAAGCCGGTCAGAGCAATGGGGAAAAGTATTGTGCTTAAAAAAACACACTTGTTAGTTTCTGGCCAGTTCTAGATAGCTGTTTTGTTCTCCCTCCTCCTCCCTCTCTCTGTCTCCCCTAAGGCTGCTGGAAGCCCCAAGCAGAGACAGAGCCATAATGGAAGGTCAGGACTGAGAAGCAACTCTGCACATTTCTCAGTTGCCCAAAGTCTACTTTGAATTCTTTAACCAAAGCACACTGATTCCTATCTACAAGGAGGAAGTGCCGATGTGACCTCACTGGTGACCCTTCAGAGTTGCCTTTCCAGGTGTTGCCCCAACATGGAAGCAGGAATTCCTGTGGAAAATGTACAGGCTTGGACAAAGGGTGGAGAAGGGCCATTGGACCCCCAGATAAGGGCCCTTCGCTAAAGACATTAACATAGGTTAATGGTTAACAAAGGGAGGATTTCTCTCTGTTCCTCCTCCTTTGCCAGAGAATTCACCTTTAACCGTTGACCTTTCTGCGAGGTGTGAGATCTGAACAAAGTTGAACGCAGTCATGGATGGTTAAATACCCATCTTTGCCTTCCACCCCTGCCTCTGCCCCTCTAGTGCCTCAGAAGACAGTATTTGGACCACCTCCTAGGTTGGGTGGCTGGTGACAGAGAAAAGGCACAGAGACACACAGAAAATGAAAGTTGGAGATGGCCCTCTGGCCCTTTAGGAAGCCAGAGCCTCGGCTCTTAAAGCAAAAGAGAGTCCTGTACCAGGAAGGCCGAGCCATGCCCCTCGGGCTGAGTTTAACAGAAGGAGGCGTTCCAAATACCATACCAGAATCAGCTGTCCAACCGCTGACACTTGGTGATTGCTTCCTGCCCACTTCTCTTCAAGCCCCACCCCTGCCCCCAGGGACCTGCAGGCCCGCTGCATGTGACATTTCACATGTGCTGGCAGAATCCCCCAGCACCAGGCTTCACCGACCTCCCCCCGATTCCCCCTACACGTGTTTTATTTAGTGTAGCCCGATAGCTCGCCATCCCACCCCTCTATGTGCCTAATTGAGTTTGGGGAGAACTGACATCCAGTTGCTTCATTTGCTCAGGATTTTGTTCCATTCTGTGCTCATTTTGCTGGCCTGTTCCCATCACCTCCAGCTCCAGTTGGCCAGGACCAGCGTGCCATCTCTACTTTGATGTGTGTGACTGGTGCTCGCCTTGGGGGTGGGTTGGGGGCAGGGATTGGGCCAAGCCTACCAGGGCCCCTGCCTCCATCTGGGCAGCGGCTGGGTCCTTGGAAGGCTTGGAGAGTCTCTGGTTTCATACTTTATCCATCCCCAAGCCACTGGGAGCTGCATCTGAGCATGCAGCTCATGCATCTGAGCACGCAGTTCATGCATCTGAGCACGTCTCCATGATCCTTCCCTAAGCAGCCCAGCCCCACTGCCAAGCAGCTCGGAACTGCAGGCCTGGTTTCTACATTCATGGAGCCCGGGAGGAAGAAGGAAAGCCTAGGGCCTGCCCAGGTGCTGGCTGTGCCTCCACGTCCTTCCCCACTCCCGCTCCCCTGCAGGAATGAGGCGGGACTGGGAGGAGGATCTGGAGGAAGGATAGACCAGTTCAGGCTGGTGAGAAATAGGTAAAACCCTCCATGTGCTGTGCCTCGGAACAGACCACGAACACCCCCTGCAAAGCTCTCAGTGGTCAAACCAGATTTCGATATCTACTTCTTCTGATCTCGGCACTTGCTGCTCTCTTAAAGGTCCACGTCATGCTCCTCTTTAAAGAAATATTTTATTTTCAATACAGACACAGCCCTTGACGTAGCAGTAAAAGCCACCACCCCTGAGAGACACATGGCTGTGAAGTGTGTTGGTATGTAACTTCCTGTCTTTGCCCACGTGCAAGGCTTCACCCACTGCTCTTATTGTCCCTCAAAGGGTCGCCCCCCACCCACCCACCCACCCCTGGTGCCCAGGCTTCGGGAGGCATTGGAGCGAGGGCCAGAGGTCGGCTCAGACAGGGGGCACCTTCTGGCAGTGACTGGTTTGGGATGGGGAGGAGTTGCGGTTCTTCCCCCGACAAGAGTTTCTTTGACAACCTTGCTCCCTGCCCCCCACTTTTTAAGATGGAAGTCAAATTTTCGGATTCTGCTGTGCAGAGCAGAGAGGTCACTAGACTCTAATGCATTTACCATTGACTGCCCCTCTTGTAGTGCGTCTATTAGTGGGTAATTTGATTTGTACCTATTCATTTGCAGTCCCTGCAGGAGCCTGGAGCTGGCCCCTAGTATAATTGGTGCTGTCTCTATTTTTACATCATTAGATTAGCCCCGACTCCTGGCCACTTGTTGTCTGCGCTTGTCTGTCCATTTATACAACCTAATGTAACACAAAATTCATTACTGATCACATTACTTTCAACTCTGAAGCCAGCCTTGTGATAAACATTTGGTTAACCCCTTCCTGCCCGCGGCAGGGCTGACGGAACAAATGCACTTCCACTCGACAGGCAAATCAATATCTTAATACACCAAAGTGGAATTGCATTTCTAGATTTGTTATTCCTCCTGGAGGAGCAAATGGAAAGGCTCTTCTGAGCGAGCTGAATTGAATAATGAATAGAGCCCCGGCACCAGCAGCCAGTCTGCGGACAGAGCACAAAGGCAAACCCGGCACCCGCCCAAGCCCTTTCGTCTGGACGGGCGGCACCGTGGCAATTAATTGAGACTTGTGATGGTGGGTTCAAGATCATAGGCTGGGACCCTAAGACGGGCAACAGAGACCTTGACTCCACCGCCATTCTCTTCGCTAGGCTTGGCCTAGGACAACTGGACCAAGAACTGGGTTCATTTCCTGAAAACCTTCACTGATACGAAGGCATAGATGCCACCAAGAAATTAAATTAATTCCATTACTAAAGTTTACCATTTGCAAACAAATATACAAAATTATTCCTATTTAGAGCCAGGTCAGCAATGTTGGGGTTGGTTGTGTGCTGTGCCTGCCTCCGGGGTGAGCGTTCTTTGGCGTGGAAATGCCATGCGCACCTGAAAGCGGTCCTCAACCTCCCTCCATAGGGATGTCGGTGAGCAGCGTCTGGGGACTCCAGGCCAGGAGCTGGCCGAGAGTCTTAAAGGGACCTCAGCACAGCTTTATTTAATCTAGAAGTTCCTCATCTCCCCCGACCCTGGTTCTCCCCTCTGCAGCCCCCATCTGTCTCTGGGTAGCATCCTTACCCACTATAAGGCATTAACTTGCAGGATAGTTCGTTTCGAAAGGAATCATACCCTGACTTACTAAGAAACTCTCATAAAGCCTACACCACCAAGATTGGAAAAATAGACATCGAGGAAGTAGAATGGAACCCATTACTATGAAAGTCATAAAGCCCTAAGTAAAAAGAGGCCATAAACTGAAGATACTCAGTTGGGAAGGGAAGCTGGAAAAGGCAGCCCATCTAGGGGATGTTCTGCTTAAATTGGGGACGTCCTGAGCAGGGGGCCAAGTAGAGGCACCTGAGTTTCTGGTGAGTGGGCCTCCTTTCTTTTGAGCAGGCCACCCTCCCTCCCCAAGGCCTGCACCCTGGACTCTGCTGCCTGTTAACCCGTTCAGAGCCCTGACAGACCAAAAATGACCAGCCATCCTGTGGGCTGTGGAGGCCCGGGGGATGCCTGGAGAGGGCTCACATGCCGCTCCTGGCCTTCTCCATTCCCCGCGCTCTCTCGGGCCTCCCTCCTGCGTGCGTGGGGGCGGACAGGCTGCTTCACCCTGTCCTGACTGTGGCAAGTGCCATTTCCCTGTAGGGCCAGGCCAGAGGCTCTCCAGTGCTCCCAGGGGTCCCTTGGCAGGGCGTTCCAAGATCCCGCACATCTAGGCAGTGGAAGGAGGATGCTGGTGTGTCCCTGAGCTGTGTCCCCGGGGCCACACACCTCCCCACCCCTGCCCAGCCCTCAGTGCACTAACTTGCTCGGTCACAGCGAGCCTGCTGCTTTGGTCTCAGCTGTTAATCCTCTCAGGTGGGTAAGTGGGACAGTGGGGTAGGGGGCTCCGGGCATCCCACAGGGGCCTCACCCCCGTCAGCCCTAGGAAACAGATCCGAGTACAGGCCTTTCCTGTTCAGACTAGGACAGACCAGCGGTGGGGAGGAGAGTGGGTCAGCCGGTGGAATGAGAGACTGTGATTTCTTAACCTTGATGGAAGGGGGAAAGCCACATCTTACCAAACTCTTCCGCTGCATCGGAGAGAATTTAATTACGTTTGGACATTTGAATGAGAACCAGATGTGGCTCCAGCCCATCAGGCCAGCCGTGTTCAAGGAGCAGCGTCTCTCCTGTGGTCCGCAGGCCTCTGCGCCGTCTCCCAGCCCCGGAGGGCGGCTTGGGCGGGGTCTTGCCAGCTTCAAGGAGCTGGACTTGGGGAGACAGGCAGGTCGCGGCCGGCTGCCAGACACCTGGTTCCACGGGACGGTTTCCAAGCCCTGGGTCCTCCTCAGAGCCAAGATGAGTGGGCACATTAGCGGGCCCTCGTTAGCACCCACGTCGGCCCCACGTACAGATGCACACAAAGGAGTCCCGTTGCAGGCCCTGGCTAGGCATCCTCTGCCGCCACGCTGCCCCCTCCCTCAGGTGACCTCGGATGGCATCTGCCACAGCTCTGCCCCTGGTGTCTGGCCTGGAGCGAGAGGACAGTTCAGACCCTCCTGGGTGAGGGCCGCTTCTCCAGGGCCCTCTGCCTGCTGAACCGTCAGAGGTGGCAACGTCTGTTCTCTAAGCAGGACCCTGCTGCGGTAAACGCAGCCTTTCCTACGCGATCCATGCAGTGCGTGTCCTGCTTCTTGAAGCACCTTAACATCCTTTTCTCTCTGGAGCCTCACACGCCCCAGTGAGGTCGCCAGAGCAGCCCCTCCCCTCCTGCCTGACAGATGGGGAAGCAGATGAGAAGTGAAGCTACTTGCCCAGGTCATTCGGCACGTCTGCGGCACAACTGGGGCTAAAGCGAGTTGTTGGCCTCCTCCTCCTCCCTGCCATCCACAGGGAGTTTCAGCTCAAGGCTACTCCTACATCTGGCTGATCTCAGGCAGGGTTTCAGCCAGATTTATCAAATAACTCAAAACCGGGGACACGTGAGCCGGGTCAGCTCAGCCTTTGCTGTCCCCATGTAATGTGCTGTGACAGGACATGTTTAAAGTTAGACTGATGGAGTGGCACTGAGAGGGCCCCTGCACATGGGGTACTGGTGGAGGTGGCCTGGGGGCCTGGGCTGGCTCTCTTTTCCTCTGAAGCCGAGACTTGGGAGGGCTTGGGTAACGTGGGTTTCCTGGGCGTCGGGTGTGGCAGCCTTTCTGGTCTTTCCCTGACTGGGATCAGTGCTACATCGTGGTTGTTGTAGGAGGCACCTGGGGGAAGGCTTCAGTCCCCAGACAGGCCAGGGCATCCTCTGGTGCACTGATACCCCACCTGAGGCTGGGGAGAAATCTGGGACTGGGCTGTGAGCTGTTCTGCCTGGAACTCAGATGCTCGGCTCCCTGCCCCCTCAACACACACACACACACACACACACACACAGAGCCGGCTCCAGGGGAGAGGGGGTGGAGGATGCCTTTTGAACATGGGCCCTTCCTCGTTCTTCAGACCTTGGTCCCTCCCCTTCTCTTTTCTTCTTTTTTTGTTTTTTTATTTGGCGGGGGAAGGTAATTAGGTTGGTTGGTTGGTTTGTTATTTGATGGAGGTACTGGGGGCTGAACCCAGGACCGTGTGCATGCGAGCACGCACTCTACCACTGAGCTATACCTTCCCCCTCTCTTTTCTTCTTTTATTCTCCCTTCCCCAACATCCCGGCATGCTCCTCTCCTGTCGTCCCCACTGGGCCCACCAGGAGTTCTGGGATCTAGCCTGCCCCTGTGCCCCTACCTCATGATATTAATGTCAGACTGGCTTATTGTCAGGCATAGGTTTCCAGGGGCCTGAGAACCTTTCCTATGGGAGGGAAGGGGTGATGGGGAAGAAAGGTGATGTGGGTCCCCTGGTTTTTCTGGGTGGACCCAAAGGCACAGAGAGGGCTATCTGCTTGCCGGTCTCCTCAACCATCCTTCCCAGGTATTGGTCCCTACTTTCACCTTCCAGGGGCCAGTGGATGCCCGGGAGGGTCTGAGGTCTCCCTTAGGCCTCAGGTCTCCCCCTAAACCCTGAGGTTATTAGGCACCTCTGCGTGGCCAAGGGAAACAATTTAAAGTACCTGAGCCAAGAGCATCGGATATTTGCCCTTGATGTTTGGAGCTGGGGGCAGGGAGCAAGTGTGAGGGGCAAGGTAGGTCATGTGGCCTTGGCCTCATCCTGCAAAGATATTCCGGGTCTCAGTACCTGTGGACGGGAGTCAGGAACAAGAGCTGGGCAAGGAGATAAGAAAGCGTATTTGTGGGAGCCCTGTGGGTTGGAAGAGACTCCTGCCGGGAAGGAAGACACGTGCCTGCCCACCGGCTGCGGGGCTCAGGCGGATGGCACAAGCTCTCAGGACTTCCAGGCTGAGGGTGCACAGAGCTGACCAGAAGTCAGTGGCTGAGCAGGCTGGAGCTCTGTGCTCAGACACTGGGGTGAAGCCCCGGGGATACCCAGGCCAGAGTTAGCCATCTTCTCGTCCACTCCCTCATTCTACCACCCAGACCAGGATTCCTGCTATCTGAACGTGGAGGGGCACCCTCAGCTCCTCAGCTTCGGGAAACTGCTCTCCTTCCTTCCACAAGCACGCCTGGGAGGGGAACAAAACCTTTGCTGGAGGAGAAAGGTGATACCTTCTCAGCCCGCTCCCCCCAGCCCCCATCCTTCCAAGACCTGGTGCTGGTGGACAAAGAGGATCCCTGCTCTGTTGGCATCTCTGCAGGCTCTGAAGCCTAAGGGAGGTGCCTGAGGATGAGGGGAGCCGACACCGCAGGGCTGAGAGCGAGGAAGAGGGAAGGTGCAGAGGAGCCGGGCAGCCTCAGGTGGCTGCGTCGTCGGGTATAAAGAAAATCAAGGCCTCCCTACAGGCTTCCTCTTTTAACTGCTTCCCCTTTTAACCTCCTAAAAAGTGCCCAGGGACTCAAGCTGGCTCCAACCCAGAGTGTGATCTCTGACAGAGCTGTCAGGGTTTCTAGAAGCAATCTCAGCCGACTCCATTTCTGTCTCCCTGAAGAGACGTCCACCTCCCTGAGCCACCTCGGGAAAAGAGAATGATGTGAGACAAGCAGCCCACAGCTGTGTCCCCCAGGCCCACCCTCTAGTTGGCATCCTGACCATCTCTGCGGGTTCCAGCGCCAGAAAGCTGCCAACCTGCTGAGCCCCACGGGATGCAGTCGAGCCCCTCACCTCCTGAGCACCTCTCTCTCCAAGCCCCAGTTTGCATAGCTGGTCCCAGGCCCTTGTTGGCAGGCCCCTTGCTGACTAAGCCAATGGCTGGGGGCAGACCCCATTTGGACCCCTTTGCTGAACCTGCTGCAGGCCTGTGGTCCCCTGGTCTCCTCTCTGTATATCCCCTGCCGAGAAGATGCTAAAACTCTCTAAACTCCTGGTCTGAGGACCCTCTTCCCCGACCCCCAACTCCTTCCCCCACCCCAACCTCACTCCCCAGCCAAGAATCCTCATAGCAGAGGGGGATTAAAACTGTTTCTGTTAGCACACCCCCTCTGAGCCAGGCACTGGGCAAGATGGGGCAGTTTGACTTGCTGCTCTGTGCTCTGGGGCCACCCAGTCCCCTGGGTACCACTGAGCCCATTCCAGACAGGGGGCTTAACCACAGGCCTGGCTGAGGGGGGTTGGGAGGGACTGGGAGGTGGACGCAGGAGGGAAAAAAAATCAATGCACGTCAACAGGGTTGGAAATTTATTTTCCAGCTTGGAAGAGGGTATTTACAAAGAGGCAAGGAGGAAAATGAAAAGCTGTAAACACATATCTGCCATCTTCCTCTTCGGGCCATTTCTTGATTAAAAAGAAAATATTTCCCAAGGTCCAGCTGGGGGGAGGTGCAAAGCGGTGGGGGCCTGGATGGCCAACGCCTGCTGGGCAGGGAAGATGGAGAGGGATCCTGAGGTCCTGATACAACTGCAACAGTAAGAGGAATTCATTTGCTGACGGGAAGCTTTCAGCACTTTGGGATGCAGTCTACATGCATTATTTAATTTAATTCTACAACCGAGCTAGGAAACAAACCCTGTTATCCTCCTGGGCAGGAAACTGAGGCACAGAGAGTGAGGAACTTGCCCAGAGTCTCCCAGGGAGCAGGGGCCACAGCCTGGGCTCTTAACCTCTTCCCTAACCTGCCTCCCCACCCTGGGCAGACCCCGCCCCTCCCCTCCTCTCAGGCCCTGAGGCTGAGGGGTGGGGTGGGGGGCATTCTCCCTTGTCTCTGCTGGAAGAGTACCCCCCCTGAGGTCTAATCCCACTCCCACCAGGCCGCCTGGGTGGGTAGTGGGACGGGGTCTGCGGCTGCAGCCAGGGCCCCGTAAATGTGCTCTGCTAATCCCTTTAATAAGCAGCATTGTGAGGCTCTGAGTGTGCAGGGCAGCGCTGGCTGGAGCCTTCGCGCACACCAGAGGGGCCCCACACTTCATGCCGCTCCTTTTGTGGCAAGGGAAGTGCCAGGGCCGCCTGGGGGCTGAACCAGGGGTCCCAGGGACCCTCCTCCCAAACACACCCAGTGCACCTCCCTCACTGACGGCACTAGGTCCCAGACACAGGCCTCCCTCGGAGTCCTGAGACTTGGGCTGGCCGTGATGCCCCAGAAGCCAGAGGGGCTTCGCTCAGGGTCTCTGATTGGCCAGCCACCTCCGCTGCCATCTGGCCTGGAGGAGGCGTGGAGAAGGTCAAGCCCAAGGTAGGACTTCACTCCTGACCCTCCCCCTGGGCTCCCCTGCCTTCCTGGGCTCCCCTAGTTCTCCCCAGAGCTCACACAGGCCCCGTGTCCTTGGCATTTCCCAACCCCCACCCCAGGATGGAAGAGCCAAGACCACAGGGCTTAGTAAAGTGACTGATGTGTGAAGAGAGACCTTCATCCAGTCTGTCCCCAGAAGTCCCTGCCTTGCCAAGTATAGGGGTAGGCGTACCCAGGGGAGAGGACGGTCCTAGGGAGAAGAACCTTAAGGGTGAAACAGCCTTGGGGACCGGGACTCTGGAGGGAAAGGCCAGAAAGAGGGGCTTCCTCGTGCCCTGCCCCCTCCTGCGAGTGTCCCCTCCCGCCTCATCCCCTGCCTCTCCCACGTGGAGCCCTGCCCCACTCATGCTCCCAGGAGCCCATCTCTGCTGCTCCTGTCTTTACAAAGGGGCCACAGTATCCTGCTGGGGGCTGAGGGGCCGGGGTGATGGTGGGGTGAAGGACGGAAGAGGGGCGTGCCCTCATCCTGTGTGGCCCGGCCCAAGAGGGGGGCTCCTGCCTCCTCACATACTCCCTGGGTCTCTGTTGGATCCATGCCCAGGGAACCAGGGTCGCTTCTCCCCAGCAAGGCCAGCCACCTCTCTGCCCTCTCTGACACCTTTGAATTTTGCCAGGCTCCATACTGAGTGAGGGCAACATAAGAGCTGAGCTTTTTCATTCTTTTCCTTATTTCACGAGAGCCATGGCTCATTAGTTGTGGCTCATTCCATTGTCCCCCTGTCCCCTGTGGCTTGCCCATCCTGTGCCATGGCACAGAGGGGCAGCTGTGGGTAGCAGGCCCATTTTCCAAAAAGAGCCAGCAGGGACTGGGTGGACACAGCTGGCGGTGGGCCTGGGAGCCAGCCTTAGTGATGCCGGGAGTTGCCGCATCTCCGTCTGGGGCCTGCACCAGCGCAGTTCTCTCTTGGAGGTTGCAGACGCAGGGCCGCTGGCTTCCTGCTCTCTAGTTTGGCTGTCTGCAAGACAGGGTGACCAGCATCTACCTCCCAGGCGCACAGAGGTGCTGGGGAATGTGAGGTCACAGTGAGATGTTCTGTCTGAGTTCGGATGCCTCTCCAGGAGCCACTCCTCATCCCCTACCTTACTCTGAGGTCTGGCGAGCAGCCTCCTGTAGAGTGTGCCTTTTCCCACGGACCAGAATCCACTTACTTCCACTGCGTGGGGAGGCCACTGGGATGCTAGTCCCCCCCAACCCGGAGCCCCCAGCTCTGTCTCCTGCAGCCCTGGCAGGTGTCTGGTGGACCTTCCCTATGAGTCCAGCTCAGCTGCAGAAGCCCAATTCAGAGCCGGGGGTCTTAGGAATGGCAGGGAGGGCGGCAGCCAGAAGCTGGGCCACTGAGTCAAGATGTTCGGAGGCGGCCCTGAAAACTCGGCAGCCTTTCTCGGTCTCCTCCTTCTCCTGGCATCCCGCCTGCATGGGGCGCCATCCGGCACTGCATGGGCCAGAGGCCCCTTCTCCCCCCCTTCCCACAGCTGCTCCTCCTGCTCCGTGTGCAGTTCTTCCCCTCCCCCATCGCCCCGGCGCCGAAGGGGGTCTCGGCTCTGTCCCAACATTTCCGTCTCTGGGACCCCCAAGACTGGCCCCTACACATGCATGTCACTGCAGAATTCTGCTGCAAGCTCCCCCTCCTCCCCACGCCTCCCGATTCCCTCTCCACCTGCTTGCAGAGATCAGTGTTCTTCTCCACCATTGTCCAGATCTTTTCCCAAAAGATTCCTCAATGCTTTTCTTTTCACAAGGGAAAAAAAAAGGAAAAAAAAAACAATGCCAACAGCCCAGCGTCCGTGAGCAACCCAACAGTAACAAAGCGTGTGTTCGGGATGGAGGAAGGTAAGGCCACACACTTCCGTTTGCCGCTTGCTCCGAGGGCTGGGCAGCCGGGGGGCCTGAAAGGGGACCGTGTGTGCACCCCTCCACATCCACGTCCACTTCCGCTTCCGCACACACTCGTTGTCCTGTCTCAGTGAGAAGAGAAAGGGGGTTGACAGAGGCATGTAGGGAAGCACCCAGGACCAGCCAGGCCCCTGATTCTTTTACTGGTAGTCATGCTGCAGAAGTCCCTCATCTCCTTACCACGTCACTCACTCATTCATTCATTTGAGAAATGTTTTCTGAGCATCAGCTACTTTCTAGGCCCTGTGGTTGGCACTAGGGAATGCAGAGATAAAGCACCAAGCTGATCCCTGAGGGACGGTCCCCCTGGATGGGGACATGCGTGTGGGCGGAGAGCGCACCACGTGCTTGAGGGCCCAGGGCAGGAGCTAGTATAGAGCGCAGTGGGGCCTGCGTCAAAACAGCCCAGGCTCATGGAGGAGTGGATGCTTGTGCTAAGCTTGGAAGATGAGTGGGCGTTCTGGGGGCCAAGGGAGACTTTTCAGTCAGAAGGAGTTGCACGAGCACAGACCTAGAGGCCTAAAGCAGCCTGGAGAGCCCCCCAAACTGCCCAAGTTCATTACTTTGGTCCCTCAAATCCGGTAACAGGTGACGTTAGGGAGGTGGGGCCTTGGCGGGGGTGGCGGTGGGTCGTGGAAGGCTGTTTGATAGTGCTGAGGAGTTTAGACCTTATCCTGAGGACCATTCAAAGTCGATGAAGGTTTTTAAGCAGAGGAAGCGCAAGGGGAGGTTTGTGCAGCAGACAGGCCACTGTGGCTTCAGGATGGAGGTCGGGAGCCCAGCAGGGAGCTTTTGAGACTATCCGGACGGGAAGCGCAGGCCTAACCCCAGCAGCGGCCATGGGAGTGGAGAGGAAGGAAAAGGCTGGGGGAGACGTCCGTCCATCCATCTGTCCGGGAGATAAATTCAGCAGAGCTTGGTCAGCCTGGGATATGGGGGCGAGGGAGAGCCCACCCCCTTCCCTCTTACCCCAGGCCTCATTGGTGAAGACAGAGTATTAACAGGACAGTTCAGGCTCTACCTGGCCCCCAAAAGCAGCAAACTCATCTTGTCAGCCCCTTTGGCCACTGCCCCTGCACTGTCACACGATGGGACTCGTGAGATGGGGGTCACTGGGCTGCTGCGGGGGTCGCTGTGGGCCTGTGCTGGGGGGCAGCGG
The DNA here is from genome assembly GCF_009834535.1 of Camelus ferus. Taxonomy (NCBI): domain Eukaryota; kingdom Metazoa; phylum Chordata; class Mammalia; order Artiodactyla; family Camelidae; genus Camelus; species Camelus ferus. The sequence goes on from NC_045711.1 coordinate 4,135,524, forward strand.
GGGTGCCGCGCTTGGTCCCAGGCTCCCGTCTCCTCAGCTTCCTTGGCAGCGTGGATGTGCTGGCACTTTGCATCAAGGTCGTTAGGCCTGTCCCCCAGCTCTGGAGAGAGGCCAACCTTCCCCATGCTAGGGGCCTTTTCTGCTCCTTCATCTGGGGCTTTCTTCCTTGGGCCTGGTGTCCAGGGCCTCAGGAAGCCCCTGCTGGTCTTGCTCCTGCCCGTGCTCCTCTCTCCTGCCCTCCTGGCCCTGCTGTCAGCGCCCCCTAGTGCTGGGTCGGCCTGCGTGAAGGCAAGGGCCTCTGAAATCGGTGGGGCCTCTGAGATCTCCCACAGATTCCTTGGCTGGCTTGTGGGGAAAGAGGTGTGTGGAGGGAGCTTTCTTGGAGCCTGCAGCTTCCATACAGAAATCCCAGGGTCTATTCTTTGCTTTCCTGCCCCGTCCCTCTCGGCACACTGGCCTGTACCCCTGAATGAGGGTGAGACTGGAGAGTAAGTGGGAAAGGAAAGAGCCCACCTGGTGGCCTTGTCTTCTGTCCACATCTCTGTAATTCTCGACATGGCTCAGAGTCGGGCCCAGCAGGGCAGCCCGTGTCTCCTGGAGCTTAGGGGCCGTCTCCAGGCCCACAGCCTGTGTCCCCAGGCCCCTCCTTCCACTGCCTCGTGTCTGCTGAGAGGTTCTGGTGTCCAGGCACACCCTTCCAGCCTGGGCCCAGGCCCCAGCCATGGCCGGTGCAGCCTGAGAGCCCCTCACGCCTGGGACTGGGGGCCTGCTGTGAAGGAGGGCAGCAGGGACTCCCCCCCACCCATTCTGTGGCTGTTGCTCCCGGGCCACCAGTGCTTTGAGGGGTAGCCTGCAAGGAGCAGGGGTCAGTGGCCAGTTCCCGGCTGGCTGGTAGAGGCCAGCCCGGGAGTAAAGGCCATGACTCGTCCCCTAACAAAAGCCAGCTGTGCTGCGTGTGTGGGGCAGCAGGGGGCCTGGGTGTGGATGCCAGCTGGAGATGAAGGAGACCAGATAAGCATAACATTCGAGCATACCTTGCTGTTTCAAATGACTGCTCTGAGGCCCTGAGCTCCTGAGGCAGGCAGGCTGGACCCCATCAGCCCTGGGCAGGCATACCTTGGAGGAGAGGTTGCAGGTACCACATCTCGGCTTGGGGCGGATGTTCAGAGTTTACCCAGGGAGGTGTGTGCCCACATCTCAGAGCCCACTGGGAGGGGCTGAAAGGGGATGGGAACTGGCTGTTTTCAAAAAGCCAAGAAGTAATTATTTTTTTTCCTTGCATTCAGCATGCAAGGAAGTCTATTCCCAGCCCACCTACCCCAGTACCTGTCTTCGGTCAAGAGATGGTGAGGCAGTTGAGTAAGGTGCCCACAGTTGAGGGAGACAGAGCCAGTTGCCATATCCAAGATGGTAGCATGGCTGTGCCAGGCCCAGGGAAGGGGCAGAGGAGGGGGTGGGCGCCTCACTGCCTGCTTCCCAGGTTGACTGAGCATGTACATTTTGGGGGGCCTCCAGGAGACTTCTGAGCCAAGAGGAGGGGAGGAAGGAGGTACTCAGACAAGTAGGGACCCTCTGCCCATTGGAGGAAGCCCCTCTCAAATAAGGCAATCCCTCCTGCAGGGAAACAGGCCACTTTCCAGGACGGGCCACAGATAAACCGGGGCCTGGCCAGCAGGCGGATTGTGTGGGTGAGGACAAGTGAGCACGTGCGTGGCTGAGCCGGGACAGGCAGGGCAGGAGGAGGAGACGTAGGGACAGAGCAGGCGGGGAAGCTGCAGTCCTTGCCATGTCCTGGCTTCTCCCCTCCTGCCTGGCCTGTCAGTCCAGCACAGGAGCCTCTCATGGAAGTAGGGGAGCATGCTGGCTGAGCACGAGTGTGTGTGTGCAGGCGTGGGCACATGCCCCGTGTATGGCAGTGTGGTCCAGACACGTCATCAGGGCAGCCACACTTCTGGCCCAAAGGGGTTCCCACAATGAAGGAAAAACTGGGGCCTGCCGGCCAAAGGAGCTTCTCCCTCCTCCGGCTGAGCCTCCCTGTGACCTGAGGTGCCACCTGGCCCAACTCGGGAGCACGTGGGGGTCCCCCTGCGGAAGGATGTAAACGGACCCAGATTGGTGCCTGAAGGCAGGCAGTCCTGCCCAGGGTATATTCCCCACCCCTTGAGACTACACTCTGACCGGGCCCGGTCCTCTCTTCTGTCTTGCAGAACTACAGCGAGAGGGAAGCATCGAGACCCTGAGTAACAGCTCCGGCTCCACCAGCGGCAGCATCCCGAGAAACTTTGATGGCTACCGATCTCCATTGCCCACCAATGAGAGTCAGCCCCTCAGCCTCTTCCCTACCGGCTTCCCGTAGGTACCAGCAACCTGCTTCTGACTGGCCGGCCCACTCACCTGCTGGCGGGAAGGGGAGAAGCCCCCTCTGGTCCTACCCTTCAGTCTCCGCTCCTCGTTTACCGCCCACCTTCCCCAAGCCTAGTGACAACAGCAGCCCACCCTCCCTGGATTGAGAAGAGACCTTTCTCTGAAGCACCTCGGCGCAATCTGACCTCTGCCCCCCTCCGCATCAGCAGGGCTGTGGCCGAGAGAGACTCCACAGAAGCTCCGTCCCCTCCTCCATTGGCACACCATATCCTGCATTGGATCCGCTTTTGTATTTTCTAACCAAACCCTTGGGGGGCCTGGGTGGGGAGAGGGTGGATGGCCTGGCGGGCACTTTGGTCCTGAGTGGACAGCCCCAGCCCACTCCTGGCTTTGACACACGCCGCCCAGCTTCCCTTGGCCAACCTCCCCTCTGGCACAGGGTGAACTGAGGCCCAGAGTGTTATGGAAGGAAGAAGGAAGGAGAAGCCCCCTTCCTCTTTTCTTTCCCCTTTGGATCATGGAAAGGATTTGTCTTTCTTGTCTGTAAGCCCTTTTACCCTGGCCCTGTACTGTTCAGTGGAGGAAACCGTGGTTACCAAGGCCCTGTCAAAAAGTGCACGTCTTGTCCAATAAATCACGCTGCAATTGGTGTCCATCCCTGAATTGCTGGGGTCGGGTCCTCTCCAAGCACTGAGCAGAGAGTCCTGTGGGCCTGACCGTGTGTCCCTGCTCGTGACACCCCCACCTTGACGTGTGCAGCTGAGGGGGAGTCAGGAAGGGGGTCGGAAGGAGGATGTTTACTCTGGAATTGGGGTGAGGCTTGACTGAAATCCATTCTCCAACCCTCTTGCCTATTACCAGAGCCATTGAGTTCTGGGGGCTCCTCAGGCCCGGACCTACCCTGGCTGTGGCAGTCAGGGTCCGTCAGGTCCTCTGCACGTGCCTGTGGCAGCTGTGGGAAGGAGAGGCTGATGAAGACTCCGGCCTTAACTTTGGGACGGGCACCTTGTCATTCCCTCTCTTTTCAAACTCAGAAGGTGAAGGATGGTCAGGTGATGGTGGGTCTCCCATGAAACCTGGCTGGAACCTTGGATGACAAGTTCCTGATGTGGTTGCCCTCCCACCTCCCAATTCTGGACCTAAGGTGCATGGCAGGAAGGAGACGGGAGCAGCGGGAACAAAAACGGGTATTGAGCCTGAAGGAGCCGAAGGCTAGCGCCAGTCCCACCTTCCCTGAGGCCCCAGAGGGGCCTGGGAGGACTGAAGGAAACCCACTGAGCCAGGTGTGGTTGGGGGTGAAGTTTAATGTAACAGCTGCAGAAGAGCTGAGTTCGCAAACAATCAGGCTCCCCATCCAACCGTCCAGCTGGAGCCGGGGCAGCTCTGGGGCCCCTGCCCACTTCCCACACACCCCATCCCATCCTGGCACCTAAAGAGAGAGTTCATCTTCATCTTCAGTGCCTTCAACCCCACCAGTCGGGCATGCCAGGAGAAGGGGGACCTGAATCCTACTCAGCTCTGAAGGCTGAGTAGATGGCCCTGCACAGAGTGGCTGAAGCCAGTCTCTCCTGCCTGGGAACCTGTGGGGTGAGAGATCACATGCCAGAGTGAGGCATGCTGGGAACGGAAGGAGACCTGGGAACAGCCAGTGGGGGCCACTGGACGAACAGCAGCTTTTCCCATTTCAAGTGAATTGGAGACACTGATGTGCCTGGAACAGCCCTCACCCCCAGCCAGAGCAGTGTTTCAGTCAAAAGGGGACAGGGAGGGAGGGGAATGCCACCAGGCTGTCAGTGCACACTGCCTGTGGCCTGGCTCCTTGGGGATGGGTCCAGAGCCCAAGGGAGGGTACACCTCTCTGACCCCACCCTTGGGCACAAGGATGGGGCAAAGATGGAGAGCCAGGAGCGCCCTCCAGCCACGCAGGGAACCGGTTGGCAACTTAGAGTCAGGAGTCCTCCCTGGCTCAGCCCTTTCCCTCCAGGGGGTGCGAAACAGCTGTGGCCGCCTTTAGTCAGGGAAAGTGGTGGGTGTAGGGCTGGACTTGCCGGCTGAGCTTGCAGGACAATCTGGTTATTCATCTGCTCGCAGCCAGGGCAACTCTTTGAGTATGTGGGGGAAGGGGGAGGATAAGAGAGGCCAGATAAGCTGGCCCCATGGCGGCTGCCACTGGAGCTGGGGTTATCAGAGAGGCCTTGGGCCTGGCCCCCGGCTAATTGGAGAGGTTATGGACCCTGCCACAGCCTGTAATCAGCTGGAAGTGAGAGCTGGGCCCCAGGGTGGGGGACCTTACTGCCCCCTGGCCCAGGAGCAGCCAGCCTCTTGTCCTCTAGAGATAACACCCCGGGCAACCTCTGCTTCACCCCCAGCGGCCCCTGCAGACCTCCACGATGGCATCACCTAGGAGGCCATCAGAACATGCATCTAATTGTGGCCTGACCAGGTGACCTTGAGGAAGCCTGATTCTCAGTGCTACCTGCTCAGCAGGCAAATTACCATGGACTTTCTCTCAATTTGATGGAGGAAAAAGTATCTTCATGCTTTGCGAGGAGGCTGATGGCAGCTGGGGTGGCAGCTCCAGCGGGGAGGGCACTGTCTGGGCTTGACTGGAGAAATGGCCCAGTGGTCCCAAAGTAAATTCAGGCACACAGCACTCTGTCAGACATTAGGGTCGACTCCTCTGGAAGCAAGCAGAGACCAGAGCAAGCAGCTGCCAGTCTAAGATTGGAAATGGTTTCTCTCTGCTGATTTTTCTGATTTTCCCAGATCACAGAATCTTTAAACCGTGCTCTAAAATAGCACTGTTCAGTCCTCATTTTGCAGATGAGAAGCCTGAACTCTAGCGAAGCCTTGCCCAAGGTTAAGAAGTCACACAGCTAATCTGCTGGCCTTGCTGCCTCACATGCCTGGGCCAGTTCCCCGAGAGGTCTCTATTCTGTGGTGACCTCCCTGTCCTGGGCCCCTACACAATCCAAGACTCTGAGCCCACTCACTCCCATTCCCTACCCCTAAAAGCATCCAGCCCTGGCCCCTAACAGGTTTTGAAGCTGTTCCTTTGTCCCTGCGTAACTAGGAAGGCAGCCCCTTCTCGCAGACCTAGAGCTGGAAATTCTAGGGGCAGAAGAGAAGGGTGTCTTGTATTCAAAGCAAGAGCCCAGCTTGGGACAGGCTGGAGTCTCAGTATTGCCTTGCCACAGGAGCAAGTGTAGCTGGCAGGACAGCAATGACATCACCAGCTTCGAAGGAGCGGCCTTGCTCTCTTTTAAGGTCCCTGGATCCCATCCCAACTTTGCTACCGGTAGCTGTGTGGCCTCGGGTAAATTACAGCACCTCTGGGCTCATCTGTAAAGTGGGGGAGGGGAGCACACCCAGCGGAGAAGAGCAACAGGGCCGAAGCAGGCGAAGAGGAAGCTGCAAGTCAAAAAAGCAACAGGTTGGTTGGAGGCCCGGAGGCTGACAGGACAGGCCAAATAGCTCTTCAGCGGCGGCAGGGTGGAGGGGTAGGGAAAGGGAGGGCAGGTGCGGTGACGCTGGAACGGGACTATCTCGAACTGCCCCTCCCCCCAAGCTGCTCCAGAGAATCCTGGTGGTGCTCCCTGAGAAAGGGAATCAAGAGCCTGGTGAGCGCGCAGGCCAGCCCCGCCCCTCTCTCGCAGGTGGGCTGGTCCTAGGGGGTCCTTTCTATGCTTTGCCCCGTTTCTCAAGCCACATAGCATAGTGGTCTGTTCACTCTGCCACGATCCCAGTCACCCACACCCATGATCTCACACTCCTGCAGGTCCACGCACTGGCAGATTCACAGACGTGCCCCTCACTTTTGCCGACCTCTGCGGCCCAAGCGGACTGCTGCGACCCGCGGACCTCGACCCCCGAGCATAGAACAGCCTGGAGCTCCATATAGTTATGAGATCCCCAAAACTCTGGGAGAAATCATCCAAAGTCCAGCGGGGACGCGTCTTGGGTTGTTGGGCCCTGTGACCTTCAGGTGCACAGCGACGACCCTCTAGGGCCAGGGCTGTCCCGCGCCAGAGCAGCCAGGCTGGGCCTCGCTTTCGCGACAGTCTGGAAGACTGGGGACTGGACCGTATGGGCCCTACTGCCCAGGCACTTCCTGGGACCTAACCGGAAGACGTGGCCCCGCCGCGCAAGGCCAGAGCCACGACGCAGCCGGGAAGAGGTCGAGCCTCCCGCTCTCCCCGCGCCCCCCACCCCATCCCAGCCACTTGGCCCGACCCTGCGCGGGGTAATTGGGTCGGGAGGGAGGCGACGGGCGGGCGGCGACTCCAGAGAGACTGCGCGCCTGTCAGCCGCAATTTGTCTAAGTGGACGGGACAGGCCGGGCCGCTGCGGGCCGGGGTCATCGAGGCCGCGGCCCCCACCCCAGCCAGACCCGGGACCGCGGGGGAGCTGGGCCTGGCCACTAAACGGAGCTGGCTGGCGCCAAGGCTCCGGGAGGCGCGGGTCCGGCCGGGAAGCCAGGGATGGGAAGCAACTCTGTCTGTCCTTCCCTCCCCTCCTTCCTACACATACAACGCTCAAAGACCAGGAGGATGCGCCCAGTGGCACCTTCACTACTGGTCATACTCATAGGGCCACACACGTCACCCAAGCTTAGCCCGGACACACTCGTAAACGGCGCACTTAGTACTAGTCTCACGTCAGCTCCCCGCTGCCTAGACGCACATCCCCTCTGCCACACGACTATACACTCCAAGCCATCAATCCAAGCAAGAACACACAGATCCACGCCCAAGACACCGGTGGGGACCAACCCCGCAAAGTTCCCAGAATTGACCCTTGACCCTGCAAAAGGTTACGGGGCCAAGGACGGACAGGCAGCCCAGCCAGGCTCCAGACCACGTTTCCACCCGGCCCAAGCCGCCCCTGCCCGATTTCCGGGTTGCGGGAAGCACAGAGCTTACTGAGCGCGTGCAACGGGCCGGAGGCCCGAGGCCCGCGCCCGCCCGACGCCCGGGCCCTGGACGGCCCGGGAGAGGGAGGGGCGGCTGAGCGCGCGTCCCCCGCCCGTCTGCGGGGCCCGGCCGATGCGAAGTGACAGGGGCCGGAGCTTTGTTGTGGAGCCTCGGCCGCCTGGCGCCAGCCGCCCCCGCCCGTGCCCTCCCCCTCCAGCCCCAGGCGGCTCGCAAGGCGCCCCCCGGGGCCTCTTAAAGAGACACGCACTCTCAGCCCGGGGGACCCCCCAGAGGCGCCTGTTCCCGGGAAGGGGAAGAGGAGTAGACCTGGGGGGAGGGGCTGAGCGGGAGTTGGGCGCTGCACGGCGCCGCTCCGGGGCCGCCTGGGCCTCCCCTTCGCGGGTTTTCGTTGAGCCAAGGATATTCCTCACTGGAGAGTTTGGCTGGAGGGGGTGGGGGGAAGGAGGATGGAAATTCAGAATCTTAAGAGTGGACGTAGCGGAGCCTCGGGTTGGTTGCGGGAAGGCCGGGAAGGACAGACGATGGGGTCCCGGTCGGGAAAGAGCCTGTGGCCTCCGGAGGGCAGGTCGGTGGCCCAGTAGCTGGCCAGGTGGGATCGTGGTCCCCAGATGCAGCCGCTGCACCATCGCCTTAGAGTTTCTTGGACAAACAACCCGGGCCAATGTGTTTCAGACTCTCTGGGCTTTGGACCAGCTACAGTCCTTCCCCAGGAAAATGTCCAAATTACACACATTTAGGTGTACTACACGCCATTCTTTCAAGTGCGAAAGTATGTGTACACACACGACTTAGCAAATGCATGCAAAGATTCCCAGGTCTGTGCACGGATTCCTGGCTACAGAACGCTGCCCTGGCTATTGTCTGGTCACCTCACCGACTGCGCAAACCTGTCTACACACATCCCTCCCCAGGGGCAACGTCCCACCTAAGATGGAGCCGGCAGGACTTTGCCTGTGCAAAGCTGCGACGGATCCTGCCCCAGCTGCGTAGACTGCGCAGCGGGGAGTCGAAGATTCGTTCTGGACAGAGAGGAGGCACTAAGAGAGGAGCGACCCAGTCAAGAGCAAGGTCTTGAAGAAAAACTCTTTGCGGGCGGCGCCCTGCAGCGCGCTGCGTAGGGGTGTTGCGAGATCTCTAGGGTCTCCTCGGAAAAGCAGAAAAAAGGTCCAGGAGGCCAAACCATTCCAGCCGGCTCCCAACCCGCACTGCCTGGAATGATCAGGCTTTACACGCCAGGTCTGAGCGTGCAGCAACAAGATTCCCTGTGACTGGTGTGAGCGGCAAATGGGTCACTGTTGGATGTGGGCTGTATACGCCCACCACGCCAGCATAGGGCCCGCGCAGGCTGAACTCGCCCGCTCTTGTATTATTAGTTGTGCGGGCCAGAATGTCACCCGTGTCTAGTGGGTGATCCGTCATGCCTTCAGAACGCGACCGCCAGGAATCAGTCCGAGTGTCAGCGCCTGACCCTGATTCAAGGCAGGTGTGTGGCCGCTTCACTGGGCTCACGCCTTAAGTTGCGGCTCCCGCTGCGCACAGAGGGCATCACCACATTGGGCGCGAAACACACACACACACACACACACACACACACACACACACACACACACACCCAAGAGGCAGGGGTGCAATATTGGTGCTGCAGGAGAACGAAGACCGATTGCGGGGCGAAGATGGAGGTTCAACCGCAAGTGCGTGCAGACACTCAGACCCCCACACTCGTTACTGGGCACTACTGAACTTGGGAGACGTGAGCTTTCGACAGCTGGAAACAAATTCTAAGAAAGTAGCAGAGAGCGGAGAGAGGATGCCAGTGTTTAGAATGAGGGATATTTATGTCCTCTGGTACCGGATGCGGCGAAAATTCGTTGGGCCGCGGGTCAAGAATCTGGGGGCTGGATCCGCCAGTGCCGTGCCTCCCTGTGTTCGGCGGAAGGTGCGGTCACCTTTCCAGCCCAGAGGTCCGGCTCTTGGGGCTGTGGGAGAGCTCAGCTTAGGCTGGGGACGCAGACGGGTGCTGGGCTTAGTCCAGGGCTTTCCCGGAACTCCAGGTTCCTCCTGAGTCTTCCTGTGAGGGGAGGCGCGGGCTAGGGGGTCCCCGCGTTTCCCGAGTGAAAGGCCGCGTCCCGCTCCCGCCCACGCCGACCCCCACCAGGGCTCTGCCACCGCTCCACTCACCGGCTCCCGCCACCTGGGTTCCTCTCCGGGACCTCGGCAGCTGGCGCCTCCTGACTCGCCCGCCCACTGGCCTCTCTTTCCAGCACCCGCAGCCTCCCTCCGGAGCGCAGGGGCCCGGGCGGCGCCTCGGCCCGGAGCTGGGTCGGAGGCCAAGCTGGGGCGCCGGCCAGAGCTGCCGGGCCGCTGGGCGCGGGAGAAGGAGGGCGCCCCCTCTCCTCTCGGGGCCGTGTCAATGCTTTGCACTTGGGGCAGCTTGCGGCTGGGGGTCCTTCCCCAGGGCCCTGGGACCCGGGTGCCCCCCGCCTCAGGCCCTTTCGGCGGGTCGGGTCGGCCCGCCGCGCTTTCCTGCTCGGGCGCAGGCAGCCGCGGGCGCGGGCGGCGGGGTGGGGGCCGGGGCAGGGGGAGGGGTCTCGGGGCCCGCTGGCCCGTCATTGGTTAATATTTTATTCTGTTGACATGTTTTCTTACTGCTGAGGCTTCCGACACCTTCTCCCCGGCCCCCCCTCCCGGCCGGAGCTTGGCCTGAGCTGTCAAAACCCCGCCCCCGGAGACCCACAATTGGTCCAAAAAGCGTAAAATCAGCAATCAAGGGGGGCCTGGCTCGTTAGCGCTGGGGATCCGAGCAGGGCAGGACATGTGAGATAGTCACAGTTTTCCAGAGATCACGACAAGATCTAACCAGTCGCGCGTGGTCCCCGGCGCCGGAGCGGGCCAGCCCAGCCCAGCCCCGCGTAGAGCCCCCCGCCGCCCCCGCGCTCAGAGCCCCGCGTACCTCGCCGTGCGCCGGACGGGGAGCCGGGAGGAGCCGCCGCCGCGCTTGCCACCCCGGTCGCCCTTCCTCCGCGCGCGCCGCCGCCCGGGCCGGGGGTCCGAGCCGCGCGCCCCCGGCCCCGGCCCCTGGGCTCCTGGGCCGGATGTCCCGATGAGAGAGCCGGCGCTGGCGGCCAGCGCCATGGCTTACCACCCGTTCCACGCGCCACGGCCGGCCGACTTCCCCATGTCCGCCTTCCTGGCGGCAGCGCAGCCCTCCTTCTTCCCGGCGCTCGCACTGCCGCCCGGCGCGCTGGCCAAGCCGCTGCCCGACCCGGGCTTGGCGGGGGCGGCGGCCGCGGCGGCGGCGGCGGCGGCGGCCGAGGCGGGGCTGCACGTCTCGGCACTCGGCCCGCACCCGCCCGCCGCGCATCTGCGCTCGCTTAAGAGCCTGGAGCCCGAAGACGAGGTGGAGGACGACCCCAAGGTGACGCTGGAGGCCAAGGAGCTGTGGGACCAGTTCCACAAGCTAGGCACCGAGATGGTCATCACCAAGTCCGGGAGGTAGGGAGGCCCGCCGGCCGGAGGGCGCGAGGGTGGGCGGGCGGGCAGGCGGGGGACCCGACAGCACCGACCAGCGCCGAACCCGCAGCTCGCGGGTCCTGGCTCGGCCCCCGCGCAACGCTTAGCTCCCAGACAACCAAGCTGATTTTCCTCATTTGGCACCGAACGAATTTTTTTCAAACTAAAGCATCGAAATCTCCTGAATGAAGTAAAACGAAAACATGTTCCTACAGAGTAGTCCCAACTGTTCTGAATCCCAAAGCCGAGAAGGCCCCGCGGCTCGGCCCTGGCGGGTTTCGGAGGTCTCGGTTGCAAGTCCTCAGCTCCGCGGCCTCGCTCTCCTGCCTCCGGGTCGGGCTCGGTGCTCCGGGGAGATGCAGCGTCTCCCGCACTCTCCTCCAACCCTGGAGCCCAGAATGGGACTCGCACCCTGCTAAGGCCCAGGATGGCCCGCTGGTTCCCGCCGGCCGCTCCGTTCTCGGCAGCGAACCCCGAGCTCTGAGCCGGACCAGCCGCTGCCTGACCCGGCCTGGAACCTTGTCCCGGACGAGGAACGAGGAGCTCCGGACACACAAGCCGCCTTAGGCCTTAAAGCCGGAAGAAAACTGCAGTCCCCGACCACTCAAGCTTTTGACTCAGCCACGGAGAATTCAGGCCTCAGGCTCACCCTCTTCCCCCGAACTTAAGGATCGGGGTCCTTGTTCGGTGCTGTAACCCAGTTCCTTCCCCAAACAGACATCCTCCGAATTTATTTCTGGGAGCTTGGGTCCCAAGTGAATGTATCCCCTGAACAAATTTCAGGGAGATTCAAGAGAAGGAGGTGTATTTCTAGAAGGCCTGGATTTCTTTCCTGGACACTGGCTTTCATCTCAGATGAGGGAGAAGGAGGATCACTCTATCTAAACATAGAGCAAATGAGAAAGAAGCCTTATAATAGGAGAGGGTCTGACAGGCAGAAATGGGCTCTCTTAGGAATAGCAACCACAGGTGGGGTCTCTCAGGCAGTAGTAAGGGGGCAGAGGAGAGACAACAGGAAACACGATGGGGAAGCAATGGTGGATGTTGGGGGAGAGGGGATCGCTGACATAAAGCCCGGTCCCATGACTGTCTCCATCTTTCCCCTCCTCGCAGGAGGATGTTTCCTCCCTTCAAGGTTCGAGTCAGCGGCCTGGACAAGAAGGCCAAATATATCCTGCTGATGGACATTGTGGCCGCTGATGATTGCCGGTATAAATTTCATAACTCGCGCTGGATGGTGGCGGGCAAAGCTGACCCAGAGATGCCCAAACGCATGTACATCCACCCGGACAGCCCAGCCACAGGAGAGCAGTGGATGGCCAAGCCGGTGGCCTTCCACAAGCTGAAGCTGACCAACAACATCTCTGACAAGCACGGCTTTGTGAGTGCAGGGCAGACGTGCAGATGGGGGTCGAGGACTTCAGCACCCGGCACAGCTGAGGGTGGGTGGACAGGAGAGGAGGCGGCGGGATTCTCCAGAGGGGAGTGCTTGCCAAACCTCCAGCGTGCCCCCACCCAGGTCACTGCCCTGTGGCCTATGATGGCTGGGCCTGGGCCCAGAGGGCTCTGCTCTGCAAGCCTGGAGAACGATGTGTCTGAACCCGATAAGCTCTAGGCTGCTCACAATCTCAGCTTCCGTCAGGCCTTGGAAAGCCCCTCCTAGAGTCTAGCGGTGGAGGCAGGTGCGAGACTGGGTCGTGCAGCCGCTGGTCTTTTTTTAGGTCCTGAGCTTGGAAGACTTTACGCAGGACCTCAGCTTGTCCTCACCCTCCCCAAGACCCTTGTTCCCACCCCTCTCCCCGAATGAGGAGGTTTAAAAGTTAAAACAGTCATCTCCACACCTTTTCTGAGACTCTTTTCCCTCCTCCCACAGGCTGATGCCCAACCAGGAGGAGGGAATTTGGAGTTCTCTCCGTTTCTGCCAGACTCAGGGCCCCAGCAAATGGGAGGGGGGAGTTCATGGGGCAAAAGGGACTGCCCATTTGGAGGTAGGACAGTCGGTGAGCCCTGGAAGGTTCCAATCTTCTCTCCCTGGGATTACTAGGGGCTTAGCAGTGAGCCCAGGAAGAGAGGTTAAGGATGGAGTTGTAGGGCTTTTTAATTTTGTTTTATTTCTGTTTTTCGGCTGGGGTAAATTTTTTAATGGAGAGGAAAACTAGGATAAAGAAAATTGAGAGAAAAAAACAAAAGGAAAGGAAATATAGGGGAGAAAAGGCAGAGAAGACAGCAAATGGGAAGTGTAGGGGGCGGTGGAGAAGACAGAAACGTGCAAGAGACAGAGATGGAAAGAGGTTGGGTCCCCAGAGAATAAAAATGCTCGGGTCATAGTTGGGGGGCTGCCGGCTGACCCGTGTCCTCCCCACAGACCATTCTGAACTCCATGCACAAGTACCAACCACGCTTCCATATCGTGCGAGCCAACGACATCCTGAAGCTGCCCTACAGCACCTTCCGCACCTACGTGTTCCCGGAGACCGACTTCATCGCGGTCACTGCCTACCAGAACGACAAGGTGCGCCGGAAGGGCGGCGGGCCCAGCCCTTGCACCGACGCCCTCTCCCACATGCGGGCTCCAACTCTCCACTCACACCTGCCCGCAGCCCACCCCCGCACCCGCACCCACCGTGCGCCCTCACGGCCCATTCCCAAGCACCAAGCCTCACATCTGTGAGCGCAGCGCCAACCAAAATCCCTTGGCAGCTCTTCCAAGTCCGGGACACATATGCACACGCACCCCCAGGCCAGTGAACAGCTGGGCCCTCGTTGGGGTGGGGATGTTTACTTAGCAATTAGCCGAGTCTCCGGGCCCGTGCTGACATTTTTCAGTTTTTATTCGTTTATTTCTTGGCTCAGGGGTGGGAATTTAAATGAAGAGAGGGTGCCCGAGGCAATATGCCCAGGCTCTCCTGCTGCTAAGAACCCAATGCTAGGAACCAGGGGGCCCAGTTTTCACCTTCCTGGGGGAGACAGACGGCGGGACAGGTGACACAGCACGCCCCCAACATCCTTCTCTGGGTCAGTCCAGGCCCAGGACCCCTTCAGAGGTGCTTAGAGACTCCCTTCAAGTTAAAGGGCTTTTTCTGATTGTTGCCTTTCTACACCCTCTCTTTGGAGGGCCAGAGCACCACCCAACTCACCCTGTGTCCTTGTACACCACTCTCAGATGAACGACAGTTTCTGAGTGTCCTGCGAGTCGTTTTTTCTATCTTTGTGAACTAATCTGTCTGAGCGGGTTTGCGTGCACCTTTTGGAGCGCCTTGGATCCATGTGGAGGCTTGTGAATTCGTTTGGTTCCCTGGACACTTGTTTTGCCTGTGTACTTGCGTGTGTGAGGGCCCATGAGTGTGGTTATCTTTGCGTATGTCTATGGACCTGCGTGTGTTCTGTCTACAGTCTGTGCATGTCTGCTCCGGTGCCAGGTTGGTTTAACGTGAGTAGCCATGTGGGCTTGTGTGCATGCTTGGGCAGATTTCAACTCTGTTCGCACAGCTTTGGGCCTGTGTATGCAAGTTGAGGGATTATGTCTCAAATAAAGATTTTGCAGGAGAGACCTTGTCACTTTCCTCCAGGCCCGTGCGCCGGCCTCACCTTGCCTTCTGGCTGGGAGTGTCCCATCCCAGGCAGGAGAGTTAAATGTCTACACCCTGGAATCTCCTCTGGGCGGGCAGCCGCTGACTTCCCGGCTGGAAGAGCGGCATTTTGACCTGGTGCCACCCTCTTGGTCCCCGCAGATCACGCAGCTAAAGATCGACAACAACCCGTTTGCCAAGGGTTTTCGGGACACCGGGAATGGTCGGCGGGAGAAAAGGTGAGGATTCACGAGACCGCCCTGCGGCGGGTGCCTGGGTAACAGGACGTGGAGGGTGTGCGCTGCGCTCTGACCCGCTCCCTCCGCTCATCCCCAGGAAGCAGCTGACACTGCCGTCGTTGCGCTTGTACGAGGAGCACTGCAAGCCGGAGCGCGACGGCGCCGAGTCGGACGCCTCGTCCTGCGACCCTCCTCCGGCACGGGAACCGCCGCCCTCCCCCGGGACAGCGCCTAGTCCCCTGCGCCTACATCGGACCAGAGGTGCGGGTCGGGTGGGGGAAGGGGAGGGGAGGGTGTCCTTCGGGCGCCGGGTTGGCTCTGTGCTCAGCATCTGTCTAACTTAAGGCCTGGGGGAAGCGTCAGCAGGGTGTCTGGGATGGGCCTCTAAGCTCGGAATCCCCTTGAGGGCGGTCCCAAGTGGCCAGCAGATGAGGCTGGGCTCCTAGCTAGGGCCCTGGCGCTGGGTGACTCTGTGGCAGTAAAGTCTCAGCTATAGGGCTCACTTTCTCCCGTTGTAAACAAGGGGTTTTGGATGAGGTGACCTGCAGCTGCTCCCTGCCCGATGACGATCTAGGAGCTCCTTCCGACTTGGCCTCCTGGAGAGCAGGCTTCTGCACATCTCTCCAGCCGGGTCCAGACACCGAGAGAGGCTTGGCTCCTGTCTCTCTCCGGGCTGTAACCCTACGCGTCCTCTCTCCCCGCAGCCGAGGAGAAGTCCTGCGCCGCGGACAGCGACCCAGAGCACGAGAGGCTGACCGAGGAGCGCGCGGGGCCGGTGCTCGGCCGCAGCCCGGCCCTGGACGGCGGCAGCCCCCCTCGCTTGACCGAACCCGAGCGCGTCCGGGAGCGGCGCAGCCCCGAGAGAGGCAAGGAGCCGGTCGAGAGCGGCGGGGACGGCCCGTTTGGCTTGCGGAGCCTGGAGAAAGAGCGCGCCGAAGCCCGGCGGAAAGACGAGGGGCGCAAGGAGGTGGGCGAGGGCAAGGAACCCGGCCTGGCGCCGCTGGTGGTGCAGACAGACAGTGCGTCCCCCCTGGGCGCCGGACACCTGCCGGGCCTGGCTTTCTCCGGTCACCTGCACGGGCAGCAGTTCTTTGGGCCGCTGGGGGCCGGCCAGCCGCTCTTTCTGCACCCGGGACAGTTCGCCATGGGCCCCGGAGCCTTCTCGGCCATGGGCATGAGTCACCTACTGGCTTCGGTGGCAGGCAGCGGAGGCAGTGGCGGAGGCGGCGGGCCCGGGACCGCCACGGGGCTGGACGCAGGAGGGCTGGGTCCCGCGGCCAGCGCCGCAAGCACCGCTGGGCCCTTCCCGTTCCACCTCTCCCAGCACATGCTGGCATCTCAGGTAAGGCCTGTCATCTGGTGTCATCTGGCACGATGGAGGGAGGAGGATCGAGGTGGGCAGCAGAGGCAGGCATAGGGCTTGAAGGTGCCATAGGCGCTCCGAGCTTCCGGTGGGCAAGAACTCCGTTCTCGGGAGACCTGATGGACCCTGTGGACCACACATAGGTTCAGGGAGTCTTATGTAGGTCTACAGTCTGGCCAGGGCACTGCTTCCGACTCCTGTATGACCTTGGGCAAGTCCCTGACCCTCTCTGGACCTATTTCCTTCCCTATAACCCCAGCGTAGAGTGGCACCCATTAGACTCTTTCTGTTCCAACACACTGGGGGCTGCCCCTGGCTTTTGTGAGGGCCTGCCTCAGGACATTTTTCTTGGGAACAAAGACCCTTGGCTCACTGTCAGTCCCCAAAAGGCTAAGGTGGCTGGACAAAAGGAATAGGATTTTTTTTTTTTTTTTTTTGCAGTATGTTCTGGACAGTTGACCACCAAAATGATCCACCTCCCAGATGTCTCTGGCCCATTTCAGGCCCTCTAGGAAGTCCTCTGACCTGACAAAGGACAGGGCTGTTCCTTCCCCCACAGTGGGTCTCCCAAGTCCTCCAGCCACATGTCCCAGAGAAGAGGGGCTCAGTTCCCTAGGCTCAGGTTGAAATTCTGAGCTCCCAGAGGAGAGTTTATGAAACTGTGGCCAGAAGCAAAATAAGAAGATCCGATGGAGAAAGCGGCCTCTTTGGTTGCTTGGGTGGAATATTCCCTGTGGAAAGA
This sequence comes from Camelus ferus, assembly GCF_009834535.1. Taxonomy (NCBI): domain Eukaryota; kingdom Metazoa; phylum Chordata; class Mammalia; order Artiodactyla; family Camelidae; genus Camelus; species Camelus ferus. Next base: position 4,152,245 of record NC_045711.1, read on the forward strand.
TTTGGATTCTCTACATTCATTTTCTTCCCTCTGAGGTTTCTGGCAAATTGAACCCTTGAGATCTTATCTTAAGGGAAGAAAAATAGGAGTCCAGGTCTGAGAAGGCTCCTTTGGTTCAGAAGCAAATATTTTTCAAGTGGGGGAGGGGATTCTGAAATGAGTTTTAAACGGAGCTCAGAATCTGGGGTGTGTGGAGTGAGTGTTTGAGGCACTAACATCATATATCTGGGGCTCTGAGCTGGCAAAGAAGTCTCTGGAAAACGGAGTTCAGGGCCTGGAGGTTTCATCTGTATCCTCGATTCTGTGTGTATGTGAATGCCTCCTCCCCAGACCAATTCTGGTGACAAGCATGGGCATCAGAGAGGTGGCTGGGAAGTCAGGGCTTCTGGTCACAGCCTGATCAACAGGTGTAAGGCCAGGGCAAGAATACTCAGCACTCAGGAGGCATCACTTGGTATACTGCTAGTGGTTAAGTTCTCAAGCCAGGGTAGCCCACCTCTGGGCCATCAGGAAGGGCCGAAGCTAGATCTGAAGCCTCCCTCCTTCCTCTGAGGTGCCAGATCTGAATGCTCAGTAGGGCTTGACCTTCTCAGGAAGGATATTTTCTCATTCCTGACTAAGCTACTTCTTCTCCTCCCTGCCTGAGGCTCCCTGGAAGCGCAGCACAGTCAGCCCCTGCCCTCCTCCCCATACCCACATACTCTGTGGATTGAACCATTATCTCAAAGGTCAGATAATCCAAAAGTTGGGCCTCAGGGACTAAGGAGGTATTTGTCCTGGGTCTCCTGGCTCCTGTGCTCTCCACAGGCAAAGACTTTGCATTCCTTCCTCAGCTGCCACTGAGGTGCCGCCAGGAGTTCTTTGTAGTGTATTCAGGCCAGTTTAGAAACAGATTGGCATCTGTATCCCTCTCCTGGCTCAGGCAGGAGACCCCCGAGCAGGTGGGCAGGCAGGGGGAGAGTTTACAAAGCTCCTCCCCGATCTGTGCTGCCCCAGCCCTTTGCAAAACCTGCAGGTAGAAGGGCTGGGGAGGACACTGTTCTAAGTGAGCAGAGCCTCCCATTGCAGCCAAAGTTGCCTGCTGGCCACCTGGCCCTATGCCAGCCCTATTTCCTCCCTCAAGGCCCAGGCTAGTTCAGTTGCCTGTGATGGCCTTTCCTGACTCCTACTGTAATACCTGGCACGGAGCTTCATGGTGCCAGGGCTGTGCATCATAAGCTGCACTTCTACCTGGGTCTGGCCACAGGCATACTGGCTCATGCCCCCCTGTGCTCTTTGGGATTATAGTTATGTGAGCTCTGGTCTTAGATTCCTAGCAACAGTGGGGCAGGGTTCCTAGTTGTAGCACCACTCCCACCACCCAGATCACCCTCAGGAACACCTCAGGCAGGATGCCTAACCCTCGTCTTGTTCTGTTTCTTTCAGGGAATCCCAATGCCCACTTTCGGAGGCCTCTTCCCCTACCCTTACACCTACATGGCAGCCGCTGCGGCAGCGGCCTCCGCTCTGCCAGCCACTAGTGCTGCGGCCGCCGCCGCTGCCGCCGCCGGCTCCCTATCCCGGAGTCCCTTTCTGGGCAGTGCCCGGCCCCGCCTGCGCTTCAGCCCCTACCAGATCCCAGTCACCATCCCGCCTAGCACTAGCCTCCTCACCACTGGGCTGGCGGCCGAGGGCTCCAAGGCTGCAGGCGGCAACAGCCGGGAGCCCAGCCCGCTGCCCGAGCTGGCTCTCCGCAAAGTGGGGGCCCCGCCCCGCGGTGCCCTGTCGCCCAGCGGCTCAGCCAAAGAGGCGGCCAGCGAACTGCAGAGCATCCAGAGACTGGTGAGTGGGCTGGAGAGCCAGCGAGCTCTCTCCCCCGGCAGGGAGTCGCCCAAGTGAGGGGGCTGCCCAGCTGCTCCGCCACCACGCAGGCCTCCCGGGCTGCCTGCCCCTGCTGCTTGGGACGTGTACAGCACAGAATGGGTATTTATTTAAATAAAGGAGTAAAAGAGGGCTGCAGCAGCCGGAATGAAGCCCCCACCAGCCAGCCGGGGCCTGGGACACTTCCCTGGGCCTCACAAGGAATCGGGCTGCCGGGAACACAGTCGCTTTGGAGCCAGTCCAGGTCTGCTCCAGTGTCAAGGTGTCATCGGCAGGGGCCTCTCCGAGTCCTCCAGCGCTGTGAGGAGGACTCGTCCTTTGCCCAGCCAGGGGCTGGCTCTTTGGGAGCCAGAAGATGCAGGGGTCAGGGGTAGGAGCTTCGGAGGAAGCCCCGGAGCCCCTAGTCATGGGCCTGGACCACTTGAGAATCTGGGATGAGGGATGCTGGGGTCAGTGAAGACTGAAGTCAGTGTAGACTTGAGCTGGGAGGGACCCGGTCCTTTAGTGCTCCCACCTCTTCTCCCAGACAGGCGCCCCTCCCACCCCTGGGTCAGCGGAGGGAATGGCACTTCTGCCCTGAGTCCCCAGGGAAAAAAAGATATTTATGAAATAAATGGTAATTTGTGTAAATAAGCTTTAAGGTTCCCAGAATATGCAAATTGGTATTAATTTATTCAAAGGTGTACATTGCTGTGTACATAATATTTAGAGATTAACTCATAGCATTTAATTTTTTTCATTTTACATGAGCATCTATATTGTACAGGGCTGGGGGGGTGTCCTTGGCTGCGGGAGAGGGCCCGTCCCCCGGAGGAGCTCCCACCCCACCAGCCCCTCGCCCCTCCGCCCGGGCTTTGCTCGCCCGGCCCGCGGGCTCCACCTCAGGTTTTCACTTTTCGCTCCGGAGAGAGACGAAACGACAAAAACGCGAGAAAACAATAAAACGCTGCAATGCGAAGTGAACGGCGCTGTGCGCTCTGTGGGCCGTGCGGGGCAGGGGCGCAGCAAGCGCGTCAGGAGGGACTGGAGGCGGGAACCAAAGGTTGGGCGCCCCGGGCTCGGCGGCAGCTGCTCCCCGGGGGCGACTGCACGGCCGGGGCAGCGGGCGGAGCTGCGAGGCCGGGAGGCGCCGAGCCGCCGCGAGCCCCTCGCGCTCCCAGTGCGGGCCGCGTCCCAGGCCGGGGGCCGGGCTCCCTCTGCTGGCCGCTTGCTTCCGTCCGCCGCTCCCGCACTCGGGCCCCCACAGAGGTTAAACGCAACCCGCCTTCAGAGCCTCTGGGTAGGTGGGACTGGTAAGATGGGTGCTCCCTGCTCCCTCTCTCCCTTCCGAGGAGCAGCTTGGCCTCGGTCTCCCAAATACTGCGGATCCTAGAATCCTTTTCCATCTCTGTCTCCTGAACCACAAAAAGAAAATACTCTCTCCGTATCAGGGTTGTTGACTAGCGCGGCAAAGTCTAGCCTGAAAGTTCTCCCGTGGAACTCATCTCTCTTGAGGGTGTGGGGAGTGGGGCTCAATAGGCTCTTTCCTTTCCTGCCTCACTTTCCCTCTGTATAATTAGGGGTTCGACTTGGGGTATCTCGGGAAATCCAACTATGTCAGTATCCACTAGGCCGGTCCTTCCACGTGGCCCACGTCTGCAAGAACAGCTGCTTCCCATCCCCATTCCATGAGCAAGCGACGGCGGCATCGTCTCGCCTCTTCACCCCACCAACTGGTGTCTCAGCCCCAAATCCTAGCAGTGGGAAGGGGTGGGAGATAGGCTGTCCTTCAAACCATTCAGAGTTCATCACTGAGCCCCCTCCTCCCTTCCCAGTTCACTCCTCTTTAAGCTTTGGGGATACAGGACGCCCTGGACTAGCAGGCTGGCCAACTTTGTCACTTTGTGGGGCGGGAGCTCTGGCTTCCAATTCACCAGGGACACCAGGGATGGTGAGATGGAGGAAGGGTGAAGGTGGAGGTGGAACTCGCCTCCGAGCACCCAGGACACGTGCGTGGGCAGACACATTTGCAAGGAAGAGAATCATGTCCGCCTCTGCCAGGAAGGGAGCTGGCTACAGGCCATGCTGAATTCGGTGAGAGGCTCGGCCAGTGAAAGAGTGGGAGGGCGCAGAAGACTGCCCCAGCTCTTGGAGTTCCAGCCTCCCTGCCTCTGATCTTGGGGCGGTCAGGACAGTGATGGGGGCAGTTCAGGAAGGGGGCAGGGCAGAGGGGCCCCTTTCTCAGCTCAAATAGAATCCTTCGTGGACAGTGTGCTTATTCGAGGCCTCTTCGGGCTGAAAACTGCCTAGAAAATTCAAATAGCAGGGGAGCCTCCGTTTCTTCCGATTTCTTACTGTTCGCCCGCACGTCTACGAAGGAGAGTTGGGAAGAGGCTGCGGACAGGGCTTTTGACACCAGGGGGCAGCACCGACCTGGAGCCGCGGGAGGGCCCGCGGGCAGACGGGGAACCCGAGGAGGGGTCGCTGTAAAGGCTGGGCAGAGCCCCCTGGTTGCGGCTGCGTTCTCACCGCGTGGTGACTGCAGCGCCCCGGGTGTGGTGGAGTGATATTCCAGGGCCTCGAGACACCCCGGGCCCCCGAGCGCAGCTTGGAGACTCGTCCCCCCTTCCCCTCGGCCCCCACCGCACACGTCCCCACCCGGAGTCGCCAGCCTGAGTTCGGCTGCGGGAACCGCGCGGCCGGCGGCAGGGTGAGTCCCAGACAAAGGCCAGGCCGCTCCCAGGCCCAATTAAGCCACCCGCCTCCCAGCCTTCATTGTTCCTGGGGTCGCCAATTAGCCCTGGCGCCCCGCGTCCCACCGCTCCGGTGCCCCAAGGCCTCCTTAACCCTTCAGGGCCTGGCACCAGGGTCCCTAGACGGCAGAATCGCCAGAGGACGAGTGTGGAGGGCACATTTGGGGGTGATTGGGATTGCTGACTTGGTGTGTCTCCGCGGGGCCCTGTGCGTTGGGACTGTGGGGGTGTGAGAGGGCATTGTGAGTGTGATTCACAGACTGGGAGTGTAGGTGTGGGGGGCTCCGTGAGACCCCTAGCGGCTAGGCAGCAAGGATTGCGAGACCTAGGGGGCCTCATTTCCTCTTCGGTCAATCTGAGTCTCTGGAGCCCTCGAGTAATCCCCCATCTCCACGCCGCCAACCCAACCCCCAAAAATGCTGCGGTGGAGGAAATCCTGACTTTAGTGGCCTGGCCCTGCCCTCCCAAGTGTACAGAACTGGGACCCGCCTCCCCAGCGCACCGCGAACGTCCACGCAGGGCACCCCTTGGAGCGAGAGGCGCGCGTTCAGCTTAATGCTCCCCAGGACACCCACAGGTGAACGCCCCAACACCCACCCCACCCCATTTCCCGGATATAGGATGGTTCAAGGGACGGAGTCTCTAAACTCTGAGCCTGCTTTTCTCACCAGCTTTGAGAAGTACCCCAGATCCAATCCCACTCCATCCTCTCCTTCGCCGTCCTGGACCCCAAACCCAGAGCACGAGCCGGGCAGACAGGATCCGTCCGCCGAATGCGCCGGGGACTTTGATTTGGCCTTAGAGCTCCTTTGGGGCTCTCTGGAGGCGCGGATCCTCTCGCCCCATCCCGCGTTCACTTCTGAAGCACGGGGCTCCCAGACCCGACGGCTGCCCCTTTTTTCCAGCCCTCCCCCTTTTTTGGTACCTTCGGCAGCTCCCCTTTGGGAACAGACCTAGAGCAGACCCTGGTCGGGGACCACGGCAACGCCCCATATGCCCACCAGATGGCGCTCCAGGCCAGGGACCGGGCGGCGACCGGACAGCCCACCCCGGGCTGGGGCTGGCGGTGCACACAGAGCCGCCGCAAGACGGGAATCGAGACAGAGCCACAGACAGACTGGCTTCCATCCAGGCCCAGAGACGGGCACAAGCAGCCGAGGGACCGAGGCGCTCCGCAGAGCCCGAAGGAGGCTCTGGACAGGGCTGCAGACACAGGGATGGGATCGCCCGAGGCTTGGCGTGGGGGCTTCTTCCCTTCTCCTTGGGGCCGCCCTACGGGCCAGCCCCTCGACTTGCGAAGCCCCAGCTGCAAGCACCCGCCGGCCACCCGCGTGCTGGGCGGGCTGGGCCCTCGCCATCCTTATCGGGGCAGGACGCCACCTGACTCCCGCCTTCCGGGCCTTTCAGAAGTGGGGCTACGGGCTTGGTTCCGTTGCGCACAGGAGGAACTGCTTTGCACGGTGGGGCCACCTAGCCATGAGGGGTTGGGGGATAGGAAGCTGAGGCGGCTCCCGGGCGATGGGCAGGTTCCAGTGAACCTCCCGCCCTGAGGTCCGCCGAGGCGCCTTCCTCTAGCTAGCTTCCTCCACCCCTTTTTTCAAGGTGGAGCTTGGGGGCAGCAGGATGCGCACCCCTGGGGCGAGCTCTGCGGAGCTGCTCACCGGGGTCCTGCCTTCTAGGCCTCGGGTGCCAGAAGATCTGGGGAGGCTTTGGTCCAGTGGGAAGTGGTTGGGTTTTTGGCGGGGGGTGGGGGGCGCAGGAATCAGCTTGAGAATCTATCTTGGGCTTAAAAGCCACCAAGGTTCTGGTTCAAGTTTGAATGAAAAGAGGGCAGGTGCAAGACTCCAGGGTCCTACTACCAGTCTGATAGGGAACGAGGTTTGGAAACCTGATTCCAGCTGACACTTAACGTCCCCAGACGAGCACTGGCACTCTCTGAGATGATCTCCCTTATTATCAACCAAGGATACACAGCTCGAGAGCAGCCCAGCTAGCAGCGTTTCCACGACAACAGTCACCAGTTTGTTGTGTGACCCCAGTCAGGTGTCTGCCCCGCACTAGGCTTCCAGCTCTCTCACCTTCAATGTGTGACACAGGGGAGGGTCAAACCCGTGGCATCAACTACCACGTGGTAGTTATCTATATGCCCATCTACTGCTGAACTGGGGGGGTAGGTACAAGGCCAAGCTCTGGCTCTAGCTGTGTGACCTTGGACAATGTGACTTTCTTCTCTGGGCCCCAATTCCTCCTCCTGAAAATCAGTAGTTTGTAGTAAAATCAAATTGATCCTTGAGTGACCAGTTGAACTTTATCCAGTTCCCAGTGACCATCAGCCTCAACTTCCTCAGAGAAAAGGCAGGGACGCTACTTCCATTTAATGTTTGAGGAGCATGAGCCCCGGATACGGATACGATGAGGGGGGAACCCACCACCACTGGGGCGGTTGCTGCTGAGATTCCTGGGGTGGGGGCAGGACTGGTGGCCAGAATGAATTCACAATTAGGAAATGCACATTCCAGGTCCTGGCACCTTCAGGGAACAGGCTGGCTCCAGCTGCCTCCTCATGGGATGTGGTTATTCCCATCCCCCTCCCACTTTAGAACAAACTGCCTGCCAGAGAGGCACAGCTCAGAGGAGGGTGTTTTGGGTACCCAGCACCAGTTTGTCCCCTGCCTGTGACTTCCTCCCAAAGAGAGAAGGGACTACTGCTGGAGGACACTGAGGCACCGTGTTTAAGGGTGCTCCCCAGACCCAGGATACTCAACAAGCTACCTCCCTACCTGGTGAAAGGCTTTGGGGGCATTCAAAGCGCTTTTGTGTAGGGGCTCCTACTGAACCCTCACTGGCAGGTTGTAGGCGATGAACCCGCATTTCACAGCCCAGGACAGTGAGGTTCCGAGATGTGAAGTGAAGAGCCCCAGGCCATCCAGTAAACAAAGGAAGAGCCCTTTCACAATCGCACAGGCCTGGTCCTGGTGAAGATTAGCTGATGAAGTGATGATGGGTGAGACTCAGCCTCACGGCTGGGAAAGGGCAAAGGGGTGTGTGCCCTCTGGGGCCTGCTGGGCCGTGAGTCCCTGGGAGAGCAGCCTGACTCAGAGCCCAGGAGCAGGACGCCAGGGGAAGTGTGGCCTCCCTGCTTCGTGTCAGCCCAGCAGGGCCTGCTGGGGACCCCTAGTGGGAGCAGGGGCTTCCCCTGCATAAAACCACAGCAGGGGTGATGTCACATGGCAAGTGCTAAGCTCAGGCCTGTTTGCTCTCCTTATTGTTGGTTTCTGTCCCCAAGAGAACAGGACATCCTCTGGCCCCACCACATCTCAGCACGACGGCTTGAGGTGCTTAATGCTGGGCGTACCTTTTCTTATTTCATTCTCAGCCCTGGGCAGCGGATATGCTCACCCCCATTTTACTGAGGGGAAAAGCAAGGCTTACACCTGCCCAAGGTCATACAGTTGCTAACAAGTGGGTCACAGGTCACAGCAAGGTCTGGCCGGCCCCACGCCTGGGCTCTTTCCTGAATCCCTGAGCGGCCCTGCTCTACAGCCGCAGGGCCTCTGTGTCCCACTGGTCATTTGGCCAGGCCCCCTGCTTTGGGTTCTCGTGGGACACACACAGGCCTGCACACACACACAGACACAAAGAGACATACAGAGAAACACACACAGACACACACACCTATAGACATACACGAGTATATTGCATGCAGACACGCGTGCATGTAAACACATAGAGACGCTTGGGGACACTTGTTGGGGGGCAGTTTTCCACGGAGAAACCAGCTCCCCGGCCTCTCTGAGGTTCTGAGGCTCCCCACTGCCTCCAGTTTGCTGGAGCCACCCTTTCCCACCCCACCCCTCTGCGTGGCCACATGTCCTCGAGGAAGGGATGTATTTGTTTAAGGTCTGTTTCCTGCGAGATCATTGGCTCCATCAAGGGAGGGCTAGTGTCTGCTTTGCTTATTTCTGGGTCCCCAGACCTAAAACTGCTTAATACAGAGAAAGGGTACAAAAAGCATTTGGTGAACGAATGAATAAGTGAATGAATGAAGTGCACCCTCCAGAAACAGGGCTCACACCTTGTCCCTCCAGGATGTGTTTGCTGGTCCCTGGACCAGAAGCTCCAGGTTCACTTGGAGTAGCCACAGAGGGCCCCTGAGGCCAGGGCCTCAGCCTCAGGCCATGGGGCCTCCTCTCTCTCCTGAGGAACTGAGGCCCAGGGAGGAATGCGTATATCTTGCCTGAGGACTTGCCTCTACACGAGAAGGGTCCAGGCTGCTGTGATCTGAATATTTGTGTCACCCCAAAATTCATGTTGAAACCTAACCCCTGAGGTGATGGTATTAGGATGTGGAGCCTTTGGGAGGGAGGTGCCTAGGTCGTGAGGATGGAGTCCTCATGAAGAGATTAGTGCTGTCATAGCCTCTTTCCACCTTGTGAGGATACAATCAGACACCTGTGACCCGGAAGGGGGTCCTCACCGGACCATGCTGGCACCCTGATCTTGGACTTCCAGCTTCCAACCGTGAGAAACAAATGTCTAATGTTTTATAAGGTACCTAGTCTGTGGGATTTTGTTATAGCAGTTTGAATGGACTAAGGGCCATCCACAACCATGGCCTCCCAGACCACAAAGCCTGCCCTCCAGCTGTGCTGGGTGATTTCTCTGTTCCTTAGGGGCTCCGGGGCCCTCTGGCTTCTGGGCCTTTGTTGCCACTGAGCCCCTGCCTTGAGCAACAAACTTGCTCCCCTCACCCCACAACTTCAGGGCAAGCGCCTCCACCTGGGACCCTTGGGAACCTCCCAGCCTGTCTGCTTGCTGATCTTTGACACACAGGAGATGCGGTCGTTGCCCTGTTTAACGTTCTCCAAAGGCTTTCTGTGCTCTTGGGGTCAAGTCCAGTCTCCTTAGCCTGGCAGTGGGGCCTGTTTGAGTCCTGCCCACTCAGCCCACCCCGCCCACCTCCCACCCACGGTCTGCCTGCCCGCCCAGGTCTAGCTTAATCTTGCTGCCCTTGCCTCGGGGACTTCTCACACTCCTGCTCTGCCCTCTGCCTGGAACCTCTTCCTTCTCCAGGAAGCTTCCCCTTGACCTTCTCGCTTCTGAGTGTGGTGCCCACGCACATCATTTTGTAGTCAGTATTCAATGAATGTGTGACTTGGGCAAATCACTACGCCTCCCCCATGACTTTTTCCTCGTGGGGATAATAGTGTCTAGCTCTTGGGGTTGTCTGAGGACTAAGCGAGATGCTGTGCAGAACAGCACCCGGCACCGTGAATGCTGGTTTCCTGCCCCTCCTGAGGAGGCCTGCTCCCTCTGGAGGAGCCTGAGGATGGGGGTCTGGGGGCCAGCTGAGAAGAGGACAAATTCTCCTCTGGTCCGGGCAGCAGCCAGGGTTGAGCCCATCAGAGCTGGGTGACCCCTCTACCCTGGAGGCCAGCACAGGCCAGTGAGACCCTGCTATTTGCGGTAACAGGCTGCCAAGTCCCTGAACCTGGAGAATCTGGTCTAGACGTGGAGGTTTAGACTGGGGAGGGGGAGAGGCCTGTGTGTTGGGGTGTCTGCAACAGAGCCCCCACAGGCAACTGGGCTGCTGCAGAGAAATACTGAGGGCAGTGAACCCCAGTGCACAAGCCAGTTGATGGACCTCCTCTGTCTCCAAAGAACCCGGGCCCAGGGAGGGGATGTTTGCTGCTGGAGAGTGGTTACTGGTGGCCTGGCTGGATCAGTGTCTCATTCAGCTGCCTGGGTGGTGTGGCAGTAGCTCCATTCCACCACTAGGTGGGGATCTGGAGTCATCCAGGCTTGGAGTCTGGGGCTGGTGCCCCTGCCCCTCCTGCCATAGGCCTGTTTCAGGTCAGGGGTTCCCAGCCTGCCTGGCTGCTGCCTCTGGGGGATCCAGGTCTGCTCTCTGTGCCTCCATGCTAATTTATGGCTCGACCCGCTGCCAGGCAATGACACTGAGGGAAGTGAATAAGACCAAGGGCTTTGTGCAGCCAGAGAGACCCGAGTTCAAATCTGAGCTGCACCTCTAGCTCTGTGGCTTTGACCCCTTGAGCCACAAGTGTCCTCATCTCCGAAACAGACTTGTGTCTACCTGTCCTGCAAAGAGCGAAAGGAAATGTGGCCACCCTGATGGCCACGCGGAGTCGGGAGAACGGGCTGTGTTCTAATGGCTTTGGCTCACATTCAAGTAGGATGTGGGATCAGCTGTGCCAGGAGGTGGGACTGAATGGGGGTCGGGGGTGGGGAGCGGTCCCCATTTGTCCCATCCAGCACGACCCCGAGCTTGCTCTCAGGACTCTGAGGTGCCCCGAGGAGGCCTGGCTGGTCCCCTGTCTCAGGGCGCCCACAGACAAGCATGAAATAGAACATGGCAGGTGCACAGGGAGGTGGGGTAAGGGGCTTTGGGCGGTTCATCTTCCACAACAGGTCAAACCCGACTTCCTGTCTGTGTGGAATGGCCTTCTGCCCCGGTCTCCTGACTCTGTAAGTGCTTCATTATTTCCTAAGGCTCAGGTCCAAAGTCCTTCCTTCATCATGTCTTACCTGGCTCCTCCCGCCCCCAGTCATGGGCTCCCACAGTCCTGGTGGGTCCCTCTCTCTCAGCATCGGCTCATTGGGTCAGAGAATTTGGCTAGGTTCAGGCTTCTGGCACAAGGCAGATGCTTAACGGACGTACAAGAAAAGTTGCCAGAAGATGAGGACGGCTTCCTAGAGAGGTGACCTGAAAAGATGGGAAGACATTTCAAAAGCCCAGGGGCAGGGTATTATCAGGGTGTGTGGGGGAAGGGGCACCGTTCCCAGCTCAGGAAAGGGCTGAGCTCTGCTTGGGGCAAGGAGCTCTGGGAGGAAGACAGGTCCCGGAGGGTGGAGGTGGGCGGGGAGGAAATGGCTCCTTAGAGGACTTATATGGATCCCCAAATCCAGGTGGCGGCAGGGCTTGGGACTGGTCCAGCCTCTAAGGGTCCTGTGCCATCCCCATGCCCTCTTCACCCCACCGTCTCCTCCTCTGCCACCACACCCAGGGTGATCAGTGGAGCCAAAACCTGAGATGTTTTCAATTCTTTCCGCAGCTCCATTTTCCAATGCGGCAGAGTGCCAAGAGCTTGGACTGTGGGGTCAGATGAACCTGACTTCTCACAGGCTCTGTTACCTCTCAGCTGGGTCACCTTAGATGAGTGGTTCCACCTGTCTGGCTTCCTCACCTGGGAAATGTGAAGACCCCAGACCTCACCCCCATCCTCCATCACCATCTCCCAACTTATGCTAAGATTTAACGAGACAACGTGTTTTACCATCAATGAATGTGCCCTTCCTCCTTCCTTGAGCGCCTAGGAGTAAACTATGATCATCTCTGCCCCCCGCAGTGCTTCCCACAATGCCTCCCACAGTGGTCCCCAGTTCTCCCCGGCTCTGCTCCCACAGCTCATCTTCGTGAGAGTGGCTGAGCCGCATGCTGAACTTGCCCCTCCCCACGTCAGGCTGGGCCCTGCTCCCGGCCGAGCCTCAGACTGTTTGTGGCGTTAGTGTGACTCATCCCCAGGACCCTTCCCCTGGTCCTGCAGGCTGACCTCCTAAATGCCCAGGGCTGGCCAGCCCCCTATCTTCTGGACAACGCCCTGCATTCCAAGCCCTCCCCACTTTCCCAGCTCACTGGTGGAAACTTACCCTTCCCAGGGCTCCCTCCCTTGAGGCCACAACAGGGGAGGGTCCATGTCACTTGCTGTGCTCCCTCCCCCATGTACCATGCTGGCAGCTTCCATCAGACTCTGGCCTGTGTCCCAGGACGTCATTTCAGATGCTCAGAAGTCCCTTCCCCCATCCCACAAAGGCACTGCCTCTTCCGCCTCCATCAGGCCCTGGGTCAGGGCTGAGGGCTAATTTCCCTTCTCCTCCAACGAGGGGTAGGAAAACTGAGGTTCAGAGAGCCCAGTGCAGGTTCCATGAGTGGGAAAAAGAGAAGGAGAGGCCCCAGGAATCACAACATGCGGCTTGTTCCTTCTTAGTCACGAGTCTGTTCTTCTGACTGGCTCTGCTCAGGTGTTCCTTCCTCCCCAGAGCTCATCGCCTGGCCCTTGAAGTAGGAAGGATCTGAGTGAGAACCCCCACCTGTTCAGAAACCAGAACCAGCCAGGCCCAGAGGGAGCTGCTCTCCCTGGCTCTCGCCACCTTGGGATCTGGAGGTCTCTTCTCCACCGTTAAAAGGCAGAGGCCATGAAGGGGTTAAATATTCCCGCTTTCACGTTACTTCAACAAAATGTGCATCAAGCCAACTTCTGTGCTATTGGGTGCCAGGCATCGTCCTCACTCTCTCAGAGGCACTGGGCTCCTTGTTTTTAAATTTCTTTAACAAAATAAAAATAGAATTCACATACCATAAAATTCATCATTTGAAGGTGTACATTTCAGTGGTTTTTAGTATATTCACCAGGTTGTGCAGTCGTCACCACTATCCACTTCCAGAACATTTTCATCACCCCTGAAGAAACCCTGACCCATTAAGCAGTCACTGCCCCTGCCCCCAGCCCTGGGCACCCACTGAGCTACTTTCTGTCCCTGTGGGTTTGCCTATTCTGGACATTTTATATAAATGGAATCATATAATATGTGGTTTTGGCTTCTTTTACTTAGCATAGTGTTTTCAAGGCTTATCCATGTACTTTGCATGTGTCAGCACTTTTATTCCTTTTTAAGTCTGAATAATATTCCATTGCTGCGTGGATATACCACATTTTATTTCCCCATTCATCCTTTTTTTTTTTTTAATTTAGTGGAGGTACTGGGGTTTGAACCCCGAACCTTGTGCACGCCAAACACATGCTCTGCCCCTGAGCTATGCTCTTCCCGCCTCCACTCATCTGTTGATGGACATTTGGGTTGTTTCTACTTGTTGGCTATTACGAATAAGGCTGCTATGGATATTGCCGTACAAGTCTTTGTGGACATGTTCCCATTTCTCTTGGGTCTATGCCTCGGAGTGGACTTGCTGGGTCAAATGATAACTATTTAACTTTTTGAGGAACTGCCAAACTGTCTTCCAACACGGCTGCACCATTTTACATTCCCATCAGGCATGCTTTGCCATTTTTCAAACATTCCAGGCACACTCCTCCTTGCTCCCCAACTTCTTTTATTTATTTATTTATCAACGTTTTACAACATGTTAGTTTCTGGTGTATAGCATAGTGATTCAGTTATATATATATATATATATATATATATATATATATATATATTCCTTTTCAGATTCTTTTTCATTATAGGCTATTATAAGATACTGCATGTAGTTCCCCATGCTATACAGTAGGACCTTGCTTACCTAATTTATATATAGTAGTTACTATCTGCAAATCCCAAACTCCCAATTTTTCACCTCCACCATCCCCTTTCCTCCTGGTAACCATAGGTTTGTTCTCTATGTCTGTGAGTCTGTTTCTGCCTGACTTCTTTCTTTCTTTTTTTTTTAGGCTGGGGGGGGGGCGTTAATTAGGTTATTTATTTATTTACTTCAAATGGAAGTACTGGGGATTGAACCCAGGACCTCATATGTGTTAAGCACGCACTCTCCCCCTGAGCTATACCCTCCTTAGTCAAAGGATTTGATAGTTGGCAGTTGGAGAGGGCATTCAACTGTGACTCAGTGCCCTGCATTGGCCCAACCTGTCCCCCTCCAGGGGGACACCAGATCTGAGAGCTGCTTGATGGGAAAGGATGTTGGCCTTCCCCACGCCAGGAGCCAGGGACAGCCTGTCCTGCTGCAGAGCTGACCCAGTGGGTCTTCTATGGCCTCACCTCAGTCGGCCTCTGGGCACGTTAGGCAAGAATTCTTTGTTGGCGAGGGATGGAAATCCAGCTCAAGCTGAAGGAAGAGAGCCATTCCTTGGCTCCTGTGATACCTAGGAGTGCAGGGGAGGGGACAGTGGCCTTCAGAACGCTGGCGGCCAGGCGCACGTGTCCCCGCCCTCTCTCTCAAGCTTCTCTCTCGTTTCTTCTCTCTGTGGGTGGGTGACACTCTCTCCCACCGCAGATGGGCCTCAGTCATGGGACAGGGAGCTGGGCTGCAAGCAGCTGTGGTTACAGGAATCCAGCTTCGTGGCTCAAAGAGGAGAGAAAATTGCCCCACTGCAACCCTCAGGACAACCCAGAAAAATGCTGATTGGCACAGCTGGGATCACATACTCACTTGTCTCATACACCGTACAAACCAGCAGTTCCCGTCCGCCACTGCTGTCCATTATGTTTATGCAGCAAAACAGGCTTGTTGGTCTCTCACAAAATGCCTGCCTAAGTGCCAGGTACTTGGCAATATTTCTTTTAATCCACACAGCTGCCCTGCAGAAAGATGTGCTGGTCAGGGCTCTCTGGGTTCCTACTGGTAGAAACCCAACTCAGATTAGCTTAAGTCAAAAGTGGAATTTATTGCTCACATAAATGATAAAAGCAGGAGCGGACATTAGGCATAGCTGGATCCAGGGAGTCAGATTGGCCTGGGATGTCTGTCATTAGCTCCAGCTCTTAATCTGACTCCCTCTCTGTATATTCTCAGCTCTCAGGCACGTTCTCCCCACATAGCAGGAAAGACGCCCAGGCCAGGTCACGTGCCTAAACCTGCAGCAAGAGGATGGGACACAGCTGTGGGGGTTGGTGCCCCCAGAACTGGGAGGGGGCAGACAGATTCCCTGTGGTCAGCTCTAGTTGGTGTATTTCCCCATTGTACAGAGTAGGAAACTGAGGCTTGGAGAGATTAGGTAACTTACCAGGGCCATTTAGCTAGAGACCCAGCTGGGATTCAAACCTATGCCCGTCTGCTTATCCAAGAACATCACCCTACCTCCTTTTAAAGTGATATTGAGACATCACTTGAAGAAGTAGATCCCTGTTGATGGCCATGTCATTCCCAGCACTCCTTGCAGCAGCTGTCACAGAGAGGATGCCCTGTGAGGAGCGAGGAGTGGTGGGCAGGGGCCATGGTCTCAGACAAGATGTTTTACAAGTTCTGCCATGGCTGGAAGAGTCTCTGGGGTCATTGACTCCTGTTGCCATGCTGAACCAGTAATGCAACATCTGGCCCCTGTTTGGACAATGTCCATGGCAGGGAACTTACCATCTCCCAAGACAAGCAGCTTTTTATAGATTTGATCTGATGGAAGGATGAAAACTTCCCCAATGGTTAGAAACAGGGCAATTTGGGCTGACTCCTAATCATTTATTTGTCTTCACTCATCTGTAGGGGAAACTTTTGTTTTATAAGTGGAAGAGGAGAGAGAAAGATTGGGTAGAGGGTGGGGCCATCCAAAGATTTGAAAGTTACCGTGTACCCTCTTCCTCTAGCTCCACGCAGTCGTCTCCCAAATTTTCTCAACTGAGGTTTATTCACTAATATATTATCCTTTCCCTGGAGATGGTATCTGTGATCTCAAGAGCCCTCTTGACAAATGTGAGCCTCAGTGGGTAGAGACCAGGAGACAGGGTCCTCCCTCCTCCTGCACTGGTTTAAACAGAGCTCAACATCACTTGCTCTTTGGTGACCACAGAGCAGTATTGGCTCAAATTAATTCCATGCAGATTTCCTCTCCACCATGGACAGGTGACACTGATTTTTTTTAATCAAAAGTGACAGGTCAACAGTATTTTGGTGTTTTTTTTTCCAGAAATGGAAAAACCTATCGTAAAATTTGTATAGAATATCAAGGAAACCTAAATAGCCAAAAACAATCTTAAAAAGAAGGACAAAGTTGGAGGGCTCATGCTTCCCAATTTCAAAACATAGTACAAATTTATAGTAATCAAAACAGTGTGGTGTTGACATTAGGACAGACATATAGACTAAAGGAACAGACTGAGAGCTGAGAAATAAACCCTCACATTTCATTTATGGTCAATTGACTTTCCACAGAGGTGCCAAGACCATTTAATGGGAGAAAAAGACAGTCTTTACAAAAAGTGGTGCTGGAAAAAGTGGATACCCACATGAAAAAGAATGAAGGTAGACCCTATATCATATACAAACTCAAAGATCAATCAAAGACCTAAATTTTAGAGCTAAAACTATAAAACTCTTAGAAGAACTCACAGGGGAAAATCTTCATCACTTTAGGATTGGCAGCGGTTTCTTAAATATGACACCAAAAGCGCAAGTGACAAAAATAAATAAATAAATTGGACTTCACAAAATGAAATAACTTTGTGCATCGAAAGACACTACCAGGAGAGTGAAAAAGCAGCAAACAGAATGGGAAAATATTTGCAAATCCTGTATCTGATAAGGGGTTAGTATCCAGAACCCCTACAACTCAACAGCAACGAGACAGAACACCTCCATTAAAAAATGGTCAAAGGATCTTGAGCAGACATTTCTCCAAAGAAGATACACAAATAGTCAATAAGCACATTAAAAAGATGTTCAACATTACTAGTCATTGAGGAAAGGCTAATCATGACCACATTTAGATACCACGTCATACCATCTAGGATGGCTAGAATTTTTTTTTAATAGAATTTTTTTTTAATTAAAATAAAAAACAAGTGTTGGCAAGGACGTGGAGAAATTGGAACTCTTGTTGGGAATCTGACATGGTACAGTCACTATGGAAAACAGTTTGACAGTTCCTCAAGAAGCTTAACACAGAATATGATGGAGCAAATCCGCTCCTAGGTATATACCCTTAAGAACTGAAAACAGGGACTCAAATAGACACTTGCAGACCAATGTTTTTTGCAGCATTATTCACAATAGTTGAAAGGTAGGTACAACCCATGTGCCCATCAAGAGATGAGTGGATCAAGTGTGGTACAGACGTATTTTGTTGTATTGTGTTTCACTTTTCTGTACTTTGGAGGTGTGTTTCTTACAAACCTAGGGTTGGTGGCAACCCTGCATCAAGCAAGTCTCTCAGCACCATTTTTCCATCAGCATTTGCTCACTTCATGTCTCTGTGTCACAGTTTGGTAATTCTCGCAATATTTCAAACTTCTTCATTATTATTATATTTGTTATGGTGATCTGTGATCAGTGGTTTTTGATGTTACTATTACACAAAGATGATGACTCTCTGCAGGCTCTGAGAATGGTTAGCATTTTGGGGCAATAAACTATTTTTAATTAAGTTATGGGCATTGTTTTTTCAGCCATAAGGCTATTACACATTGAATAGACCACAGTATAGTGTGAACGTAACTTTTCTATGCACTGGGAAACCAAAAAATTCATGTGACTTGCTTTATTGTGATGTTTGCTTTATTGTGGTGGTCTGAAACCAAACCTGAAATATCTCCAATATTTATATACATAAATAGAATATGATACAACCGTAAAAGGAATGAAGTTTTGACACTTGCTACAGCATGGATAAAACTTGAAGGCACTATACTGAGTGAAATAAGCTAGACACAAAGGACAAATATTGTGTGATTCCACTTACATGGAATATTTAACATAGGCAAATTTATACAGACAAAGTCAGTTAGTGGTTACCAGCACCTGGAGGGAGGGGAGATTGAGGAGTTATTGCCCAAAGGGGACAGAGTTTCTGTTTAAAGTGATGAAAATATTTTGGAAATGGATATTGCTGATGGGTCCACAACAATGTGAACATATTTAATGCCACTGAACTGTACACTTAAAAATGATTAAAATGGTAAATCTTATGTTACATATAGTACCAAAATGTAACATTTTAAAGTTATTAAAATGGCAAATTTTATGTTGTACATATTTTTTACCCCAGTAGAAAAAAGTGATGGGCCAGCTCTGCTGTAAACTCATAAAATACCTTCAACATGAACTTTAAAAAGGCTTCTCTTCTTCTGGATGGAGTTAAGTGGCACACTTTGAGGGACTTAACAGGGGCTGAAATTCAGCCAGTGTGCCAACCAGAAAGAGACATAAATATAAAATCCAGTACGTCATCGCCATGTACAGTTGTGTAGGCTGTTAACTACCCAAGTGCAAAATCATGTTTGGTCCTCAGTCTGTTACCCAGTATATTTGCCATCTGCCCCAGCTTCGTGATACCTAGTGAGCTGACGCTATGCAATCTTCCGTATCATTGATTAAAAATTCAAACTGGGCAGAATCCTATGGCTCCTCAGTAGAGACCTTCTGCCAGATGTGTACTGACCTGTTAACTAACACTC
Source organism: Camelus ferus (assembly GCF_009834535.1). Classification (NCBI taxonomy): domain Eukaryota; kingdom Metazoa; phylum Chordata; class Mammalia; order Artiodactyla; family Camelidae; genus Camelus; species Camelus ferus. The sequence continues at coordinate 4,170,973 of NC_045711.1, forward strand.
TTGGGGTATGACTGTCCAGCTGCCATCAGTTGTACTTGTGCCTCTGGGAATATGACACCTTGTGATGCCCGATGCAGCCTCTTTCCTCCCTGGTCTTCTCCACTTTTCCCCACAGTGTCCTCAAAGTTTCATGAGAAAACCAGATCAAAGGCTTTTCCCTCTCTCCAAAGAGAGGCTATTTCCTCCACCTGCCAGTCTGAACATCCTATTATAAAAGAAAATGAGATTACTTTGGCCTGCCTGTATCTTTGAGGAGATAGGATAATGCAGGGCAGTGGTTTCCAAACCTGAGAGTATGTGAGAATCACCTGGAGGGTGAGCACATGGCTCTGCCCAGAGAGGTTCAGATTCTGGGTGGGGCCACAGCACTTGCATTTCTGGTAAGTTCCCAGGTAATGCTGAGGTCACTGGTCCAGGGACCACATTTTGAGAACCACTGATGTATGGGGATAAGAGCAATGCTTTGTGGGGAAGCAGGATATAGCTCAGTGGTAGAGCATGTGCTTAGAATGCATAAGATCCTGGGTTCAATCCCCAGTACCGCCATTAAAAAAAAAAATTTTTTTTTAAGCAAACCTGATCACCTCTGCACTGATCAAAAAAAAAAAAAAAAAAAAAAAAGCAAAACCTTTGGAGTCAGATAGACCTTAACCTGTTTGAGCCCCAGTTTCTATGAAATAGAGCTAATAATCTTACCTCACAGGGTAACTGTGGGTTAAAAAGGTAATGCACAAAAACACTTAGCTACCTAGCACCTAAGTGATCAATAAAGATCGGCTCTTACATTAATACGCCTCTTAGTGAATCTGTGCTGACTGCTTTTCTAAACAGCTCGACCCCACACTGGAGCTGGGGTTGGCTAGTCACTCACTCAGATTTTCTTGGGCTGATCTGGGTAATGGGTAGGTTTCAAAACTGATTACCCAAAGAGAGCAGATTGATTAACTAAGGAAAACTGGGGAGAAGAGAATAAATCCTTCAAGTGGGAGGAAGGAGGACTGGCCGAACTGGGAGAGGACCGCTCTGTCCACTGCCTCCCCTTTGCCTCTTAGCTGGTCATTTGTGGTGCTGTCAGAATTTCACTTTCCACAGTCCATTCCAAGATACCAGGCCAAGAAGGTGGGTGCCTGGCCCAGCCCAGCTCCCAGGTAGGGCAAACCTCTTCCCCACATGGGTGGGACTTCCAAGGCAGCCCCCAGCTGCAGGCCGGCCTCACCCTGAGCACCCTCATTCTGGCCGCTCCTTGGATGCTGGGCCTCCTGCCCTATTCTTAAGATGCATGTTTCAAAACTGACATGTTGCCTCGACTTCTATTCCCGAGATTCTGTGTTGGTTTCTGCCTGATCCTTCTGCCTCAGTGATGGCCCCCAGGCTCAAGGGTTAAAAGGACTCGCAGCAGAGCTAGCTGGCAGCAGACTCACCCACCACCTCTGCCCTCTTCCCCAGCTGCCCCCTTCCCAAGGTCTCTGAGAGGTCCCTCCCACTCCTTACCCGCCCACCCCAACTCCCCTAAGCCCTGAAAGGAGAAATATATTCAAGACAAACCTTAGGGGCAGAGCCTGCACTGAAATACACTTCCCAACACGTGCTGCAGGTGCAAAGATGCAGTGGCTTTGAGGCTGGACTGCTCATTTATAGGCTATTCAACCACGGACGTGGTAAGGAAGCGCCTGGTACCATGTGTGGTTTCCTCCTTCGTCAAATTGCAGCTAATGATCTTCCCCGCCTTAGAACTGCCAAGAGGATTCAATGGGGTAATTTATGTCTAGTGTTTAGGACAGATCTTGGCACACAGGAAACTCAATAATATTTTTATTACTAGTGTCTGGGCCAGAGTTTTTCAAACTCACGGTAGTTCCTGGAGCCACCAGAAGGGAAGACCAAAGGATTCTCCCTTGAGAGGGAATGTGGCTCCACCAACACCGAGATTCCAAACTCGGGTCTGCAGAACCACGAGAGAATCAACGTCTTTCCTTTAAGCTCCTGAGTTTGTGATGTACTAATATACTTTTCTTTCTGGCTCCCTTTCCCTGGAAGGGTCTGTCCACATTTCTCTCTCCTCCCAGTGGAAACTCCCAACTCTTAGGGAAATTTACCTTGGTGTTAAGTGGAAAAAAATATGATAATTTGGTTAAAAAGTCTTTCCCTCTGAGCCATTAAAAACTTTCCCTCACACACCTGCATTCCAAATGAAGCCTTTTCGGTGGAATGTGGTCTGAGGATTTTTTGAGGCCTTCTTGGCCTCCTTGGCTGGGCTGGCTCCTTCCGCAGAGGGCCCTCCTGCCATGACACTGACCACACTGAAAGGTCATGAGAGCCCTCTTTGTCCTGGCTTTCTTAGCTTGGAGTGCAGGCTTGGCACATTACCGTCCTAATAAATGTTTATGGACTGACTAGATGAGGGAGGGCTTTTTCTGATGTCCCTACTCCTGGCTACCTCTACCCCAGTCCTAGAAAATTCCATGAGAAATGAAAGCAATATGTCCACACAGAGACGTTTCCATGGATTTTTATAGAGACTTTATTTACATTAGCCAAATCTGGAAACAATCTAAAAGCCCATCAACAGGTGACTGAATAAACAAATTGTGGTGATATCCATATAATGGAATACTAGTCAGCAATAAAAAGGACCGATTTACCCACGATGTGAATGAATCTCAAAATCACGATGCTGGATGAAAGAAGCCAGACACAAAAGAATACACACTGTATGATTCTGCTCACATGTAATTATAGAGAACTCAGGGTAATCTAGAGTGGCAGGACGAAGAGCTGAATTTGCCTGGAGCCGGGGCAGAGGGGGTGAGTGACTGCAAGAGACAGGAGGGGACTCCAGGGGAAGATGGACATATTCTGTATCTTGTGGTTGTGGTTATACCGATGTAACATACACTTGGCAGAACTCATCCAATTGATACTTTAAATGGGTACAGTTTATTGTATGTAAACTGTATCTCAATAAAGTTGATTAAAAAGAAAATTCTGTAAGGCTTAGAATCCTAAATACAGCATCCTCTACTCCAACAAAAATGGGATATACAGCTGGCATGTGGAGAGGACTATTGGAGAAGTTACTTAGTCCACAAAAAGGTATTGAACATCAATCAGTGCAGGCATCTGGTTGACCCTGCAGATGGATAAAGCAAGTTTCACCCTCAGGAGGCCCGGGGCTGTAACAGAGCTTGTCAAGTTCTCCAAGGGAGATGAGCTAGATGGAAAGAACATACCAAGGGCAAAGAATACGAATCTGCCTCCTCAGTGTTGCTCAACTCACCCGAGGTGCTTGTTACAAGCACTAAAAACATCTGGGCTCCGACCCTGACCTACTGAGTCAGAATTGCTGAAAGGGCCCAGCAATCTTCACTTTTAACAAGCGCCGCAGGTAAATCTCCAGATCAGCTTAGGTTTAGAGAAAGCGCTTGACCAGATCTCCGTTTCAGGCAGAGATGGTGGGAATGCCACACAAAAGCCGAACCAGAGGACTCTGAATTAGACGGGAGTGTGAAAGGTCACCTGTCCATCCTGCCTCTGGCCGATGAGAGTCCACCAACTCCTCCTCTCCGTCCATTTCCAGAGCCTTGTCTGTCTGCCGGAAGTTCTCCCTGTCTAGTTCACTCCCTCCCCCTGCAGAAGCTCCTGAACTTTCGGTGCATCCTGGGAAAAACAGAAGACAGACCCCCTCCCCAACCCCCCCATCTTCCAGAAGGGCCAAGGTTTTATTGAGAGGTTCTGCAATGTGGACCAAACATACTGGTTCTTTGATTAGAGAGTGTTTCTGCTCCTCTGGCCTGAGGACTCAGTGCTAACCTAGGAAACATAACGCCCACCCTGCATGTGGTATGAAGGTGGGTAAGCGGGTTGAGGGGGGAGGAATTCTGTCCTGTGGTTACTCAGGCCATACGGATTCGTGGTCACCATGGCTGTGAGCACTCACGGCTCTGCTGGCCACCATCTTGCTTTCAGGGACAAAGCCCTGCTAGTCAGGAGGCTGTGTGGTGGCGGTGGGGACACAACATTCAGAAAGGGTCCGTGTCACAGCCAGAGATCACCCAGCACCTCAGGGTCGGCAGCTAGACCCCTTCCCAAAGCTGGCTGGGTTCTTCCCCAAGATGCCAGTCCTTTGGGCCAAGGACAAGAGTTCAGGTTTTAGCTAGACGATGATGACTGTCCTCTCTTTGAGAACACACCACGGAGACCATATTTTAAAACCACAAATCAGGACATAGTGCTTGATTAAAAAAAAAATTTATAAATTGATCGATGTGAAAAGTTCTTTAAAAGTATACAAATCAAGGCACAGTTGGTTACATATTGAACAAATTATATTTCTGGGAAAGAAGGCAATTGAGGCAGACACTGTTCTGAAAAACCAGTGGGTGTCTGTTTAGGCCACTGTTGGCCTAAATGGAGGTGATTTTTGGCCCCCAAGGGACATTTGGCAATGTTTGGAGACGTTTTTAGTTTCCATAACCTGGAGTGGGGAGACTACAGGCATCCAGTGGGTAGAGGCCACGGATGCTGCCAAACATCCCACAATCACAGGGCAGCCCTCACCACAAAGGGTTATTTGGCCCCAAATATCGATAGTGCCGGAGTTGAGGGACCTTGGTCTAGGATCTCTGGTGCTGCACGTGTGGACCCCAGGGTGTCAGCCTTGGCATTTGGTTTTCCCTCCTACCTACTTTGGTCCTGGCCTTCACATTTCTGTCAGAGGGGAGAGGCTTGGGACCCCTCAGCCCACAGCCACTTCCTCTTTTGTTGGCAGAGCAAGGAGACAACTTTCTGAAGAGGTGCCCAGGCGCCACCCCACACACAGCAAGAGACAGGCAAGGTCTCGGGACGGGATCTCTCAGGGCAGAGGCAGCTGCAGCAGGGGAACAGGGAGGAGCACTGGGTTTAGAGGGAGACATGTGGCTTCTAGCTCTGCCTGACTCTGCTTCTGACTTGCTCGCTGAATCTCTGTGCTGATCAGCAGCAGGGTCTTGGAAATGATGGACACATATCCACAGCTGCTGTTTTGAAAGTATTCGTATTTTTAGGTGCTTGTGAAGTGGTTTTGCAACCTTTAGATGTCTTTAAGCTCTTCTGTCCATCTCTTCAAGGTGTTTTAAATCTACTTTTTAATTTCCAATTCTTTTGTAGCTAATTATTTCTTCTCTCTGTTATGCGTATTAGCAAAAAATATGGAATAACTGAAATGTCCAACAAGAAAACATTTATTTATTGAAACGAAATTAATATACAACAACAAGGATTTGTGGGAACAAACGATATTTACACACACACTGAGGCATGAAAAGGAGACCCTGGCCAAAGAGTATGGACTGAAAGACATTAGAAAAGTTTTGTAAGCAGGGCCACATTCATACAAACTCCTAAATTCCTAAAAGTGTGTGTGTGTGTGTGTGTGTGTGTGTGTGTGTGTGTGTGTGTGTGTGTGTGTGTGTGTGTGTGTTTGGAGAAGACAATGGTGTCTAGTGGTCATACTTGCTGCCCAGAAGTTAGAACAAGACCCCTATTTACCAGCAGTGTGACACTTGGGCTGTGATTCATCATCTCTCAGTTTTATTTGTCTTCACCTGTGAAAGGTGGATAATAACGATGGGTGTCAAAGAGACACAGCAGCCAGCTGGAAGAGCTCCCGGGGCAAGAACTTGAGTGACAAAATAAATGACCTAGTACTGGATTATAGCCTCAAAGTATAAAATGACTATCCACAAGGCTATACTGCTGTAAATAAGTGATTGAAAAATAAATACATTGAGGAGAAGATATAAATCTACTGTGAAGAATTTCAGATAATTAATGTAAATACTCCTCCCTCGGGGAGGGGAGCAGAACTCCCCACTCCTGAAGTGTGGGCTGTGCGCAGGGACGTCTTCCCGACAGCCGCAATGTTGGGCAGTGGGGCAGAGAACTTTCTGTTAGTAACCTGGCAGATCCGACCTCAGTCAAGTGATCAAGGTCAGTACCATGAGTGACAAGTCACCTTGATAACACGTACATTTGCTAGGACTTGATGAAGGGCGCTTCACCTCTGAGGCCTTCCTCCTCCAAACCCATAACCCCAGTCTAACTGTGAGCAAAACACGAGACAAACCCAAGTCAAGGGGGCAGTCTACACACACCCGACCTGCACTCTGTAAAGCCGACAAGGTCATTAAAAACAAGGAAAGTTGGAGAACCTGTCACAGCCAAGAGGAGCCTGAGGAGACAGAATGCCTAAGTGTAATGCGATATCCTGGATGAGCCCCTGGAACAGAAAAAGGACATTCAGTGAAAACTAAGGAAATCCGAATAAAGCACGGATGGGCTTTATTTAGTGAACAGTATTGCATCAATATTGGTCCATTAGTTGCGACAAATACACTATATTAATGTGACATAAGATGTTAACAGTAGAGGAAACTGGGTGTGAGCCATGTGGGGAGTCTATGCACCATCTTTGCAACTTTTCTGTAAATCTATTCTGAAATAAAAATTTTATTTTACAAAGTAAATTAAAAAAAGAAAATCAGAAAGAAAGACAGAAAGAAAGACAAAGAAAGACAGAAAGAAAGAAAGACAGAAAGAAAGAAAAGGCAGAAAGACAGAAAGAAAAGAAAGAAAGAAAGAAACAAAGAAACAAAGAAAGAAAAATTTTTAAAGTGTCTACATTATGTTGTTGTAGTCAGTAAGAGAATTTCTACCAAGCATTTAATACACTGGCATATGGTAAGTGTTTAAGGTTAGTTATTGTTTATTATTGATCTTATTTCTATTTCTCTTAATAAAACAGCAATGCATACTCATTATAGAAAAATTTACGGACGAGCCAAAGAAAAACACCAGCCACAGAAGAACAAGGATCCCCCATACTCCTACCCTCCCTGAGACAACTGCCGGTCGGTCACACCTTGCCGTGGGTCCCCGCAGAGCTATCACTAAGTTTTTGCATAACGTGGATCACACCATACATACAATTTGGTAAGTGGCCATAACCCAATTAAGTAACATTTCTGTTGTTCCAACTCTTTGCTCTTACAAGTAGTCAAGAGCACAAGTAATTGAGTAAATATTAGGAAGAAAAAACCCTGAAAAACGGTAAAAACTGGACACCAGTACTTACATATGCACAAAAGGTGCTCAGTGGTTCATCTAAATGAACTTCATCTGAAAAGCTGATGACTAGCTTTTGTTTTCCAGGTCTGTTTTATTAAAATGTAATGAATCTTAAAGATGTATGTAAAGAGAAAAAGAAGCAAGGGAATACAGCAAAATGTTGACTGTGGTCATCTCTCGTTTCCTTTGCAGCCTGCTGGATGGGAAGGCGGATATTTCACTCTAAAGCAGCAGCAGCACCACGGACAATGAGTGACTGGGTCTAGTTCTTTTCAACCAATTGCAATCTTGCTTAAATTGCTGGGTTCACTGATTTTCTTTCAAGTAAATCTATTTGCTACTCAGCGTTCTAAATGCTTCCCCAGTATTTAATCACCCGATGATGTAAATGGGTATTATTTTGCTCATTTTACAGATGAGGAAACTGAGGCCCAGAGAGGCTGAGTTGCCCAGGGCAATACCCAAGCCACATGGACCCCAGAGGCCAAGCTCTCAACCACTGCACCCGTGACGCTTCCCCCCACCAAATACCTCTGGGCCAAATTGCATGGAGTCAACAGGCTGCCCTGTGCTGGCAAGGAGGTGACAACTGCATTAAGCTTCACGATTCTGGGGCCTGGCTTCTAGAAGCCATCAGACCCCAGAAGCCTGCAGAGGCCACTTCCTAGCTGTGTGACCTTGGGAAAGTCCCTTCACTTCCCCAAGCCTCAGTTTCCTTATGTGTAAAATGGGCACCTGCGTCCTTCCCTACTCCTTGGGGCTGTTGTGAGCTCAGCTGTGTGAAGATGCTTCGGAAACTGTGACGTGTGCGTGTAGGCAGGAAATCACAGGTGTTGTGCGTACACAGGTACAGAAATGGGCCTGCAGGCCGTCGTGAGAGAGCTGTGTTCAAGGGAGTCTGCTTTCTGAGAAGTGGGACTGGGGTGGAAGGGGGCTTGGTGTTAATCCTGGAGGGCTTTAATGTCCGACAAGGAGTTGGATGAGTCTGGACGGCGGGGTGGGAGGGTGGGCTGAGGTGGGGAGTCCACGGCAGGGATCCAGGACCACGGCAGGACTGTCTTCAGCCTCTCCGCTGGGCCCCGGGCTTCCAGGTGCGTCTCAGACAGAGCTCCCCAGGACAGGACCTAGGAGTGGGCCATGGCTCCAGGGGTGTGTAGGGACTTGCTGGCAAACTTTGGTCAATGTCCATGACAGAGAAGGATGATAGAGGAGGCAAGCACTATTACTCGGACCAGATGCCCCAGGAAATTAGGGCGTCTGTCATTTGGCAGCCCCTCCCAGTTCACAGCAGCCACCAGGCTGGGAGGGAGGGAGGGAGACTCTTCTCTCCCCTGCGCTCAATCTGCTCTAACGCCCCCAGTGACCTCCGCACCCCCCACCCCCCTGCCACAATCATGTACATTCTCCTCCTTGACACTCTCGGCTTAGGCAGAGAGGGGACTTCCTGGAACGATGAAGCAACTCACCAACTTGAAGGGAAGGCTGAAAATCCAGGCTCAGAAATGGTGGGGGCCAGAGCAGCTCTGGGCAGCTGAACGGGGGGTACAGGTGAACAGCTCCTTCGGGGCGTGAAGACTGAAAAATGTAGAGTAAGAATGTCACCTGCCATGTAGGGTGTGTTGGATCTTAAATGAACTGTACGGGTTAGGAAGTTGAGGCCCAAAGAGGATGATTCAACTCCTGTGCCTCCATTTTTTCTGTCGTTATGCTTGGGTTAGAATCCTAGGAGGGGAGCATCTAATGTAGTCTTGGCTGGGGGTGGGCAGAGCTCCTTCACTGACAGTCCCACCAAACTCTACCCAATATGAACGATTCTTTCCCCTAAAACGAAACTGGGGTTCTGAGCCTGAAAAAGGGGAGTGGACTCGGGGCGGGGGTGGTGATGCAAAATCACAAATATTTACATCATATTCCTGCCCAGGGACATCCTAAACTCCTGCCTTTTCTACTCCACTTCTCCTAAATATCCTTCTAATAATTCCCCTGCTTTCATAGCTGGCCTCCTTGCTACCAGTCCTCCCGAAAGTCTTCCCATCCTGCCAGGAATCATCTTCTAAAACACAAATCTGATCAGTCCAGCCTTGTCCCCTGCTATAAACACTTCATGGCTTCCCATTGCCCTTAAAAGTTTTTTGTTGTTGTTTTTGTTTCTATTTTTCTTGGGGGGGGGGTTGTTTTGTTTTTGACTCAGTTCAATTTTTATTACCCTCATCATATGCAGGGTGTGTAGACAAAAGCTTTTTATCAGCTGACTATACTGAAAAGATAACCACAGTAGTAATTCCTGCGATCCAAGATGGGCGAAACAGAAGCCGAGCTTCCTTTCAGTAGGAAAAGTTTCAGGCTTATAAAAAGGGCAACAGCACGCATTTTTACTTATTTATTTATTTACTTTAACATCACAATACGCATTTTTTAAAATTATATTTACTTGCAAGCATTTGGATTGTCAACAAATTAGCTGCAACTTTTTTTTTTTTTTTTGCAATTACAGCATGGTATTCAGGTAACAGAACAACAATTATTTCATATAAGCTGCATCAGAGACAACTGGAGAGGACAAAACTACCATCCCCATAAAAACGAATTTGTGTTGTACACCAACAAGAACCTACTTTATATTTCCATGCCAACTTACAAGCCCCACACTGTATCCCACGAGGTTCGCAGCCACTGAAGACATCACCGGGACAGGGCTAGCTAAAGACACACTCAGCAGTGTAACTGTACAAAAAAAGAACATTATACAGTTTAAAAAACAATCTTACACAGCCTTACATTTCAATTTTTCTTTAAAAGGAGTGAACTGTGGGGGGAGGGGTATAGCTCAGTGGTAGAGTGCATGCTTAGCATGCAGGAGGTCCTGGGTTCAATCCCCAGTACCTCTATTAAAATAAATACATAAACCTCATTACCTTTCCCTAAAAACAAAACAAAACCTTAAAAAAAAAAAGGAGTGAACTGTGTCGGGGGGGGGGGGGCAGGGCTTAAATGTTTTATAGCCAAGAAAAGAACTTCCATGGAACCATCTTATTCATCATCTTCTCCATCTTTCTCCTCCTCCCCCTTTTCATCCTCCTCATCTTCCTTCTTTTTCTCACTTTTTTCAGCCTTGATGACTCTCTTTTTTGCTACATCAGCTTTCCTTTAGCTCAGCAGACAGCAATACCTTTTACATATTTTCCTTTCTGCCTGCTGCTCATCAGGCTGCTCGTCATCTGCTGCAGTGTTAGCCCACATCGCTCCCAGTCTCTTTGCAACATCATTGATGGATAGGCTCAGATCTTCTTCTCCTTTGATTTCTGGGTGATACTCAGAACAAAATAAGAAAAAGATACAATGGGATCCTTGAACTTCTTATTTGCTCGCCCTTTAGGAGAGATACAGGGTTTCATGTCTCTTTCTCGATGGGTCTTGTCTGCCTTTGCCATGTCTTCAAATTTTCCTCCCTCCTTATCAGACATGGTCTTCCATCTCTCCGAGCATGTCTGGAGAAAACTCTTAAGATGCTGACTGAAGCATCTGGGTGCTTCTTCTCATGCTCCTCCCGACAAGTTTGCACAAAGAATGCATATGATGACAGTCTGCCTCTCAGCTTCTTAGGATCTCCTTTGCCCTTGTTTAATTATTTTTCTTTAGGGAGCCTGAGTTGCCCAGTGCCTGTCAGGCCCTCACTCGCCCTGGTGCTGTCTCTATGGAGCTCAATGTCCTGCAATGGCTGCCTAGATAAAGTTAGTAACGGGATTTACGAGGCCCTTCCACAAAGCTTCATCTTCCTCTGTTGCATCCCCGCTGCTTCTCAGACGTGCCCTCTGTGCCTTCATCCATGTTCTTCCCGTCTCGTGAGATTCCCTTTTCACTTCCTCTGCCTCTCAGGATCCCATACATGTTCATCTTTCAAAGACAGACTCAGATGGAACCTTATGGAACAAGAAAGGATGAGTTGGTGACTCCCTCATTTATACTCTCATCACCCTCAATATGGAAATAGATTATAGCCCTGAGCCTGTTTTATGACTGTATTTGTGTACAAGTCTGTCTCTCCTGCTAGATGGGAGGTTAGGTCACACACCTAGAACAAGTAACCAACCTGCGGAAATGAATTTGGAGAGAGACGTGATAAACTAGACTGTGTTTTTAATAGTCTAGGTAGTTGCTAAAGACTGCCGCTCCTCCCCCCATAAAGGCTGGGAACCACCTACTTAATCCCTTTGCTCTTTGGGGAAATAGGGCTTGGAGAGATTTGACTTAAAGAAGAGGAAGGTCTTCTTGTTCCTGAGTTCTTGTAGACCAAAAGAGTGAGGTGACTCAGAATCTGTGGGTTTGGCTTCTGGAGGCTTTTAAAAAGAAGAGAGACTTTGTCAGGACCAAGCTAGAAGTCCTCCTAGAGATGGACAAATGGCTGAGCTGACACCTGAATGGGGCTGCATCTTGAGGAGGCCTACAAGGAGCAGAGGAACTAGCCGGAGGTCTCCAGTGTCTCCAACCGTGTTCCCATGGGGTCAAGGATGTTTGGGGGAGGGGAGACGGATGAGGGAGCCCTCCCTAATTAAGCCTCTACCCTTGAGCGAATGTGAGGCTAATAAGGCAGCCCCATTCCAGGGCACCTCCACTCCAAGCCAGCCGGTCTGCCTGTTTATTGCCCGTATGGAGATCATTAATGCCTCCTGACACTGGGGTCACTCCTGGGGTCAATCCCTGAGCCCGTTCTGCAAAACAAGGGGAAATGAACTTCCCAGCACATGTGGCTCAGGCTTGGCGGGGAGGGGGACTCTCGTCACCCCACACCTCAGCTCTGGGAGAGATCAGCACCCCAGGCTCTTGGACCCCCCAACACAATCCACCTTGCCCAAGCTGGACTCTGAGAGAGGTGGTCCTGGGGAAGGGCGAAGGGGAGGCCCCGGTCGGGGCCAGGACAACCCCCACTGAGGCTGTCCCAAAAGACAGACGGACACTAATCCCCTGGCGACGGGCAGGGGTGGTGTCTGGGAGCCGCAGCTGCAGCTCGACAGGGGCCAGGCTCCAGCCGCAGGTGGCGGGAAGGCGCAGGCCCGCGGCCACGTGGGCGCGAACTGCAGGCTCCGTCCCACCCTCCACCGCTTCCCCTGCGGTGATTGGGCCCCTTACCCGTCCTGAATCCAAGATGGAGGAGGGGGGCGGGGTTCCGGGCCAAGGAAAGCTGTGATTGGTGAAGCACAGGTCCTTTGAACCGAAAGACAGCCTCAGTAGCCACTCACGGAGCTCCTGGTGGTGGTGGTGGTGGTGGTGGGCGCTTGGCTGCCTTACCTCACACTTGAGCAACCAAGGCTTCACCAATCTGTGTCTCGCGTTCTGGGAACGGCCAAGGTGGGTTCAAGGAACCCCCAGATGGTCCTCCAGGCAGGCCATTACCCGTCTGGGGCCTCTTCCTCGGTAATGACCAGAACTGGAATCAGCCCCTACCGGCCCAGGAAGAAGTTGAGAAAACCCCCAACTAGCTTGGAGGAAATCAATAGGATTATGAGGTTAATGCCAGAGCAGGCTGAGTGACAGTTACCAAATAAATGATCCCAGGAGGACATGGCTGAGGTTAAATGAGGCCCAATAAATAAAGGAACGTGTTCAAAGAGAAACTTCAGAAAATGCAAGGATGTGGGGGTCGGGCCTCAGGCCTCTTTCCTGCCCTCCCCTTCTAGGGCCTGTTGAATTCTGGAGGAGCCACAGACTGGGGCACTACCTCCCAGGAATGCACAGGCCAGGGTCTGTGCCCTGCTCAGTGCCAGTGTTGCCATCACTCCTGAGCTCAAGGCTCCTTGGACAGCACCATCAACCCAGCTTCGGGGGCTGAATAAGGGAACGGAAACTCTTACTATGGAGGTCTGACCAGTTAACAGCCCTAACGTGCCTCTCATTCCTTACAGACAGAGAAAGGACCAACTGCAGCAAGAGGGGTGGAAGCTAGATGTTAGGAAGCACTTACCAAATATTACATAGACAGAAGGAGCTTATGAATCTTGGAGGCAAGGAACAAGGCCTCCAATCCAAACAGAGGATTTTATTCTAGATGAAAGCACATTTATCTTGTATCCCCATTTGTGCCTGAGTTAGTAAAGCCTATTTTGGTCAACACAGTGGTACCAGCTAGGAAGGGCCATCGGCACCATCTTTGCACATGAAAAGCTTGTCTGTGGATACAGTACCCTCCATCCCACCGCCAGTGTATCTTGGTGGACGAGCAGCCCTATCCCACAGGTCCTGCCAGTGGCCAGCCTGGTGGGGATCAGCAGAACGCAGAGCATGATGTTCTTGGGACAATGCCATGAAGGATTTATTATGTCTCTTTGGGGGGGGGGGGTAAAGAGAGAGATGATTACATTTTGCTCTCTTGGTGGGTATTTTAATTTTTTAGAAAATGAACAATAAGAATAGTTAAGATCTTGAGCTCTGGAGTCTTTTTTTGGAGGGGGTGGGGAGGTAATTAGATTAATTTATTTACTTATGTTAACAGAGGTACTGGGGATTGAACCCAGGACCACGTGCATGCTAAGCACGCACTCTGCCACCAAGCTATACCCTCCCCTCTGAGCTCTGAAGTCTTGTGGGTCCAATGACCTCTCTCCTTACTGTTAGACCTTGGGCAAGTCCTATTTACAATAATAACAGTGTTGCTATATGTCAGGCAGTATTTTGCACTCTTATAACAACTGTAAAGGGAATGTACTGTTATCCTGTTTAACAAATGAAACCAGCTTAGGTTAAGTGACTGTAGAGCAGTATATTTTAAAGCATGGGCACCAAAGATCCAGACTAATTGGGTTCAAACCCTGACTTCATTTCCTGGTTGTATGACCTTGGGCAAATCAACCCATTTCTTCGTCTGTGAAATGGGGATTATGACAGTTCCCACCTGATAGGGTGGTAAGGTTGAAATGAGAGAATGCACGTGAGGCTCTTAGAATCCTTCCAGGCACACTGTGGGTCCTCAATAAATGTAAGCTGTTGTGTAAGCCCTTAGAGCACTTTTATCTGTGTGATATCACTTCATCCTTTCTGCTACCCTCTGAGGTGGCTGTTATTATTAAAATCACTTTACAGATGAGGAAACAGAGGCTTAAAGCAGGTCATGCTCTAGGTCCCTCTGTAAACAGCCTGTTGAGGACTTGCATTCAGATGTTTTTAACTTCAAATTCCAAGGGCTTTCTGACAGTCCCCATACTCTCTCATTCTTGATTTCTAATTTGTTTCAGCTCCTTGCTCAGAAAAAATCCTTGAGGACTCAAAATAAAAGCCAGTTTGGGACAATCAATGCTTAGAAAGAATGGAAGGAAGAAAGAGGAGGAAAGAAAGGGATGGAGGGGTGGGGAAATTAAATAATTTTTCTGACTTAGGAATTTTTTTAACCTACCACAACCCAAGCAGATATGCCCTCCTCAGACTGTAAAATAAATGTGCGTTTCAGAGAAGTCTTCCTGGGAGAAATGGAAGGGAGTGGCAGTGCCGGAGCACATAGTGTAATGGGGAAGAAAGTCTGATCTTCTGCAAAGAGTCCACCTACTACTGATAAAGACTCTGGCGCGGAAGTTCTGGATTGCTACCCCTGACTATTCAAAACCCAGGTCTGATTATTCATTCCTTGTCTCTGTAGTTCCTCAAGTTACAGTTATAGGAGGGATCAACCTGTGCTATTCGTGAATCACGGCCTCTGCCCTTGGCCCTGAGGGGGCTCAGCCTACTTCACCCAGGTCCAGGATCAGGACAGCCCAGTCCTCAGTTCTGTCTAACTGGAAGCTTCCTTCTTCTCTTTGTGGGAGAAGGCCAGGGAGGCCAGGGTGAGAGGCCAGGTGAGCAGACCTGCGCCTGTGGTAAAAGGGAAGCACCTATGGCAGCAGCTGCCCCCTGCTACCCGCCCTTCTTGTCCAGTCCTCTGATTTACAGAATCAGCTCAAGCTTTCGTCCCCACCCCAACTGTCCTGAGTCTGACAATCCCAATGGGATGTGGGCCAGGGAATCTGGAACCAAGTTTTGGGGCTACTGGGTAATAATAAGGCCACAGGGGAACAGGTAAATTCCCTGCTGCCTCACCCATCCTTTTTCTTTTGGGGACTTAATAAGGATCCCAGGCCTTAGATCATGGCACGCATAGCACACAGAGACTAACATGGCTAGGGAGGGAGTGTGGAGGGGTTTTGTTTCCTGGATTTGAATGAGAAGGTATGTGCACACGCACAAGAACACCTACAGACACTAAGATATGTATCTTTCCTTATGGAATACCCAAGGACTCTCTCAGCACTGAGTTGGGACCTTCACATATGTCTCAGGAGTATACTTGACTGTAAGTAACAGAGACTCAAACTAACAATGATGTAAAGAAATTGGGTTTATGTTTTCTCACATTACAAGAGCAGGTTTACTTGCTCAGTGATGCCATCAGGAACCCAGGCTCTTTCTTTCTGTTCTGATATCATTTGCATATTGGCCTTCATCCTTCTTGCCTCAAGGTCTCTAGAGTGAGAACTCCAAGGATCTCATCCACAGGGGAAAAGAAGACTCTGTCTTCTTCTTTATCAAGAAAGCAAAATATTCTCCAAATCCTCTCTCCCCTCTCGTCTTTAGCTTAGGTCTCATTGGTCAACATTGGATCACATGACCATTCCGAGTACAAGGGAGGCCAGCAGCGCAGGGGCAGGGTTTCCGCAGTTGGCACAGAGCAGTGGTTCTCAACCTTGGCTCCATTCTCAGAGATTCTGACTCAGTTGATCTGGGGTGGGGCTTGACATTGGTATTTATTAAATGTTCCAAAACCCGAGGATTAAAAAAAATTATAATTGCTTTTCACTACAGTATGATGTCAACTCAAGTAATCATCTTCAACCAAACCCACCCCTGGCTCTGGACAAGCCACCTTACGCTACTGACTAGGGTTCCCCAGTTTATCCTGTAGCCCCTGCTCCCTTTCGGGTTGATTACATTGGTGATTAATTAGTAAGTTTGTAGGTCATTTGTTAGTGAATGTGCAGTTAGTAACTGGTTAGCTAATTAGTTAGCTAACTGATAGAATGGTAAGTCGGCCTTTCCTCTTGTTTAGGTGTCTGGCACATAGTAAGTACCTGATAATTTTGTTTTTGGATGAATGAATCCATAAATGGAGTTAATACAGCATCAAATGAGATAGAAGCTATGAAATCAGCTTGTAAATAATAAGACACTGTACAGATACAAGAATAAACATTTACATGAGAAACTACTTTAAAAATTAAGACCAGGATAAAGTCCCACCCGACTCCTCTCCTTCACCAAGGAAATATTATTTCCACATTTCTGAAATGGAGAACGACCAATTTTTGCCCTGTTGCTGGTAAGCCAGATTTTTCTCTCAATTATAGCAACTGTATCAACACTTAGTGATGGCGCATATTTTCTCCTTTTCCCTTGATCATACTTTGTCTTTCTACTTGTATTTTTATTAGACTATTTTGGTTATAAACCACCTCAAGCCTTTTCAGGAAAGAGGTGGGGTAAAATAAGATTTAAAAATACTTGGGAACTAGCCTTTATTATCTATCTACCACATGCTAGGCATTTACGTGCATTGACCTAGCCAAACTTCACAAATAGCTGGTAGGCTGGTGTGATTATCCCCATTTTATGTAGCTGTTAAGGGACTTGCTCAAGGTCACACAGCTGCTAAATGGTGAGCCAGGACTCAGAGCCAGCTTTCCAAACCAAGGCCAGTCTGACACCAAACCTGAGGCCTTTCCCCTATAGCAACTCAAGTTGGTGTAATAGATGGTTGGTTAGTTCACTTAGTTGAAGAGCATTTTTGTACTTTGAACGTCTCAAATCAGTCTTGGGGGAAAAATTAGTCTCATTCTTTTCTCCACAGGCCATTTATCAGCAATTACTATACTCCATCAATTGTAAGCTATTCTAATATTTTATGTACCACTAAGAAGAAAAAAAAACACTGCTAATTAAACTATAACATACCATTGATTTTAACATGCATCCTAGTTTCAGAGATGCCAAAATGTGAAAAATGTGTATCTTAAAATCAATGAAATAATGTATTCCGTGCTGGTAATGAAGACTTTGTGTACATAATCTCCCTTTTTCTCTCACTCGATTGCTGGCTAGTTTACCCTTTCCTTTTCATCACCAAAACCTTGCCCGTCCCTTCAATGTCTCATTTCTCCACATCATCATCAACTAGTCGATGTTGATTTAGATTATCTCCCATGAGTCTCCAGAAAGCCTTATAGGCAGTTTCCACTCTAGGTTCTTTAAAGAGCTACATCAGATGGTCTCATTATGAACTTCCTCCAATGACCATCAGCAAACTCTTTCCAGAGTCTGGCCTAACGCTAGTCTTCTCCCATGGTACCTGGTGATTCACTGCCCTCCCTGTCCACCATTCCACAAAGTAGTTGATCGGTTAATCTGTACACTATTTACTGGCAAGGGGTTTCCCTACAGGCTGTTGGAGAGGGCATGGGAGGGGGCCTGGGTGCAGAAGCTGAGGCATGTCATCCAGTTCTCCCTAACACAGGAAACATGACTCCCCAGGCATCTCTTGAAACACCAGGGCCTTCCCTTTCTCCACTCCGGGAGGACGCAGGATTGGGGGAGGATTAAGCTTCTCCACATCTCTTACACCTTACTTTCCCTTCCTGGGTTGGGACTCCATGAGACAAGTCATGAAGGGAAGATGGGGTAGCAGTATCTGGTACTGCTGGAGGAGATGGGGGTTCTTGAGCAGTGGGCGTATTGTGGAGCAGGGTTACAGGCTCCTGACAGCAGCTGCTGGCTTTTCTGAGTTCGTGTTCTGCTTCCTCCTTTGTGTGCAAGGGGGTGGGAAAGGAATTGATGCTGGCTTTCCATTTCCTAGCATTACAAAAGGGACAGAGCCATCCAGGGAAGGATTTTCCCTGTCCCGTTCCCGTCAATCTGATTTTAAGGTCAGAATCTGGAAAGGAACAGAGGCTAATCAGCGAGGCTGGGACACCAGTGGAGGGAAGGATAAAGCCAATGCTGAGATCTGAGGAGCTAATCTGGGAATCCTATTGACAGAGGATTCTGGGGCCTTTGCAGACGGGTGGGTAGGCCTGTCCTTGTCCCAGTGTTCTGGGCATGTTACAGGCTGTGAGGCTTGGACATGGGCTGAGGTCCACATGGGTCTGTCTGCCTGTGCAGCTGCGGGGTCTTGTGGAGAGGTCCACACCGACATAGAGAAATAGAGGGAAGTGAGACAGAGAGAGTCTAAAGTCAGAGTCGGGCAGGGAAGTCTAGGCGGTTGAGGGGGACTCACTTTCTGAGGCACAGAGGCCGGCTGGCTCGGTGCGAAGCCGTCTGGGCTTCCTAGACTGGAGCAGGCATTGGGCTTCCTCTTCAGCCCTCCGGGATCTCGGGGAGCTGCTGGCAGAGTCCTGGCCCTCGGCCGCAGTTTCCCCAAGAGGCTCTGCCAAGCCCTGGCACCTTGGAGCCTGGGCCTGGGCCCGAATTCAGGCTGGCGCCGCACCTCCCCACCGCCGCCGCTGCCGCCGCCGCCGCCGCTCCAGGCCGGGCCGCCGGGCCTCCTCCCCGCCCGAGCGCAGGGCCTGCCCTCTCCCGTGACCCCCGCGGCCGCCTCCAGCGCCCGCTGCCCGCCGCGCCCCGGACCGGGGCGGGCCGGTGAGCAGCGGGGCCGGTCTCAGACAAGGCCGGGCCCGGCCGTCGCGACTGGGCCCGGAGCCCGACAGCAGGAGCGAGCGCGGGCCGGCGCGCGGAGGTGTGAGAATGTGTGGCGGGCATGGTCGGGAGCCGCCCTGCGGGGCGGCGGGGCGCGTGTGCGCCTGCGGCCGCCGAGCTGGCTCTCGAATAAACCGCGGGCACCGGCGGGGAGCGGGCTCGGACCGGGCAGTGTGCGGGCGGGCGGGCCCCGCGGCCTGCGTCTCGGCGGAGGACGGCCGTCTGGATGTGGCCCGGGCCCCGCCGGCGCCCCAGGGTGCGGGTCACGCCGCCGCTCCCGGCCGGCCGTCCGGCCGTCCTAGTTGTCGAGCCTCGGATGGGAGCCGCGCGGCCCGGCCAGGACGCTCGCCCTCGCTTCCCGCCCCTCTAATCTAAACCATTCGGGGCTCCCACCCCAGGCCGGCCGGCGGGGCCCGAGGGCCGCGCGGAGGGCACTGGGCCGCGCGCTGGGGGAGCGGGCAGCGGGCTCCGGGCTAGGGTTCCGGGGCCGCGCAGTCAGGGGACCCTCGCGCCCCCCTCCCCGGGGGGCGGCGGGCGCGGACTGATTGACAGCGGCGACGTCAGCGCGGGGAGGGGGGGCGGCCCCGGAGGGAGGGAGGGAGGAGGAGGGAGCTGAGGCCCCAAAGTGCGGCCTCGGAGATCAAGGGCCCGCTCCAGAACTGGGATGTGTCCGTCCCCGAGGGCGCGGCGGGCAGCGGGACCCTGACCCAGCGGCCCCGAGTCGGAGTCCCGGCTGTCCCGTGCTCCTCGGACCCGAGCCTGCAGCGGACCTCGGGCCGCAGGCGCCAACGCATGCGGCAGCGCAGTTAGGGTGAGTGTGGGTCCTGGAGGGAGTGAGGGTGAGCCGGACGTGCGGGACAGAGGTCATTCCGAAACCAGGGTTTGGCTGCAGGGTCGAGGAGGATGAGCTGGGAAGGGAGCGAGTAACGGGGCCAGGGTAAGAACCTCGGGGATGATCAAGGCGGGAAGAGGGCGGCGCGAAGTGTTTTTGATCGGGCTGCTGCAGCGGCCCGACTCCCAGCGGTCAGGGCAGGAGCCCTCCTCTCCTCCGAGTAACCGGACGAATTGGGTCGAAGGACCCAAGAGCATAGAACGACAGCGCCAGCGCCAAAGGAACAAAATTAGGCCGTGACAAGTGGAGCTGTGGCCTTGAAATTAGTGTTTGCAGAATAAGAAAGGCCAAGGAAGAGGGCCTGGGTACTTGGCGAATATCGATGTAGATATGTGTGTGATCAGAGCACTGGACTTCAGAGCCTTTGATGCAACAGGTTCGTCCAAATTAAAGCAAGGAGCATTGTATATAAGTAGTGATCTGTGGTCTAGAATTATCAAAATGTGAGCAGTTACCAAAGAAGCAGGGCTCAGCGGCATAAGTATTACAGCACTCGGACTTTAAAACAACAATAAAAGAATAGTCACTCTCAGAACCAAGTGAAAATCGTAATTACAAATTTGAAAGGACCATGGACAAAGTGACGGAACGATGTGACAAAAACCATTGTATTAAAATCAATATTAATAGAATAAGAAATAGTAATGTAAAAAATGATAAAACTGTAGAAAAATATGAACAATGGAAAATACTATTAAGGGAGATACTAACATTAATAGTATTGACAGAATACTATCATGTAATTTATTATTGATACTATAGTGAATTATTAAAATAAATATTAGCCAAAATCTCAAAAGCAATAGTGACATAAATAAAAACAGCGACAAGAATTGCTGGAATAATATGACAATTTATGACCAAGGTTTTAATAATCCCAACAACATTATAAATAATGATAGAGTAATAAGAAGTATTGTACCAATGTGATGAAACATAATCAGAGTATTAAGAGCTACAGCAATATTACAAATTATGACAAAGTAACAAGAAGTAATGATGTGATGAAAAATAACTAGCGAATTAAGATCTGTAACATTACAAATAATGACAAAGTAACAAGATATTGTAACGATGTGATGAAGAATACCTGGAGTATTACGAACAATCCTAACAAAACAAATAATAGTAAAATAACAAGAAGTATTATAAGGATGTGAAGAAAATTAATGTGGATATTAAGAACAATAATATTACAAGTTCTGGTAAATAAATTATTCAAACTGTGACAAAGTACAGAGACTGAGAAGACAGCCACGGAAACATTTTAGGGGTATAGAGTAAAAATAAAAGCAATAATAGATTAACATGACCTATCAGAAGACTGTGTTTAATAACTGCCTAGGTATTGGTAATAGTATTAGTAACGTGCCGGGAGACCCTAGAATGATGAAGCAGTGACAGGAAAGCAGCAGCAACGTATTTGATAATGATGAATTAACAGATCAATCAGTACTTTAACCATGCAGTATTAAAAATAAAAAGTACTTATGTGATAGAATACTCTTAATGTTACTGAACTGACCAGAATATCTCTGATAATGGAGATAATTAAAATATTTAAAATAGTATAAAATATTCACGATTACTCCAGTGCAAGAAAAATACCACCAGTAATCTAGAAATGAGAAGAACAACGCTATTCTTAGAAAACGAGGCAGCTGAAAGCGACGGACCCGGGCGCAAAGGGCGCGGAGCCGACCGGCTGTGCCCGAGGACCGCTCCAGGAGAAGGTCGAACGCGGGCCGCGGACCCCGGCGGGTGTGGGACCGGCCGTGCCGGCGTCCCAGCGCGCCTGGGCTCTGGGTCCGAGGGTACCGGATCGCGGGGATGGCCGTGCTGGGCAGTAAGAAAAGGAAATTAGCCGGGAGCTCCAGAGAAGGCGAGTTGTCGCGATGTCGGGATGTGGCTGCGTGGCCGAGAGAAAAGGAAGAGGCGAACCTCGAGTCGGGGAAGGAGAGCATCGCGCAACCCTCGACCCGCGTGAGAGCAGAGGTACTGGCATCAGTGCACACGGGCCGCGGGCGTGCTTTGCACCGGGCAGGACCGAAAGCGCGCGGAGCAAGTCGCACGGGGCCGCGACACCGCTCCCTGTGTGACAAGTGCCCCACAGAAGACCTAATGGCCAAGACAGCATTGCGCCAGGCGGCCCCTCCTGGACCCGCGGACTGCTGCACCTAGGACCAGCGGATCTAACCGCAGATATAGTCGGAACCAGCGCCTTGGCCCGGAACGTACAACAAACTTCATCCCGGAGAGTCCCCTTGCCTGGAGGCTTCTGGGTTTCCGGGGCTCGGCCTGGGAACTCTCATGTGGCCCAAGGCGGGTGCTGCGTTGGCCATGCCCGGTGAGCCTTACTGCTTGGTGCCTGTGGCTGGAGGACTGACTGGGCTGTCAGCCTTATCTTTATGGGCTTTTCCCAGCCCCAACTGGCCCCGGCCCCTTTTTATCTCCTCGGTTGCACTTGGCTTGTTTACTTTGTGAGGCCCTGGGAGCCGACGTCTAGTCCAGAATGGGGAGTCGGTGGATGTGGGGCCTGGGCCTTGGAATGCCCAGGGAGATCCAGGGGAGGACAGAAAGAAGGTAGGAGGAGAAAGGGGGAACATTCAGCCACAAGAGAGGCAGTCAGACATTTGGAAAGCCTCACCAGAGCTTGCCCAGATCCAGATGAAAGGAGAGGAGCAAGGAGGTGGAAGAGAGAAGCAGAGATGATGCACGGTTGCATCCACAATGGAGGCAGGACAGGCAGGTCCTTGCAGCCTGGGCATTATCCTCATATCCCAGGACTAGCTGCCAGAAGGGAGCAGGCATATGAGCAGGCGCCTGAATAGTCCTAGACACCTGGGGAAGGGTTATTGTGCCCTGGGGCAGGGCTAGGCTATGCCTGTGAACTGAACCCACCCAACTGGCCTGCTCCCTAGCTGGGAAGAGTCTGGGTCCTTCCTTTGCCCCAAAGCAGAGTCGTTTGGAGCTAAACTTTGAGCCAGCGTGCGTGTGACAGCAAGGCTGGGGAGGCTTCTGGCTGAGTTCAGGGCCTGAATCAGAGCGGCCCTAGGAGAGCATGGCTGTTTGGGTGACTAGCAGTCTGTGAGAGGGTGCTGTGTCTTGAGTGTGAGGATGTGTGTGCCTGTGTGAGTGACAAACAGGTGTCTGTGGGAATGGATGTATACAGGAGGGAAACTCTGGTTCAGGAAGCCTCTACCTGACTGCTGTCTGAAGTTCTGGGTGAGGGTAGCCAAGTGAACAGGGCTTGAACGGCTGCTCAGCCATAGGCCCTCCCTGCAGGTGTGATGCCCTGGGAGCCTGGACCCTGCCCTCCTGGCTTGGCTTTCTTCCCCTGCCTGCGCAAGAATCGTCCTGGTTGCTCTGGGCCGAGAGTGAGCCAGGACCGCAATTATTAGGGATCAGATGAAAAAGACCCAGACTTCAGGCTCCACCGGAGTCCAGCAGGAGGGAGGGACTAGGGGTGCAGCTGGGGCAATGCCATTGCAGAGAGGGCGGTCCTTCCCCCAGATCTACTCATCACACAGCCCCACACCCAGGGGCAGGCGGACCTTGAACCGCACACAAACCCTCCCCAGGTCCAGAACCCAGAGGGAGGAGGCGAGGGTCCTGCCCTCGTGTATTCTCCCTCCTCCAGCTCAGGAGGGGGCGGGGTCCACGTGGGCCAGGTCGGCCTCCCAGCCGGGCCGGAAGACTCCCGGCTTGGCTCCAGAGGGCTGCGAGGTCTCAGGCGAGTGTGGACCTGGGCATGTGACTCGTGTGTGCTGTGTCCGCAGGAGATGCTGCAGGATAAGGCCCTGTCGGAGAGCGAGGAGGCCTTTCGGGCCCCGGGCTCCGCGCTCGGCGAGGCCAGCGCCGCCAACACCGCCAACGCCCCTGAGCCCGCGCTGGCTGCGCCGGGCCTCAGCGGAGCCGCGCTCGGCAGCCCCCCGGGCCCCGGCGCCGACGTCGCCGCCGCCGCCGCCGCCGCCGCCGCCGCCGCCGAGCAGGTAGGGCCGCGCCGGCCGTCGGCCGGAGGTCTGTCTGCAGGGCCGCCTTGTCTGTCAACCCGCCACACTGCGGCAGGACTGTCTGCCTGTTCGCGCTCCCCTGGGCAGGGCCCGCTCTCGGCCCTTCGTCCTTCCTCCACCTTGAGCCCTCGAGGCTGCTCAGGGACAGGCCGGAGAGGGGACCCCCGCGGCGGAGCGAGCCGGGGAGAAGGTTCCAGCTCCGACGACCCTGATCGGGCGGGGTCGAAAGCCGAGGACCAGGCGGGGAGAGTGGCCCCTGACCAGGTGCGTGCGGGAGCCGCCGCCGAGATCCGAGGCCGCAGGGATGTCACCGAGAGGGTCATGGTGACGACCTGAGGATCGAACGGAATCCGGCTGTGCACGCTCTCTGCCTGTGCGGGTCTGCGGGTGCACGCGGCTGGCCGAGGGGGTGTGTGCCCTCCTGTGTCGGTGCATGCCCGCAAACCTGTTGCTGTGTCGGGCCACTTGGGGTGTTTATATGTTTGTGTAGGAGTGTGTCATCTACCCCAGCACGGTCAGTTTATGTGTTTTCTGCGGAACCACCTATAGGTGCAGTTTCGAAGGAGGGGGTTTTAGCCACTTACTAAAATTTTTAAGTTTTAAAATTCATCAATGGTACAGAATAATTTTGTGAAACGAAATCTCGAGGCGTGGGCTCCTGGGGCTGGCAGTGTTCTGCATGGTTCCTTGGGTCTGTGTTCCCCTTTCTGAGGGCTCCACACGGAGCCGTGGGCCAGGCCGACACAAGTCCCCTCCCTCCCGTCCCTAGACCATCGAGAACATCAAGGTGGGCCTGCACGAGAAGGAGCTCTGGAAGAAGTTCCACGAGGCGGGCACCGAGATGATCATCACCAAGGCGGGCAGGTCAGCGCTGGGAGTTTTACTTCGGGGGGATGACGGATGGGAGCAGTGGGAATCCTCAGGGGCTCCCTTAGCAGTCTTTTCCGCCTTCAGCCCGGGGAGCGACGGCAGTCCCCTCTGCCATTCTGGCCTTAGCTCCACATCCCGCCATAGCTTCCGAACCGGCTTCGGAAGCCCACAGAGGGCTACACCGCGAGGGGTGGGGAGGGGCAGTATTATGCAAATGAAATGCAAATTAAGGTCGTGCCGCTGGAGGTCCCTGTTCCAGCACTTTTGGCCCCTGGGGGACGAGGTGGGGGCTGCTTTGTCCTCCTCTTTTTGGGGGACCTGCCGGGTTTCTCAGGAATGCATTGAACAGGGACCCGGAGATGTCCCTTAACAGATAGAGGAAGGGGGCAGGATCATGTTTTCCTATTTCCATAACTTTTTCGGGGGCAGTGCGAACCCCAAGTCTCTCATCCCATGGATGCCCCAGTGCTGTCGCCAGCTCCCTCCTCAGCCAAGGGGAAGGCACCGTTGGGCCCTGTGTATGTGTTGTTTGGGGAGCAACTCTCGGGTGGCTGCCAGAGAGGAATGATTTATAAAGTGGAAACATTTTTAAAATGCGCTGGTGTCTGTGGGAGAGACGGGGAGAAGAGGGAGAGAGGAGGAAGAAGCAGACGCGAGCAGACAGAGAGATTCACAGGAATGGCTAGGAGAGCGGCTATCAGGTGAAGGAGATATCTGCAGACAGAGAAGCTGGAGAGTTCAGGTTCAGGGACCTCCCTCCCCGCTACACTGCCTCCTCCACAAACTCACACTTGATTTTGGTCCCCGGGGTACAATTTAGTTGTTAAAATGTTCCTTTGTCTGGTCGTGGCCCCATAATTGGGTTTTCCAAGGAATAGGATGGTGGTGAAGCATCAAGGGCCGGGAATGGGCAGTCAGACGTGGTGGCCAAGGGCTTCCAGTCGCTCACCTACTGCTATCTGTGCAGCCTCAGGACAGGCACTTTACGGTCTCTGCGCTCTCCTCATCTCCATCTGTGAAATAATAGATCTTCCTTCATACAAACGTAGGTAAAGCCCTCAGCATGGCTCCTGGCATATTTAAGCACACAATAGCTGCCAGTGGATACTCTTCATAATTAGAGAAGTGTCTGGCATTTGCTCAGCGTTTTTCTTCTACTTTTTTAGAGAACTCTGCTGAACTGGAATGATGGGTCAAAGGAAATAAGAAGCTGGTGGTTTGCTGTAGGCAGAATAGGGGTCCTGGGTCCTTCCTGGCTGCTCACTAGCAGGCTTTGCAAAGTTTCCTTTGTTTTGTTGGGGGTGGGGGGTCTGGGCACTTGGCAGCCCTCTTGCCTAAGTCAGGGAGGTGGCACGGCCACCCAGAGCCTCTATCAGTGGAAGGAGCAGGGAGATGTCAAGGCCTGAGTTTGCTGCATTTGGGGGCTGGGAAAGGAGGATGCATCCAGGGGACCTGGTGGGGGGGGGGTGCCACCTGGAGCAGTCATTGAGGACAGTGGGACCCAGGTGTCACAAGTCCTGCCTCTTCCTAGTTGAGTTCACTCAGGCAAGTCCCCCAGCTCCCTGTGGCTCAGCAGTGTCAGGTAAAACGGCGATGGTGACCGTAGACCTACCTGCTATCCTTTCTTTTTCAGTTACTGTGAGACTCAAACCAGGGATCTTGTGAGTAGTGCTTGGTAAATTGTTGAGTGGATTACAGCTGCGATGGGGGGGGGACTTTATTTCTTTGATTGCTGGCATGTAGGGAAGAGAAGAAGAGAAAGATCCAGAACTTCCATTTATAGGCAGCAGAAATAACCTTGTCTCTTGAAAATAAAGGGCCAGCATATTCTTTGGGCATGCCTGGCCTCTGCCATTTTAAACAAAAGGCATTTGTGATTCTCCTCGGTGGGGTTTCCTGCACCTGCGTGGGTCCTCCCCCTCTCCCCTCAACACACGTGCGCACACACACACACACACACATTTCCAGAGGTACTGGCTTCAGGCAGATTTTGTGCCTGATCCTGGTGGAAGCTTAGCGATGAGCCTCAGGGAATGATGATAATAATTTTTAAATGGCTGTGATGATGTTGGCCAATTATGGTTCATCACAGTCTTTGATTTCTCTGGCAGAAAGTTATCCGTGCACCAGGTCTAGTCCTTAGGAAAGTCACTAGCCTCATCCCCTCCCCCCACGGTTCTCACAGACCCTTTTCCCTCCTGCATAGCTGCCCCCTGACTTCAGAGACCACTTTCACCGCTCTGATCCCTGTGCCCCCCTCCTCCCTGCTGCCTCCCTCCTGCGGCAGCCTTGGAAGGCAGCTTGCTTTGCTCCGGCTCGGGCTCGGGGCTCGGGCTCCTGGCTCTTCCACAGGCTGCCCAGCACCTCTCCCTGTTCTCTTCTTTGAGTCTCTATCATCACCTTTCCTAGGACACTTCTATTTCTCAGCAGATGGCCTGGACCCTTCTCCTGAACCTTGAATCATTGATGTCTAGACTGCTTGGTCTGGAGGGGAACCAAGAGAACATAAACCTGACCCCTGAGAAGGGAGGGCTTTTGGCTGTTGCAGATAGAAGTGGAGTCAGGCAGTCGCCAGGTCCACACAAGCCAAGCAGTGATGCCCCACCCCCGGAACAAAACCCCAACTTTGAGAAATTCCCTTGATTGCCTGTTCAAGGTGGAGTTGTTTCTGTCCTAGAGACGCTGGCTGATTAGAGGTATGACTGCTCTCTGGTTGGGGATGAAGGGGGCCCAAAGAAAAGTAGCCCAAATGTTCTCCAGCCAGTGTGAGTCCTTAGTCACAAGCCCCTTCCTTAAGCCCTTGAAGATCTGAGGGTCAAATGAAAACAGAGTCCCCTTCATCAGATAGTAACTGAATTCTCAAACAACTTGAGCTGGGGAATCAAATGCCAACCACAGTCCAAGACATCAATTTCTGAACACTCAGGATCCCCTGATGTCAGGTGTAAAATGGGGCCAGAGCCCTCCGTTGCCAGGCTCTGTCGCTCTCAGGCCCCTGCACCCAGAGAGTTTATGCCCCTAAGTGCAGAGAGCAGACCCCACCCCCCCCCGCCTCCTCACATCCTTGCCAAGCTTGATACATGTGAGAAACTGCATTTTCTCCCAAACACAGATAAAAGCGAGCTCCACAAAATTTAAATATAAACCTCCCCAATATGAAAATTTCCTAACCGTCTGACTGCTCTGCTCCTAGGTCATGGTTTTGCCACCAGATAAATCTCCACTATCAGCCTTCATAGGCTGTTGAGTTCAATGTTGCTTGTGTTAGTGACAGTGAATTTGCGTTTGAAAAATGAACTACTGATGAGAACTCCTGTTGAACCTGTATTGTTTGTTATTCTGAGGCAAGGATTTGGCCCAGCTTAATCCGGGGCTTCAAAGCCAATTGCCCTCGCTCTGTATACAGAGCGTCAGAGCCCAGTGGCGTGGGTGATAAGAGAAGTAAGGGTTGAAGACACTGGGAAAGTGGATTGGGGAGAGAGCGCTTTGATCTCCTTCTAAAGTATTTTCTGAAAGCAAAAGTCTATCAGAAGGAAGTGTCTTCAAAAAAATCTGAGAGAAGCAACTGGCCCTTCAAAACAGCATCCATTCCACACACCCTCTCTCCGGCCCCCCACCTCAGGGAAAATACTTCTTAAAAATGCTTTGAGTGAAGTAGAAAACGCTGTGTGTGTGCGTGTGTGTGTGTGTATGTGTGTGTGTGCAAAGTGGACATAAATTACATAGCTTTGTCATTGCTCTCAGAAATCATTTGCAACAAAAGCTTTGGTCTCCTTATAGACGGCACTCCTACCTCCGGCCCCCAAACTCAGCCTTAGTTGTTGGGCCTTGGCCTCTTCCCAACATACCCCGAATTCTTCCTTAAGACCCCCAGACACTAGGGATAGAAAACGGGTGGGGTTTTCTGTGGACCCCTACCCTTTTCCTGCAGCCCTTTCCTTTCAAACTCTGGCCTCCACAGGCCTCTGTGTGTACACATATTTATGATATATATACACATATATAATTTTTAATGTCCAGTTTATTGAAGTGGAACATTCCTGCAGAAAAGTGAACAAATCTTAATTGTACAGCTGTATAGACTTTCACAAAATGAACACACTGGTGTTACCACCACCCAGATAAAGAAACAGAACATTACCGGCCCCCAGTGTCCCTCTTGTGTGCCCTCCCCGTCACCACCACTCCCCCCTGGAAACCCCTCTCTGGAGTTCTCACCCCTTTTGATTTGGTTTTGCACCTACATTTCAGGAAAGGCACATATAGCTGCTCCTGGGGGGCCTGAGACCGCCCCCCAAACCAAGGAGTTTCTGTGGTGGATTTGGGGTTTGGGGGCTCAGCTAAGAGAGAATCTGGTGGGTGTCCTAGGTCTGCTCCCTCCTGCTCCCCCACCCCCGGCTCCTCGCAGGATTGGTGCTGGAATGAGTAGATAGCACCTTGAATTTGGCAACCCCCTTGGCCCGGGACTGGCGCCCAGGGGCTCTCTGAGCCCAGCTGAAACTTGCGTGTCCCCTCTCTCAGCACTGAGTTCGTATTTACGGGTTTATTGCCAAAATCAAAATGCCCCGAAACCCTTGCCCAGCGCCCCACAAGGCTCCAACACCAAGAAACGTCCAAGCGGCTTATCTTAGCAGTTCATTCTAAAACCATTTCCGAGTATGAAGTAGATAAAGGCTCCAGGCCCGCACCCTTTCAGAGCCTGTTTCATGATCAGAGGAGAAACCCCCAGCTTTCATCTCCTCCCGGGCCAGCCGGCCGGGCAGGCAGCTTGTTTATTCCCTGGCGGAGCAGTTTCCGAGAGGCCCAGGAGCGCCCCAAATGCCTGGGGTCCGGGAGCTGGAGAGGGGCGGGGGGTGGGGGGACCCGAGCACCGAGAGGGCGCCAGGGGCACACAGAAGGCGCGCGAGGTACACGGAAGGGACGCGGAGGGCCCCCGGAGAGAAGGTAGGGCAGAAGGCAGGGCGGAGCAGGGCTCTGGGTGGCTGCAGGGTGCTGAGGACAGGCGAGCCAGGGTTTCTGGGCCAGCGCTGGTGGCAGGGTTGAGTGGGATATGGGGTGGGCAGAGTCACTACTTCCCTTCCTGGCCCTCCCTCCCGGTCCCACCAAGGTCTTCATTTCCCCCTACAGGTGTTGGTTTTCAGGTACATTTTTTTGTTATTAATCAGAAGCAATTTACATCTCACTCTGCGGTTTCATCTGTTTCAATAGAGAGGACTGGGTGAGCAGAGGAAGACACAGCTCCCAGCCCAGCTTGGTCTCTCTGGCCTGAGTCCTGGTGAACACTCCCAGGCCAGGCCTCTGGGCTCCAAAGACCTTAGCCCGTCTGGAACCAAGGGCAGATGCCCTCAGCTTGGGCAGGAGGCCTATGTGGCTGGTGGTGTGTGTGCTGCACCTTCACACTTACCCTTTCTGGCACAGCAGGCAGGCCTTTTATCCTCTGGAGCCCGCCGCTGGGTAGGGAAATGATAGAGCCTAGGGTCCCCACTGCGTGTGTGCTCCATGGCCCAGAAGCAGGCACCAAACTGGACCCCAACAGAGACAGAGATGCCTATTTCCATGAAGTCAGTGGCGCTCACCGAGCCTGGGTGGGCTTCGCCTGAGCAGAGGACTTTTGAATCCCCATTCAGACCACACAGCTTGTCCTTCCTCCTGGCTTCTGGGGGCTGCTGCCCAAGGAAGAGAGGAATTGGTGGGCAAGGGAGGCAGAGGCTAGGAGACACCTTCCTTCCCTGCCCCATCTCCAGCAAAATCTTCCTGAGGCTGTTGACAGTCAGGACTCCGGTCCATGGGGAGCTTCCAGGAGAGGCCAAATCACAGGACAAGAGCTCCTTGCCTTGGGATACTGAGCGTAGGCTCCTTACTGGCCTTCTAAAAAGCACTGGCCACGTCAGCCTGGCCTCCTGAGCTGCTGAGATGAAGTGTGGTAGGGAGTAGAAGGGAAGGACAGGATCCCTCACCTCCCTCTCAGCCTGGGTTATGAAGACTGTTGAAGTGGCAGCAAGCCGTTTTTCCTGGCCCCTTTGGTGGACACTGGCCTTGCTGGGGAGCTGTGTCTGCCCTCTGCTGTTGCAAACTGGAGTGATTACAGGAGAAGCGGGCTAAGTGCGGGGCACTGGTGCCACGCCAGCCCCAAGTCCAGCCAGGGCTGCCCCATTTTGTGGCTGTTTCTGTAGCAGTTACAAAATGGTAGCCTGGAGGGGACAGGGTTCTTGGCCTTCCCCCAGGGAGGGGGGTGAGCCGAGGCAACTGCTTCCTCCCTCCCTTTCAGCCACCAGCCCACCAGGGGAGAGGCTGGGCCAGGAAGAGGGTGGCGCAGTTCCAGCATTGCCCCCAGGCCGGGCAGGCAGCTGGTGAGCAGGAGGCAGGATTGGGTTCCTGAGCCCTCTCACTTCCCCCGTTCCTGGAGAGGGGGTGGGGTGGACATTTGAAAATGCTTTCAGTTGACATCTGAGACAAATTCTTCCACACGGTTTATAAGTCCCTAGACTTGCAGCTAAAACTTGCCTCCTCCCTCCAGGCACGCACACATGCGCACATGCGCACTCGGCCGTGTGCAGGCACACGTGCTCGTGCGCACACAGGGGCACACGGCTCCCGCTGCCCGGGCCCACGGCAGTGCTCTCATGGGCCTGCCCATCAGCAGGAGACAGGGTGCGCAGGCGGAGGCTGGGCCGGGGTGGGACTGAACCCTCCACCTCAGGGTCCTGGCCTGTGTAGGGTCTGCCAGCTTGTGGAAGCCTTGATCCCTTCTGGAAGCCCTGCCCTGTCAAGGTAAGCTGGTACTCCTGTTGACAAAATGGGGGACTCCAATCGTCTGAGATGCTTAGGCCAGCTTGCCTTGAGGGTCCCTGTGCTGTCTCTTGGCTTTGCAAGAACCAGAGGACCCCCTGATGCTTGGCCTCCACCAGCTCAGGGTATTTGCTCCTCAATTCCCTTTGTGTCTTCAGTGAGGTTTGGATCCTGCCTCTCTCTCAGGGACACCTTTGTGGGAGGTCAGCTAGGATGGCGGGGGTGGATGGATGCTGAGGAGGACCATGGGGAAGTCCAGCGTCAGGGACCTGGTGCCCAGGGGAGGGTACCCCTGCAGGTATGTGTACATGCTGTTGTATGTACGGGTGTGCCGAGGGGTCTGAGGAAACCCTTCTCTAGAATGTTCCCTGAGCCTCAGGGTCCTGGACAGTTTCAGCACAGGTGGTAGGAACTGGAAGACTTTCTGCTTTTTGGTGAACCCTCTTTCATAGAGGTAGGTCATACGACCAGTCTATGGGGGCAGGAGTGCAGTGCTCAATAATAATGGCCATAAGTGGGCTCGTTTACTCCACACAGAAACCCATGCGATCGGTAGTGATATCCCCATTTCAGAGATGGGGAAACCAAGGCATTGAGAGACACAGGCAAGTTGCCCAAGGTGTCACTGTTTGTCAGGCTGCAGACCACGGCAGGGTGCTTCTAGAATCCATAATCTTCCCCACGACGCTCCTGGACCGACTTCCCCTGACACCCAGTGAGTGCTCACAGGCCCAGGCAAGGTATCCACAGGGAGACACACCTCTGCTAAATGCACAGAGGCATCCAGAGACCTGCAGCCCTCTCCTGCTTTCCCGCAAGTTGCTTTGAGGCCTGGGGGTTTCCACAGAGACATGACTCAGAGGAGACACGTCGCTGTGGAAGCAGCTGACAGGGACTTTCAGGGCTTGTGCTCTGCCCCCTGTAGTGCCTGCCCCACCCCCCAGATCTTCAGTTGTGTATGGATGCAGACAGGAGGGAAATTAAGGCAGCCAGGTTGGTGTTGAAATCCCGTCTCACGTCCTGACCAGGGTTGCTGTGCTTCAGCTGCTCACAGCTGCAGACTGAGAACTGCAGGGGCTCAGAGAAAGCAGCTTGTGCAGCCCTTTCCTTGTGTGTGGGAAGCTGACCAGAGAGGGAAGTGACTAACACACAAGGTCACAAAGCTCTGACCAGTGCTGAGGTGTCTTGCTAAAGGGGCAGTGCCTCTTAAGGCCTTCTGTCCCCTTGCCCACTGTGTGCCATCTCTCCCGGTGCTCTGCCCACACCTCTGCCTCACGCCTTGGCTTCCCTCAGGAGGATGTTCCCCAGCTACAAGGTAAAAGTCACAGGCATGAACCCCAAGACCAAGTACATCCTGCTGATCGACATCGTCCCCGCAGATGACCACCGCTACAAGTTCTGTGACAACAAATGGTAAGAACCGGGACCCTCACATCGCCTGCCTTCCCTCCACGGCGCTCTTCCCACTCACACACCCGCCCCCACTTGACGTCCAGGGACTCACCAGTAAGCCCCAGTGACTGGCCAGATCCATGGCCTCGGGAACCAGGCCTGCCTGGTTGGCTGGGGGCTGGGGCTCAAAATGAGCCACAGTGTTTGGGTGTTTGGTGGATTTCAAGGGTCTGTGCCCTCCCCACAGCTGTGGACAAGCAGGGTGGGTGGCCGTGCTGTGAGGTGACAGACGAGCCCCAGCACTGGGGGGTCCAGGCTCTGGCAGTGCTGTGCTGGAGGAAAGAGGGGGGCTCTGATATTCAGTAGCTAGGGTCCAGTTACCCGGTCTGTGGTGTCACCTGTTTCTCCACTCACTTGCTCTCTGTCGGCTGGCCTTCCCCCTTGAGCTGTGTGTCCACCATCCAGAGGGAATGGGCAGGCTGAAGGGTAGGACCAGGCGGGGACCCAGGAAATAATGACTGGGCTGCTTCTCCTGATCCACACCACCCTGCTTAGTACTCTGTCTGCCCTCAGAGCCCCGCACAGCGCGCAGGGAGAGAGGCGGATGAGCGAGTCAGCAGCCCAGGGCGTGGGCTCTGCGGTGGTGGGTAATCGGCCACAGAGAGCGGGCCGAGGGGGCGGATTCGGCAGCCAGGTCCTGCCAAGGGCCTGTCTGTGTTCTCTCTCTGGGCTGGGTGAGCACTCAGAGCGGCTTCTGGCTGAGGGGACAGCCACCCATCAGTTTCTTATCATTGTTTCAGGCGCCGGCAATCTGGAAATTTGTCTACATCTTTCGAGAAGCTCCCTCCAAATAATATAATTTATAATGTTTGAAAGTTGTAAATATAACACATACACAGAAGTGTCTAAATCTCCCTGTAATGTATTTGTGATTAATAACATTCCTTCAAGTAAATCATCACCTTTCCTTGTCATTTCCCTTCCTCTTTCTACTGCACTGAAACAGAAGAGACTCAGAATCACTCTCCCTCCCCAGCACCCCTCCTCCGCCCCTCACTCCTACCCTCAAAGTCCTAAATTGACAGTAGGACCAGCGGTGGTTTTCCCCCAGGTCTCTAGGGGTTTGCTCTCTGCGGGGCCAGGGCATCCGGGCTCCCCAGCTGCAGGCCAGTCAACTGTGTGCTCTGTTGGCAGGATGGTGGCAGGGAAGGCTGAGCCAGCCATGCCTGGAAGGCTCTACGTCCACCCGGATTCTCCTGCCACGGGGGCTCACTGGATGCGGCAGCTGGTCTCCTTCCAGAAGCTGAAGCTGACGAACAACCACCTGGACCCCTTCGGCCACGTAAGAACGGGACGGCCTGGCCGTGGGGGCGAGTCCTGGGGCCACGGCTGGAGGTGGGCCGGTCCGGGCGGGGATCTGGAGAATCCACCCTGGGGATCCAGCTCCGGGCCTTGGCACTTGCCAGGCCAGGTTGTGGAGGGAGTGCAGGGCCTGAGTCCCACAGCTCGGCTTCCTTCCTCTGGCACTTACTGGCCGGGTAACTTTGGGCAAGTTTCTCAGCCTTTCTGAGCCTTCGTTTTCTCGGTCATCTCCAGATGACTGTAGGAGAATGAAATGAGATTATGCACAAAGCACTTTGCACCTAGGAGGCTCTGAATAAATGGCACCTCTGACAATGACGATGATGGACACATCTCAGCTTCAGTCTCCCCAAACTTGGCCCTGCTGGAGCCGGAGACAAGTAAACCTTCAGTGACATCAGAAAGAGTCACTGATGAGTTCTGAAGCCTCTCTCTGGCGGGTACCGTCCGCCTGGCCTGGCAGCCGCCTGCCCTGGAAGGGAAGGCCTCGCTCTGGCTCCCGCGTCCGCACCTCTCTGGCCTTGCCTGGGACCTGGCTCTCACAAGAGAGATTCTAAAGCCCCAGGGATGCTGCTGCTGACGCCCCATCCAGGCTGCTGAAGCTCATTCTTTCCCCATCTGGCCCTGGCAGGCCCACAAAAAACTTTTTATGTGGAAATTTTTAGCTCAAGTGTGTGGCAAACAGAAGCCTGGGGACCCAGTATCATCTGCCAGGGAGCAGGCCTCGCCCCTCTAGGCTACCCGTGGTCACCCTGGAAGGGCGGGGTGGGGTGTCGGGGAGCGGGTGCAGTGGGGGCTCCTGGAGGCGATTGTCCTGGCAGCACCTACCGCTCAGCTTGCGGATGGTGGGGGCGGAGAGCAGGGGCGGGGGTGTGCGGGCGTGTGCCTCTTTTATGCAGCAGTTCTGTTTCTGGGGAGCTGTGTGCAAATCAGAATTCTGTGAATCACAGTTCCTTGGGGAGAGTGCCAGCGACGTTCCATTTCTGGTTGACTGGTGTATAACTGGCAAGCAGCTTTTAGTTCTAAGTTTCTCAGAGTCTGTTCAGTTCTCTTCCAAGTCGTCGGTCGTCTATAAACCGAAAACTAGGAGGATGCTTAATTAACACACCTGACTCCTAACTTACCTGCTTTGCAAGCAGCTTGGGTTTCCCCATGCGGGGTCGGCAGATGCTGCTGGGTGTGTGGCAGACACGCGAGTGTGACAGTGACATGGATTCTTGCAGCCCCAGCCTCAGCTGGGGGCGGAGATAAGCCAATGACCCAACAGGAAGGTTCAGCCAAGCCCCCACCTCTCAGAGCACAGGGCCTTTTAACCAAGGGACAGAGGGGCCTCCCAGTCTTACTGGGCACCATGCTGGCCGAGACTTTGCTCCCAGTCAGCTCCTACCTGGCCCCCTCTGCTTGGCCAGGCTGTGGCACCAGCCTCGAGAGGTAAACCAGGGCCTCTGTGGTGGGAGGCTGGGAACCACATCTCTGCCCACAGCTGCACACACACGCGGACCCCACGGGACAGATCACTGGGGTGGACACAAAGCTCGGTGGGAGCTGGAGCTTCAGGTGAGTGACCAGAAGTACCCAGGGATCCAGGCTCTGGCGAGAGTTTTGGATGCACAGCTTGCTGTCACAGATCCCGGTGGCAAGGATGCCTCCCAGGACTCCTCCACCTCCCTGAACCCCTGCAGAAAGCGGTGGGGGAGGGAGTCGAGCCGTTGAAAACCTGGGTTTTTTAGGAAGGAGGAGAGAGATTTAGCAGTAGGTTTTCCCTGGCTGGCTTGCCTCTTCGGTGCCGCTACTGGAGTCCGCCAGGGGTGTGCAGTCACACTGCAGACAGACTTGAGTCTGGGCCAGTGGGCTTGTGGTCTTGTGATGCTGGGGGTGCCCCTGGCTACACTTGCCATGCCTGCCTGGGGCTCGCCTCTCCTTGGCAGCAGGGATAGTCCCCTTACTAACTCAGCTTCCTCCCTGGAGGGCTGAGGTGTGGTGCATGGTCCTTGTGCCCACCCCTGCATTTAGCCAGGACGTGCCGTCTGTTGGTTACAACACCCCACCATGGGGTGACTGTGTCAGGAGCTGGGAGTGAAGGAGCAGAGCTTGGACCCCTGCCTTCTGCTGCCTAGTCCAGCGCTCCTTTGGTTTCTCCACCTGTCTTTCTGTACCCAGGGCTTGGGTTGTCATATCCTTGGCAACTTGGAGCATCCCTGGAGAGGAAGCAGCCTTTGACCCTGCAGGCAAGGGCTGTGGAGGGTGAGCTAACTTCCTAGGCATACCAGGGCACAGCAGCCCGTTTGGACCTTGGCTTTCTGCTCCTTGGCCTGTGCCAGTTGGAGTGACTAGCTCTCCAAGTCACCCTTCTTGGCTTCTCAGCGCAGGAGCCTGGGGAGGAGCCATCTTGTACTGTGAACTTGCCCCAAACAAGTCTTTCTGCACAGCTCACCTCCACACTTCCAGTTTTCCCTAAAAGCTTCCAGATCTCAAGGAACTTTTTCCATCCAAATGGACTCTCCCCTTGGGTCTCACAGCATCTCAGGGACTTTAGCAGCTGCCTCCCATTTGCAGCCTTCCTCCGGGAGAAGGGTCCAGGGTCCAGGGTCCAGGGTCCAGGGTCCAGGGTCCAGGAATCCCTAGGGCAGACCACATGTTCCAAAAAGACAGAACTAGGTTCTGACTAGAAAACTCCTTGCGGGTTTTTGCTGTGAGTTCAGGAAAGCCTTCTGTTCTTGAGGGGTAGGTTCAGGCCGTGACCCCTGGGTTCTGGGTGTAAGTAAGCCCAAGGGCAGAGGAGGGCAGGCAGCAGGGGCAGAAAGGACTGGAGGCCAGGCCAGGACTGGGCTTCCCCAGTTCAGCTCCACTTCTGTGGTTCTGCCGGCAGGAGACGATGCCTGCCCATCATCCCCTCCTACTTGCTGCCCCTGTCCCGCCCCCAGCAGGGCTCTGTGCCAGGTGACCATGTGGTGGAAAGAGAAGCTGCTTCCAGAAGTTGAGGAGGACCTCCCTGGGGTAGGGCCTGTGTCCTGCAGCAGGACGTGAGGATGGCTGGCATGAGAGTCTTACTTTTCTCCTGATCTGGAAGCTGGGAGGGGATGGTGGGGATGGTTGCAGTGGGGTGTGTGTGTGTGTGTGTGTGTGTGAGACGGAAGATGACCATCTTCATCACCCGATGTGTCTGAGGACTCCCAGATTGCTGAGGAGAACGGTTAGCTGCAGAGGCTAGGATAGCCCTGGACAGGGGTGTGGGCTGCAGTTCCTCAGCCACAAAGTGGCACATGCATAGTGCCCTCCATGTGCTGCTTCCTCCTCTGGCCACAGGCCTCTTAGCCTGCTTAGTTACTCCCGAGCCTTGGGATCCAAGGTCAAATGCCTCTTTTTCAGGGAGACAGTTCAAGGTCCCCATCACGTGCTCTCACAGCACCGTGTA
This sequence comes from Camelus ferus, assembly GCF_009834535.1. Taxonomy (NCBI): domain Eukaryota; kingdom Metazoa; phylum Chordata; class Mammalia; order Artiodactyla; family Camelidae; genus Camelus; species Camelus ferus. The sequence continues at coordinate 4,208,516 of NC_045711.1, forward strand.
CCTTTCCATCCTCAGACTTACCACAGCTATAATTCTATACTTACTTGTCAAATTGGTTCTGAATAGGAAATACATTCACATGGTTTAAAAGTCAATCAGTGAATAAATAAAAACGTCTGCAATGAGCGAGCCATCTCCCTCCCCTGGTTCCCCATCCACCTAGGTTTTTTCCAACTCTGGCCACAGGTAACCACTGTTACTAATTTCTTTTCAGTGTTTCTTTTTGCACATGCAGGCAGAATGCAGAGGCTCAAATCCCTTCTTTTCTACACCAAAGGCAACATACTACAAACACCTTGCACCTTGCTTTGTGTACTTAGTGCATCCTTGGAGTACTTGGTGTACTGAGATACTCAGTGTCTCATGGAGACCATTCCATTCACACAGAGCTTCCTCCTTCCCTTTTTTCCAGCTGCATAGCATTTCATCACATGATTGTGCTATTCATTAGGTAACCAGTCCTTATTGAAGGAATTAGGCGTTTTCCCATATTTTTCTCTTTCAATTAAGCTTGTGCCTATGTCGTTTTATACCTCTGCCAAGCATTCTTCGGGATCAGTTGCCTGCTCAAGGGGTGTTTGGATCTGCAGTTTTTAATTTGCCCTGCATTGGACTTGTGCTGATGTAGCTTCACCAACGTGGTGGGAGAGAAAAATTTTGGATTTTTGCTAGCCTGGTGGGTGACATGTAGTTATCAGTTTCAGTTTCAATTTCTGTTTCCTTTATTATGAGTGAAGTTAAGTTTGTGTATTTCTTTTTCTGAGAACTACTGTCCTTACCCTTTGCTCATTTTCCTCTTAGATTTTTTTTTTTTTAAATCCCGTATCCGTTCTAGGAGCTTTTATAAATTGGGAAGATTTAGCCCCTATCTGGGATGTTGAGTTGCTCATCTGCTTTCCCAGTTGTCATTTGTCTTTTGGTTTTGCCTCTCGTGGTATTCCCACACAGAAGTTTCTGATTGAATGCGTCAGTCTTTCCCCTGTGGGTTCTGGGTTTCGAGTAATTGAAAGCCCCCATCCAGTCCTGACTTATAAGGAAATTTTCTTGTGTTTTCTCCTAGTATTTTATAGATTTATTATTACATTTAAACCATTGATCCTTTTGGAATTTATTCTGGCATTCGATATGCGGTGTGAATCCAACTTTTTTTTTTTTTTTTCTAGAGAGCCATCCAGTTGTCCTAGCACCAATAATCGTATAGTTCTCTTCCCTCTCTGGTTTAGGGTGCCTTATTTCTGTACACTAAATCCCCATATGAGTCTGTGTCCGTTCGGGTGCCAGGGCCTTAATTGCTGGGACTTTGTAATAGGTTTTAGTGTCTGGCACGCCTGGTCCCCTCATTGCTCTTCTGTTTCAGAGTTTTCTTGGCTGGTCTTGTCTACTTTTTTCACATGAGCTTTAGAGTCAGCTCGTACTGTTGAGAAAGAAACTTATGTGTATCTTTATTGGAATTGCTTTAAATTATAAATTTACTTAGGGGAGAGGGACAGGAATGCCTTTCTCTTTGTTGAAGTCTGCTTTTTGTCCTTCAAAAGTGCATTCGAGTTTTCTTCCCGAGGTCCTACACATTTCCTGGGAGGTATTTCGTCTTGTCTGGGACTACTATCAAGGCAGTCTTGCTTCCACTACATTTTCTCACCACTTATTTTTGCTTGATTTGGGATTACTGTGGGACTCCCCCCACTAGATGGTAAACCAGGAGGTTTTTTATCACTGCTGTGTCCTAGTGTCTGGCACAGTGGGGGTGGTAAGCAGTGAGTGGGGGAACCCGCGGGGGGGGGGGTGTTTAGACAAAGAAGGCACATGCTCCTCTGGGGGTGATGTCCCCCAAAGCTTATGCCAATGGGAGCCCAGAACTGCTGATCACCCTCTTTTCCCCCTTTCCGCCCACATCTGCTGAGCATTTTGGGAGATAGGCTCCACACATGACTCCAGACCAGGCTTCCCCAGCCAGGTAGAGATACAGGAGCAGGTGGGAGCTCAGATTTGGAGATTAGCACCAGTTCTGGCTCTGCCTCCCAGCGACTGTCTGAGGTTGGGCAAATGCCTTCACCTCCCTGAGCCTCAGTGGCTTGTCTGTTAAAATGGGGCTAAATAATTATACCTACTTTACAAGGGTGTAGTAAAGGTTAATTGTGTGATGTGTGTAGCATACTCGGCACAGGGCCTGGCACAGAAAACTCTGGCTATTGTCACTGTGTCTGTGAGAGAAGACAAGAGGGTTAGCACCTGGCCCAGGCCTCCTGAGTCGGCTGGCGGGCTGTCCGACTCAGGGCTAAGCTGGATATTCTCTGGGCCAATCATTTTCCTCTCTGGTCTCAGTTTTGTTTTGGTTTTTTTCTTTTTTTCCCCTAAGCTACCAATCCTGTCTCTTTCCTAACCTCTTTGCACGTCTGGAGAGGGTAAGAAGGATAACGGACAAGGTTGTCTTAGAAAGTAAAAACATGATACAGGAGGAAATCTGGTTTTCACATAGGACCAACAGACATTGCCCCACTTGTTGTGAGGCTGGCATCCAGATACGCGGTGCTCGATGGTGGACAGCAGGGCCTGGCGAATCCTCGTCCCCTACAGTGTTTGGTTGAAACCTTATCATTAATTACTGAACTTGTTGCTGAGAGCAGTGTGTGCTCTCCCCAAGGCCATCTGGAATCGTCTCAGGATTCAGTCTCCAACCAGCTGTGTGTCCCTGGGCAAGTCACGTTCCCACCACTCGCCTCCTGCTCCTCATCTGTAAAATTAGGAGGTGGGACTAGAATGATCTGTGAGGACTGCTGCTCCGTGCCCTAATGTTCTGTGATTCCAGCGCAAATAGATCTGGGCCTCATTAGCCCAGCACGCTATGGTGATCTCTGGAGGAGATGGATGTTTGGCGCTATCACAATTGTTAAAATAGAACAGGCTTCTGAACTGTAGCCAGAACGTAATGAATCCCATTTCTGTAAAACAATGATGATGACGAGACAAGTCGTATAGCAGGGTTTGTGGACGTGGCCAGCCCGTTTGGCCCAGCGTCCTCTGCAAGAAATATAAATGGGAGACTCTGGCAAAACACTTTAATGTGGCGCCTGAGGAACTTCCGAGCAAAACCAGGTGTGAGTCACTGAGTTGCTTCCAGTCTCCCAGGCGGTTGGGAGCGACGCTCCGGTTTATATCTGTGTTGGTTCAGGGCTGGGGCTTTCTTCCAGACACCTGTGCAGGTTCCAGACTGTCAGAGTCAGGAGGGGTGTTTGGGACCACTTAGTCGAGGGCCTTACTTTACAGATGGGGACCCCAGTGACGGGAGGGGAAGAGCTTGCTCAGGACTTGCAGCTGGTGGGCAGAGATCCATAGAAGCTTCTGGGCCCCTTTTGGCTTCTCTGTGGCTGGGACTGCACCCTGCTAGCAGCCCCCACCTGCCCTTGCAAGTCTGGCAGTTTCTCTCTTCCCAGATTTCCCTGCCAGCCCGTCTGGTTCCCTCTTCTAGAAAGTGTATTTAGCAATCTCTCCACTCTCGTCGTCGAGGACCTTGTCTGATGGGCTAAGGAGCTCGGCCTTTATCCCAGGGGGCAAGAGGGAACCATCAAGGGTGGTGTTATGAATATCAGTTAGTTATTGAGCCCTGAATCCTGGCAGGAGTTGGGGTGGGGCATGAAAGGCAATAGGAGGAAAGACAATGTCCTGTCTTCCTGGATGAATCAGAAGGTTCTAAGCAGGGGAGTGACCTGATCTGATGTGTAGCGGGTGAAAATGGAGAGGAGGCAGATGGAGACAGGGAGGAGGCTGTCCCAGAGCCCAGCGAGAGGTGGCGAGGCCTGAGCCAGGGCTGTGAGGCGGGAACGTAGAGGCCTTTGTTTTAAAGGTGGAGTCGCAGGACTCGGTGGTGGGTGACACTGGGGAGATGCCCAGGGCTTGGCTGGACTGTCCCAGCCTGGGACTGCCCAGGAGGCAGAGGTGCAGGGTGGGTGCTGCCGTTTGTCCTAGGGCGTCCTCATGGGGCAGCACAGCCTCACTGTCCAGGTGCCCGCGGCATCTGCTCTGGGTTCTGATGGCCCGTTGTCTGTGTTCTCCCCTTGCGTCCGCCCTCCCCTCACCCCCCAGGAGATCTGGAGTGATGTGGGTCTGGTCCTGCACGCCAGGGAACGGAGCGTGTGAGTGATCACGGAAGGATTGTGTGTGCACATGTTTAATCACTATTTTTGACCTGAAAAATGCCCCAGAGGTTATCTTGTCTCTCATGAACAAAGACGAGAGAGGAGGAGACAGAGAGCTGGAGGTCATGGCCCAGGTCTTCCTCCTCCTGTAACCCAGCCTTGCACTGACTCGTTCCTGTTTTGGGGTAAAGGAGCCTGGAGGTAAAAAAAAAAAAAAAAAAAAAGAATAAAAGATATGGCCCTTTCTCTTGAGAAGCTGTAATTGAATTGAAGGGACAAGAAGAAATGGGAAGCCACTAGGAAACAGCACAATAGCCGAGTAGACAACCCACGGGAAGGGAGTTTTAGAATTTGGGGAGTTCAGAGCAGGCCCTGGTAATCTGGGAAGGCTTCCTGGAAGAGTTGGGCCTAGACAGTGAGTGAGCATGGGGAGGGAAGATCAAGACAGCAGAGGGAACCGTGTGCACAGAGGAGCAGAGGCGGGAACCTGGCTCCCTCTGGCATCCAGTCTACCTCCTGGTATTCAGTTGCTGGGTATTCTGGGAACTTGGGTCCTTCTTTTGGCTCCTGCAGCATGGGACACAATGCAAGGTGACAGAGTGACCTAAAGGGACTGGGCGGTGTTTCCCAAGCCCAGCTCCTCTCCCCAGGGCCCCTCCCAGGGGATGGGAAGTCCATTGAGGCCTCCCTGGGTAGGACTTGTACCCTTCAGTCTCACTCTGAGTTTCTTGTCTGGCAGGCCCCTAGCTGGACCTGGTTCGGGGTTTGGAGAGCCCTGTACTTTCCCCAAGAGGGTCCAGAGGTTTGTTACTGAGGACTGAGGGGGAAGTGGCCAGTTCGGGAGGTAGAAAAGCCAGTTCTTGCTGGATGGAGCTGCTCAGCCAAGTGGAGGAGCTCGGGGAAGGTCAGAGCCCACAGCCCAGCTCCTGGCCCTCCTGCTTCCTCGGCTGAGCCTCTCCCTGGGCGGCCCCCATTCCCAGGGTGTGAGGAGAGTGGAGCCTTGTAAACTAAGGCTTTGGCCCAGGCTTGCCATGGAAGAACCCGACTCTGGCCCTCCCCTGGGGCTGGCCCTCCACTTGGCACTCTGGTCACTTAGGGGTTAAATCATTCCCTAAGCTTCAGCATCAGACCCGGTCCCTGGGAACCTGGAAGAGTGGGAACCAGCAGGGCCAGCCCCAGGGAAGGCACTCCCTAGAGAGAAAGGAGCTCAGAAGGACCCGGGCCTGAGGGCCAGCCTCTCCCAGCCTGGACAGGAGCCAAAGGGTTAACAAAAGCAGCGATGCTGATAAAATGCCCCAAATTCCCGGTCCTACCTCCAGTGGGGAGGGCGTCTGGCAAATGTCAACGATAAAAAATACATTTTAATGGCACATGATGCTGCCGCTACCGTGGGGCACGGCCCAGCGAAGCAGGTTTGGGGCCGCAACTACCGTGTGCTACTCCCAACGGCTTGGGGCCCAGCCTCCTGGACACTTCGCGTAAGCATGGTCCTTTGGGGCCACCCACCTCCCCACGCCCCGGCATCCTCAAGGGCTGTGGGTGCCTGGGGCCTCTGGCCTCCTCTGGTGTTACTTTAGGACTGGGTACCTTGAACTCCAGCCCACGATGGTGCCCCCCCCCCCAGGCTGTGAGCTTCCTAGGGTGCATAGGGTGGGTCAAAGTCAGGGTGCAGCTGGGTCTCCCCAGCAGTCCCCTCAGCAGGCCTCTGTGAATGAAGGAATGAGTACCCAGATGGAAAAGGTCAGAGTTTAACATTTTCCTCAGCTCCCCTCACCCCCACCCACCCCTTCCGCAAACCCCTGGGCTGCAAAGCTGCTGCCAAACATGAGAGGAGGGGCTGTGCGCCCACCACAGGCATTTCTAGGAAAGGCGGTTCCCATACTTGGGGCTGCGCTGGGAGCAGGGGGAGGGGAGCAGGAGAGGAGAGGGAGGAGCCGGGGAACAGTCAGCCTGCAGGGCTGAAAGCTGAGGCTCAGAGAAGTCGAGGGACTTGCCTGAGGTCATACAGGGAGTCAGTGGCACTTGGACTTTTGCCTGCAACTCAGAATTCCACCCACGACACTGTGCTGAGTTCACGGGGGGCTTTCAAACTGTTACGTTCCCATCACCACAGTGATGCGTCTGTAACACCTGCGAGGTCCTGGGACCGGATGTTAGCGCTGGAGCAGAGAGGCCAAGTGGGGCCCGTGGGGCGGAGGCTGGGGCCCAGGGACCTGGATCTTCACTTGGGAGGTCTGGACCTTTCTGGATTCAGTCTCGGTGGTCAGGCCCTGGAGCCTGGGATTTTAGGAGAGGGAAAGCCACCCCTGGGCCAGCCAAACGAGGCTGAAGACAAGAGGGTGGGGACCTGGAGCTCAGAAGGAGACCCTTCTCTTCCAGATCATCCTCAACTCCATGCACAAGTACCAGCCGCGGCTACACATCGTGAAGGCTGATGAGAACAATGCTTTTGGCTCCAAAAACACAGCCTTCTGCACCCACGTGTTCCCAGAGACTTCCTTCATCTCTGTGACCTCCTACCAGAATCATAAGGTACAGCCACAGCACCCCCCCAGCACCTGGCATTTCTGCCACGACAGAGGGGCAGCCAGCGAAGCCCCAGTGCGGTGAGGCTGAGGCAGGCAGCGCCAGCACCTCCGAAAGCCGCTGAGTCCCTCAGGCAGTGGGAGGTGGGATGCCGTGCAGGAGACAAGACCAGACCCAAACCCAGGGCAGAGGAAGTGTGGTTCCTCTATTCTGTTTTGGGGATGGATGGGGTTGGCAACTGTACAGACCAGGGGCATGGAGCTTGCCCTGTGCTTGAGTGTTGGGCCCCTTTGATGTAGAGTTGGATTCAAAGGTCAGATTCTGGGCCTGCAGAGAGAGGGGGAGGGAACAGGGAGAGGAGCCCTGGGCACTGCCAGCTGTGTGGGAGCAGGTGACCGAGGCCTCCGGAGGCCCTTCCCAGGGACCCTACCATGTCCCGGCCCACCTCCCAGCCCAGACTGACCATCCCAGACTGCCTCCTGATCCCATCCCCACACGGCTTTGGGGACGCTTTCACATTTTGTGTATTAGACCTGGCCGCTGGGGGAAGGGCCATAGGCTGTGGTGGGTTTTAGGCAGAAGAGTGACAGAGTCCGATTTGCACATAGAACCTGACGTGGCTGTTGCACTGGACAAGGTGACATTGACGGGAAGCTGTTACTGCCTGGCCTGGGGAGAGGATGATGAGGGGCTGAAGCCAAGGGGCACAGTGGGCGGGAGCTGGAGACAGGACCAGAGGGTCTGCCGCAAGCAGAGGGGATAAGAGCCAGGATGTGACTGGCAAGGCCAAGGAGGCCCCAGCAAGACATTGCAGGAGCTCTGAACGCACCTGGGGTGGGGCAGGAGGGCCAGAGGCCAGCCCGTCCTCTACTGTGTGTCCTCTCCTGACAGATCACACAGCTGAAAATTGAGAACAACCCTTTTGCCAAGGGATTCCGGGGCAGTGACGACAGTGACCTGCGTGTGGCCCGACTGCAGAGGTGGGGCTGCCCCGGCCGGGGGTGGGCCGGGTGGACGGGGTTCAGGCACGTGGACTCGGTAACCCATCTTCACTCTCTCCCTGTCTCCCTCTGACTGTCCTCCCCTCGCCTCCAGCAAAGAATATCCCGTGATCTCCAAAAGCATCATGAGGCAGAGGCTGGTCTCCACCCAGCTCTCATCCAAGCCTGACGTCAGCCCCCTGCACGGGGCTCACCAGGCACTCCAGCACTACCAGTACGAGAACGGGGCTCACATGCAGTTCTCTGCGGCTGAGCCACAGGACCTTCCCCTCAACACCTTCCCAGCCCAGAGGGACTCCAGCCTCTTCTATCACTGTCTGAAAAGACGAGGTAGCTCTCTCCTGGTCTAGAAGCCCTAGAGGGTCAGAGGAGGGTCCCCCCACACACTCCCCACCGCACATGTAAGCACGCGCACACACACACTCCTGGTGACCGTGGGGCCCGGGAGGGCCAGCCTGAAGCATTAGGGACCGTGGTCAGGCTCAGCGTGGGGATGTTGCTTCTTGCTTTTCATGCAGCCCTCGGATTCATTACAGACAGCTTGTGGCCTTGATGTCCCCAGACACCAGTACCCCTCCCCAGTCCCAGGTGTTGCTTTGCACCCACTGCTTTGAGCCCCTCCAGGGGGTGGGCAGACGACACAGAGTCAGCCAGGCTCTGCCTCTAGGCGTGGGAGGCGGCTCAAGCACAGTCCGAGGTTGTCATTTGTTGAAGTGACCTCAATCCTAACACAGGGGCACCCAGAGTCCTGAGCGCAGGCACCCCCACCTCATCACACCAGGATCTGCAAAGGCTCCTTGAAAGTGGAAAGGAGCTGTTGTGGACATAGACTGGGGTCCAGGAAGACAGGCAGCAGAACTGTCCATGCCAGTTTCTTTGTGAAGAAGAGGAGCCCTGAGCTGGGAGCCAGAACGTCAGTGCTCTGGTACCAGGTCTCGGCTTTTCCGTCTCTAAAATATGAATGATCATTGTTATCACAGGGCCACTGAAACTCTCCTGGGAATGGGTTTGGAGACTTTTGCTCGGCAGGCCCCTGAGCACCTGCTGGACCAGTCGCATTAGAACCAGTGGTCTAGCAGTTCTGGCAAACTGTGGCCTTTGAACCAGATCTGGCCTGCTGCCCACTTTTGTTTGGCCAGTGAGCTGTACAAGATGGTTTTTACATTTTTTAATAGTTGGGGGAAAAAAATCAAATGAAGACTATGTGAACATTACCTGAAATTCAAATTTTGTTATCCATAAATAAAGTCTTATTGGAACACAGCCACACTTATCTCCCTATTGTCTATGGCCACTTTTCTGTAGAGACTCCCTAGAGAACACAGAGGGCGGGAGGCCAAGATAAGCGACCAGACACGTGTTCTTAAATGTGTTGAATGGGCCGCTGCCCAAGTCCTCAGGCCTGGGTCATCCCTGGATCCTAGGGGAGGACATGCTGGTCCAGATAGTCAAGCCCTCATGGTGGAGGATGTTGAAAGACACACATACATGGTTCGGGGCAGTTAATGTCATCTTCCCCCAGGCAGAAGATTAGCTGAGCCTTAAATGTACAAGTCATCTTTTACTTATTAACAGTTCCATTTCTTAATTGTGTGAACCCCGTTATGTTGAAATCTGTGTGATAACAATCTGATGGGACTTCTTTGAGCATATTTAGGATTTATTTCCTCTTCTAAAAGCAACAGGGATGTGCCTTCGAGTAGCTTTGGCTTGCTAAAGCCTTCCTAGGAGTGGAGGATTGAGGCAGAAGCATTGTGGCTTTAATTTTCCGGCTAATTCAGAAAGATGTAGCCTCCGGGTTTGGCCTGGCAGTTGCCTGCAATTTCCTTGGCCAGGGTGGGAATAGCCTAAGAATGCCAGTGCACATTAAGGCCTCTTACCATCCCCAAGAGTCAGGGCAGCAAAGGATTAAAGCTATACACCGCCTGGCTAAACAAATCACTCAGTGTCCAGTGATGTAGCGTCCCCTGTGGCCTTTGAGCATGGTCCACAATCCGACCACTTCTTGGCTGCTGCCACCTTATAAAAGCTGTCGCTGATTAAAATGGTTCTGGGAAGTGCCATGGCTGCGCGGGGCGGGGGCCCTGAGTGACAGGGATAGGCTGTCCTGGCAGCTGGCAGGGGTGTCCTGGGCCCTGGGCTGGAGGAAACGGCTCTTCCTGAAGGTTTCTTTGTCTTCCAGCAGACAGTGCCCGCCACCTGGACTTACCCTGCAAGCGATCCTATCTGGAAGCTCCCTCAGCAGTGGGGGAAGATCATTATTTCCGCTCTCCGCCTCCCTACGACCAACAAATGCTGAGCCCCTCCTACTGCAGTGAGGTGACCCCGCGAGAAGCCTGCATGTACTCAGGTTCGGGGCCCGAGATGGCCGGGGTGTCCGGGGTGGACGACTTGCCCCCGCCGCCCCTGAGCTGTAACATGTGGACGTCAGTGTCGCCGTACACGAGCTACAGTGTTCAGACAATGGAGACTGTGCCTTACCAGTCCTTCCCCACGCACTTCACCGCCACCACCATGATGCCCCGGCTGCCCACCATCTCCACGCAGAGCGCCCAGCCGCCCGGAAATGCCCACTTCAGCGTCTACAACCAGCTCTCCCAGTCTCAGGGCCGGGAGCGGGGGCCCAGTGCCTCCTTCCCCAGGGAGCGCGGCCTCCCGGCTGTGTGCGAGCGGAAGCCGCCCTCGCCACACCTGAATGCTGCCAACGAGTTTCTCTACTCACAGAGCTTCTCCTTGTCCCGGGAAGCATCCTTACAGTATCATTCAGGAATGGGGACTGTCGAGAACTGGACTGACGGATGACTCCCAGGTCCCCTCCACAGCCCCAGGACCGTGTTAACCCAGTATTAACCTCCGAGGGTGGCCTGCACTACCATGAAACACAGGAAGGTATTTCACAGGGCGGGGAGCGTGCATGCGTGCGCGTATTTGGAGAGAATCTATCTTCTGACATACGATCGAGGCCGTGGCAAAGGAAAAAACTCGCTTGTCTAAGAAGTGGTTTTGGCTGCAGGACCTGGATCCATTGTTATGTGACATCTCTTGACATGCCCATGGGTGGGATGGGAGTGGCGAGTTCATGTGACTTCCTTAGAGGTTTTTATAATATAATCTTTGACTTACTCAGGGGCCAGGTGGCGAGGTCTCTCCTGCAGGGAAGTGGGGGAGGATTCTGGTTGCTGGGGTGGGAGGGCTCTCTGCACATCTCAGAGTCCTGGCCTTCTATCTGCAAGGGATGCTGAGAACCTTGTTTTGGCAGCAGGAGGCCCACTCCTTTGGCTTCCGGGGATTCTGTGAGACAACCTGAGAGGTGGGCTCAGCTAAGCCCCAAAGTGCGCTCTGGGAGGAGCGCTGTCTGCTCAGTTAGTGGCCTGGAAATCCATCCCCGGAGCACTGAGGTCTGAGGGAAGACTTTTAGTGCCACCTGATGGATATTAAAACATTGTTTTTTCCATCAGGAGGGTGAAAATGCAATGAATAGCATCTCTGGCATCATTCAGTTTTTCTTATAAAGTCCAAAGCCCCTCCCCCTCAGTCCCCAATGTACAATCTCTCACTCTCTCTGGTGCACAAGACTCAGCCTCCAGGCACCATCTGCGTCCCACCACCGGCCACTAGGAAACACACTTTACCTGGCAATGTCCCCAGGAGCCCACATTGGAGCTGCTGTCCGGCATCTCCAGAGGCTGTTCTGCTCCCAGAAAGCCCTCATCTCTGGAGCAAGAAGGCCCAAAGGAAATAAAAACAAGAATTGAGAAAACATTCATTTTTTTCAGTAAATTCAGCCTGTGAGCTCAGAGGAGCAAGGATAATTGTTCTCCAGGGAGGTGGATCTTGGAGTCCTCAGCCCATCTCTTTAGCATTGAATGTCCCCAGACCATCCATGTGGCTGGTGTGAACTCTGTAATCAAATTTGGGAAATCACTAAACTCTTTGCATGCTGAATAGCTATTTATATATTATATAAATAAATAAATGAAATAAATAAAATATATAAATATATATATCTCACAAATGCAGGCCACATGTCAAAATCAGCTTTGCTTTTTACAAATGAATAAACCTAATAAAACAAACGTTGGAGAGGGTATTTGGAAAGACATCTATTTAAATTTTTATTACACGTTTGATGTTAAAAAACAAATAATGGTTTAGATAAAACATATAAATAAATAAATAAATAAATAAATAATATATATATATATAAACACACAAACACACTACAGATTACACTTTATTAGAAGCCACGTTAGCTAACAGGATATGGAACTCCAAGTGTTTTGTTGTATAGCATGGACGTTTTATTTTACATATTGGAACATAAAGCCATTTACAACTGTGAAGTGTGTGGGTCCTCTTTGCTCCCTGACTTGTCGTTTCTTGGCTCAGCAATGGTCTCTGCTTCCCATCTGCTCGTATTATTTTCTCAAGGGCCAAATGGAGCCCTTAGTGCCTCGGAGCACGGAGTGAAGTAACTTAGGACCAACGGAGCAATTGTACCTTTGAGCAATTGTATCTCATGCTACTCCCCAGATGATGGGTCTGGATTCCAGGGCCCACAAAGAGCCCAGAAGGGCAGGGCACTATGCAAGAACCTGTCACCTTCTAGTAGTCAACACAGAACCTGGCCGTTTGGGGAAGGTGGGCTCACAGGTAGGGAGTTCTTGGTGGGGTTTGTGCAGCTGCTTCAGAGAAGGACCTGACGGGCAGGTTGGAGTCAGAGCCTGGGGCTTGGTGGAGCAGCAGTCAGATGTGTGAAGCCATCGGCCCCCAACCCCGCAGAGAAGGAGTCGAGGCCTGGCAGAGGCCACCGCTTGTCCAGTCCTCTGCCTTGTCCCTGAAGTTCAGCCACAAGATGGGGCAGGAAGAAAGGAGTCCAGGTTCTCCTACTAGAGAAGAGAAGATGGGGTCGGACGGTGTGTTGGGTGTCCCTCCTCACCACCCCTTACCTCGTGCCCATCCCCTCATGGCTCCTTTTCCACAGCTCCTCACTGTCATCCACCGTCTCCAGGAGGAGAGAAGGCAGAGGGTTAGGGAAGCCCTTTAAATCCTTGTCCTCGTCAGGATTAAGATGAGATTCCCTGCAGGGTAGAAAGTCAACCTTGTCTTCTGTTTCCCCAGAGCCCTTCCCTGTGGCCATCAGGCTGCTCTGGCTGGACCCCTCCCTGCAGAAGGAGGCCAAGCTGCTTCTGCCCTTTGCTGTTGGCTCCCACCTTGGGCTTTTTGGTCATAGAGCAAAACTGAGCTGAACTTGGCTAAGGCAACAGGGAAGGAGGGCTCTTCTTAACGCACACCTGCTCTGCTCTTTTCTTCCTGGGTGAAGACGGCATTCTGGGCTACCCCATAACCTTCAGAACCACAGGCGGAGGGCTGGGAGCTAGATGTGTGCCCCCAGCCTCCCTCCAGACACACAGCTGCCTGAGTTCGAGGTAAAGAAAGCTGCTTCTTAAGAGAGATTTTGTCTTCGGGCGGCCCGCAGCTTCCTACCGGCTTTCTGGGAAGCATGAGGTCCGTGGGCTTCCCCACCTGGGCACGGCTTGAACAGGGCCTGCAGTGGGATTTGTGGAACTTTCCTGCCCCTCTGAATCAACAAGTCAATAAAAAGGGGGCACATGGGATACCCTGGAACAAAGGGCACCATTCAGTAGCGCCAACAGGTCATACATCATCGGGCCAGAAACCTGCCACATGAAAAGTGTCTGCTGCTGCTGTGCCCTGCCTGGGAAGGGAAATAAAAACGATGAACGTTCAACTGTGAGGCCACAGGCAGGCAGCCCCCAGGGCTCTGCTCTCAGCCCAGGGCCAGGCCCCTGGGGGAAGCGGGACCAGGCTCTCCACCGCAGCTCAGCCACCCAACTGCCCTCCTACAACAGAAGAGCCCGGAATAACAAAAAGGAGAATGAAAAGGGAAGCTGGGTCAGACTGACAAATTGTTAAAAAACCAAACCAACCTCCAAGCCTCCGCTGGGCCTCAGGGGGTCAAAAGGCCTCGCCTCTCCCCACTAATGGAGCCTGCAGAGGAGTAGCAGCCCCAGCCTCGCAGTGTCTTATCTTACAACATAAAATTAAAACCCACTTAAAAGGCCGGAGGGCATGTTAACATTCCCCCTGCTGTCTAATTGAAGTAGTTCCCAGCGCAAAGGATTTCACTTGAAAGATGGCTCCCTCAGAGCCCCAGTTTTCCTGCTCAGTGGGCAGGGGAAGGGGGTGGGGAGGCAGAGGGTGTCATTTCAAAGACCAGCTCAAACCTCGGAAAAGCGTGGGTTCTGTTTGCCGCCCCCACCCGGCCTGGGGGCAGGTGGCCACTGCAAAGGTTAGGGCAGGCTGGGTTGTTTTGTATTTTTTTAAAAATTTACAAATTCATTAGCAGCTATGTCAGCAGAGGCCAGATCCTGACAAGAAGCCCTGGTAATGATTCAAATATGGTGAGCCTCACAGTGAAACCTCCCGTTCCTGAGGCCCAGGGATTTCTGCTGGGTCCCCCACTGGACGCCCTCCTCCCTCCTATGCAAATATATTGCTGGTCTCCAAGGCATACGGAATCAATCAGGGACATCCTGTAAAGGTGATGAACTTGCACTGGCCATCCTGAGTAATGGGAACCAGTCAGCCCGAAGCCGGCTGCGACTGAAAGCCAAGGTGACAGCTATTAAGCAGTTGTGTGCAGAACAAAATGGCAAAGGGGCCGGGCAATCAAGTCAATTTCAATGGGCAACTGCGGAGTCTGTCGCAGCTGATTAGAGAGGGCCGGCTGGAGCTTGCAGGGCGAGCCCATCACAGACCAGAAACAGGCCTGCATGAAAAGGGAAAGAACTGTCTCCTGAGAAGCAGGCGATGAAGGACTCTGTTTTATGTGACCGTGTTCTTCTTTCTCTCCTTGAAGGGAGAGTCAAAAAAAAGCGAGATTAGATAGTTTTCTTTTCAGCCATTTATCATTATGAAGGAAAGTAGACAGGGCAGGGGCAGAAAAATCTCCAGTGGGATTTCTGCGAAGTCTCACTAAGAGGGACGGACCAGGTTTACACTTTGCCGCTTAAACAGCCCCTGCTTATTACCACCGCCTGACGGGGTCTGCAGAGCGTCCGGACTCCCTCTTCTAACGAGGGCAAACAGGCCCTGGTGCTCTGAGGATCACAGAAATTCTCCTGCAGAAACCCCACACCACCAAATTGTATCATTTGTGAAAATTAAAGCCTGAGCTGGAATCACGAGGTGAGGAGGAAGATGGGAAAGGGAAAGATGAGACAGAGCTGTGCCAAGTCCCAGCAGGTTAGGCCCCGGCTGTGGGCGCCCCCAGTGACCTGGGCCTGGCGCGGGGCAGGAGGGGCCCTGCCGTGTTTGCCCATGGTCAGTACTGACCCCAGGCCGGCAGGCGAACCCTGCCTGCCTGCTTGAAAATTCTAAGCTGGTGCTTGGTTCTCAGGGGTTGAGGGAGGCAGAGCAGGGGGTACCCACAGGCAAGCAGCCGTGAGAGAGACCAGCTCTGGGACCACGGACAGGCTTGGGGAGGTTCACAAGCAGATGGCAAGAGATGCAGAACCAGGAGCGGGAGGGCGTCTCAGAGCCCAGGGTTGCAGAGTGGACATCAGGGGCCCCGGAGGGCTCAGGCTGGGGCAGGGCTGCTGGTGAGA
This sequence comes from Camelus ferus, assembly GCF_009834535.1. Taxonomy (NCBI): domain Eukaryota; kingdom Metazoa; phylum Chordata; class Mammalia; order Artiodactyla; family Camelidae; genus Camelus; species Camelus ferus. Next base: position 4,223,807 of record NC_045711.1, read on the forward strand.
GAGAAAAGGCTGACTTAGCAAGTGAGAGCGGTGGGTGCCCGTGATCAGATCATTCCTAAGAGAAGAATGACAAATGGATAATTAACCTGCACAAAACTAAGCTCACTAATCATCGGAAATGCAAAGTAAAGTGATAAAAAAAAAATTCCACTTTTGTTTAAGAAGTTAATCAAATTTTAAGAGAAAGATGTGGGCAGCCTCTTTTAGTCCTTGCTGGTGGGAGCACAGATTGTTACAGTCTTTCTGGAAAAAGCAATTTGGTAGCGTGGACAAAGACTCTAAACGTGTTCATATCCTAAAGAAAATAACCAGAAAGGTGGACATAGCTTAATGCTCTATAATGTTCATTGTGGTATTATTTTTAATAGCCCCAAATTGGCAGAAAGAAAATTATGGTTAAGTAAATTATGATATTCTCATATTCTAGAATATGATGTAGTCATTGACATTATGTTTACAAAGTGTTTAATGACATGGGGAATTGATTTAAAGCCAAGTGAAAAAAAGAGGATCATAATATAGAGCGTGATCTCAAAAGTATTGGAAAGTAAAAACAAAAATATTGGCATAGCCAAACTATAGATCGTTAAATCACAACCAACAGGAGAATGAACTACATGAACTTATATCTCCATGACATATTATGTGAAAAAATTTTTCTGAGTAATATGTCTGGTTTCCCCATTCGTGTGAAACACAAAACGAAAGCAAACCTCTGTGTGTGCGTTCACGTATGTGCATGTGACATGTGAGTCTGTGTGAATGTGAGTGACGTGTATTTGTGGGGTGGGGAGTGTGCATTAGGGGCCCAGAAAAGAGGTAGGAGGGGTTGGGTTGTTCTGATAGACCCCTCATACGTCTCTGTCCTGTTTGACTCGTTCTGTAACTAGAAGATTTAATTAAAGAAAAAAGAAAAATAAGTTGGGATTACAGAAGTGCCCGAAATAAAAGAAGACAGAGTAAAAGAAATTGTGCCCAAACGCTACAGCTGTAACCCTGGGAGGTGGCTGCTTCTGCAGGGTCAAGTGAACCACGACTGACCTCTGGGCCCCCTGCCCTATTTGCTTTCCTCCTGACTCTGGAGTCTCCCTCCCAAACACCCCTTCTTCTGCCCGGGTCTTTAATGCCACTGCTGCTCCAGGTCCGGGGCTTTAGCCTTCTCCTCTCACCAGCTGCTCTCCATCGGTCATGCCCACGTCTGTTCCCGCGGCTTCCTTCACCAACAAACGCCGATACATCTCAAAGCCAATGTCACTTCCCTCTCCTGAGACTGTCTCCTGGACGTTGCCATTTAAGAAATGTCAGGATCTCCAACTCTCCCTGTTCAAACGGAAACGATCCTCGCCCTCCAAGCTTCCCCTCGCCTTCTGTGTTTGGGTCCATGGCACCACCAGCCAATGTCCGGCTGTGCCAGTCGGAAACCTGGGCTTCCGTGCTGACTCCCCACCTGCCCGCCCCAAACGCTTGCCGAATTACACAGATTCTGCTTCCTACAGAGCACATACATCTGCACACTTTTTCTCTTCCGCCAGGCCTGGCACATCTGCCCCAGCAGCAAATCCTTGGGTCTGGGCTGGCTGCCCTCTGGTGCCAGCTGGGTGAGGCTGCAGAGCTTTGGGCTGCTCTGAAGGGTCCATCATGGGGTGAAGGCTGTTCAGACGCGGAGCCAGGGGACTGCCCGAGGAGACAAGGATAGGAAAGCTGTCTTTACACGGGACTCGGCTCACAGTTTAATGTGTCCTGAGTCTTCTGCTCTGGCTGCTGTCATGGGTGCGGCGAGGAAGCGAGCAGCTCATCCTCAGGGTCACATGCCATCTGAGCGTGCACCCAGAGCCTGATGCTCTCTCTTATCCAGCTGTTTCCTAGGGGCAAATAAGCCCCGGGAGTGCTAGATCGTGGCTGTTTCCATCTCCATAGCTTATGTGGAGAGAGGCTGGGGCGGGGGGGGCCTTGTGTGAGGCCGTCCCACACCTCACACAGGCACCTGCTCAGAAGAGAGGGCAAGTTGTGAAGGGACAAAGGACAAAGGACAAAAGCATCAGATTTTCCTAAGCCTGCACTCTGTTCCAGGTGCTTTACACAGGGAGCCATTTCTGGGGGCTTCTTGTCTTTGGTTTGGTTTGTTTTCTGTCTTCTTAAGAGGGAGTCTAGGCCAGTCCCATGTCAGCACAGGCTGAGTGGTCTCCCACGGAAGGGTTTGGGGAAGGGGACAGTCTGGAATCCCCAAAGGAGAAAGAGATGTACAGACATGGATTCCCCAGTGTGCCCGAGTCTGACCTTTCTTCAGGTTTGGGTCTAAGGAATTGGGAGGGTCCTCCAAATGTAACTGAGTGACTAATTTGTGGCTCTTAGATTGACAATCGTCTCCACCAACCACAACCACCCACCCACCGTGGGCCAAGAACGTGGGTTATCTGTTGCCTTCCAGTTGATCAAAGGAGGGGGGCTGTCGGTGCACGAGACCTCGTTGTCTCCGTGAGGCTAAGTCAGTTTGGTCCAAACTAGCAGAGTCAGTAAATAATCCAGGTACATCTAAAACAACTGTTTAAAGTGTTGGGGGGACATGGCTTGGGTGACAGAACCAGGGTGTCTTTTCCTGCCTTTCCAACTCCTGATCACAGTGTGTTTCCTTGGGATGACTCAGAAGAGTCTTGTTCTGGAGTCACTTCTCTTTATGCCAAGAATTCCTAGCGAGGATGCCTGAAGCAAAGGCTGAGTGTGAAATGATGTGGCTCCATTAGGAATGATGGAAACCATGTGAGCTGCTTTTAATGGCATCAGATACCGCCCAGCTCAGTCTTCCTTCGTCTTAGACCCCACGTGCTGACGGCCTGGTGCTCACACTCTGTGACCTGGACTGAAAATCCAGGGGCCGCGTCTTCTGAGCAGTTGATGGAACTGAACTTACTCCGGACACAGCTCCGAAGGTTCTTTCTGGCCCGTCACATTGGAGACTCCTGCGTAATTTTCTAGCCCAAGAGAATGAGCTTTTGGCTTCTTTCTACATGAGTGCAGAGCTGTGAAAAGGGCTTGGGACTGGGTGTGAGGAGGTGTGGGTCCTAGTGAGCGTTCTGTCACCCCCTGCTGGTGTGACTTGCTCTCCTTCTGAGCTTCCTTTTCCTTCTTCCATGCAGCTCCTTATATCCTTTGCGGCACTAACGCTCTATCATCCCATAAGGTCTGCAATCGTGAATTTCCTAGTCATAGTCAGCACTGTCTGAATCCACAGCAGCACTCTCTCCAGAGGAGGGTAATGAAAGGAAATACTAGAACTTCTTCTATTTATTTTAATCTCATCCACTTCCAAATGTCTGTATTAGTGCCTATATATAATTAATGAATAAGTCTATACATAACATATTGGGAGTGTGTACTTTAAGGCTTTTTGCTGAAGATCATAGAAGTATGGAGACGATGGGGTGGGGGGTGACAGAGGAGTCACGTGAGGCTCTGGGCCACGTGACCATCCAGACATGGTTTACCAGAACTCTGGCTGGTAGTGGAGCGAGAGCGAGCCTGGAGCTCTACCATTTATTAGATGTTTGCCTCCTCTCTGTGAGCCTCCATCTCCCCATGTGTTAATTAGGGGCCGTGAATTGCCACCTATCTTCCAAAGTTATAGAAAAGACGAAATAAGAGAGCAGAGACAAACTGTGCGCTCCCCTCCCCCGACATGGAATGCCAGTCTACGCAGGTTTCGTTTTTTGATGCTTAAAAGATGTGAGACTTTTTTTCTTCCCCCTAGGAAATTCCTTTTATTGCTTTTCAGGACTTTATTGCTTCTCCTGTCTCACAGTTAAGCCTTCTTTAACAGATGCCAAAGCCTAGATCTACGTGCAGTGAGGTGTACAATGCCAAGGGGAGGGGTGGTGGGAGGTGATGCTGGGAAGAATCCTGCTAGGTTGTTCCAGCCCTCTGAGCACCTCACACTCCCAGGGGTTTGGGGCTCAGCCAAGATTCAGGACAATAGTCAAGGACAGTTAGGAAAGGGCAGTTCCTGCGTAGGAGAAGCCGTCCCCGTTTACCAGTGCCTCCAGGAAGGGATGGCTTGAGTTTTGTGCCCCTTCATTCAGAGTCCATTGCCCAACTCAGTGACACTGGGAATGAATCTATTCCAAGAAAGTCCCAACTCTGCCACTGTCCTGTTGGAGTCCTTGGACAAGGCCTTCAGTCTTTCTTGGCTTCGAGGTCCTCATTTACAAAAAGGGATGGGTAATATCCATGCTGCCACCTCCTAAGTCTTGGTTCATGGGCCAAATAAGATGCTCTGCATAAAAAACTTAGTAAGAAATGAAAGGGATTGCAATTACTAAGCTTCCTGTTGGTCCAATGAGTACCAACCATGCTTGTCTTGCATTTTCATGGGAAAAAAAAAAACCCACACTACTTTTTATGGACTGGGGAGGGGGAACGGTTGGCGAGGTACTGAGCAATCTCATCGGCTCTGAGAGGTGAATGATTTAGCATCATCACCTGCCTTATCATTATCCTTGCCCTGCCTGCATCCTCAGCTTTTGACGAGGTCAATTTCCGGCTCACGCAGGAAAGCCTGTGGCTGTGGTCAGGAACAATCGGCCACAGTGCTCCTCTCGCGTTGTTGATCCTTTCATTTCCTCCAGCCGACTCCTGCCGCGGGACAACGTTCTGAGTTTTACGCTACTCTTTTGGACCAGGCATTTACAGCAGCCCTAAGCACCCAGCCCCTCTCTCACTTTTGCTGTCCAGCTACTGCTCTGGATGGCAAGATTGCTAATTGGGACATGATCCCAGCCAAATGGCAAGAAAGATTCAAGAAGCTGGTTCACTGGACCTTAAATATCCTGCCCACAGCTTTACAACTCAGGCAGCCATGGAGGAAGCATGAGTCATACCCGAGAGGTGAGGCTGCTGCTCAGGGAAGGCCTCTTCAATGACATTTTTCACACTTTTAATAAACCGCCGTATTATTAGAATTCACCAAAGCTGAATTTAATGAAAATCTTGGGCCCTAAGGCCCGAATTTTTCTTTTGTATTGCAAAATGAAACCAACTGGTCCAATTCAAATTAACCCCAGCAAATGTGTCGACTTTAATTATGTTTCTTTCATTCTTTTTCCTTTCTCTCTTTTTCTCTCCTGCTCTCCATTTTCTCGTTGTCAAATTTTGCTGTGATGACAATTCGTTGGAAGAAACAGAAGTGTACAGGAGGAAGAAATGAAATATGAGAAACATTCAGATAGTCACAAGTTTCTCTATAGGATTCTTTAAGAAAAGTTACTGATCAGCAACCCAAATTCATAGGGGAATTTGTAAAAGAGAATGAAAAGGGTGGGGAGGGTGTAGCTCAGTGGTAGAGTGCATGCTTAGCATGCATTAGCTCCTGGGTTCAATCCCCAGTACCTCCATTTAAAAAAAAAAAAATCAAATTATCTATGTCCTCCACAAAAAAAAAAAAAAAAAGAGAGAGAGAATGAAAAGGTGAAAAAGACAAGGTCCTCTCAACTTGTACCAGAGATATAACCTGATTTAAAATTCAATTTTGTGAATGCTCTTCCAATTAGACCTGCTAAGCATCATTTCATAATGGGCAACTCTGCACACAAAACTGGTGCCTTCAAATAAACAATCGCTCCAGAAATAATAAGACCAGTCCTTTATATTTCACATTTCTGGGGCTAAGCCCTTGGGAACTACCCTGGGGGAGGTGGGTAATGAAACGCGCTGCTGTGCACCTGGCCTTCAGTTAGTCAGAAGCTTGGGCGGCAGGAAATAGCTCTGCGGCAGCTTCCGTATTTGCAGGAGCTGGTGAAAAGACATCTTTTTCCCCCCTCACAGCTACGTTCACAAACAAATGTTCGCTCTCCAACCCCCGCCCCAATTGGAGCATATTTACCCAATAGAGTAAGGCCTTCAAATGCCTCCTTGTCCTGCATGGAGCAAGTAGGCGCAAGTGGCCCGGGCTCCCAGCTTCGTGGCCACCTTGTGGAGTTCGCTCTCCGCCCTTCCTTCCCGAAGGCGGGTCCGCCAGCCTCCAGGGCCCAGATCCCCAACTCGAGTTACTGGACCACAAAGTCACCCAAGATGTCGGCGAGGGGATCTATTTTGAATGCACTGCCTTCTCCATCAAGGGGCAGGCGGCAGAGGGGGACTGGGAAGAAACCCGGGTGCAAAGCTGCCTTTGTCTTAGGCAATTCCTCCTTCCAGAATCAGGCTCAGCTCTGATTCCTGCAGGGAAGTCCCTGCTTGGCATCAAGGCTGGCCGCAGGCATAAGATCCTAATTATTTGAATGGTATTTGTTTTCATAGCTCTCTCTCTCTCTCTCTTTTTTTTTTTTTAAATGTGTCCAGGTCGATGGCATTTTAATGCCTTATTAAACGGGGGTTTTACAGCAGTCTGTCTGTTCAGTCTCTGGGCCCATGCCTGTACTTTGTGTGCAGGGATTTTATCTTTCCTGCTGGCAGAAAATATTTTCCGAATTCCCTATAAAAGTTTTCAAGATTTCCTAAGACAAACAGAGCCCTACCAGCTCTAAAATGACCTTGATGCAGTCGGAGTTACGTTCAGACACACGCGCTCTCCCTTGTTTACACAAAGAACTGAACTTCGCTTGTACTCATTAACTGCAGTTATGAGCGCACCAAATTTGCTCCACAAATGCTCTGGTGCATAAAAACACAACTGTACCTGGGATGGCTCGCCAGAATCCCATCTTTTACTGGTTTCTTCCATCCTCTCAGATGGCCGCCTTGGCTTTGAAGGCGGCATCAATAAAGCCCGTCCTGGACGAGGGGTTTACAGAAGAGTGGGCGGCAGTGCGCAGCCGAGGGGAGCAGCCAGCCCTGCAACAGGAACATGGCTGGCTGACGACCACAGAGCCGCCTGGGAGAAAAAATCAGCCAAGCCCTTTTGTTGACTTGCCAGCGTCGAAAATTTTATGAAAATGGGTTGTTCAGAAGGAAGTCGAATGTAGAAAGTACTGAAATAAGCCTCAAGTCAGGCGACCTGGTGTTACGGAAAGAACTTAGAACTTAGAACCGAGATTGGGTTCAAGTCTCATTTCTGGTACATTTCAGCATGTGATCTCAGGCAAATGACACGGGGGAAAGGATCTACCTCTCTATCTATCTCTCGCTATCTACCTCAGGGTTATCGTGAGGATGGAAACGAAGGGATGTATAGAAAACATCGAGTGCAGTGGCTGACACGAGTGTTTGTAAATAGCAATTGGCATTGTCTTGTGAGGGTCCTCAGGACTCAGATAGGCAAGCACGATGGTCAAGTTCTGTTAAGGGTTCTGGAAGTGGGAGGGGAAAGGAGGTCTAAGGGATGTGATGCCCAACTCTGCACCAAAAGCTAGAATTTAAATACAGATCTGACTCCAAAGCCGGGTTCCATTATCCAGTTAAGGGAAATTAAATATGGAGAATTATGTCAGCTGCCTGCAACACAACCCAAGCCCGAATCAGCCAGATGGGACTTATTTTGCTTATGTGGCATTAAAAATCGCCTCTGATGCTAATGACTTAGCCACCAGGAAAGCTCCCTCTGAATTTCTATTTCACTGGGTCGTTTTTGAGCACTCCCCTCTTGGTGGTGTTTCACTGCCAATGCCACTTTTAACACTTAAGACAAATATCCTGGAGATGAATTTGTAGGGGTGCCCAGCCCATTCTGAACATTTCTTGCTTAGTCTATATCTGCTGTCATTGATCGTGTCACAACCAAAGATGAAAGGTTGCTGGATGCCTGCAGTCGGAAAGGACAATAATCGGGGGTCATGTTTATGCTTCTATGATTAAAACCTGTCATTTATTTAACTAACACTTTCCACTTTCATGGAATCAACGAATACTCTCAATTTTAAGGAGTATTATGTTTTATTCCTTGATATTCTATTTGACTAACCTTTTTCACGATAGGTTAGTCTTTTTAAAAAAAAATACTGCTTTTTCTGTTTCTGTTCTCTTCTTTTTCTGTATTTAATTATTTTAAACATGTTTTAAAATAATCTCTAGATGATAATTCTGTTATCTGCGGTTCTTGGGAGAAGTGCCTAAATCTGCCATTTATTGGGTCTACTAATGTTTCACAACAGGGTTTTCTTTTCTATTGTTTTATAATTTTTTAAGAACTCATCCTGAACCAGTATTTATCTCTTGTCAGATCCCTTCAGAACAGTTTTGGTTTTGCTTTGGAAGATTACCTTTTATGTTGATTTTTTTCAGTTTGGGTTCTTGGACTATGCAAGAAGAATAAATTCAGACCCTGAACCCAAAGGAAGGGGAAACCTGTCTTGTGCTGGGTAGAAGAAAACAGGGTTTTAGCTATTCCAGAGTTTTAGTGTCAGCTTCTCTACTTTCCTGTCCTTATATGTCAGTTAAAAGCTCAAGCCACTTGCATTGAAGAAGAATAAAACTGGAGGACTTATACTATAAATACGAAGAACTGTCATAAAACTAGAGCAGTTAAAGCAGTATGGTACTGGTGCAAAGACAGATGAACGGACAAATGAAACAGAACAGAGTCTAGAAACAGACCCACAAGTATATGATTCTTGAATTATGAGAAACATGGGCACTGCAGTGGAAAGAGATGGTGCTGTGTTGATTGGATATCCATGTGGAACCAAATGAAATTTGATCCCTGACTCACACCATACAGAAAAATAAATTCCAGGTGGATTGTGAGCTAAGTATGAAACATGAAACAATAAAATGTTTAAAACAAAACATAGAAGAATATCTCTATGACTTTGGGCTAAGCAAGGATTTCTTAAAGAGGACAAAAACACTAACCGTAATGGAAGAAACTCATAGATTGGCCTATATTGAATTATAAACTTACGTTTATCAAAAGACTTCACTAAGAAAATGAAACTCCAAGTACAGAATAGAAGATATTGAAGATTTTTTTTCCTGTATATGTAAACTCAAATCCAGAACAGTTAAAGAACCCCTATAAATCAATAGGAAAAAGGCAGACATCCCAATAGATAAATGGGCAAAAGACTTGGCTCTTTGCAAAAGAGGATATTCAGATTTCCAAGAAACGTATGAATAGGTGCTCAGCTTCAACAGTGATCAGGAAAACACAAATTATGACTAAAACACAATACTACTATACTCCCATCAGAATGGCTAAAATGAAAAAAGAAAAACCATACAGAGTGCTGGTGGAACGTTCATGTACAGCTGGTGAGAGTGTAAACTGGCATAACTGCTTTGGAGAAGCATTTGGCAGCATCTACTAAACTGTTTGTCACTATCCTACAATTATGTTTAGTGGGGACATGGGGACATACCCTGTGGCCCAGCAATTCCCCTCTTAGGTATATACAGAAAAGAAATGTGTGCACGTGCCAACAAAAAGGTCTGTACAGAATGTTAACAGCAGCACTATGACAGTAGCATAATTCATTGTAACTTAAAAGTGTAAACAACCCAATGTCATCTGTAGTAAGAAGGAAGGATAAGCAATTGGTGGTATATTCACACACTGGACTATTACACAGCAGTAAGAATGAACGAATTACAACTTAGTGCAAAAGCACAGATATCGCTTACAAAGATAATGTTAAGCAAAAAGGCAGGACTTAAATGAATGCATAAGTGTGTTTTCATTATACAGATTCCAAACAGGCAAAACTAATTTGATATCATTAGAAGTTAGGATAGAGGTTTCCCTTAGAGAGATGGGTAGTGATTGGATGGGGCAAAGGAAGGCTTCTGGAGTCCGGGTTAAAAACAAAAATTGTTTTTCTTGGTGTGGGTACTAGTTACATGGATGTGTTAAAAGGCATTAAACTGTATAATTATGATTTGTGCAAATTTCTGTTATGCATGTTATACTTCAAAAAAGTTTACTAAAAAAGAAAAAAAGATAATCTTTAACCAATTAAAAAGAGAAAAACAAAATTCAAGGTCTTGGGTTAATAACATAGGTTCTTTACCCCCAGGTAAAATTTACAACTATTTTTAGTTTCTCTTACATTTTTCATTTTGGGGGATTTTTCTTACTTTCTTAAAAGCTCAGCTATATATTTAAGTGAAAATTGCTATATATTCTTCTATCACAATATTGACATTTAATATTATTAGTTTTAGGCGTATAACATAATGACTTGCTATATATGTATATTGTGAAGTGATCACCACAAGAAAGTTTAGTTAACATCCATCACCACATGTAGTTACACATTTTTTGTGTGTGCGTGTGATGAGAACTTTTAAGGTCCACTCTCTTATCAGAAAGTTGCTATATTTTATTCATCTTTCAAGAGGTTTTGGAGCAGGAGCATTTTCAGGTTAAGTCACAGTATTATCAAAATCAAAAGTCTTCTGTGAAAAGGTAGTCAACTTCAACAGTCATCAGGGAAATGCACATTATAGCCACAACACAATACTAGCTTACCCTCATTTGTTTGAATTTCCTTAAGCATTTTTACTTCTTAAGTGATTCTGTTCTAACTGAAGTAGGGATCTAGGCTCAGTTAACCATGAGGTTAAAGACTGGTGACTTAGAGTAGTCTTAAGTTAAATGATTCTTCATACATCATCTTGGATTCACCTGGATTTCCCCCTCCCACCCCCAGTTTTATTGAGAAAAAAATTGTCATGCATCATTGTATATGTTTAAGGCGTACAGCATGAAGGTTTGACTTATATGCATTGTGAAATGATTACCATTATAGGTTCAGTAATATTCATCGTCTCATATAGATACAATAATAAAGAAAAGAAAGAAAAAAAGAAAGGAAAAAAACCTTTTCTTCTTGCAATGAGAATTCTTAGTATTTACCCTCAACAACTTTCCTATGTATCATGCAGCAGTGTTAGCTGTAGTCATTGTGTAAGTACATCCTGGTACTTACTTAAAACTGGAAGTTTGTACCTTTGGGCCAGCTTCATCCTGGCCCCCTCCCTCCACCGCTGATAACTGTAAATCCGGCCTCTTTTTCTATGAGTTTTTTGTTTGCTTGTTTCCATGTATAATTCCACATACACGTGAGATCACACAGCATTTGTCTTTCTACATCTGATTTACATGGACTAATTACCTTCCTTGCTGCCCCAGGCACTCTGTCTGCCAGCAAGAAGATGAGGAGAGAGAAGAGACATTCTCTCTCCCTGACCTTAGTCTGTTTGAGAAGGCTGGTTCTTATGGTTATTCCAGCAGAATCTTTTTTAAAAGGTCTTTTTATAAACTGTGCTCAGTTGAAGCAAAGAAATTCAACAGGAATGTGGACACTAAATCTTGTCTTGTGGAACTCTTAGTTCTCAGGTTGGGGAAAAGGAGTTATATGAATAATTTTGATATAGTGATTTTTTTTTCATTAGTTCACAAAGTGGTTATTTCCTTCTATTAATTTTCTAAAGTTTAAGGCAAACTGAGAAAAATGCACAAAAACAGGATGCATCGGGTAGTTTCAGCCCTTTCCCTTCTGTGCTTAGCTTTCTAGTGGGTTTCAGATGAGAAACAGAAGGGAGGACATGGTCCTGTAGTCTGGGAGCCTGTTTCACTGGGGACTCAGAACTAGCGCTTGTGCAGCAGCAGCAAAAAGATGGGGTGTAATCACTGCTTGTTAACGCAGACCGGAAGAAAGGAGTTCCTTTAACACCCTTCTTCTGCATCTCCAAACGTAGCTCTTTCCTTATTTTTGCTTGTCTTGTACATCGTATTTACTTTCATACTTTCCAATTATATTTTCTAAGTGGTGGGTTACTGAGAAATCGTAAGAAAACAGTTTTTATGTTGTAAATAGGTACTATTACTCTCTCAGTTTTAACAGCTTTTATTTGATCCTCTTGGACTTCCTCGTTGAACAAGCTTATCATTGGCAAATATTGATCATCTTGCTACGTCTCTCCTCCCTCCCTCCTTCCCTTCCTTTCTATCTTTTTGTTGGGTAGAATTTGCTTTAACAACAATGATAAATAAGTGTAAGGATAGTGGACTTTCTTGTCTTGACCCTGACCTCTACTGAAATTCTTCTAGTGCTTTATCCTTATGTTTTCTTTTATGTATTTGATTATCACATCTATTCCCATTTGTTCTGTTCTCCCCAGCAGCATCATTTATCCACTGAGCTCTTTATCTACCATATTCTCTCCCATTGTTGGTCGTCTCTTTTCCCTGGCATGCTAACTGACTTCTCTCATAGCTAAACCATTGCCCTGTACACTAAGGATTCCCAAGTCCAGAGACAAATTACTTCTCTCTTGAGGACCAACATCTGTATTCCAATTGCTATCTGGGTACTGTTATCTGAGGTCCTATGGATGCTTCAAGCTTGACATGCTCAAAATTGAACTCTTCTCCCACAGGAAAATCTCCTGTGTGTGCTAAGCAGAGGCATCTGATGATTTACCAATCACCTGGTCACCTAAACTGGAAAACTTGGAGTAAAAGTCATCTCCTCGCTTCTCCTGCCTCTCCTTTTCACATACAATAGACATGCAGATGGTTTTGTCAACTAAGGCCAAAAGAGTGGGCTAGCAAATCAGAGCCTCTCATGTGCAAGATGCCAAGACGATGTGAAGTAAGATATGGTCCTCACAGTTGTAGTGATGTGAAATAATACGATTGAAAAACCACCAGACTGTAGCCACTTCTATGTCGGGAAGCTGCCAAATTCATTTTCAGGATACATAACAGAATTGTTTAGGAAAGCACTTTGATGGGAATTTTTGGCTAAGAAAGGATCAGCCTAGATGCACTGGAGCGCTGAATCTTTCTGTGGAAGAAAGGAAGACAACATGAATTGCGGTAGAGCATCACTGTGAAAGAGATGGGGTAGGACCACAAGCCAGAGATGTCCGGAGATACGAGGAGGGACTAGGGAGATGGTAATAAGTGGGAACCCAAGAAAAGAAAGTTCCTTCTGTCTGGAAAAACTTCTCTGTAATGGGGATGGCTTGCGGACTTTAAGACAGTGATGTTCACATTCAGGTGGTTTGCTATGTTGTGCTATGTTGTTAGCCTGTCTATGTCTCAAATAAAAATCTGCTATTCGTAACAGTGGTGTTGAAGGAAGCTAAGGGTGAGGGCAATTAAAAAAAAAAATGAAGTTTTCTCCACACCACCCTCCTTGAGGCCAGAGTGGCTGGGAGTAGCAGTGTGTGGAGGAAGGATAATTCGAGCGTGTATCCTTGAAACGGAAGCCCCTTTCCTCAGGATATCAGAAGAAAGTGATCTTTGAAAGGGGGCAGGCAGACACTCGGGTTGCACTTACAGTCTATTAGGGGAGATGACACGAGTAAAATTGTAACTATGATACAACGCAATGTAAAACACATGCCGTCAGCGTGGTGCCTACAGAGAACAGACTAGGACAACAGAAACATTGAAAATCACCATATCAAGGGAGGGCTTTGATACTAACGAAAGTGGAATGAGACAGAAGTATCTGAATGTATACATCATAAAAGCAATGTGCATACCAACAACACACACATAAATGTGCTACGAGTTTACTTTAAAAGGTAGCTACGAGTTTACTTTAAAAGGTAGCAACGATTTCTGCAACAGTAAATTTAAGAGCACATTTTAAAAAGTAAAACATAACACTCAAGTCCTGTTGATTGAATGAATGAATGACTGAATGAAGAAATTGTTGAAGTAATTCAGAATGGGAAAGTGATCAATGAACCAGTGCAACTGATCAAGAAGGAAAGATTGTAAAATCAAGGAATGAATGGCTTACAAAAAGCATCTGAGGTCCTCAACTGGTACATGTACTAAAAACTAAATTTGACTGACAAAAGGAATGAACAGCACAGAAGCTGGGGAGTCTCATTACCAAGATCACAGATTCCGGTGCCAGCCAGGGTTGATGGAAAGACTGGCCAAGGAGAAAGGCCCTAGAAAGCTTCTGAAACTCTGTGATTAAAAAGCAATGAAGATGGAATTGGGAGCTTTTAACCACAACACCACTGCAGCTGCCCCTGAGTCATTCTGATCATAGCTGGCTATTCTGAATAGATTATGGTGACTAAGAAATACCTGAGGAGGAGTGGTGTGTGTGTGTGTGTGTGTGTGTGTGTGTGTGTGTGTGTGTGTGTGTGTGTGTTTGACAGAGACAGAGAGAATATGAATGAACTTCTACATGGCATTTGCGAGTGAAATTTTGTGACTCGCAAAATGAAAATCAGAACGTTCAATTGTGCTTTGTTGTAAGTAAGTCTCCCTAAGATTTTGTGCTCGTGAAAAGAATACTGGCTTTTCATTTGACAAATGCATGGAACATGGTGAGTGAGTTCAGTTGGAATGGTTAAGTACATGGTGCTAATATTCATGAGAATTTTAAAATAAGAGAGAAAAAAACCAGAAGCTCTGGCCAAAAATCACTTGTCTATGATAGTCTTCACATTGGCCAAATGTCCAGGTGCAAGTTTGGGGAGATTGGGGGAGGGAAGGTTTTTGGCCAACGATCAGAGGTGGGCTGAGCAGGCTGACTGCTGTTAAAGGACAGCCCTTCCCAAGGTGAAGGAACACACGTTCTTGAGAGCTGTGCGTCATGCAGGCGCTTGATCTGTAGAATCTCACCGAGTCTATCAAGGGAATGAGGCAAGTGCGACTGTCTTCATTTAACAGACAGGAAGACTGAGAGTCTGAGAGCTTACACAGTGGATAAGGATTCGAACCCAGTTTAGATTCCAGGTTTGTTGGCTCCATATTACCATGCCACCATAAACCCTAAGTAAGGGTAAAGATTTCTTTTTACAATTTCTTACTGACACTTAGAACAGAAAAACCTTTTTGAGACTCTGATGGTTGTTTGACACTAAGCAGAATTCCCCCAGAACAGGTGAAAGTTATCAACAAAAGCCTGTACTTTTTGAGAGCCTCTAGAGACAGACTCCTGCTTTGGGAAAAAAAAATTGTGTAAAATAAACTGAATCAACTCCAGATCCATCCCAACCAATACTATCCAAGGGGGACTAGCGGAGCCATTCACAAAGGGCGAACTGAAATCCAGTTTATTTTCCCTCCTGTGAGAAACAATCATGCAAGAAAAGAACAAAGATGGTAATAAAAAAAAAAAAAACTGTGTTAAAACTTCTGCTTATCAAAGTCAGCATAAAAAAGAGAAAAGACAAGTCAGTTCTATACTTGCAACACAACAAGTGACACAGCTAAAGCACATAGAAAAAAATTCTACAAATTAATAAGAAAAAGACAAACAATCCCATACAGAATCAGGCAAAAGACTTGAACATGCGCTTCACAAAAGAACGAATATGATTGACTATGAACATATGAAGAGATGCTTAACCTCATTAGAATCAGGGAAATGCAAATTAGAATCACAAAGAGATAACATTCCACATTCACTAGATTGCCAAAATTTAAACTGTCAAATAAAATCAAGAATTTAAAAGGATATGGAGCAAGTGGAACAAATTCAAGCTGCTGGTGGTTGTGTATAACCATTTGGAAAACAATTTGGCATTCTTTGAAATACTGAAGGTGTGCAAACTCTTATGGCCTGGCAGAAATGAATTTCTGGAGAAACTTTCATCATGTTCCCCAAGGGGCAGGTATAGTAAGGTTCAAAGCAGAACTGTTTGCAACAGCAAAACACTGGAATCAACCCAAACATCTAAGAGGACAATGGTTAAATACATTTTCGTATAGGAAAACAAGGAAATATTATACAGCAGTGAAGATGAATTTAGCCATGTATATCAACATGAGTGAATACTGTAAGCATGTTGAATGAAACACGCTGCAGAAGAATACATACAGTATGATGCCATTTTTATGAAGCTCAAAAGGGAAAACTGAGAAGTTTAGGAATATGTACTCAGATAGGTGAGCCACACGCTAGAGAAAAATCAAGGAGTAATAAACAATCAGGACAGGGCAACCTCCAGGAAAGAGGGAGCAGAATTTGAAATGCAGGAGGAGCACACAGGGGTCTTTCGGGGGTACAGATGGTGTTCTTTTCTTAGCCTGTGTTTTGGGTGCATAAGCATTTATGTTAGTATTCTTCTGCCTAATACATGCTTTATATGCATTCTTTTGAATGCATAACTTAAAAATATGAAGAAACAAATAGTATTAAGGGCTTGGAAACACATTCATTTTACCAGGAGCCTCACTAACTTCCCCTCCCTAATCAGTTAGCATTCACCAAACACTTTTACTTTGCCTTAATGACTCCCTTTGGAATGGAATTTGCAGTGGATAAAAGGATTAGACAGCAGTAGGTAGAATTGTTAACTGTTGGTAGATCAGCAGTTTGTTTTTGACATTTAAAAAGTAAAAGCTAAACTTCAGGTTTGAGTGACGCCTAAATGGACATGGACATTTTAGTAGTGGCTCCTTTAATGAAGATGTTTCTGAAAAATCCCTTTGTTGATAGAAAACTGGTTTCCAGAGATAGAAACCATGTTGGCAGCTTGGGACTGAGGCTCAGAGCCATGGATTCTTCTCCTGGCTTCCAAACCAGGTCCCACAGCCAGACATTCCCTTTCTCTCCCCTGAGATAAGCTTTGACTCCCCAGGTCCGTCAGACTGTTTGGGAACCAGGGGTACCTCCTGCCCAGGGCCCAGGAGGTCCCACACGGTGGCTGCCCTGCCCCTGCTCTGCCCTCCCTCCTGCCGAGGCATGTGCTGTCATTTCTCCTCCTCCTTAGATGCCGAACTCCCGGCCTTGAGAAGACCAGCCTCTTCTAACCTCCTGCAGGTCAGGCTGACTGTTATACGGAGCCAAGTTGCCTGTGCATTACTTACCTGAACTAAATCATCGGATTCAACTCTCACAACTCTCAGGGACCCCTGCCATCCCTGTAGAATTATTAACCGTACTCACTTGTTCTATCTCTCAAACATTGGGGCTTATAACGTCACTTGCAGGAGCTTTCTCTTGGGAATTTATTTTTCATATATATATATATATATTTAACCTAATATTTTGAATGTCTTTATAGTTTCAGCGGTCAGTGAGAGGTCTTAGGGGAAGAGCAGAGTGGGTAGAAATCTTAGAATGAGGCTAGAGGACTTCTCACTAGTGACTGCCATAGACTCACATCTCTGAGTTATCAATAAGTTGCTATCAATAAAGGTCAGTCTATTACATGTCAGGCTGTGTTGACAGATATTATCTTTCTGCTTGTACCAAACCTACAAGGAGAGTCTAATTGAGGTACAAAAGCATATTAGTCAAGATCCAATAACCTATAAAACCCCGAATCAATAGCTGACTCCAACCCTCTACGATGCTGCCTCCAGTTGGAAATCCGAACGTTTTAGGGGGAGAACAGCTCCAGTCCCTGGTCTTGCGTGGCAGTGAAGGTCATGTGCAATAATACTACATTCCATTCACTTCCACTGCCCTCCTTCAGTGGGTAGGGAATCCGTATTTCTGGTAGAACATTATTGCTTTTTCAAAACCCATTTTATGCATATAGACAGAGGCAGGCTTTTGCTGCCTATAGACCAGCAGCTTAGAAACCCATTTTTACCAAATGAAGTTTTGGGGGGTGTTTATAGAAGTCCCCCAAATGTCTGAAACTAGAAACGTCTCTATTTTTGAGCACACAAGAACAGCTAAGAGACTGGATGCCAAACTTCAGCCCAGAGTGAATTTTTATGACTTGAGCTGTAAGCCTATGAAATTAGGGGTTTAAAATGGAAACGCTGACACAATCTTTGCACTTGGTGGAAGGCTGAGCGCTGGTGGGGGTGGTGCGGTCCTCGCGCTGCTGCTGCTGGCCTCTGCCGGGCCGGGAGACTTCCTGTCCAGCTTGCTTTACTTTGGGGCCTCTTGTTCTCCTCTCAGATCTCCCAAGCCTCCCTCTGGCCCAGCGAAGAAAGGCGGCTCAGACTCAGGCCCATCTGGAGATGCTCAGTGTGAGGCCTGGACCGGCCGCAGGGCCCCGCCTACGGAAGCCTTGCTGGTTTCCAAGCTCTCTGGCGCCGCCCTGGACGGCTGTCTACCCAGGCCCTCCCAACCTCACATCTCCCAAGTGGTCCAAAGTGGTACTGCACCCAGCCGTCATCCTAGGGCCAACCGTGGCCTTCCTGTACATCCTTTCCCGGGATGCGGAAGGGCACCATCCCTAAAATATCCGGGGCTCTCCCTGATTTACCCCCTAGTGGCTTTTCACTGGTTCTGAGCTGGCATCCTCCCAAAGGAAAACCCCAATCAGAAGAGTTTTCCTTCATGGTGGCAACAGTGACAGGTATGATTGATACCTGCCTGAAAGTTACCTCCAGTCAGCAGGGCTTTAAGCACGTGGACTTCGTTGGACTCGTTGGATTCAAATCCTCGCAGTACCTACCTCGCAAAGTTGTCTTGAAGATGAAATGAGGTAATACAGGCAAAGTGCTTGACCCTTGCTGAGGGGGTACTGGTTGAGGGTAGGGCTCTCCTACCCTGAATCAAGAGCGGGATCAGGAAGAATGAGGGTTGGATCTGGGAAGGCTGCGTGTGAGTGAACCCAAGGGACAGAAGAATGGAAATTGTTAAAAAAAATAAAACTTTATTTGTATGGTGCTTACTGTATACGGTCTCATAATTTAAACAGAGCATTTCTGTAAGGTAGTTATCTCCATTTTTACAGACTAAGGCTTAGAGAGCTGAAGTGACTTGGCCAAGGTCATACAGTCAGGGCTTGAACTACGCCTTGATTCTAAGTTTGGTGCTTTTTTTCATTATCCCATGAATTTTATGGGACAATAAGGACTAGCTAGTGGTGACGGTTCAAGTTCTCAGTTTAAAAGACTGATTTTATACTTTTAAAAAGACTCACTATCCAAGAACGTGTATCTCATTTCTTTATCACTGAGGATCCCAGAAAGTACTTTGGAATTGGTGCAAAGTTCAAATGAGCACGTAAGTTTTTTTAAAGGAATCAAATCAAGTTGTCTAACTTAATTGCTTTTTCCTTCATACATGCTCCAATTTGAGCTTCAGTCATTTTCTTTTTCTCAGTGATTGTCTTATAAAACCTTTTGTCCCATGATCAGAGTTTAATTAGAAAACAATAGCAGAAAACAACATAAAGACAAAGGAAACAACGAGGAAATATTGCGTAACTCAGTAAAATGTGCTTAGATATTTGAAGCCCATATAAATATGGGCCTGAAGTAATTAGACACAAAACCCTAGCTCGCTACAGCTAGAAAGGAAGGTATGACATGACACGAAGTATCAGTTCTCCTGCACAGTGGAGAGGACTTCAGGTTGTTTCAACCAGGAAACTATTTTCTTCCTCAGAAGAAGAAACAGAGAGAGAGAACGCAAACAAGTGAGAGCACGAGATCTCAAAGCTGTGCAAGATATGGCGTGGATGGTGAGGCATGCATTTTGTAGAGAGCACAGTGGAAAAAAATGAACCTTCATATGTTATAGCTTTAAATGGTTCTGTTCAGGAGCAGATGTGGAACAGTTTTGCTAGTGCTGTGGAAATACAGTTCAAAGGAACTGCAGTTAAAGAATAAACTTTGAGCCATTGCAGACAAAGAAGCTGAAAATTCTCTGCGATTAGTTACAAGCATTTGGACAAGGTCGAAAACTGAGAACTACAAGACAGAATGGGACACAGAAGTGGGCGGACAGTGTCCTGCCAGATGGTGGAAGAAGAGGGTCCGAACAGGACCAAAAGAGAGCCATCCCACGAGGGCTTAATGTCAGAAATGAATTAGGGGGAGGGTATAGCTCAAGTGATAGAGTAGATGCTTAGTGTGCACAGCATCCTGGGTTCAATCCCCAGTACCTCCTCTAATTAACCTCCCCCCCAAAAAAACTAAATAAAGTCACCTAGAAAACATAAAGAAAAAATTATTTATTACCATAATTGTGTTTATAGATTTATGTTTTAATTAACTATTCGATAAAATATAGTTCATTCTGTAGTACGTAGTTGTTCTCAAAAGATCTTTTTTAAAGTCTTTATGAAGACTTGAGTTCAAACAGACAAAACCCTTTAACTATTGATTCTACTCAAGCAAACTGGATTTCAGCTCACAGAATAGTTAAGACTTTATGTCAAAAATCAGCAGAGAGGATAGCTCAGAATAGTGCCTGATTAAGGATGCACCACACTTGAGGCCACATATATGGTACTAATGTTTGTGTTGTTGACTTCTTATGCTATGGTCTTGGCAAAACTGCCTTATCATTTTGGTGTTTTTCTTCCTTTTTTCCTTTTATGGGTGAGAAGTTATAGTCACACTTATCTCTCAGCTTCTCATGGTCTCACTCTTCTGTGGTCTCACGGCTACCCATTCCCTGACGTATTCCAAAATTTATACCATTAGACCATATATCTCACCTGAGCCAGTCAGCAAGTTAATCTGTCCAGAAACACAGTGGAAAATCAGGAAGAAAGGAAAAATGAAGGGTAAAGTAAAGAAAGAGAATGAAATTTTACATAGTACAACCTACTATGAGTCTAGAACTCCACTATATACTTTGTATAGAAATATATATATAAACATATATACACATATATATTTCTTTTTTTAATCATTGTAATTCTACAATACAGGTTTTATTTTCTCTGTTTTAAAGATGATAAATCTGCTGTTCAGAGAGCTCAAGTAACTTGCCCAAGGTCACACGACTAACAAGTAGAGGCGTTAAAATTCAGATTTAGGTCCAACTCCCAAACTCATACTCTTTCCACGGTACACGCTGTTTTCTGAAAACATCTCTGAATAACCAAGACGTGTTACAAAGTATAAGCCCAAAGTAGGCGATCGCGTACTCACGTAAGATGTCTAAAACCCTCATACAGAACTTGGTTGCTCTGATTTTACATGTAATTCTAAGTCATGGTTGTCTGGTTTCTAAGTCCAGAGCTGATTAGAAAGAAGTAGCAAATTAAAAATTGGGAGAAGGGTTTTTGCGAGAAAAAACAAATGACAGCTTGATGGTAAAATCACATTAAAAAGCAGATATAAGGGTAAAAGCACAGTGGGGAGGGTATAGCTCAGTGGTAGAGCACATGCTCCAGCATGCATGAGGTCCTGGGTTCAATCCCCAGTACTTCCTCCAAATAAATAAATAAACCTAATCAGCACCCCCCCCAAAAAAAAACAAACAAACAAACAAAATTTTTTTAAAGAATAAAAGCACAAATGTGAATAAAAGCTTCACACGAAGTGATAACAATATTAAATCGCTATCATTTGAATAGTATCTATTATGTGTCAGGCTCTGTACTAGATGCAGTGACTTTTAAAACTCAGAGCATTCCCATTTTTATTTGTTTACAATGGGGCTCTGAGTAAGATTTCATTTGTAAAAAGAATTTTGGGGTGAGAAATACTTAAAAACCACTGCGTTGTATCACTAATTATCAAATCATGACTATTAAGTTTGGTTCTACCATCCCCATTTTATAGATGAGAAATCGGAGCTCAAAAACTTTAAGAAATTTGCCCAACATCACGTAGCTATGGAGAGCAGAAGCCGGTATTCAAACCCAGGTCTGTGGACTTCAGAGCCTGGGCTTTTTCCACTGTCATGCTGCCTCCACATTCAGAGGCATGGCTCTGAGTCACTAAAAGAAGATTATCTTGTAACTGTTACAAAAGCCAGGGAAATTGCATTGGTTACAATAGTGGAAAAGTGGTACTTAAATGGCAAGCACCTAGCTACCCGGAAATCTAAACTCTCCAGAATGATCAGATACATAATAACACAAGAGTGACAGTGTAATCAGGCTCCTTACACGTTCCCCAACTTTATCTTCACCTCAGTGCAATTTTGTAATGTTTAGGTCTGTCCTTCTAGTAGATGACCTTACATGGTCCTGTCAAAAATCTGATCCAGGAAGGTTTTGTCACAGGAATCATGAGAACTGCACACTTTTCAGTTGGGGTATGTGTTCTCCTGTCTTTGTGGCAATGATTTTATTGAACTATTGTTCATTAGTAGAATCCGTACAAACACATAAACATAATTTATGGATTATTATTAATAAAAGCGTATTTTTCATAGGAAAATAATCTGTGGGCTGCAGAAGCAGTATCTTTCATGACATCTTTCTCACAATGTTGTCGGAGGGAAAAGGAGCGGTTATAAATCATCCCCTAAATCCCCTAAAGGTTGAAAGGTAAGTAGTAACCAGTCATCTTCAGAACTCATTGGATTTACAAGTTTATCCTTGAATAGGTTCATGACTGAGAGGAAGCCTCATTAATCTTAATCATATCAATCTGAGTACCCAGTAAAGTTAGGTCAGAAATGGCTGCTATCAGAGGCAGTCAGGACATACTTCAGACAAGAATGCACTCACTTCTTAGACACACATACCCAGGCCAGATAACAGCCGGGGATTTAGGAGAGATTCACTGGAGACACAGTCTCAATAACGACAATAGCTGGAGAGAGGATCCCAGAGCCAAACACACAGCTAATAAAACCACCGAGGTGCAGGGTCAGACCAGAGTTAACCGCAGAGCCATCCAGAACCCTACTGGCTCTATTTAAAAAAAAAAAAAAAAAAAGGCAAAAAAACCCTTGTGTGCAACAAGTGGCCAATTTGGAGCTTCAGCAGGTAAACTATGATTGTCCCAGGAGATAGAGATGGCTGTCATTAAAGTCAGGGAGAACTCTGCTCTGAGCCCCTCATTTAGATTGGGGGGGGGGGGTTAGATTAACACAAGATGGTGAAGGAAAAAGCAGGGAGGATACGGGAAACCACATAACACAGACAGATTTTTGCTTTTGTTGGAGGATCTAAACTCTATCAACATTTAGATTGACCTGATCAGAGAAGTGAAAAAGAATCATCCATCACACAGTGGAGTGAACAAAACCACTCAGGTTAGGATTTTTTCAATTTCTTAACCTCTTGAAACATGAAACTTTCCAGGAAACTTCAGGGCAGATGGTCTGTCCTCCGCCCACCTCTCCAACTCAGATAGCTCGGTCACTTACCCTGTTGAATCTCTCCTAGAGGCTGCAAGCTCCTGGTGGGCAAAGAAATCATATTTTATTTATCTGTGTGTTTCCTACAAAACGTAGTACAAAACATGCTGTAGGCTCTCAATACACCTCCATGGGTTTTAACCACCCTCTCCATGCCCCTCAGAAGGCATTCTCCCTCTTCTCTCATTGTTATCACCAACAAAACCCTTTATATAAAATTCATGCACCATATCATTCACCTATTCAAAGTGTACGACACATTGATTTTTAGTGTATTTACAGAGTTGTCAACCACCACCATAATCAATTTGGGGACATTTTCATACCTCAAAAATAAGCCCTGTACCCCTTAGCGCTCACCACCTTACTCCCCACACACCCCCACCCTAGGCACCCATTAATTGCTTCTTGTCCCTTTAGGTTTGCCTCTTCTGGACATTTCATGTAAATGCAATCGTACGATCCAACTGGGTTCTAACTCCAGGTTTTCTACTTGCCAACAATATGGACTTGAAAAGTCCCTTTTTTCTCTAGGATTCAGTTTCCCTTTTTGTAAAAAGAGGACCAGTTCATCCTAGAGGACTTCTGTGGCTGCAGGACTGATTTTAAATTCCAGTTCTCTCATTAACCTGAGTAAATCCTTTACTCTCTCTGAAGCGAGTTTCCTTATTTCTAAAATGGGTACAATCACATCTCAATTTGCAGAGTTGCCTTAAGAATAGACTAACGTATGCATAATTATTGGCATGTGGTGGGCTCTCAATCAATGAGCTTCATTTTGTTTTTTAATGATGATTGTTATCGATTTTTTCTCTGTCCAGCGGAGAGATCTAGCAGATGGATCCTGGCAGCAGGAGGCATGTTCTCTGAAGCTGTTTTAGGAGTTGGTTTGGAATCGCTTGTCTTTCTCAGTGGTTCAGACCCACCATAACCCAACAGGCTGAGTTCATCTCGCACAAAAACCTCTCTGCTCGGCCTCTGCCCTCCCAAGCCACTAAGTGGTGTTAGGATCCCCCATGTATAAGATACTAGAAATGAGACATCTCACGGTAGCGTCAATCTGAGCCTCAGTAAGACTTTTTTTATATAATGACATTTACTATCATATCTGATGTCTAGTTTCCTCTTTGGTGATCACGATGTTTCGTAATTGTTTGCTTTGCACTTACTAGGTAGAACTTCCCTCATCTAGAGGGGCTGCAATCAACTTGTCTAAGATATGGAGAAGCAGCCAAAGAAACCTGAAACTCAGAGAAGTGTTGGGACTAGTAGGTCCTCAATCCAGAAAAAAAGAAAAAGAAAAAAAAAACCCCTCTCATGTTAATAGCTTTGACAGCCAAATTTGTATGGACTCTTTGTATTCAGTCAATTCCACTGGGAATGAGAATGAGGAAAACAGGTAGATTTTGAAACCCAGAAAGAAAGGAAGATGAAATTCCTGATCAGACCGTAAACTATATTTAGATATAAAATCTATTGTATGATACCATCTATATATGTAGATACAAGGGTTTATTATACTTGACAATAAAATTTAGAGCACCAGTTTCAGAGGTCTTATAAATATGGAGGGGGTGGGGTGGGGTGGGAGGAAAGACCTTTACCCATCTGATGCTTACCTTAATATCCTAGCTACCAATAACAGAAAAATCAACTCAGGTTTGAATAGTGACCTCGTGGGTAAAATTCTTGAAAACCTCTGGCGTGGAATACTATAGTAGAGAATGAATGGGAGATTGGTAGGCATTATTCCAGGCACTTAAAACATGTTTTTGTGGAGATATATGGTTCTCAGATGTGCCACAAAATAATAATTTGTTTCTAATTTGAGTGAAGAGTGAGTAGGAGAAAGCTGTAAAAGAAGTTATCTCCGCTCTCTCTTTCCAAAGATTAAGTCTGTTAACAACTCCAGCATCATAATTATTTCAAGTGTTGGTGATACAGGAAAGCCGTCGAGTACAATTTATTCCTGGATAAGAATTTACCAGGAGTCTACCAGATACCCCATCCCACATCCCCGAAAACAGCTAATTCACTGGAGGAATCTGCAGCTGTTGCAAACCTCTCCACTGGACCGGGCCTCCAAACGTGTAGCAGCCACAATGCTTTCCTTGGACCAGCCTCCAAGCTTTTATTAGCTTTTTGCTGTTTTTCTAGGTTAAACCCATTGGAAATTGGATTCTCTTTAAAAAGAAGTCTATTTTGGTTGAGAATACAGAGTATGTGGAATAATCAAGTCAGGTAATCTCTAGGGCTTTGGATCGAGGATTCTCTGCCCATGATACAGTATACTTAGCTTTTATTTTTGGTGGAAGTCTAGTCTAAGAAATCGTATGGAAAAAGAAACAAATAATCACAACATTTGGATGATCAGAAGTGATGTCTGACTTTTAAATATTTCAGGGAACCTGTGGATTCTGGCTTTGTCCTTTTTGCTTGTTTTAAGTTGACAGGTGTTTCCAGAAAAACGAGTCATGTTTGTTTAAGGCCAATATTGGAAGCCAGTAAAAAGGCTGGACTTTTTGGCTCTCAGATACAGTGTGATTTTGGATTTTTCTCTCTACTACATTAACCACGCATTCCTGACAGAGTACTTAGAGTCCTGAGGAGGATGTAAAATGTCAACACTGAACCAAGATCACAGAATTCCTGGAATCATAGCAAATATGTTGTTAAGGATCAGACTGAAGATGTGCAAATCAAAGACAATACTTTAAACGTGCTCTCAGCTTTTCAGTTCATCCTAAAAACTCGACTGCTGCTCCCAGTCCTGGGTAATGGCACCTCCCTCCCTTTCTAGGTACTTCTCCGAAGAGCTCAGAGCACTTTCCAGACATGACTTCATTCACTCTCCCAGTAAGTAACAGGGCAGGAGTGAGAGAGGGAGTGAGAGCCATTCTCTTTATATTACATAGTGAGGAAATATGGCTTAGAAAAGAAATTATGCTAGAGTCATGTAGGATTATGGGTAGAAGAGTCTGTGTGGCTCTCATGTCCCCTGACTCAGCAAAGTCCATAGAATGTGAAAGCTAGGAGAAAACTTAGAGCTTATCTAGTGCAGTGGTTTCCAACCTTTTGGATTTTATGCAAGTAAAATTTCAATTTTAAGAATTAACAATAAGATTTGCCCATATAGGACATTAGAAAGACAATACCTGTCACTTCATGAAAAAAGAGATAATATCGCACCTTGAGACCAAAATGTTTGCTAACTAGCTGGTATAGAAGGAGAAGAATTTTTGGACTTCAAAGCAGAAAGTAATAGAATTTGGAATAATGGAATTAGAATTAGAAGTGGGTTTGAACATGGTAGGCACCCAAGCTGTGAATTAATATGGTACAAGAATAACCTCAAAATAAGTAATAGTCCTTCTCAATAAAGGACTTGTTTGCAACTTTGTATTAATACATGCACACAAGCACACTATATACTCCTAATTTTTCTTGTTTTACCATCAAAGACCAGCATCAGTACAAAAGTAGACGTACAGGAATTTCACCTAGATCTTCATTTTATTTATGAGAAATGAAGACCTGGAAAAGGAAAGTAGGGCTGCCAGATAAAATACAGGACACTCAGTTAAATTTGAATCTCATGCAATATTGGGGATATGCTTATACTAAATAATTATTCGTTGTTTATCTGAAATTCAGACTTAACAGGGTGTCCTGTATTTTTATTTGCTAAATCTGGCAACCCTAAAAGGAAGTGACTTCTAGTTACCTGAAGTAACTGTTGCTTAATGGTTGAATTAGGAGAAATCTGTTTTGATTCTGCTGATTTTTTAAAAATACACTGTGCTATCTTTTAATACATCATAGTTTTGCCCTAATTCAACACAATTTCTCAACCATACCAATTACTAACATCCGAGTTCCGTTTTTCTTTAAATCTCAAAGTTTCTTCTCTGTCTACAAGAGCAGTTACCAAACTTTTTGGTCTCAGGACCCTTTACTCTTAAAAATTATTGAGGACCTTAAAGACTTCTTATGTATGTAAGTTATATCCATCAGTATTTACTGTACTAGAAACTAAAATTGAGAAAAAGTTATATAAATATATATATACACATATATATATCATTAAAAATAATGTCACTATATGTTAATATAAGTAACATTATTTTTTTTAAATATATTTTCCAAAACAAAAAATAAATTAGCAGGAAGAGTCGTAATGGCTTATGTTCTTGCAAATCTCTCTAATGTCTCATTTAATAGAAGACACGGGATTCTGATGTCTGTTTCTGCATTTGATCTGTTGTGAAATGTTTCGGTTGAAGTATATAAAGAAAAACAGCCTCATACAGATCCTTGGTTGAAGAAGTGCTTTAACTAGGATCTGGAGATAGTTGTGGTTATTTTTCTTTAATGCTACACCCAAAATTGACAAGTGGTAGCTTCTTAAAGGTTAGTTGCTAGGTAGAATCTGCAAACTTATCAAAGAGATTTTTGTACTCTGTTACATTAAAATCATTGATGGATAATTTACCCATGAATGATTTTGTCACATCGCTCACTGGTAATTTAGAAAATATTGGTTCACTGAGTTTGTAGATCTTCCAAATGTTGACACATTTCATTACACAAGATCAAAAAGTCGCACTTGTTAGTATCACTATTGATGTGATTAAAAATGCCAAAAAATTTCCAAAATTCTCTTCCTGCTTGGAAGCTGGACTTTTTAATCATTGGCAACAAATACTGTATTAGTTGTTGAAGTGACCAGCTCCCTTTTTTCATCATTAGGAAATGTCTGCCAAATCTAAGTAACCACACTTGTCTGTCAGTAATTTTTTTCAAGTAAAAATAAGGTTCCATTAAAAAAAATAAAGTAGCTAGTTCAACCTGCAACTCAAACAACTGCACAATGATTTTCCTGCAGACCAGCCATCACACTTTAGTATGTAGCAGAAGTGCTTGGTGCATTTTTTTTTGTTACACAGCCTATTCAAAAAGTCCTGTACTTAAGAGTTGAGATTTAATAAAAATTAATAATAATTTTTACTGCTTCATCAAGGCTTTCTCAAGTGAAACTGGCTGTTTTAATTTGTTGTTGTTGTTTTGTTTTTCTTTTTGTTTTTGCATGTGCTGGTGAAGAATGAGATGACTGCTACCATAGTTCGGTATTAGTAACTTAATCTACCACTGTTTTGAACCATCAGTGCAAAGATCAACATAGTGAAAAAGATAAATAATGTTTTAGTATTGCTAAGAAAATAGTTTTGCCCTTGTGGACACCCTGAAGGGATCTTGGGAACTCCCAGGGGTGCGTCCAAGTTGAAGTCCACTGCTCTATACCGCCTTTGCGCTGACACACCCACAACCAATTGAAATGCTTAACATGAAACGCAAGTCCAAAACTCATTAAGAAAGCCACGCCCTTGGTTCCAACTCATCACCGTAGTACATAACCTGCAGGAAGCCTCTGGAAGTCTTTCTCTTTATTAATTATCAAAAGACAGCTGTGGTCTACATAGAGAAACCTGGACTGTGAACTGTTCCCAAACACATGTTGTTCCTTGGGGTTGGGGTTTCGCTCCTTGGCTCTTCCTTTCTCCAGCTCCTACATATTCTTCAGGTTTCAGCTGATGCCTCACCTCTTCTGGGAAGCGTTCTTGCTCCCCTAAGACTGTATCCCCATAGCGTTCTGCTGGCCACCACGAGAAAGGGTTCGCATGGCCATAGGGAGGCAATAACATGTAAGTATCTCTCATATTTCCGGCGTCAACACAGGATCTTACCATTTAATGCTTACAAAATCCTTGTGAGATAATTCTATAGATGAGGAAATCAAAGTTGAGAGAGGCTGGATAACACACCTAGCCACAGAAAGAACAGCTGAATCCAAAGCACGTTTTCTTTTTACTTGATCATGAATTAGCTTTCTGTCACTTAGAGAAATTTAATTTAGTTAAAAATCTTCTCATCTTCATATCATATAAAGGGGTTTAAATCAGTAATCTCTGATTATTTTTAGCATGAAAAATTTTAAAGAACATTTAAAGTTTGTGAATCTTGGCTCTTTATAGAGCAACTGATCATTTATTTGGCAATCTACGTAGAGATAATCATTTTTTTTTTTTTTGCACTTTTCTTGAAATCAGAGAGGGCAGAAGAAAGACTGGGATGGAGATGGAGTAGGGGAGGGGCAGAGGCAGGAAAGATGCATTCAGTGCATTTGTGGAAATCATCTGATGGCTATAAAATGATACTCAAAGTAAAGTCCTACTATTAGAAAAACCAGGAATAACCACACTTGAAAAATCCAAGGACATAATTTTGAAGAAAAACAAGATAGAGAAAATTGCCCCACCAAAAAGCAAGGTTTATTATAAAGCTCTAGTAATCAAGTGTAACTAGAAAGAAAAGATTGATACATTTGACTATTTTAAATATTAAAACTTCACTTTGTCAGATGACACACCACAGAAAAGGTGAAAAGAGAAGACAGGCTAGAAAAAGATACTTGTAATACATAGAACCAACAAAAGATCAGCGCTCAGGATGTGTTACAAATCTGTATGAAAAAGACAAATATCCCCCCTGCCCCCCAAAGGATAAAAGACTTCAGCTTCTATTCCACAGAAGATGAAACATGAGTGACCAATAAACAAATTGATATCGAACCTCATTAAGTGGCCAGGGAAATGAGCCATTTCACATTCACCAGGTAAAGAAAATTGAAAAGTCTTATAATGCTAAGTATCGACGAGATAGGGAAGCAGAGCCTGCTGGTGGGAGAATAATTTGGTTCAACCACTTTGGCAAAAAAAATTGACAATAAATAGAAAAAGTGAATATGCATTTACCTTGGGGATATGTTCTAGAAAAACTCTTGCATGTGTGCACAAGGATGTTCATAGTAGCAATATTAATAATAGCAAACAGTAACAGTTCAAATGTCCATGGACAGGAGACATATCAATAGATCGTAATATAACCCTGCGACATCACACCACACAGCGGTGAGAATGAATGAGTCAGAGCCCCATGGGTCATTGTGGACCGGACTCAGACACAAGATGTTGAGAGGAAAAAGCAAGTTTCATAAGGATACACATAGTTGGATAGCATGTATATAAAGTTTTAAAAATGGATATTAATACTATATATCGTTTAGGGATACATACGTATGTGGTTAAAAAAAATAAACGGAAATGCCTAGAAATGATAAACTCCAGATTCCCTCATTTAGAAGGCTGAAAGAAGGATGCAGCTAAGGAGTGGGGTGCATACAGAGGACCTCCATTTTATTGTTAATATTTCACTTCTTAAGTTAGGCAGTGAATAGAGAGGTGTTTGTTGTTAGTTTGTTTTTTTTTTTAAACAAGGTTTTGTGTATGTCACAATAAATTTTTGAAAAACCCAAGGGGAGATGCCTGGAAAAAGTCATTCTTTAGGTATACCAAAGATATATATTTTTTTTTCTAGGCAGCCAAGAACTTTTTTTTCTATATTCAGAATATTGGATTTTAATCATTGGATCACGTTTAAAATTACTCTTAGACAAAATAACACAAAACCTCATTCTCACTAGTTAAGTTTCACATTATGTGCCTTCTGGATTAAAATAATGCAATGCAGAATCCAGCTTATGTCATACGAGGTCAGGGGAAGAAAAAAATAATGATACCTGGAAAATAGCACAGGGAAACAGAGCCTGCATGCACACGGTTTATTTGTTCAGGCTTGTAGCAAGGAGTAAGGGAAACATGAAAATACCTTGGTCATAAATTGTCATGTAAAAGACAAAGAGAAACTCTGGAATATTATGAAACTATAAATTACTTCTGCTGAAAGGGTAGAATTTGCAGTATCCCCTTAACCGAAGTTTCACCTCCCCACTTTTGACAGAATAACTCCTGTTCTTTGGAGAAAAACACATGAAATAAATGTAAAACCCTAGAGGGAAATCATCTAATATGTACACCACCTGCCTAATAAAATGAGAATAAATTTGGCTTTTTGGCTAAGTAGATTTGCTTATGTTTTAACTTACTTAGAGGCACACGCCACCTAAATTACATATATTTTTTTTATTTCAAAAACCCAACATTGAAGGGACAAAAAATAACTTCATAATATTTAAATGATTTTGCTTTCAAAGCAGACATCATACAATAGAATTTATATTTATAAAATGAATAAGTCACAGTCAGCTCTTGGGTTAACATGGAACCATATCTATTTACTAGTAATGCTAATGAGATCTCAGTAAAGCGGGAGGGAAAAAAGAAGTTCTGAGATTGAAAATGAAAAATGCTAATGAGATTCTGAAACATGACTGCTGTCTCTCCAGCTCAGTCCTGGGACCTCAAGCCTGCAGTGTAGACACCTACTCTTAACTCCAGAGATTGCCAGCGGTTTAGTTCCTGAGCTAATGGCTGCAGGTACCAAACAATGACTTCCCAAAAGTAAACATCTCTACTCTTTAAAAACTTTCTTTCTCCCAAATCCTAGAAGGTGACAGGCCTCATGAAGAGCTACCTGCAAAATCCTTCCTTTGAAGAAACACCCAAATAAGCCAATCCCCTGTTAAAGGATTTGCTAAAAACAAAGGTCCAGGAAGCCACGTAAAAATGATTTGTGAGGCTGCTTGATGCCTGACATTTTTTTTTAAACCTTTCTATGCCCCATTTCAAAAAATGCATCTGCAGGCAAGTGGGCTGCTATTTAAGGCTAAATGCTGGTCTCAGATGTATATTTGAGGCGTCTATTCAATCTGGAGTTTACTATAGCCAAGATCTAAACCATAAAAATGGAGTTGGTAATGAAAACACGGAGAATTTTAACTAGAGTCAGAGCCAGATCCCTACCCTGACTCCTCTGGCACCTTTCACTTACGAGTAGTTACTGCCAAATGGAGAGTGGGGGTTGCAGAGTGAGTGCCCCTTCACTAGCCAGTATGACCCTCACACTAAAGGGACACTGTAGTGCCTTGGGGCTACTGGTTTATGCATTTGTGTTGGTAAGATACGAAGCTAGAACTTCAAATACCCACTCTGAGGGTGCTGCTTTGGTTCTCATCTATTCATTGTATTGGATGGTAGAAGCAAATATATATTTTCCAACATTCTGTATTCTGTACAGGAGAAAGAGTGGCCAATATCTGAGTGTCAAAATAGGACCTCTTTGGGGTACCAATTAGTAATGATTTTGATTATTGGGAAGAAAAATTACAAGAAAAATAATTCAACAAGCATCTCCTACGAATAATAGTGGCTATGATTTTTGAGGGTTTACAAGTTAGCCACTCTGCTTAGTGCTTTTCAGACACTGACTTGTGTAATAATCTTACCATGCCTCATGATACGACTATGATCCCTGTTTCATGAATGAGGAAACCGAGTCTCTGAGTGAGTAAATAAAATGACCCAGATCTCTGACTAAGTGGCAAATTTGGGATCTGAATCCACATCTAGTCGAACATTAAATCTCTTTTCCTTACGCTATAATCCTCCCTCAGAGTTGTTTTGTATGTGGACTACTAAAGATGCTATGAGATCAAAATACTAGGATATGTTAAAACACACCCTGTTCCACTGAATAATAATGCACTGCAGGGGTAGGTACCAAACCCCCATTCTATAGTGGGAACCCTGACATTTGAAGCAGTTAGTTATTTAGTCTAACATCACACTGTAAGGAAGAGCTGTGGTCTCGTCTTGACCCTCTTGACTTCACTGCTCTAAGAAAGTTATAAAATACTCCTTATGTGACTCCTCTTACCCTACTCCTGTGTTTGATCTGACAGCAGTAGTTTACAAAACCCGTTTTGTTTCCAAACAATGTTAAATAATAGAAGGGGAAAATTACAATTTTTTCCCCCAAAGTCATGCACAAATAAGATGGATAAAAATACAAAAAAAAAAAAAAAAAGAAAAGAAAAAAGAAAGTATGAGCT
This sequence comes from Camelus ferus, assembly GCF_009834535.1. NCBI lineage: Eukaryota > Metazoa > Chordata > Mammalia > Artiodactyla > Camelidae > Camelus > Camelus ferus. The sequence goes on from NC_045711.1 coordinate 4,256,582, forward strand.
CTTTTTGGAATTAATTCATTGAAAGAGCCATTACAGTATCTATATCCCTTCCCATCAACCTTCCCATCTGGAATTTATTTTTTAGGTGCTCATTGCTTCTCACAGGTTCAATGTTACCCATTTCACACCATTTAACTATTGAAAGCACTTGAAATTCCGGGCCCTAGAACCAGAGCCAGTGTATTTCCCCGTGATGCAGCTAATGTGTCAGACTTGTAAAATAGCTCTTAGTGGCAGGCCTCCATTTAGAGAAAGACGGAAACTAGCTTTAAATACTTAGAGCTTTAATATCTAGTCCATTATACTGAAGCAGGGTCTTGTAAAGAGTCAATTATGGGATACTTCTGATTTGATCCACATGCAAGGGAAATCCGCTGCTTTGCCTTTAAATCCCTGTTGTAAGTGTCTTGTTTAAATAATTAGTGACACTTTTTCTTTGATCAAATTGATTCATATTGTTATTCTTCTATGCTAATTTAAAACTTAATCCATGTAAAAGTCTAAGGCAGGTTTTAATCTCTCATGAAGAAAGCTTTCCCAAAGAATGCAGTTTTCCAGAAAACATTTTAATTTTTAAAACACTGTTAATTGATTGAAAATAAGTTAATTTTTCTGTAAAGGAATATGAAAGTCAACCACAAGCAAAGATGGTAATGTTATTTTTTGTATATAAAGTGATGTATTTCATACACACACACAAACACACAAAGTACATAATACTTGCTTAATAGGATTTTTAGGCAACTAATACCACTGAGACATCTAAAGGCAATCAAATGTAATCTTAGTTTATGGCTTGGGGGCTAAAACGTTTATGTGTGTTTGTAACGTACTGTCAAAGGGTTAATATCCTGAATATTAAACTTTATTCATAATCAAAGAATTGATTGGCATAAATAAAAACAAATGCCAGACTTTACTTATTCAATTCATATTTTGAAAAATGACAACACCCAGTGTTTGTCAGGGCACTGGAAGGCTGGTACTCTCATGCACTGTTGGTGGGTATTAAACAGAAGTTTACTGAAAGGCTTGTAGAAATACATATCAAAGGCCTAGGAAATGCACACTGCATCTGATCCAGAACACTGCCAGAAATCTAGGAATCTGGTCCAAGGAAATAAAATCACAAAAAGAATTTAGTTATGGAGGTGTTTCAACACCGAGAAAAATTGGGAAAAATCTAAAAGTACAACAGATTAGTTAAATGCATTGTACTTTTACTCACCGTTGTATTCCTAGTATTTACTGAACAAATGAAGGAACATATATCCTTTTCAAAAGGATATTGCACACAAATATTTTTACGTTAGGGAAGATCGTCCCAATACGCAATGCCATTTCTATTTAAAAATGCATATATGTGAATAAAATAGTTTGGCAGTCTATACCTCAAAATATTAATAGTGGATATTTCTGGGTTGTAGGCTCATTTTTATTTTCCTATTTTCCTTCTCTGAATTTTCTAAATTTTCTAGGAGAAACATGTATTGCTTTTATAATAATGGTGCCATTTCAAATATTTATCTAAATTTAAAATTATTTATGTAAGAAACATCCTTTCATGAAATTTTAAAAATACATAAGTAGATAGCATAAATATGGAAAAGTTCTTTCTTCCCATCCCCTAGCCCCAATTCTGCTCCCTTCCCAAGATCTCTTAATAGTTTGGTATCTTTCTTGACCATTTTCCTGTGTACTTGTATCTTCTAAACTTCTGTATTTTTTTATTTTTTATTTTATTTATAGATGGCATTATACTCCATGAATCCATAGAACCATAGTCTCTACCTAGCTCCAGGAATATTTATGTTATTTCTTTTGGGTTTTTTTTTTTTTTTTTGCTATGATAAACAATGATTTAATAAACATTCTCACATGTATTTCAACATACATAGGTGCAAGGATTTATCTAGGATAGAAATGAAGAAACTGCAGAGGTAGGTTGATGAGAACTTAAAATCACCTTTCAAATGTCACAAGCTCTCAGCGATTCAAACGAGTGCCTATTCCTTACAGTCCTCAACGGTAGATATTATCTATCTTTTTAAAAAAATTTTTGACAATCGGATGGGCCAAAAAGTGGCATTTCATTGGTACTTATGTTGGCCTTTTCCTAATTACTAGGGCATTTGAACATCTTTTCAGGTGTTAATTAGACATTTTTATTTCTTCTGTCAATTGCCATTCTTCCTCTTGGTTTATAGTTTCTCCAATTGCTCTGTAGTACTGTATATTTTGAATGCTACATTCAATGAATTTATTACCCATGCTGCAATTATTTTTCTCCCAGCCATTTTTTTCTTACCTTAAAAAAAATTGAGGTACAGTTATATACGGTAACTGTAAGTTTCAAAAGTTTTTATAAAAGCCTACACTCATGTAATTTTTTAAAATTTCATGTGTTTCCAGCTGTACAGTTTTCATTTACTGTCCATCTATTTTATGGCTTCTAGGTTTTTCTTTATGCTTCGGAAGGACTTCTACAGACCAAATTTAGAATATTCATTTATATTTTTTCTGATATTTATTTTTTATTTCAGCTTTCTAATCTGTGTAGAATTTAGTTCTGTATTTGATGTGAGATTGTGATATGATTTTGTTTTACTTTTTTAAGTTGACAGCTAATTACCTCAGTGTTATTTTTTCACTCACTTGAAATATCATTTTTATCATAAACTAAGTCTCTGTATACGAATGTGTGCTTTTAAGCTCTGCATTTGTTCCATTAGCTTAGTTGCCTATTCTCGCACCAGTGTCAGAATGTTTTAATTCTTACAGGTTTACAGTGTATTTTCATATCTGAAAAGGCAATTCCCTTCTCATGCTTCTGCATCCAACAGTTCTTTTATGGTCTCATTCAGTCTTTTCTCAATAGATGAGAATCAGCTTGTCAAGTTCCATGAAAAATACTTACTGGGATTTTGATTGGGATTGCATCAAACTTACAGGCAGTTTGAGGAGAACTGACATCTTTACAATGTTGGGTCTGCCAACCAAGAACCTGGCATTTGTTTCCATTGATTCTTCTTTTATGAGTTACATTGAAATTCAGCATTCCACCCTACATAGGTCATATATATTTCTTGCTAGGTTTATTCCTAGGAATTTATCTATTACATGCAATTGCTGGGATATAAGAAATCTATTGATTTTTCTAAATTGATCTTTAGTTAGCTACTTTGCTAAATTCTCTTATTAGCTTTTAGAGCTGTTGATTTTTCCAAGCAGACTGTCATGTGGTCTGCAAACAAGGACACTTTTGTCTGTTTCTAATATTTTTTATTTTCATTTCTTTCCCTTTTCATATTGCATTGGCTTTTAGTTATGACATTAAATAGTCATTGTAGTGGGCATCCTATCTTGTTCCTGATTTTGAAGGGAATGCTTACATGTTCACTGGAGATTTCTCAGAAACTTTATCAGGTTAAAGAAGTTTATTTCTATTCCTAATTTACTAAAAATTGTTCTTTTTTTGTTTGTTTATTGAGGAATGGTGCTGAGTTATATTAAATGTTCTTTTTGGAGGTGGAGACTTTCACAACTACCTTTTTCCCCTCTGTAAATCTGATAATTTATAGAGTATTAAAATATTTTTGCACCAGAGATAAATCTTAACTGGACATAATGCACTTATCTTTTAATATATTACTGGATTTGATTTTTGAATATATTATTTAAAGTTCTGACTCTTTTGTAGATGACCATATATATCGATGTGTATACTGTCCTTGTTTAGATCTGGTTTCATCCTGGCAGGCTGAGTTAGAAAGCCAAAACTTCTCTGTGTTCTAGAGCATTTTATCTATCAAAAGAAGTTATTCCTTAAGGCTTTGTAGAATTTATCTGTGAAAAAGCTAGGCTTGATGCTTTCTGAGAGGAAGACTTCTTCCCACTTTAAAAATTTCTTTTATTTTGGATACATTAAGTTATTTATCTCATGGAGAAGATTTTGTTAAGCTTTACTTTTCTAGAAAGTCTCTCATTTCTTTTAGATTTTCAAATTTTGGGTGTCGAAGTACAACTTTAAATCTTTCCCCACAAGTTTATTTGTGCTTTCTTTTATTCTGGATCAGATTTGCCAAAGCTTTGTACTATTTATTGGTCTTTAAAAAAAATCCAATTTTTGGTTTTACTGATTTCTAGTTTGATCTTCCTATTAATTTCTGCTATCCTCTTGATTAATTGTATTGCCCATTTATGGCTTCTTTTATTATTTTCCCCCTAATTCTCTGAGTTGAATGTTAATTCATTTTTTTAATTAAAAAAATTTTTATTGAAGTATAGTCAATTTATAATGTGTCAATTTCTGGTGTACAGCATAATGTTTCAGTCATACATATAGATACATACATTTGTTTTAATATTCTTTTTCATTATAGGTTACTACAAAATATTGAATATAGTTCCCTGTGCTATATAGTATAAACTTGTTGTTTCTTAATTCATTTTTAATCTTTATTATTCTCTAATAAATGCAGTTAAGGCTCTAAAATTTCCTCCAAATACCACTTTGTCTGAATCCACTAGATTTTGATATATTGTGCTTTCATTGGTTTCCATTTCTAAATAGTCTGTGATTTGATACAACAGCATTAAGAACATTTTATTTTACTCCTTGCAGAGAGATATGGGGAGGTATTATTTAATTATTAATTCCTAATCCCTATTTTTTTTGCATTCTGGTCAGAGATGTGTGGAACACAGATTTTCAGTACTCTTGTATTTGTTGAAATTTCCCTTGCAGCTTAATACATGGCTAAATTCTAAGAATCTTTCATGGATATTTGAAAATAGGTGTATTCTGTCTTTGTTGGGTGTAATATTCTATGTGTATTATTAAAACAGAGTTGCGTGTGTATTTAAATCCTTCATATCTTTACTCTTTTGTGTATGTACCTGATTATCTGACTTCTGAGAAAGAAGTGTTAAAAATCTCCCACTCTGCGGATTTGTCGATTTCTTCTTGTATTTCTATCAAATTTCACTCAATACTGTATATTTCAAAGCTATGTTCTTAATTAACAAAAGATTAGAAATTTTATTCTTGTTGGAGAATTATACTTTTTATCAGTATGAAGCCCCTCTTTGTCCCTTTTGTTGCTTTTCACTTTTTAGACTGAAAACAATATTTTGTGTGAAATTAATACTCTTAAATCTGCATACCTTCTGTTAGCATTTACATGAGATATGTTTTTCCATGTCTTTATTTTAAACTTTTCTTTATCATTTTATATTATGTATATTTCATGTAAACAGCATACATCAAAAGTTTTGAAAAGGCCAGTTGGATCTTCTGTCCTTTTGTTGGGGAATTTAACCTGTTTACATTAATTGTGAGTACTAGTATGTTTAGAGATTTCTTCCTTTTTCTCTTTTCTTCTTTATTTCCTTTTGTTGGATTGATTTAGTTCTCTTTTTCAACTTTAATTGTCTTGAAATCTATTCTATTTTTCTAACAGTTATTGTAATTTCTAATATTGGCTTAAAATTTTTAATTTTTGTATCATTTCTCCTGTCCGTTTGTCTACATCTCAACTCACCCCTTGCCCCCAACAGCACAAGAGTCTTAGCAAGCATTCATTAACTTCCCTCTGCTCTCATCTGTCCCCTCTTACTGCCCATGCGGACACTATCTGGCATTTTATCCCCAGGTTGTTATTTTTTTTTATTCATGAACATCATTAGACTTACTTTAGGTTTTGTTTCTTTGCTGATCATTTGCTTCTTACATCTCTTGTATTCCTATGAATTCCTTTTTAGGGGGAGGGGTTGAGTTACATTGTTTAGAAATTCTTGAAAGAGAACATTTGTGGCTGATTAACTTCCAAGGCTTACCACGTCTGAAAAATGCCTTAATTTTACACCCCCAGCCCTACCTCCATCTAGATGTTACCTTGGCTAGGAATAAGATTTTAGCTTTAAAATAATTTGTCATTTTTATATTGAGATATTGTTTCATTGTCTTTTGGCATCCAGCCTTAGTAGTGAAACATATAATGCCAAACTGTTACCTGTTCAATTGTAGATTATCCTCTCTTTATCCTTGGTGTTCTGAGATTCCTCTTTGTCCTTCGTGTTCTGATGTAGGCCCTTTCTATCTAAAGGCCACAATTTTCCTTTAGATCTAGGAAACTTTCTTCTGTTATCTCTTTGATTATTTCCTTCCTTTTATCCACTGTGTTCTCTTTTAGAGATCCTTCAAAATATCTAATCTGAGGAGCTTTTCCTTCTTTTTAACATATATTTTCTTACATTTTACATGACTTTTTTTTTTAGAGAGGAAGTGGGCACACAGTCAGATCACAATTTTAATCTAGTCCTTCTATGCATTATAAAGAGATTTAAAGATGAACTTCAAATTACACCTTTGAATGTGATTGAATTTGGGCTCTGGCTATTTTCTCAAAGAATCTTATTTTTCTGTCTTTGGATGGATTCCCTTCAGAGAATCCTATGAGATTTTTCGCTCATTGAACCATGTTTATTTAGTGGGTAATGTTTGCTTGACATTGTTCTACATCCTGAGGATCCAAAGGTGAAAAAAGCCCCAAGTTTACAGTCTGGCTGAGTTTCTCAACCTTGGTATTATTGGCATTTCTATTGGATGTCTCTCTGTTGTGGGAGGTTGTCTAGAGCACCACCGAATGTTAGCAGTGTCTCTGTCTTCTACCCAACTAGAGATGTCAGTAGCATTGCCTCTCCCTTGTGTGAAAATAAAAGATGTCTTCAAACATTGCCAAGTTCTCCACCTGCTCCCAGAACCACCGGTCTAGCAGGAGAAGTAACTAATATAATATGGAGAGTACGTTAGTGGAAGAATATACACAGCAGAGTATTGGCACAAAGAGGGTAGCAGCTAACCCTGCCTGGGGTCCAAGAAAGGCTTTTCAAGGCAGAAGATACTTGGCCTGGGAATAAAGGAAGGGCTGGGTGTTTGTCAGGCAAATAAAGGAGTGAGAGAAGAAAGAATAGCAGTAGTATTAAAACTAAAGACAGAAAGGTTGAAACAGTTTGATGCATTTGAAGAACTCTGAGTGGTAGTTCAGTGTATGGTTGGAACATAGATTTGAGGACTGTGGTGAAGGAAGCAATAAAGCTGGGGGGTAGTTAGAGACAAGGTTATAAAAGAATTTGTAGGCTGTGCTAAGAAAATTTGGGCTTTATTGAGTAGTGATGGCAAACCACTGAAAGTATTAGGCAGGGAAATGGTATTTTAGAAAGGTGATTTTGTAAATATGCAGGGAATGGTTTAGAAGGACGTGAAATTGGAAAGGGAGAGATTAGTTTGAAGACAGTTCCAGTAGCTAAGTTAAAGGCTTAAACTAGGGCTGTGAGGGTGACAGAGATGGCAAATGGCACAAGCAATATGTAGGAGATAGAACAGATAAGAATTAATAAATGATTGTTTAGCTATGGAGAGTAAGGAATTGGGAGGAATTAAGGACAATGTCAGATTTTGGTGAAAAGAGTGGGTAAGTGGGGATGTTCTCAATGAACTGTGTTTACAGGCAGAAAATTCAAGCAAAAACCTCTGGGACAAAACCAAAACCACAATCAAACAAACAAGCAAACAAACAAAAAGTCCTACCCCCTCCTTCCTCAAGTGTTTCGTAGATCCTTAGTTCTAAATGCAAAAGACAGTAAGTAAATTGGCAGTTTTTAGAAAAGTAGAACCATCCCCCACCCAAATCATTGTTGTCCTTCCTCTAAAGAAGCTCTAAGTTTTCTCTAAGCCTTTTGGCCTTTTTGTTCCAATATTGAGTCAACTCATTTTGACACACTATTTCAGCCGTTACAACAGATTGTGAAAATTTAAGCCAAGATCAGACAATGAGGACTAAAAATTTTCATCGATTAATGATATAAAATGGACAGTGGTGTCCATGAAATGACTTAAATTCCACAAGCAACCATAAATGCCAAATAACTCAAAGGTGGGAGAATTTTTCAGCATCTTAGTTGAAGTACTGTGGCACTGAGGACCTCTACCGTTGAGAAGGTGAATGGCTTCAATGTTAGGATTAAACATTCAGAAAAACATCAGCCAAGCATGTGCAGGCTACAGCCTGCCAAAGTTTGGAAATATTCTTCAGAGGCACATGGGGAGCTGTGTCACCAGAGTTGAAACAGGCTTATACGGTAGGATCTAGGTCTCCTCCCACCTCCTGGAACCCCTTCTTCATCCCAGGTACCATGTCCCACTGCTGTCTTCTGGCCGATGAGTCTGTACTAGGTTTGGTTACTACTGTTTGTGTGTTTGCTAGTTTGTTTTTTGAGGCTTAGAGTTTTTATGAGGCTTTTTTGAGGCATAATTACAAGCAAACTTAATGTTTACACAATTTAAATCCATTGATACTAAGGGCTGGAAGGAATCTATTATCTAACGTCTCCCAGTCTATGCTTAGATCCCTTTAGAAAGGAGAGTGGGTGTTTCTTACGTCCATCTCTGCCTCTAGAGAAAAGTGCTCCATTTAAATGGTTAGTGCTTAGAAATGGTCACTAGAAATAGTCCTCTTTTCAGATAATTTTTCCTTTATTCTACCCAGATGCTGAAATGTTGACTGAAAACACCAGATTCTCCTACAATTCACTCCCTTACAAAGTCTGAATCCAAAAAGATGTTTGATTCTGCCTGTGACACTCCTTTTCCCTCATTGTCCTCACAGTTCTCTCAGAAGATTTTAAAATAGTACAGTTGTTTTTTTAAGTGAGGTTTTGTGAAAAGTTTTTCTCAAATGCCACAACCTATAGGGTTGGGAAAGATTTCTGCTGTGTTTATATTTAATACCTGCATGGGTATGGCTCTCTATATAGTGACCTTTCCCTTTAAGAGAGACTTAGTTCCATTATTTCCATGATATGCATTGATAGCATTTAAACTAACCCAAAGGCCTCTCCAGGTACAGTCTGACTAATAACAGACACACTCGAGCTTGATTTTGGGCTCTACTATTTATAAGTTTATTACTAAGTAACTTGTTCAAGTTACTTAACCTCTCTGACTCTCAATTTTCTCCTCTGCTAAAATGGGAGAAAATAATATTTATCTTGCAGGTTTTATGAGGTTTGAATAAGATGGTGTTTATGAAAACATACATGACAGAGGCTGGCACAAAATCAAAGCTCAATGTAAGTTTCCCTTCTCTTCCTTTCCCTCCCATTTATAAAGAACACATTAAATAATCACTCCAGAGTAAGAGTTATCTGTGTTTAAAAATATGCCTAGGTAGAATCCTTTATCAACAACACATTTTCAAGCCTAATGTGAGCCAAACCAAGTTCTTCTCTTCATCAGATTGTGCTTCTATCTGAAAGAAAGTCAGTCCAATGAAGGTTGATGATGACCGGAGGAACTGGGTTTTAGAGGGTTTGGTTTTACACATGAAGAACCAAAGGCATAATCCAAATGTTGTGTAAGGAATTTGATTGAATTAGAAAATACTGTAGCCAACTCCTGCCATCACACGCGAATACGCGGCTTGGTATAGGGAATGACGAGGGAAAGAATCGAATGGAAGTTCAAAACAAGAGAAACTGAAGCCCCTAACCTGAAAGAGGCTCACACCACCTCTAGCACCACCCGGCCACATTCACAACATGCAACGTGTGTATCTGAGCCGTCTATACAAAGAAAGTTTAGCAGCTCCATGCCTCGCCTTTGACGACTCCGAGTTAGGTCATCCTGTCACTAACTTTTTTGTAAAACGGTTATGTCCATCCACATACAGAGAACCACGTGCTACAATACAAATTCAAGGTAGTGCACAGATACATTTTCACACTGCCAAGATTTTTGTTGCTTTCGATGCTTGGCGTGAAATGTAAAAGCTAATGGCTTCTACTCACTTTGAAAAATGAAGAGGGAGCAGCAATCTGGATGAAGGAATAGTGGGTTAGCAATCAGAAGATCAAAAATCGAAACCTTTCTTATGCCACTGCCTTATCAGTGTGACCGAAGACAAATCCTCTAAATACGGTGCTTCAGCTTCCCCGCCAGAATGCTGTAAATAATAATTCTGGCTTATATCTCAAAGGGAGGATATAATAAGCATAAAATACTTTGCAATCTTCCTTAAGATGGTGTTACATAAATCCCAGTCATTACCACCACTAATACGCTAGGATGATAGTACCTGCAGGGAGGTAATCATCACCTTGGGGAGAGAGAGCCATTAATCACTTAAATCTCTCAAGTTGTGTGTCAAGTCAAGGGCAAGCGGGAGAGATGCAAACTGTAGTGCTGGTGTCAGAATGATGTTGTACTGGCCTCAAGCCTTCTCTGTGTGAACATTTGGCTTCTAAGAAGACGATTCTGAATCGCTATGAGAAGATATGGTCTTGACTAGTTTACCTCTCTTGAGGCTTTACATCTTGGCAACAGTGTTGCAATTCCCACTTAAGCTGAAGTCCAAGTGCAGGATAGCGCTGTCAACAGAGTCCGGAGGGAGGATGCTTACAGTAACCAAGAAAACCATTTCCAAACGAGGGTTATAAAATGTCTTCCTAAATCCAAATTGTAACTTTTATCTTAGAGTTCATCTCTAGTGAAGGTGCTGGTGTACAGATCAAATGTCTAAATTGATAGATGTGGCTCGCTGGCATAAGGGACTCACTCACTGTCAGAGCCCAGAATCCAAAGGTGATTAGGTGGCTAAAGAGAGAAGATGAGCACCAGACAACCTTGTTTGTCATTTTGCCGCTTAATCACGTAAATCCCTTAACACGATGTGCATCTGCATGGCAGGAAATTAAACACTGACAAAAATAAAACCAAAGCTCCCAGATCAGTTCAGACACCTGTTTCACAGGACTAAGTGTGATCAGATTGTCTGTTGGTAGTAATTTTTTTTTTTATGTAGACATTCTTAACATTTGAATACTGGCACACATACTTTAGGATTCATTTTTATAAGGGTGGCTGCTTTTTCTACAATGTAGATAAATATTAAATTCCAAACAAAAAACAGACCAGATTCTAACTGAAAATAAATACAGTACCCTCTAACTAATTATTCCTAATTCATAAGCAAATATATTTCCTATTTCAGAAGAAAGCTGATTTGGGGATTTCCTCTTAACTGCACCAAAAAAACACTAAAAGTGGCATGTTTCTCCACACACACTTAACCTATTTGATTCTGAACAAGATTTCCTTTATGATCCTTACATTGTTTAAATGAATTCTTTATAAGGAAGACTCAAATCTTTTAAAGTCCTAGTGTATGAGACTATGATTTAAAATTTTTTATCCAAATGAAAAATACCAATGTAAAGTCCATAATTTTTTTTCTTAAAACACACACACAGCCACAGCCTTATACCATCATGTGATAACTGTTTTTGTCCTATGTTCCATTTTTTAGTTAAAACCACAGGTACAAAAACATGTGCAAATCAGCTAAACCTTTAAAAACATGTTAGTGAAAAAAAGCAAAGCAGAAAATACTCTCTTCTGAGAAAAATTTACCATTTCCAGGCAAGGTTAATTAAAAAAAATTTTTTTAATTTAAAAATAACTTTAAATAGAAAAGCTTTAAACAGGTCACTTGAAGCAAAAGTTGGTTTTCTTTTTAACAGTGCAAATGTGCAGAACGTCCCAGAGACGTTCAAATGCACCCGGCACCTACAGAGCAACCTCCAAGCAGATAAAACTCAGACAAGATCCATGGACGGTTTTCACGGTAACTGGAAGGAGTCGGCGCAGGGCACCACGACTCTTTTCAAAACATACCAAAGCGTGGAATAAAGCATTCCAAGCACAAAATGAGCACTCAACAAGAACTGCAAAAGAGTCTTTTACCTAATTAAAAGCTTAAATTTACAGAACTTCAGAGCATTGCCGTTTCGGCTTAACATTGCCAAAATAATCAGGCAGAATGAAGCAAAACAAATAGGGGAAAACAAGCCTCCCACTCTGGTTTTGATTTGCTGCCCATTTCAGTCGAGCGGTTTGGCCTGTTTGGGCCAGACTGCTTTCAAACCTCTTCCAAATGCCCTATAATGACACCTAATTTTACATTTAACTCTTGGAGGAAAGAGTTGTTTCTCTTGTGATGGTATTTGTTCTATTTGAACATTATCAAACTGTTTGTTCTAATCCATTAGGAAAAAAAACAAAAAAGCCATAATAAGTCTCATCTAGAGGCTTTTCCCAGTCAGGAAGGTGGCTGAAAAGATTTAGGTCTTTAGCCTGTCTTTAAATCTTCTAAATGAAAGATGATTTACAATTAAGCTTCGAAAATGTGAACACCCTCAAGTCTGGAAAGTTTCAGTCTGAATGTAGGTATCCTAAATCAATGCAAAAGACTCTGTCTTGCAGAACCAAATTTTACAAAAATCGGCCTCTATGCTCAGATTTTGTTAATAAATTATAAAGGGTGCACGTACTGTGTTTAAACTCAGCTAGTCTCAGCTGAGACACTATCAGCGTTTGCTTATAAGATGCCATGAAAAGAGTAAGAGGGCTTGTGTTTTTAAAGATAAAATGACATTAAGTGCTGGAAAATTGGCACACGGAGATCATTTTCTTTAAGAAAAATTATTACCGTTCTAATAATTCAGTAAATCGGAATAAGAAGATAAGGTTTGTCAGGCGCTTCAGAAGACTACTCCAGGTTTCGCTGCAAATGAAGGTCAATTTTTACAAACAGAATTGTCAAATTTTTAAAATTTTTAACCAGTTTGAGATTTTTTTAATTTATTTTTTTACATTTTTTTGTTGAGTTATAGTCATTTTATAATGTTGTGTCAATTTCCAGTGTAGAGCACAAATTTTCACTTATACGTGAACATACATATATTCATTGTCGCATTTTTTTTCGCTGTGAGCTACCACAAGATCTTGTATATATTTCCCTGTGCTATACAGGATAATCTTGTTTATGTATTCTACATATGCCTGTCAGTATCTACAAATTTCGAACTCCCAGTCTGTCCCTTCCCACCTCCCCTCCCCCTTGGCAACCACAAGTTTGTATTCTATGTCTATGAGTCTGTTTCTGTTTTGTATTTATGTTCATTTTTTTTTTCAAGTCTGGGAGCTTCGTCGGCACAAACTTCTCATTTTCCCTTGTCTACACGCAGCCAGTGCCCTTGCCCTTGGTCAGAGATCTTATTTCCATTCAATAAGCAATGCACGTAGTCGAAGGACCATGGTTATAATCCTAGATTTGGATCCGGGCTATATAACTTTAAGCAAGTTTTCCTTTTTTTTTTTTTTTTTTTTCACCAGAGCTCATTTGCCTCATCTGGAAAACAATGGAATTACACCAAGTATTGCTAATAATTCGTTCCAGTTTAAAACTCTCTGAGTTCCCGGCAAAGGAGGCGTCCCGGGCAATGGTGCCCACATATCACATCAGGCCTGTCAGTAGACCTTTGGGTAGATCTTATAAAACTACCCAACTAACTATCTGAACCCCTGAAATAAGAACTAAAGGCCAAGAAACTGGGAGATTGGGGGGGGGGGGCGGGATGAGGATTAGATAAAATCTACTAGAGAGAGAAAATTGCATAGAAAAAGTTGTTGTACCTGGTGCAGGTGTGAGTATAAATTGCACTTCGGATAGTGAACGCAGACAAAGGAGAGAAAAGGAGACTACAGATCCAGGAAGAAGACCATGGCACAAGCACCGAGATTTATGAAACCGTATCAGAAATGACACTTTCCAGAATTGAGTAAATAGAATTTCTCAAAAATGAGGGTGATATACTTAGATTTTTTTGTCCTTGAGGCAATATGGGTAGTGGCTAGAACTCCGACCCAGAAGGTGGATTCTACTGCAGCTTAGACCCTGCCATTTACTAAGAACATGTGACAGAGAAGTCACTTCACCTGCCCAGATATCATTCTACTCATCCATAAGAGGAAGGGGAGGAACTCTTTGAGATCCCTTACAGATCTTAAATTTTATAATTAGACATGATTAAACCAAAGCATTCTTCAATGAAGTTAGCCAGGAGTCTAAGAAAGGCCTTAAAAGTTGAGATAATATTAATATCCACTTCATTCATTTTGGAAATTTCAATGAAAATGGTGGCTGTGAAAGAGCTTTGGAAGCTGCAAAATGCTGTACAAACAATGGTGGTAATAGACATTATTATTTATCAGCATTTTAGAAAAGTGAGGAATTAATGTTGGTGAAAATTTCAGCAGTCTGAGGTAGGTAGTCAACACATGCTTCCTGAGTAAATAAATGAATTCAAAGTAACATGTCCAATCTCATAGTGAGAACAATTGATAAACAGATTTGCAGATGTAAAGGGGAAAGCTCGTCTCTACATTGTAGAGAATGTGGGCAAATAGGAAGTCAAGTTCAAAAAAAAAAAAAAAAAAAGGAGACTGTTTGGAAGGATGCCTCCCCCTGCCCAGAATTTCCACTTTGAAGAAAGAGGCTTTGGTTTCAAAAACCACTGTCAACCTTGTGCAAGACTTTATGTTAACTTCTTGAGCACGGAGAATAGATGTTCTACGATAAAAAGGCAGTCCCTGCCTTCAAGAAGCTTATAACTAATGTGGGAGCATGACAAATGCATACTAACTGTACTGTGATGTGACAAGTGCTGCGACAGAAGCGGTCCTGGATCCCACAGAGCCACAGAGTAGGGGAACTAGTTCTGTGTGGGAAGAATGGAGGGTAGGAAACCGAGAAAAGCTTCTGTAAGAGATATTTAATATTCCTCAAAAGATGAACAGGATTTCATTAAGCCAAAAAGATGAGAAAGGCATTCCAGGCAGATGATGGGAAGAATGTCCCAGAGTGGAAATATAAGTGAGAACCAAAATCCAAGAGACTAAAATGGAGTGTGAGTGTGACCAGGCAAAGGTTAAAGTTTTCACCATCTGCACCAGGTAACAGAAGTCATCATCTTCACAGTCACAATCCATTTTTGCAGGGTGGTGTTCTTTGGCAGACTGTTTCATATAATAGCATAATTAACTCCAAAAAGTGTCAGCATGAATACATGTGCTTTGCTGGGTATTTTACAAAGGAAATTAAAAAGATAAGAAACCAATCTTTTCAGAGCTTAAATTTCGACTAATGCTGTTTGGGGAACATCATAAGGCCTTTTTTTTTTTTTTAATTAAGATTTTATGTCTTAATTCAAACTCTCACATGGACTTAAAGGCAACATTACCTGTAATAAATTGCACCAAAAGTTATATAGCTGAATACATATACTCAGGGCTTGGACTCTGAGTCTAACTCAAATCACGTTTAAGAGCTCTCGCTTCTATTTTTAACCAGCATGAGGCGGGCAATGGAGCTAACTTTTCTCACTATGGCTCCAGCCCGTATCTTACTTATATCCATCTTTTCCCAATGCTTTTTTTTTTTTTTTTTAGCTCCCTTCCAGAGAGGTGGCATATATTTTACTCACTTTCCTGTCACATCTGACTGCTTGCTAATTAGTCTGGTTGAAATAGCTTTCCAAACCTATCTTCACCACTAGTTAATCAACGTAAGTAGGCACTTTTGAGTCCTGCCATGTAAGGCGTACTATCCCCGCCACGTTCCCAGATCCTACTGGCGCAGGTCCAGAGTTTGGGACTGGAAATTCAATCAGAACCATGCTTTCCTATGGAATTTGACCTTATATTATTTTTAACACATACAGTCCAACAGCAACAAACAGCCATGAAAAGGAACTTCACATATTAAGCACATAGCAAGCCGTTAGGTAAACATGCAGGATTATACCAAGCCTATAGCTGCTAGGAATAATACTGACCTGCCAGGCTCTCACATACGAGGTTCAGTTGGCATTCTTGCTGTTAGAAGATATAAGCCTATGCATCTGAATGAGGCTGGGCAATAAATACTAGAGCAGGTGGTCTGGTCGACGGATCCTTTGGAGAAGATGGTTCTGGAGGGATGGAAAAGAAACTCTGGGGCTTTCTTTCCGTCCTTTTACATGCTCCATGTTCCATAAAGGTCAAACTACTTTTATAAAAGGAAATTAAATGTTAAAAACCAGTACTAAAATGAAATCACTCTATTTTCTTACCTAACCCCACAAAAGTCAGGGTGTTTGGAGCTCAAATCTCCCTATTTCCACTAAGCAGTGGATCCCAATTTAGGATTTTAAAAAAAAATGTGTCTGGATATTTCATGTGCTATAATTCTCCAGAAGAGGATAGAGTGCTGGTATTTCTTATTTCAGAAGTAATGAATTAGAGAATAATGAACTGGACGCTGATTTCTAAATCGCAATTGAATTTTTCATTGATTTCCTGGTAACAGCATACGTGTAGGTACACGTAGTATACGTGTGAGTCTGTCTTTAAACATATGCCTTTTAAGAAGGCAAGCAGGTAATTTAAAGGTGCCTATCCTGAAAGTCCTCACTTGCATGACAGGTATATTTTCCTTTGTAACTCTTCCTTTTGGTTCCAAATGAAATAAACCCACTTTGATTAAAGCATCTATAACTTCAGATACATACAATGTAAGTGGGAAGATTTATGTGACAAAATTCACCTGTGAGGAGCACACACCTCATGGTAACTGCAAACCAAAAATCTACACTAGACACACACACACACAAAGAAAAAGGAATCCAAACATAACACTAAAGAGAGTCACCAAATGACAAGAGAACAAAAGGAGCACACAGTGACCATGTTTATAATAATTAATATTTGAGAGGCCCCAGAGCAGCGTGGTTAAGCTCGCTTCACTGCAGACTCAGAGCCCTGTGCTTGACTCCAGGCTCTACCACCTACTGCCGTACAAGCTTTCTTGGCTTCGATTGTCTTATCTTTAGTGGAGATTATAACAGTACCTGGGATTAAATTAATTTTAATACTATGCTTAAGTTACTCTGCACTACGTACAGCACATATGAGTGCTTCAAAGACAGTAGCCATTGTTATTTGCGCAATACTATGTGCTTTACAAAGTGTCTTCATTGGCATCTCACTCGGTCCTCCTGGTAACCTTGCTCCCGTGATGTAGCTCAGTGTAGGTGTTAAAAGTCTGAATTCTGGAATCCAACTGCTTAGGCTGGAAATCCAGCTTCCCGGCTTACTAACAATGCAAAATGGCTAAGTTTCTCTTCTAATTCTTCAGTTTTCTTATCTGCCAGATAGGAATGATAACCGTCTTTACCTCACAGCATTGATGTGCACACATGCAAAGTACTTAGAAGAATACTTGCAACGTAGCAGGTGTTTAATAAATATTAGAAATTATTGTCTTCATTTTAAAGATGAAAAAAACTATTTCAATGAGGCAAGTGATTTGCCCAAGGGCAATTATCTAAACAATAGTATCACTACATGTTTACTCCAGAAAACATACGAACGTATGCATTAAGTTCAGTGTTAGGCACCAATGATATAAAAAAAGAAGACATAACCTCTCTGTATATGTATATAAATGATTTCAACATACATGATATGCTGAATAGGGATTTGCAGAGATCACTATGGAATCACAGAGAAAGGGACTTCTAAGTTCCACCTAAGACCTCAGGAGAAAAGTGATGCCTGAATTGGGGGTCTTAAAAGATGAGCAAGAATTAGACAAGCAAAGGTTCATGGGAATGGCAATCCAGGTAAAGGGAATATAATGAGGAAAAAAGACACCAAAGGTATGAAATAGCACGTGTGTATATGTAACAATTTAAAAATGCAGTATTATTAGAACATAAATTTTAGATGGAGAAAAGGAGAAGACAAGATTGGGTGATGAGGGGCCAGAGGTCTCACATGCATAATAAAGGACTTGGGCTTTATTAGTTGGCAATGAGGAACTACCGAAGTTTTAAGCGTCAAGTTGTAGGCAGGTCGTCCTGGATGCAGCACGGATGACAGATTTAGGAGAAGGTAAGATTGGAGAGAGGCAGGAAGTCTAGTTAGGAGGTGACACATGATGCAGGTTTGCTGCACAGTATTAGCAGTGGAGATGGAGGGTTTGTCCTTAGGCTGTATCTATATCTTGACAAAACTTGGGCCAAAGTGAAACTGGTGAAAACATTTTGCAGTGGTGATACCCTCAAAACATGTTAATATATTGTATAGTTTTTCAACAAAATTTATTTTTTTAAAAAACAATTTTTCTAATTGTTGACAGTTTAGCTGGCGGTTATTTTGGTGTCATATATATTTTTAATCCTGTACAGGCTATATTAATATATGTTAATGTCGTTCCCTAAATTAGACTGTAAGCTCCTTGAAGGCAGTAACCTTTTCTTATACTTACTGAATACAGTACCTAGAGCAGTACTAAATATGTAGCAGGAATACTGTAAATACTTGATTAGTGAACCTTAATGATTATACTAATATGGGGTGATCTTACAAAGACAAGCATAACTCTGACTATATTAAAGCTTCATCTCAGTTAATGGCATGACTAAGAAAAGAAGTTAGTAAGTTTATCTAAATAGGAGAAATTCTAAAAGCAGAATGGCTATTAATTCCTTTCCAAATTACTTTTATGAAAGTTCTTTTTTTTTTAACAAAAGCTAATAATGATATCAAGAAATTTTCAGAAAGGAAAGCTATACCTTTAAGAAAGGTTGACCTGCAACATATCTGGGAAAGAAAACCTTTTCAGAGGTACGATCAAAGGATTACAAAGGATTACGGTAGTCAGTTTAAACAGCAACATGCACACCTGCTGAAGTATTAGTTCTCCACTAATGTTTGCATAATACTAGACCCTGTAGCATTTTTCTTACAGCTCTTCTATGGGATGAGAAGTTGACAAAAGGTTATTTCTTTGTACCTTTTGAAAATTCTACTTTTGTCTAGAGGCTGAAACTTCTTTTGCGCCTCTCTTTTGTGCTATTGTACACACTGGTGGATTTTAACTGAAGTGACTCACCATTGAGGCAACTTGCGAAAAGTCTGGCGTAACTGGTAATTAAATGAAGGCATTTTGGAAAACATTACAACTTTTGTGTTAATGGGTGTAACCCAAAGGATGTTCCCAGTGAATATCCTCTTTTATGTATTATGACTCCACCACATTAAAACCAGATGATAGGTAAACACAAAATACACTTTAAAGTGCAAGGTATTGTCAAGCAGAAATCATTGATCTTGTACCTAACATGTTAAAAATGATCAAACAATATTACCTATGGGTAAGAGAGAGCTGCATTCTGTGTAAACTGTAAATTGTTTGAGCTCATTCAAAAGTATTTTCAATTTGCCTTGAACTTCTTTTCACTGGAAACAATTATTACTAGGAACTATTATCTGAATGAAAACCAACCATGATAATGAAGCAAAAAACAAGCCGAAAAGTTCCTTAACAAACACCAACTTTTCTGTAGCGCTGGAAGAAGCTTCAGACACCCTAGATTAACACTGAAATTGACTTCTCTACCTGGTTTTGAAACATGTCGCTATCCAAGACAAGAAGCTGCGTGCTAATTAACACAGGCTTCATTTCAATTGAAAGTTCGAAGAACTACACTTTAGAAGATATTACATAGTTATGGTGACTAATTCTACCTGAGAACTATTAGGTGTCTTTGTTTCCTTTTAAGAGTTTCACGTGCATATTTGTTACTCAAAAGCCAATTTTTGCTTTAGATGTCTTGAGTCCTTGGTGGGACGCATTCCCCGCCTACCTCCGCTTACTTTTTTTTTTTTTTAACTTGCAGATTCAAAACTCACCGTGAAAAGAAGCCAGAAAGAAATATCACAAATGTGCAAGTCATTAATTACTATAAGCAATGAAAATAGAATGTTTCTACAGGTTGAGATTTAGCTCATTTATCTCCTTTGTGTTTACTCAACCAACCACACCTAGGTTGATACAATGATTCACAGAGAAAAATAAGAACCCATATTTAAGCATAAAGATCAACAACAAAAAAAATACCACCCAGGAAAATGCTGTTACTAAGTAAGATTATGTTAGCCAGAAAGATGCATAAATGAATTGCCAACCTAATGGTTCAGGTGCTGGAGGGCACTAATTGGAACCAAACCTCTGGCCCATCTTTGAGTTCTTGTAGCTGACAATATGAGCACAAAAAAGGGATAGAGTGGGAGAGGAGAGGGGAGGATCAGGGACTTAACAACACACTCCAGATCAGAATAAATGTCTTTCTTGAGTCAAAGGAGAGGTTGCTTTTGTCACGTACACAAGTCATGAAAAAATAGCCAGACTCAGGTGGGGCGTAGGGGTACCTGAAGGGTCTATAAAACCATCAAATACCGAAGTTCATCCCTTGATAAAATTAGTTTCTCAAAGCAAATATGGCTGAAGCTTAAGTGCTGGTCTGAGAATACACCATTCCAAATTCTGCTCTAAAGATACAAACATACAGAACCATGTGTAAATATTAAATATGGTTATGATCTAGCCCATACTTTTGACTTTATATGGTTATCTACATAGTTTTGTTACCAAATTATTTGAATATTTTGAATGTACTTGCATTTATCAATAGTGTTAATTTTGATAAATACTTGGATTACATATATGGCCAAAGTTCAGCAGAAATTAAAATATAATTAAACAAAGGTTCTTGGCCATTTACTAAACTTTTTAACCACGATTTTCTTTGAACGCTTTATGTTTTATAGCTTAAATTGTTTAATCGTACTTGTAACAGAAAATATGTGTAACATAGATTATATTTTTGGACTATAGAATTACCTTTTATGTCATATATTAATTTGGTTCATTAGAATTTTCAACTGATGAAATAGTTAAACAGGGCTGCCCTGGACACAGTGGAACACCAAGGGAGGGAGACCAAGTTAGGGGACATTTGTGAGTCTTTTAGTGTCTTAAAATTACATAACAAATTTTATAATGTATTTTAAATGTTGAGTGATTTAAAAACATGCCGCTGGATAGGCTTGATACCTTTTACATAAAGTTTAAAAATCGCATCAAAGAATACTACCTATTGTTTATGGATTCAGCATGTAAAAGAATATAAAAAAAATTAGTGTCAATTTCAGGACAGTGGTTGTCTCTGGGGCAGGATGGAGGGAAATGGGGTCAAGGAAGGATACAAAAGGGACTGCCCCTGTAGGTTAACATTTTATTTCATGAGAAGCAAAACTAAAGCCAAAACTGCAACATGTTAACATTTGTTGAATCCACTCATTAGTTGTGAGATATTTGGGTCATTTTCACCTTTTAGCGATTGTGAATAGTGCTGCTTTGAAGATTTGTATACAAGGTTTTGTACGAACGCCTGTTTTCAATTCTTGGGTCTATACCTAGGAGCAAAATTGCTGGGTCCTATGGTAATTCTATAACTTTCTGAGGAACCACCAAACTGCTTTCCACAGCAGCTGCACCATTTTATATTCACACTGGCAAAGCCTAAGGGTTCCAATTTCTGTACATCCTTGCCAACACTTACTATTTTCTTTTTTCATTTCCCTTTAAAAAAAATTATAGCCATCCTAGTGAATGTAAGGTGGTATTTCATTGTGGTTTTGCTTTGCATTGCCCTAATGACAAGTGATGTTGCCAATCTTTTCATGTACTGATTGACCATTGTCTATTCAAGTCCTTCGCCCCTTTTTTTAATTGAACACACAGTTCAACATGTTGTCGAGCTGTAAGAATTCTTTATATATTCTACATACTAGATGCTTATCAGATATATGATTTGCAAATACTATCTCCTGTTCTTTAGGTTGTCTTTTCGTTTTCTTGATAGTATCCTTTGATGTACAAAGTTTTAAAAGTTTTAAACTTCGATGAAGCCCAATTTAACTATTCTTTCTTTTGTTGCCTGCACTTTTTTGGTGTCATATCTAAGAACCCGTTGCCAAATTCAAGGTCATAAAGACCAACACCTAAGTTTTCTCCTAAAATTATACTACTTTAATGGCTTACATTTAGATCTTTGATCTATTTTGAGTTAATTTCTGCACGTGGCGTCAGATAGAAAGCCAACTTCATTCTTCTCCATGTGGTTATACAGTTGTCCCAACATCATGTGTTGAAGAGATTATCCTTTTCTCACTGAATATCTTGGCACTCTGGTCAAAACTAAGGTGACCGTGGACACAGGGGTTTATTTCTGGACTCTCAGTTCTATTCCATTGATCTCTATGTCTATCCTTACGCCCCCATGCTTTCTTAAACACACTATACAGAACATACTGTAAATGCTTTCATAAGGATACAGGATCATTACTTAGTATCAATTACCTTGTAATGTGTAGTAACGGTGCCACTTTATGGCATACCGAAATAAACTGGATGTTTGGTTCCACAGCAAGTGGTCCCAGACTGGTAGTTTCAGCTATTTATGTTTTGTGTGGTTTTCTGTCTTCCCCTTGCTGAGAGCTGTCATTCTTTGCTACAACCAGGATGCCTATGGTAACATGTAATCTCATTTTTCCCTTCCTAATTCATTATCTTAATGCCTCTGTGAATTCAGATAACTGAGATTAATTCATTCAATACACATTCTGAGTGTCTACATTTTAGTTTTTGAGGCACTGCTAATGACGTTCACACTCTAAGGTAAGCAAGAACACACTCACAATTAACGGGCATATATGTACACAGCTAATTGTAAAACGAATGCTAAGTGCACGAATAAAGGTGACAGGAGTGTGGGGGAGTATAAAGAAGCAGTATTCATTTAACCCAGGGAGATTGCCTCGGAGGATGAGTTGGAGACAGCCAGACAAACCCAGGGCTAAGTGAATAACCTTGAATACTATGCTAAGGAGTTTGAACTTTATCTCGAAGGCACCTGGAAAGCCGTACACGTGTTGTTTGGATAGGGGATGTGACTAGATCTGTTTCAGGACAATGACTTACATGGTAAGCAGTGTGGTGCTGGTGGTAAGGCTGAGGCGGAGAGAGGAAGTTAATTTTTAATCTATGTCTGAGATGATGAGTGAGCAATGAGAATGGATTTGTGATTTACGAGAGTAAACCACTTGAGTCAGAGTTGAAGGAACTCTCTTATGGATAAAGTGCATAAGGAGGTCATGGTGTATAGATTGCAATGCTTAACTTTTGGCTCCTATGAGGAAAGAAAGTGATGGGGTTCAGGACATGCTACCCCTTGGCATATTGAAAATCTTAAGCTAAAGAAATTTGAGATGTAGCAAGCACAGGAAGAAATTTCTGACCTCCCCCTGAAATGGTCATAAAACCCTCATGTGAGAGGTGCCCCCCTACACCTGGCAGAAAGGAGCATCCTTGTCTCTGAAGACAGAGGGACACCGAGAGGACTCTGACCGAATAGACCTTACTAAGTCTCCCCCAGTTTGCTGCACTTGGTTTATACTTTCTGTCCTATCACATTTCTCCACGACTTTCCACCCTTCATCACACTTCCATAAAATCATTCAGGTTTAATTGCTTCCTTGGGTCTTCATTTCCTTATGAAGGCTCCCATGTTGCATAAAACTCATATTAATTAAATCTGAAGGCCTTTCTCTTGTTAACCTGTCTTTAGCTACAAGGGCCCCAGCCAAGATCTTAGGTTAGCAGGGGAAAAGGTATTTCTCCTTCCCTACAAAAGCATTAAAAAAAAAAAAATGGGCTTTAAAATCACTAGACCCTCAGCTCTGGCTCTACCATTTCCTAGCTTGCTATGGGCAAGTTCCTTAAGATATTTAAGTCATTATAAAACATACACATTAATATTAATATCACAGAGTTAATGTGAAGGGTTGAGATGGCATGAACACTACCCAATAAAAGCCAGTTTTCTTATTTTCTGTCCTCTCCCAGGTACTTAAGTATATTCTTGAAGGTTAAGGTTGTCATATAAGTGTCCTTGAGATTTAGCATCATTATAATGGTTTTTAGGTTATAGCTAAGGGTTGATGAGAAAATAGTGACCCTGACCCTTCCCTTTGAACTCAACAAAATTACTTTCTAAAGTTTGCACTTCAGTATTAGAGTTAGATTATATTATTTGATGTGTATGCCATGCCGTCTTTGGTTTGTTCTGCCCCTCTGGAATGCCTTCCTCTATCCCTTCCAACTGGCTGGTCTAACCTGTAAGACTCAGTTGAAATATGACTGCCTTCAAGAAGGCTATCTTCCCCTCTGTCCCAGGTAAAGGTTTGCCTTCTTCGTGTTCCCATATTACCACATATTGCAATGTACTAAATGCAACAATAGAGCACACTGTGTTAGTTTCCACACTATTTGTTAGTTTCTCCCTAGAGACACAAAAGGGCGAGAACTGTGTATTGTGAACTATGTCAGTGTTTCCTCAGTTCCTACCCTGAGCCTAGTACATAAGAGACAGTTAATAAATATTTATTGAATGGAGAAACAAGTTTTAAAAATCACCCACCTACCCATTCCAAGTGCTTACAAATTATATCCATTTTCCTATTTTAAATCTCTCATGTCCTGCTTACCACTCTGTCTTTCTCCTCAGAGAAGCAGCTTGAATGGCTCTGGAGAAACTGATCTTGGAACAAAAACCTGTGATGCAGCCTGGCTCCACCACAATTAGCTGTGAAATCTTGGGCAAGTCACTGGATCTCTTGCTTCCGTATGTGCAAAAAAGGAATAACTGTGGGTTTGTAACAAGGATTAATTGAAATACGATGTAAAAGAGACTAACAGAGTATCTGACATATAGTGAGTTTTCATCATTTATTGATTACTTATTATTTGCTTTTGCTAAAATTTTAAGTTAGAACATAGTTATGGAAATGAGAAAGGACTCGTCATGAAAAATTTGAGTCTTTCATGCAATTAACTAGATTATTCCAATCACCCAGACAAGTCTGTAAAACTGGCTTTATTTTAGGCTCTCCTGTTATCACTAGCACCAGAATGAACCTGTTAACAAAAATAAAACAAAGTAAAACAACCCAGCCTCAAAGTCATTGCCAGTCATAAATAACTTGAAAGTTATTTAAATGAAGATATATTGCCTCTATAATGGGGTGCTGTCTATAAATCAGGAAGAAAAACAAACAAATAAAAGACCCATTAATGTGAAATGCTGACAAATCTGGGTTTTCAAAGGCCCTACAATTGGTATTTTCAGAAGCTCTCATAAAATACACAATGCACTGTGTCTCCCAAACCCCACAACTAGAGGAACGCACTCAAAACTTTGAGGATAAACCTGAAAGTAGTGAATTCAGAGGCGGATGCTCGCAGAGTCAGGGGAAATTTTCACCCTTAACAAAGAAAATTTGTGGCTGATTTTTAGTTGCATGAACTGTAGTCTTCCGGGCACCAGAGTGTTTAGCACCTTTCCTGCAAATTCGTCCTGGGAGGCTGTAGAAAGGATGTGTTAGTATGATGCTGCCATCTACAGCCAGAGTTTTCCATGTGCATTCATAAAATAATGAAAAGGAACAATTCTAGGGCTGTCCGGTTAGTACACACTTGAAATAATCTTTCTGGTCACTTCGTGGAGTAGGGAGGTATTCATTGGTTCCAAAAGAATTCTTGACGGAGGGTTCTTCTGATTACCAAAGGAATCCATTTTAGTTTCACCTCAAGAAAAATCTCGTACAAAAGATACTTCTACCTCACATGAGTTTTTCTGGATTCCACAGCATAATTTCTATCAGAAAAGAAAGTACTAAAGACATCTTTTTTAAAGAATTATGTTTGTTACTCTAATGATGATGTGAACTCACTTTAGAGTGAAGTTGTAAAATGATCAGACATAGAGAAATGATTCAGCCCCTGGGGTGCTGATAACCAGAATTTCCCAGTCCTGCTCCCTGACCATTTTCCTTGGGTTTTGCCCTTTCCCTCCTGTCCTGACGGCAAGCAGAGGAAATAAGATGAGAGCAGAGGGCATCAGCCTTTTTTTTTTCTAGAGAACAATGCTGCCTCAGTAAGTAGCATCCAACTAAGATATAAATCATATTTGTAAAATATAGAACGTTCCCAGAAATAACCAACCAATTTTACAAAAATGAAAATCACGCCCACTATTTCTAGTCTCTATTGTTTTTCCAAGGCTGTTTTTCCTCAGCTAAGTATTTGATCTTTGCTAACTGCCCCACATTTTTTCTGAATTTTTCTTATGTCTTATTATGAGTCATCTTATTTCCCTCAGGCTAACTTTGCTTCGTGTATGTCTCAGTGTTCACTTAAAAACAAAAGACCAAAAATCAATGTTCATAATCTCTCTAAAATATCATCATATGAGTTAGTTTATTTACACCCTTACAATGTTTCAGTGTAGTTTAGATTAAAAGTTCAGCTAGTTGTCCAAAGGTGGATAAAGTTATCATAAGCAATTTATAAGCCATATTAAAAATACCAGTTTGTTAATGCCTTTCTGAGGGACAAAATATATACAATTACTTGACATTATACTTTTGATCATCATAAGCAACCCCTTGTCTAGACCACTCTTCACTCTCAGTCGGCAGATGAGAAAAATAAGGCATGCAAGGGTTAAATGACTTATTCAAGGTCGTTTCAAGTAATTTTTACGAACATTTAGAGAAGAGGTTCTTATCATTACAGTCTGTACTGAGGTCCTAGCAAGGATCTTCTCTTTTTCACCTCTCTCGTGAGTGGTTTACTTCAAACTTTCCATCTGTAAAATGGGTGTCAGTTTCCCACATTTAACAGTGAGAGAATAATTTATGACAACCCATTCGATTCCTAAGGGATGGACTGGGGAAGAAAAATGTAATGCCATACTGGAAAGTTTATATTGGAGTGTTAAAGAGAAAAGGTTGCATCTGAATTTTCAAAGGTAGTATTATGTTTTTATAGCCGCACTAGTACAAGTTACTAAAAAGTCATTCGATGCACTAGTAAGTTACTCAGCTTGTTTATAAAATAGTTAAGGAAAGATTACTAGCGAGCTTATTGCAAAGGCTTAAGTAGAAAAATCTAGTTAACTCATAATCAATCTTATGAAATGCTTAGGATAAAAATATAAACTTCTCAGTTATTACTGTTTATCACTTTGGATCATACCTGTGCTTTCTCAAAACATAAGCAGGGTAATAGGGTTTTACTCGTTTTTTTGTTTTGTTTTTGTTTTTGTTTTGTTCATGTCTTGAAGAGAAAAGACAACATTATTCCTCGATCACCTTCAGATGTCTTTTCCTCTGGGCTCGATCATCCCATTAGAATTCTAAGTCAACAAAGGGAAGAAACAACTTTAAATGACCCTAACTATTGAAAATAAATTCAGAAAAACATGAATTCTCCTCAGCCTTTGATTTACCTTTCACTGTACTGCAAAATCATCAAACACACATACTTTTAATTTTTCTATATTATGTAAACAAAAGATTTTCAAGTGGGATTTAGGAGATGGTGGATTTCAAATTAAACTGAAAATGTGCCCATAACACAGCAATTATTTCATCAACTCTGAATAGTTTAAATTCTTACAATGGAACCAAGTCTTGAATGGAAAAAAAAAATGTTTACATAATACTATACCCAATAAACAGGAGCAAGCAATTGGTGTACTGTCTACACACTTTCATTTTGTTTTTAAAATACATCTATGGTGATGGTTTTACAACTCTATGAATATACTGAAAACCACTGAATTATACAATTTAAAGGGTGAATTTTATGATATGGGCATTAAATTTCAAGAAAGCTGTTTTATTTTTATTTTTTTAACTTTTTTTATTGAGTTATAGTCATTTTACAATGCTATATTTTTAAAAATTTAACTAAATGTTCTGTAAGAAAATCCTGCTAGGAAAGAATCTCCGATCTTTTCCTTGTTAGCATCATATTTAAAAGTGTTATACGCAAGTGAAACCAACAAAATAAGTGTTCATTGCTGCCCAGATAAGGTGACATTATCTGTTAAGATAGGATATCTTCTGTGCTGTAGTCGTAACTCCCAAATTCTAATCTGAGAGACTCGTGTGAAGTTCCCATTGAAATCAGTGGCCATTACACTACAAAGCTTAGAGCACAATTTGGCACATTCTGCAGTATACTTACATTTTTAAAGGATTCTCTGTTATAACTTTCATCTGTTTTTGTTTAACTGACAAAAGGATCAAGCAATATCTCATCATGATATTTCTTTAAAGTAAATTGGGATAGAAACATGAAAGTTACCCCAGTACAGACATACAGATTTGAACTCACTGAAAGTTTCTGGAAATAAATATTGCAGGCACACTCCGTTTGGACTTTGGAAGGAGGAGTAGATAGAAGGGTCATTCTTTTATGGAAAAAAAAAATGGTTTTGATAGCATCAAAGAATCTTAGAGTCAGAAAGCACTTTAGAGATAATTTGGTTAAATCCACTGTTAGTCGAAGAGTAAAACAGAGAATGGGTCTCTCGATCCCTTAACCAAAGATTCTCCTTGTCTCCTTCCCTAAACTACTATTATCTTTGGAAAACTAAAATTTGTTAGGTGTTCTCTGGTATGTTGTCTTTTTTTCTTTAAAAAGAACTGTATGTAGAATAATCTCATGCACAGCAGGTGTCTAAGTGTTTTAAATTATGAGCTAGTTTCCATTCATTTTTACTGTCTTTTCATTTAACAGTTTTGTGAGATACTTTGTAATTCATCTCATGATGGAAAAATTGTACGTGGTGAGAGTAAGAGGGTCAAGGAGAGGATCAAACAGCAATCACCTCTCTTTCCAAATTCTGCTGTGTCTCATGAAATCCCAAGAGAGTTCACAAAATCAGTCATTTGAATGAACCAGGAAAATGAATACTATCACACTCTGCTACATAGAGTGTAACTGGAAACAATCGTTCTAGAAAACAATTCCACAGTTTCCATCAAAAGCCTTAAAAATTTGTTTTATAGTTTGAACTAGTAATTCTGTATCTGGAAGCCAATTATATAAATATCAACCAAGATCCAGAGACACAGCTTTGCAGAGAAATGTTTGTTGCAGCATTACTTATCACGAGAAGAAGTGGTAAACACCAATCTTTCCATCGAAAGATTAAGAATGTGATAGTATATTCATTTGATAATCATCACTGTAGCTAATAAGAGAAAATTTAGAAGAATTTAATACAAAATTATTATGTGATATAAAGGGTTTTAAAAGCAGAGTACAAAATTTTAAATATGGTATATATTTTAAAATACAAAAACCTATGCATAGAAAAATATATTGGTTGCCTTTGGGTAGTAAAAATATGGGTGGTTTTGCTGACATTATCCAATTTTTAAATGAAAAAAATATGTATTGCTTTTACAGTAGAATATCTTTAATAGATGCTATTATTAAGACAAACATAAAACGAGCCAGCCAATCAAAGACCAGTTCAGAAAATAGAATCTACCTTTAGAATGAAGTATTTATAGGCTTTGGGTTCAGATGCCTTTCCGCTACATCACATTATCCGATGCCATCATCTCTCATGTTGTTGCCAAGTGCTTTTCTTCACAGGATCACGTACGGCTAGTATCTATCATAATATATAGATCTTTGAGATTCTAAAGAATACCATTCACTCTAGAGCTTATAAATACTTCATTCTTTTGATTCACTTGATCAGACTGCACACGTCTCCCCAACTTGGTTCGGGTGGAGAGGCTCCCCTGGCTGCCTCCTGAGAGGTCTCCTAATTCAAGACAGTCCCTCCTTTGCTGCACATGGCAAAGCCCTGTTTTCTCTTTGTACTACAGCAGCATCCAAACTCACACCAAAGCACGAGGGGCTGTAATTCCTCATTTCACAAAACCCCAGGTTAACCAAAGTTGTTACACATAGAGCTGGAAGAATAGCAAACACTTTAAAGGTAACAGCAGCTGTCTGAAAGGATAATAAAACACTGCTTTAAACAAAAAAGCAGCTCCTCATGAGCTACTGCGTGAAAATGTTCTTCATTTAAAGAAGAGAATTTGTGAAAGGGGATTTCAAAATTCCTGAGTCTCACCTTTAGAAAAATTCCCCCTGTTGTTTACACTTTGGAATAATAAGGCCAGATAGAAGAAGCTTTTATTTCTCTGTCAGCGTGATTCATATTCCCAGCATTTAAAATGAAGAGGATCTTTTCCCAACTAGCTCTCAATAAGACAACCATGAAGGCAAACTGACAACGTGGGTTTCTGCTGTCAGAGGTTCGCACATCAATCAGCGAGACTCCAGATGGCATCTGTTTTCAGTGATCACGTCACTTACCATCAACATCACGTTAAATCCTTGCAGTAAAAATGGGTTCTTTTCCCCACATTCACAAGCGGATGATGTCTGATTTCATCCTCAGGCCTCTCATGTTGGGACGAAAACAGTGCAACAGTGTCTCCTGCTGCCTGTTAGCCTGGTGACATGTGCGCACGGGTGGGACTCTTCCTAGTGAAAAGAAATGAAGACTTCATCCTTGGCAGAATCTGACTTCATTCCAGTGTATACTTCCTCTGCCCTCAACTACTGTTTTGAATTTCACATTGCTCATTATCTCGGCTATTCGAACTCTTCCATTACCAACCAATTTCTCACATTCTTTTAGTTTTTCACTTGTTCGCTCCCGTATTTGCCCTGCTTAGCACTCCTACCCTCACCTCGTGAAACCAATAGAAGACAGTTCAGTTTGGAGAACAGTTACATCAACCGAAGGATCTGCATTTTAGATGCCAGAGAGAAAATTACTGGTGTCAGGATATGTCCTTACTGTTTCACAGGTTTGGCATAACATTCAGTGGGAAATCGTTCTGGATGAGTGCCACTCAAACCCGCACAAATACAAGTTGGCTTTTTAGTATTATTTCAGATCCTCGATGGAGGGGAAAAAAATGTATGTCTGGGAGCAATCACACTCAAGCATATATCTTCCCCGATGCAATTTTGTGAATCCAAAGTGATAAAAAGAAGTTGTGACTTTTGACATTACTGAATAAATTCTTAGGTACTGTTTGAATCAATCAGGTTACTTCTTTCCCTGAAATAAATCCAGTATGTTTACACTCTTACCATATGTTAAAAGAATGCATTTGGAAATCTCATGATGAGTTAATTTATTTTTTTAAAAAAAAGAAGGCAGTGGGTTGGGGGAGCTCATGTAGAAAACTGCAGTTCTGATCACTTTTCTAATTTGGAAGATCTGTTCCTGGGGAATGGCTCATTTTTATTGTCTCTTGTTTTGACAAACAAAATCTGACAAGCAGGGCTGCACCCATCTTAGATGCTAAAGTAACTGCCT